>NC_068292.1:22763206-25163206 GCF_025860055.1 Xyrauchen texanus
TGGAGAGGAGATCACGGGAATTTGACGAAGGAACGATGGAGCTAGGAGCTTGAACACGCTGGAGCATTGGAGAGGAGAACTTCGAAGAACGTTGCTGGGGCGTTGGAGAGGAGAACTTCGAAGAATGTTGCTGGGACGTAGGAGCAAGGAGCTTGGGATGAAGACTAAGTAACGTCTCGAGGAGAAAGCAGGTAAGTGAGTCTGTGATCGATGTAGGGACCAGACAAAGAGAGACAGGAGAGTAGAGCTTATATGAAGTGAAGCTGATTGATGTGGGAACAAGTTTCAGGTGCAGGTGATTAGTATTCGGGAGAGAGAGATCATGGAGTGTAAGTGCTGGGAGTGTCAGGAGGACCTGTAACAGGGTGGACTGGCCATCGGGAGATCGTGGCCAAATGGGCCACAATAAGCTGAAATGAGCCGCCATGTTTTGCAGAACAGGCCACAAATAGACGCTGCGATATGCAGAAGGGGGCAGTGATATGCAGAATAGGACCACTCAACAAAGTTTTGGCCAGTTTCTATGTAAAATCCCTGCTGGTTGCGCTAACTTTAGCAGCAAAAACTGCAACCAAACGCTTCCGATAACTGGAGATCAATCTTTCACAACACTGTGGTGGAATTTTGGCCCATTCTTCTTTGCAGAACTGTTTTAGTTCAGCCACACTGGAGGGGTTTCAAGCATGAACTGCCCATTTAAGGTCCTTCAACAGCATCTCAATTGGGTTCAAGTCAGGACTTTGACTAGCCCACTCCAAAACTTTAATATAGCTTCTTTTGAGCTATTCAGTCGTTGACTTACTCCTATGATTTGGATCATTGTCTTGCTACATAATCCAGTTGCACTTGTTCAATCTTGTTACATTGAGCATCTGTTTTAGGTATAGATCAAAGGTGAAAGATCATACTGTGCTCCCTAACTCTCTTTTGTTTCTCACCCAACCTTACCTTGCCTTCAGAACAAGGCAGTTCCAAAGTTACAAAGGGTGAATGGAACAGAACGCAGGTGTCTCTAAAAGGCATTTTATCTGTTCCTTTTTTTTTTTTACTTGCCTTAGGATCTAAAGAAACTAATTGCTCCAGCACAAAAAACAGCAAGACGCACCACAACAGTCAAAGAGCTCTGTCTAACGCATGGTTGAAAAACAGTTGAAATATATTAATAAAATACAAATATGAATTGCTAGTACACTGTGAGTATTGTTCAACAACTCATGCAGTCATCTAAAATGTTTAATTTATTTATTTTTACCTGTGCCTGTAGTTTTAGAGGGTTTGACGCTGAAAGATCCTGGAGATTCAAACTTAAGGGTCTACAGGGGGCGTCAGAATCCGCTAAGCTGACAGAATGTCTGCTCTGTATAAAAACTTCAACCCTTGTACTGTTTCACTGGAAAGCTTCCAAGCTGGCCAGCACTATTGAATAGTAGAGGTCGGGGTAAAGCCAGACTGGACAGTTTGCATTAAAATGGGTACAGAAAGGGGGATGTGGCACATAAGCTCTTGCTTTACGCAGATTATATTTTATTATTTGTCTCTGATCCCACTACCTATTCCTTGCCTCCATAGATTTATTCATTTCTTTTCTAATTTTTCGAGATGCAGAGTTAATTGGTCTAAATATGAAGCTTTGGCTTTGACAGCATACTGCCCTGTAACGGCTTTTCAGCCGGGCGCCTTCCAGCAAACATGGCATTAAGTATTTGGGTATTTTGTTCCCAGCAAATTTGTCTGATTTATTCAGAGTTCATTTCGATCCTTTAATAAAAAATTTTTGAGCGATGTGGGCAGGTGGGCTTCATTACATTTTATGATTGGGAAGGTTAATGTTATTAAAATGTATTGTATTTCAAAATAGCTCACCACTCCAAAGCCCTTCTATTAAACTCATTTGGTGAAGTTAAGTTACACCCCTTTATCTCGCATTTGCTCTCAACATTGACGAAAGTATCCAGTGTGTTTAACTCAGATATTTATTTAAATGTTGCCTCGAGCAAATGGCTGAACCTAAACTATGTATTGATAAGTTCCCTTTCTGTTGGTCAGATAGGATTGAGAGGGAGGTTAATACACTCGGTGACCCATATGAGAGTGGAGTATAAAGATCTTTTTTTAATGATTTGATTCAACATTTGGGATTCCCAGATCTCATTTACATAGGTATTTACATAAGGATAAGTACATAAAAAATTGGGTTTTGACCAGTGTGATGATTGGTAGGCAGGTTATTTTAAGGGGATGGAAGTCAGATGGAGCACCCTCATTCCCAGAGTGGTGTGCAGAGATGGGGAGGGTGGCTGCTTTCGAGGAGGGTCTGGGCAGAAGGATGGGAGTTGGGAATTTTTTCAATAAGAAATGAAGCAATTATTTAGTGTTTTTGGGGGACTCTTGAGGAGGGGCGATGGAGAGATCAATTTAGAGTTTTGTTTTTAATTATACTTGATTATTGTATTTCCTTTTTTTGTCGTTTTAGTTTTGTGTTTTTTTTATGTGTGTGTATCTATATTCTGTTGACCACAGGGTGTTTGTGGGGGGTCAGGGTGAGGTGGGAGATTGGTAGGGGGAGGGCTTTTTGTGGGGGTTTAATGTTAAAAGTGATTGATTCATTATTTATATATATCATGTTTTTTTCTTTGTGTTAAATTATGAATCAATAAAAATGGAATTACAAAAAAAAAAAAAAAAATGGGTACAGAAAAGCAGAAATAAAAATCTGCTGAGCATGAGAACCAGCTCCACCTTAAACACAATAAAGTATATGTCCTGTCTTGTGATGGAAAGGACACTCCATTAAGCACTAGGGACAAACGAAGGAAAATGGAGTTGTATCTAGACTGTGAAAGAAAGCAGGAGTCATTCTATAATGCTGACAACAAGTCTCTGTGGGCCCTAAGAAACTACAGCTCAAAGCAGACTTGTTGTCTCAGTCTGGTGCCAGGGCTATATCTAGATGGAATCAACAGTGACCCTCTAACTGTATGCTCATATGGGTTGCAAATGCTAACATGCTGGTCCAGTTCAGCAATTTTAGCAAATTCTCATTGGCATGATATTTATTCTCATTACTAAATAGCCCTGACATAAGGCTGATTGCGATATTTTAATCTTCAAATATTAGATAGTATTTAAATAAAAAAAGATCCACTTATTTGTTTATAATTTTGATTATTACAAGTCAATAACAGCAAAAATGTATTACATAAGATTAACAAACATTTTAGAAAAATCTAATAACGGAAGTGTCCTGTTTTCTGGAAGGGCCATGCCAAGTTCTAAAAGAAATAATTCTGCCTGTGATATGCTTGATGCAATTTGGGTCAGCATCTTTACACAAAGGTTTCATTTGACATGAGAAAGGTAAGATCTAGTGAACCCCTCTTGTTCAATATTCAGCGAAATTCAGTCTTTTGATCAAATATGTTTTTTTTTTTAATTATTTTTTTCTAGGCTGTCTAAAGTTAATGTAATAGCATCAGTGGTGCAGTAGTTCCATATTAATCTTATTGTAATAGAAATGTAAGACTATATAATGACCATATACATTAAACAGAACTTTTATCTCTTGAGAACATACAGTAAATGTATGTAGCCATGAGTTGAAAGAGCCAGAGAAGCTTCTGCTCTTCAGAACTGTGACATATGTGCATCCCTGTTATTCCTGTAATACTGAATGTGCACTGTTGCTTCAGATACAAGCATCTGCTTAATGGCTTGAATCATGACTGAATTAACTCATTTAAATCTACTGTCTGATCTTGTCATATCCAGCCATGTCAAAATGAATCTTTATATGCAGGTTGGAAGTGTAATCTCATAGAAATCTCCAGATATACAGTAACAGGCAATCCCCATAGAACAAGCATATACTTGTCATTTTTATTTAAAATTACACCCTCAGTTCATCCATAACAATGTATTATTTATTTACAAACCATATCATCTTTACAGTCATTTCTGTATTTTCTGCAGAACCAAATTTCAAACTTCTGTTTTTGCCACCATTTTATTAATTCTGTCAAATGTTTCACTAGACTGAATTTAAAGGAAATAAAAATGAAAAAGAAAAAAATGAAAATGTTCTCGCCATTTATTTAACCTCATGTTGTTCGAATCTTTAAGATTTTCTTTCTATGATGGAACACAAAAGGAGATTATAGTCAGAATGTTGGACTCAGTCACCATTAACGTTTATTGTATTTTTGTTCTATACAGTGAAAGTGAATGGTGACTGAGTCTTACATTCTGACTTACATTTCCTTTTGTGTTCCTTGGAAGAAAGTCATCCGATTTGGAACAACGTGAGAGAGAGTAAATTATTATAGAATTTTCTTTTTTTGTGTGAACTTTTCCTTTAAACTGACACATCTTATGGTTTCACAGTATAATGCAGAACTTTATGTTGAAACAGCCCACAATCAAGACACCAAAGTCAGTGAGTCATTGTCTCTTCTGTTTTTTTTTTTCTTTTTAAGAAAAGCATTTCTGAGAATCTCTTAATTTATGCATAAATGCCCCAAACACAGAAATGATTTAAGAGAGGATGTTGTGCATACAAGCATTGTAATTTGGCTTTTAATAAATGGTTACAGCAAAAATTGAAAAATAAAAAATAAATTTACATGAAAAAACAATGATGCTTTGACCTCACAAGCACATTCTACACACTAACAGAAATACGTTCACTCTCTAAATAGAAGAAAAAAGTATCACATAATTTAATGAACTATGGGATTGTGTACAGTAATTTTCACAGTAGCTGTCAGCTGCTCAAGCACCAAATGATCATTCCTATCATCTTGGGATAAACACACATCAAGTTGCTCTGCCTGTTTTCATACTTGGTGCAAACCGATTAGGGTGTTATTAAGCCTGCAATGGTCACTTCAGAAAATTATTGATCCAAGAGTTTTTCAGAACTTTGTGCAAGCATGCAAGCCATCTTAAGTTATTCTTCTTATAATTCAGTTTTTATTTAAACATGTTGGTAACACTTCACAATAAGGTTCTATTTATTAACATGAGCATTACATATCATGAACTAATAATGATCAATTACTTTTTACAGCATTTCTTGAATATATGAATGAATGAATGAATGAATGAATGAATGAATGAAGTATTGTTTAATGTTAGTTCATGTTTTTTTCCTCCCCAATTTTGGAATGCCCAATTCCCACTACTTACTAGGTCCTCATGGTGACATGGTTACTCACCTCAATCCGGGTGGCGGAGGACAAGTCTCAGTTGCCTCCGCTTCTGAGACAGTCAATCCGTGCATCTTATCGCGTGGCTCGTCGTGCATGACACTGCGGAGACTCCAAGCATGTGAAGGCTCATGCTACTCCCCGTGATCCACGCACCCTATTAAGAGTGAGAACCACTTAATTGTGACCAGGAGGAGGCTACCCCTTGTGACTCTACTCTAGCAGCAACGGTCGCTTTTATTTATATTATATATGAGAAATTTGATACTCATCCTGAATTAATAATTATGACACTGACATTGAATTATTTACAAGCCGACGTAACTACACTGACAGAGACATTGCAAAGCTGAGACCTCAAAATCATATAAATCAGATCACCAATCGGGTTTGTTTATTAACTCTGAAAGACGATATTTATAGTGGCATTGAAGAAAACCCAGAGTATTTTTTTTTATCCTCTGCTAAAGAAATGATGAGGTCATGCAGTGCTTTGTATAATAGATGAATGTTTGATTTCTTTGCGAGCGGTGCACAGTCATCATGGAGTCCAGCTTTTGCTCATCTGATGGCAGCATAAGTCACACTATCATCAGAATGAACCTGAAAGAAACATTGTCAAAAAAAAAAAGGTGCAAATCACAGATATTATTACAAGATATATATGTTGATAGCTCAATTGTTTTAAAATACAACTTTAGAAGAACTGTATATCACAATGAAAATTCACAAAGTATATCTTGTGGATATAGTTTAGAGAAGGTAAAGAACAGATCTTCTAATGAGTAGGTTTAGTCATTGGACATTGATAGAGGAACAAGGGAATGTGGTGTTGTGTCTACTCACATTGTTCTTTTTGGCTTGCTTTTTACTGACAGTGGTAACGTCACAATAAATTACATCATATTGCTGCTCCTAAACATCAATACACACAAGCAATTTTACAGATAAAATACCTATCTGTTACTGTTTTGTAGTGTATAAATTTAAATTGCTGTGATTTTGATAGTCCGGGAGTACTAAGTCTACAGAACATTTTGATAAAACAAATAACAGGTGTTTCAAAAAGGTAAAGAATATGGTGTGTCATATATGACGTACAAGTTTAATGAAAATATACATTTGTAATGTAATGATAAATGTTATGAAGCCGCCCACCTGCCCACATCGCTCGAAAACCTTTTTATTAAGGGATCAAAATGAACTCTGACTAAATCAGACAAATTTGCTGGGAACAAGACATGTCAATGTCAGTAAATTTACAAAGCATGATTAAAAAAACAGACCAATGACCAATGTTTTGTATAATAATCAAACAAGACATATAAATAAAATAAAAATTGAAAATAAAACAGAAAAGGAGATACAGCAGGATAAATGTAAATACCAATATATATGTAAATAACAACAAATATCACAATTCTTTTTTGACTAAAAGCCAGATAGAAAAGATGCGTTATTAGTTTTTAGGGGCAGTTCTAATGTGCAGAAGTAAGATGCACATACATATGTTGTATTGTACAAATGTACATTACAACATATGAATGTTCAAGTTGAGTATTAATCATATATTTCACTCACATGGGTGGATGGAGAAGGAGGAACTGAAATGTTGATTGTGGCACTTGTTCCATCATCCATCCATCCATCTTCAACCGCTTATCCGAAGTCGGGTCGTGGGGCAGCTGCTCCAGCAGGGGCCCCAAACTTCCCTATCGAGCCACATTAACCAGCTCTGACTGGGCGACCCGAGGCGTTCCCAGGCCAGTGTGGAGATGTAATCTCTCCACCTAGTCCTGGGTCTTCCCGAGGCCTCCTCCCAGCTGGGCGTGCCTGAAACACCTCCCTAGGGAGGCGGCCAGGGGCATCCTTACCAGATGCCCAAACCACCTCAACTGACTCCTTTCAGCGCCAAAGGAGCAGCGGCTCTACTCCGAGCTCCTCACGGATGACTGAGCTCCTCACCCTATCTCTAAGGGAGAAGCCCGCCACCCTTCTGAGGAAGCCCATTTAGGCCGCTTGTACTTTCATGACCTAGTTCTTTCGGTCATGACCCAACCTTCATGACCATAGGTGAGGGTAGGAACAAAAATTGACCGGTAGATCGAGAGCTTTGCCTTTCGGCTCAGCTCTCTTTTCGTGACTCATGGTCGCGATAGAGCAAGTGCAATACCGCCCCTGCTGCCCGATTCTCCGGCCAACCTCCGCTCCATTGTCCCTCACTCGTGAACAAGACCCGAGGTACTTGAACTCCTTCACTTGGGGCAAAACCTCATTCCCTACCTGGATTCGCACTCCATCGGTTTCCTGCTGAGAACCATGGCCTCAGATTTAGAGGTGCTAATCCTCATCCCAGCTGCTTCACACTCGACTGCCAAGCGATCCAGTGAGAGCTGAAGGTCACGGACCGATGATGACATGAAGACAACATCATCTGCAAAAAGCAGCGATGAGATCCCCAGCCCACCGAACCGCACACCTTCCCCACCCGACTACGCCTCGATATCCTGTCCATGAATATCACAAACAGGATTGGTGACAAAGCGCAGCCTTGGCGGAGACCAACCCCACATGGAATGAACTTCGACTTTGTGCGAGGACCGGACACAGCCCTCGCTTTGGGCGTACAGGGATTGGATCAGCCCTAAGAAGGACCCCCCACCCCGTACTCCGCAGCACCTCCCACAGTCTCTCCGGGGGACCCGGTCATACGCCTTCTCCAGATCCACAAAACACATGTAGGCCGGATGGGCATACTCCCAGGCCCCCTCCAGGATCCTTGCGAGAGTAAAGATCTGGTCCGTCGTTCCACGGCCAGGGCCGAAAACCGCATTGTTCCTCTTCAATCTGAGGTTCGACAATCGGCCGAACCCTCCTCTCCAGCACCTTGGAGTAAACTTTACCAGGGAGGCTGAGAAGTGTGATACCCCTGTAGTTGGCACACACTCTCTGATCCCCCTTTTGAAGAGGGAACCACCACCCGTTCTGCCACTCCTTAGGCACTGTCCCAGATTTCCACGCCAATGTTGAAGAGCGTGTCATCCATGACACCCCCTCCACATCCAGAGCTTTCAGCATTTCTGGTGGGATCTCATCAATCCCGGGGCTTTGCCACTCGCGGAGTTGTTTGACTACCTCAGTGACCTCCCCAGGGAAATAGAATCTGATCCCCATCATCCTCCGGCTCTGCCTCTACCATAGAGGCGTGTTGGGATTTAGGAGTTCTTCAAAGTGTTCCTTCCACGCCCAATAACCTCCTCGGTTGAGGTCAACAGCGTCCCATCTTTGCTGTATACAGCTTGAATAGTTCCCGTTTCCCCCTCCTAAGGTGGCGGGCGGTTTTCCAGAAGCTTACTTTGGTGCGGACCGAAAGTCCTTCTCCATGGCTTCTCGAACTTTTCCCACACCCACTGCTTTGCCTCCCTCACGGCCGAGGCGCAGCCCTTCGGGCCTGTCGGTACCTTGCAACTGCCTCCGGAGACCTCCGGGACAACAAATCCGGAAGGCCTCTTTCTTCAGTCGGACGGCTTCCCTGACCACCAGTGTCCACCACGGTGTTGAGGGTTACCACCCCTTGCGGCACCTAAAACCTTGAGGCCGCAGCTCTCCACCGCGGCCCGGCAATGGAAGCTTTGAACATTGCCCACTCGGTTCAATGTCCCCAACCTCCGCGGGGATGCCTGAAAAGCTCCGCCCGGAGGTGTGAGTTGAAGATCTCGCGGACAGGGACCTCCTCCAAGCGTTCCCAGTTCACCCGCACTACTGCGCTTGGGCTTCCCAGGTCTGTCAGAGTCTTTCCCCACCCCTGACCCAACTCACCACCAGATGGTGATCGGTTGACAGCTCTGCCCCTCTCTTTACCCGAGTGTCCAAAACATATGGCCTCAGATCCGGCGACCACGATTACAAAATCGATCATCGACCTTGGCCTAGGGTGCTCTGGTACCACGTACACTTATGAGCATCCTTATGTTCGAACATGGTGTTTGTTATAGATAATCCATGACTAGCACAGAAATCTAATAACAAACATCCACTTGAGTTCAGATCAGGGAGGCCGTTCCTCCCAATCACGCCTTTCAGGTGTCCCTGTCATTTCCCACGTGTGCGTTGAAGTCACCCAGCATCACTATGGAGTCCCCTACTGGGGCCCTATTCAGGACTCCATTCAGGGTCTCCAAGAAGGCCGAATACTCTGAACTGCTGTTAGGTGCATATGCACAGACAACAGTCAGAGTTTTCCCCCACAACCCGTAGTCGTAGGGAGGCGACCCTCTCAGTCCACGGGGTAAACTCCAGCGTAGTGGCTCAGCCGGGGACTCGTGAGTATCCCCACACCCGCCCGTCGCCTCACACCCTGGGAAACTCCAGAGAAGAATAGAGTCCATCCCTATCCAGGAGTACGGATCCAGAGCCAAAACTGTGCGTCGATGTAAGCCCCACCAGATCCAACTGGTAGCGCTCCACCTCCCTCACTAGTTCGGCTCCTTCCCCCAGTGAGGTGACATTCCCGTCCCCAGAGCAAGCCTTTGCTGCCGGGTCTGGTCCGTCGAGGCCCACGGCCTTCACTGCCGCCCATATGGCAGCGCACCCGACTCCTGCGGTTCCTCCAATGGGTGGTGGGCCCAAGGGATGTAGAGGGGGTTCCACGTTGCTTCTTCGGGCTGTGCCCGGCGGGCTCCGTGACAAGCCCGGCCACCAGGCGCTCGCCGGCAGAGCCCTCCATCTGGGCCTGGCTCCAGACAGGGGCCCGGGCTTCCTCCGGGCAGGGTAACTCCTCCTCTTGCCGTTTTATCCATGAGTCATTTTGAACCATTCTTAGTCTGGCCCCTCACCTGAGACCACTTTGCCTTGGGAGACCCTACCAGGAGCACATGGCTCCAGACAACACAACCCTCAGGATCATAAGGGCACACAAATTGTTCCATCATATTTATTCTTATCTGTGGCCTGTAGACAAGGAACACTACACATTTATAACTGACTCATTTGTCATTCAGCTGGTGCTTTTATCCAATGCAACTAATAAACACTTGTGACACAATGGAAATAGCTCATGAATAAACCTTTGAGCATCACTGGCATTACAATACTTACTGCTAAGTCATCAGCCTCTTTTCTGTTATCTGAAAAAATTGTGGTGAAAATGCCATTTAATAATAATAATAGTAATAATAATAATATATATATATATATATATATATATATATATATATATATATATATATATATATATATATATATATATATATACACACATAAATTGAATATTCTAGAGTTATCAATGAATTAACAATAAAAATCTATTTAACTTTTGCAACAGTTCAATATATTTGTATTAAAGATTTGGTCTTGTTAATTCATTGATAACAACTGTCACAACAAATTTTGTCAGAGCTACAGAATTGTTAAAATCGGTAAAATCTCTTACATATTTATATATCAAATTACTATTTTTATACAACCTGAAACTGATGTGTTTATCTGTGAAGTAGGATATGTTGTACTGTTTGTCTACTGTTGCAAAACATTTGACATTTTGAAAACTCACCAGCTCTTTTTTTACACATCATCCAAAAAACAGCTGGAAGAAGAACAACAGCTAATGCAGCAATCACAACAATAATCACTATCACAAAAGTTGAAAGAGACCCTAGGGGAGAGAGGACATAGAGACACATTAGGGTCCAGGTATTTTCAACAGGAGAACATTTCTTGTTCTTTAGTCAAGGATGTAAAAGCTTTTAAATGTTAAACTACAGTATCAACTATTGACAGACAAATTAAATGATCAATGGCACACTAAAGTGGCATAATTATTCATATTCGTTGAGTGGAAAATTCTGCATATACAGTATACACTGTTGGTCTTCTGAGCTACTGTTTCCACTTTGCATGTCATACTGCAATGTTGTAGTGCTGAAAGCAATGCACACTAACAGAGAACGGTCGCACTATAATGTTTTAAAAGTCTGAGTAAAAAAAGGGAAATGACTACAGTCTCGTTGGCATGTCTGATTATACAGTAGTCTTTAATTTTCACATAAAATCATTAGCTGTCATGTTAATGGGTTGTTGATAAGGAGAGTGATTAGTGATTGTTGGTGAGGAAGTGACATGAGACAGTTACATAAAAAAAAAACATAACAAAAGTGTGATCAGCTGTGCTCCACATTTACATATTTGACAGACACTTTTATCCAAAGCAACTTACAGTGCAATTATTACAGGGACAATCCCCCTGGAACAACCGGGAGTTAAGTGCCTTGCTCAAGGACACAATGGTGGTGGCCGTGGGGTTAGAACCAGCAACCATCTGATTAACAGCCCTGTGCTTTAGCCACTACGTCACATGAATGAAGTTGTACTCCAATAAGAGTTACCACAAACCACTGAAACAATGTATACATACCTTGTGGTTTATGAGATACTGGTTCTTCAGGCATTGATGTCTGCTCAGCAGAGTTTAGGGTAGTAACTGGTATCAGTGCTGTTGTTCTGTCTAACGCAGTGGAGGATGGATTTACAGATGTGCCATATTGTAGAAATAAAATATTTATGATTTAATGCACAGACACTAAATCAAGTTATAAACATTCCTTTTATAAACTGTTTATTTTCTTTGTCTTATTTATATCAGCTGCACTCAGCTAGTTCTGGAAGCCATCAGTACACACACTATCTAACATGAAATGACTTGTGTGTTTACTAAGTGCACAGGAAACACACATGATTATTTTGGATATAAGAAGAAAACATATTTGGGCCTCAAAGAATGATTTTAAAAGTTCAGGGCGAAAAAGGTAAAAGATATATGTATAATACTGTGTATAATCTCATTACATTTGTGGTGATACCAAAGCCAGTTTTGGAGCACCATTGTAGACCATTGCAATTAGAAAGACTGATTATTTGACAAATAGTGATTATATACCTAGTTAATAACTTATAGAGACTGGTGTGTTTAAGAGAGAATTTGAGGTGGTGACTGGAATTCGTGTTGCTGTACCAGCTGGAGCTGAATTTGAGTTCAGAGGCATCATTCCATAGTGTACATCAACATCATATTTTAATACTTTATCTTCACTTTAAATTCAAAGATAAAGGGATGAAGTGCTTCAACAGAACCCAATTAACCAAATGAGTTCAGAATGCTTTTGAGAGGGTGAAACTGTGAACTTCTGTCTTCAGTTTGTTCTGACTGGATACTTTAAGTAGATCTTATAGACACTGACATTATATCATTATATCTTACAATCTTCTACATTTCATTTTCTTTTATAGTTTTCTTCTTATATTTTCTAAATCTTCCCAGATTTAGCTTTCCTACCCCCAAACTTGACAGAATAGCTGAATGAGGTCTCCACTTTAGTTCCCTTTTTAACTTGACATGTCCACTTTCTGTTGTTGTCTTCATTCAGGAGTTTTGTAGTCAGAGTGCTGTTACAGTGTCCTGATGATATCTGATATCTGGAGTCTGTCTGCAGATCAACACCAGCCTGATTCACCCACGACAGCTGAATTCCCTCAAAACGGACCAAAGTATCACACAAACCTCCATCATATAAAATCAACTGACAGGAGAGAGTCATAGAATGGTCTGGTCTTATCTCAGTCTGTGTGAATGATGGAGAGACTGAAACAGAAATATCATTTTAAAAACACTTTTTTTGTAAATAGAAAATGGTGCCATTTTAAGATTGATCAAATAATGAACAGAAACACTGACCATAGAGAAAATGGAGATAAATAAGTTTATCAGGATATTGATGTCCATTCACATTTTGCCGACAGTTGTAAAGACCATAATCTTCTCCTGTTGCTTTATAGATGTTCAGAGAGCAGTTGTTCCCCAGACTCAGTCTTTCATGTCTTCCTATGTTATTCATTTTCTTCCCTCCAGTGAACAGATCAACTGCCCCTGAATTTACTTGTTTTTTATAGGACCATGTAATCACGGTGCAGTCAGAAAATCTGCCACTACAGGACAGAATGACATTTTCACCTTCACTGCAGAACACATGGCTCACTTCTTCTGCACTTGTACCTGTCATACATCAGATTTGTGTGTTCATGTTCTACTGTATATGTCTGTTCAATATTAATGACAACAACAGGAAATGTAACATTTTCAGGGTAAATTCAAGACACTTTCTCTTATGAAATACACTCTGCGAATGGCTAGTTGAGGTGAATATGTAAGTGGTAACAGCAGATTTCTTCATCTAAACCTGCTTTAAATAAAAAATGTCTTTTATATTCAATGGTGACCACCAGTCGCAGCACCTGAAATAAACACTTTCCCTTATACACAGTAGAAATATTACCATGAAAAGTTTCATGGATATGTTTTTGGTCAACTAACCAAATATGCAGTCCATACCAACAAACAAAGTGAAGACTAGAACAATACACTGCTTTCTTAGAGAGAAAATGAATTATGCAGTCTAAACTGTAAACATCAGAAACAAATATCATATACAGTATACGGCACTACAGCTAGACTTCACAAAGATAAGTCTTTGCTTCAGACTTTTGGGTGTGAAAGAGAAACATACCGTGCCAAATTTCAGAGCATTCAAGAAGAATACAATATTTATAATATGACGATACACCAAACACCACAAAACTCTGTGATAAGTAGGTTACATAGATTTCTGCACAAATCAACTGAGCATGTTCAAGCTAACTCTTTGCCAGACTATATACTTTTAACTATTTTTGTAATAAGTGGATATTCAGATATCCATACAGCATATTATTTTACCTGAGAGAAACGTGCAGAGAATTATCAGTCCCAGCTGACATACTATATGACAATTATTAGCCATCCTGTCACTCATTCTCTTCATATATTGTTAGGCTAAAACTCGTCCTTTAAACACCATCAGCTCTACATGTGGTTAGAAACTTCCTCTGATCTGACCAACATTTTGTTCATTCCTGACACCATCACAACTTTTTTCAGGCACACTACACCAGTGCGCGATGGAGACGTGTCATAATCCTATTTGGTCAAGACTGTTGGGCAAGAATTCTGAATAATTACAGTGGTACTTCTGTCTTTTACTAAATTGCTACATTCAATTCAATTCTGTATCTTCACAGTTAATACAGGCTTAAATTATATTTTAACTGATTCAACCAAATAATTCACAATTTTAAATTATTACAAGATTAAATTAACAGTATGTGATCACGTTAATTACTTCTTGTGTGGTCATTAATGCATTTGGTCAGTGACATCTGTTTTATTGATGTTCTCACTTGCTTGAGTTTTAAGAAAAATATGAGTAATCACTTAAAAGTAAATGCAGTATTTTGTAAACTATGTTGCTTTTCAGTTTGGAATCCTTAATCCTGGAAGAGAATGAGCATTTTAATGCAATGTGTTCTGTTTGGAATTACCAATGGCTTTTTAGAATATTGCTTTAATATTTGCAACTAATTTGTTATTTATTAGCATTTTCCTGTTTAAAAATGACAACAGGAAATTAAACTTCTAAAATCAGTCTGTAAATACACAATGTAGAAGACTTGAATGATACACTCTTTTTTGTTAGGCAGAAAATGAACTAAATTAGTTTCATCATTGTGAACATCACAGATAAAGTATCTTTTAGCTGTTAACTTAGCTGTTTAGATAACTTTATAACATACTGTACTGCTAAAATGAGAGAACGTTTGAGAATAAGAAAGAAGCATACACATATGCCAAATTGTAGTATACAGGAAAAATACTGTAACACATCAAAAGACTGAGATCAACATCAATGTCAGCAAGATTAAACTACGGCCAGCAAAGTGCAAATAAATACACTTAAAAAAAATAAACAGAATTTTCACTTCAAGTTTATTTTTCTAAAATATCTATTTTAGATAATATACTAAAGTACAATTTTTTTTAAAAGTGTGTTAAAAGTTGTATTGTGAAAATTGGTAAAAGCATGATGCTAATATACTTTAAATATATTTAAAGATAGTACAATTTTGTTTAGTATGTTTGCAATATACAATTGAAAAAAGAGAATATATTTCAAATACAATAAAGTATACTTTTTTTTCACTAGGGGAATCAAAAACTTCATGATCTTTTTAGATAAAAGAGTTCAGTGTAATTTACAAACATACTATAAGATCTCAAACTGCCCAGTCCAATTTAGACCACTTGAGTTAAAACTTAAAAACGGCTCATTCTGTACTTTTGAACTTACTGATATCTCATAGATGAATATTCTGAACACATAAACATGACCGCCCACATTTATGTCAACAACGCCTCTTAATGAGATCCTTTGGCAGGATCCCTAAATTAAGAAAAAGTGGCTTAAATTTATTATATACCTGTCACTATGTTATACAGTCTTTGCAAGGACGCAGCAGTGGGAGGTTGGAAGAAGGCCATAAAAACTGAATGTTGTTGGCTCAAATAAAAAAACTTCAGTGACTTAATAAATGGACCTCAGGGTAATAATATATATATATATATATATATATATATATATATATATATATATATATATATATACATAGTTAGTTCCGGTCCTCGAATCTGATTGGACGAGAGAAGTTACATGAGCAATGATGGTCTGACACCATCAGCACTCCAATGCTTCACTGTGTGTATAACTCCGCTTGTGTTCGTGCCATTCTAAACTAAATTCTAAGAGCAGTGCAGATCTGTTAAGAGCTATGGTTTGTCTTTTTAGATTTGTGTTATATAAGCCAGTTAGGTGACATGAAGTAAATCCGCATCAGCTAGTGTTTACATAAAACATCTCTTCGTGATCACTTGTATTACTACTACTAATGCTAAGAATATAGCTTTAAACAAACAACTTCAGCATTACTGCTCATCACATCTGAGAGACACAACAGACTGATTAATTACACAATGGGTGCTGTTTAAAATGGCGGAGGACATTGCAGTTTCTATAGTGATCGAATCTTGCGCACCGGCTACATCGAAATAGGGAGAAATACCCCCGCTTGGATGCTATTTTTCCACTGAGAAAGCTGAACTTCAGAAAGCTGACAGCATCTCTGTTTTGGAATGGCAACAGGTGATCGCACACGCTCCCTCTCTCTCTCACACACACACACACACATCCTTGTTTATCCAGTAACTTTTTCGAAACAGCACAAGCAGTGATACCATTTCTGAAGTGACATTTTTAAATTGGCTTGGACGCATTATTTGGTTTGAACCAGCAGTGGCAGATTCTGATCCGTCACGTAAGAATGTAGTTCCATGCACAAATTCGTTTTCATGACCGTACTCAGTTTTTCCAAAAATGTTGTACATTTACTTGTTCATTGAACTGTTGTATATAAGCAATATCACACTTGCAATCGTGCTATATGGCCCTAAATCAGCACTGCTGGAATAATGGACAGATTTTGCTATTTCAGAAGGACATTACTGACGTAGAAAACAGCACCATCACTATTGAAAAAAGTCATTTTTGATCAAATCTAGACAGGCCCCATTTCCAGTAGCCATCATTCGAAAACCTTATCCTTTAGTAATCATGCTAAATTGCTAATTTGGTACAGGAAAATCACTTGCCATTATATCAAACACAGTTCATTAAATGAAGCTTAACATTGGGCATGTTCAATCTCAAAATGGTGTGTACTGTTTTGCTACAGTTTCCTGTTTGAACAACTTGTTTCCTCAAAACCATATGAAACAGTGTGCAACGGGCTTTGGGGTATGTTCCCTTTACAAAAAGCTTCACTATGATGCTGAGCTTTTGCTATGCGCTATGGGGAACAATCCTAGTTGTGACCAAGCTGAATAATGTGTGTAACATGTCAATGAACATTGACCGGAATTTATGGCCTCGGCTGATGTAATCATTAGATGCACCTGCGGCCAGGCTATAAATGGATACGTCACCAGGTGTCATCAGAAACTCTTTTTTCAGAGCGATTCTGTGTCTGTGTGTTTTACAAATCCTGTCAAAACTTTCTTTCCTCTGTTAGGAGTTAGAATTTGTTAGGCAGTGTGCTGTGAACCTTTTTCTCTTTTCTCTTCTGTTTAGAAAATATTATATATATATATATATATATATATATATATATATATATATATATATAAAAAAAAAGTGTTCCCCTGTTCTCGATCTATAGCTGAAGAGAACACGCATCAGTTTTTGCTCTGTTTGTTTGATGGTAGAGCACGCTGCTCTCGCGTTGCAGCAGGGCGGGTGCGAGCACTGCGATTTGCTTTAACAGGCAAAGTGCTTCGCGCTTGCCTCGCTTGCTTCTGGGAGTCAGCACTCACGAACAAATAACAAAAAAGATCGTTCGTGGGGCTCTTGCATGGATTTCGCTCTCTCTAATTTCTTCCTTCGACGGCTCGCCTTGGGCGATTCCGAACAGGAAGGATCTTCTATCTTAGGCACAGGGCAATATTTCATCCCTGCCTCGAATTGTGGAATCTTTCATGTTTGGCCCCTAAGGGTACCAACTGGGGGACACAGGGCTTTCTCCTGAGGTTATCGAGACCTTTTTAAATGCCAGGCTTTTTCCACTTGGAACAAGTTTGGGTGAGATCTTAGGGCAGAAGAGGACCTCTTCGCCTCTATGAATAGCGCAATGTATCCTCTACTTCTCCCTGAAATCACCCAGCCCCCTTGGGTCTGGACGTTAAGACACATACATGCATCTGTATGCGTTTCTTTCCCCGGTTTCTCTGTTCCCGGGAGTCTTGGCAATGTTCACCAGCAAGGGTCTTGCCTCCTATTAATGGCGCTGTGCTGGCCAAACAGGATATGTTTCTCGGAGTTAATACCTCTCCTCGACGGCTCGCCTTGGGCGATTCCGAACAGGGAGGACCTTCTCATCCTTGGCCCGAATTATGAAACCTTTCATGTCTGGCCCCTAAGGGTACCAAATGAGGTTCACAAGGTTTTCTCTTGAGGTTATTGAAACCATTTCAAGTGCTAGAGCTCCCTCCACTTGGAACTGATCTGGGTAGATTTTACAGGGCAGAAGAGGACCCCTTCGCCTCTGTTGATAGCGCAATGTCTCCTCTACTTCTCCCCGAGTCGCCCAGTCGTCGTCGCCCCCGGGGCTGATCGTAGTAACGCATACATAGCACCAATGCGCCAGCATGCGTTTCCTTCTACTAAAGTTCATATTACAGAACCAGCTAACTGCCAGTTTGCTTCAGTTCTGGATTTTCTGTAGAAAGAACTGTCAGCGGGCACTTGCCTCGCCACTGCCAGGTTCTATGTGACCACTGCGGTTTGCCACGGCTTGGTGGGCGGGGTGCCCTCAAAGAGGCATCCTCATTATTGCCCGGGCCTACGGTCAAGCTTTAAGGCGCGTGGTCAAGCTTTATCAGTAGGTTTTAGGGCGCACTCTGCCAGAGGGCTCTCCTCCTCTAAAACCTTGGCTAGAGGTCTCCTTCTGCAGCAAGTTTGTGATACGACAGGTTGTCCTCTCTGCACACATTCATTAGATTTTTATAGTTTGGATGTTCTGCCACTCCGGGCTCTTATGCCCTTGAGTCAACATCTCAAGCTCATGTCTGGACAAGTTTGTGATGCGGCAGGCTGGTCCTCTCCGCTCACATTCATCAGTTTTTATGGCAAGTGTGTGTTGTGATAGGCTTCTCTTCGCACACATTCATCAAACTTTATGGGTTAGATGTTTATGCTACTCCGGGCTCTTATGCCCTTGAGTCGACATCTCAGCTCATGCCTGAACAAGTTTGTGATGCGGCAGGCTGGTCCTCTCCGCACACATTCATCAAAATTTAATGGTTTAGATGTTTATGCTACTCCGGGCTCTTATGCGCTTGAGTCGACATCTCAAGCTCATGTCTGAGACCTCTCGCGTTTTTGTGAGTATTCTGCACAACCGTAGGGGTCTGGACAGCCCCCAGTGCGGCGGCGTGGGTATTGCGTTCCCCATAGCACTTAGCAAAAGCACAGCATCATAGTGAAGCTTTTTGTAAAGGGAACGTCTCTGGTTACATGTGTAACCCTTGTTCCCTGAAAAAAGCGGAACGAGATGCTGCGCTTCATTGCCGCACTGGGACGTCCCAGGACTGCTCTAAAAAAAGAAGTATCTGACGACACCTGGTGACGTATCCATTTATAGCCTAGCCGCAGGTGCATCTAATGATTACATCAGCCGAGGCTATAAATTCCGGTCAATGTTCATTGACATGTTACACACATTATTCAGCTCGGTCACAACTAGGATTGTTCCCCATAGCGCTTAGCAAAAGCGCAGCATCTCGTTCCGCTTTTTTCAGGGAACAAGGGTTACACATGTAACCCGAGACGTTTTCTCTCGTTTGGTGGGTGTTTACCCAATCAGCAGCAATGTGTATATAAACCCCGCCCTATTAAAAAGGCAGTGCGCACAATGGATCCAACTAAAGTCTTTTACAAATTTGTTCACTTCAGCTTGGTGTATGCAACAATTGAAGACATTAGAAGAAATGTTTGCCTTGTCATCCTGAAATGCAAGGCAAATGTTGGATTACCATAATTAGGAACCACAGTTTCCACATATCCCTTCACCCGATTGGGATGTTCTCTGCTATTCTGGACGGCAAGGGCAGAGACTGTAACATTGAGCATATTTTGTAGTATTAAACACGTATTTAAACCAATTTCATCAGGCTCAGAAAATTCTTGACGCAAAGAATGGCCTTCTCAGCTGCCATAGTTGCAAAGCTTGTGTAATACAACAGGGTGTTCAACGCGTCACCGTTTCCGTTTAAATAAACATTTCACTATGTTTTGTCAGGACTGAACGTGCCCATTGTCTCTTCGTCATAGGGACACTCAGCGACCCATGGAGGTCTAGGATTTAAATCTGGATAGTCTTAATTTTGCACATTCATATTAAGTAAGGTGTAAGTACCTAAAAAATGTGTTATCATTCTGGTTATCAGTGATCATACACTTGGAATTACACAACAGATCAACAATGCATTATCAGTAATATTATCCCTATTGGAAGTATTGCATTTAAAAACATCTTTTCCCAACCATTTAACCATCCTAAAAGTCCTCCTGTTTCATCTACAGTTTCTCTTGCTGTCAGATCTGCTATATTTTTGTCATGTTTTTAAATCCATTTCAATAGCGTGTCCATCTTCATCGTTCTCAGGAGTGAAAGTGCAGCGACTTGTTCCCACTATAACACATACTCCTCCACTCGCTTGGTCCAGTACCAGCTGGTTCGGTAATGCTGTCAACCTTAGTCCCTTAAGCTCATCTTTATCATGGTGATCGTGCTTTTCGTTGTGTTTAGGAATGAAATAAGTTCGTGCCTAGTCATTTCAACTTTGTTTTTTTTTGGTGCCACTCCAATAGGAGACATTAATGCATTGAAGAACTTCTCTGTCTCTGTCCATAATATTGCATCTAGTCAGATTGGTTGTCAGATTCGGGTTGGGTCGCTGTCAATTTTCAGCATATCGCGGCGCCATTTTGTGGTCCGTTTTGCAAAATGCGGCAGTTCAATTTAGCTTATCGCGGCCCATTTGGCCCATTTCACGGCCGACCCACTGGCCAGCTCGGTTCTCCCGATGGCCAGTCCGCCCCTGAACAGCCCCAAAGTGCGTCGGCCCACCGGGAAAATGCACGGTATGATTACCAGTCCAGTCCAGCCCTTGGAATGGTTCATTCCACCTCTTCGAATTCCAATACTTCCTCCTCAGATCCTTGACCACCACCAAATCTCATGTCTCATGTCTATTCCCAAATATTTGCCCACTTGTTTGATTGCCTCACTTTAAAATGGTGTACCGTTGTCACTGAAAATTTTTGCACCAATTCCCCACCTTGGTATAATTTCGGTCAGTAGTGCCTTTGCTTTTGAAGTGGGAAATGCTTCTACCCACTTAGACTGCATATCCACCATCACCAGACAATACCTTTTTCCCTCAGCAGGGTTTACTTCAATGAAATCCATCATCAGATGGTCAAAAGTTTTGTCTGGAGGTGTGCTGCTTGTGGTATTGCCACCCCCCTGCCAGTGTTGCGTGTGGCACAGATGACACATGATTGACAATGTTTTTCTGCATATGCTGCAAACCCTTTTGTGAACCAACATTTTGTTATCATTTCTAACATCCCTCCTTTTGCGTCAACTTTGCATAGTGAGGAAAAAAAGTGTTTGGGCAGACAAGGTGTTTTGTTTGGGGCACACCATATGCCCTCAGTGAACTTGCAGCCACATTTCTTCCACAACTGTTTTTCAGCTGGTGTTGCAAAAGCCTGAATATCTGGTGTATCAGGGTATCTGGTGGAGAGGGAATAGAAGTCATTTTAGTCATTTGAGGAAGTGGTTGTTTTGCAGCCTCTTTTGTAGCTGCATCTGCCGTTATTTTTAGAGTGCGCTTGACACTTGCAGACTGCTATTGATTTGGGGAGTATAATAGTATCTAGCATGTCAGCTACTTTGTTATGGTTTAAAATTGGCTTTCCATCAGACTTTAATTTTCTATGATTCCATAGTGTCCCAAAATCATGTACTACCCCAAAATCATATCTGGAATCTGTATGGTAACAGTTTTATTTTCTGCTTTTTGCATGCTTCAGTCAAAGCAATGAGCTCTGTAACCTGTGCTGAAAGGTGACAGGGCAGGCAATCTGCCTTCAAAATGTCATGGTGTGTCACAACAGCATACCCCACCTGAATGTTTTCCTCTCACAGGATCTCTAAATGCTGATCCAACTACAAACATTATAATATCTGTATTTTTTTTTTTGTAAATCAGTCTGTCAAGTCAGGTCCTGTTGTGCATACTTTTTTTAAGCACAGTCACGCATTCATGTTATTCATTTATCTTACATTCACGTGATTATGTCCTTAGGGTTTAGGCCTTTTCCATGAGCAATTGAATTCAATGGTGCCTTAATTAGTGATCTCATAATTTGGAATAAACTCTTTATTTCAAGAAACATTTACCTGATTCTTTTTCTGTCAATTTACGAATTGTTGCAGCTGCATTATTTTCGACCTTTATTTTATCAGGCAGAAATAGTCAGATTAAACTTAATCTCTTTCTCCTCAGTGCTTAACCAATTTTTTACATGCATGATTCAGCGAATAGGCCCAGATTTCCCCAATAGTCATTTTTGTCTTTTGATAATGACACATGGGGAAAATGTAGATCTTAAAGCTAGAATTACTGAACTATTCTTCACTCAGATCTACTGAGAAAACTCTTATTCTATCCTTACAATAATGCATGCAAGCAGATCTACTTTGCATTGCGCGTGATGTTAGTAAGGCATGCTGAAGCCAGTGCGACTGAAATACGGCTCTTTTCATGCAAAAATAACAAACGCGCCTCTTTCAAAGGGATTTGAGGAAAGATGCTTTAGGGAGTTTTATTCTGATGGTAGACTGCGATAATGAGTTCATAACTTTGGGCGTTAAATCAGCTGTTACTCGCGCCGGGGCGCCAAATATTCTTTCGCATTCTCAAGCAGTAATTTCAATCTCATATGCGAGTAAAACACTCGCACTGTAGAGCCCTGTAATAATAACGAAATGTATCCTAACTGTAAATTATATAAAAATACAAATAAATGTACAAATGTAAAACAAATACAAGGTTTGCACAACTGAGTTTCTAATGTTGGTTTTATTTCTAGTCCTGGGAAATGTGTTGTAGGTTTCAGGAAATATGGCTTATCAATTGGGAAAAATTGTTTGCATCCACTGAATAAGGTTCATATTCCATTGCTCATGATAATATAAGTTCATGCAGCGCTTTGCATAATTAGGCTACAGTAAAGACTGCTTGTTTTGTTTATTAGTTCAGAAATGCAGTCATCTTGTGATCCAGATTTTGCTCCTCTAACAGAAGCATAAGTCATTGTAACATCAGAATGAACCTGAAAGGACATCACTGAATGTGCCAAAAAACATGTACTTAAATACAGAATTGCATCTAAGTGTATGATGGTGAGATTTAATTGGACAGAAAAGTATATCAGTCCCAGCAAACAAAAAATAGATAGACTTTTTGAATGTAACTGTATTGTAATTACCAATTATTTAAATTGTAACTGTAGTGGAATACAGTTACTTATATTTTGTATTTTAAATACATATTCCCATTACATGTATTCTGTTACTCCCCAACCCTGCTTATTAACCATCCTATGTCTGTCTGTCTTTCTCTTGATTATATGGTCAAAACTCAACATTATCAGTCCTTCCTGTGGTCAGTAACAACAAAATCTGACCTACAGTTTGATTTTGAAACAGTGTTACAGTTGCGATTCAGTGCACCATACCAGTGCATGATGAATTATTACTTCACACTTTTCATGTAAATGTTTGCTAGAAGTACACGAGGCTTAAATGTGTACCACGTTATTTTTTCCTTATTTTTAAAAGTTTTACTTTTAACCATCCTTCTAAAGAATGGAATTGTAATTTTGAAAGTTAAAAACTCCAGTTATATCAGTAACCTTATAAAGCAGTTTTATTTCACATGGAGAGGGTCTGCTCATGTTAGAATCACATGAACGGCTGAATACTACTCACATAATCTTAGTAACCTTCCTGTTATTAGATACTTTCACTCATAAACTAAATTAATTTGAGCTAGCTTTAAAAAGTGATTTTTAACAATGGCATCAGGAACTGAAACTAATGCGTTCGAACAAAGCTGCATCCACACCAATAGATGTCATTGCGAGTCCAAGGCGACACATTAAAACAATTATAAATAGCTCAAGTGACAAAAGGTATCCATTGGCAAGTGCCAAAAAAGTTAATATAACTTTTAAATGAACTAGCGTTTACATAATTTTACTAACAATTGCAAAAGTGAGATTTCACCAAATGTGACTGACACAGTTCGATCAAACCTGAAAGTCTCTAATAAAGACATTAGCAGTGTTTTAAGAGACCAGCATCCCCAATATGTTTATAAACATTATTTAAAAAAGTTCTCTAGCCATCTCTGAGAAAATACATCATCAAAATCATTTAAAATTCTCATGAAATGTATGTTCTGTACAAACGTACAAATTCTTCCTTAGTCTAAAGCAGAGCATATATAAGCCACTTTTCTGATGGTGAATTGGACCTGAAAGCAGTGTTTCTCTGAGTCTCCTTAGCATTTGTCTTTTAGTATATTTGTTAATCAGCATTCTAAATGTTTGTGCTGATAATTCTGCAAAAAGGTAACTTGTGAAACTGGCACTTGAGAGACAGAAGCTTGTGGGTAACTGACAAGAATCTTTAAAAAAGTGAGATGACTGATCTTTGTTCATCTTTAAAGTTCATAAAATCAGTGCATGAGCTTTTTGGTCTTTATATGGATAACTTTATTCTGTGTTCATTTACTTGTTGACCAACTACTACACATCCTAACAGTAGCATACAAACATAAAACCAAGAGTACCAAACAAATATATATTGTTTTAATATTTTGTATTTTTTTTAATTCTCAATATGAAAACAATGTATAAAAGAGCAGGCAAAGGATGACTAAGCAATACATCAGGAAGATGAGATTGACCGATGTATGTAAAAAGAAAACTGCTTTGTAGGGGAAGGATTGTGTAATCCATAAATAGATTGATAGATGACATGTCCCTGTTTTGGACTTTACCAGGGAGAGCACAGTTGAGGGCATATGATAATGTACTTTTTACAGTTTCAATGAGTTCTAAACCAATTCCTCTTCGTTCAGTGTCCTCCAGTTCTCGTAAGCAGTACACAACTTAACTGGCAATATCAACTTGCATGAGCTCTAAGCAAGTATTCACTGCATCTATAATAGGAGGTACTATTTATGTGTGTGTTTGTGTGTTAGAGCAGTCGTCCTCTGCATTCTGTTGATCCACAGCAGCACAGAAGCTCCTTGCCTTCCACACTGCCAACGTCATAATTATAATCCCATGTCAGCTCTGTCCCTGCCCGAATTCGCCTGCAGAAATACACACACAGATTAATACAAAGACTGTAAGTGACACAAACATTGATGAACACTAATGAATGTGTGTACATGAAGACACCTCCTTGGAAGTCAATTTAGACACTAACACACTCAAAAACATGGAATGTACTAGCATATTCTTAAATTCACTCATCACTAGGGCTGGGTATCGAGTTCGATTCCATTTAGGCACCGACCGAATTGCCTCTAAACAATCGAGTATCGAAAAATGTCTTGTCGTTCGGTACCAAATTTCAATACCTAAGGGTTTAATCTCGTCAACGTCAATGATAAGCATGTAGCATGCTAGATGTGCCCAAATCTAAAAGTGCTGGTGATTGGCTGTGTTTAGGCATCAAGGAAAAACACTAGTATCAGAAAACGGTTTGAGTTCCAGGGCTGAGAAAGAATGTTTTCAGTAACATTGCTAACACTGTTTTACATTACAGAGAAATACTAAACGCTAATAATGAGCCTTTAAAATATAATTTTTACAAGCGTACGCACAAAATGAGCCGCAGCAGAAAAAGCGGTAATGATTCTGAATGTGTTGGAAAACCAGCAAGAGACGGTCTGAACATTGTGTTAATTTATAGAGAGAAATGCACATTCTGGTTGAGCAAACAGATGATGATCTCGGGATCAATGATGGTCAGAGTGATCGCCACTAGCTGATGCCTATGAACATGTCATGACGATATCTTGCTCATTTTCCCATGTATTCAATTATTATTATTATCAAATTAATATTACAAATAATTTGCCAGTAGACACAAAGACACACATTTGAAGAAGCACTCTTTATTATATTATTAAGTACAGATGGCAGAAAAGCCGTATATGGGCATATATGATGCACTGATACAGAGGCGTGCAGTCTCGTAGAACACGTGCATCTAAGGATCTCACACTTTGTTTCTGCATTCCGATTTGTATTTTTTATGAGTGCTGCAAATGACCTCAGACATCTCAAATCAGGAGGTGTTTTCAGTTCAGTTCACTTTATTTCCACAGAGCAGTTCATTGTGAATGCCACTCTGCAGCCTGTAAAATAATACAAAATATATATAAAATAATACAAAAACACGTTCACCTCGAATCATGATTTATATTTCAGTAATTATTATCATCATTATAATTATTATTTTGATATTTATAATTGTTTTTATGTCTTCATTTGTGTAAGTTATTTTCCACCTGCATGTTTAGACGGATTCTTGCCTGGCGGTAAATGGAAAGGCAGTTACTTATATATATATATATATATATAATTTGATCACTTTATTATTTATTTCTTTGTTGTTTCGTTTGGAGTGCAATTTGAATTTAGAAAAGTATTTGATTTAAGTTTTCATTTAAGTATTTCATTTTCAATGCAAAATCACTAAAGACAGAATATTCACTAATCCCTCAGCCCGGAGGTTTCCAATGTAATTGGATATATATATATAGTGAAGGAGGGAACAAAACTAATTTAATCACATACAAAATATTTTCCTGGATAACGAAATACCTGACGGGTAGAGAATGCACGGATGAAGCTTCTTTGCCAGACAGATGTTCACAACTGTTGTAAAACCATCTTTCAAAAAGTTGAAAAACATTTTAAATTCACTTGTTTTTTTTCCAGTTTCATTTGAACTTTTAGTTAAAATAAATACAAAATTAAGTTAAGTTTTAAATCAAGGTGTCTTGCTTTATTGTGTAAGCTTAACCCTAACCTTGCTTGATGAAAATTATCCCATGGTACCACCTAGCGTCCAACCAGTGGTAATACTGTTGTTCGTTGTTTTCCTGCAGAGTTTTTTTTTCCTTGACAAAAGTATCGAAAAAAGTACCAGTATCGGAACTGGTATCAAAGTCAAGGTATCGGTATCGATAGCCATAAATTTGAATGATACCCAGCCCTACTCATCACAAATGCACAAACACACAACATTGTTGGTGCCATGCTCACTTGCTAGCGAAGAAGGCCACCCAGGGGAAGCGTAGATCATGAGTGTCCACAAACACATTCTGGACAAACAGATTAGGGCTGCAGCTATGCTGTGGGACAAAAACAGCAGATGAGAGGATGTAAGCACAGCTGTACAGACCTGCCATAAAATTCAACATAATCAACAGTGTTCCTACACCTTTTGACCAAAGAATTTCCATGATTTAATCATAAATGATCCAGTCATTAGTAAGGGATGAGGATTTTTAAAAACATTTATAGAGTTTATAGCCTATGATGTATTTTAGAGCAGAATATAGCCAGAGAAAAATACATAAGCTACAGACATTTTCATAACTTCTTTAAATGACTGTGGTTTTACACAAAAACAGCATTGGAGTTGGTAAGTTTGATCAATTCCATGAATTAACATTCAATTTGTTTATTTTATCCCTCAAAAATGTTTACAAAACACTGTGCGGCCTTTTTCATGTTAATAATGATCACAATAAAAAAACATTATTGTGATCATTTAGTGAAAAATATTTTTATATATATTTTGAATCCTCTTGGCAAGTCCACTTGAAATCATATGGTGAGCAGCCAAAGGGCCACTAAACGTGAACATGACCACGAAGAAATGGAGATGGTGAACAAGCGCTCAAAGACCTTAAATTTGAACTTCACTTCCAACTCACGTCACAGTCTTTTTCCACTCAAAAACTCACCCAAGTGCGCTTGGCCTACTTCTTTCATGAGAATAGTGACTCGGAAAAGAGTAGCAGCAACAACAATGCAGCTCTGGTACATCTATGTTTGTCTACACCTGGCTTACATCTCCTATAATTGGGGTGTGTGATTCTGCATACATTTTATTCATGTATTTATTTTTCTCCCATTTGCTCCCCAATTTGGAATGCCCAATTCCAAATGTGCTGTAAGTCCTTGTGGTGGCGTAGTGTCTTGCCTCAATCTGGGTGGCGGAGGACAAATCGCAGTGGCCTCTGCATCTGAGACCATCAATCCACGCATCTCATCACGTGACTTGTTGAGTGCATTACCGCGGAGACAACACGTGTGGAGGCTTCACGCTATTCAACTGTGACATCCACGCACAACTCACCACACACCCCACCGAGAGTGAAAACCACACATTATAGTGACCATGAGGAGGTTTCCCCATGTGACTCTACCCTCCCTAGCAACCGGGCTAATTTGGTTGCTTAGGAGACCTGGCTGGAGTCACTGAGCACACCCAGGATTTGAACTCGTGACTCCAGGGGTGGTAGTCAGCATCAATACTCGCTGAGCTACCCAGGGCTCGATTAATAATCTATAATAATGATTAGATTATGTTCATTTTAGAAGTTGTGGAGTGTAATCCAGCCTTAAAGGGCTTCCCTTCATCTGAGAAGATGAAAACATTTGTTGACTGGTAAAATAACTTTGTCTGATTTTAATGGAATTTTGGAGATGATGTGTGAATGCTAGCAAAATGGGGTAATAGACCGAAAGACGTTACATGTGTGAATAGCAGAGCATTTATCAGTAAAGGCAGTACAACAGTTTTACTGGAATTTACCTGGTTTCATGTGTGAAAGTTGCTAGTGAAAGTAAATGTTGATGAGGGCTAACTTTCTGCAACATTTTTCACAACTGCCTAAAACTTCTGCACAGTACTGTATATCAAGCCACATTCAGAAGTTTACATACACCTTAGCCAAATCAATTTAAACTCAGTTTTTCACAACTCCTGACATTAAATCGTAGAAAACATTCCCTGTCTTAGGTCAGTTAGGATCACTACTTTAATTTAAGAATGTGAAATGTCAGAATAAGAGTAGAGAGATTTATTCATTTCAGCATTTGTTTCTTTCACATTCCCAGTAGGTCAGAAGTTTACATACACTTTGTTACCATTTGCAGCATATATTAGTAGCATTGCCTTTAAATTGTTTAACATGGGTCAAACGTTTTGGGTAGCTTTCCACAAGCTTCTCGCAATAAGTTGCTGAAATTTTGACTCATTCCTCCAGACAGAACTGGTGTAGTCAGGTTTTAGGTCTCCTTGCTCACACACACTTTTTCAGTTCTACCCACAAATCGGATTGAGGTCAGGACTTTGTGATGGCCACTCCAGTAACTTGACTTAACTTGTTCTTAAGCCATTTTGCCAGAACTTTGGATATATGCTTGGGATTACTGTCCATTTGGATGCCCCATTTTCAACCGAGCTTCAACTTCTTGGCTGATGTCTTGAGATGTTGATTCAATAAATCCACATAATTTGCCTTACTCATGATGTCATCTATTTTGCGAATGGCACCAGTCCCTCCTGCAGCAAAGCACCTCCACAACATGATGCTGCAACCTCCATGCTTCACGGTTGGGATGGTGTTTTTCGGCTTGCAAGCCTCACCCTTTTTCCTCCAAACATAACAATGGTCATTATGGCCAAACGGTTCAATTTTTGCTTCATTAGACCAGAGGACATTTCTCCAAAAAGTATGATCTTTGTCCCCATATTTACTTGCAAATTGTAGTCTGGCTTTTTATAGTTTATAGTTTGTTTAAATGAAATCTGTGGAGTGGTTAAAATTAGTTTTAATGACTTCAACCTAAGTGTATGTAAACTTCTGACTTCAACTGTAAATATGTAAATGCTGAAAAATCTTTTTTTCTACATTTCCCAGCACAACTAGGGAACACACATACTGAAAAAAGGTTTACCATGAATACACTGAAAAAAATGTTTTGGACGAAAGCATCTGGCAAATGATTTGAAGTAAATGTAAAGTCACTCATATCTGGTTCTGTCCTTGTACTCACATTGAGGTAACGTCCCAGGTTGCCCTCCAGTTTGGCATCAATGATGTAACAAGACTCCTCCCCATCAAAGAACAGGCGGGTGTTTTTAGGGCCACTGTTACCACCACCCTGTCCATGAGATGGGCCTGACCCACCTCCTGCAACTGCTCCCCCTGATTTCACCATCAGACTGTGGGAAGACTTCAAAGCAATGCCACGTGTGGACTTCACCGCCACCTGCCTCTTCACCACAGCTGAGAAAAAAAGATGCACTATTAAATGAGTTATTATAGTTATGTGATGGTGAAATTACTATCTGACCTAAATTTTCACAATCTGGGCTTGGAAAGTAAAGATATAAAATTTACCTACATTTCACTTTATCTGATTAATTACATATTTGTGATTGTTAAAATTATACCTAGTATAATTTTGTTTTTTAATATACAAGCAAAAAGTGGAGTGTAAAGGGATAGTTCACCCAATAATGAAAATACTGTCATCATTCACTCAACCTCATGTAGTTCCAAACCAGTGTGACTTTCTTCCATGGAGCAAAAAAGGAGACATTGCCAGAATGTTAGCCCTCATCACCATTCTCTTTCATAACAGGGCTCGACAATAAGGACTGCCCGATATGCCAGGGGCCAGTAAGAGAAAGATTTGTGCCAATGTTTAGTAGAATTACAGGTAGAAACAATTTCTGGAGCTATCGGTTATCTGCAAAATACACACCGAAAATGCCATTATCATGTCGAATTAATGTTTACATTTCTCACAAAAGAAATGTTTTGAGTTTTTTGGTGGAAAAAGAATATGATGCGAGTTGGATGTGAAGTTCAAATTTAAGCTCCACTTTGAGTGCTTGTTCACATCTCCATTTTGTGGTCAAACTTAGTGGCCCCATAGGCTGCTCACCAAATGACTTCATGTTTGAGTCTTGGTGCATCATACACTACAAGATTTCCTCTATAAACAGCTCTAAAATATAAAACATGTTTGATGTCCTCAGACTAAATGAAATGATTTCACTATCCGTCCATTTGATTAAATTAATTTGACTCCCGAGTAATTTAATTATCTTTGTGGAACTTTGTGATTAGACCAGAGCAGGCTTTCTTATGTCAGTACATCCTGATTTATTAATCTTACAGCTCTGTTCACACAGCACCAAAAGTTAACTTTTCAAGTAATGTTACAACTGTTGCAAGAATCTTATTTCCCCTTTATCTTCATCTTTATTTATTTTTCTTACCCTGAGTCTTTTTCTCTCTCTCCTTGTTGTCATCTGAGCCTGAACTTATAGTTTGCACATCGTCACTGTCAGAGAGGGTCATCACATCCTAAACAGAGATACATAGAAAAATCAAGACGTGAGGTACAACAAAAAAGTCATCAGAGAGAGTGACAGGTAAAATAAAAAAGATTGCCAGAGAGAGTGAGAAAAAATGAGCAAAGAAACATTAAAGAGATAGAGATATTTCATGAAACAATGAAAAAATGGATAAACTGAACATAGATTTCCCTACAAAAATTTTATTGCAGATATGTTTCATTAACGTTTGCCACATGACCAACCAGTAATTCGACTGATTTGAGTTTCATTGTGTTGACAGTTTGCCATCAATATGTTATTTTATGGTGCCACTCCTGAATAGCAGTGCAAGAAACAAACTAACCTTCTCTGCCTTCACTGCTCCCTCAATCTTGACACTCTGAGTGCCAGAGGTGGGGGACTGACTGGTGAGCCAAGACGCCACTTTACTCTTTCCGGTCTCCTCTGGCATGGGAGGTGGTTTCCTCTCCTCTCCCACTGACACACTCAGTCCATCCTTACTATCTTGGCTCTCTACAGTAAAAAGAGAGAAAATTATGAATAAAGTTAGCCACGCTGAATGAATACACAAATATGCAATGTTTGGAGCATCTTGATTTATTGCTGACTACAGATTTATAAAAAGATACTTTCTATAAAGAAAAAGTTGTGAATCTCACAAAAACATGTCCATGAAAAATGTCACATTAAAAACAACATGTGGGTCATAACATCATCAGGACACAGACCCGGACATGTTCTTGACAGGATTCATGAGACTCATCCTGATGTATAATTTAACACAAACAAATATTTGATTGCATCTTCTGCTCTAGTGGCCTCTCAGTGTCTCACTCTATACATGTGACCCAAAGTTATGTCTCCTCACCCTCCTTCATTCCTTTGGCCTGTCTGCGGGTGGTGTAGCTCCTCCACACTGAGCTGGAAGAGTAGTATGTGTCTTTCACAAATGTGTCGTCTGAGCTGTCGCTCTCGTCCTCATTGGAGTCATCGTCTTTGTCATCGTCACTGTCTTCAGATGAGTCGTCTTGGCCTGGTGAGTGAGTGGAGGAAAAGGGAAGAAAATAATATTCACTTAGTAGGATTAGAATCTTTACCTGCTGGATAAAACTGGCGAACAACAAAAACTTCAATTAATTTTCATTTCAATGGCATAAAACTAAAAATGCATATGAACACAATTCAAGTTAGGGGTACCAATATAAAAACATTTCAGTACTGAAAACCACTAGCAGTGAAATATGAGGATTATTGACAATTTCACATAAATTCTGGCATCACAGAAACAACTGAATGTCACACTCCTTTATTTAAAAAGTTTGCAGACATTGGTACATTGCATACTTTTTTTTTCCTTTTTTCAATTTTGCTATCAAAATATGGTACTTTGTAAAATATGGTAAAAATGCTATGAAAATATAATACATTTGACACTCCCACAGCAACCAAATAATATTATCAGAATATTATTGCGCACAGGTCTCACTTTTTCCGGTAGTGCTGCTGTTCCGCGCTTCCGTCTTGATGGTGGATTTGCCATGATGGGAGGATGCAGTAAGTTTAACCCTGCTCATGTCCACTCCGCTGCCCTCACTGTCAGAGCAGTGAGCCTCACTCTCATAGCCTTCCTTAAAGTTCTCCACACTCTCAATATGGTCTAAATTGGCAAAATATTCATCGCCCATCTCCAGACCTTCCTTGTCAGCAAAGTCATCAGTCAGGATTTTACCTGAGAGAGCAGGAAAAAGATTAGCTTAATCATTATATTATTTTACTCTAAGGGGAAAAGCTGGTTCATAATCTTGAAATGTAGCAATGGGTTAGTTTTCTTGGTAACAGTTTACAACAAGGTTCCATTCATAAATATTAGCTAATGCATTGGGTATCATGAACTAACAAAGAACTATATATTTTTTACAGCATTTGTTATCCTCTGTTAATGTTAGTTAATATAAATACAATTGTTTATTTCTAGTTCATAATGCATTAAATAATGTTAACATATGCAACTTTTGATTTAAAACAAATGTCCAGCATTAATGATTAACATTAACTAAGATTATGAAATGCGGCAAAACTATTGTTCATTGATGGTTCATGTTAATGTTGTTAACTAATGGAACCTTATTAAAGTGTTACTGTTTTCCTAAATAAAAGTCTACATTTTAAATCTTATTTTAATCATTTTACCTGCATAGATACAAACAAAGGAGCCCTTGGCAATGTCATCAAGACAACGGATGCCCCAGCCCTTATTCTGGGTCTTAAAGAGCTGCAGCCGGACCTGCAAACCGTGCTGAACTAGACGGTTTGTACACATCTGAGGATTACAGCGGCACCTCTTGTTACATTCATAGATCCTGAGGAGAGTGAAAAAGAGAGAATATTGTATACTGCAATTCTGAATTTCCCCTATTTTACAATTAGTTGTTCTCTCTAAATGAACATGAAGGGGAGCTTGTTGGAGGAATGTAACGTAAAATTGCTATGGAAGGCTGTGTGTATATCACAGACCCTGTAGGGAGACACTCTTCCAGTCTCTTGTGATAGTATCCAGCATTGGGGTTGATCTGTCCTCCTGGAGTACATCCTGTAGCCTGTAGAGTTAGTTGATGACACGAACACTTTGATCTACACACAAACAAAAGGTATAGAACAAATGAAATCAGATTCATTGCTTTAGGGCAAATGTATTATGTTTTCATAGATTAATCTACTGCAGACATTGAGCTACATATTATCATTATCCGTCACTCAATTTTCAGTAAAACATGAAAACGCTAAGTGCCATTGATCTTCCAAAAACCTCTGTGGTAGAATCTCCAATAGTTTAACCAGGCACTTTTTTTATTCTGTCCTTGCAATGTGAGAAACACAAAAGATACAGCAGTTTTGCAGTCAGATTGCCCGATTTAATGATCAATATGGACTACACTGAACTACACTTGAAATCTCTTGGTTCTCTCCCCAAATCCCCACTCATGTCTATTTTCTGCCCGTTTCTTCACTTCTAATCCTAATTCACGACTTCATTTACTATGGAATGTTTTACAATAGGGATATGCAATAGATCGGATCCCTTATTTTCTGTTCCTGAAGCCTTTTGAATTAAACATCCATGTTTTTAAAATGCTGGTAAATGTGGCAAATTGACAACTAACTCAACCTCTGATCTACTGTGCAAAAACACAAAACTAGCAGGTCTGAAATCTAGAGAGCATCGGTGATTGTGTGTGATAAATAAACAGACGCAACTAAACCTGACTCAAGTGATGTACTGCAAATGTCTGATACTAACTTGTCTCTGCAGCCATCAGTGCAGTCACAGCCCACCAGGAAGTCTGGACTGGTGTTAATGTAGACTCCATCTGCTGGGATCCTCTCTTTACTGTAGGCCACACTGGGCGGAGGCGTGTTGTCGATCTCATTCACACAGGACAGGGGAATGTCCTCACGGCCACCTGTGATGTCACGGATGAAGTAGAAGGGCCTCTGAGGTTGGAATCGGCGGTCCACCAGCACATAGGGGTCAAGACAGAACATCTCCAAGAAGATGAAGTCACAGAGTGTCTGGAAGAGGTAGTGCTGGATCTCTGCCATATTCCTCAGACTCAAGCCACATGGGGACTTGTAGATGACATGGAATGACATCTGAGCAAGAGAAAAAAAATTGTCATTACAAATGGCAACATGAAAGGCACTGTTGAAAATTATGAACCAATATAGTTTCTAACTTGGCCAATAAACAGAAGTCAGGAGAACTTAAGTTAATATAAAATGTTTGTTTATTTTTTGCCTCCACCACTGTCCATCCAACTTAAGATATCATCAATCTTTTATTATTATTTTAATAGTTAAAAGGCGCACTCAGTATTTTTTTCCCCAATAAAAAGTTTTACTCCTAAAGAAATTAATGGTAATATTAAAACATATGTATAACATCATGAGCACTCACATAAGACGAGGACTCAAGTCATATCAGTAACCTTATAAAAGCCGTTTTATGCTACATGGGGTAGTAGTGCCCTCATGGGGGCTGCCATTTTAGAATCACATGACCAGCTGAATACTACTCACTTAATCTCAGTAACCGTCTTGTTATTGGGCATTTTCACTCATGATAAAATCTAGTCTTATTGTGAATATTGAATTTCTACAATGTCATCTGTAACTGAAAACTGTTGATTTTGATTGATGTTGCATCCACACCACTAAGTGTCACTGTAAGTCCAAGATTACTTTTATTATTAAGTGCACCTTTAACATGAATTAACAATACTTTTGCAACATCTATTCATTTTGTTATATTGATTATACATATATACATTTTGTTAATATTGATTTCAACATATTCCATGATATTTATACATTCAAAGTTGAATAATATTAGTTAATGCATTATAAACAAACAATTAACTATATAATATTTAAAAATCAATATTAAAATGAACAAATGCTGAATAAAATTATTGTTTTGGCTATTGTTAATTCATGATGTTAAAATTTTCAACTTTAAATTCTTAAGTGTTAGAAAAAAATCCACTGGTTGACAGCTAGAGTTCCGGGTATATTTTGTTTACATGGTGTCTTTCAAAGTATACTCTTCTGACCATGAACGAATACAAATGGGTTTGCCATATGCACACCATGAATGCTTAGCAACATTCTTTCAACACAGTCAGCGGCAGGCACATGCGGCAATGATGTACACAAACGGGGAATGTCTCGAGAAAATCTGGGCCACGTGCAAACTAAGCTGATGACGAAATTTGCATCACACATATTGTGTGCGTAGTGATCACGAACGTGGACAACTGAAGTATACTTTGGCCTTAAGACACAGACCTTGCGGTTAAGGCGTCTACGGCCAGTCATGCGGCGAAACTCGTAGAGTAATGGTGTAAGAAGGGGGTTGCGTCCTTGGTGCAGGTTTGGTCGGGTGGGTCGGATGCGCTTCAGACAGTCTGGGGTACAGGTGTGTGTAAGGTAGAAGAGTCGGTCGTTTGGAGCCTGGTACGATGGCTCCTGAGGAATACGCTCACTTGAGTATGTCGACACTGCTGACTGCAAAGAATGCTGGACTGAAGTGATTGGTGTCAGCGTATGCACAGGGCCGGGCTGCAGAATAAAGAGCCTGCGAAACAGAGTAAATAGGAGAGTGAGAAAACAAGAGCGGACAGGTTGAGTGAGAGGCCCTGTTTACACCATAAATCTCCGTACTAAAGGAATATTTTAACCATATTTTGTGTTCCACAACAGAAAGAAAGTCATTTGGGTTTGAAACAACATGAGGTTGTCTGTCATCATTTCGCCGTAAATGATGACAGAATTTCCATTTTTTTATGAACTATTCCTTTATCTAATTCTTTTCCTTTCTCGTTTTCAGATGATCCGGATACAAGAGGTCAAGACAGACTGACCTTAAAGGGATAGTACACACAAAAATGAGAATTCTCTGTGATTAAAGTGCTGAGATCACAAAACATTTTGGAGCCTCATTTACACTTGTATTTAGAGCTGTTCAATTGTGAGAGCGAGACAAATGAGAAAGGGAAACGCGGTGTGTGTTTAACACATACGCAGGTCACCCTTCAAAAGAATTTTGAGACAAGTGCCCAGTGCTTGGGTGTCAAACTGACCTAGGGGTATTGGCCTGGGAAACGGTGTTGATTAGTGCTTTGGACTGGAGGTCAGAGGTCATGCCCTGGCGAGGTTGCATTACCACTGCACCAGTGCTCTTCTTAGCCATTTGACTCTTAAAGCCAGGACTCCTGAAAATGGAGAGAGAGAGAGAGAGAGAGAGAGAGAGATACACATGGTTTAATGCTTGACCTGGACATTTAAATGCAGTATTATAAAAAAAAAGAGAAGCACCGTGGGTAACACAGCTTAAGCACTCACTCTGTACGTGAAGGTTGTGGAGGTCCGGCAGGTAGTGTCCGAGGTGGTGGGAGCTGTGGGACTACAGGTCGACTGGTATTGGAACTATTGTTTTCACTAGTGTACTGTACTACAGGGCCCTTAGACCTTAACACTCCTAAACACACACAGTATTAGTGAGATGGGAATTGGGCAATTGAACTGAGAAAGGACAGACCAGAGAATACTTCAGATACTGGTATTAACATGACTGGTTAATACATATATTGATGTGAAAAAGTATTTGCCCCTTCCTGATATTTTCTTTTTTATGTATTTTTCATACTAAATTGTTTTAGATCTTTAAACAAGATATAACATAAAACAAAGGCAACCTGAGTAAACATTAAATGCAGTTTTCAAAGAAACGTCCTCTCACTTTCAACTGCTTTTATTTTCAGGAAACTTAACATGTGTAAATATTTGTAACCCTTCCCAGACTGATGTATTTCAATCACCTTTTTCCGCATTATTTCTGGAATTACTTTCAACCTTAGCATAATGTGCTACTAAGAGAGACCCTTTAGCCAACTTCATGCTGCTGAAAAAGTTATATTTAGGTGCTGATTTGATTAAACAGGGCACAAAGTTATCAGGCCTGGGTGTGTCTAGTCCAGCTGAACCCATTATGGATGCAGTTACACAGATTTGGGGATTTAGTAACTGAGGAGGAAAATACTTTTTCATAAAGGCTTAGTTGGTATTGGATAAATTTTATGCTTCAATAAATAACATTATCATTTAAAATCTTTATATTTGTATACTTTTTGATTTTGTTTGAATTTGTTGTTTGAACAGAAGAAATCAGGATGAGGGCAAATACTTCACAGCACTGTACAATCGCATAAATCAAAATGAGAGAATTAGAAACACTACGACACACGTCAAAATAATATTTACTGTAAACTCTGAAACTGATTTGTTAAAGTGTAGCCTTGCATATTAAACACATTTGGACAAAACATAAGACAATGCGTTACCCATATTAGGGCGCTGTCTTTGCTGACCAGCCATCTTCTTCTCTTGACTGTTAGCAGTGTTCATTTTCAGATTAAACATGGGCTCCAGTCTTGTAGAGCCACGATAGATCCACTCACTGCGCTTATCATCCTGCAAACAACATTGAAAAATTCTATATAAATGTCCAAATAACATTTACTGTGGTACCACAACAGCAAACCACCGCTCATTTTAGATTCTTGTTGATTTCACATAGTGAATGTCCAAATGTCATCTAACTTACTTCAACTGTGCATATGAACATGATTGTAGAGGGACAAATCAAAGAAATCTAACCTTGAAATCTAGCAACAAATGCAAGATGTTTTTCAATGTGTATTGTATACATGTAAACAATATCTAAAACAAATGAACACATCTACTGTAGTTTTATTAAGAAGCAGGAAGTGATGCCTTGCTGACCAGGAAGAGCATTTTGACAAGACTGCCATCCACTTCTTCCACACGACTTTTCCACCACGTCCCTTCCCATTCTGTCTTTATAATTTGTCCTGGCTTCAGCAAAACCATGGGTCTGTTTGGATATGATGTGATATATTCTTCGATGAAATCTCTGCACGATTGATCCTCAATATCCTCCCAGCTTTTTTTCACTGAAGACACCACGTTGTGTTAGAAAGAGAGAGATCTAATTCAACAAATTATTCAGTTGGACTGTTCTTTAATTAAAAAGATAGTTCACCCAAAAATGAAAATTCTGTCACTATTTTTCCATACAATGAATTTAAAAAGTGACCAAGGCTAATATTCAGCCTAACACCTCCTTTTGTTTTTAAGAAAGAAAGAAAGTCTATGCGATTGGAAAGACATGAGGGTAACTGAGTAAGCGTAAAAGAGTAAGTGATGACAGAATTTTCATCTTGGGGTTAACTATTCCTTTAAATTATTTAAAGAAAATCACAACTAAAACATCAGTATAATAACTGTGTTTTGAAACATCACAATCAAGAAGGCGGCTAAAACAAATTGTGACAAGCTGGTAAAACGTCTCTTACATGGTCTGCAGATAGGGTAGAGCTCAGGCAGGCCCACATACGAGGCATAACCATCATCAAAAAAGATCAGGAACCTGCATCAACATTTAGTCAGCATTTCAGTTTGACTGTCCAAACAACATACAGTACATTTACATTGCATTTATTAAAGGGTTATTTCACCCAAATGTGAAATTTCTCTCATCATTTACTCACCCTCATGCCATCTAAGATGTATGACTTTCTTTCTTCTGCAGAACACAAATGAAGATTTAAAAAATAATAATATTTCTGCTGTTGGTCCACACAATGCAAGTGAACGGTGGCCGGAACTCTGAAGGTTCAAATGTCACAAAGGCATCATAAAATTAATCCATATGACTCCAGTGGTTTAATCGATGTGTTCTGAAGTGATCCATTTGGTTTTGGGTGAGAACAAACCAATATATAACTACTATTTCACTGTCTATCTTGCCAATGAAGTCTCTAGGCATGACCATGATTTCAAGCTCAATTACACATTCTAGTGCTTGACGCATGGGCAGAGCACTAGAAGTGTAATTGAGCTTGAAATCACGATAGCCAAGGAGACTGCTATCAAGAATTATAGTGAGAAAGGAATTACACTTTGGTCTGTTCTCAACCAAAACCAATGATGCTTTTATGTGACATTTGGATCTTCAGAGTTCTGGCCACCATTCACTTGCATTATGTGGACCTTCAGAGCTGAAATATTATTCTAAAAATATTCCTTTGTGTTCTGCAGAAGAATGAAAGTCGTACACATCTTTGATGGCATGAGGGTGAGTAAATAAGATCATTTTTATTTTTGTGTGAACTATCCCTTTAATTTAGAAGAAGCATTTATCTACACAAAATACAAATGAGTAACACCACAAAAGCAAAGAAAACAAGTAACATGACAAGAGCAGCAAAACATCAAGAATTCACAACAAAGTAACTGTATATCTTAAGTTCATAATACACTTTTGTTCTCTGTACAAGCCTATAAAATCAATCCATCATACCTGAGCAATCATTCTAACCAGCATTCTTTTCCTTCATCACCTTTTCCCTTTATACTTGTCACATTTCTACCATTCTCCTTGGGCACTATTTATTATTTAAGTCTTTTTTGGGAGTTTGCAAAGCATCCATCATCTTACCTCATGCGGTTCTTGCTGTTGGGCATCTCAGCAACTACGCCTGCATAGAGCCAGACTTGATTGCCGTCCTTATACTTTGCAACAACACGGGCACCAACATACAGTCTCTCCAGTGTTGGGTGGTAGTCATACGCCACATGGTTCCCAGACAAAAGACTCTTCCCCTTATTCTCAAACTTCACCTTGTACTTAAAATTGCTCCCTTTGACACAAAAAGCAGAACTTAAAATTAAAGACCAAATAAAATCAAAATGAGAGGTTTTTCTTTTTAGTTACATTTGAGGCCATCTATATGCTTGTGTATTCCTACAAGTTAACAAAATACATTTTTAGCAAATATACATATTTAAAATGTTCTTACCAAAACTGACCAAAAATACTGAAGACTAATATTATGGGGTGTATTTAAAAACAAAATCTTGAAATTTGAACCTTCGTAGAATTCCATGTTGTAAGAATTGTAACAGTTGTAAGAATGGACTAAAGGTTTGTGTATATCCTACTTCTTTTTTTTTCTGCATTCTGGATCGCCTCGCACAAGGTACAGAGCACAGACTCTCAAAGTTTACTCTTTTATCAGCCAGGGAATAGGAACAAGTTTGATACGTACACACTGTGACTGCTTTGTTATACTCTTAGTATGGTCAATATGGGAATACTTTTGTACACTGACAGCCAAAAGTTTGGAATAATGTACAGATTTTGCTGTTGCGAAAGGAAATTGGTACTTTAATTCATCAAGTGGCATTCAACTGATCACAAAGTATAGTCGGGACATTACTGATGTAAAAAACAGCACCATCACTATTTGAAAAGCGTACATTTTTGATCAAATATATACAGGACCATTTCCAGCAGCAACCAACACCTTATTCTTGAGTAATCATGCTAATTGCTAAGTTGGTATTAGTAAATACCTTGCCATTATTTCAAACACAGCTGAAAGCAATTTGGTTAATTAAATAAAGCTTGACATTTTCTTTGTTTTTGAGTTGCCACAGTATGCAAGAGACTGGCATGTCTTCAGGTCAATATTAGGCCAAAAATGGCAAAAAAGAAACAGCTTTCTCTAGAAACTCATCAGTCAATCTTAATCTTTGAGAAATGTAGGCTATATAATGCTTGAAATTGGCAAAAAACTGAAGATTTCATACAAAGGTGTACACTACAGCCTTTGATTCAGTTTTATTTGTATCGCCTTTCTCAACACACATCGTTTCAAAGCAGCTTTACAGAAAATCCTGCATTAACAGAAAATGAAACAGTTATATCTATGAAGTCTTAAGTCATCATTGTGTAGTTTGATTAAATATGATTATGAAGTGTGTATAAAAATAAGTAATTAAATAATAATTGTATTTAGAATCCCAGTGAGCAAGCTGAAGGCGACTGTGGCAAGGAACACAAAACTCCAAAATATGTTATTTAATGGAGAAAAATAACCTTGGGAGAAACCACTCCCTGTGGGGGCCAGTTCACCTCTGGCTAACAGCATGAATATAATGCCAATTTTACACATTTATGTGCAAGTCATGATTTAAAATGATCAAACTAAGTAAGTGATAAGGGCCAGTGCTTAAAGATTTTGTAAAACCTGTAAGATTAATGACTAATGTCTTTGAAGTTCATCCTGGATTAATAAAGATGCTGGAAAATAGATGCATTGTCCTTTGTTAGTTGGCTGATAAAGGCTTTTGTTGGCAATTTATTGATGGTCTATGTATTCCATTATAAGAGTGCAGTCCATCAATAGACCAAGGTGATGCAGGCCGAGATCAGTGAAGGGCTTCGCAGTTCAACCAGCCGGTATTTTAGGTGAGGTCTATCCTAAATCCAAGGTTCAGGCAATGGCATATGAAGAATCCCATGTTTATGGTTGGAGTTGGCATCAGTTCATCCTCTGAGGTCCATTATAATAGACTGAAGTGATGTCTGGCTGGCACCAGCTGCATTTTGTCATCATCACTCAAGAGATAGTAGCAGTGGAGTCCGGTACAAAGCAGGAATGGAGCTGGATCCAGCCGGTTCTGGTGACCTCGGTATAGGAGTCCCGAGATTGAGACATGGAAACAAACAAAATAATATTAGCGTAGAAGCAATTACATTTTTTGTATGATCAATGTTTCAGGTTCCGGAAGACCTAACTAAAGCAGCCTAATTGTGTGGTGAAGAATAAATTAGTTGTATGAATTGCTAAATAGAGGAGTCTTTATTCTAGACTTAAACTAAGTGAGTGTGTCTGCATCCCAAACAGTGTTAGGGAGACTATGCCATAGTTTAGGAGCCACATAGGAAAACAATCTACCTCCTTTTGTGGATTTTGATATTCTAGGGACTATTAACAGGCCAGAGTTTTGCGATCATAATGAACGTGATGAATATAGCGTGTCAGAAGTTCACAAGTACTGTGGAGCTAGAACATTCAAAGCTTTGAATGCAGGTTATTAATTTAACAGAATTTTAAAATGAATACGACATTTAACAGCTAACCAATGTAACAACGATAAAATGGGGCTAATATGATCATATTTCTTGGTTCTAGCCAGCACTCTGACTGCTGCATTTTGAACCAATTGAAGTTTATTTGTTGAACTTGCTGGACATCCTCCCAGTAATTCATTACAATCATCCAGTCTTGAGGTCATGAATGCAATGCACAATTTGATTTTCGGCATCAGCAACAGAGAGTATATGTCCTAACTTAGCAATATTTCTTAGGTTATTTCTTCGCTGTTGAAGGCGATGTAACAGTACATCCATCGAGAGATAAATTATATTTTAGCGGCTTATTTTTAGAGGTTTTTGGGCAAATAACTAGTACCTCTGTTTTGTTGGAATTGAGTAGAAGGACATTTCTGGCCATCCAATCTTTGACTTCATTGATACACTCTGCTAATTTGGAGAATTGTAAAATCTCATTAGGTTTTGAAGAAATATAAAGTTGTGTATCGTCGGCATAGCAGTGGAAACTTATTCCATGATTCCTGATAATATCTCCCAGGGGAAGCATATATAAGGAGAATAGCAGAGGCCCTAAAACTGATCCCTGTGGCACTCCATACTTGACATGTGTATGATTTTACAATTCCTTGTTTACATAGACAAAGTTGTAGCAGTCTGCTAAATAGGACCTAAACCATGCTAATACAAGTCCACAAATGCCAACATAATTCTCCAACCTATTCAAGAGAAAATCGTGATCTATCGTGACGAAGGCAGCACTAAGATCTAAAAGGACTAGAAGAGAAATGCAGCCACTATCAGATGATAAGAGCAAGTCATTAGTAACTGATAAGTGAAGTCTCTGTACAGTTATGTGGCCTAAATCCTGACTGAAATTGTTCATATACACTATTTCTCTGTAGAAATTAACAATTGGGAGGACACAACCTTTCTAGTATTTTGACATAAACGAGAGATTCGAAATCAGTATATAATTAGCCAATTCTCCAGAATCAAGTTGTGGCTTCTAAATAAGCAGTTTGATAACTGGCATTTTTAAGTTTCTTTTTTAAGACAGATTTAAGTCAAACAGAGCTCATCCAAACTATGATCTGTAATAGATCAAATGTTTATTAGCCCTATCTTTATATGATGTTTATCTTCAAAAATAATTAGAAATTTTTGGTTTCAGGTTTGACCATAATAAACATTTTTCTAAATTATTTAGTGAGGGGTTTGTGTTTGGAAGTTCGCGGAACAGGCACAGTCTCTATATGATATCTAGGTGATACAGTCACTATGTGTTGTAGTTTATGTGACCTGTGTGACGTCTCAAGGCAGCTAGCAGTTGTTCGGAATAGCCAGTTTGTCTGCTTCCTGACCTGGGCCCCAGTTAGTGAAATACTATCACAATTAAGACTATGAGCCAAATTACTAGAGGACAGCGGCACCTTCCCTGGATGGATGGAGTCCGTCTCTCTCTTTAGCAAGTCAGGTCTACCCCAAAAACTCTTGCAATTGTCTATAAATCCCATGCTATTCTCCAGACACCACTCAGACAACCAGCCATTTATTGACCCTAATCTACTATAAACCTTATCACCACGATGAGCAGGGAGGGGGCCAGAGCATATTACAGTGTCTGACATCGTTTTTGCCCTCTTTAACATTATCTCTAATGATCTCCGATTGGCAAAGCCAGACATCGTTAGTGCAGACATAACAATTTGAGAAAATCTACGTTTAGCATTACTCAGCACTTGTAATTTTGTTCAGATGTCAGATGCTCTGGCACCCTGAATGCATTTAATGATGGTGGCAGGAGTCTCTATTTCACGTTCCTTACAATAGAATCATCAATTATTAAGGCTCTTTCAACATGATTCTCAGTGGGTGCATCACTGAGTGGGGAGAATTGATTGGAAACCCTAACAGGAATGGGAGAGTGGTGTCAATTTACTGGGCGAGTATGCCACCAAGAAATCACCCAAAAGCCCTGCTGCGTGGGCTCTAGAGTCAGAACCAAAGTGTGTGTTGCTCGCTGTACTACCCGCATACAACACAGTATCTAATGGCTTGTCTTTCTCACTAACCTCCACTAGCAGTCGGATGCTAGTCTAACTCATTAGCCTTCTCTGTCAGCCTGACTAATTCCATACATTTATCACATGTGAATCCCTCACTGCTGATGAAAGAAGCTATAGAAAACATGTGGCATGCAATGCAGGAAGCAATAACATGAGCAGATGCCATGACTTACCGCAATTGTTTGTAGTTGTTGGTTGTTCCTGAGCGGCGAAGGTTTGAGATCGATGTGAATCCCTCATTCAAATGTTTGTTGTTATTGATAAGAGGTGCTTTGCGATCGCTGCAATAATCCGTGTAGCACAGAGGAGAAAATGGGCGCATGCAGTTAAATGCACGCAGTTGAATCGCGATAAGAGAATAATGCAGAGGAAAACCTGATGCGCACTGAAAAATGCCGGATATTAAAGATTAAAAGCTGAGACCAGAGAGATAATGCTAAAAAAGCTAGCAGCCAACAAACACAGACTCGAGCTAGGCGCCAGAAGCTACAGGAAGTGGCAAATTTACATAGTAAAATAAGAGTCTCTAGTTTGAGAAATAGACACCTGACATGTCCTCAGCTAACAGGTTGATTCAATTCTACACCAGTTTCATGTACAACAGTAAAGAGAAGACTCAGGGGTGCAGGCCTTATGAGAAGGATTGCAAAGAAATAGCCACTTTTGAAACAGAAAAACAAAAAGAAAAGGTCAGATGGGCAAAGAAATAATGACACTGGATAATTGGAAGAGTGTTATGGATCTTAACCCCATTGAACTTTTGTGGGATCAGCTAGACTGTAAAGTGCGTGAGAAGTGCCTGACAAGACAGCCACATCTATGGCAAGTGCTACAGGAAGTGTGGGGTGAAATATCACCTGAGTATCTGGACAAACTGACAGCTAGAATGCCAAGAATCTGCAAAGCTGTCTTGCTGCACATGGAGGATTTTTGATGAGAACTCTTTGGAGTAGTTTAAGAAGATCAGATTTTGGTTTTTTCAAATTGTAATAGTAATTTTTCCATGTTATTAATGTCCTGACTATACATTGTGATCAGTTGAAAGCTACTTTAGTGAAAGTACCAAAATCTGTACATTATTCCAAACTTTTGGCTGCCAGTTTGACTTTTGTAGAAACGATATAAACTGAGACTGAATAAAAATCTGAAACTGAAAACACAAGTGGCTCTGGTTCAGGTTTTGCGTGTAAAAGTGCAAGAATCTGTTAGCGGCTTCATAATTAATTAGTGTTTAGTGATATATTTAGGCTTTTGGTTTTGCATTTTATCAGTATTTTTCCTACGACTATTTTGTCACGATAAGTTTTGAGGAGCAACATGGATGAATTCCTTAATCGTCATCAGCAGGACAATCAAGGCAGCCTGAAGTCTGTATAATTAAGACATGCTAATAAATAAATAAAAGTTATTGCTTTTCAGTCAGAGAGCTAGTCTCAGTCACTTAGATGACAGAGAGGGATTTTTTTCTCAAATAGTTTTGCGTGCTCTTTTACTATATTGATATAAGTAGTAGACTTTAGTAACCATGTTTTTTTTTTCTTCATACATATATACATACATTTAGATATTATTAACCAATGTTTTACTACAGTAACCATAGTTGAACTATGGTATTGGTAGTTAAACCATAGTAACCACAAAATTATAATTTTATTACCATACAGTTTTTGTTTTCATATATTATTACTTCGGTTTGACAATGAATATCGTGGTTAAAACTTGTTTACTATAGTAAAACCATGGTAAATGTTGTGGTTATTAAGTTCGATTATGGTTGCTGTTGTAAAATGTTAGTTAATTTATTGCACGTTAAAACAAATCTATTTCAGAAAATAAACAAAAATCCCTCCCTGTTTTATGAGTTCCTTAGAGAGCAGAACTGGATAATGCAGATTAAACTTGGTTTATCCCCGTACTTAACCTGGTTATCCTTACCATTTCATTCTTTGATGTATATTGTCTTTATTTGATTATATTGTCTTAATTATGAGGAAATAATTTTAACTGGATTATTATATTTGTATGGACTGAACATGTAAAGATAAAATGAGAGTTCTGTCTTTATTCACTTGTACAAGTTTTTTTTCTCTCCCCAATTTGGATTCCCAATTCGCTATTAAGTGCTTGTGATGGTGTAGTGACTCGCCTCAATCCGGGTGGCGGAGGACAAATCTCAGTTGCCTCCACGTCGGAGACCATCAATCCGCACAGCTTATTGCATGGCTTGAGTGTGTTGCCGTGGAGACATAGCGTTTCTCCGCAACATTCTCTGCGGCATCCACGCACAACTCGCCACACGCCTCACCGAGAGCAAGGACCAAATTATAGCGACCACGAGGAGGTTACCCTGTGACTCAACCCTCCCTAGCAACCGGGCCAATTTGGTTGCTTAGGAGACCTGGCTGGATTCACTCAGCACACCCTGGATTCGAACTCGTGTCTCCAGGGGGTGGTAGTCAGCATCTTTACTTGCTGAGCTACCCAGGCCCCTGTACGACTTTCTTCCATGGAACACAAAAGGTAGTATGTTTATTTCAGTACATTTTACTTCATACAATAAAAGTGAATGAGGACTGAGACTGTTAGCCTCAAACATTCTGCCTAACATTTCCTTGTGTTCTATGGAAGAAAGAAAGTCAAACATATGGGCTTGAAATGAAATTAGGCTATGAGTAATGACAAAATTCTCATTTTGGGAGGATAAACATTTTTGAGAGTAGCCACATCCACATTCTAGAAAAATGTTCAAAGCAATTTGCAGTGTTTTACTAGAACCTCTTTCTCTTTTCATGTATCAGTTTTTCACAAGCAAAATGCTGATGAGCCAGAGGGTGGAGTGATGGCACCGGAGATCAATTGCCTCTTATCAGACTATAATCTTGCTATGCTGCGTGGATTAATGAATCCCTTGACATCACCTTTGTAAGGCCTGGAGCTCCAGACACTATTTTAATTTGATATTATGCAGACTATGTTCTACTAAATTTAGTATGAGTTCTAGATTCAAACAAATACAATTCACATGTACACAAGCATTTACACTTTATTAGTCTACACCGAACTCTTTAAATATGCTAGTCTCTGTCTAGCATTCCGTCAAATAAATGTTAATGCCTGAAATTGCACTCAGTACAACATACTATAGAATGCATACTTGTACTGTAACACAAGCAGTTTCCTTTCCATCACTAGGAAGGACCCTTGCATCAGGCACATTCCATTTAATATTAACGTTACAGTTGCTTGGCTTTTCTTATATTAACATCCTTTATGCTTATAAAAATACTTGAGACCACTTGAAGAAATAGAAAAATCATTGGTGTATTTGTTGTCTTAAAAACTAAAGTAAATATCTGTTAATATCAGCTATTTTAAGAGAAAGTATATGGAACTTAATCTCTAGACCAGACACGGGTGAGTTTTCTGGATGATAAATTATGATTGTCAACTGATAATTGAACACGAATGATAAGTTTCTAGCTTGATTTTGCACTTTTTTTATCGATATGAGTTCAGTTGTAAAACAGTGCTATTACTGATGATTGAGGTTAAGACATTTCAAATGATATATGGTTAGTCCTGATTAACTAAATTGTACTAGGCAGTGAAATGTACAGTACAGGAACACTGAATAAATGAAAAGAAACAAGCCTCTAATATGTTGGTGTCCTTGTGAATGTTCAAATTTAAATGGTGTAATGCATTAAAAAGCAATGTGTGTATTATTTTATGTACACTGTGTTTTGTTGTCTGTACATTGTGTAGAATGTATTACGTAATATTGATATTGTGTATTATTTGTACATATTGTTCAATAAGTGTTGTGTATTCTGTAAATCTTGTATATTATCTTGTAACTATGAGATGCAATGTTGTGGGAACTGCACTAATAAAGTAATTTGATTTCCATAACAATTTTAATCAAGTTAAATTAATTAAATCTTTAAAATCAATAATTTAGCTGGTTTTGTAGAAGCCACATTTGAAGCAGTTAAAAAAAATAAAAAATCTATCAAACTAAAACATTCTTTGAATTGAATACCCATGCAATGCAATACCATTGAAGGTCTACAACCAGTGAAAACAAGCTCCATGCTTGATTAAGATATTCATAATCCGTTAACATTTTTCAGAATTAACGGAAAAAGTGCAGCGCATGTGCTAACAAAGGGGTAGTCATGATGAAGGCATTCATCCATGCTGCACCTGAAAGCTTATCATGACACAATTTTTGTGGGAAAGGATACAGATAACACAAAAACAGGAGTATAAATATATCACTAAACACTAATTATGAAACCGCTAACACATTCTCGCACGTTTACATGCAAAACCTGAACCAGAGCCTCTTCTAGGTTATCTCTACTTCCAGATCAAAGAATTGTCACGCAAAATCTCACAAGCCAATGAGAACTCCTCTTTGTTAGCCCCACCCACATGAAATTATTGCGTCAGAACTGCGAATGAAAACTCCAGGAGTGTAAACTAAAATTTTGGAATTGTGACTGAAAACACAAGAAGCACATTCGTAAGTGCTGACCAGCGAATGAAGCAGAGAATTTTGTTAACAAATTCTGCAGTTTATTTGAAGACTAATTATACATTTTGCCTTTCAATTTAATTATTTTTCAATTTCAGATTGCTTTTATTCATTCTCAGTTTATATTTTCATTTGTTTCTTGAAAAGTTATGTTCAAAACAATTGGCACAAATTTAATCCCATAGATTAATTGCAGGTGCATGCACTGACAATGTACACAGACGTGGAGGGTCTGTGCAGACTGTGCTGATGATGAAATCTGCTTCACACATATTGTGCACAGATCAATCCAGAATGCAGAAAAACAAAGTATACTTTGGCCTCAAAACCACAGTCAAACTAAGCTTTGAGCATTTTAGGCTTTCAAGTGGGATTATTTCAGACACCACAACTGGATATGATGTCATGCTCAATGTCATCTGGTTTTAATATATCACAAATTATATTACATTCAAATTGTTAAAGCGTACCTACTCACTTTCCCGCAACAATAAAAAGATGCATCTTTGAAATGTGTATTCTTTCAATGAAGCCAAGAAGTTAGGGTGTGATGTTTAGATTTCCTAATTGTCACACATCTTCCTGTCATGCGAATTTGCAAGTCAGAGCTCACCAAACTTTAACGTTTGTGTGCAGCGTAATGCTTTGCTGGTATCCCAGATTTGGATGCGCATGAGTGATAGTAAATGTAGCGTGAAATGTAATGTGACTGCACCATAAGCTTTAACATGCAATTTTAGACAGATGAAAATACACATGGCAGGTACATTGTGACATATACTGTCACTAAAAATGGGTATGCAACAGAGGAAGGAATATGCATGCAGTTGTGAACTTACCCATTTGTTTGATGGTAATAAGTGTTCCACGGTGCCACGTCTTAGTTCGTTTTTTACCCAAAAGAGTCATGTCTATCTTCATGTCATCCTGTTTGAGATTGGGGTTTGGTTGAGTGGGCGTGTTCTTTGGGGCTGAGGACATAAATACTGCTGGAACAGTCAGAGCACCGTGTGCTTGCGTGGGAGGGGGCACTGTCTTAGGTGTGGTGAGACCCGATGGGCTTTTGTTGACAGTCTGCACCAGGTTCTGCACCTGCTGAGATGTTTTCTGAAGGGCAGCTGAAGCTTCCATAAACTAGGCATATACAGTAGTTGAGAAAACAACATACAGACATCAAAAGGAAACAAATCAACCAACGCTCAACAAATAACATTATGAAGTGAGACTAGTATAGGATTATAGTGGTCTCTTTTTGTCAGTTTGTCCCTTACCTTTGGGTCCTTGGCTGGTTTTATAACTTTCTTAGGAGGAACCACTGTGAGGAAGATAACACACTGTTACTGTGCATATTTCACATCTACATGTTGCACTATGAAGCATAAAACACATTCAGGAGGCACACAGACTATCTTACCACAACCCACTGCAATGACATCATCATCATCGTCATCGTCATCAATCTCAATGACTTCAGAAGCTTTTGTCCGACCTCCTTCCTCATCCTCCGAGCTGCTCTCGCGATACACTAGACCCATGTTACTGTACACCTCCTTCACCAGAGACTCACATTGAACCACAGACCTGGAAAATAACACAGATTCACTTTTTCAGAGGTGCAAGATATTGTATCCGTAATTTCACTAATGGATCCACATTTCAGTTGCTGTAGCTGTTTACCACATCATATTCTTGGCTACATTTTTGGGAATCAGTATATTGTAAGCACAGTAATATTTCTATGGAAATGTTAAAGGAATGTTCAATACAAGTTAAACTGAATTGACAGCATTTGTGGCATAATGTTGATTATCACAAAAATGCATTTAGACTCGTCTTTTCTTTAAAAAAGCAAAAATCAAGTAAGGCACTTACAATGAAAGTGAATGTGGCCAATTTTTGCAGGGTTTAAACAGAAATGTGAAGCTTTTAATAAAAAAAAGCACTTGTATTAATTTTTATATTAAAACTTATGTATTATTCAGCTGTAAATGTATTTAAATCGTCATTTTTATTCATTACATCATCATTACAAGTTGCATTTTAATGTTCAAAAATTGGCCCCCATTCACTTCCATTGTAAGTACCTCCATGGAACAAAGATGTTTGCTTTTTTTTGAGGAGGAGAGGGGACAAGTTAAAATATTTTTTGTGCTTTCAATATTATGCCACAAATGCTATTGATTAAGCTTAACTTGTATTGAACCCCGAATATTCCTTTAAGAAACAGCCTGTTTAACTTAATACACACAGTGGCACCAACACATTTTTGTTCTGGACATTTTATCCACACTTAAAAATGTCATAATTATTTGCATTACATAACAAAACTCGCAACTCATTAATTGTTAGTATTCCTTTCTTCCTAGATTTGGGTATTTTTGAGGTACTTGGTATGCTTAAAATGTAATTACATTTTGCACACACATTAGAGTCGTTGGCCATTAGGGCTGGGCACTATTTAGTGCCCCCTTTAAAATGGGTGTATATGATGGCATCTGTAGTACCTACAGTCAACAAAATTGGTACATATATATATATATATATATATATAGTTCTCATCAAGCCGACAACTTTCATAATAATAGTCATTAGGTCCGCCCAACAGGAAGTCGGCCATTTGGGATTTTTTTTAATATTGCAGTCTCTGAACTTTTAAATACTCCTAGGTGATTCATGATATTGTCACCACATTTAGATAACATTATGCAAAGACACTAAAGATGCTAAATTGCGAATAGATTTTTATATAAAGAATGGTGTTTCCTTGGAGAGGCATTCAATTAACGGAGAAAAATTGGAAACAGGATGTGTCTCATATCTACTGTGTGCAATGTCTGATTCAGATCAAAACTGAAATGTAAGTTTTGGGGGCTAATCACATGGATTTTACTATTTTGGGTCACGGTCATAGTGCCACCACCTGGCAACAGGAAGTATGGATCTTTCAACAGACTTTAAAATAGTCCTCTCATAGAGCAAATCTTTTCTCTTTTGCTTACTGGGTGCGAGATGTCTCATAGTTGGTATGATAAATACTTAATAATATTAAGCAGTAATCAGTGTTCAGTTGTGCTCAACATACAGTAAAACATTTAAAGCTTACTCAGAGGCATTGGAACAGAGAGAGTCCATATCAGCAACCTCTTTCTCCCTCTGCTCAACCCAGTCCTGCAGCTGTGCCAGCTGAGCTTTCCTCTGCAGCACAGCCTCGCTGCCATCCACCTGCTCCTCAATCCACTTGCGCAACTCATCCAAAGATACCCCGAACTCCTCCTCCAGCTCTGGATCCAACTCCATCTCCATCCCTGAGCTCAAACTCGCATCCAACGCCATAATCTTTTAATACAGTACATATTCAAAATTACAATTAATTTCTTTAGGAGTAAAACTAACTAGCCATTTAATTAGGCAAAAATACTGTGTGCACTTTTAAAATGGCAATCTTCAATACAAATAGTATTGCAATTGTAATGGTAATAGTACCTCTAATAGAAAAAGTAATGGGATATAGTTTTGTTTGACATTGGCTAGCATTGTGAAATCACTTTTTAAAAAAGGCGTTAAGTTGCAAATTCATCGTAGACTTTATATATTATCACATCTCTCTCTCTCTCTCTCTCACACACACACACACACACACACACACACACACACACAGAGAGAGAGAGAGAGAGCGAGAGAGAGCTGATTTAGGTTTTCAGCACAAGTTGTAATTATTCTGTTATATTATTCTGGATATGTAAAAAAAATAACCGATCTGGTCGTGTAATACAAAGGCTATAAAAGGCATGCTAATTTTTATTTTCTTTAAAAAGGAGCAGAGCGTTGTTCACAATACTAAAAACGGTCCATGTGTTGAACAACACCACAAAATCCTGCAGGACACATAAACGTAAATCATAAATGTATATGTGTACACACGATGAGAGAGGAAAATACGTAATATACATAATAGACTGAGGTTTATGGACTTCAACATCTGCGGCAGGTTTGTGTTGATGCTAACCTAGTTAGCTTACCTTCACCAATGTTAGTGGCCACCTAGCTCTTCCGTGATTATTTCTTCTTCGCCGTACTTCAATCTATCAACAGCAGTACATTTAGTACCTCTACCTATGCAGGGGCGTTTGAATGCAGTTGTTCTTCTTATTATTAATATTATTATTATTATTTTTACATAAATTGCCCGGTCCTCTGCACACCCTGCTCAACAAAAAACTCAATGAATATGTTTAGATGATGAGATTAGGTGCTGGCCAATCAGCTTTAGTGTCAAGTGATTGGCAGTTTAATGAAACAATTGCGTGGTAGAAAAAACCGAGCACGCCCCCTATGTTGAAATACACTGTTGTGAATGTTTGCTTCTCATCAGAGAAGAACTACAGTATCATGGCCTTGGGGGCATTCGATAGCTCCCTTTTCACGTAAGTTCTGTTCCACGTAAGTGACTTATATCTTTGCAGAACAAAAATGAAATAAAAAAATCAAAATCAGTGGATATTCAAACCATTGAGATTCCCTACTTTCATTGGATGGTTTAGAAACGCCCATCCCAGTTTAAAAACGCCCACATATTTGAAAACACCCCGTTATTGTTTTGCAGAGACCTATACTTTCTTTAAAAGACATGAGGCTCTTGATTGCTCTTCCCGCTCTTTTGCATTTAAAGGAACCGCTACACGGACAGTACGACGGGGTTTTATGAGAATGACTTCATCCGATGAACATAGTTTAATGTAATGGTAATTACATATCTATGAGGATGCCAGTGGAATGGTGCCATTAGACAAAAGTAGCAAATCTGATTATTTATATCACATGCTCATATGAAATGAAGCATGTCATCATCTTAACTTGTTTTAACTTGTTTTATGATGGAAACATAACCCCATAACTTTAATTATTTTATCATTCTTATTGCATATTCTACATTATTGCGAAAATACTACTAATCAAAAGAAAACTAAATTATCTGTGATGTATTCGTGTATGTGTTTGTGTGAAAATTGTTGGTTCAAAATATGAGCTTACATTTGTGTAATAGAAATTATTTTCAAAAATGTCAAATCTTAGTCATGCAGCAGAAGTTATTAGACAAACGAACTGATGTGTGATGTGGTCGTATTTTGATTCAAATTCATGACTGAAATATGAGCATATAACTGTGTTATTTCAAGTATTCTTAAAATTACATTTGTTGAGGTACAGACATCTCAAAAAGAAAGAAAAAAGCCATCATGTCATATTGATGCTGCTGCTAGGGGTGCCCGCAAGGGGTGGCCAGGGGTGGCCACGGCCACCACTGTATAAACTTGACCACCATGTGGCCACCCCTAGTATGATTTTTGCAGTGGGTACTATTAATTTGAATACATAATGTAAATACACAATAGTTTGTTAAGTGAAATAAAATAAAACACCCTCTGCAGCTACAAAAAAGATTGTAGATTGATTGGCGCCCGCGCCACCACCAGAGTTTCACTGCCCCTCCCCCTCTCCAATCCCGTCGTTGACTGCTCAGTCAGCGCAAGAAGCAGGACTGACTGACTGTTTCCACCACAGGAGAGCATCTACAGTGTAACAACGTTGCCGTTGGTCATCTCTCCTAAAAGTGTAGATTCTACGACAAACGGCAACGGGTATGTATGCCATAACAGTAGTGGCTTATAGTGAAGACATGAATGTATGTTCTAAGTTAACTTTTCCTCAGTAAAGTTTTTACAGTGTTGAATTAACAGTAGCTGAAATTAACGCTAGCGCTGATAAGCTGCAAAGTTAGTTTACTAGCTATGACTAGTCACACTGTGCTATATCAATTTGCAGAGGATGAAGAGAAAAAGAAGAAATGTAGCACAGGGGAGTAGGTCTGAGGAAGAAGGGAGGTGTGAGAACACACTTGAAGATAATGTCCAAAGTGAGGCAGAGCAGCAAGCCAGTGAGCAGGCAGAGGCTGCAGGGGATCTTGCAGAGCACAGCGAGGAACAGGCAGAATCAGGTTTAGGTTACCCTTGTTAATGAAATGGATGCTATGTCCTGATGTGATACACACACACACACACGCAACACCAGAATCGAGTTCTCTTTCGCACTTGAAAGAAACAATAACACACATAATTATGTCAAAATGTCGGTTTGGTCGAGTATTCTCATAAGAGCGGTCTTAAACGAGTTAAATAACGTCTTAAATGAACGTAAAGAGTTGTGAGAAAATGAGATGCCATGTTAAGCAGCGGAAGATCTTAAAGTCACAGTAGCCTAAACCAGTTGCTGTGATGTCTGTTAATAATGTTAATAAAAGAACAAAGGTATCAGAAAATTGTATCTTTAATAAGAATTAATCTATATATAATTTATTTATGCAGGGCAGAATGTTTGATAACTTTATTCAATTTCTATATATTTCCTATCTGTTAGACAGGTAGGAAGGCCACAGGTAAATACAACATTTATTCTAATGGGTTATGTGAAGATTTTTTTCAGTTCACTTAAATTAAAAGTTTTTATTTTCCATAGCCTAATAAATGTTGAAATTATATAGCTTTCAATTATACTGTAATGTTGAATGTCTATCATTAATGTTTTAAAAAAGCAATTTCATAAACAGTTGTTTTGAACTTGCTGGATTACAAACCGCCATCAAAATGACATTCCAGCTGCTGTAAGAAGAGGCTACTAACAATTCGAACCGGCTGCATTTTCACACACGACTGCAGCTTTAAAGTCATATTGTTACATTAACCAGAAACAAATGTAAACAAGTATAACACACATTACACTGAATTTTTTGTTTGTTTTTGGTGCCACCCCAAGATTTTGCTGTGGCCTCCACTGGCCACCCCTATTAAAATGTTCTGGGGGCGCCACTGGCTAGACATTTGACTGGTGTATGTAAACATGGTCATATTAATCTGATTTTAGTTTCTCTTCATTGGCTGCCAATCCCCTACAGAATTTATTTAAAAATATTAGTTTTTGTTTTCAAGTCTTTAAACAGATCTCCCTCTGTCTGATCAATTGAGTATACAAAATCATCTGATCATATTGTACTGTTTACTGTTCCCAGGTCTAGATTGAAGCTGAGGGGCTTTTGCAGTATCTTGTCCAAAACTTTGGAACAGTGTAACAGTGTTCATCAGATCTGCTTCTACAGTACATGAATTTAAATACATTTGAATTTAAAGACTTTATTCCCTGGCTTATAATCAACATTGCTGTTGAATTGTGTGTGTTTTATTTCTTCTTGTTGATTTTAATATCTTACTGTCAAATTAACTTATTAATTAACATATTATTAATTAACTTAATATATATTAATTAATATTATTTTTGTACATGTGGTTGTACACAATGGTCAATAATTGTTGTTTGTAATTGTGCTTTATAAATAAATATAACATTGACCGCTCAGTTCTCCCAATGGCCAGTCCGCCCCTGATCGGCCCCAAAGTGCGTCGGCCCACCGGAAAAATGCCTGGTATGCCAGATTACCAGTCCATCCCTGGTGGAGGGTAACATTAGCCCCTACATGCTGATAGTCCTCTCCATATTGTCATGCACAATGAGTTACATTAAATTAAACTGTGGACATCGGATGAAGTAATTCTAATGGCGTATAGTTAATTGAAATACCTTTCATAAAACAGCATCGTATTGTCCATGCAGCGGTCCTTTAAATGCAATTGAGCGGAAGGAGTAATCAAGAGCCTTGTGTCTCTTAAAGGGGACACAACATTGTGGAAAAAGGAGCTACTGAATTCGCTAGTTGATTTTACGAACGTTCCATGATTGTCAGACCTCACTGGTGGGCGATGGCATTTCCGGTCTAACGTTACGTTAGCTTCATCGACGACGCCGGTAACTGTCAGGTAAGACTAGGACCAGATAAACATGGCTTTCTACACCAGATCCCTTCAACATCTGCCAAGGATACCGATAAACGACGTACACCAAATAATTCAAGCGTCATCATCGGGTCCCAAGAGCAAGAGGGAAAAGGGTTTCAAGATCGTCTCATTCATTGACAATTATGAAGGTAAGTTATGCTATGTCTTTAGCTAGCTGTAGCCCTAACGTTAATGATGATGCTAGGTGACGTTAGGCTAGAAAGTAACCTTTACAAAATACTTATTAAACGATTAATTTTAGTTGTTGGTCACATGTGGTTTATTATATGTTCATTTTACTATCTGACATTGAATAAATATATGGGCGTTTCTTCAACAAGGGGCACTTTTAGACTTGTGAAGTTGAATAAAAAAACTTGTTCAAAAGTCACGTAACACAGTCTCATAAGTTTAAATAATTTGTCTAGTTTTAAGGTCTGTAAGAGGACAAACTTAGATTACAAGAGAAGTTATGAGACTGTGTTAGTCTCATAACTAAGAAGTTATGAGTTATTCTGTTTTTAAATAACAGCATTGAAATGTCATTTCCACCACATCTCAATGCTGTTATTTAAAAACAGAATAACTTATGTCAGTCAAGAATTGTCTAAGATAATTTTTGTAACTAGTTTTATCAGTTTTTCCACAATGTACAATAATTATACATTTGTCAATGAGATAAATTAACTGCCCTAAGGACCAAACGGTGAACTGTACACCTTATATTGGTTTGGGCAAGAGCTTATTAGAAAATAAATGACTTGCATTTTATATTAAGTAGAGCATGATCTCGTAAATTGTGGATACATTTTTAATGTGTGATGAGAAATTTAAATATTTTTTAAAAATGTGTGTGGTGATGGATGTGGTCACCGATGTCGTCGGAGTTACAGAGGAGTCATGCTCCAGTGGTAACGTTACTTCCATCTCGCAATCAGAGCCAGCAGTCTCTGACAGAGGGTCCGGCGGGGGAGAGGGGCGTTTAGGGCAGCGCTCCCAAACACTGCACCTTGGCGCTGGTAAACAAAAATCGTTCCACTCAAAAAGACATGGCACAGCTCCTTGAACAAGTTTTCGGCGTCCTGTGGTTGTTATGATGAAATCTTCTAGCTTAAAATGTCGACTGCAGACCCGGGTGTTATCGGTAGGAGTGAAGTTCTCGCGTCTTATCTTGACTAGCCACTGAGCTCGTACCTCAGGCTGATGCGGAAAACGATGAAAACTTACTATAGAATTATACCTCGATGAAACGGCACATCGAGGAACACTACAATGTAATTTAGAGTTGCCAATTTGATACTGATATGTAAGACGTTTCTTATTTACTGTTAACATTTTACATACAGTACTCACTGATAGCTTGCCACTCACTCTTCAACAACATCTACATCGGAAATACCGGTAGTAACCTAAACCGGAAGTCCCCCCGCCCACCACACAGATTTCGAACGTTCGTCGCGTCACCTGTGCACAGAGCGAATAGGGAGATGGATTCAGCATTGTTGGGCACAGTCCAACGTGATCACATGAATTGGCGCGTTATAAAGTGTTAATACATAGGCTAAAGGTACCCCTTAAGGAAATATAGCTCGTTTCTGGTCACAAAATGTATCATGTTGACATTTTTTACAATTATTTTAATGAATGGAGTAACATCATTTGAGTGAAAAGAAATAACAACGGAAGGTTGTTTAGATTCAAATTAAATAATAAAAAAAAAGAGGTCACCCTCACTTAAGGGGTAAAAAGCCTGCTAATGTGACGTCATCGTGACGTATTACGAGTGGTGAACGCAAAGCATTTTGGGAATCCGCGGTACAAACAGAAGGCGCCAGACTGGCCAGCATGGAGGGAAGAACGCAGTGTTCAAGATGCCGTCTACCTGCTGTGTTATATACTGCCATATTCGTTCTCACGATAGAAGTGGCATAAAGCTTAAGAACGGAAAATATTTTTATCGTTTTCCAGCGTGAAAAAATAATAGTACAAGCCATGTTTCAGAGGTGACAAAAAGGCGACGAATGGCATGGATAGCAGCAGTAAGGATGGCCAAGATTACCTTCGATAACACTCCACCACACATGATGGTGCGTTCAAAGCATTTTCTCAAAGGTAAGTTACAATTACTCTCTGTAAATGTTATGGGCAAATAACCAGCGTGTTTTATTTGATTTAACCAGACCATTAGATTTGACGTTAGGCCAACTGTTAACTAGCATGAAATGGCTACAAAATGAGATTAAGTTACCAATGTACTAAAGCGTAACGTTAATCAGTTTTAAATGTTGTACATCTAGGCTACATAGCAATTTATTTGGTGACTGTGTTTGCAGGCAAACCTGCTTATGAATTGTTGGAGTGTGATCCTGACTGAGCCCCTTCTCTGTACCTCGGCCATACTGAGGTCAAAGCTACGAACACATACCGGTTCAAGCGGTTTAGGAGAAGAGCGACGAGGTCACAACAACAGCAGTAACCCCCATCGCTAGGCACTGACAACACTGGTCCTGAGGCTGATTTGGAAGCTCACATGAATAAACCCCCATCGCTAGGCACTGACAACACTGGTCCTGAGGCTGATTTGGAAGCTCACATGAATAAACCCCCATCGCTAGGCACTGACAACACTGGTCCTGAGGCTGAGTTGGATAATGCAGCACCTTTATACCCAGGTAAATATTAAAAGAATACAATATATGTTGCCCCTGTGTATATCTAATCTGGATTACATTGGAATAAAGATTGTGATATGACACAATTTATTTTTATTGTTACTGTCAGAGAACACTACACCTGCAACTGAGATGGAAGGTCCTGTGAATCCACCCCCATCGCCGGGCACTGATATTAAAGAAAGTGTTGCCCTCGTGGGTGCTACACTGAAAATACCTGCCTTCACCAGGAGCCACAGCCAGCTTAATGCAAAAGATGTGGAACAGACCAGGAAGTTGGCTCATGTCAGGATCCACGTGGAGCGAGTGATTGGGTGTATGCGCTCTAAGTTTAACATATTAAATGACACAATACGCCTGGGATTTGTTGTGCCTTGTGAGGGGGAGGATAAGACTTTGCTGGATAAAATTGTGATTGGGTGCTGTGCTTTGACCAATATGTGTCCAAGTATTGTTGTGTTAGAATTATACACCATGATCACATCTAATATGTAAATGGTTTTTTTTTTTTTGTTTTTTTTTAAAAAGATTTTGTAATGTCACTTCTCACATGTAATGATTTTTAGCCATCTCTGTAAATAAAATACACAAAGACTGAATGAAATTCTGCCTCCTTTATCTGTATTTAGGAAGAATTGTGCAAAACCAGTGTTATTTGGTTGCAAACACAATTACATAACTTAAATAGTAGTAACAACCAACTTAATTTCAGTTTCTTTACATATTTAACATATGAATACATTTACATTATAAAGAGTCCATAGAAAAGATAACTTGTAATGAGGTGTAATGAAATGTATGAGGTAGGTTGTGGGTGATAAGTCACAGACGTGTGTGTATATGCATTAACACTTAATATCTTGTAGTTGAATATGTATATGGGTGCTGGAAGTTGGGCAACAGGTTGACGTCCCCTGACCAGTCACTATGCTCGTAAGGATCCAGTCCTTTGATTCCCTTTATTTTCTCGTCATATCTCGTCTTTGCATTAGGATTTAGTTTTAGGCGGTATGGTCCGACAATGTTTTCTTTAGCCCGCTGCATTTTGTAGGATTATATTCTGTTTTTCACGCTAATTTTTTATCATTTTCAAGCCAGAACACTAGCCTGCTATGCTATGCCAGCCCATGTAAACGGGCCAAACATACCCATAATTCTTTGCGTCTCTATTGTTTAAAATGATATCATGCAATAGTTACAGGCCACAATTTGTCAACTAATGGAAATAATTTTGAGACAACAAGATGTTTTTTGAGTAACAAATTAAGATGAGCTTTACTAAAAATAACTACTTCAGAAAAAGTAAACAATTTCTTGTTAATTTCAAACACATTTGACATTTTATTACATCTCAAGTATTCTATAAACAAACTAATCACTATTATGATTGGATGAGTCTTTTTTCACATCAAATCTATAAGAAAAACAATGTGTTTTTAAGGGGCATTTAGCCCCTGCAACAAGGGGGCTGTTTTCCTCCAAATACCATCCTTTCACTTATTGTACCACTATTGAAAAAAGTTTGATATAATGACCTTAAACAAAACTGAAAATGCTAAATAATTATTTAGTCTTAAAGGAATTGTGTTACGTTCAGGGATTTGCAGTAGCTACATAAATTTGCAACATTAAAAAAAAAAAAAAAACATATAGTGACAAACAGGTGTTTAGGGAAGTGCTGTGGTGGTTTTTGTTGCTATTTAGTGTTTTGGGAGAAAATAAAAAAGTTTTACCCCGCGATGCGCAGCACTGTTGTCCCCTATAACACATAAACATTTCTTATAAATATGCATTTTTTCAAAGCAATTCTATTATAATTAATGAATGTATATATTGAATTTGAAAACACACGAACAAACGTATGTGGAAAATTGCACCTCTAACATATAGCCTATGTAAAAAAAATACAACTTATGAAGAAGTTTGTTTCTAAGTATTAATAGTGAATTTCAGCTACTTTGAACAGTGAGTGATTAAGCGTGATTTTGCCATTCGTGTGCTCAGTTAGAATATTAACCTAAAGGCATATGTAACATTTCAGAAAAGACAAGAAGCTCAAGGAAGCCAAAAGGTCTTATGGGAGTGAAGAACATTTTAGAAGCAGAAAGAGACGTAAATAAGATGTATAGTACAGGGCAATTGTGGATATTAGAACTATGCAATGTTTGTACTCTGTTAATTATCGACCAAGGCAGTCGACAAAACAGATTAACGTGCTTCATTGTCAACACACAATGAAACATATTTTTAGTTTGAATAAATCACACAATTTTGCCTATAATTAAAGTTCAATCTTCAGCCTTGGGGTGGTGTGTGGTTATCATGAACATTAAGTCGTCGAGATCTCACTCCTGTCTGTCACATTCAACAGGTACGGATGCATATATACAAAAAACAAACCTTTAAAATAGCTGCGTCATAAATTATCGACTACAACGTTCCGTTTGCGAATGTCAAATTGTTTGATGAAGCAGATAGAAAGAAAAATAAGACATCAACGGCAGTCTTTCAGTCCTGACAGTATCGACAATGAATGTTGTATACTATTTGCATGGTAGCTGGTAAAACTCGTTTTTCATGTGAGGTGACGCAAATGTTGTGCGCCGTCCTGGGACGCTCCAGGAGTAGACGAAAATATTTGTCCAGGTAAATAAAAGTTTTACACTTGAGCATGTAGACCAACAATAAACACATATATCGCCTTAATGTCTTTATAAATATATGCGAACTAAAGTTATGAAATTATGAACGCCTTCTTCGTTTTATTATCAACGGTATACGTTGCAGTTTGGCGTATAAGGCCAGTCTAGCTTGCTTTGCTAGACACTTTAGCAAAACAACAGTAAATGGCAGATTGCTGTTGTTTCATAATGGCAACCTGCAAGTTTAATTCAGAATGCAGTTTCTTGTCTTTCCTGAACTGTGAAAATGGGTGTCTGTCATGCCAAAAGGCATATAATGTACTTTTAATCCAGCTAGCCTATTAAAATGTTACCCTTTAAATTCCTGATTGTAGATTAAGATAAATCGAGTGAACTACTTAACATATTAAACACCAGAGGGACAAAGGATAGTAAAAAGTCTTATTGGTAAGGTCTGCTGTAATATTTAAGTAACTAAGGCTAAACTTGCTAGCCTACTTCCTGTTGCAATAACCCCTGATTTTATATACCCTCTTAAGATATTACATGTCTTTAGTGGAATGTGGATTCATAATACGAGACGGATATTACAAGAGATTGACATGATTATTCTCTCGTTATTGTTTCACATGTTGATATTTTTAACACAAAGCAGTTTGAAAAACTGGATAAATCTATTCTAATGTGATATCATCTATAACAGGTATTTGTCATCCACATGGGAATGGGGGACATGAAGACCCCAGATTTCGATGACCTGCTGGCAGCGTTTGACATTCCAGACATTGATGCCAAAGAAGCAATTCAGTCTGACACTGTGGAGACTGATGGTAATCATAATGAGCCCAGGGGTGGTGGTGTTGTTGGAAAGGAAAGAAGTGGTAGTCCAAGACCCACTGGGAACCCTGAGACTATTCCTTTAGCTCACCATAATGATCCATCTGTGGTCAGTGTGATCGTAAAGAACAGTGTACGGTCAGATGCATATATGGAAGCAAATGACGATGATGACAATATGGATGGGAATATAGCTGAAAACTTTGCTGCGACTAAAAGAGGTGTTGATAGATCACAGGTATCTCCTCAGCAGGGTCCCAGTGAAGATGTCCTGGTGCTTACTGATCCATTTATCTTTACTGGACTCAAGACTGTCTCAGGTGGGGTTACAGAACCCTCTCCCCTGCCCTTTCTAACCCGGACACAGCCGAACAGGCAACTCTGGTCTGTCTCAGCCTCTGGACTTACAAGTGAGTGTAGTGATGACAACCAGGATGGCACTTCCTCTAAACACTCTGCTAGCACTTTTTCTCCTCAGTCTTTACCCCCTTCCACTCCTCCCAACTCATCCTCATATTTAATTGATCCAAACTGTTCTCCCTCAAAACTTGATGGTGAAGAAGCACAACAATTAAATGGCATTTCAAGGGTGAGTGTTTGTCGGCGGTTCTCTGAAGATGAAGAATCTGAACCAGATCTTGGAAGCCCCCCACTCGTAATACAGGAGAGCCCCGATTCTCAGCTCTGCACAGCTCCCAAGGTCCCACGCAGGCACCAGCCCCCTTCAAGTGTGTTTCAGCCCCCCTCTCCATCCTCCCCATCCTTACCAGTTAGTAACACTCAAATTGAGGAGTCAGCACCCTCTGTCCACCATCCAGTACTTCTACAAAACACAGTCAATCTAAACACAGTCACATCTATGACCTCCAAAAATGAACTTCCTGTTGAAGAAAAAAACTTGGAGCATATTTTTGAGGAAAGAGATTCTCCAGAAAGTCCAGAGCCAGAAATCTCTGCCTGCACTCATATGAGCTCAGTTTCAGAGGTTCTCAAGAAGAGCCCGCCTCAACCTCAGACATGTACGTTTCTGCCCTTAAATCAGCAAGAAATAAATGAGCCTGGATTGAAGAGAGGAGACACTGCACTAGAAGATCAAGTCATAGACATGCGTCTAGGTGTGAAAGAGCAGGAGAAGAGCGGAGTTCACGTAAAAACGGAGAATGACGGAGTTGAGAAAACAGAAGTGAAAATAACAAGTAAATCCACTGAGTCTAGTTTGGCTGATTCTGTCTCTGAAGGCATTACAAACTCCTCCACAACTTCTTCAAAGCCTCTCAAAGTCAGAATCAAAACCATCCAAACCTCGACTGGGAACATCACGCGTACTGTATCTAGAGTGGCTCCCAAACGAACAGCAGCTGGGGCCTCCAAGGGTCCTGATGTCTCCAAAGTTCAAACAGGGGCCCGTAAGTCAATCCAACAAATCCAAAGATCTGGTGCTGTTCCTCAATGTCTCCCTCAGGTGACAATGTTGCCTGTGTCCACCCTCCAAGATGCCAGCACAGCTATGTTATTTGCGGCCAGCAGGGCACAGAATAAAATGACTACCACTCTGTCTGCCAAGGCAGTCAAAATCACAAGAACATCAACCCTCCCTGCTGTCTCCACCTCATCCATGACAGGAATTAACATTTGCTCTTTAGGACAGAAGAAAATGAATGGGAACCCAGGGACAGCCAAACCAGCATCCATTGTGAACAGTCCAGGAGCTGTGATCTCACGCAGCCAGTCTAGCCTCGTTGAGGCCTTCAATAAAATTCTAAACAGTAAGAATCCGTTGCCCAGTTATCAGCCGGACCTCTCCACCTTCCCTCCTCCAGAATGGGATCTTCAATTGCCCTCCACTGGATACCGTTGCCTGGAGTGTGGGGATGCTTTTGCCCTGGAGCTCAGCCTGGCAAGGCATTATGATCGGCGCTCTATGAGGATTGAAGTGACCTGTAATCACTGTTCCAAACGAGTGGCCTTCTTTAATAAGTGCAGCCTGCTGCTCCATGCACGAGAGCACAAGGAGAAGGGGCTGGTTATGCAGTGCTCTCACCTTGTCATGAGTCCTGTCAGTGTGGAGCAGATGATTGGCCAGCAGGATACAGTACCTATAGGTGTGTGTGTTGGTGTCTCTATCTATTACTCCTAAATTTCTCCTTGTTGATTTGCCTTTTTTGTAAACTGAAAATATAAGGTTTCCAGACATGAACAAAAAAGGTTTATGAGTGCATGGTCAATAAATAAAGCATTGTTAAAATGTTTATAAAATTATACACTGCATATATTGATGAATTGCTGTGCAGATATACTCACAACACATCCCTTGACATCCCTTTATAGTCATTCTGCTTAACACAATTGTGCTTTTTATGATGACAACATTTTCATTTTTGGTTGAACTATCCCTTTTTTGAGTATCGATTCAGACTTATTATGAGTATATGTGTTTAGTCTGTTAACCTCTATAGTACTCTGTCTCTGTTACAGGTAAACTCTGTCCACCTGCTCCAGGATCCTCTGTTCTGCTTGGCGTTAAAGAAAGTAGCGTCCAACTTTCACAATCTGCTGACATCTGGTAATCACAAACTGTCAAATAAAGTGAATTGAACTCACAATCAGTTCTTCTACAGGGATTTTCATTAAATTCTGTTGAAGAAAAATGCAGTCGTTCTAATGAAATGAATGGAGACTGTGAGTTTTTGTGAGATTAAGACGCTGATTGGTATGTTAAATGTTCTCAGCTGTCCAGAGTGTTGGAGTCCATTCAAAGGGAAGGTGGAAATAGCAGCACACTTCCAAGAGCTTGAGGCTGGTGGCACTGAAACGGTAAGTTTGTGTGGGTCTATATATAGGTATGTGTCAGTTAGAGAGAATGTGTATTTTTTTATTTTTTTTCAAATGTTAACGTGTAATCCGGGGGTGTCCAGCCAGTTGATCACAAAGACCTGCTTTTGAATTTCTTTTAAACATTTCAGTGTATTAATTAGAACAAGTCAAATTCTAGAGTGTTTAATACTGGCCATCTTTTATTTAATGACTCTTGGAAATGAATTTGATATGTAAGAAGTCTGTTTCTATAACAGCAAGGCAATATCAACCAGCACTACTATACTACGCACAAAACATTAGAGAGGGATCATCCAGTTAGAAATAGCTTTGTAAAAGAAAGGTGGGGTGCAACAAATGCTAACAAAGCATGTAAATGTTTAAGTTAAGGAAAGGGGCATTAGTAATTACAGTAAACATTTCAGATTTTCTTCAACTTGGAAACATGTCTGATACTCAAAATATTTGGTTATCATATGTGGACATGGTATAGAGGTAATGGAATATTCTGTTTATTTATCAAGTGGGCATTTAAGGTAGAATGTTCCTTAAAAATCTTAGCAATTTTATTTAGTTAGTATAATGGCAGATCTGAATATGTGAGATTGTGAAGATCTGTGGGATAAGTAGTTATACCAGTGTCCTTGGTGTTAAAAATGTCTCTCTCTCTTTTAGTGTTGTATGCAGTGTTCTCCTCCAATGCCTTTGTTGAACTTGTGCAGTGCTGCAGCTCACCGCAGATTACATCAGCAGCTCTCTCCACTGGTCTGCCCTGAGTGTGGAGTCCTTTGTCAGCTTCATAACCTCAACACACACCTGAATCAAATCTGCCTGCACTACTCGCGTCGTCTTGGATATAGGTATGCACACATATCTGCACAGAATACTTGGAAAAATACATATTTATTCAATTGGTTTGGTGAAGTTGCTATTTTCTCTTTTATTTCTCTCATTAATTGCAGATGTGGCTGTTGTCATTTGGTGTTTGGAGGAGTGAATAGTCTAAATGCTGTAAAGTCTCACATGCAGACAGCTCACTGTGAGGTGTTCCATAAATGCCCCTCCTGCCCCATGGCTTTCAAATCTTCCTCTGGTGCTGAAGCCCACTGTATCACGCAGCATCCTGAACTCCCTGAGACGTCTAGGCAATCCAAGTAAGTGTGTAAATATCGCTAACCAAAATAAATGACAAACCATATCAAAGCACAATAAAAAATTTCAAAATGTGCAACATTTTCCTCTTTCCATGCGATCTTAAATTAAATGACCCGTCAAACATCTAAATCTCTGTCACTTTCTAAACCATTTACAGGGTTCACACACTCCACTTTCATTAAATAATGTGTCTTTTAATGTCCTTTCTCTTCTTTACAGTCATAAAAAAACATTCATTTTAATCACACATGGCATGGATGCAGATTTTTACAGATTTCTCTATTGTTAATGCGTGCCCAACCAAAACACTGAGACATTCGTTGAACTGCTGCCAATCTGCAAGAGACAATACGATTTTAGTGCTTGTTATACAAATAAATAAATACTTGTAAATTAGACACATTTTTTCTCAAAACTGCCATAAACTCTGTGTACAAAAACATAGACCTTCAGTCATTCTTGTTGCACATAACTTTGCACGACGTGATGCTCCCGAAGAAGACTGAGAATGTGTTATACAGTACCTCCCCTCCCTCTCGTCATTGTTGCCCCACCTCTGAGGGCCATCCTTTAGCCAGGCTCATAAAGGGCTCATAATAATTAATAAGCTTCGTTTGGGCAGCGGGGTGGAACAAGGCACACCTGATTGTGTGTTTAGCCCACTGATATATATATATTTAGCCTCTTCACCACTGCCAATAAAACAGAGTGTGCCTCATCTTGGAAGCCAGATTCTATTCTCCTTGTGCACACACTGGCATCCTCACAGATCCAGGAGCAGAGCAGGGAGAGTTCCGGCAGAATTAAATGTATGCCGGACCTGCAACACTGGATCCCCCGCACAAATTAGATGCAATGCGGGGGAATTGAAGCATGTGTCATGGCCAACAGGCAGGGATGCCGGGCTGATTCTCCCTCACATACAGTGTGGTCCAAGGAAGACAGACCACCAAGGAAGCCGCCTCCTCACGTGACACGGACTAATGAGGGGAGCACATGAGGATGCAGCTCTCCAAACGAGAGACAGCCTGTATTTCAGTGAGCAGCGTTGGAGAGATAAATGGGAGATGAATCCCGGAGGGGGAGAGAGACGAACCTGGTTGGGTGCTACTGCTGAAAAGTAAACCGTGTGTGAATAAACTTACGTTAGACTGTTTAGCCAGCTCCCGCTTCCTCCTCCCTATACACACAAGAGTGTGTGCTACAGTGGTTAAACTGTTTTATGGACAAATTATTATTATTTTTTTTTATGGAGATACAAAAGCAATATTAACATAATATTATCGTAATGGGGGAAGTAGGCAACATCAATAAACTGTTTGCATCCATGTTGGTCAAATGGATGCAAACAGTTTTGAAAAATTACACAGAAAGCCGAACGCAGCATGCATCCATCCGTGTAACCGCTGCATAAACGTTCTTTATTTCAAAATGTGCTTTATTTCCCTTTAATCTTGCACACTGCACTCCGTGTCTGTTATGAGAAGGTTCATGACATTTCTTTGGTAGATCAATGCACCAATGCATTTTCCAACCCCTAGTGTGGGGCCCTATGAAGTCCATTTTATTCTTTTCTAAATTATCTTTTATTGTTTCCCCGAATTCCTTGTTTTTCATTTGAATTTATCTGGATTCTTATAGTTTAATCCTATTTTATTATTGAACATTTTTTTACAGAAACAAGTCTGTCATTCATGCTATTGAAGGGATGTGCTTGTCCATATTTTGCTGAGAAATGCCTCGGATAGCTGTCTGGTGTACATGATGCTAAACTTTTATACATTCAATGGGTCATTTTATTTATGATCACATGGACAGGAAACAATGTAGAATATTTTTAAATATTCAATTTTGCTTCTATATGGTTCATCATTTATTTTAGCTTTTAATATTTTGAATATACTGTATTATCCTATCCCTGCTTTTGAGTGTAAGTGAATTCACTTTATTTTTTTAACGTTTGCTTAACTTTTTCAAAGTGTTATTAACCATTCTTTTTTCGTGACAGGGAGATCTATAAATGTGTGATGTGTCGGACTGTTTTTACCCAGAAAGCATTGCTTAGTGTCCACATAGACACTCATTTAGTCAAGCAGAAGATGCATGTCTTCAAGTGTCCTGACTGTAACAAGCTCTTCACACAGAGACATTCCCTCATTGAGCATTTCAAGGTTAGGTGTTTGTTCATTTCGGTCAAAGATTGGTTCTATTTTGAATGTTTTCCCTTACCATAATGTGTCTCTAGGACTCTCACAGGGACTCCAGTGTTAAGCAGAATGACATATCGGCACATAAGAATTTGGTTAAGATGGAGAGCTCTGATGGCGAAGAGTGGAGGAGGGATGAAGATGAGGACAGACTAAGAGGAGAGGAGAATTCTGCTGCACCAGATATCCAGAGCTGGAGCTGCTCAGAGTGTCAGACGTGCTATACAGAGAAAGAAAGCTACATTAACCACATGTCCGAGCAACATGACAAGGTCAGGACATCTTCATGACTAGTATTTTGTTTGATGATGCATGTAATTTTTAATACATAAGATAATTACATGTTAAAATGCATGCTATCTTAATATGAAGGTTGTTTGATTACCCCCAATTAGTGTAAACATTGTGGCATGATCAAAACAGCCCTGTTTTTTTTAGCATCCTGACCAGCCTAACATAGCAACACTGGCTCAACCATTGGTATTTTTGGGGCTGGACAATCTGTTTTTTTGACCAGTGGTACACGGAGGAGTGTTATTTTGGCAATTTTGTGAATTTACACTCTTCATTTTTAAAGCTTTGTTGCAGTAGCAGTTGAGTTATGTGATGTTTACTGCAGAAAACCTAACCTAAAGGCAACATAGTCTCAGCTTTATTAAACTCTACAATGGTTGTATCCTTGATGTCTAAATTTATATTTTGTTCTGGTTTTTGGCTGAAGGAACTGAAGAAGTTTCCCTGCACACTTTGTGAAGGCTCCTTCTCTTCATCCTCAAGTTTAAGACGTCACATTCGTGTCAAACACAAAGGCATAAAAAGAGCTTTTTATTGCCAGTAAGTATGACACAATAGTCTTAACTTTAAAGTGAACCCATAGTCTTTGTACATGTACTTAATTTTTTTTAAAATTTGATTTATGCCATTGCATTAGACAAAAAATTGTTTAGCCATTTGGATTTTATTATAAAGATAGATAGCACAAGCACATTTTTCAGTCAAAGAATTTTACAAAAAAAATATGTTTGATGGGTTTTAAATGGTACAGTAAATTAGGGCTGCACGATTAATCGGAAAAACTAATAGCGATTGCGATTATGACGGTAATAATTATGCAATCGTGAAAACTGGCGATTATTCAATTTAAGTCTACTGTTGCGTTAATGGTTTCTATTTAGAATGTGTTTTTGCAGCGGCAGGTGTGCGTTGAGCAATGAAACAACAATGGCCAATCAGAGATGCAGTGAGTCTACAGTCCAATCAGTCACGACAATCAATCCTTATGCGCAAGTTTTAAAGTTGTAGAACAAAGGTGAGCAATTTTGAATTCATTTCAATTTGTTGCATGTCGCGCCGTTTTATTTACCATAGGTAAAAACTAAAACGATCCCTACCGTTATAATCGATGTACAGACAGGGTTGAAATAACTGATTTATTGTGCTGTTTAATCAGTTATATTTATTATGCGAGCATATGTGAGTGGAAGTGAGTGAGTCAAACAGTGAGTGACAGCTTCAGTCATTATAATGGGAGTTTGAATATTTTTACATTGCTCTATTTTGTGTACAATTTATTAAAAAAGAATAACAGTTGTATTCATGTATTATACAGCTATAAAGTGGCTTGTTTTGATGTCAGCTTGTTTTGGACATAGAAAAAGTCTTGAACGTCATATTTCACAGACCGTCTGCTCAGAAAAATACCTATTTGACCTGCAACTGCTGTTGGTAGATTTACATTTTAATGAATCACACAAACTCTCAAACTGGCTGATTTTACCTTTCAAAGTGCAACCGCTGTGACAGATTTGAAGCCAAATATGATCTAACTATGATCTCATGTGAACAAGATCACAATACGGGATTTGAAATGCATTAAGTAATGTCAGTCTAAATTGTCTGTTCAATTTGACTATTGAATACGTCAAATATTATTATTTACTGTATGTGGGACGATAATTTACGCAGTAAAGACACATATTGCACATATTTCTATGCCACATTTTTCAGTCTTTGGAAGTGTTAAATTTGCGAAGATGTGAATACATCAACATGATGCATGACACACAGGCATATTGAATGAAATTTAAAACTGGTTTTGTCAATAGTTCAAAAAGAGATATATACTTTAAACAGACTTCTCTCTCTCTCTCTCTCTCTCTATCAGGGCAGTCGATTTAATGTGTTTCATATTTTAAAAATAACTTGTAAAAAAAAAATGTACGCAATTAATTGCAATGCCCTGGACCCTAATAAGGAAGAATCATGAGAAATACAAGCTTGCAGTACTACCTGTTTACTCCAGAGGGCAGTAATTGTAATTTAAGCTGCATGAGCAATGCACAGTTCATACAGTGAAGTTAACGTGTTACGTTCTTGAGTTCAAAACACTTGATGGAGCGCAAATTCTAAGGGATCTCAAGATGTGTTCTAAGTATTAAACTATATTTAACTTGACACAGTGACCTAAAAATTTTATGTTTATGAAGCAACGTACCCGAGAAGCCACACAAGCATGTCTGACTCAGGTGTAAATTGACGGGTTCTTAAACAAGCCCTCATAATAAATCTCCAACTGATTGACAAATTCACTTGTGAAATGGATTGCTGTGAACTGTATGCCAATGATTGACTTATGATTAATAATATGGTAGTAAACAATACATTGAATTCTAAAGCCGCTTTTTGTATTGTCTTATCAATGATGAACTCTTCTGCCACAAGAATGTAATGCATTTTAATTATCTATATATCTATCTATATATAATTATAATTTTTAAAGATAACTAAGTATAATTATTTCATCATTATATATTGAATTATTGTTATATGAGGGGCTTTCTCAGCAAATATTTGTATATGCGATTAAATGTGATTAATCACGATTAATTAATCAGGACACCATGTAATTAATTTGATTAAAAATTTTAATCAATTGACAGCCCTGAAATATATATATATATATAAATAACCTTTAGTAACATTATTACAGTATGTAATGCTTAAAAGAAACTGCAGCGCAGCCCATAACCACTTACTGTTCTTAAGAACCCGGAAGCTCTGAAGTAATTTCATCAAAACATCATTATAAATAATCGTGATTACAATATCAAGTGCAATAATCAACAATTATGATTTTTGTCATAACCGTGCAGCCCTACAGTAAATGGACTTAAGATACAGGGCTCAACATTAACGCTTGTCCATGACAAGTGGATTTTTAAAGGGGCAAGTGAAAGAGAATTTTACTTGCCAGACCAGACAAGTAGCCTGATTAAAATGTCAATAAAGGAAAAGAAATAACCCGCTATGTTTGTAGTATAGCATAGGCCTGTGTCACTTATTACACCATTTATATTCTTATTCTGCTGTTGAAAATAATCAAGAGTGCTTAAATTTATAATTCCAGGCGATCAGGTAGCTGTGCGCTGTTTGACTGACAGGTGGCTTGCGTTTGTGCAGCACGCTTTACATGCACTTGTGCTCCGAGAATGTTCCTGCCTAAACAATCAAATAAATTTCAAAATTCCTCAAATGCCTGTTTTATGAGGTGTTCATGTAAACACAGAGAGTTGTGTCTAAAATTAACATAAACATTTTGGTAAAAGCTGATTTGGACTAAATGTACAACTTGTAAAGTTAAATGTTACTACCTAATAGGCCTGCTGCTATCTAGTGTATCCTTGATATTAATCAAACAACAATAACAAGGAAATGACAAAACCACTCACTGCTCCTGGCTGGATAATATTATTCATACAGGGAAGACCAGTTGTCATTTTATTTCAAGTTCATTCTGAATGTTTAATTGAATACTTGATACGGTTACTTTTTTAGAAAGCTGTTAAAATACAACATTTTCTTAATTTGCATTTTATTTTTCTAGTATTTATTTTTATTTGTTTTTGCTGTTCATTGCTTTTCTTTTGTTAGTTTATTAGTGACTGTTTACTACTCTTGAATAATAACTTAAATAGTGTTAGTGGCTATTATTTGATGTGGTATTGAAGCTGTTATCAAAAATCATAACATTATTCTCTAAATAATGGTATTGTGATACATGTATATATTGTGTATGGTAGATCTTGCTGCAATAACATGATGGAAAAGTAGATCCTATTCCATAGAAGTGTGAGCACCCCTGCTGTAAATGATGGTGATGGATGCTTTTCTTTATTTGACTACCGTACACACATCCATCTTCTATAGATGCTTGTCCTATGCAGGGTTGTGGTAGTCTTGGGCCAAAGGCAGAAAAAGAACACCCGTTGGAAACCCATGTGAACACAGGGAGAACAAACTCCACACAGAAAGGCCCAGTTGAGCTGGGATTTAAACCTTGACATTCTTGCTGTGATGAGATATAGTGCTACCCACTGAGCCACCGTGCCGCCCTACCATGCATACATGTAACTCCCCTTCCAATGCAGTTTACATTTCTGTCCCATATAATCTAGTTGATTGCATAGGTATAATACTATTAGGTTGGCCATGTCATACCTTTAGAAAACATACAACAGAAACTCTGACATGTTACTTAAGCATGTAACCAATACATGTCCTTTATTCTCCCCAGACAAGTAGCTTTTTTACTCAGAAAAGTGAATTTACTTGTCTAGAAGACAAGCACATCACAATGCTTAATGTTGAGACCTGAGATAAAGTATTTGGACATTGTCAAATGTAAGACATACTGGAAGATGTACGTCATTTTTACGCAAGATGTACTTGTGGTCCCTCTACTAGGATACTTCTATCAACTTGAGGGGAATTGACTTACCTGTAATATAGTTGTTAAAAATTACCTTGACAAATTTAATAATAAAAATAAATAGATATATATTATATATATATATATATACCGTATACACTCTCCGGCCACTTTATTAGGTACATTTATACATCTACTTATTCATGCGATTTATCTAATCAGCCAATCATGTGGAAGCAGTATAGTGTATACAATCATGTAGATATGGGTCAGGAGCTTCAGTTAATGTTCACATCAACCATCAGAATGGGGAAAAATTTGATCTTAGTGATTTAGACTGTGGTATGATTGCTGGTGTCACATAGGCTGGTTTGAGTATTTCTGTAACTGGGTCATTCCTGGGATTCTGTAATATTTCAACTTGGAATATTTTTTCTAACTACATTTGATAAATTGTCTGAATACTCCAAAACATTAAGCATATATTAAACCTACAACAAATCATATTTTCCTGCATCAAATCCCTTTTTATTTGCTATTATTAGATATTTGCTATCTGCTATTTATTTTTGATTCTGATTGACACCTTTTTTCTCAACCCTGTCACGGACATAATGGAAGTGGTTTGAAAATGATTCTACACAATATTTGTAAATAAGCATCTATCTGCTGCTTATGTGTCCCTCATACAAATATACAATTTATGACAGTTGTCTTATTTTTATGTGATATTGCTACAAAAAGTCAAATTGTGTGTCTGAGGCCTCATTGTTTTTTGTAAAAAAATAAATTATATATATATATATATTACAACTGTTTTTAGCCAGCCCTTAACATGTCAGGCTGTGCTCAGCAAACAATATATTGATTTTTAATTGTGTTCCCATTTTAATGATCAAATATTATCACTCTTGTCTCAACACAGTCACAGCTCTCCAACCACTAGGGGACTTGCACCCACATTTTTTTAACACCATGTTTCATTCAAGTAATTTTATAGAATTCGTAATATATAATACATTGACTATTCCATATTTTTGTTTCAATATTCATAAATTCACTGAATAACTCAACCCTGTCACAGGTTTACAGTGAAGAAATTATAACAGGGTTGACTGTGACAGAGTTCTGGATTTTTGCTCAAAATGGCCACTGTATTTCGTGTGATGTAGAACAGAAGCATGCATGATATTAATAAAAACTATATATATATATTTATGGATTAAAATATAATTGAAAAGTACTGATTTAATATCTTAATTATCATATGATAGGTTGGAGTTGTTGAGCTTGACCATATATCTTACTATAATACACTTCAAAATATGAATACAGATTATGATATTTCTGCACCATGCTGTTGAAGACAGCTGAATGATTTCACTTCTGATTAATAATGCCCCATATGGGCGGAACAAAATCTTTTGGGCTGAGAATGGTTGGTTTGACAGTGTTGCGTTCAGACTGAAGGACAATCCATTATAGCCTGGTTTTTATAAACAAATTAAAATCATGATTTTTTTGTGTAAAATATATTTCTCAGCAAAGAACACAAATATTTACATTAATGACAAAAATTATTGACTGTGTGCACTTTAAAAAAAAAATCTAGGTACAAATTCAGTGAAGTTCCTCAAGGAGATGACACACTGCTTGATTTATGATAGAAATTAGATTTCTTTTATGATAAAGATTATTTTAATTCATTATAATGGACATATCTACATCTTGTAAAAAGCTTTAAACATTTAATTTTTGTGAATCACCAATTCATAAGATCTGGGGGATTGAGAGTTTACCGAATCCCAGGAATGACCTCCCAATTGCTGATATACTGGGATTTTCACACACAACAGTCTCTAGAGAGCAAAGAGAATGGTGCGGGGAAAACAACATCCAGTGAGCGGCAGTTCTCTGGGTGAAAAAGGCTTGTTATTGATTGAGGTCAGAGGAGATGGTCTGACAGGAAGGTGACAATAACCCAAATAACCACACATGTTTTATGCAGAAAAGCATTTCTGAACACACAACACGTCCAACATGGATGCGGAGAGGCTACAGCAGCATAAGACCCCTCTCGGTACCACTATACTGTCAGCTGCAGTCGGCACCAAAAGCGGACAGTTGGAAAAACATTGCCTGGCCTGACAAATCTCCCACTGCAGCCACAGCTTTCTGTTTTGGCTGACAGAAGTGGAACCTAACATGTTCTGCCTTTGTAGCCCATCCGCCTCAAGGTTCAATGCGTTGTGCATTCTGAGATGCTATTCTGCTCACTACAATTGTACAGAATGGTTATCAGAGTTACCGTAGCCTTTCCGTTAGCTTGAACCAGTCTGGCCATTCTCCGTTCATTATTCCTCTTCCACAAGGCGATCCACAGAACTGCCGATCACTGGATGTTTTACTCAAATACTTTGAGAAATACTCAAACCATCACAGTATATATATTTATTTGTATGTTCTGAGAAAACATCTAACATACTTTTATTTGCAGATGTCACTTGGTTTTATAGTTTATGTATGCAATGAAATTCATAAATTTTTAAGGGTTACTGTTAAAATACTTATTGGGGTTACTGTACCTGTAAACCTTTTCTATTCCTTAGTGTCTCAACTGACATTTCTTTTTAATGAGCACCATTTTATTATCCTTTTATCTTGGCATAAAGCTTTTAGCTCATTAGAATTAATTTATTGTCGTCTTTGTATGTGTGATTGTGGCTCTTTTGTTAAGATTTTGTACAGGTGGGAAGAAGAGTTTCAGTAGTAAACTCATTCTTGAGAAACACATTCAGGCTCAACATGGATGTGAAAGAGGAGCAGCCACACAAGGTCAGGTAAGAACTGCTGAATATGCTGTATGTCTCAAATTGACATATGATGTCCAAGGCCATGATGTCTTTAGTGTCTCTCTCTCTGGCTCTCAGGCAGTTCCTCATTTTGCTGATACAGCTGGCACCTCTTCTGGGCAGGATGGTGTATCTAGCATTTTGGGCGGTGCTTTAATGAAAGCAGAGAGTCGATTGGCTGAGAGCAGCCTGACTAGCCGTGGCAGAAGAGCTGCAGCTGAGGGATTCCACTGCATGCCATGTGGTTTTGCCACAGAAGACAGGGAGGAGTTTCTACAGCATATTACATGTCACCGCAGTGATGGGGGCAGTGCATTTCAGTGTCAGCAGTGCGGGGCATGTTTCGCATCCAACTCCTCTCTTAGCCGGCATCTCTTTATCAGCCATCGCGTGCGTGATGTTCCCTCTGAGCAGACAGTGGTGTCCCCTGGCACTGGTTACACATCTGGGAATGTGAACTCTTACCCTGCTGTTGTAGCAGGGTCCCCGGGGTCACCTTCAAGTATTGGGGGGTCACAGGAGGATGGGGAAGGCAAGCACACTTGTAAGGTGTGTGGACGTCACTTTAACAAACCTGCTGATCTTAATACACACTTTAGAACTCATGGCATGGCCTTCATCACAACATACAAATCAGACAAACCAGCATAGCGAAGAATACGGAGCGAGAGGAAAGAATGAACCTCATGAAACCTGTCAAGAACATGTCCATATATTTTCTTTTAATTTTGGGGTGAAATATGCTAAGAAATTATATACATTTATATAGTTCTCTATGCTTAGTTAAGTAAAAGAATCGCAGGATTTTTTCTGCAATACAGTAAAAAATTTACCGTAGTACAATAATGAGAATCACCATCGCGAATAACGTGAATTACAATAAAACAACAACAAACAAACAAAAAAAAAAAAACTTCAAATGTCCAGATACAGGAGAAAATGAAAATTTGTTTTTGAGTTGCAATTATTACCCATCATTAAACACTTGTTTACCAGCCCTGCAATATTCCTGTGCCTACTGATTCTGAATAATTGTACAGTCAATTTTCTGTAAAAACAAAATGCAGCTTATAAATGAAATACTGTAATTATTAAGTTTAGCACAGCCAAAATGCTCCTGAATCAGGTGACTCCTTCTTGCTTGAATCATTATTTTTGTTTGTTAGATGTTTCATTTCTACAGAGATAATAAAATCAGGACTGGCTAAATAGTAACCTAGAGCTTCATATGAAAAGTGCCTTCTTCATATAGTAAAAATGTAACTTAAAGATTGTTTCCGCACTCTGTGTTTGAGATTTTGTGGTGTGTGTGTGTGTGTGTGTGTGTGTACAGTATGTGTGATGTATGAAAAAGCATTGAGCGAGAGATCATTAGACGATGAAAAATAGTTCAACTTTTACGTCTGTGATGAAATTGTTTTTAATTGTGCCTTATACATATTATCTCCTGGTTTTTCTATTGAAGATGATTAACAGAACTTTATTTTACTGTAACATCTTGCCTGAATTCCCAGTTTATTTGTTTGCGGTCTCAAATGTATTTTTTGAGATAAATAAAGAAAAACTGTTTTTACTAAACCATTAGTCTGTCCCCTTAAGTGACAAATCCATAAATCTCTTAACCTGGGAAACTACTTAATGATAATTATATACTGTATGTTAAAAAATATATTTTTGAAATGTCTGTTAATCTAATTTGTTTCAATAACCTTCAAAAAAGTAAATCCCCACAAAATTGATATTTTTATGGTTTAAATGAATATTTCACATTGTCACTTTAAGGTAAAGTACACAATTGTTAAAAGTACATCTGATGCAAGATAGTCACCTGAGGCTAACTGGAAATGAAACGTCTAACAAAAGAATGACTTTCAAATTTCACATCAGCTACAGTTTAAACCAAAATGTTCACAAGGTTTGGACCTAAAATTAAAATAGGATTCCACATCTGACATTTGAATGCATGTACTGTGAAAAAAGTGCAGTGTTGTCTGTCCAAATGTGATTGCATGATTTAACCCCATGGGCTTCCAAATAACCATACTTGCATGTCATATTCCACCCCTGCTCTATGGTACACATACCTACTCTCTTCCTGCAGCCTTGCACTGTGTTAGCCGTTTTGGGTCAAAAGGTTTGCGTCGAAGTGCCGAGAGATCAAGCCAAGAGCCGAATTCCCTTGAAGGAGAAACCATGGGCTTAAAGGGCAAACTGTCCATTAGATCTGACAGATATGACTTTAACCAACTCTGCACAACAGATGGATGAGATGAATGAAAGAATGGTGGGGGGGATTGTGAGAGGTTATTTGGTTGATAACAAAAATAAATGTATTGTGTAACAATTGTGGTGAAAAACTAACATACTGTATCTCTGACTGGTCACAGTCAAAAGTTGTGTACTTTTGAGGTTGGCTTTGCTGCAGCAGTGTCATTGAGAAACAAAAGAGGCCCAAGTGCCCTAATGTCATCCTCTGACCAATAAGAGGGTTCCCTTGATCAAATACAAGGCAAATGCTGTATCATTAACAGCAGTACAAAATGATTCCAGCATAGGCATTTACTTCTGCAATTCTCAAGGTTGGAAAAAGTTTGTTTAATGTAGGTAAAGTTAGTTTTGCATAAATTAGATCAATTCTGAAAAGAATCTCAATTCTGTCACTTATACCAGAAGTGAAGAATGAGCGTCTTTTTTTCAAAGAAAGTTGTTTCAAATGTGCTCATTTCTGACAGGTGAAGTTTGCCATTTCTGCACCACTAAGAGTTCAAAAACACTTCTGATCAAATTATTTTTTAACAGGTTTCCTGAACACTTCCCCATTTTCTATTTGTAGAATAAACGCTCCCACCTAAACTCATGCCAATGGTGAGTTAATGTTGCAACAAAAGGAGGAGATAAGCAGTGATTTGGGAACTGAGGTCAGGAGAGGTGATGTGTGCGATTGTGTAATTACCATAGAGGGTTGTGTGTGATTTTGCATATTGGGTTACCCATAGGTGTTGGTAAGCAGTCTGAACAGATGCTCTCTGTACTGTTGTGGGATATGTTGACAGGAAGCCAGAGCCTGCTGGATGGAGTGTAGATCCGCAGAGTTCAGTGACGACATCCAGGCAGGGCTTAACTCACACACCAGTGGACCCAGTGTTAAGACATCTGTTGCAGACAGATCAGATGTATTCACCCTCTGCAGAAATTCAGAATAAGGATCAGGGCATTGATAATGGTGCTGAAGTAGTTCCCAGCTGGAACTTCTATATTAAACACCAATCTATATATAAGATATATATAATAACCTATAATTCTTCACTTTTAGTGTCGTGCTTATAATCTATTTCTCAGGACAATAGAAACTAAAAAGGTTGACCTGGTAGACCACTTTGAACCAACCAACCAAAAAAAAAAAAAAAAAACTTGACAGCCGTAAAGGATCTTGCATTGCTGACTGGATTTTTTGCATTGTGTAAGCATGCATATCAGCATCTGTGAATCTGTATCAAGGTTTCAAATTAAATCACTGGGCATACTTCCCTACAATATAGTATGCCAAAAACAGTATTCCAATGGAATAGTATGTCCAAATCATCAGTATTCATGAAGCAGTAAGTGAGAAATATCCGGGTGACCCATTATTTCCAGTGAGATCCTGAAGTGTGGATTGACTGGACACTTTTCGATCCCATAATCCCTTGGGAGCTCAGAAGTTACATTCAAAACGCTTGATTTAAAAGATCGGCAGAGAACCGCTAGTCAGATGGCGCTTTTCAACTGTAAGTGATATGTACAGTATATACCAAGAAAGATGTTCCTTGTGCTTAAACGGTGCTTGTTTAACAAAACCAAAGTAGATTACTTACGCGGTTGTTGTTATTACGTCATACATTTGGGTCACGAGATAATGCCCATGTGCCTGGAAAAAGTATTTCCGAAATCTATGCAAACTACTTTCATGCATACTAAATGTTTTACCGGCCGAGATTTTGATTTGATTTGATTTGAGAAGTGCGTCAGTTGTACAGTATGTACAGTGCGCGTTTCGGACGCAGGGTGTTACATAGGCACTTACAATGACAAGGTATATTCTAAGATACTTCTTTAAAGGGCTCATGACATGCCTTTTTTATTATTTTAATATGTTCCATGAGGTTCACTTATAACATTAGTAAAGTTTTTTGCAAAACAAAAAAAGAAAAAGCTGTCATTAGTAAAACTGTCATTTATCACCCTCATTCTGACCCTCTGTCAGAAACACTTGGTTTTGGAGCTTTTTCTCCTTTAAGACTTGACAGAAAATGCCCTCTGTTATGATTGCCTCTCTCTTGACTGACCTGCTCTCTTCTCTTGCCATCTCACTGCTCACCGCTGCTGGGCGGTGCTATGAAAGTGATAAGATAAATTAGACGTTGACTGCATCCGAAACCAGGAAAATGCATCTCCAGAGGCTGTGTATGGAGCTAGGTAGGGATCAAAGCATGTCCGATGCCAATGTTCATGTCACATACTTTCTACTAAGATACCATCATCTGATCGATTTTTGAAGGCAGCATAGATGTATCCTTCGCTGCCTATGAAATCCCACAATCCTGTGCACGCAGATTCACGGTGGTTGAGTTGAAGAAAATAAAAGTGACAGAAGAGGCAGTTGACAGCTCAACGCTGACTGTTGAGTCATTGACTGATAGGGCAGTGGGGCAAAAAGACAGCTACCTTTGGTTTCGGACACAACCATTTTGTTGTGGAGGTGGTCGGATGTAAATGTCTACCACAGTGTGACATCACGATGTGGAGGAAGTAGAGAAAGAGGAGTTTAGGCAGCTTGGTTCCAACAAATGCTCTTTTTGCAGTGAGGAGGAAGTTTTGAGTTCTGAAATGTACAGTATATCTTTATAGTACAATTACCTCTTAAATGTTAAAAGATCAAGAAACATTGTATTCCTCAAGTCATGTCCTCTATAATAAGTATTTGTGTGTGAGTATGCTCAGTTACTAGGCAGTTTAGAGCTCTTCTTGTAAGTGTGTATCGTTCTGGAGAACTGTTAGATAGTATAGTTTCACTTGGTTCATCTTCTCCATGAAAGCAAAACATACTGCATCTGACAGGTTTTGAATCTTCTCCACTCTGAATGTGTCATGAAAGGGTAATTGTAGTATGAGAGAAGAGACCAAAAATAAAATGTCACCTGTCTTAGCATATCATAGATGTTTAACTAAACCTTAAACTTTATTATGTGAAACAAGTTTAAAATATTACAATCCAAATTAAATATAATTAAAACTCAATATCTTCAAAATCTGACCATTAGCACTGTTCTGGTCTCACGGTAGATGGATGAGCAGCACAGCAGGGATGTCCTGGAGCTAAGAGTTCCTGATGTCATTGAAATATCCCAGTCTCTGATCATCCAGACTTGCAAAGAGGTTTTGAAATACAACAAGACAACAACAAACTCTGTTTTTGTAGGTTTTCAATGGATTAGTTGGAGTGCTGAAGCAGAATATGTCAATGTGTGATGGTTTACCTGATCCCTGGAGAGCCAATCAGAGGATTTGGTAAGTGTCTGTGCCATTTCCAAGGCATTGCTTCGATACAATCTTTCAAACATTTCACAGGTGAATCCCTATATAGCCTGGCCCAGCTTCCTGTTGACAAGAGTGAGATCACAAATTATTTTATTATAGGATATTATCAAAGTGTCAATTATTTTATTATGTTTATCACAGCAAGTTCCAAATCATATAAAGACTCACCGTAATTCATTAAGGCTGATATTACTACCTACAAGCAGACTATAGAGAAAAAAAAAAGCAAATTGGAGAAAAATGGTAGTAATGGTGATGGAAATTAATTTTTGTATTTGTTGTCTTGTGTGTGTACTTGAGTCCAGCCACATCCCTCCAGCTGGTTAACAGATCTGAGGTCCGCCTTATCCAGCATGGAGAGAGACAGAGAAGTCAGGAGAGAATTTAACACTCCCTTTACTAGCTCAGATGCATTTACATCATGAGAGCACCAGAGAACAAAAGAATGTGCAAAATCAAGATCAAGAGAACAGAAACTCCATAGATACAAAAAAAATAGTAAGAGTCTCTTTACCTTTTTAAAGAAAAGTTCACCAAAAATGAAAATCAAGTCATTATTTCTCACCCTCATGTCATTCCAAACCTGTTTTACTTTCTTTCTTCCATGGAACACAAAAGGTTAATGTTTTTTTTTTCTCTCTCCATAAAATTACATTGAATGAGGTCTGGACCTGTTGTGCTCCACAATAAAAAAAAACAAAGGCACCATAAAAGTGTCATTACACATGGTCCATATGACTAGTGCATTATATTCCAAGAATTCTGAAGCCATAAAATGTGAGGAACAGTTGTGAACTCAAGCAACAGCAGTCACCTCGCATGGAAAATAAAATAAAAGCCTAGTGTATTATTTTAATACAAATAAAGGAGTCAGTATTTGTAATCATTTTGAAAGTTTTTAATGAATAAACATAATATTACTATGACAAACATTACATGATATAAACATGATGTACTGTTATAAAAACACAGAGTTGTTCAGTTTTTGCTGAACTGGAGTTGTCAGAATAAACACCATGGTAATGACATACTACCAGACTACTCTTATTTCTGCCAAAGACTGACATAGCAGAAGTATTAAGAAAGAATAGTATGTGAAGTATGCAATTGTGAATGCAGCCCAAAGAAACACGTGTAAACATTGTCATGTTGTGAGTCTGGCCAATCGTGAATGAGCTGTGTTGTCAGAGCTGGTGCAGCTCCTCAGGAGAAACTGCAGAGGCAACCGTACAACGAGTCACTCGCAACAGTTCTCGAGTCAGCAGTACAACGAGTCACTCGCAACAGTTCTCGAGTCAGCAGTACAACGAGTCACTCGCAACAGTTCTCGAGTCAGCAGTACAACGAGTCACTCGCAACAGTTCTCGAGTCAGCAGTACAACGAGTCACTGCGCAACAGTTCTCGAGTCAGCAGTACAACGAGTCACTCGCAACAGTTCTCGAGTCAGCAGTACAACGAGTCACTCGCAACAGTTCTCGAGTCAGCAGTACAACGAGTCACTCGCAACAGTTCTCGAGTCAGCAGTACAACGAGTCACTCGCAACAGTTCTCGAGTCAGCAGTACAGCGAGTCACTCGCAACAGTTCTCGAGTCAGCAGTACAACGAGTCACTCGCAACAGTTCTCGAGTCAGCAGTACAACGAGTCACTCGCAACAGTTCTCGAGTCAGCAGTACAACGAGTCACTCGCAACAGTTCTCGAGTCAACAGTACAACGAGTCACTCGCAACAGTTCTCGAGTCAGCAGTACAACGAGTCACTCGCAACAGTTCTCGAGTCAGCAGTACAACGAGTCACTCGCAACAGTTCTCGAGTCAGCAGTACAATGAGTCACTCGCAACAGTTCTCGAGTTGGACAGTTATTAAATTATTTTTATATAAATCAACTTGAAAAAAAAAAGAATTTGTATTTTGTCTCAGTGATAATTTCAGGGATTTTAATGAGCTATATAAATGCACAAAATAGTAATAATAATTAAATATTAGATCAAATGGCCATGTATAGTGTGACAAATAGGTGTTTAAGAAAGTCTTGTTGTGAGTATTTGCCATTTAGTATTTGGGAGGAAATTCAATAAAAGGAGTCTTATGCCCAAGGGAGCCTTTAGCCCAGTTGTACCCGAGCATTTTAATTTACTTCAGTTTAATTTAATTTAGTTTTTTCCAGTGTACATTAAAAACAGCAAGACTTGATCAATTTAGTTAATTTAATCTTTTATCCCCATGGAATTATTATACAAACAAGCATGGACTGCCCTCTCCCATGACAACCAATGCACTAATTATTCCTGATAATAAAGAGGTACAGTAAAGATACTTCAAAATACAGTTGGAAGGATTGTGACACACACATTTCAGAGTTTTTTCTCTTTTATTAAAAGAGAAATGTAAGCATCCACAATTTGGTATTTTCACATATCATTGATTTTCACTTGGGCTTTAATGTCTTTGACAGTCCTGGATTGCAGAAATAATCTAAAAAAGAGAGATATTTAAATTAATTTATGAATATAACATGTTAACAGGCATTTAAAAAAAAACTCAGACCTAAGTTAGGTTTTTATTTTAGATTAAAGAGGTGCTTTCCTTATTCAGCAAGGAAAAGGATGGTGCAGAGTTCATTCTTAACAGTATTGGATTACGGTGATTTAATTTATATGCACTCTACCTCATTTTTATTAAAAAAATTAGATGTATTATATCACTCTGCCTTACGTTTCATTACAGATGCAAAAGTTAGGACTCACCACTGCACTCTGTATGAAACTGTAAAATGGCCCTCCCTCTCTCTCAGAAGAAAATTTCATCTATTGATTTTTATTGGCAAAGCACTAATGGGTAAATTACCCATTTACATTTCAAATTTACTTATTTACCAAAACAGTGTTTACAGAACAAGGTCGTCAAAAAAAATATTATTAATTATTCCATTAACAAAAACAGAATTTGGTAAAAAAGCTTTTTCATTCTATGCACCAAATGTCTGGAATGAACTCCAAAACACCTTAAATTTAGAATCACTTCCATCTATTAATATTTTTAAAACCTTTTAATGTCAACTTTGACTGAACGGTGTAATTGTTTTTAACTAGGTACCCTTTAAATTATTTGTTTGTATTTACTTAAGTTAAACAAAATGTCTTGTTTGTATATGTATAGTCTATGTATAGAGATTTGTTGTGTAGTATGTAATTTTGTATGTAATTGTAAATTGTAAATTTTTGCAACTTTTTTGGCCGCCTATCTTGGCCAGGACTCCCTGGGAGAAGAGTTACTGTAACTCAATGGGACTTTCCCTGGTTAAATAAAGGTTAAATTTAAAAAAAAACAAAAAAAAAAAAACAAATACCACCTCTCAAACGTTTGGACAGACTTGGCTGAATTTTTTATTTGGTGTTCTTAGATACCTTTTAATCTAAAGGCTTGTGCTGAAATGCCTAACATTACTTATAATTTTTATCAAATAGATGAGTTGGACTGGATTTTGCTCGAAAAATCAAGTTTACCTTATATCCAAAACTTACCTGCTGCAAATTCAGGAATATTTGTAGGCCTTTTCAGAAACACATCCCTGGTAGAAAGGTCAAGAGGCGTGTGTGAGAGAGAGATGGATAGCAAAATAGTTTCTTACAAGGCTGTGTGATCTTTAGTATTTAAACAAAGCAGAAAGACTCACCTTACAAAGTCACTCAATAACATTTCAACCTCTGGATGAGATCTTAAATATTTTTCATTAGCTATCCTCGTCTTGATCTACAGTAAAACAAAGTGAACACACGCAATATTATTTTATTAAAAATGTCCAATTCAGTTTATTTATTGAAGTAGCCTATCCACTTTTTTCTTGAATGCGGAAGGGTTCCACGATTCGACTGTTTTCAATATCCGGTCTCCAGTGTTTTCGCATGCATCGGCGTAAATCCTTAGCGGGTAATGTAATGTTTACGTGATGTTATGTGATGAAGCATTACATTTGTAAAAACTGCTTTATAGTTGCTCTGTAGTGCAGATACTTCACAGTGCCTCGTGGAGTGTGTAGATGACATGAAATTATGGTTCGAGGTTAGTTAAGTTGATATCATTAACTGTGGATACTGAGGGACAAGCCTGTTTAGGGTTGAGAGGTAGGCGGCTATAAATGTAGCCTGCACGAATAGAAATGACAGATTCTTTAACATACAGCTGCAAAACATTATACCTTGAACTGATGCAGTTTTTCCAGCTGATCGGGGCTTAAAGCGCCGAAATCCAGTTTCTCCGCCATAACCCGCGTACTGTCTCCAAGCACCTGATGTTGACGTGCGTCACGAACGGTTGCTAAACAACACATATTTCCTGAAGGCATATTATTCAGGCATCTCTTAAAGGAATATTCCGTCTTGAATAATACATACATGTTGATTGCCACAATAAATAATTTCGATTCGTCCCGCGTTTTCTTCAAAAATAAATGAATAAAAATGATACAAATAAATAAAAATAATCGGTTACAGTGAAGGTCTGCCGTTAAAACTCGTGTAGGGCCTATTATTTGAGGTGTGCAGTTGTTTAAATGGTCGTTTTTAAACAGAAAACGTTAGTTTAAGTGATTTTATCACACTAACATCATGTTAACACGCATTATTAGTTAATTCTTGTAGCTATAGATTTGAAAAAGTGAGTATTTTAACGTTCGCCCCATTCACTTTGTAGGCCTAAATTCACATTAGTAGGCTAATTTGTATTATTTTTTTTGTGGCAAAAGCCAAACTTTGTGGAATCAACATTACAAATGCTGTCGATTGAGATCAACTGATGTACTTGGAATATTCCTTTATCTGAGATGCTTAATAGATGTAGCTATAGCCTCTTAACACAAACACTAGCCTTTTAAAATAATCTCTTTCACAAACGCAAGTATTGACATTGCATTATGTTTTTACATGGTGCAACAGGAAAGACACCGACACACTTGATTAAGAGGAATTTGCTACGTTTAAAGACAAAATTGCAGAGTAACCCAAGACGCCACAAGTAAATAGGAGGAATAGAACTAATACAGAAATACAAAAAGATCCAGAACTCCACTAAACAACTAAAAAGATCTTACAAATGCAATAAGCAAACAGATGATCACTTTACAGAAGAATAATCGGTAACATAAGTGTACACAGGAGCCAATTAAAGCAAATATTAAAATATTGTCTAGGGAGATCGACATTGTCCCACCCAAAGCACAAAACACACGGTTTATATACCTGGAGAGGGTGAATAAGGCAGACAGAAACAGTGTAGTAAAGTATATACAAAGATTTATTTACAATACCAACCGTGTACCGCTTACAATACGAAACAATTATTTTTTTTTTTTTTTTAAGTATTTTACTAATATTTACATGTAATACTGCAGACGTGGAGGAAAAGGAACTGGACAAGGCCAAATCAAAGAAATGAACAAAAACGTCCAATCTTCCTAATCTTTTGAGTCAGTAAGCCTACCTAAAGCAAAACAAGACAACGTAGAAACAAAAATCTTCAACGTCCGGGACGTCGTATCTATACTATAACTAACCCAAAAAGAAATACAGCGGGTGGCACTCGCCCCTGACCTAGTGTGACTATACAGCAAGTCGTTCTAAGTGTGTAAAATGTATATCACGTGACATAAGTTACCTATTCCCTTTCCCTCCAGCCAGCACAAGTACATTGAAAAGAGTTCAGAGGCATGAAGGAATAAAGAGTTTACACGGTCAAAAAAAAAAAAAAACCACGAAGAATCCGAATGTGGAGCGAGCTATGGAGCCAGATCCATCTCATTAATAATTCACGAATTGAATTATTTATTAGATTGATCTGGCTCCATACTAGCGGTCAGTGTTGGCGTGCCCTTTTATATAATCGCGGGCTTCCGGTTATGGGGGTAGGCACCACGGTGATGTCATCAAGTCGGATGATTGGCAGTAACCCAACCAGAACGTTAAACCTGCGAAAAGTGAAAGACAGAAACCGAGAGGAAGAGGAGAAAAAAAAAAAAACTCCAAAAGAAACCCATTAACATCACACAGGGACGTAACAAGGTGACACTTCCGTAATGAGGCCCAAATTTCTTCATGTCATCTTGCTTTGTGTAAGAATATCATTTATTCACAACGTGATGTGTAAACAAAGTTCCTAAAACACACTGAGCAATCATTATCATTTTGTATGGGCATCTAAAACTACTTTTAATTTTGATACATTTTATATCACACACTAAATATGATGATTATTAGTAAGTATTTTGAGAGACATTGTGGTGATAAGTATTGTCATGGCAAGCAACACTCAAATTGTTTCATTTTCTTATTTTTATAATCTAATTATTATTATTATTATTATTCAAACTTGCTTAGAAGTCACATGTCCCTATATTGTAAAACTGGAATAGATAGAATGGAGAAACTCAATTGGAAACCTAGTTTAAATCACTCACAGTGTAATAATATACAATTATTTTTTTTTCCTTGTGCAACCGCAGATGCCTTTGGGTGATTAAACTAAAATAACTGATGTACGTTGGTTTTGATCATATTTTAAAACTGTGAAAAGCAATAATGTTATATATAGTGTTTGAGTTTTTGAATACATTGCATTAATGCTATAGTTATTATATGTAAAATACCTGTTTGTCCGGTGGATGAAGAAAGCCAAAATGACAAGGATTATACCAAGAGCAGCAGCAATACCTCAATCTAAAGATATATACAAATCAGAAAAATGTTCACTTTACATTGCATTATTTTGTCTATTCAACATTCAGTTAAAGATCAGCCCTAAACTTGATCTGAACAATTGATATTGAACAATTTATAAATAAATGTTAAAAACAATTAATGTTGACAACAGTTAATCAAAAAAATAACAACAACAACAATAAGAATGCTCATCAGGTCAGATGCTTTATAGACTTGATATTTACATTGATATTGATGCTCATTGACAAACCAGCAATGATAGCAGCAGAGGACATATCTATAAATATAATTAAGTTCAGTACTTGATTTTACATGAGGTCTATGTGACACGATCACATGCAAACCCCATTATAGTTGTTAATATAGTAGTTATAATTGTTATGCATCGTGTTGGATTTGTTTGCAATCTCTGAATGCTCTATGGATTTTGACACTGAACTTGATCTTTGGATTTATATTTTGGATATTGCATTAAAGAAATTATTGAAAGCAATGCAATTCCTTCTAAGTTGTTATTCTACCTCAGTGCCCGTAAATGAATGCTGCTCTTTTTATACACCTAGATTAATTAATAAATATATATATATATATATATATATACATACACATACACACACACACACACACAGGTGCTGGTCATAATTAGAATATCATAAAAAGTTGATTTATTTCAGTAATTCCAATAAAAAAGTGAAACTTGGATATTATATTCATTCATTACACACAGACTGATATATTTGTACAAATGTTTATTTCATTTAATTGTGATGATTAAAACTGACAACTAATGAAAATCCCAAATTCAGTATCTCCGAAAATTAGAATATTACTTAAGACCAATACAAAAAATTTTTTTTTAGAAATGTTGGCCAACTGAGAAGTATGAACATGAAAAGTATGAGCATGTACAGCACTCAATACTTAGTTGTGGCTCCTTTTGCCTGAATTACTGCAGCAATGCGGCGTGGCATGGAGTCGATCAGTCTGTGGCACTGCTCGGGTATTATGAGAGCCCAGGTTGCTCTATAGTGGCCTTCAGCTCTTCTGCTTTGTTGGGTCTGGCGTATCGCATCTTCCTCTTCACAATACCCCATAGATTTTCTATTGGGTTAAGGTCAGGCGAGTTTGCTGGCCAATTAAGAACAGGGATACCATGGTCCTTAAACCAGGTACTGGTAGCTTTGGCACTGTGTGCAGGCGCCAAGTCCTGTTGGAAAATGAAATCTGCATCTCCATAAAGTTGGTCAGCAGCAGGAAGAATGAAGTGCTCTAAAACTTCCTGGTAGATGGCTGTGTTGACCTTGGACCTCAGAAAACACAGTGGACCAACACCAGCAGAAGACATGGCACCCCAAACCATCACTGACTGTGGAAACTTTACACTGGACTTCAAGCAATGTGGATTCTGTGCCTCTCCTCTCTTCCTCCAGACTCTGGGACCTTGATTTCCAAAGGAAATGCAAAATGTACTTTCATCAGAGAACATAACTTTGGACCACTCCGCAGCAGTCCAGCCTTTTTGTCTTTAGACCAGGCGAGACGCTTCTGATGCTGTGTCTTGTTCAAGAGTGGCTTGACACAAGGAATGCGACAGCTGAAACCCGTGTCTTGCATACGTCTGTGCGTGGTGGTTCTTGAAGCACTGACTCCAGCTGCAGTCCACTCTTTGTGAATCTCCCCCACATTTTTGAATGGGTTTTGTTTCACAATCCTCTCCAGGGTGCGGTTATCCCCATTGCTTGTACACTTTTTCCTACCACATCTTTTCCTTCCCTTCGCCTCTCTATTAATGTGCTTGGACACAGAGCTGTGTGAACAGCCAGCCTCTTTAGCAATGACCTTTTGTGTCTTGCCCTCCTTGTGCAAGGTGTGAATGGTCGTCTTTTGGACAAGTCAGCAGTCTTCCCCATGATTGTGTAGCCTACAGAACTAGACTGAGAGACCATTTAAAGGCGTTTGCAGGTGTTTTGAATTAATTAGCTGATTAGAGTGTGGCACCCGGTGTCTTCAATATTGAACCTTTTCACAATATTCTAATTTTCGGAGATACTGATTTTGGGGTTTTTCATTAGTTGTCAGTTATAATCATAAAAATTAAAAGGAATGAACACTTGAAATATATCAGTCTGTATGGAATGAATGTATACATGATCCAACTTTTTGATGATATTCTAATTATATGACCAGCACCTGTATATGATTCCACATCCTATGCTTTATGCATATTTATATTCACTTTACTTATATATTTACATACCTATGCGTTTACACACTTGTGTGTTAGTTTGTTCACATAATTGTCTGTACTGTAAAAACTATGCCCTGTCATAAGCATTTCGACGTCCACTGTTTGAGCTGTGCACATGAAAACAAACTGAAAACCTGCATTACAGGAACTGCTAAGTATGTTTTTTTTTTTTTTTGTCATTTGCAGAAGCTCCAGCAATTTTAGAGAGAACATGCATTATTTTTGTATTATGGTATTCAATGACCTAAACCAACAATAAATATATCATTAATGCAATCATTTTCACTACTGCTCGTTTTATTTGCCCTGTGTGGAATATCTAAGCTGCAACTATATCAAAGATAGTTGAATCTGGTAAGAAACAGTGTTTGTAAATTATTTGCTTACATTTTTCATTACACTTCATTTCATTTTAATTCCAAACTATACTAAAGGCAACTTGATATCGAATAACTAACAATTTATTAATAATATCAATAAAACAATAAATATGAATGATTCATCTATTGATTAATAGATTCATGATGAAAAATATACTTTGCTTATCCAGTGATACCCAGATGAACTGATGTCTTTTTTACATGCGTTGAAATCATTGCAACCTTATTCGTATCTTTGTAACTAGCAGTTATGCACAAATGTCCATGTTTGGGCTACCCACTAAAATTAAGGATAAAAGGTAAATGTCTGCACTTGATTTTACATAAGGTCCCAGTTACATTTTCACCTGCAGTACAGTATCACCAACATCTTCTAGATTTATCAGATTCATTCTTGACCAAAGTGACTTACATTTACAGCAATTAACCTACATTTACTGTACACTCCAAATCATGATTGGATATTTCTCATCAAAAATGTTGGGTTGAATCTGTTAAAGCACACTTAAAAGTACATCTATAATAAGTGAAGTTTCCCTTATCAGTTAAGACAAGCTATTCATTTAAACGGATCACACATTAAAATCAGGCTAAATAGCTAAAATTAAGAATAAAAATCAAGGAAATTGCAGTCCACACTGAATCACATTTGTCATCTTGTCTCGGAGTTGAATTCCAAAACATGCTGCACCGACAGTTAAAAATGTTAACTACATGTTCCAGACAATATTTTACATAAATGGAATATTGCAAAATGTCGCAGGGACAGTAGAGGTGCACAAAAGCAACATGTTACATTATTTAAAAAATAACTCCGATATTATGGTCTAAAATAAAAAAATATTGCATTACTATACACATTACTCGAAAAAGTTATTGATTATGTAACATGCATTACTTTTATCGCATTACCCCAACACTGATCTTTGAGATTTTGGTCTTTCTTCATTCAAGTAGATAGGAGCTGCACTGGCATGACTGGAAATGTCCTCTAGAGAGTGTTGCAAAAATGGCAAACATTGGACTGAATTTCTAGAAAGACTTTGACCACACATTCGTGACCTCAGACAATATGGCTTGTACAGTTCTTCAGCGAGAATGGGAGAACACGGCCATAACAGTCACTTTTATTTATACTTTTGAACGTTTTGAAATCGATATTAATAGACGGTAGGCAATGATTTGGCACCTTGGATGGGTTAATTTTGTGAAAAAGACCACTAACAACTTTTTGCACATCTATATGGAACAACTGATTAAATAGACAGGTGATCATCAAAATATGGTGACAAACATGTTTCTTGAATTTGTCACGAAAGATTTAAAATGGTAAAAAATTCCATTTAAAAAGGCATCATTATATAACCTATCCTTTTGTTGATTAAAACTAAATAAGTTGGCTCTATATTTTTAAACATTTCATTTGGCAATTATTTGGGAAAAAATAAAAAACTTGTCCCCTTAATCTGTTACCAACTTGTATGACAGTTACTGTTATTTATGTTTTTTTTTTTTAACACTTCTCAGGACAAGCATTAGAGCCAGTCCTAACAAGTGTGTAAAAAAAAAAAACAAGGTGCTTTTTCACGCGTTTTCTGCAGAAATAAATAAATAAAAATGCTTCAGTCCTCCGGCAGAAAACTTTTGGTCACTGCCTTGGTGGCATGCTCCCGCCCCACCCACAGCCAGTGATAATTTCTAGCAAGCCAGCTGTGTATTGATACATTAACTCAGCTGGGAGTCCAGACAGTCAAGTGAATAACACCTCCCGCTGTGAGGTGCTAATGGATATTCTGTCTCCTTCTGCCTGGCCAGTGATTATGTGAAGATAACACCAGAAAATCATTGGAAAAATCAGCTAGTAGAGCCAGCTCTGCAGAGTACTATTAGGTAACTACATCATATACTTAATATGGGTTAGGGCCTAGTAATTACTGTAGTAATAATATAGTAAATAAATGTAGAATAGTACTTAAATTGCTACCCAAAATGTAAAAAGTAACAACAAAAAAATAAATTAGCAATAAATAACTATATTAATCATGAATGATGCATATAGACTGATGATTACATACTGTACAAAATGGCCATTTACAAGGAATGTGTACTGGAAATATTTCAATATGGCACCAGAAATTAAAGCAGGCAAGATAAATTTGGTTGACTGAATCATCTCTAGTGCTACAAATACTGTCAGCTAGTTAGCTGAAATGAAAATATCAAGTCTATCTATAGCTAATCTTGGCTAGCTACACTAGGTCTATTGTTTTCACTTTAGTTATAGCTAGGAGAAATGTCTGAAAACATATACTGTAGACCTACCTTTGAAAAATAATGTGTTTTTTTTACTAATATATATATATATATATATATATATATATATATATATATATATATATATATATATATATTTTATTGAAATGTAATGCATGACGGCAACAACAACAAAAAACAAACAAAACTGGCTGATCAGAAGTCAGGGGAGAGTGAACAGAGCATAGGTGGAAGAGAGCCTGATGGAGGCGTAACACATCTCTCCTTATTTAACCTCTCCCCCCCTCCCCCTCCCCTTCATGAGGACGGAAAAACCCTTTCAGTGTGCCATTCACATTAACAACAACAATTTTCTCCTTGCAGTTACATTCTCCTTACCCTCTCAGGCCACAATGGGGCCACCTATTACTGTCTAATTGAGTCATAGCTGTCTGAGTCTTACAAGTAGCTTTTAGTAGCCCATTTAAAAAATAAAATAAATAAAAACACCGTGCTTTGTGGGACCCCCTAGTGGCTGGGGGTCCAAAGCGGCCACTTATACAGCTTATAGCTACAAATTGCCCTAGGCCATGTTTCCCAAAAGCATCATAAGCTTAAGTAGATCGTAGAAACGAACGTAAAAGCATTGTGAGTGCTGTTGAGTAATCGTAGAGTGCTTAAGAGGATCGTAATGACATAAACTTATACAGACACCTACAGGACATGTTCAATACAGTTAATGTTGAGATTCTTACACTTTAGGTAGTAGTTGTGACCATGACACTTTAATTTTTAAATGTAATATATTTATATTTAAATAGATTATAATTATGTCAACTACGCAAGCCTATTTCTATTATATAATATAAAATTAATTTAAAATAAATTAAATGATGATTAAAAAAAAAAAAAAAAAAAAGAACCCCAGCATAAATAAAAGAATCCTAAAAATTAAATAGGTTATTTAGCTTTAGTAGGATAATTCTCTCAACCTATAAAGGAACACTTAAATCACCACATTTGGAGATCCATGGTTTTCACTGGTCAGGAAGGGTATGAAAAATGTAAAACTGAAAAGTAACTACTGTAGTAACTAAAGTTGTCAGACAACTGTAGTACAATATTTGCCTCTGATGTGTAGTGGAGTAAAAGTTGCATTAAAGGAAATTAGTAAAGTACAGAACTTGAGTAAATGTACTTACTGGAAGCAGAACATGTCATAGGCCCCAGAGGAGACTTGAGTCAAGTCGAGCCTGTTGCTGCTGGAGAGAACTGGGAGTAGTAAAGAAAGATGAAACTGTGTTAAAGTCAATACATTGAGGGATATAGATTAAATACACATCGAAAGACAATGTTTCCCAAAGATTTTAATGAGGTAGAGATTACAAAAGTGAGAGTACTCACCTACAGTTAGGTCCATTCATATTTGGACATTGGCATGATTTCTGCCAGTACATTGAATCTGAAATTAAATAATGACTGAAAGATATGTTCAAATGATTTGGTGCCACCAGGATGGCGTGTCCATTAAAACACAAAGCCCATGTTCATCCAATGATCATTTATTTGACAATAGCAGTGGTGTGATCAAATCTCAGTGTTGCATGTTTACAGACATGAACTTCATGCAGGACCCCTAGATGACGCTCTTTACAGGATGGTCTTTTCAAGTCATACTTAGACGAATGATGTGTCCGTCTGCATCTAAAACAGCGACCATTATCCAGAATCCATTTTCTCTTGGCACATTCATCAAACTGTTGAAACTCAGAACATCGACTCAGGTGATGGGCTTGATTACCACAAAAAGCACAGAAGGGTCTGGACTCTACTTGTTGCTTACTAGACAGACGGTTGGACTGAAATGTTCTTCCCTTGGGCTTAGAGTTCTCCTGATATACACTCTGCAAGAAGGTAGCCACAGGAAATAGAGATTTTGTAAATCGTCCTTCTCTTACTTGATATTTGAACTACTAGGCTTTGGCATTCTGCTTCCTCCTCCAGCCATTTTGCAAAATCCACCTAGCAAAATTCATGTCTAGAATTTTTCATGTCAAGCATGTCTAACAAAATTCGAGACATTATGTGCTGGCAGTTTACTTAAAAGCTGGTGAACATGAGAAGCACATGCCAATTCCGTCACCCCCTTCATCCTTACCCCATGACTGGAACATACCTACTAAAGCCTGGACTCGTAAGGCAAACTGACTGAATCCAATGGAATCCCCAGAACAAATAGTTGGAAGATGCTGAATAGAAGCTATCTCCCACAAAACTAAGTAATGAGGCTGGCCATACTTCCTTTGAAGGGCTTTTAGTGCAGTGGTATAAGACTGTGGGTCATGAGCATATATGCTAGGGCTAAGTGCCGAGCAGCATCCAGCTTTAAATGAACCAAAATAACATGATATTTGTATTGTTCATTTTCCTCAGAAGGCAATAGGTTTCTTAACAGCATATTTAGCATTGTACATTTGCAATTTGTCATTACTTTAAAAAACAGGGAAATGAAAGTATTTCAATTGCAGCCAATCTTAAAGGCCCAGGTGCTAATGGGGGGGCTGAACACAGGCCGTCGCTACTATTGGTTGACTCACAGATGAATCTCCAGGAGGAATCATGGATGGGGGCCTGACAATGTCTGAGGTACAGCCGCAGAAACATAACTAATAGCCGCCACATGTGAAGGCCCATTGAATGGTCCTAAAGTTCTAATCTGAACTGGTGGTATCGGGGGAACTTGACTACTTGATGATTCCACCATTGAAAAGACAGGATGTGGATGAATAAATGGACACAGGGTGGATATAATGCAGGAGTAGGAAAAGGGTCTGAATAATTTGGAAACATCCATGGAAAGAAGGCATTGCCCTGCATTTGATTCAAAGCAGGTCCACAACTCCATGTTCCTTGCTTATCATTGAATGGATAGGCTGGATGTAATGGCTGTTGACGCATGACCAAGGGGGACCATTGCCAATTTGAGTTGGATTCATACTTGTTACAGGAGGATTTTCCAAAGAGTGTGCCCTTAAGAGTATGTGCTATAACAACAGGGTCACTTAACATTTGTGAATCAGGAAGCGGTAGAGAACATGTCTATTGTCATCCTCTTGTGTTTTGGCAACAGGTAATGCTCTGTTAGAACTATGTTCAGAACTGGAGGAAAAGGAAGAACTCCTACTTCTTGTCTGCATAATTCTCATTGTCTGGCTCAGCTGACAACATTCCTTTAATTTTCAGCAAGAACACTGACCTCGGCTTGGGTCTCAGATATAGCCACCCCGCGTGAAATCTCCAGAGGCACATGATCAGAAGAGATTTGTTCTTGACTGCAGGTTAATAAACCTGGCTAATTCATTAGATAATCCTGGCGCAATCTAGGGAGGTCTTAATATCCATTTAGGTCTCACAATGTCATCTTGATGCATCTCGAAGGACCATGAAAGATATGTTCAAAGGATTTGGATCAGGTAATGTTCCACCAGGATGGTGTGTCTATTAAAACACAAAGCCGATTTTCATTTATTTGACAATAGCAGTCATGCAATCAAATCCCAGAGTTGCATGGTATCTACAATAAACAAGAAACAATAAAAAACACAAATAAATTTCAATTAAATCCAATAAACAATTAGCATCATGAAAATTCATTTCACAATGAATTACATATCTTATAAATCAAATAATTACACATATTAACAGTTCCACAAATCAGGAACACTGATATGCTTTAAATTATTCATCAAAAGTTAAACCTAAAAACAAACACAATCTCAAATAACAATATACAAAGCATAGAAACAAAAAAAGTGAACTTACAATGTCATGCACACAGCAACTCCATGAAAGAGCTTTCAAAAAGAGAAGGAATGTTTGCTTCATCTGCTTGCTACACGGATACACACCAAACATAGCTGGCTAATCAATGATTTGCTGCAGCTGTGGAGACCTAGCTCCTACCTAGCTCCTCACTGACTCAGATGATGTCCTACTACATCATCTGAGTCAGTAAGAATACTCAACAATGAAAAATGGATTTCAAGTGCAAACTCTCAGCTTAATTTTGTGGGTATTTTCAGATGTATCAATTGAACCATGTAGTAAATATAGCCATTTGACAGACTGCCAATTTCAGAGGACCAAAAGTTATTGCGCAAGTTCCTATAAACCTAAATAAAATGATTGTATTTTGTACTTGGTTGTAGACCAAAACTTGAGTCATTGTCCAAATACATTGACCAATCTGTATAAATCCCAAACCAACCTTAATCCTCTAGGCTAGCCCAACACCTAAAGTTCTCCTTCCTACAATTACAAGGGCTTGGACATTATGGACATGGGATGTGTTACTCACCATCAGGAATCAGAGGTTAATCCCTGGCAACATTTTAGCAGTTCCTTCTACTCGTGACCACTGCTAGGCAACACCATGCCAATGTGCCTGGTGACAAGCAATCTCCTAAATAACAAAAGTAACAACACAGAAACCATTATCATTATCACAGGTTCAAACTCATCAGGGGTCCGGGGCATGGTCCCCCTGGGAAAAACTCTGCCTAGAATTTTTTGTGATTAACATTTTTTTTATTGATTAATTTATTAAACAAAAAACAGCAAAACATATACAAACAGAATCAGTACTTAATCCCATCCCCCAATCCCCTCAATCCCCAACCCCACCCTGGCCCCCAATAACACCCCAGTAGTCACAGATGATTATAGACCTCTCTCTCCACTGCCCGTCCCCGAGAGCCCTCCAAAAATGCCAGATATTTGCCCCATTTCCCCAGAAACAATCCAAATTCCTCCAAAAGCCGCCACCCTCCCCATCTCCGAGCACCACTCCTGAAATAGGGGCACTCCAGCTGACTTCCATCCCCTTAAAACTATTTGTCTGGAGATTATGATGCTGGTTAGGACCCAAACCTTTACGTGCCTATTCTCCACATCGATGACCGCCCCAGAGCCCAAAACTCAGAGTCTGGGGCAAAACGAAATTTGAGTGCCCAATATATCACACATAAAACTCTGAACCTTCAATCAAAACTCTTGGATCTTAACACAAACACCAAAAGATGGGTTGTATCTCCATCTTCAGACTGACATCGCCAGCAGGTGGGTGTGTCTTTATACAATCTAGAAGGGGTCCAATAGATATAAAATCTTGAATTGCAGCGCACCCTTGCAATTCTAGATGCAGACGTTTTTTTAAATCCTAGCCCACACTCCCTCCTCCAATACCAAGTTTAAATCTTTCTCCCATAATCTCTTGAGAGAAGTTGAAGCTCTGTCCCCCAGACTCAGAATTAGCAGGGAGAAATACACTGATGCCTCATTACCTTTTCCAAAAGAGCAATCACCACTCCCAGAGTATCTGCTGCTTTAGGGGGTGTATGCTACTCCCAAAAATATTGCAGAGCAGGTGGCACAGTTTAATTACCTAAAAAAACTGAGATCTGGGAACCCCAAAATGTTTAAACAAATTTTCAAGGACTCCACACTCCACTCTCATATAGGTCACTGAGTGTATTAACCCCCCTCACAATCCACTCTGACCAGCAGAAAGGGGACTTATTAATACATAATTTTGGGATCAGCCATATGCTCGAGGCAACATTTAAATAAATGTCTGAATTAAACCCTCTGGACACTTTTGTCCATACCGAGTGCAAATGCGAGATACAGGGGTGCAACTTAACTTTAATGAACACTGTATGCCAGCTTTTAAAATACATCACTTATCTATGATAAACACAAGGGATGTGCACGAGTAGTCGAATATTTGAATATTCGTTTTGCAATAATTATTTGAATAGTAAAAATACTATTTGAATTTCGCAAAGTTTGCTTTGCAGGCCATATATTCTGTACAGTGAGATGCATGTTAAATTCTGAACACAGAAACTAAAACTGGCAGTTATAACAGAATGCACTGGGTGACGCTGTTGAGTGTGGACACAAGTTGATCACATTTGTTGAACAAACGGTTCTGTCAGTACATTCAGATGGACACCAATAAAGCGGGTCACTGTGAGATTGTGGCTTGCTGTGAGAAAGCTGGGTTCCTGTTTAAATGTTCTGGATAAGTGGTGTACACTTTACTCTTGTATATGTGCAGCTCATAAGAAAGCAGTGTCCCCGTAGCAACGTAATCCCCACGATGGTATATAAATATTTTTTAAAAACACAGGACATGATAAGCTTATTTTGAAAATAATTTTTTGAAGATTGTTGTTTTTTAATAGTGATGCAAACTTTATGACTAAAAAAAATTATTTTACGTCTCTTTCTCATTAATTGCCTTCATTTAAATAATAGAATATATGTTTTTTATGATCTTAAATATTCGAATACCAAATGATTAATGAATGCCCATCCGTAATAAACACAACATGAATCTGATTCAAAAAAATTATAGGGAGACATGATAACAGAAATTAAGTTTAAAAAGTTATTTTTAATACACTGATCACCATTTTAAATCGTAATGTATGAAACAATTATATTCAAATCAGTTTATATGTAGGGTCTAAATTTCCCTTAATGCCGATAGAGCATTATTGTTGTGCATAAAACATGTTCAAAGGAATGCAAAGGAATGCTAAATAAGCAGGATCACTTGGCATGTCATGTCCTGCTTAATAGAGGTAGAGCAGGCATGGGAGAAGTGGTTTGGTACAGAAATAATTCACCCAAAAATAACAATTCTCTCATCATTTACTCACCCTCATGCCATCCTGGATGTGTATGACTTTCTTTCTTCTGCAGAAAACAAATTAAGATTTTTAGAATAATATTTCAGCTCTTTTGGTCCATACAATGAAAGTGAATTGGTGCTAATATATTGAAGCTCATAAAAATCACATAAATCAGCATAAAAGTAGTCTAATCCATGTGCCTCCAGTGGTTTAATCCATGTCTTCAGAGGCGATATGATAGATGTGGTGTGAAACAGATCAATATTTAATTCCTTTTTTACTATCAATTCTCCTCCCTGCTCAGTCAATCTCCACTTTAAATTTCACATTGTCTTTATTGTGTATTTGGTGATTCACTTCTTCATGCATATTGCCACTTACTGGGTAGAGAGAAGAATTTATAGCTTAAATACTTAAATATTGATCTGTTTCTCACCCACTATCATATAAATTCTGAAGTCATGGATTAAACCACCAGAGTTGTACATATTACTTTCATGTGCTTTTTGGAGCTTCAAAGTTCTGCTCAACATTTACTTACATTGTATGGAACTATAGCTGAAATATTCTTCTAAAAATCATCATTTGAGTTTTGAAGAAAGAAAGTCATACAAATCAGGGATGGCATGAGGATGAGTAAATGATGAGAGAATGTTCTTACTGAAGTATTGCTGTACAAATGTTGATCTTTATAAAGGCTAAGCATAATTATAAATTTTTTATCATCTACATTTATGCATTTGGCAGACACTTTTATCCAAAGCGACTTACAGTGCACTTATTACAGGGACAACCCCCGGAGCAACCTGGAGTTAAGGGCCTTGCTCAAGGGCCCAACAGTGGCATCTTGGTGGTGCTGGGGGTTGAACCCCCAACCTTCTGGTCAGTAACCCTGAGCCTCAACCACTGAGCCACCACTGCCCATCATCTCTACTTTTTTGGTAATTTATTATACCAATTAACACTCTCTCTATAAAAAAATATTATTATTAAAAATGTCACAGATTTATTCTATTAAATTAATACTTTTAAAGCTACTCAAGTTATTCAGCCAATAGTAGTGAGTGGTTTTCTCGTTTCCATGTTATTATTGTTTGATTAATAACCTTTTAATGACATAGCCTAATAAACAGTGCTCAAACATGTACATTTCAAGTCCTATATTTTGATACAAATACTCTTTTTGTCCCACTGTTTAAAGTTCACTTTAGACATACACGACTGCGTTTACATTAAATGCTCACCAAGACGGCCATTGGCGGAATTATAAAGTGTATTTGATCTTTTTGGCGCGAACCCGCATTCGCGCTCTCGGAGCACACGCGCATGTAAACAAACATTAGCCGCCTGTCAATCAAACAGTGCGAAGTTACAGACGTCAGAAAATAAAAAGTAAATATTTTATATGTCATCTAGATTCACCAACCAGTTGCTATCGCGATCGTTGTAATGAACGTCAATATTAGGACTTCCCAGTCATAAGGTCATTGGCTCATTGTCAGTAACTCTCACATGACTACAATTCAGATACAACATGAACCCAATAATGATGCAACACTTTAGGGGATTTTCACTGAGCTGCTCTGCACTGGGATTTGCTTGAAACACACGTGTTTGCATATTCAATTAGTCCTAACATAGAACAGTGAAGATGAAATAATTGTAATATGTAGGAGAGATAATCTCTGTGCCTTAACTTTAATGCAGGGACTACCTTGATTTCTTCCACAAAAGGAGCTAACAGTGTGTCACAGCAACAAATCATCATTGTGTGCTCTTTAGTCCATGTAACAAAAAAACAAAAGGGTCTCCTTTAAAAAATATTAACAACATTATGGGTCTTAATCAAATGTTTTCATTCATAACATCAAATCACTATCATAATCATTATCAAACCAGCGCTGCAACCAATCACAAACATCAATAATCACACAAAAGAGGAAATTACATAATCATAAATTACTCAGCTTTCTATTTTGTCCACATGCAAAACAGGAAATCATCAGTTAGTCCTGAACAATCTCTAAACAAAAATTCTAATGATGAGTGATTTCACAAGCTCTGTTTAAGAAATGCAAAAGAAGCAAATGCTGACAACAGATCTTACAGCAACTAACTCTGGCACATTGCTTTTAAAACACAATTAATACAACTCAAAACAATGCAATAAATGCAACTATCATTGTATTGAATCAATATGACTCACAAAGTTATCAAGTTACATAGCAATATGTGGCACTTAGGGAGAATGTTAAAATCAGAAAACTATTAAACGCTCAAATATAAAAATAAATACATATATAAAAAATGTAAATGATCTTCAGTTGCAATTTGACTGAGATCTCAGAGGAACCCTCATTATAGAGAGGAAACAACCTGTTTAAACATTCTTTCTGGGAGATATTCATTCAGGTGTGCGGTTTTAACATAGCTGTTTGAACTTATCTGATCTGAGTAAATACAGACAGAGTACAGAGTAATTGCAGCCACTTGATCATTGATTTCCAATCTTTCACACATGACTTAGCGGTTCTTTCACAGTCTTAACACACTTGCTTATCTAGTGGTTTAAAACTCTTATCTTGTGGCTTAATGTTTAAAGGATCCTCTGGAGATTTTGGTACGACCAAGATGAAGACAAGCTCCAGCTTGTTATTTATCATAACATTGGTAAAAAAGGAAGGGATTATGACAGTGTTGATAAGCTCCAGATAGTATGTTCATATAGAAAGGATGAAGACCAGTCACGTGCACACATAGACATCAAAGGGGGCTTGAGCACCTGCCCTTTTTTCGGGAGATGAGACTTTGTCGAGTTCCAATGCCCTCCCTCCGCGCAATAGTGCAGCAAACAATGGCACATCAGCAGATGCGGCGTCAGCCGATTTTGCCGGGGCTTCAGCCCCGAATGTTTTGAGTGTAGCCCCGAATGTATTTTGAAAAGTTGACTGACAAATATGAAACCGGACAATAGCCTATGTAAACCCCCGAAATCACAAGTTGCCTTATTTCATTGTGCTTTGGCTTTGCACATACTGCATACAGCCTGTACAAATAGACATAGGTCTTATAAATAATCTAGCCTATAGAATAAGTTCCTTTGCTGTCGGTAGCCTATGGGCTACTCCATTTCTTCCTCTCTGTTGAATATGCAGCAGGTAGGGGAGGTGCTAGCATAGTCGTTGACATCAACTAACGTTACTTAGTGGCGAGTTAACAGCAGTTAGCAGGAAAGACAGCAAAAATGAGGCTTTGGGGATTTTTCCGAAAGAAGTCAGTGGGTAAGAATTCACTTTTTTTTTTTTTTGGTTCTTAAAGTCTGAAGGACATCATCTGGCTGGCTTTCACCCACAGTAGGCTAGTTATTACCATAGGCTACGTTAGCACTTGGACCAGCATGCTTATCATCGCATTTGAAGATAAACAACGGCTACACATTTCGAGATAAGTGTGCCCATTTCTAGAAAAGTGTAGTCTACATAACCTTACTATTGTTCATGCTGTAGGTAGCCAGGAACACTAGTTTTATCCCACTGCACTGAAAATTGTCCTTGTTTATCAGGTGTTGTTTTCTCTAAGGATAACCAATAAGCATTAGCATAAAATGTATGTGTGACTTGTTTTGTGATATTCGTTTGTAGTAAATATACACTTTGATTTGATTAAATGGTTTTGTAGAGGGTAGCATAGATGAGCTACAGACTGAGGAGCCAGCATTAGCAGCTGTGCCAGAATCAGGCATGGAAACTGGTAACAGTTAATCAGTCACTTTACTTTATTGTTTATCCCAATGATCCTAATGAAAGGATTTTGACAGATGAACATTGAGAATTATATACAGTTCGATGCCATGGTGTGTCAATGAACTTAGACTAAAGTCATTCATGTATTGCTTTAACTTAGGATCTCATACATCATTTTGACTATATATGTCAAAAAATATAAATTATTTATATTAAATATTTTTTTACCTCACTTTACTTAACTCTTTTGTGATGACTTTATGGTAATGTACATGACAATTCAAGAATCATGATAAATCTTAGGGCAATCCCACTGATCTGCTCTTCACAATACATTTTCTTCAATGGTATTGGTCTACAATTTGAAATATGTAGCACTTGATGAATTAGTTGTTTGAAGCTGATTTGCAATAAGTTTTGTGCTGTATCTGTTCTTTTGCATCACAGATGATTCAGGGAGGAGAGAGGATGAGTTAGTCGAGGATAGTACTAGAGAGAGAGAGAGAGAGAGAGAGAGAGACAACAGCAAGTGATGAGAGAGTGAAATATCACAAGTAATGAGAAGTACACCAGATAGACAGCAAGAGATGAATAGTGTATGTTGTATGTTGAATGTGTGTGTGTGTGGGTTGAGAGACCTTTTGTCTCTGGTAGCTTTCTGGTGGAAAGAGAGCGAAAAAGACAGCAACACTTGATGAGAAGGGAGAGCGACAGGAGCAGGTGAAAAGAGATTGACTGAACTCTCTAGGACAGTTGTTTTGTTGACTTAAAATGTAATATACCAATACACAACAGTTCATATTATGTTCTACTAAAGTCTCACACAATTAAGATGTACTTTGTCTGAAAGTAAAGTGTTACTGTAAAAAAAAAAAAAAAAACTCTTTGAGTGATCCCTGTATTTGCATAAAATGGTCTGGGCTAAGCCCTGGATGTCCTTCAATGCTGGAAACGCCTCTGCACATCAGACACGCATACAGGCAGGCAGCAGCCCCTCCCAGCTCATATCCCAGTTGTGTTTTTCTTGGCTTGTGTGGAGGTGAGTGGTGATGAACAAAAGACTAAACTACCAGTGCCTCGACTTTATAGCTAATTAGCCAAAAGACAAATATAGTTCACTTGTGTCTTACTAACATGCATGACTCTTGAGCTAGCTTATGTATAGCATAAAAAAAAAAAAAAAAAGTGAATTGCCAGATTATTATCCTCAATGGCTTCAACAAAGATGAGTGTACAAGACTGACTTTTTTTTTATAGATGCATTTATAACAGGAAATAATAACACCTGTATTTTATTCATTTACACCTGTAAATAAATTTTTTAGATGCAATGGGTAAGGAAATTTCAGTCAAAAGCTTGGAATAAAGCCTGCTTCGTTAAATTCAAAAACTGTCAGTTAGTGGGAAACCTCACTGACCATTTATAATGTCAGACAGACCATATCACTCGTGTATGGTCTATCCAGCACCACATCAAACCACATAAAAACACAACCCTTCCAAATTTCCAATGTGAAGGGCAAGTTACCAGCCAACACAAGTTTCTAGCGAGAAACCATTATGTTAGTTCCAAGACAACAAACACCAGAATAAGCATTTTGATGCTTACCATCAACAGCTGTTTCAGCTAAATGGTCATAGGGACTATATCATTTCATACATTTAGCCAACTCAGCCAGAAGAGAATTATGGAGTTAGATGGAGGGTGCAATCCTTCTTGATTTTCAGGATTTTTTCTCAATAGACATGACTGGCATCTCATAAAATCCTCAGATGATATATCTATTTTACACAGCAACTTCCACTATGCCTGAGCTCCGCTCCCAGGCTCAAAGAGGTAATTTTTCTTGTGTTAAAAGGATGAAGTATTGCAAAAGTCACTCCTGTGAAAGAGGAAGCTCTCTGTAAACCCCTAGCCACAGCTAAATTACTGATTCTACCTAAAAACAAACAAGATTGTAACTTGGACACATTCAGACACATTGTTAGAGTACTGTAGAATTTTGAAAAAACACCAGTAATGCTACACATTACTAATGATACACAGAGTCTTACATCAATTTAAAGAACATACAGCTAATCTCAGAAATCATCTCAGCTACAGCTGCAGGTTACCATAGTAATCTAAGCTATAACATTAGAAACAAACATTGTCCTATTGGTGCAACCAATCACATGCCAGCAAAATCACCTCATATTATCACCCCATTTGTCTACAGCAGGAAGTGATGCAGCAAAAGAAGCAGGTTACAGTGAACTATTATAACCTGTGATACTCCAGCCACTCACATGGCAAATCTAAAAATCAGCCCACTTTCTATTTTCTACTGGCACCATCAGCCTCGATAAGCACTCAAGTTCCTGAATTAATTTCACATTGACTCAGAAGTGACTTCCAGTAAGAAATTATGAAAACACTAATCTGTAGTTTGACAACTGCCTCTCTATAACCTTTGGCCATACGTGATGCTATGCTCTATGGCCATTTTATTTTTAATATATCTACATTTCTCCAAATGCTTTGTCATGAATCATAGTGTAGCCCTGTCCCAAATGGCGCACTTCATGCGGACTTTCGGTCTCGTGGACTTAAATTGCGCGTGCTCGCTGAGTCTACGAGTCCGTAGGCCGTCCCATTTAGCATTTTAACGCTCTGAAGTGTGCTCAGCAGCGCCCCCTTTGTACCCTTGAAGCGGTCTTCCGCGAAGCCCGCATAGATCCAGGCTTCACGCACTTCAAGTACCCAGGAGTCCTTGCGAAAGGCCAATCAGACAACTGGTGTGAAGAGCGCTTTCGCTCACGGACACAGACAATTGATAACATGGCTGAGAAGAAAATATTTAAGTATCATTATGGTTTTTATGACTGTGTACACTGTACATTTTAGAAGTTGTTACCTACAGTTTATACAAACATTATGGTCATCAACCATATTAGCAATCAAATGGAATGAGCGTCACCTTTCACTGGTATTGATTAATACAAGACAAGAGAAAAGAAAAGAAAAGAAAAAGAGAAAAACGACAAAAAAACAAGGTACACATAAAAAATATAAAATACATATATATATTTGTATATAAAGAAAAAGAAAATTAAACAGTAAATCAAATAATAATGACTTAATGCATGAACGACTTTTGACAAGTTATATGTTTATCTACAAAGTCAATAACATTTACTTGCTTACCCTTTCCTCCGTGCATAACATCAGCATTTGTATGCATGAAAAATAATCTTGTCTTCTACGACGTCGGAGCGTATAAATGTGATTTCTCTGCATGGCAAGCCATCTCGCAAACACAACAATAAAAACAACAACAATAGGCAGCATATTTCCCCGAACCGAACCTGCAGCTCCTGTCCAACAATAACCATGCTTCACGATCGAGTCTGTCCCAAAAATACTTCTCAATGCGCCCTTGTGGACTTGCGCGAGGGGCCCTATAAGTCTGCACTACATGACGTCACCGAAGTGTGGACTCTGAGGAAGTCCACAAGTCCGGAGTGTGCCATTTGGGACAGGGCCTGTGTGGCAGAACCACAGATGAATCGGCTTCTAGAAAAAAGCTTCTGGAAACCTTTGTGTTTAAGGGAGAGGCAGTGTAAGTGTAATTTTGTGAAATGTCCTTGCTCAGCATACATACAAACTCTCATGCTCTGAATATTTTAATTGCTTTTAGTGTTACTTCTGTGTGTCTTATTAAGAACTGCCAATATACCTAGAAGATAAAAACAGTATAGCAGGGTGGTTTGAAACATAAATTCAAAAGGTAGGTTTGAAACATGAATACAAGGTTTCTGTGCCAGAACAGTAACAGAATCTGTGTAACGGAACAGAATACATTATATAACCACACATACCAATATAGTATTGAGAGAGCTTACCGATAAACAGGTGATGTCATCTTCAAAACAGTATACAAAAACACATCCATTTCTATTGCAACTGACTGACTTCCTTATGTTTTGGAGATGCTATCCGCATAGCCAGCTGTTTGCTGGGAAATGCAGACAGAGATCACATGATTTTTCATTACTGCAATGCTTTGAACTGTTAACAGCAGGCAGCTAAGTGACAGTCTGGGAATCAAGAGTCCACATGACGGTGTTTCTTTAAAAGTTTGGTATATTTATACATTTAAATATAAATTTATAATTTAGGGTTGATTTGCTACTGTGTATAGAACTGTTTATAAAAAGACAAAGAGAACAGATGTGACCTATTTAGCAATCATTTCAAAAAACAGATTTTTATAGCATCTTTATAGAGGGCCACACCCTCTGCAGAATGAAAGGATCTGAGTGTTGCAAACAAGCTCTACCAGTCTCACACATATCTGTGCAAAGACACACTAGACATGGCCTGTGTTTGATAAATGGGTGTTGACCCCACTCATTTAAAAAATAAAAAAAAAAGAAAATTGCCATTGCACATTCTGTGGCTGCTTTTTCAAGGTTCTCCATAACATTTTGCATTGTTGGTTCCTGTAAGTTTATACACAAAAGTGTGTGAAGTGATAAGACATAATTTAACTGTTTATTTGTTTGAGTGTGTGTAAGTGAGTGTGTGTGGATATTTTGCCAAAACAGTGGTAATCTTGACATTTGTTTGTCACTGTGTGATTTTCTGTCCTTCATTTTAATGTTGGTCTCTCAGTTTCTTCTTATAATGGATTTGTGGCTTTTCTATGACCTCGATAGTGTTTTGCACTTATAATATTTACAAGATTTTCTTAGCAAAAAAGGTATGCTACCCAGACAATCACAAAATTACAGCTGATGTGTGTAATTCTTTCATTGTTAAAACACTTTCCTGTATTCGGGCTTAATATGCAGAGACAACAACAGTATAAATAAACCATTAGGCTGATTTCTCTGGAAGATGTAAACACTGTGCCACTATGGCATTTTCAAATTATCTGTTTGTTTGAGTGGTCCGTCAAGCCCAACACAACTAAACTGACTTAACTAATAGCATGAATTTAGGGCAGGACTATCTGTTTATTCAGCCATTGTCAGATGGGGGTGTAATCGAAAAACAATGTTTATTTTTGCAATTTTATTTGGTAATACTATTGGCACAGAAATTCATCTTTAAATAATCTCCCTTCCCTTGAAACAATGGATTAGTGTGCTTTGGAGATCAGCAAGAGAATTTTGATGGAAATGTATTGGGTGCCACAAGACTAAATTCAAAAGGTTGAAGGTGTGTGCTTCACATTTTCAGGGACAGGATCTGATTATTCTCCAAGCATTCTAGTTATAATACTATATTTATGCCAGCTGCAATTGACACAATTTTAGTTAAGGAAATCCATGTGGTTTCTGAGCAGCACTCTGAGGTCATTAAATCACTGTAAAAACATACTAAAGCAGCAGCCTGGTAACCACATATTTTTTCACTTTCAAGCATAATTTAACACGATTTAATACAAAGAATCAACACACTTCTCATAGTTTACAAGCCTGATCTTGTGGCTTCATGGTAAAGCATCTGTTTAAATGTGGTGATTATGATTTCATCGTCAAGATTAAGACTGATATTACAAATGGCCTCAGCTTGATATTTATAACACTGGAGAAGATTTCAGCATACACATTTTTCAGACATTTCTTAATTCTGGGCCCCTGACTGTGTATTGCTCTGGACCCCTTTCATGTTGAAAATACAGTTTAAAATTTGTTGTGGCCCCCCTGGACATATGGGTGCCAAGAACTGTTACCAACTTTCACAGCCCTGTCTGAAGGTAACTGTAGAGGTATTAAGAGAGGGTCAGTGTAATGGTTTACATTAAAGTTTTCAAGCCATATATCCAAATGTAAAAATGGAAAAACTGTTTGAAACTTTCATTTTTCATTTTTCCTGGTTACTTCAAGAATGGATAAATGTCCTTTTCTCTCCTTTTCTTAAATTGTATTACTTCTAAATTGCAACTATACAAATTAAATTTTTTAAATAATTGACTTTAGCGTGGTTAGGGAACGGATTGCATATACATTGAGCAGTTTACAAGGCTTGCCCAGGGATCGACAACCGAAAGCACACATGCAACCTTTGCCATGTGGAGGGGTTGCCGCGTGGGCAATAGCAAGAGAGTGGACAAACCCTTCGCTACACTTTAATTGGGTCACGCAAGCATTAAGGTTTCATCTTTACATTGTTTGCTCTGCACAGTGGTTAAAAGGGGTTTGATCCCTCGCTGGCTGGCAGAAGCTGGCACTGATGGATCACATGATATGTCAGAACTCCTGCCACTTGTAAGTTTATTTACAAAGCATACTTGCAATAAACAATGGTGACCTCTGGATTGCTTTTCATTTCATTTTAAATTAAGAGTTATTAATCTTATGCATTAAGGCCTTCATACAGAGTTTACTTGCAATTTACCAGGTTCATCTATCCTTGAATGATATTCACTTCAAGGAATTACATTATTTTATTCTTATAGATCTATACATTAATGCCTTTTTATGGATTTTACTTGCCATTAGAGGGGTCAAATTACTGAAATGGCAGAAAACTGCCATGTACACATTGGTCCGTCTAGCCAGCCACTATCGTGTTAAAGATCCCCGAATTGTATGCTATCATTCCAAAAACGTAGGCTACAAAAATGTATTGGAATTTATCTATACTTATATATTAACACATTTATAGGGAATTTACTTGTGAATAATTTTCTTCACTTAGCCAGCCACCATGCAGCAATTTTCTTCTATTGAATATCATGCAAGGAGAAATGGACCTGGTAAATTGCAATATATGCTCTTTAAAAAGGCCATAATAGATTAAAATATTATTATTATTACTACTACTAATAATAATATTAATTAGGTCGTGACCCCTGCTAGCCTTTAAACTGCTCAAAGTATATACAGTAAGTAATATGCAGTCCGTTCCCTAACCCAGACCCCCGTGCTAATGGTACAGCCCTTTTTTATCAAGTTAAGTATACATTAATCAGGTGTAATCAATGTAAACATTGTTGATTTGTACCACAGTTATGTCTGACAGGCAAACATGCAGTTTACTGTGTGTGTAAAGGCCTGTGGACGTGATGGAATGTGTGCTCAACATATGTGTAACTATTTGAAGGTGTGTGCAGAAACAGGAATAGCTTTACATTTGTGCTCTCATGACTGCTGAAAAAATATATGGTGAGGCTTTTTACTTCTCAAAATAAGCTGACCAGGGCTAAAGCACAGGAATAGCCCCAGCTTGTTAGAGGACTGTATATAATAAACCAAACCCAGAGATGCTTTAGTTGTTGTTGCAGTTTTACTGCAGGCAACTCAGCTTTATGGTATGATAATAAAGTCTATTCTTCTGAAATCAAAACCCCAAAGATGTTTAGTGATTTTTCACAAAATTGGCAGAAACTACTACACCCTCAGTGCAAATTGCAAGACACAAAAATAGTAAATTATTCCAAAATGTATTCCTGACATCACAATTTAGAAAAAGTAAAATGGAAGAAAATTTAGAAAAAAAGATAAATTATCCATTCTTAAAGTAACAAAAATTATTTTTTAAATGAAAGTTTCAAAACAATTAACTGTAAAGCATTCCAGTCTGAGACGGACAATGGCTATATACTATAAAAAGTTTGTACATAATTATTCGGATGTCACCAGCCCACTGACTGATCACAATAAAAAGGGAGCCCCAGACCTGTCCAGTGGTCGGAACCGTGCCAACAGACTTTTATGCAGGTGAAAGCTGTGCTTTGCAGTGGGCCATTGCTACATGCTCCCTATTTTGCTCTCCCTTTTGTTTTACAGACCGACACGTCGGACAGGTGGGGGGAGTCGTGTTGTCCCATGTGGTCGAGGGGGAGGAGCGCCTGGTGCTGTACATTGGGGGCCCATTCTGCACTATGCGGTGGCCCATTTCAGCTTATCGCGGCACATTCAGCAACGTTTCGTGGCCGGCCCTTTGGGAAATCACCTGTCATTGATTGTCTCTAACAGCTGTTTGTCATTGCAGTGAGAGTTAGAGATTATTTAAGTGCGAGCCAGATGCCAGAGAGAGAGAGAGAGAGAGAGTTTTCACTCTCTCTCCAGATTACAGGACACCAGATACACATTCACTCTGGGGAACACTGCAATAGAACACACCCGACACTATGACTACCTTGGTCTAAAAAGTAGTGCTTCAGGGGGTTTTGGTCTGGCAGTGAATGCACTAAAAGAGAAAGCTAGAAGAGCATTCTATGCTATTAAGGGCAAATTTACCCAAGTTGACATTCCTGTATCAATCTGGTGTAAAATCTTTGATAGTATTATAATGCCTATTGCTCTGTACGGAAGTGAGGTTTGGGGTCCACTCTGTCTGGTAGATTACTTGAGATAGGACAAACACCCCTAGAATCCCTGCATGCAGAAATCTGTAGAAACATTCTAAGAATTCAGAGAAGAACACCTACTAATGCATGCCAGGCCGAACTAGGCAGATACCCCTTATAATACATATTGAAAAACGATCCCTCAAATTTTGGACACACCTAAATTCAAGTTCCCCTAACACACTGCAACAAGAAGACCTTAAAACCCAAGAGCTGAAGCCTAAAACCAGTCCCCTTTGTCAGCTGGCTCTGAAACTCACAAACCCACTAACAACTAACAAACACCAGTTTCAGACCAGCACTGCTGAACAAAACTAGATCAGAATAAACCAAATCATAAAAGAAAGCAAAAATTCATATTTGGACCATTGAGAAAATGAAAGTAAAAACCAAAGCAAACTGGAATGTTATCGGACCCTAAACAGAACATATAATCTGGCAGAATATCTGCACACTGTAAGAGATCCAAAACAGAGACGGATCCTCACCAAATACAGACTCAGTGATCACAGTCTGGCCATAGAAAAAGGCAGACACAGACAAACATGGCTTCCAAAGGAAGAACGAGTCTGTGCTCACTGTGACACGGGTGAGGTCGAGACAGAGACACACTTTCTCCTTCACTGTGAGAAATTTACAGAGTTGAGAGAGAGATACCTCCACAAACTCTCAAACCTCATGCCACAGTTTTCCAGTTTGGCAGAAACAGATCAGATGCTGGTGTTACTGGGGAGGACCATCATGCGTCAGTTGCAGCTAAATTCATTTTTGAGCTGCACACCCTCAGAAACCAATTACTGCCTTAATGTACTTCAGTCACAGTACTTTTATTTTCTTATGCTCATAATGTCATGTTAAATGCTTATTTTATTTTATATTGTATAGTGTACATAGTTATTATAGTTTTTATTTTATTTGATTCATTACCTGGCACCTTATTTTAATTCTATCTTTATTGTTATTTGTTACAATTTTATCATTATTATTTGTCTTGTCATTATCTGTTTTGTGTATTAATGCTTTGGCAATATTGTATGTAAACACAATCATGCCAATAAAGTACTTTTAAATTGAAAATGAATTGAGAGCGAGAGAGAGAGAGAGAGAGAGAGAGCGCTACCACACACACTGAGACTGTGTTAAGCAGCGTGCGCTGAAAAGCATAATTATTGAGTGAAGTGCTGAATTTTGTGTCACAAAATAAATACAGATTGAGTTTGATTTGCCTTCTCACGCTTCCTACTTGAAACACCATTACAAACTTGACCTGTACCATAAATCCACAGAAGACATGGAGCCGTCAGATTTGAAAAGTTTAAAAAGATCATATAAAAAGGTTTGCGAGATTTATGCTGCTAAAAAAAGGCACAAAAGAGTCATCACAGTCTGTGAAAAAAGGTCTATACTCATGAAAGATAATGAATGTTGTTTACAAATACAGTCTGCCTGAAATAATCAGATATATGAATTCTCTAATTGGCTTTACAGAGAGCTTCATTAACCTAACAACATAAATTAAAGGGATGGTTCACCCAAAAATGAAAATATTCTCATCATTTATTCACCCTCATGCCATCCCAGATGTGCAAAACAAAGATCTTTAGAAGAATATTTCAGCTCTTTAGGTGCATACAATGCAAGTGGATGGTGACCAGCACTTTAAAGCTCCAAAAAGCACAGACTGGGTGAGCACCAGATCAATTAATAAACAATTGATCTGTTAATAAACAGAAGTGTCTTTTTGTCACGTTTTTTTCTGATTATACTAGACGCAGTTAATGAATCATTGATTTTTTTCAAGTGTCGATCCTCAAGTCTGATCTTGTGGCCAAATAATTAATCTTGATCAAGGTCAAAATTAAACAACAATTGCTTTTTATTTCTGATACTACTAGAAAAAGGATTCAGTATATACATTTGGCTGACATTTCTTAAATGAAAGCAATTTACATGATGCGAGTTGTGTAATTCTCATTGAGCAATCTGTGTTTAACTGATTTAATAAAGGAAACGGATGGGAGGTGTGAGGTGTGAGGCAGGACTTTTCTCTCTACTTTAAAGTGAACTTACATATCCTTGAACAATAACTTACATCTTATTCATAGTCAGATGTTTTGTCAAAACACAATGCCTGTCAATTTACATACATTAAACAGTTATACAATTTCCTGTGCCTCTCAAATGTCTACAGCCATTTGATATTGACCTGCTGAAGTAACTGTATATTTGTTTGGTATGTGTTATTTGCCTGAGCTTGGCAGGTGGAAATTCCCCCAATGGCAATGCTGCAGTAGTTAATTTTTTTCAGCAGGGGAATCCCACAACATGATAGATCATACCAACAGTTTTGTTAAAATGCTCACAGATGTCTTTTGAATTAATTGAATCATTTAGAAGATGAAAGCTTGTTAGATTAAAGCTGTAATAGCAAATTGTTTTTATGTATTTCTTCTCAATACAACATAAATGGCAGACATCTCAGAATCCTCACTGGATTGATTGATCCCCTGTTGTTAAATCAATATTAAATAAATTCTTTAAAGAACTTCACAAGACATGAAATTGGTCTCGTAAGATTTTATTGACAGAAAATAAATTGACAGGAAATTAAGTGGTGAAAATAAAGGCAGAAAACTTCAAAAAGAGATTGCATAGTAATGTCATATTATACATAAAAAGCTTTGCAAAAAGTACAAATAATTTTAACTGACTTATCAGAGCTAATTTAACTTCACAACAAATTGGCAGCTTGAATCAATATACTGTAGAGCCAACTGACTTTTACTATTGACTTAATATTTATCATTATCATAATACTGCACATAGTATGAAATATTTAAAATGTAACCACATCTTAATTTATAAATTGATATTCTTTATAGACTTAACTTTTTTTAAAGTATAGCTTTCTCAATGTAGTTAGTATCAGTAGATAGCATAGCACAGAGCGTTTATATATATATTAACTACCGGACAAAAGTTTTGAAACACTTGCCTGAAAGGTTTCTCGTGATCTTAAAAATCTTTTGATCTGAAGGCGTATATTTAAATGTTTGAAACTAGTTTTGTAGACAAAAATATAATTGTGCCAACATATAAATTAATTTCATTATAAAACAAAAATTTTATAAAAAAACAAAAACAAAAATTGAAATTGATGACTTGGACCAAATAATAAAGAAAAGCTGCCAATAAGTGCCCAGCATATAGATGGGAACTCCTTCATAACTGTTTAAAAAGCATCCCAGGTTAAAACCTCAAGAAGTTGGTTGAGAAAATGTCAAAAGCACAAAAGGGTGACTACATTGAAGATGCTAAAATATAACACAGTTTTGATTTTTTTTGGATTTTGTTTAGTCACAACATAATTCCCATAGTTCCATTTATGTTATTCCATAGTTTTGATGACTTTACTATCATTCTAAAATGTGAAAAGAAATTATAATAAAGAATGAGTAAGTGTTTCAAAACATTTGACCGGTAGTTTATGTGGTGCATTACCATTTTCATCATATCTATACACACATTATATATATATATATATATATATATATATATATATATATATATATATATATATATATATATATATATATATATATATATATATATACTTTATCAATATCAATATACCAGTTCTAAAGCTTTAGTCTGGGTACTGTATTGATAGTCTGAGTATCTTCTTGATAACATAATTTTCTTCTTTAATTAAAGGTGAAGTGTATAATTTTTCAATGCGTCTGTTCCAAAATTTAGCGAGCTGCCTCGTTGTCTCCGGCCTACATGGTCAGCATCCTTACTGAAATAATGCCTAATAAGTGACCAATTTGGAATGCTTTACATAGGCAGCAGCTCCGAGCATCATTCAAATATCGCTCCTCACGCGCAGCGTACACGAGGCTCCACTCAAAACAGACTTCAATAAAAGGTATGCAAGAGAAACCACGTGATCCTCTAATAAGCATAAACGCGCACAGCAAACACATATTTTAGGTAAAATAGTCGGTTTTGTGTCATATTCATGTCTGACGGGGAACGCGAACACGTGCAAAAGAATATGGACAAGTCACAGAAATTAAAACATCGATATTTTTTCATTTGAAAGTCTCCGCAGTCTAACTGTTTCCAAAGCACTTAAACGCTGGATAATGTGGAATGCACGTGGAGCTGATAATTTAACACAGCCTACAGATCACAATGACGGTGAAAACTAAAAACATTTTACGTATAATATGAGTTCCTATTTAAAATGAAATTTTATTTCTAAATAGTTATACATTATACATTGCTGTAGTTACATTATTTTCCCTGGTGTTTTAACTTTTATTAACTTTTGCACACATTCAGGCCAACTTTTACTTTTCATTGATTTTGTTGTTCTAAACAAGCATTGTCAGAAGTGTCCTATACAATTAAAACTAAAACTATTTTAAACATAATTTTAAATATAACTTATTTGCTGTAACTTTACTGGGTAACACTTATGGTTGTATTTGTTAACATTAGTTAACTACATTAGTTAACATGAACTAACAATGAACAATACTTAATCTTAATGTTAATTTCTACATATACTAGTCAATTTTAACATTAGTTAATACAATGTGAACTAACATGGTCAAACAATAAACAATTGTATTTTTTTAAATTGACATTAGCCAAGATTAATAAATGCTGGAAAATTGTATATTACATTGTTAATGATGCAAACCTTGTTGTAAAATGTTACCCAGTAATTATCATACTTGTAGTTTCCATGACCTCATTTTAATTGAGACTCTAGTTTAATTGTACTTCTAGAAAAAAAGTTGAAAGGTGATCAGACAAAGGTGATTCATAATTTCGCCTAGGGCCACACAAACACACATGCCCTGTATTAAACTGTTATTTAGCAATACTTTTCATTAGTGAAAAAGTTCTCACCTCCTCCTTGCCCATCCTTTAACTGTGTTACATTGGTGTCGAAACCCAGGACGAAAATTGGAAAAATTTTATTAATTCTTCCAAGCAATGGAAAGGAGTCGCCCCGTAGAGTCCTCCCAGCTGGTGGAGGTCCTCCAGTCCCTCGCTACATTACACCAGAGCCACCAACAATCCCTGCTTGAGCTCCGGCAGGACCAGGATCGTCGCTTCTTTGAGATTATGCGGGCTTAAGCAGAGGACCGGCATGTCATACGGAGTCTCCTTAGCCAGGAGGCTGCTTCAGTCACAGCCGCGACCCCGGACACCCGTTCCACGCTGCCCCTGCCCGCGTTACAGAAGATGGGGGCGGCTGACGACCCAGAAGCATTCCTGGATCTTTTTGAGCGCACCGCTGAAATTTGGGGCTGGCCGCATGACACAATGGGCAGCTGGTCTATTTCCACTCTTGTCCGGGGAAGCTCAACTAGCGGCTCAACAACTGCCAGCCACAAACCTCCTGGCCTATGCTGACCTCAAGAAGGCCATCTTGCAACGGGTAGGTCGGAGCCCGGAAGAAAATCGCCAACTCTTCCGGGGTATGAAGCTGGAAAAGTCTGACCGCCCGTTCGCATTTGACCAACGGCTCCGGGACGCCTGTCGGAGGTGGCTGCTTGTGGGGGACCGCGATGTTGAGGGACTTATCGACCAGGTGGTACTAGAGAAGTTTATCCAGTGCTTGCTCAGGAGAACAGCGGAGTGGGTCCAGTGCCACAGCTCGGCGTCGCTGGAGGCAGCCGTCCAACTTGCGGAGGACCACATGGCGGCGATTCCGAGGGCGGATGAGCCCTCTCTCTCTCTCTCCCCTCCCCCTGTGTCTTCACCTGTTCCCTCCCCCTCCCCTATGCCCTCTCGGTCTGCTCTCTCCCCAGGGCCCGTTCCTGCCCCGCGCAGGCGTGGAGTGTTCCAGAGACCAACTTCCCGGCCGTGGGAGAACACACCTACCCCTTCCCCATCCTTCAGCCGCTCTCCTCCTCAGGTGGGGGTGCCCGCCAACACAGGTGCGGGGGTGGTGCCTGTGCCGGCCTGCTGGAGGTGCGGAGACCCGGACCACTTCCGGGATCAGTGTCCGCTGATGGAGGTGGGATGGTGGTGCAGGTCTCCGATGTCCCGCAGGCTACCCCCGATCGGGCTGGAGCGTATCGGATTCCGTAAGGATCAAGGGGGGTACTTATCAAGCATTGTTGGATACAAGCTGTAATCAGACCACCATCCACCAATGCTTGGTTCAACCCGGGGCTTTGGGCTCAGCTAAACTGGTGAGGGTGAGGTGTGTGCACGGGGATGTTCACAAGTATCTCATGGTGACTTTGGCGATCAAACTCCAGGGGGGAAAACATAGTGTGGAGGCAGCGGTTAGTTCCCGCCTCACCCATCCGCTAATCTTGGGTACTGATTGGCCGAGTTTTAGAAATGTTTTAGAGGGAATTTACGCGGATGGGTCCTGCATGAAAATGAAGAGATGTGTGATGTGCGATGCTTTGCAGGGGAGGCGGAGCCGGGACCATCCTCGGCTGCTCTGAATCAGAATGATGAATTCCCGAAGGGGGACTTCCCCTTGGAGCAGTCACGGGATGAAACCCTTAAGCACACTTTTGACCAAGTGAGAGTAATCAATGGTCAACAACTCCGGCCGGGCATCGCCATTTCATACCCGTATTTTGCGGTGATCAAAGATTGGTTATACAGAGTGACGCAGGACGCTCAAACAAAGGAGGCGGCGAGAACCGGCTTGTCAGTATAAATTATAATTTAATTAAACTCAAACCAAAAGCACAAACATAAATACACACATGACGGACATGCCCGTAATTCTCTCTCTCTCGAACCATCGTCACCGGCCGCCTTTATCCCTCGCAAGCCTCATCAGGCCAATTGGGGACCGGGCGCGCAATATTCCGACCCGGCCCCGCCCCCCTCCGCTCCACAGATACATTTGACGATACCATGGAATTTCGCCAAAACGAGATATCTTATGAGGCAGCATATGATAGTTGAGATCCCTAACTTTGGGACCGCACCTATGATGTCTTAAAATGCTGCATCAGGAGGATGATCACTATGTTTTGGAACAGACCCATTATGTTAAATTAGCCTACTTTAACCTGTCCCAGCTTAATATGCAGAGACAATTTAGCAATCTATTGTTGGGATTCATTTCTAGATAGGTGTAAAAAGTGTGGTGCTTTCAAAGCATTTTCTGCTCGTTTGAGCATCCCAACCAGCCCAACAGGGCAACATTAACTAAGTGTCGACGTGTTTGGAATGGGACTATTTGTATTTCAAACCAATGGATGACGAGGGGAAAGTTTGGAATGCCTGTTTTGAAAACAATCATAATTTTTGCCGTTCCGCTTGGTGCCGCTACAGGCACAGAAATGAGACACTTCACCTTTAAGCTTGATTTAATTTTTACAGTTTCCCAGATTTACATTTATTGTTATTCTGCACTACGTCACTAATGTAAATATTCCAGGCCTTTTCAAAGGCAGGTGTTGAGTGGATATAATGAATAATGCATTAGATTTGTGTTCTCACTGGCACAGCATTTCAATGCATTTTGCTTCCACAGCAACAACTTAAAATACTTGCCCTCATTGAACAATTCCTTTGCCCCCACAGTACGAGGCCATAGCCCTACCCAGTGTACAAAGCCAATGTCTGGACAATGGCAGCAAAGCTAGACAGACGTTTCCTTCCTCCCTCATATACATTATTAATATTAAGTAATAAGTATATGTTATATATGTATATCAAAACATTAACATTATTATTACTATTATTAAATGAATGAAATGTAGCATTCATTCATTCATTATTATTTAAAAAACAAAAAAACATTTTGTGTGTCAGTTCTGCCTTTGGTGTAGCACAAGTCAGAGTCGTGATTATATGTGGATTGAAGACCAAAGAGAAAGCACTGCAGTATATAAAGCTGTGAGACTCTAAATGCTATTTAAACAATATAATGAGTTAATGATATATCAGTAGCAATTTACAAAGACGCCCATTGTAATAAAAGAAAATTGAATAGTACAGATAAAGAAATGATATGTTAGTAATTTTAGCAAACATTCTTAACCAAAGTGACAAGTATTCTTGTTACATGGCTAATCCAAGTAGAGCAGCCTGGGTTTAAGCGCTTTGCTCAAGATCATAGATCGCCCTTTTTGGTTACCAGCCCAGATCTTCACCCACTACACCTGAACGCTTTGTCCAGCCACATTGTAATGTGTCCTGTGGTAAATTATAATAAAAACAGTAGTAGTAAGAATAATAATAATACTAATAATAAATTAACTTCCAGTGAAATGAAAAGATTTGTGTCTATGATCCAAACAAAATTATTATGTAACCTACACCAACTATAAAACCACTTGACTTGACCTATAAAGGCTGGAATGTAATGGTCTTTATACAGACATTTCTTCTAGCAGAATAACAACATTAGTCTTGCATATTACAGCCAACTTTGTTTAAGGAACTCACCTGTTTCCAGAGTTCTTACACCAGCGCCAAATGGCAGAAGCGACATAAATGGCAGAAGCGACAGTTATACCAACAATCACCAACACAATTAAAGCAATCGCCCAGTGAGATAAACCTGGTGAAATGTGTCAACAAAAGCTTTAAGAAATCTATTAAAGGAATAGTTCATCCAATAGTTCACCCACATGACTTCCTTCTGCTGAACATATTGATAACATAAAACCTCATTGGTTCTCGTCATGTCTCGTTACCAAACTTCATGATATCATTTCACACGTTTGGTAGCAAGATGTGATGAGAAACGCTGAGATTTGATGTTATTGACGTAGCCACCAATTTTAAATGAGTTACTACTGAATTAATCTGAGAGTAAATATCTTCTTAAATTTCATTCTGTTCGTCGCACAATGTAATCGTATCACGTCAGTAAACTTAGAATATAGTGCATTAGTCATATTGATTAGCCTATTTTAACAATGATTTTATGGTGTTTTTTGACCTTTTTTGATGTTGACAAGTCAGAGTCACTATTCACTTATAGTATGTCAAATAACCCCGTAAAGACTTTTTATAAATTCACCATTTATGTTCCTCAGAAGAATGAAAGTCATAAATGTTTGGAGTGATATTAGGGTGAGAAATGGCATGTTTGGGTGAACTATTCTGTTAAGGTATTAAAGTTAATATAAAACAAAGTCAAGTCAAAGTTTAAATTACATCAAAACATTACATTTTTAACAGCTTACTAGCATTACGGTTATCACCTTGTTTGTCCTCTGGAGGGTCATTCCTTGATGTATCTTGTTCTAAAACTTCAGGCACAAACACACACAAAAGCACACTTTATATACAAAAGGTTTCAGGTTCAGGGTGTTATGTTACTTCCAAACCTATGAATGATTATTTTTTTACCTTTATCAATAATTCTATTTTACTGTTCTCTTTTATACTCTGTCATTATGATTTTAATTTATGACAACATAACTTAAACATACTGATGAAAATGGTGATGCACCACACTACCGGTCAAAAGTTTTGAACAGTATTGAAGGAGTTCCCATCTATATGCTGGGCACTTATTGGTGGCTTTTCTTTATTATTTGGTCCAAGTCATCAATTTCAAAAACTTATTTTGTTTTAAAATAAATATGGTGGCACAATTATATTTTTGTCTAAAAAAATCTAATTTCAAACATTTAAGCATAAATTAATTAAATAAATAAATAAATAAAACGCCTTCAGATCAAAAGATTTTCAAGATCATGAGAAATCTTTCAGGCAAGTGTTTCAAAACTTTTGTCCGGTAGTGTACATCTGGAAAATGTACCATCAACTCGCAAAATACATCACTTTGCAGAAAAGATCAGGATTGTTTATTTTCTTGTTCTAAAGTAATAAGAAACATTAAGAACAAATACATTTTAGGGTTAACCAAGGCCTAATAGTTTCTAGAGCATCTGTGGTGTGAGGCTTCATTGTGCTTACCTGTATAATTGATTATACAGTTACACTGTAATAGAAGAAAAAAAGATATATATAGTTAAAAACTCACATGTCCTTTCAAAATTTATAATTATAGTATAGAGCCACACAAACAAGCTTTTGAAACACAAGGTAAAAAAACATTTGTTGCTCCCACCTGAGAGCCTTCACATTCAATATGCCATTGAAGGTTCATACAGGTACTGACTGTCAGGTTCTGAGGTGTCACATCCATGACAAATTCTAACTTCTTCCCATTGCTATCCGGAGTCGAATCAACAACAAATGTTCCGTTCTAAGCACAGAAAACTAAGGAATTACAATATTACACTCTCAATACTATGATATAACAATTACCAAATTAAATAAAATACTAAACATCAAAACGTGCCCACCTGAAGATTCCATCCATGTTCACAATCCATGTTCAAGCATGCAGAGATGCTAGGCAGCACATGGTATGTATATCCCTTGACCGTGGATATGCTCTTACATGATGGGATTTCCTTTTTTGTAGGACATTTTTCTGACAAATGACAAACACGAAACACAATTAAATTAATTTATTATCTTTTTATATTCTTCTAGGCAGTTGAGTGGTTGTCGATAGCTAACTGGATGTGCTTCAGGACCCAGATTTTACTTTGGACATCAAGTCGTGACCCAACATGGAACCAAAATTGATATCAAACAAAAATGTCCTTAACATCAGACATGGAAGATTTTTAACATTACCATGAATTGCATAGACCCAACAACAAAATGCAAAATTTTTAAGATGAAATTACAGGAGTGTGATTTACCAGGTTAACCTAATGGAACAAACGCTGGGCAAGAAAATGTTTGTATTAACCATATATATATTAACGTGACTTGAATCTGAGTCCAAATATGGTAGAATTTCATTGAACAGCATTTTATGTCAAAAATAGAAATCATAAACTCCACTCTTTTTAAAGTTGATAAGCCTAGTATTTATTCTACTCTCCAATCTGCATCATGTTGTTAGTTTCATTTTATTATAAGCATTTAGCATTGTTTATCCTGCTGTCCGCAAATGGAGTCACAACCCATCAGTTAGAGTATAGTGGGAGTATATATGCGGTCTCAGCGCGCCTACAAACGCATAGTTTGCGAGCGCATCCACGTGTACGTGTTGTAGTAGAGTGATGGTGGCGTAGTGGGCTAAAGCACGTAATTGTTAATCAGACGATCGCTAGTTCGAACCCCACAGCCACCACCATTGCTAGTAGGAATTGTGCACTTTAAGTCGCTTAGGATAAAAGCGTCTGCCAAATGCATAAATGTAAAGAGGACGAATAAAAGGTTATGAATGACCATGTATAGGCTACGGTTTTAAAACTTGTCAAGCTACTAACTCTACCTTCAGATTGACCAAATTCCGCTGAAGTATTACATATTAAAAACATCTGCAACATAAGGAAAGTTCTGCGTAGGGTGGTCCCGGTCATCGCTGCCATTGTCCTCCTTGGTTAAGGCTGTGTTGTTATACACTTCCTATTTAGAAAAGAAAAGTTAGGGTGTTGTTTGACACTCCCACATAACACATACCTGCCAGTAGGCTAAGCACTGTTTCAAACTCATCACTCGTCGCTATGAGTCAAAATGAATAACAAACTGGCAGGCTGGGATATTAATGTTGGCTTACAATGGCTTAATTTAACCTACTGCGGTCAAACCAGCCGAGATTTAGATCCGATTTAGAGGATTTACAATTCAAAGTTTATTACAAGGTATGAAGGACAATGAGAGATCCTTGGTAGAAAAGTAACATTATATGCAATATGTAAATGCAATGTTAAGTTAATTCAGTAAACTTCGGTTATAAATTATTTACCTAGTCTTTAGTCTTCTAAACCAGTCACCTTTCACATAGGCTAAATCAAACATATTAATCAACACCAGCACGTCATAAACACTTAATACACGCCTTTTCGTCAATATAGTCAGACTCGCTGTCTTCTGCACTCAACAGAAGTCAAGAAGCACGTCTTTCTGTTATTTCGCAAAGTACCGTTATTACTGCAATGCGTATAGTCTTATCTAAATCGCGGCTGGCTTGACCGCAGTAGATTACTGCCTGTTCTTCAGTCCTGAGAACAGAAAACTCTAAAACACCGTGTTGTCAGCAAAGGCAAAACACCTGTTTCTAGGACTGTGGTGTTGCCAAGGGTAGGCCTGGGCCCTACCAAATTAAACCCTGGCCCACTCAGAATATTATAGATTATTTTTTTTTACTCCAAATATATATTTATAAAATTATTAAAACATTCTTAAATTCAGTTTTTTGAAAGAGTGAAAGAAGAGTTTGAATATTCCGCCTATCTGTTGCTAAGGTAAATTGTGTCCATTCATTAGTCATTTCCTGGCTATGCCCTTGGTCTGGAGTCTGGGACTGTATTTGTTTATCTATTTATTTATTTGCTCATTGGTTGAACTCTGAATCAAAACTTGACGCTATGTTTTAGAGCGTGCATTTATTACATTTAGTAATCATCGAAGCTCAACAAGAGAAGTTTCAACCACAAGTGCTATAATGCCATGAAACGCTAACATCAATCTAGTTTACATTGTTGGAAAACTTCCAGTTAGACAAAAGTCAGTCAGACAATTGTGGATGCACGAGACAAACAGTGTGTCCATTGTTATTAAAATGTCTCAAAATAAATGTGCGAAAATGTATGTAAGCACAACACAGAAAACAAGTAGGCCTATATTTTAATATGATTTTCATGCCATCTTTCCATTATTTATTTTAGCAACAAAAGAGCATAAAATGTAATTTGCCCTACCCCTAGCATTGTTTTTCCTTCATTCCCATAGCCTATACAGATTGCATCTAATATTATCATTTAGTAAAGGCAATTACAATGCGTTTCAAAAATCAGTTTCTGTAAGTACGGGTTAACATTTTTTTTAAATTTATTTATTTACTTTATTCTTTTTTTTTTTTTTTTTGCCAGACAATAAACGACAGTGTAGCCTAAGCATGTACCGTTCTTTGGGTCCATCTGCTGGTCATTCACAACTATACATGTTTTACAGCTATATTCTGCCAACCAATGTTGTTGAACAAATTCAAAACTTTAGAACAGTGAGAATGAATGAATTCCATTAATCAGGATGTAGGCCTTCAAGGGAAACAAACAAACAAATACTCAAACTTGTTATTTTTTTAATACATTTTCAAAGGGTGCATTTCGAGCACAGGTGACATTTGCCAACAGACTGTGGCCTGTTTACCTGTTGTGAATGTTTTCATATAGGCTACCATTGATTTGGCTGTTAATGTGAACTGAAGGGTTGTCTAGGAGCCTATACCTGTTCCGTTTGCAGATAGGAATGCCCTGAAGGAAAGTGTGAAATAGACGTTGGCTTCTAATGCTCACTAGGATTCCAATACATTTACACTCAGTCCAGATGACATATAATTTAGGTGCACAATCTCTGGAACATCCAAAAAATGCTCTTAGAACCGACAAACATACATGTCCAGCACATACAGTTGCAAAACTGAACAAGACCTTAACACAATCTTGAACCCTTTTTAAACTGTGGAAGACTTTTTAAGCAATAGTCTGAGGCACAGTTGTAACAAAGATTTGATGTCCATGGGCTACTGATAAGGCTACTTTAAAGGGCATGTAAAAAATGAGTTTGTACAAATGAAATACCATACTGTATATTTCACTCTAAAACATTTTTAACTCATTTTTTTTATAAAGTATGCATACCATTTTAAACTATTTGGAACTTGGTCTAATACAGCTATTATTTTGCATGAACATAGCAAAATGTAACTCCTTTTTCCCCAAAAACTTTACAGCAGTCTCCTTGACGATCGTGATTTCAAGCTGGATTACACTTCCTTTAGCACCATCTAGCGCTCTGCACATGCTTCAAGCACAAGGATGTGTAATCGAGCTAGATATCATGATCGTGCCTAGACACTGCAATGGCAACCTGTACAGTAAAAAATTATTTACATTTTGCATTGTTCTCACCCAAAACTGATTGGATCGCTTCAGAAGACATTAGAGATTAAACAACTGGAGTCTTATGAGTTACTTTTATGATGCCTTTTTCTGAAATTTGGACCTTCAGAGTTCTGGCCAGTGGCCACCATTTACTTGCATTGTGAGGACCAACAAAGCTGAAATATTCTTTTAAAAATCTTCATTTGTGTTCTGCAGAAGAAAGTCACACATCTGGGATGGCATGAGTGTGACTAAATTAAAAGAAAACTTTCCTTTTTAGGTGAATGATCACCCAAGTCACGTAAACAAAAAACAATTACATTACTTGCTTGTTGTGCAAAAATAAGAGCACATATCTAAGTTAGCCTAGGGGTGTGTAGCCTTACAATTTGGTCTCAGATTAATTAATGCCACTGACTGAAAAAAAATAATACCAGTATTAACTAACAACTAACTAGTCTAAAACACATTTAGGCAACAGGCCCCTGATGTAGATTTTATAAGAGCAACAGTAAGATCTAGAAGGATCTCTATCAAAACACACAGACATCAGTTTTATTGTCCAGAGGTCAACTAGATGCACAGTCATACGACTTACTTTTCTTGTGACTGCCTTTTTGAAATAGTTTTCTCTTACCTTATCAATGAAACAGAGGTCATGATTTTTATGTGTTTTTGATGTTTGACAAGCAAAACACACAGACTGGTTGTCCTCCAGACAGAAAAGTTTCAGCAGAACACTTCAAATCCAAGTGAAGCCTTTTGGTTCTTGTCCTTTAAGATAGACATGCACAGGTTCTTCAGCTAAATGTTACTATGAGGTTCAAATTTAGAGGATCTTCTCTAACAAACATGACACCCCTGAAATTGTTTGATGGTCTAGATCTTTGGTGGAACAAATTTCATTACAAACATATTCTAAAAACAAACATTATAAACAGCGAAACACTGCACATCATGCATTGTTCTGTGCCATTTTCATAAAATTTTTATAAAAAGCACAAGCAAAACACTGGTAGTTCAGTTTCCGTTGAGTAGAATGGAATATATTTTTACTGTTATACATAATGATGAAAGGGATCTCAGTTATTCTCCAGTTGGTCACCTCTAATCAGTTGTCCGCAAGGCTACCACTCTCAATAGGTGATTTCCATTTTAGGTAGAATTGTCCAGACATAATTGCAAAAGCTTATTTTCATATAAAGGCATTTTAGAAGACATTCTTATTCAGAGGAACATAAAAAGTGCTTCACATATGAGGCTGCAATGGTCAAAAAAGGCAAAAATGTAGAAATTGTTTTGATAGTATATAGTCAAAAATTATCAATAACACAACAGATCAGAGTTGGCTGTGAGAGTTGCTTTGTCTATACATTATCACTCAGCATACATTTTTTTTTTTTTTTTTTACAAAGTAATAATACTGTACTTCCAAAAAACAATACTTACAAAATAATAACACTGAGATATAATGGGTTAAAGATCAAAAGACTGAGATCCTTCTTAGTCCTTATTGAATCGCAGTGTATTCACTACAGAGAGGTTTTGCTTTTTTATTCATGTCTCTTGTGTAGAAGAGCCGACAATCCATGGCACACCCTCAACTCCTTGAGACAGGAAATAGTCCATGTTATCCAGGTGAATGCCCTCCTCATCCTCTTGAGGAACAGGAAGGAAGTGATGCTGGCTGTGCTCGAGAGGAGTCATCAGAGACCTTTCCTCCTCTCGAAGCTGTTCAGTGAGTGCAGGGGGAGGATGAGGACGAGGGGGAGGGGGAGAGGAACGAGGGAGGGAAGAAAAGGGCAAAATCTGTTTTCCAATTCTAGCAACCAAATGTAGCCTATGCCTGGGAAAGAGACACAACGATGGAAAGAAAACACAGGGGTGTACATGAGGGTTTTGCATGGAGGGGCAAAGAATAAATAGAAAGACATGTTTAATTTCAAGTAAACTGCAGATCTCAAACTTTTTAAAGCTGAAGTATGTAACTGCTGCACCACTAGTATCACCAAAGGGAAACAACTGTATAATTCTGTAAAAAATAATTAGTGTTTTCAAACAGGTTTTTTTAACCTACAAACCTACAATGGCTTACTTATGGTTTTCTCAGAATATTAAGCAAATTAAGTCTTTTAACATTGACAAAATTACAGCTTGAAGTGCCGTATGTTTGTGTGTGAGACACCCTAAATCTGTAGCTAAACAGCTAGCATCAATTACACAGCCTGCATACATCATACACCCTCAAGTAGGTTGTTTTATCAAATCTGAGCTAAGGAAAAATGACTGTTTATACAAACGAATATAAGTGATGGCACAGAGAATGTGGAGTTTTACCTGAAGAGATAGACTGAGAGCATGGTGAGGCCTACAAGAAAACACAGCCCAAAAACCCATGACACGTACAGTCTCATTGTATAATTTTCATTATCAGCAGCTATTACCACTGAACCTGAGAGAAAGAAAGTGAGAGTGGACAGAGGTGAAATGTCAGAGAAGGCACATTGTTAATCTTCAACAATGTTAATGCACACCGTTTCCTGTTTTGGTTCTCCAATAAGGTACCACATTATTTTTCATCTTGTTTCATTACAGAAATAACAGATGTGTAACCTACAGTAACTGAAGTAGAACAATGAGAAATGGTAAGCTCATAACTACCTTATTCAGTCTTACACAGACTCACCTATATCAGGGTCATCTCCAGATCCACCTGATCCTTCAGGATACATCTCGAAGGATCCCTGAAGGAGAATAAATTGTTTATGTAACTGTAAATATGTTAATTGTGTGTTTGGATCTGCATTTGTGTGAGTGAGTGTTGTTTTGTGCTGATATTGTATTGATTTAACCCTTCTGTTGTGTTTGTTTTGTGCTAACAAATTTTGTGTTCCCCATCAAAAATGACCGGCCCACTAAGATTTTTTTATAAATCGCTCATATTGTATATATTATCACAAGATATTACTTTAGGGGCCCTATTTTAAGAGCGCTAGCGGTCAGCGCAGCGCTATGCCATGAGTCATAAATGCAAAGTCAGTGGGCATGGCTATGAAATTTTGGTATTTGGTAAGTCTAGGAACAAGTAGGTTTCGCACGCACAATGCGCCGATGGGCTGGATTAAGTGCAATTTAATTCTAAGAATAAAAATTGAATAAATAATAATAATTACATAATAAATTAATAACCACTTGCTTGATTTAAACAAAAATTACTGACAAATTAGAACAGTTTTGATCTCAAATTAGAACTGTTTCAAGTTGGTAAAACCATAAAAATGTCATGTGTTATTTATCATTAGAGAGGTCTCAATTAGTAGAATGTAATGAGCAAATTTGTTTCACTCAGATGCCAAACTACTGTGAGTATTGGCACACATAAATATATCAAACAGAAGTGCCTTTCGTTATGTTTTTCCTTATTACTCTCTGAACCCTACGTATAACATAGACAATGACGCATCATAATTTAAAGCAGACTATCCCAATTCAAATGAGCCCAAACACATATTATAATAGGTAGATCTTGAAATATTCCTCAAAGCATGTACAGATGAAGTCAGAATTTTACATACATTTAGGTTGAAGTCATTAGAACTATTTTTTAACCACTCCACACATTTAATACTAGCAAACTATAGTTTTTGCAAGTAATTTACGACATCTACTTTGTGCATGACATGAGTAATATTTCCAACAATAGTTTACAGACAATTGTTTAATTGACTATATCATAATTCCTGTGGGTCAGAAATTTACATACACTAAGTTAACTGGCTTTAGGCAGCTTGGAAAATTCCAGAAAATGAAGTCAAGCTTTATATAATTAGCCAATTAGCTTCTGATAGGAGGTGTACTAAATTGGATGTGTACCTGTGGATGTATTTTAAGGCCTTCCTTCAAACTCAGTGCCTCCTTTGCTTGAAATCAATGGAAAATCAAAACAAATCAGCCACGACCTCAGAAACAAATTGTGGTCTGGTTCATACTCGGGAGCAATTTCCAAACGGCTGAAGGTACCACGTTCATCTGTACAAACAATAGTACGCAATTATAAACACAATGAGAACACGCAGCCATCACACTGCTCAGGAAGTAATGTAGTTTTGTGTGAAAAGTGCAAATCAATCCCAGAACAACAGCAAAGGACCTTGTGAAGTTGCTGGAGGAAACAGGTAGACAAGTATCTATATCCACAGTAAAACGACTCAAATATAGACATAACTTGAAAGGCTGCTCAGCAAGGAAGAAGCCACTGCTCCAAACCACCATAAAAAAGCCAGACTAGTTTGCCATTGCACATGGGACAAAGATCTTACTTTTTGAAGAAATGTTCTCTGGTCTAATGAAACAAAAATGTAACCGTTTGGCCATAATGACCATTTTATGTTTGGAGGAAAAAGGGTGAGGCTTGCAAGCTGAAGAACACCATCCCAACCATGAAGCATGGGGGTGGCAGCATCATGTTGTGGGGGTGCTTTGCTGTAAGAGGGACTGGTTCACATCACAAAATAGATGGCATCATGAGGAAGAACAATTATGTGGATATATTGAAGCAACATCTCAAGACATCAGCAAGGAAGTTAAATCTTGGTCACAAATGGCTCTTCCAAATGGACAATGACCCCAAGCATACCTCCAAAGTTATGGCAAAATGGCTTAAGGACAACAAATTCAAGGTATTGGGGTGGCCATCACAAAGCCATGACCTCAATATGATAGAAAATGTGTGGGCAGAACTGAAAAACCATGTACGAGCAAGGAGGCCTACAGACCTGTATGGAGGAAAGGGCTAAAATTCCAGCAACTTATTGTGAGAAGCTTGTGGAAGACTAACCAAAACATTTGACCCAGGTTAAACAATTTATAGGCAATGCTACCAAATACTAACAAAGTGTATGTAAACTTCTGAAGTGTATGTAAAACACTGGATATGTGATGAAAGAAATACAAGCTGAAATAAATAATTCTCTCTACTATTATTGTAATATTTATCATTATTAAAATAAAATAGTGATCCTAACTGACCTAAGACAGGGAATGTTTTCTACGATTAAATGTCAGGAGTGAATGAAAAACTGAGTTTAAATGTATTTGGCTAATGTGTATGTAAACATTTTACTTCAAATGTAAATGGAAAGACGACGCATAAGAGGGCGGTCAACACACAATATGCGTGTATTTGTGTGTGTGTGTGTGTGTTTGTGTGTGTGCAAAAAAAGTAAAAAAAAAAAGTTGTCCAGGTTAAAATGACCAGATCGCAACATAAGGGTTAGCTTACCAAAGTGTTGCTTTCAGGGGCAGTAGCAGTCTCAGGAGCTACAGAGAGACATAAGGGTTAGCTTACCAAAGTGTTGCTTTCAGGGGCAGTAGCAGTCTGGGGCACAGCAACCAAACAAAAAACAAAATCAACAAAATAAAAATACTGAACATTTTTGACAAATGTGTGAATGGAATGATGGGAAGACAATCTAAAAAGGTTTTGAGCAATAAGGTAAGAAAGGTTGCTATATTGTGAATATAGTCCCGACTGAAGGGCGCTGTTTGGCATAACCTAAGTTGGAGTGACCACATTCGGCACACCTTTGAGTGCCTTATTGCTTTTATTAAACTACATAGCAAAAATATTAATGGCACAAAGGTTCATTTAAATGTATTGTTTTAGTACAATCTTTAAATATCATCCCTCCATTTGAAGATTATCATCCCTGACAATAAACATTAACAGAACGTAGCTATGCAAAAAAATTATGGTCAGCTATGGTTGCTGTGCAGTGATATAAATAGTAGCTCTGTGAGAAGGTCATAGCTGTGCTTTGACTAATCAGCATCTAATACTAGAACTATCAATTTTATAATTAAGAGTTATACAAAGATGTGTGTACAAATATGTATGTATTGTTACCTGACCAAGTGTGTGCAAAGACAGGGTCAGTCCAGTCACTCCAGATGCCTTCAAACTCATCCTTGGCACAAAGTTGCACCTCATACTGAGTATCTGGCAGAGCATCAAAAATCATCCAGGACAGCAGTCTGTCCCAACTTTCACCCACCGACTGTGACTGATACTAGACACACATAAATTACGCCACAAACTCAGACAAACTAACCCAGAGAGAAACTTTATTGCTCTTGCCAAACACATACTCTTAAAGGGGTAGATCACAAAAAAAATGAATATTCTCTCATGATGTACTTATCTTTAAGCCATCCCAGATGTGTATAACTTTCCTGCTACAGCAGAATCGAAGTGAAGATTTTTATAAACAGATTTCAGCTCAGTTTGTCAATTTATCAATTTATTTTTTACACAAACCTATCGATTGGCCGCAGAAGACGTTAATTGAGCGACCGGAGACGTGTGGATTACTTTTATGCTGCCTAAATATGCCTTTTGGACCATTAAACAGCCAGCAGCATGATGGCATACATTTACATGCATTGTATGGACAAACTGAGCTGAAATCTGCTTGACTTCAGTTCTGCTAAATAAGGAAAGTCATACACATTTGTAATGAGTGAAAGAGAAGTAAATCATGAGAGGATTTACATTTTTGAGTGAACTATCCCTTTGAGCGAGGATGCGAATGCAAACACCTATAGCTACGCATGCTCAATTTTGTGTCGCTGTGTTCAAAATGTGTCAGACCACAATTAATGAAACAACACAAGTACGCTTTGCATTCTCACTGTTGCCACAAGTGGTGCTATAGCAGGATTATTGTAAATTGTCCGCTTCTACTGTGAGTTTTCTCTCAAGTCAACTACTGTCATGGTGGAGCAACAGTTTAAAGAGAGCATTGATAAAGTCAATATATTTATAGCAACTTACCAAATAAATAACACATCCAGTTTATTGGCACAGAATTTTGAAGGTACCTTTATCACCCCATTGAGGACTGAGGTTAATTACCACCACAGTAACACAAGAATAGTTTACTATACTGTGTTGACAATGCGAATGCCAAGCACTCGCATCTGCTTATGCATATTGTTATGAAGTATGTTTCTGGCCCTAAAAGAATTTTGATTCAAGTATCAATTTTGCACAAATTAGTCAAATGTCATTGACAGTTTTTAGACATTTTTAGATCTCTTCTAAACTCTAAGAGACACATGTTAGATTACCAGTGTCTATTTCTCAGGTGAAGTCACTCAGTTTTGGTCTCCATCAAATCTCATTGCTGTCTAGGAGAAACAACTAATTTATGATTAAAAAGATCTTTCTTTCTTATTGGAAGACACACCTGTGTATAAAACTATGGCCTCCATTTTATCCACAAGCTTCGCATACAGGTATGAAACGTCCTCCACTTTACCTCTTGTGCCTGTAGTGGTCGGTATCTTAACTGGAATTTCAGGTTATAGTAGCCATGCCTCCAGGTACTGGGATAAGTCCAGGACACTTTAAGTGTGTTTTTCTGGCCCTCAATTGCTCTCACCACAACGTTGGTTGGGTGATCTGGCTTAACTAGAGAGAAAAATAAGTTATTATTTATTAATTATTAATTAATTTCAAACAAAAATGTGGCAAGTTTTTAAAAGCCTATTATTAAAAAACATCTGTTCTTGCCAGATAGCCAGCTCAATGTGCTTGTATTAAATAATCTCATTCGATAAACAACAGCAAAAATTTATTTTTAAAATGCCTTGTGGCACAGAGAAACACAAGCACTCACTGATGTCCTGTAGCTTAAATGATTTTGCACTGATGGTGGTATTGCCTGCTATGTTCGTCACACACAGATTTGCCTCATGACGATTTTTGTCACCCTCCTCCACAGGAAAAGCACACCAACACCGCAAACGGGAGAATGAACAAGGTACACGTGTGACATTACCAAACTTTCTTTGAAGGGACAGAGAGAGAGGAAGAGAAGTACACAAAAGGGATTCATTTAAAAGAGGTGGAAAAGGCTCAGAAATTTAACTGGGCTCAGGGCAAAAATGACATCAAAAGTGACCAAATTGGGGGCAAATCATCTGTCATCTAAAATGTTATATATTTTATAGTATCATACATAGTAGTAGTAGAGGTAGTCTTTGGCCTTAGACAAAATTTGCCCTGGAACCCCAGGAAAACAGGGCAAATATTGCGTGAACTTGTGTTATCTGTTGAAAGTTCATGACGTCCATTGCGTTTTCATGATTGCATGAGAAATACTACTAAGTCCCCCTAGTAAGATGCCCCCCCAGGAGAGGTGGATCTGGCTTTGGGTCCTTTAAACTTGGCTCAGTAGGTAGCACTGTAGCCTCACAGCAAGAAGGTCCTGGGTTCTAGTCTTGGCTCAACTGGGCCTTAGACTACTTGGCTCAACTGGGCCATGCTAACTCCATGCTGGAGTTAGCATGTTCTTACTGTGTTCACATGGGTTTCCTCCAGGTGCTCTGGTTTCACCCACAGTCCAAAAAGACATGCAGGTTAAGTTAATTGGAGATTCTAAATTGCCTGAGAGTGAGAGTGTGTCTGTTGCCCTGTGTTAGACTGCCACCTGTCAAGGTTTCCCTGCCTTTGGCCCAAGACAGCTGGGATAGGCTCCAGTACTACCCATGACCCTGCATAGGGCAAGTGGATGGATGGATGGATGGGTTACAAATTCTCCTTTTGTGTTCCGCACAACAAAGGAAGTCAAATGGATTTGGAATGACATATGGGTGAATATATTATGACAGACTATCTATTCTTTTAAGAAGTGCTCTGATTACTTTTAAGTACTTTTCAAAATATCATAATTTAGTATTTTTTACATGCACTCACCTTCTTTTAAGGAGTAAATAACACAGCGGTCGTGGGATTATTGGTTGTTTTGATGACCAGTCACAGCGGACCTTGCTTGTGTGAGACTTCCTATAGCATGAGACAGTAGAGGACTCCTCTGGGGGCACTGTGAAAATAACACAAAATTATTAATGTTTCTCTGTAGATCAGAAAATAATTCCTTATGTGGGTGGGTGTGAAAGAGATTCCTCACCCCCAACGCTGATTTTGACGGTTGAAATCAGTCTCTCTCCTCTGTAACAACTGTAATTACCACCATTGGCAAAGCTGAGATTAAGAAGTTTTAAAATCCCTCCCCTTTCCACTCCCACGCGTAATTGTCGACCATTCAGGGTCCAGCGTGTTCGCGTTTTGATGCTTCTTGTCACTCTGGACCCATCCTCTTCATAATAGTCCTCATATTCATCATCCTCAGAAACGTTTTCTGTCCCCATGGTAACAGGAAATGCCTCTTCTTCTGATCCGGCTCCATCTGATCTCTCTGACTGGGCGGGTTGATTGACAGCACGTGAAACACGCCTTGAAGTGGTTTGTTCCTCCCTCATGGATACTGGGGGTTTAACAGTGATCACTGTGTCCTCTTTAGCTTTGGTACATTTACTTGAATCAACTAGCTTTTGGTTTGTTCCAGTTGTAGAAACTCCCTTGATAGTGGTCTGATGTGTAGCATTAACACCAGTGAATACTTTTTCTCTTTGGGTTGACCAGCTGACATTTATGTCTTCTTTCCACCCATTTCTGTGTTTTTTATTCATTACAGTGGCCAAAACCAATGGCACATCATCCACAGTGACATCACCCCTGCAGCCAAGCACAACATTGCTTCCCAACTTCAATACCAAAACTCCAGGAGGGGGCTCTGAAGAAGACAGTTCAAACAAATTCAGAGTCAGCTCATAGCAGCATATAGACCTAGAATGTCAGCCTCACTTTCATTGCATCTTTTTTTCTAATCATTGAATGTTAGTGTTGACTGAGGGTGTCATTCTATCCAACATATGCTTTGTGTTACACAGAAGAAAGTCACAAAGGTTTGTAGCTATATGAGGGTGAGTAAATAATGACAGAATTGTATTATGTGCATGAACTATCCCTTTAATCCTATGGTTGACTATATACATTTCATAGTTCACTGGCTAGGTTAAATATGGAACAAAATTGTGCAATAAAGAGCAACTTTCGAAAAGTTTCTTCCCCACAACCTCTTTCTTTCTATCACTCATTTCAAGATGAACTGAAATGGCATTACACAAAAACAGTACAAATTTAGGATACTTAAATATAGATTAAAAAGTATTAATCACTATGTGTAGAAGAAATATAATACAATAAATGGAAAGTCTTTAGTATTAAACTTTAAAATGTTACAGTCAATTATCATGCATGTCATACACAAGCACCTACTTTAACTTTACCAAGGATATCCCTCTTAAATCATCATTGATGGTATTGATTGCATCTATGAAACAAGTTAGGGGTCATTCAGACAGAACTCTTTATTGCGCTAAAAAGGATACAGCGCAATGAATATAACAGAACGCAGGTGTCTTGAGACTCATTTTTAACTGCTGAATTATTTTTTATGGAATGTTCCAGGTTCAGTACAAGTTAAACTCAATCAACAGCATTTGTGGCATAATTTACATTTACATTTATGCATTTGGCAGATGCTTTTATCCAAAGCGACTTACAGTGCAATTATTACAGGGACAATCCCCCCAGAACAACCTGGAGTCAGTGCCTTGCTCAAGGACACAATGGTGGTGGCCGTGGGGTTAGAACCTGCGACCTTCTGATTAACAACCCTGTGCTTTAGCCACTACGCCACCACCACTCCACAAAAAATAATGCTGATTACCACAAACATTTATTTGACTTCCCCTGCTCCTCTTTAAAAAAAGCAAAAAATGTGGGTTACACTGAGGCACTTACAATCACGGTCATAGCTAGTAGGGTGAAAGATGGTAATAATTCTAGGGTCCCAAAGGTCCAGGGGACCCCACAACAAATTCTAAGAAGTGTATTTTTTTATAGGAAAAGGGCCCAGATACAGTCAGGGAGCCAGATTACCTTGCTACGGCCCTGCTTACAATTGAAGTGAATGGGGCCAATCTGTAAACAAATACCCACTGTTTCAAATGTATAGCCACATGACGTAAATGATATGTGTGTAAACGTAATTTTAGTGTGATAAAATCGCTTACTAAACTTTTCTGTGTAAAGTTATAGCCAATTTTAAAATGTTGTTGCCATGATGTTGTAACAATGTAAACCCTAAAACAACCATAAAACCAACCATTTAAAGAACTTAACAGCACCCCGGGCAAAAGGCACATTTTATTTTATTTTCTCCCAAAACACTAATTAGCAACAAAACTACTTTCTGAACATCTGCTTGTCACTATGCACTGCAAAATATTCCTGATCCATGAAATAATTGTATTCAGTGTCTAAATGTTGATTTTGAGGTAGTTTGATCAAAAATGTAATAATTTAAAAAATGTTGCATACCTGAATTTTGTTTTTAAACAAAGTACTGTATTTATTTGTTGTTTTCAGTTTTAAAATAATGTTATGAAATGCCAAATTGGAAGTGGTCATTTTTAATAAGATTTATCTTAATTTGCTACTCAAAGCATTTTAAGTCTTAAAGGTTAAATCCCCCCTTGCCACTTTTTTTTTTAAACTGAATTTTTATAAAAGCAATCTTATTATTTATTTTCACACAAATGATGTTGCTCAATCAATCAATATATAATCTTAGTTCTGTTGCGAGAAAAAAGAAGAAATAAAAAATTATTTATTACCTTGTCGTGGACACTGCTCATCTTTGTAAGCAGAGTGAACTTTGATCACAACTATGCCGATTAGCAACACGAGTCCAGACCCGGTCCACATTATTATTGAGTTTTTCACCTCCAGATAGAATCAGCCACAAACAATCAGTGTATAACGGGACAAAATGTGGATCATGCAGGTTTAACATACAGAATACCTAGGCTACTTACATTTGCGGCTAATACAACAACATTTTAGGCAGCCCAATTGACAGAAAGACAAAAGATTATACGAACGAACAATTAATTTAAACAGTTAGTTTCATAAAATTTAGTTTGCGATTTACAGATAAAAAACAAACAAACAAACAAAACAAACAAACAAAAAAAAAAAAAAAACAGTTCCTTCAATGTATCATCTCGACAAGGTTCTCGTGTGTTTGTGAGAGATCCTGAAGACGGCAGCCCTTCCCCTTCCTCTCGCGCTGTTTATTGAACTATATGTTATACAAATCCGCTATTGCGAAACTGTTCAACCAAAAAGACAAACAAGTTCCTATTTGACTAGGCAAAGACCGAGAAACCAAGTATTTCTGTTTGCGGTCAGGTTTATGAAACTTTACTATAGGGAAATACTGCCCAAAGCTAATAATATCACAGAGGGGCGCCAAAATATCAAGTCATTTTATGGACTTAAGATGTGAGGTGAGAAGTTCATTACAGTGAATAACCCGTGCAATTAAACTTTTGATTATTTAGTATCAGGCTATATTAATTGTTTATTAGCCCACTTAAAATACGTCTTCAAAGATTGATAAACCTTTGCATTCAAATGTTGCACACACTGAAGACACGGAAGATTTTTTCACTTGATTAAAATCATTTAATCATATATTTCCATTGTTTACTAGATCACAACAGCAGGGTCATCTACTGTTTACAACACGGGTCATGATGAATGGACCTTCCCATTAATTTGGCTGACAAATTGCAAGAGATACCCATATGCTTTGAGATTATTTTAAATCTCTTATTGCAATATATTTTTATGCTGTGGATGGAAATATGTACACATTTAAAAAAATAACACTGACACTTTATACTTTTAAGGCATACATCGTTACCGCTATTGAACAGAATGAGAGCTAGGTCTAACTATAAGGGCGCATGGCAAGTCTCAATACGTTCTATAGTCTCTCAGTACTCTCTTGGTCTGTCTCTCATTCACAATAATATACACGCAAAATAAATTAAAATACTGGTGAAGGCCACAAGACATAAGACTAAGACAGTCAAGGTGGAATCCATTTGGTAACTCTTTTGTGAATTTTTTTTTCCCAACTTCACACAAAATCCCAACAAATTCACTTTTATAGTCCATTGGATCAATGCACCACTGTAAACCAAATGGCTAATTGATCAAAGATCCAGCTGAACAGTTTCGGGTTTGAACTGATTGGACTTCCGGTCAACCAGCCTTTACAGTAGCTTTAAGTCTTCATAGACGTTCAGGGTCGTTCAGCACCAATATGGTGAAAAGAGAGGGATGAGGAAAGAAGGATTTCATCCAGTGGAGTAGTCACATTCTCACTGAGAACAATAGTGTTTTGTCACTCAGAAAAACACACTTAGTGCTATTCTCAACATTGGGAAGCAAAGCGAATCTGCTAAGCAGGCTAAAGTTATAGTTTACAGATAATTAAATGGATTCAATGTCAAACAGACCCACAACACATGTTCTCTAACAGCACATGGGGATATTCACTTCTCGGCTGACGATTACATACACTCAATAAATACTTTAAGATTTAAATATTTCAATTTCATAACAAAATTCTATCAAATTGAATTGTGTAATCATACATAAAAAAGTAAAAAAAATAGATAAAATAAAATAATTAATTGTTTTACATTTATTAATGTATTTTTGTTAAACATTACACAATTCAATTTGATTGAATTTGGTTAAATATTTTAAATGCACAAATCTTAAGAAATAGGGTAAAATAGGGCCTGGGTAGCTCAGCGAGTCTCCTAAGCAACCAAATTGTCCTGGTTGCTAGGGATTGTAGAGTCACATAGGGTAACATCCTTGTGGTCGCGATTAAGTGGTTCTCGCTCTCAATGGGGCACGTGGTAAGTTGTGAGTGGATCGCGGAGAGTAGCATCTGCCTTCACATGCTGTGAGTCTCCACAGTGACATGCACAACGAGCCAAGTAATAAGATGTGCGGATTGACGGTCTCAGAAGCAGAGGCAACCGGGACTTGTCCTCCGTCACCCGAATTGAGGTGAGTAACCATGCCACCACGAGGACCTATTAGATAGTGGGAATTGGGCATTCCAAAATTGGGGAGAAAAATAAAATAGGGTAAAATAGTTTTTAGAGAGATTATCATTAAAGAAAAAGTCAACAGCCTTATGCTGAGCAACAAACAGATAAAAAAATAAGTAATTTAAATCAATTTGCAGAACAATGTGTTGAAAAAGATGGTGACAGAGAGATAAAAAAAGAAGGAAGAATAAGAATGCTCATCATATGTACTTTAGACAAAGAAATCTGTTGACCTGACTGAGATTTCAAAAGAAGAATATAAAATACAAGACTATCAAGAAATCATTAAAAAAAACTTGATATGGCTGAGAATGACAGAGGTCAGTAAGTAGAAATGCATATGTATTAACATTTAAGGTATTTGGGATTTTTTCCCTTGCTTTCTCTCCAAATAAAAGAAGTCTAAATTTACATATATAAATTAAACATGTAATTTAAAATAATAACTTAAAATTTAATTTAGCATATGAGAGCTATTAACATCAGCTACATGGACAGGGAGGTGTGTGGTATGTCACCCATGTCATCTTATTTGGTGGTTTGTGGTTTTTACAAGTAGACTAGAATAGAACATTCTTTCAGCCATAAACAGCTCAAATAACTTCAAATAAGCTCTCCTTACAGACAAGATATGAGATAATGTATACAGTGAAATACAAGGAATGTGGCAACACATAACCCTCTTTGTTTTTGCCTGTTGACCACTGAATCTGCATATTTTTAAAGACATGTCTTTACTTCCAAGCTGTCTGGTGCCTGTCTGCACTGGTCATCTTCTCACACAGAAACATGACCAAACAAACCAGAAGGCAAGAGCATCCACATAAAGGATTCCAGTTGGTTTATCCACCAGTCATTCACCTTTTCTCACTCAGCACTAGAAGTTTCCTCTGCAATGGGGGGAGGCCCTGGGCTGCTGGGACCACTGATCCAGGGTGCAGTTCCCCTCCAAACAAACAGTGTTTCCTAGAAGAAAGAGTTTTCAGTGAAAGAGCTACTAAACAAGGAAAGATCCAATGAAAGTTCCATATGATTATAAAATCTAGATTAAATGTGCTAGCATAAGTGTGCCTCTACCGAAACCTAAGTGTTTCATTTTACTATTATTATAACATTACTATTCATTTCTATTAATTAACTGAAGTTTGATGGTTTTCAATGTCCACTGTACTCGAATACGCCTATGAACTACATTACCTCGCAATTTCAAACTGGACAAATTAACAAACTGGGACTTTTGCAAAACAGAGGGCTCAAATGAATTGCTAATTAATTGTAATGGTTCATCATCACACAAGATAATTTCTTGTAGTCACTTCAATAGTGTTATTCAGGGAGACCACAACTACTTGCAGGTCACACAAATATAATATACATTTAATGAGCAGTTTGTTTTGCCAGAGGCCATAATTATATGATAAATGTTGTTTGCGTTAATAAGAGCTGTTTTAAAGGAATAGTTTATTAAATAGATTTATAATTTATAAATAGATTTTTAGTGAATAAGGATTTAAATTGGGGTCTTTTTCTCACACAAAACGATCGTTTCACTTTAGAAGACATGGAGTAAACCACTCAAGTCATATGGATTACTTTTATGCTGCCTTTGTCTTTTTGCATAAAAAAAACCTTGAAGGTTTTGGTGCGTGTGTGCATGTGTGTATCTTCTGCAGAACACAAATAAATATTTTTATTTATTTTTAAGAATATCTCAGCTCTGTAGGTCCTTAAAATGCAAGTGAATGGTGGCCTGAACTTTGAAGCTCAAAAAAAGCACATACAGTAAAGGCAGTATAAAAGTTACCCATACAACTCCAGTGGTTACATCCATGTCTTCAGAATGATATGATAAGTGTGGGGGTGAAATCACCAAAAATAAAAGAAGAATGTGTATATGAAAGTGGAGATTAATAGTAAAAAGGACTTAAATATTGATCATTTTCACCTATCATAATGCTTCTTAAGACATGGATTTAACCACTGGACTTTTATGCTGCCTTATGCGCTTATTCAAGCATCAAAGTTCAGGCCACCATTCACTTGCATTGTGTGGACCTACAGAGCTGAGATATTCTTCTAAAAATCTCAGATTGTGTTCTGCAGAAGAAAGAAGGTCATACACATACTTAGATGAGAACGTAAAGACGAAAACATTCAAACATATTTTTGTCTTTTCAACGAATACTTAGCAAATTAGTAAAATATATGTCCTAAAAAATATTATGCAAATTGGTTAAGAAAAAAATAAAAATAAAAAAAAGAACAGAAAATGCACAGAGAACACAATAGGCACCCGAAAGGCAAATCTGCACACTTCATGAGTGAAGTCCATAGCTCAAACTGGTCAGTACTGCTTGGTTTTCAGGTTTTTTATGTTTGCATTGCCATTGCAAGGCAACCTCGGCACTAATTCTATGATGAATAAATGTAGCCACTGTTAAAACACAGAACGACTGAGTACAGTATTTGTTTAAAAAAAATTATAAATATTATGAAAATTAGTGACCCATTTGAAAGTCACTAGGGTTCCCCTTAATACTGGGAACCTATATCTGAGGTCATTATTACTTGCAAAAATTGAGAAATGAAAGTGTGTTTAATAATGCTGCTTCCTGCTGTTTTCTCCTTAGAGGAAATTATCTATTCTTGTCAATTCACAAAATTTCAAGGGCTCTCAAGCATCAAGACTCTATCCAACCTTTACAAATGCCCAACATTGGCCTTTTTGTCATATGTCTGTATTCAATCTGTGCTTAGACATTTGATGATTTCATAAACATATTTACCTGCACAGTTCCAGTACTACATCCTCCAGACACTTTTTCTGTACACCTAAGCTTGCTGAGAGCAATGTCATCAAGGCTGCGAGTGAGGCCAGTTTCATTACATGATTGCCCTGTCTCTCCTGGGGTTGTGCCCTGAGGACCAATCACTGAGGAAGAAGTGGAAAGGGGTGGGGCTTGAGAGGAGACTTTACAGTCATCACCATTTGTCAGGATATTCTGTGCACCACTGTTGTTTGAATGTTTTTTCTTGCGAAGAGTGTCAATCCAGCCACTGCTGTGGCGGGAGGCAAATGAGCTCAGGCGCATATTCTTTCCCGATGTGATCAGCTCGCCAAAACCTTCCTGATGCGCAAATGCATAACCAGAGCGTCGAGAGCCACCTCTGCCCAGACGACCCAGAGCATTGCCACCAGCTGCTCCAGCTCCACCCACTCCACGACCCGTGCGCCCACTGGGCTTTCTCTTCTTCTGCCGCACGAGTTGAGTGTAGCGCACCTGCAGAAAGAGAGGAAAAAATTGATAAAGGGGGTTAATATGAGTGTGAGGGGATAACCAAAAAAGAGTCAATTAATTAAACTTACTGGTATGAATCAGATAATGCAGTGTTCAGGGTTAACATGGTATACTCCTCAAACAACCATAACTTTTCCAACAATCATGTTGATGATCAGATTTGTTTAATTACATTTATATATAAAAAGGTATATTATTTTATAACATTTTCTAAAATATAATGCTACAATAGATGCTTTGCCTTCATGTACAAAACTGTAGTTTAATTTTCTACAATACATAATCAAAAACCAAACCTTTTTAAGAAGTGGAAAGGACTACAAATATACTTTCTTTACACATCTACATTGCAACTCTTCTCCATGAGGTTATTTTTTGTCGGAGTCTCTCTGTACCCATTATATTTTATTCAGTTTCTGCTGTGTCTCTGTAAGTGCTGAAGTCCAATTCCTTCAGTGTGTGAGCATTTATGTTAATTAAATCTGAGACTGGATTCACAAAATATTCCTAACAATAAAATTCGTCTTAACTACTATTTTCGTCTTATTATCTAACTTTAAAAAGGTAAATAATATTATGTGTTCCTGAAAAGACTTCTTTTTTCTTTCTTTCTCACACTTAGAGACAATCTTACGAACTTCTTATAATTTCCTAACTTTATCAATTTTTTGTGTATCCTTTCCCTGACTTATCTGTGGAAACCTTAAAGCAGGGTGCTCTCACTCACACAAACACACATGTACATAAAATCAACCCAAACATCCACAGAAACTCACTTGGGATATACTCAGTGGTCTCATAAAAATGAAGAACATTTAGTGAATATCAGCTTTTAAACTATTGTTTAAGTAATATATTTGCCATTATACAAGTTTGATTTATATATATATATATAAAAAATCCCCAACAATGGTGGAGCCTGGGTAGCTCAGCGAGTATTGACACTGACTACCACCCCTGGAGTCGCAAGTTTGAATCCAGGGTGAGCTGAGTGACAGCCAGGTCTCCTAAGCAAACAAATTGGCCAGTTGCTAGGGAGGGCAGAGTCATATGGGGTAACCTTCTCGTGGTCGCAATTAAGTGGTTCTCGCTCTCAATGGGGCATGTGGTAAATTGTGCGTGGATCGTGGAGAGTAGCATGAGCCTTCACATGCTGTGAGTCTCCACAGTGTCATGCACAATGAGCCACATGATAAGATGCGCAGATTGACTGTCTCAGAAATGGAGGCAACTGAGACTTGTCCTCCGTCACCTGGATTGAGGTGAGTAACCGCACCACCACGAGGACCTACTAAGTAGTGGGAATTGGGCATTCCAATTTGGGAGAAAAGGAGATAAAAGATAATAATAAAAAATAAATAAATAAAACAATAATGCTGTGAGAATTAGGACAGACAAAAAGAGGTCAACACACTCATTCACACACACTTACAGTATCTGAGAGCTGAGGTTTTAGGTCCAGTTTGAGGAAGCGGAAGGCGAGGACTGGAGCAATACAGATGATGGTAGCCAGTGCAATAGTTAACCACACCACTGGCTGCCCAAGTGTGTTATGTGCACTTCCTGTGGTCACAATGCATCACACGCAGACAAAAGACAAAAATAAAAGATGATTAAGATCAAATTTAAAACAAAACAGTATTAATAATTAGTTTAAAAGAAGGCTGTACTGTAGTGCTTTTAAATAAAAGATTAATAAAGATTTGAAGATTGTATACCATCTTTCAATTTGAAATCTTTAACATAAAGAAAACCAAATTGTTTCTGTACCTATACATTAACAATTACTTTATTTATTGAGTAGGTTTTTTTTTTATTATTATTTATTTTATGTTGTATTTTAATAATCTACACAAGAGTAATGCTATCTGAATTTCCAGATGTCACAAAGTACGGCTTATACGCAGTGCTTGTGACACAATATAGATGTTATGAAATGTTGGTTTTGGTTCAACTGCCCAGACAGTTGGACCACAGTGCCGACTCACCAAGGAAATGGAACTGCTTGGGGAAGATGTTGAACAGGATGCTGGAGTGCATAGCAAAGAGGATAGTGAAGTAGGTACCCAAAGATCCCCATATAAAGAAGTGATTTATAGCTGTCCAATAACCCGTGTCCAGAGCAATCTATAAACAAGTAAAAGCAAAGTTTGCACTATTCAGAATACTAAACAACAAAACAGCTATACATAATTCCATGTCACTATTTAAAATGCTAAAATAAAATGCTAAAATGCAGTGACTGTGCCATTGAGTAATAGAGAATTGGCCTTGAAGTTAGCATTGGTATTTTTGCGCAGGTTATCAGTTCGAATCCAGCATAGTGTATGTTGGTATTTACACCAGGATGCAAACACCACTAGTTACCCTATTTAGTGTAAATACTAGGACTGTCAACTGATTAAAAGTTTGAAGCAAACTAATTACATGACAAATGCCAATTATTAAAATTAAATGCAATTAATTACAAATATCAATATTTGCTGAGAAAGCCCCCAAATTAATTTATTTTAATATATAATAATACTGACATATATAATTTAAATGGATATATGAAGTGTTAATGTTTGTCTATAACTTGCTGATACAGCTATCAGCCATTTTACAAGAACTCACTTGGACGCTGACGACTATAACAAGGGCTGTCGCAGTAGTGACAGCGAAAGTTTGGTAGTCTGCCAGTGGAACTCCATTACTCTGTGTGGCGTTAGAGAGAACGCCATATGGAATGAAGAACAGAACCACAGAGGTGTAGATTCCTTGTGCAATGCAGATGAAGAACTCGCGTTTGTTAAACAGCAGGTTCAGCTGGCCTGGCTCATACAGCTTTGGATACTCTAGACTCCTCTGTTCAGGGACATCCTGAGAAAGACAGGCGTGGGGGTGAAATCCTTTTAAAAGTTTAAGGAAAAATAATCAGTATTTAGTGCATAAATGTACACGCTTTTTTTTTACTATTTACCTGATCAAAGATGCCCATTGCCAACACAGGCAGGGATGTGTACACAATATTGTAGAGTGTGATGAAATACTGGTCGTAGACAGTCTAAATAAAATAATGACAGTGAACAGAAAATTCAAGGCTAAGAAATCACCTTAAAGGGTAACTAAACCCTAAACCAACTTTTTTTAGTTAATGATCTGTAAGCATGGGGCTTTATTAGTACTGGTCATTGATTCAAGTAATTTTTTTGACATTTGTGTATAAAGTGTTTTAATTCTACAATATATGGTGTAAAAACGTCTGAGTGCTGCCCTCTTCAGGTTGAACGGTGGCTACTGCAGTTGCATTTTCCTATTGGCTGTTTGCGGTACTTCGTGACGCAAGCGGTGACAGCTGACGTAAGCAGGTTCCAACTCACCACGCCAGATTCATGTACATGTCGTCTTGCGACCGTGTGAGGAATAATAATAACATAGAGTCTGACAGCAGCTGTCAATTAATCCGTCACTACGAGTCTCAGGTGCCCCCCACCCCCGCTCACCCCCGCACTCGGTTCGTTCCCTCTATCCCCGCCGGGGTCTGCCCACTTTTCCTGCATTTTCAAATATTTCTAGTGGGTGGAGTCAGACTCTGAGCAGGTGTTTAGTTACCCTTTAACCTCTCATATTTATGATTTTTTTTTAAGGAGCACCAGTGCAGTGCTGGCACACTCGGTGCCATAGGTACGGTAAGACATGACCAAAGGAAAAACAAAAACCTTTTTAACATCTTAGCAGTAGTGCATTACATTAAAATAGCACATGTTAGTCTAAAAGTACAGTTTAGAGTTACATGCATGTATGGAGAACACCGCCTTCCAAAAATGTTTTGCACTCCCCACATATGGTCTCACCTGTGCTGAGAAACCACAGAAGAATCCGAACCAGAAGTGCACCATAGTGAAGGCAAAGTTTTTGTAGAAGAAGTAACACAGAAAACGACACATACGCAGGTAGGACCAACGTCCGTGCACCAGCAAAAGTTGCTGCAGGAAGCGGAACTGAGAAAAAGAGTAATCTGATGAAAGCACGGCCTGGATCCCCTCCTGACCACTGATTCCCACACCAATATGAGCTGCTGCAGATGGAGAGACAAACAGAAGATCAGCTCATGCAGCTTGATTTATCCAAAGTTTTATCTAACTTGACTGGTTGGTGTTAGCTGGTAATTCTAAAGGGGTTATTTTAAGTTAAAGAAATAGTTCACCCCAAAATTAAAATCTGGCCATTTAATTTTGTTCCAAACCCACACAAAAGGATATTTCAGCCTCAGTCACTATTCACTATTATATTATGGAAAAAGATGCAATGAAAGTGATTGGTGACTGAGGTTCCTTCCTTTTGTGTTCCATGGAAGAAACAAGTCATGCTGGTTGGCAACAAAAAGAGGTGGTATGAACTGTCTGTTTATGATGTATAAACTAATTTCTCTTCACCTAAAAAACCTGAAACAATTTTATAATTTTATAATAATGCACTCTGACTTCTGATTTGACTCCTAAACACCAACAAAACAGACACCCCCTGCACACACCCACAACATCAAACAAAGAGAAGATGGAACACTGCTTATCGCAAAGTAAAGAACTTGTTTGGTGTGTGTGCATGTTGATAGGTTGAGTTGGGACAGTACAGAATGGTGCAAAGAGATTTGCACATAAACCACATCCGTCACATCTTGTTCTTATCCATGTTCACAGCAGCCTTTTGAAATATGGTTGCGACACCGTGAGAGCCCATGGTGGGATATCTGAGCTGAGGGAAGTGACACAACTGCATACAGTAACAACAAAACAGAAAGAATATCACAAACGCTAGATTTGAAAAATCTTTCTTTGATGCACTCAAGTTAAATGTGGGAAAAGAAAGCACAGAAACACCTACAAACACATAGTTATTCCCCCCATAAAATTTTAATTATCATTGGGGTTTATTTTCGTGACTGTGCTAAGTGTAGCGCAAGTGGGTGTGGGTGTATTGTATGTTAATGAAGTAGCACAAAGAGCAATTTGTTATTTTCCCCCTTAGAAATAGATAATTGTGCTAAGACGTTTGAGAAGCGCATCTGATCTCTCGAAGTTTGGTTCCTGTGTTTGCAGTCTGGAGATAATGGATGGTAATAAAGTTCATGAACAAACTGGCACAGCAAATGATGTCCCTGACAATCAGTGGTAGCTGTTTTATGAAAAAAAAAAGTTAAACTTTCTAGAGATCCATGTTTATTTCTCAATTAATATTTTTATTATTATTATTATGTTTAGGCTATATTTACAATATAGCCTATTTATGATATAATTTATATTGTTAGATTTCCAAATGTTGTTTTAGAGTGATTTTTCGTCATAGCAAATGAGGCCGGTTGAAGAAGTTGGAAAGGGTAAAATGTTTGGATTTGGGGAGATGGTTTGGTTATACAGTATATTATTTTTTTTGACAACTTTGTAATTTTGATTATATTTTCATTTAGTGTGAAGTGTAATTTTAATTTAGAAATATTTTTGGTTACATTTTTTGTGTTTCAATAAATTAATCTTAATTTTAATTTAATGCAAAAATCCACAGACCAGCCTGGAAGGCCAATACATTCACTGTTAATACTAGCCATGATTTGTGTTTCCGTAGATGAAAATTATTAATAATACTTGCTGTACATTATCTATAAATGAACTAAGCCTCCATCCAAATCCTGATGAGAAACACATTTTACTTCAGTATAAAAAGAGCATGTCACTAGAAATATGCCTGACATTCAACAAGGATGCAGTTAATGCACATAATAAGTCCATATTTCTATTCATCTAATTAATTGCATACAGTCCATTTACACTACCAATTTCTTATGAGTGTGCTGTCTTTGTTTATATCGCTGGTGCTTGAGGGACAAGACTAAATAATAGGTTGCTGACAGTACAATAACAGAGAAGAACCTCAGAAATAGATTGCACTTGATCCAGCCCATTAGCGATTTGCACATGCAATTTCACCAAACCCACGTGTGCCTAAACTTAGCGCATACTTGCTCAAAAATACCAAAATATCATTAACAACACTAACTTCATGCGCATGACTTATCAAAAAGATATGTGCTTAGTGCTTTTAAAACAGGGTCCTTGGGGTGGAATGATGATTTCTGGATTTGTACCTGGATTCATCAACCTCTTGGTTTCAAATAACTCAAATAAAGAGATTGGCTATATACTCACACTTATGCTTAATGCTTAAAACATTATTTATGGGGCTTCCTGTACTCTATTCAGCAGGCATACCTTACATTTAACTATGTACAAAATAAACCTCAGTCAGTCTTGTTGTTCTTCCTGCTGGAAAGCCATAAGTGAGATGCTCTAACAAAAAGGGTCATAAATATCTGTCAAGCAAAATCTGACACAGTAAAGCTTAGTGATTCTTTTCAAAACGTTGCCCTAAGTTACACTAAACTGAAGTAAAAAACTGATATCAAGGATCAATGAATGTCTATGTGTGCTAAACATGACCATGTTTCTCTCTAATATTCTCTATTTTCCTCTTACTCTTTATCATGCTGACATCATTGGCTCCATCTCCGATGGCAAGTGTGACGGCCTTCTTACGGCGTTTAACCAGCTCTACCACCAGAGCTTTCTGTAGAGGAGTAACTCTGCAGCAAATTACTGCTCGACAAGCACAAGCCGTCTCCAAAAACTCACGCTCCATATCCGTCTCCAATGCATGAGCCTGCCGCAGAAAGAGAGAGAGAGAGAGAGAGAGAGAGAGAGAGGATTGGACTTTATTTGTTCGTCACAGCATATTCTAGAAATTGTACAATGTTCTTCACTTACTGCACAATATAAATTATTTTCTGAAATATACAGGTGTTTCTTCTGCAATGGGCACTTGCGGCCCTGTTAACAGTAACTAGTTTATTTAAATTGCCTACTAAAAATGTCCAACAGTAAACATACATGCATCACAGGAGAATGTTTTTTTTTTCTTGGAAATTTTAAACATTTTTGGATTAAATGCACCTTAAATACAGAGATTTCAATAATATTTTCACATTTTTTGCACAATTTGATAAAATTACAAATATTCCGTTCTAAGAATATAAGTTTCCAGCATGCTGTTGCAACCCACCAAGCTGTGTCCATTGATGATGAGGGCAAACTCTCCACTGATTGACTCCAGCAAGGAGGAGGGTGGGGCCTGAGGAGGGGGGCATTTGGCCTCATCAGGCATATAGTTAGCAGCACCACCATCTCCACAACCATTTCCAAGAGCACACGCCCCACCACAACCTTGAGCTTCAGCCTCCTTCCCTCCATCTCTGGTGCGTGCTGACTCCAACATTCGTTCTCTTGCTTTTCTACAGCGATGCACAGAAAAAAGGATATTGGTCGTGAAATGGCTTTTCCTGAAAGATTTTCAATTCTCATGTTTCAACGGATTGATGGATGGTCAGATGTGACACATGGTTGCATTGTACCTCAGTTCCTCCCGCACACTTTGCACAGTGCGTCCATTTACAATGAAGACCTCTGTCATGTCATCTCTCAGCATTTTACAGGAATAACCAATATTCACAGCAGTCTCTGTCACAGTGGAAGAGAAAGACTAGAGTAAGCGATAAATCCTGCAGTAAAACCTATAGCTTAACTGAAACAGCAGGCTTGCATAGTGCTTTCACATTGACAGCATTTACGATGCGTAGAGTACTGCGGCTCTATGCTAAAAATAACTTGATTTCTGGGTTACTACAGTGAGAATTTCCTGTACTAACAGCCATACATTTTATAATAATGAATAGGGGTGGGCCATTGAGAACTTTTACAAACTCGATCAACGGGAAATCTAAATTAGATGTGGAAAGGGATCAAATTTACATGAAAATAGCAATTAATTAATTAATAGAATGGTATGTGCTTTTTGGAGCTTCAAAGTTTTAGCCCCTGTTGACTTGCATTATATGGACCAGCAGAGCTGATACATTCTTCTAAATATCTTTGTTTGTGTTCAGGAGAAGAAAGAAAGTCATACACATCTGGGATTTGTTTAGTAATGATTTATAATCATTTAAGGAAATACATATGGATACAATGTGAATCAAGCTTAAATGTCCTTTGTCACTTTACCCATAATCAGCCTATATTATAAGATTTGCAATATTTGCAATCCACATTAAACATGAAAATGCCACTAGCAAGACTGCCCTTAGAAATGTAATGATGTTAGACATTTTTAAATGACACCAGTAAATGCTCAGCTTTGGCAGCCATGAAAAATACAAAAACTAAAATTTAAACTATCTAAACTGAAACTACGAAACACTGAGAAAACTATACTAAAACTAACAGACAAACTGTGAAAACTAATGAAAATTAAACTAAATTGTAATTAAAAATGTAATATAAAATAGAAATAAAAACTAAAGTAAAACTCCAAAACTATAATAACCCTGCTGTCAACTTACATCAAGGTCGACAGGTATATTTTTTTTAATAAGGGAGTTAGTAATTGGCCCCATAAATTCTTTTGTTGTTTCATAAAAGCCGATATTGCAGATATTATTACTTAGAAATAAGTTTATAGTGCATTTTCAATGCATTTCTGCTATCCTCAGAGCTGAAACAATACGATAATTTAAACTTTTGTTATGTTGAGCCTTACGGTTTATGCATAGTGTGAAACCGAGCCTTAGATTTAAGTATAACAACTTGGCAAGAGCAAATATGCTTCAAAGTAATCTCTGATATTCTTTAAAAAGCACTTACCCTGCTTGTCTCCAGTTAGCACCCAGATCTTGATGTTAGCCAATGAGAGTATGGCAATAGTCTCAGGAACACCCTCCTGCAGTTTATCTTCTATAGCTGTGGCACCTAGCAACTGCAAAAGATAGTATGTAAACATTAAATATGATCTAAACCTCAGAAACAAAGCAAACATATTTATGAATGTTTTTAGGAATTAAAAACACACCATCATATCCTGTTCGATCTCCTCATAGGCAGCAGCCAGTCGATCCTCCCGGCAGTCTGTGGACTTATCAGCGCGACGGTAATGCTCCGCCCACTCCTCCCACTGCTCCTCAGACAGATCCCGATACGCCACAGCAAGAGTCCGCAACCCGTCAACCGCATACTCCTACATAAACACACGTTTTTCCAAAATCAACTCATGACATCATGACATTGTAAATTCTAGTATTATGTTTTACACACTGTCATCAGCTAAAGTGTAAACAAATATAAACAAATATATTCAAATATAAAGAGTCTGTAAAATTACATTTACATAGTGAATTTTAAATCAATATAAGTGAAATAAGACATTGGAATTAGCGGTCTATTACAGTACTATCAATACTAACAAGACACACAAGAGGGCTCTGTTGTTTAACTTATAAAGGCTGCAGCAGACTATGGCGTTCCCAATGAGAGAACTGAAACTTATGGTTCCTAGCTAATATATATAAACAACAGTAAAGGTGATATCAGCCAATAGCAAGCATAAAATAGTAAATATTGAAAAAGACCTTAAGACCAAATGCTGGTCTTAAGGTCCAAATATTGCATACACATGAATCATGAAACTAGATTTGCATTTCCTCAAGAAAATATCAGCCCTTGCAAGACAGAAACTAATTTGGTTCTATGTACAGTAAATTAAATTCATCATCAGAGTCTCATTGCCATTTTCAATACATTCAGCATGCATCTAGTTTTCTTCTCTACACATTTACTTTTTGGTTTAAAGGCTATAAATGGTTATACAAATGCAAGAAATTCAGTATGCAAACACATTTATGAAAAAAAGACAACTTGGTATTCACTATGTAAACATTATGATGACATCAACACTTTTCAAATTTTTCAAATGTAATCCTAAATGTCTTCAAAAGTTTTAAAGGGACAGTTCACCCAAAAATCTACATTCTCTCATCATGTACTCACCCCCATGCCATCCCTAACGTGTATGACTTTCTTTCTTCATAGAACAAAAACAACGATTTTAAGAGGAATATCTCAGCTCTTTAGTTCCATACAATGCAAGTGAATGGTGACCAAAATTTTGAAGCTCCAAAAAGCACATTAAGACATCATAAAAGTAATCCATAACAACTCTAATATAACAAATTGTTTACTATAAATCTTGATAACAATAAATAATTGCATGATCATGACTTCAAGATCAATTGCACTTCTTAGCACTTGATGAATGTGCAGAGCATACAAGTATAATCAAACTTGAAATCATGATCATCAAAACTGACATCAAGATTTATAGTGAAAAAGGAGTTATATTTTGGTCTCTCCTCAACTAAACCAATTTGATCACTTCAGAAGACATGGATTTAACCACTGGAGTCATATGGATTAAGTTTATGCTGCCTTTATAAGCTTTTTTGATATTCAAAGTTCTGGCCACCATTCACTTACATTGTGAGGACCTACAGAGCAGAGACATTATTCTAAAAACCTTAATTTGTGCTCTGGAGAAGAAAGTAAGTCATACCCATTTGGAATGGTATGAGGGTGGGTAAATGAGGATAACTAATCCTTTAAGTTTACAAAAATAGCACATTTACATAATCTCCAAGACAAGGTGGGTCAGCTATTTACAATAACCCAACCCGGAATGTTTGAGGAATATAAATAGAGGGCTGCCCTGCAATCACTGTAACAAGCCAAAACACACTCACGTTAAGATGGTCTGAGGTGATATTCATCAGCTCCTGATTGCAAGAATGAAGCCTCTCAAAAAGCACTGTGTCTGCCCCCTTACAGTACAGACGGATACGACCCTCCGGATTCCTCACTGAGACACACACACACACACACACACACACACACACACACACACACACACACACACACACACACACACACACACACACACACACACACGTTAGTCTACCTATCATTATGAGGACTTTCCATAGACATAATGATTTTTATACTGTACAAACTATAGATTCTATCCCCTAAACCCAACACAACCCCTAAACCTAACCCTCACAAAAAAACTTTATGCATTTTTACATTTTCAAAAACACATAGTTTAAAATGTTTTTTTAAGCTATTTAAATTATGGGGACACTAGAAATGTTGTTATAAACTACATTAATAGCATAATACCCTTGTAATGACCAGTTTGTAACCTAAAGAAATTGTCCTCGTAAACCACACCACCCACACCCACACCCACACCCACACCCACACCCACACCCACACACACACATCCATTAAATTGCAGATCTTGCACTTGTGTCTCTGTGGTGATGGTAGAAGTAATTCTCACATTAAATAAAAACAAAAAAATCTCTTACTTTTTCATGTAAACAAAGACCACATGGACATGTGCAATGTCCATATGCAAAAATAAATAAAACGCCTGCCAAACTGTAAGCACCACTTACTCAAACACGAGGGCCATAATTCCACATTATGAGAGTGTATATACCTCACAAAACATTTTCTATATTAGCACTTATGTTCCACTTATTTATGATGCTTGGCAGAGCAGTATTTAAGCTGTATTCAGATTTCTCTGACCCCTGGGAATGTTACTGGCTATTTCGCACTATCAAAGTACAAAACCATCTGGCATTAGGGCCCTTTAACACAGTGTTTAAAATCTATACAATATAGAGTTTCCCACAGGGAACTGAGAAAATTGTGTGACTATTTGACTATTTCAGTAGGCAAGATGCTAGAAAGATTGTAAACATATTTGAATACCTATGACAGACATTCTTTTGCGGATGTTATTGAAGTCCAGGATGGCGAGGAGCGTATATGTGACCTCTTTGCTGAGCTCTTGTGTGGTGACTGTACCAGGTGTGCGAGAGCGAAACACAATTCCAAAGTTACGCGCAGCTGTTACCAACGCACCCTCGTCTGGTGACTGAGCCTTATACAACAGCTCTCCTTTAGGAAGTGAAAGTGAGGGAGGGGAGGAGAGAATGGGTAAGGAAGACATACAGTAATGACAAATAATACATAAAGAGTTATAATAATATTACAATTAAAATTTGGGCCATCATTTCCCTTTAACATTATTAAAGGCAACAGCTTCCTTATTTAATCATTTTAGGCTTCTATTGGATGAAAAGACATTACTGAGTCTGCCAGATAATCAATCTTGATCCAATCCCTTACCCTCGCTCTTCTCCTCACTCATGACCGTGTGGCAGAGAGAAAGCACTCGGAAGAATTCATGCACGGCCAGTTCTCCCGCTATTACTGCCTCAAGCAGAGACTGGTCATAGAAACAGAAGTCCCGGTCTGCTAAGGGGTTCCATGCACTGAAATCCAGGGGCTGTGCCCTCTGAGAATAATATATTAGAAGGTATAAATTAATAGATTAGAAGGTAGAAGGTTTTTTCTGTACAACAACTTTCCAACAACGAGAGCAACTTTGTGATGCAAAGATGCTAGATTTACAGTACTTTGTACACTCGATTTAGTCCTTTAAAAGGATAGTTCACTCACAAATTCTGTCATCATTTATTCACCATCATGTCATTCCAAACCCATAGATATTACTTTCTTTGATAAAATATATAAGGATAAGTTTAGCTAAATGTTACACTGCTCTTTTACATTCAATGAAAGTAAAAGAGGACAGATGCTCTAAAACTACAATATAACGCTCCAAAATGACTAGAAAGCACAATAACCTAACCCTTATAAGACCAGTTTTGGTCTTTTCCATACTAAAAGCTATCGTATATCTTCAGAAGACTTGGATATAGTGCACAAGTCATATGGACTAATTTTATGGTGCTTTATTTTTTTTTTCATTTTTAGAAAAGCATCCATCCAATAGTCCAATATAAAATGATCGACTAATGGAGTACAGGTAGTCATTTTGCACCAGCTAGTCAACTATTAAAAACACTGCTTGAATATCACAAACTGATTTTCCTTTGTGCATTTGCCTACCATGAGCTGCTCTCAATTATGCTCTACTTTCCCTCTGAATCACTTACTGATTTTTGCAGTTTCAATTGAGTTCACTTTGGGATGCTGTGAATGTGTGTTGTCGAGGTCTTGGATGAGAGAAATAATTCTGATGCAATCTTTGGTCAAATGTGAATTGAAGTGTGGTAATACTTGAAATATTTTGAATCTTATTGAATTATACTCTATTGGTATTCGGTTCTTATTGGAGTCATGCCTAACAATGGAAAATGATCAGCTTTTATGGTGGAAAGAAAATGTGTCTATGTGTGTTAAATCTTTGAACACCAGCAGAGCGCATTTTGTAAAAAGCCAACTGTATGAAATTGCGAAATGTGAAATAAAAAAAATACGATAGCCTTCATGTAGACTCGGCTCCGGGTGAGTAAAAATGTGTTTATTTTATTGAAGGTGCACTCAGTAATTTTTTTCCCCATTAAAAAAGTTTTACTCCTAAAAAATTTTATTTTTTATTTTGAAACATATGTATACAATCATGAGCACTCACATGAGATAAGGACTCTACTCATATCAGTGACCTTATGTAATCATGGGGTAGGGGGTCCCTCATGGGGGCTGCCATTTTAGAATCACATGACCAGCTGAAAACTACTCACTTAATCTCAATAACCGTCTTGTTATTGGACACTTTCACATTAGAATGAAATGAATCATAGCTGATTGTGAATATTGAATTTCAACAATGGCTTCTGTAACTGAAAAGTATTGGTTTTGAATGATGCTACATCCACACCACTAGGTGTCACTGTAAGCCCAAGATTTAACCTTGAATGCATATTGTTCATAAAGTTTTTGGTAATGTTTTGAATAAAACAAAACATAAGTTTCTTATTATTAATGAGCAATCTGTTATTTGTTTGTTGTGGGTTAGAGTACTCAAATACAAAATTACTTGAAAATGCCCATTCCTACTGTTCATGTTAATTTTTATTTTATGGAAAAGAATAGTGTGGACATTTTGTTCAATTTCTCCTTTATACGGGTTTGAAACAACACAAGGGTGAGAACATGTTGACAGAATTTCCTTTTTGGGGGAACTATCCCTTTTCAGTCCATACAACGAATCTTGGCTGTGCTCACCTTTTTTTGTGAACCTAAGTTATCTATTACTTCACCTGTAAAAAGAAAGACCAGCAAATATTTACACAGCACAATGCAACATCTTTATCTTTGTATTATATGTTCTACATACTGTATATTACATGATTTACTGGCTCCATATGGTTTTATACAGTATGTTTTATGTATTTATTTGTTTTAAATCACTGTTCTTCTCAGTGAAAGGAATAAATAAAAATGATCTCATCATTTAATCATGCTCATGTTACTCCAAGGCCATTTTAATTTCTTTCCTCCATCAAACACAAAAGGAGAAGTTTGCAACAAATTATAACAGAATTGAAAATATGAAAAACTCTGGGTCAAGTTGTTCCCAGAAAACATTAAATGACTGGTGATTATGTGTGTTTCTTCAACAGAATTGCCAATATGGAAACTGAGTGTGTGTCTCACCATATGCATGGCCGTTGATGGAGCACTTGTTGAAGGTCATGATGTTCTGCGTAAGGGTTCCTGTCTTGTCACTGAAGATGTACTCCACCTGTCCCAGCTCTTCATTTAGTGTGGTGGTTCTGGCCTCTGCTGCTGTGTTACTACGGCTACAGTACATCCGTCGGTCCCAATTAATGAAGTAACTGTGACCTAGACGAATCACCTCCACACTAAGAGGTTTACGGAAAGACAGAGAATGTCAGAGGGTTATGACAACACAAATATGATCTGCTTTTTTTATGGAAGCACACAAAATTTACAACAAACCTCCTAACCAAACTTCCACCAAAATGACACACACACACGTTTTTATATTATTGTGGGGACTCTCCATAGACTTCCATGCATTTTATACAGATCTAACAATTATTTATATCCCCTAACCCTACCACTAAAGCTAACCCTAACATAAACCTTTTTACATTTAAACATTTTCAAAAAAATCATCAATTAGTATGTTTAATAAGCCCTTTCTTAGAGATGATCTCTGGTTTTACTATCCTTATGTGGACATTTGGTCCCCACAATGTAGTATAAACATGTACACACACACAAACACACACATATGTTGGTGCAGCTATCCTTATGAGGACTCTCCATTGACATAATGTTTTTTATACTGTATGAAGTATAGATTCTATCCCCTAAACCTAACTACCTTTAAACCTAACCCTCACAAAAAAAACTTTACATTTCAATAAAACATTGTTTAGTATGTTTTTAAGCTATTTGAATTATGGGGACACTGGAAATGTTTTCATAAGCAACATTCATAGCATAATACCCTTGTAATTACAAGTGGGTAACCTAAAAAAATGTCCTCGTAAACCACCCAAACCCACCCCCCACACACACAGATTTTCTGTGCTATATAGACATTATTTAATGTGCAACTGAGAGACAATAGCACAGCAATCTGCCAGCCTGTTAAATGAAGGCACTTAAAATGAAACTTTCACCCAAAAATGAATGTTCTGTGGTCAAAACCTGTATGGATTTCTTTTGTCCATGGAGCACAAAAGAAGTTATTTATAGCAGATTGTCCAAGCAGCTCTTATTGCCTAACTTCTGCTTCTGTTACACTGAAGAAAGTATTTCTGGTTTAGAACAACATATAGTAAGAGTCAGTTCTGTATATGGTGACACATTTGTTTGGTGAACTATCTCTTTTATTATTTGTCAGTAATGTTCATTCATAGCAATTTAAAAAAATTGCATGTCAGAGGGACAATGCGTGGAAAACAATTACATCTAGAATAGAAACAGAAATTTCCATTCCTCGGACAACTATATAAAGTGCGTAGCTTCAGCAGAAAGTCTGTGACTGTACAGTAAATGCTGTGCCGTGTGGTGCTGCTCAGTGCATTGCTGCAGTTCTTCCTAATGAGTCTGCACGGGTAAGAGGAGCGCTGCATTAGCTGAAGCACATGGCAGAGTTAAAGCTCAGACAGAGCTAAATTCAGTAGGGCCAGGTTGGGTTCAGGACTTTAGTGATGTTACATGGATTATATCATACGGGGGGCTGTTGTTACATATTTCAGAGAGAAAGAATAGAGAGTGGGGCTTATGGATCTCTTACCTGATATGAAAACATGAAAACAACCAAACAAATCCAAATAAAATGAGAAATACATAAAGCAGTGGTTCTCAACTCGTCAAACCCACAAATTAGTCACAGGTCTGTTCTGTCTGTTTTCAGACAACAGGGAAAAACAATAAATGCTGTTGAAAAGCAGATTCAGCAATTAATTGTGCCAAGTAAATACAGCGAATTAAATAATCTTATCAACTTTTAAGAGGGAGGAGAAAACGCTTCCTATATCTAGTTTTGTTGATGTCAAAGGACCTGCATTCAATCAAGTGCTAAAATTATGCCGCAAATTCTTCTGACAGAAGCTGGAGAAAGTAGCCAACATGGACAAAACAAGGTAAAAGAAACTTTGTCCAAGTCTACTATATATTTAATATAAGTTCAGTTGTTTTAATGCAGCCAGGATAAACTTGTTTCGTGCACACAAAGTGTTTTATGCAGTGAATTATATTCTTCTTAAATCAAATAATTTTAAATAAAATTTTAATGCTTGATTTTAAGGATATCTTTGTTTACTTTTGTATGATAAATAATTTAAATACTATATTTTAAGCTCGCCGGTTTACTGCACGTCCAATGTAATATTTGGGTAAACAATGTAAACAATGTAAAACCAGCTGAGAAGCACTGGTATAAAGGATGTATTAAACATAAAATAACATCAAAGCAAAAATGCTTAAAAATAAAAAAGCATCAAGATCAAGAAGAAAAATGGATTTCCATTGGCTCACTCACTGCTTTCAGTCCCCACACCTTGCTCTCTTTCTCACCTTACATAGAGGGAGATCGGCACAACCGTGTTGAGGATGATAACATAGGACCAGAAGGAGAGGAACGCAGAGAACAGGAAGTTGTTGACTGGAGGGTCCCAGGGGAGGAAACTCTGAAACAGAGAGCCCACCTCTTTTTCCCACACCGCATTCCCTATGGCCAAAATCACTCCCATACACACCAGGAACCCAAAAATCTGACAAAGAGGTAGAAATGGGGTAATGGGAAGGGAGAGAAACTAGAATGTTAAAAAGCAGGTGCAGAGTTGAAGAAGGGGGAAAACTGGGGAAAGGGAACTATGTAAATGAAAATTCTGATTAATTTCAATTGTTTGAAGTATTAAAGGTCATATCATAATATATATATATATATATATATATATATATATATATATATATATATATATATATATACATTTTTTTTCTCCCTGAGATCCATTTATAATTTCATATTCTAGTTATCATTGACAATTTCCCACCTACTGAGATTTATTTGGTCCATTTTTGCTGCTGTGCCTTTACATTGTAGCAAAATTGCTATGTTTGTTTGAAGCAATTAAATGCATTTATTTGTAATTAAATTATATTTTATTATATAAATATATTATTATTTATATATTATGGTGTTTTAATATAAAAATATTTTATTGTTTGTATATATATATATATATATATATATATATATATATATATATATATATATATCATATATAATTTTTTATTTAAAAAAACGTCATTTAAAAAAAAAAGGTAAAAAATTACACATAACAGTAGCTGACGCTCTGAACCAGGGGTACTCATACTACAGCCTGCAGGCCAAATATATTTTTTTTTTTTCTCATTAAACTACAATAGAAAACATATAATAAAAGTTCTGTTAAAATAACACCCCCCCCCCCCCCCCAATCTTAATTTTTTGACATGCACACATCAGTGAACAGATTTTAAAGCAAGTTGATAAGAAATGTATATAAATAAAGTTACCAATATTAAAATCATGTTCTGTGAATGGATTTTAATGTATTAAAAGCAAAATAATAATCTCTGTGACAAAAACACTGTAGGCTCACCCCCTCTTGAAAATTGTGACCTAAACCTGGCAGCAAAATGTTTGGGGACGCCTACTCTCATAGATACACTATCATAGAACAGTAGTAACGGTATGGTGGGAAGACATTTTACATTGAATATCACATGTTGCCAGGGGCGAAAATTTCATAAAAATGTTGGGCGGGACAATAAACATAACAATTCTCAAGAGCAATTTTTGAAGGTTTTTTTTGTTGTTGCCCCGTTTGCATTTGTATTATTTTCTTTCTTAAACAATTATTTTAAGAATATATCATTATATTATTTACAATACACATATTTTAATGATATTTTAGGGGGGGACAGCCCTCAGATAGGGGGGTCCTGACCCCCCCGACGATTTCCGCCTATGCATGTTGCTAAAGTCACATAAAATTCACCTAAAAACAAAATGTACTTAAAGGGATAGTTCACCCAAAAATGAAAGTTCTCTTACTATTTACTCATCCTCATGCCATCCAAGATGTATATGACTTTCTTTCATCTGCTCCAAACGAAGATTTTTAGAACATTTCAGCTCTGTAGGTCCACACAATGTAAGTAAATGGGTGTCAAAATTTTAAAGCTCTAAAAATCCACATAAAGGCAAAATAAAAGTACTCCAGATAAGTGGTTAAATCCATGTCTTCAGAAGAGATATGATAGGTGTGGGTGAAAAACAGATCAATATTTATTTATTTATTTATTTACAATAAATTCTCCTCACTGCACAGTCAATCTCCACTTCACTTTCCCATTCTTCTACTTCTGTTTTTGGTGATTCACATTCTTCATTCATATCGCCCCCTACTGGGCAGAGAAGAAAATGTATGATAAAAAATGACTTAAAAAATGAATCTGTTTCTCACCCACACCAATCATATTGTGTCTGAAGATATGGATTTAAACAGTCACATGGACTACTTTTATGCTCCCTTTATATGGATTTTGGAGCTTCATAATTTTGGCACCTATTAAGTTGCATTGTGTGGACCTACAGAGCTGAATTTCTGTTCTGCAGAAGAAAGAAAATCATACACATCTAGGATGCCAGGAGGGTAAGTAAATCATGAGAGAATTTTCATTTTTGGGTGAATTATCCCTTTAAAAATCAAGATATTTTCTCATCAGTGACGTCCTAAAAACTATTTCAATAAGTAAAATTAAATATATAATTAATATAAATGATATATTGGGTCCCTGAGGGTTCAGAAGCACCCTATTCGCATGTAATGAAATGACAGATAGTCGTCATTGACTTAAGAGGTCTGCAATCCCGCAGAACTCTCACAGTAACCACGGGATCTGATTAGATTGTTTGTGGCGTAAGATTATATTTCAGATTTAGGGGAGGGTGGGAGCGGGCAGTCCGAGAATAGCCAATAAAAATGCTATGTGGATATGTTTTATTATTATTATTATTAATTACTGAATGCAAAAAACAATAATTATTATTTTATTTTACAACTATTTTCTTAGAACAATAATCTGAAAAATACGACATGAAAAAATTTGCATATAGCACGTGCATCAAATGATCCAATCCTTATATAAAGCAGGTTAAGTAGGTAGTCAAAGGGGCTTTAGGAGAATGACAGAGCAGAGCGTGGGCACACTGTGTTATCAAAGGATATGAAACTGGGACTGGAAAATGGTAAATTTAATGTTAGGAAACCAACCTTCAACAAGTCAGATGGGCATCATTTCATATGTAATCTGTTAATAGCAATAATAGAAAAATAATCAATTCTTTGTCAACACTTCTCTATTTGAATGGCTTTTGCCCAATGTGGAAAATAAATGTGGCGTTGCATGAACGGGAGCGGTCAGGAAGAAAATTGTTGGGGGCAGCGAGCGGGATAACGTGGAGTAAAATGTAACGGGAGCAGGTGTGTGCAGGATAGAAAAAAGCAAGATGGAAAAACAGTCCCACGCAGACCTCTTATTAACATCTAAACCTGGACGTTCATGTGTTGATGCATTCATCTATGTGACATCACAAAGTTGTAGAAGTTCAAATAAATAGTTTTTGCAACTTAGTTTCATTAATTTACCTTCACACTAGGGAGAAAGTTTGAATGTTTAAACTATTAACAGGCACACATATATTACACTATGCAGCATATGTTTTGCACACATTCAGCAGAGGTTTGTAAGAGAGTGTTTTTGTAAACAGTTTCTCACCCATAGCACCAGTGTATTCATCAGCCGGTCTATACTGGTCCGCTTAAACTTGGTGCAGCCACTATTTTGCATCAGCTTGGTGTCGGGACCTGAGCAGACCAAAGGAAATTAACATCATCATTATGACATTCATGTTAAGAAAATTATAAACTCACACACACAACACCAACCTGCGAATATAACAAGGCCGTAGCAGCTCTCTGTGTTGCGCAGTACGCAGCCACGGAGCAACATGTTTTGGTTGCTGAGGTGGTATTTACAGTCTTTCCAATACAGGGTACCACAGAAACGGTCTAGCTTGTTGTTGGGAGGCTCACACACCACTTCTCCTGCATGTGCACATACACAACAAGAGAGAGAGAAAAAAAAAACACAATTATAAAAACACAACAAAACAGTAAATTTGACGTGTTATGATTAGGGTTCCCACATCTTCAGTATTGACCAATTAATTACTATGACTTTTCAAGTTGTTTGTGATTCCTGGATAGGCATTTTATATTGTGCACTCAATTTAGAGCTGATGAACTACTTTAAGCTTAGCTAGAAAGATTCATATCCACTATAGAAATTCCTACGACTTTCCATAACTTTTTAAGATTTTATCGAGTTCCATGAATTTTCCAGACCTAGAAATCATACTTTTATAAATCCTTGACATTTCCATGACCATGGAAGCCTTGTATAATAAATAGTACAGCATCCCAGGCATCCAGTGCAGTTTGTGAGCTTTGGATTTTTTTTTGTTGTTGTTGAAGCGTAGGTGGACTGTGCTGCTGATGCTGTGAAAATGTTGATGTGTGTGTGTGTGTGTGTGTGTATAGCAGCACATTATGCTGGGTGTGAAAGAAATGCTGATGAGAAAATGTTCATTACACTCATAAACTCCTTCCCTCGCTCTATGTGTTTTTTCATTCTCTTTAGTGAATTAACACACTGAAAATTCATCAGTCCTTCTTCACTGTCTTTTATTTTTTTATTCTATGTGCTTTCTCTTTTACTAATTCACCTGTTCTCTAATCCCTCTTTGTATGTTACTAAATCACACACTCATTCCCACTCTCACCGACACAACACACACACACACACACACATGTTGGTCTACCTATCATTATGAGGACTTTCCATAGACATAATGATTTTTATACTGTACAAACTATATATCCTATCCCCTAAACCTAACACAACCCCTAAACCTAACCCTCACAAAAAACATTCAGCATTTTTACATTTTCAATAAAACATAGTTTAATATGTTTTTTAAGCTATTTAAATGAAGGGACACTGGAAATGTCCACATAAACTACATTTATAGCATAATACCCTTGTAATTACCAGTTTGTGTCCTCGTAAACCACATAAACATGCCCACACACAACTACACACGCGCACACACACACACACACACACACACACACACACACACACACACACACACACACATATGTTGTGTTTCCACGTTTTATGGGGACTTTCCATAGACATAATGGTTTTTATACTGTACAAACTTTATATTCTATCCCCTAAACCTAACCCTACCCCTAAACCTAACCCTCACAGAAAACTTTCTGCATTTTTACTTTTTCAAAAAACATAATTTAGTATGATTTATAAGCTGTTTTCCTCATGGGGACCGACAAAATGTCCCCACAAGGTCAAAAATTTCGGGTTTTACTATCCTTATGGGGACATTTGGTCCCCACAAAGTGATAAATACACGCACACACACACACACACACACACACACACACACACACACACACACACACACACACACACACACACAGGACTTGAGATGTTCGTACCATCAAACTGGGCCAGATTATTAGGATCCCCAAGCTCTGAGGTAACAGACAGAGACTGACGCACTTTCATATTCGTCTCGCTGTGGCAGAGAAACAAAGAAATGAGCAAACAAAGCTACCCATCCAAGTATTGAACTGTACTGGATACATCAAATAACACTACGCCAACTTACAGGACAAACTCAGGAAACAAAGTCTTACCCATCCAGTTCTGCAGTCTCAATGTAACACAGACCATGAGGTTCACTGCTGGACAACAGCAGCAGGTCAGCCTGCAACACATAAAGTATGGGTAGCTGACATGAAAATGATTTTACAAGTATTATGCATGGGGTAATAGTTATAAATGTAATGCATCCATTTTCACTTTTACAATTAATTTGTCATGCCCAAGAACCATTTAAAATAAACTAGTGAAGGTAAAAACAAATGACTATTTGGTCAGTTAAACAAATCTGAGTGGAAAACTATTTGGAACATGTCCATTAAATACCCATTCACAGTGTATAATTTAAAATATGAACAAAGTAATAGTCACTCAAATGTGAACTACTCAGCATATTAAGCAAGACTTCTGAGCTGCTGGTTATCCTCAGGAGACACAGTTACATAACCAGAGGAAGAATAAACAAATTAGACCTTGGTTACTAGATCAATAGCACAGTGCAGAACAGCAGCATAAGTATTCATGTCTGATGGATAAGTAAATCCATCAGACTTTGTGAGTGTGAATACATGGCTATGAATTAGCAGTATCTGGGAGTGCTGAGCTAGTACCAACCTAAAAATATTTTACAAAAGAGAGTGTTTAATTAATGGCCTTAGGCAAAGCTGTTACAGCTACATGGGTGATCAGGATAAGAGTGATGTCATAAACAGATAAAGACTCACTGCCACAAATTGATTGTTCTCTAGTTTGATGATGTCACCCACTCTGACATTCATCCAGTTCTCCTTCTGAAGACTGAGAAAGTGAGAAAAAAAGCCTAATTTGTGCTTTGTGAATACACAAAAAGTTATTATAAAATGGACAGAAATGTTTTTACTGTAATTTTAAAATGATAATTTAGCAAGATCAATATTTCATTTCTATTTCATTTTCAATCTTGGCAGATGTGTTCTTGTCAACACGAATTTAAAAGGAAGTGTGTATATTAATATAAGACTCACATGCCAGCGATGAGGACCTGAGACTGACGGTTATTCACCTGGTTGTCACTCTTGTAACGAAACTGTGAGTGAAACAGAGAAATGTCAAACGACTGTTTCTTCTTGTGGTAGGTGTTGCTATTATGTGATATGTGTGTAAAGGGGGTTTTGGTAGTCACAGTATAGGTGTGTGTGTGTACATACTTAGCAATATTTTTGGGAAAACATTTCCTCATGGGTGAGCTAAATCTAACAAAAAACACCTTGAGGACATCCAGAGACCTATTTCATACATACAATAAATAAAGTACTTTTCAACGTTCAAATTGCAGATTTATTTTCTTTTAGGGGTAGTTTTGGATTAGGCTATGGTACTGTATGTATATTCAGCTTACATACAAACAATAGAAGTCTACGATATGTCCTCATTTAGACAGCTAAATAAGTGTTTGTGTGTGTGTGTGTGTGTGTGTGTGATTGTGTGTGTGTGTGTGTGTGTGTGTGTGTATCTCTGAGACTCACATAATCATCAGTGGCATCTTTGACTGCAGTGATGCTCAGCACCAGCACTAAAGGCACAATGGTAGTGAACCAGGACAATGAGGAAATCTGTGGAATCAACTGAGAGAAAGACATTGCCACATTTACCCTTTAGCCATTTTTATAATACACTTACAAATTCTCACCACACAATTGTGTAGATGCAGTCTAAATCTATGCAGGAGAATTTCAGACTTGGAAATAAGAAACATTACATAACACTGCATTAAGCAGAAAAGTTTCCATTCTTCATATTTGTTGGAACATTCCTGTATGCAGTACATTAGTGATCATAGTCTGAATGGTTAATCTTAATCTGAATAAGCAAATATAAACTTGCTTGAAAAAGTCTCCTCACTCAAAAAATTATTCTATAATACTGCAGCTTCACTATTCTGCCAGTGTCGGGAAACTCATAATAACTTTTATTTGAACTTGAGCATATATACTGTAAATGTACAGTGGTTATTCCAAATAAATTGTTTACATGACACAGAATTCTGATTAATGCAGGCTACGTATATGCCAGCTATATTATTCAGATTTCTATAAACCGGAATATTGGCTTAATTGTGTTATGGTAATCAGGTTAAAAGTATAGTTTAATTCTCTCATCATTTACTCACCCTCATGACATCCCAGATGTGTATGAATTTCTTTCTTCAGCAAAACACAAACATAGAGTTTTTAGAAGAATATCTCAGCTCTGTAGGTCCATACAAAAAGTTTTATTTTTATATATAAATCTCCACTTTCACGTTATCATTCTTCTTCTTTTGTTTTTGGCGACTGGGCAGGGAGGAGAAATATTTTGTAAAAAAGACTTAAATATTAATCTGTTTCTCACCCACACTTATCATATAAATTCAGAAGACATGGATTTAACCATTGAAGTCTTATGGATTACTTTTATTCTGCCTTTATGTCCTTTTTGGAGCTTCAAAGTTCTGATCACCATTCACTTGCATTGTATGGATCTACAGAGCTGAGATATTCTTCTAAAAAATCTTCGTGTTCAGCAGAAAAAAGAAAGTCATGCACATCTGGGATGGAGTAAATGATGAGAGAATTGTAATTTTTGGATGAACTATCCATTTAACATGTTTACATGACTGTGACGAGGAGGAGGGCATGGCTGGGCCGTGATGGAGCACGGCCAGCGCTGAATCAGCTGATCAGCAGTAGAGCGAGATAATGTGCAGCCGGAGAGAGATGCATGCGTTGGCGCTGCATGTGTGTCTGTGTTTGTTTATGTTTTACTTAAGTATATTATCTAATTAAAACGTTATGTTGACCGTTCAGCCGGTTGCCGCCGCCTCCTTGCCCAACCGTTACCTGTTACAATGACAAATGCATAATCATAATATGATCAAGTTCTGATATGCATGTTAGTGCAGTCACTGTTAACACCTCTCTTCTAACCTGAATATATTATATAGTGCTCCCATTTCTCTCTCTCTGACCCACATTCACACACAAACACACAAACACACACACACACACACGTTGGTGTAGCTATCCTTATGAGAACGCTCCATCAACATAATGATTTTTAAACTGTACTAGATTCTATCCCCTAACCCTACACCTAAACCTAACCCTCACAAAAAACTTTCTGCACTTTTATTGTTTAGTATGTTTTTTTAAGCAATTTGAATAATGGGGACACTAAAAATGTCCTCATAAACCACATTTATAGCATAATACCCTTGTAATTACCAGTTTGTAACCTAAAAAAATCTCCTAGTAAACAACCAAACCCGTCCACACACATCACACACACACACACACACACACACACACACACACACACATCACACACACACACACACACACACACACACACACACACACACACATCACACACACACACACACACATCACACACACACACACATCACACACACACACACACACATCACACACACATCACACACACACACACACACACACACACATCACACACACACACACACACACACACACACACACACACACATCACACACACACACACACACACGTTGGTGTAGCTATCCTTATGAGAACTCTCCATCAACATAATTATTTTTAAACTGTACTAGATTCTATCCCCTAACCCTACACCTAAACCTAACCCTCACAAAAAACTTTCTGCACTTTTATTGTTTAGTATGTTTTTTTAAGCAATTTGAATAATGGGGACACTAAAAATGTCCTCATAAACCACATTTATAGCATAATACCCTTGTAATTACCAGTTTGTAACCTAAAAAAAATCTCCTAGTAAACAACCAAACCCGTCCACACACATCACACACACACACACACACACACACACACACATCACACACACACACACACACACACACACACACACACACACACACACATCACACACACACACACACACACACATCACACATCACACACACACACACATCACACACACATCACACACACACACACACATCACACACACACACACACACACACACACACACACACACACACACACACACACACACACACACACACACACGTTGGTGTAGCTATCCTTATGAGAACTCTCCATCAACATAATGATTTTTAAACTGTACTAGATTCTATCCCCTAACCCTACACCTAAACCTAACCCTCACAAAAAACTTTCTGCACTTTTATTGTTTAGTATGTTTTTTAAGCAATTTGAATAATGGGGACACTAAAAATGTCCTCATAAACCACATTTATAGCATAATACCCTTGTAATTACCAGTTTGTAACCTAAAGAAATCTCCTAGTAAACAACCAAACCCGTCCACACACATCACACACACACACACACACACACACACACACACACACACACATCACACACACACACACACACACACACACACACACACACACACACACACACACACACACACATCACACACACACACACACACACATCACACACACACACACATCACACACACACATCACACACACACACACACACATCACACACACACACACACACACCCTAACCTCTCATCTGTCTAACTTCTATAACACAATATTAACCCCCTCAAGGAGAGGAATGTACCATCTGTCTGTCTGTTTAATCAGATGTTTGACTCCTTTCTTTCTCTCCCAAAAAGAACACACCAACTATACATTCTTCTTATATAGTAAGTGAGTACATGTAATGTATGACCAATGTGTCAAGATGATCTGTTAGTGTGCCGTTAACTGTAGCTAACAACAACCACTTTGCCTGGAGTAATATTGCCATGGTAACAGGGACATGACCTTTGCAAATAACCGCAATCCATCCTTAACACTTACAATAATTTACACTCCTTGTCACGATTGACAATCCCACCATCCCGGAGAACGTTTTTACTGAGGTCGATAAAACTGCACAACAGTAAGCACAAATCCAGACTTTATACCTGCAGAATGAGGAGAAACAGGAAGTAGGTGTTGGCAACTTCCTGGAACTGCTCAAACAGGTTGACTGGTAGGAAGGTGATGATGTTATACTTTGAGGTCATGATGCAATTGCTCTGTGGACAGAGAAACAGACGAGACAGGTAAATAATGACAGTGTACACTGAACTCAGGGTCTATTGATGTGGAAGCAAAAAATTCTGCTATTAAGATGCAAATCATCTTAAAGTTGTGTGTGTGTGTGTGTGTGTGTCACTTACAGCATACTGGAACTTCTCATTGTACTCTCTATCATTGGCTCGGACTCTCCTTTCCTCCTCTGTGAAGAAAAAAAAAACACACTTTGATGTGAATAACAACAGGACTGAGATATCTGAAAAGTGAGGCAGAAACACGTTTGAGTTTCGTGAAGGATCATTGGCTTACAAATAGACACATACTGTACACACACAGACCATCTAGTGGCACGCCACCAAGTACCTTTCAGGCCATAAACCACCAGTTCCCTATAATACAGAAACTATGCAATCTCATGCTCAATGCCACACACACTAAAGTTTATTAGGTAGGATAGGGCTGCGTCCAACGTGCCTGACGTGATGGAGGCAACAGCTGATTGTGGTGTGTCTGATTAATTTCTGTAAGAGAATAGACTGCGGTTACCACATATTTATAAGCCTGCTGTTTTCACTTCAGCTGAGAGAGAGTCAACCCAGTTTCACATGCTCACATAAAGCTCTTTCCATATTAACCTCAGTCTTTCCAGTCTGACAGACACACAATACAAAAACTCACAAACAAAGAATAATAAAAAAAAAAGGCTGTCAATTGAATGCATTCATTTAGGATAATAAGACAGACTGGTCTATGTGTCTCAGACAAATTGACAAAGTTTAAATAATGTAAAGTAGATGTAAAAATAACACTCCATTGCAGTGTAGTCGACTGTAGGCCAGAGACAGGCTTATGTTCCATGATATTGACTTCTAAAGCCACTTTTGTCATGTCTATTCAATGATTTAAAGAAATGTTTCAACAAATGTTGCATTGTCTAAGTTCTGCCATTGTGCACAAGCTTCTCTCATGCACTCATGTAAGAGCAACGGATCAGACAAGTTTCAGAGGGAAATATGGATGCTAAGCGCAGCACTTTCACATGGTAACTAATGGATATTGAACAAAAATGTGTGTTAAATAACTATAACATCGTATTGCACAAAACTATCAAAGTCAGAGAAAGTAACAAGAAAGGCTCCAATACAGAATAGCCGAGCCCTGCATAAGCACCATTATGTGTGCACCATAAAGGTCAAACCCTTGCATGCAAACAGACACAGCAGATCTATGGCCTGTTTCTATCTGCACTGAGCTCCGCACACATGCTTTGGTCCTCTTAGCGACTGAGACTCACACTTTTTGTGGTTTCCTGTGCAAAGGCAACTCGACTCGCTAATGTATTTCCTTTATAATGGTCAGAATCGCCGGTTCTCTCTCTCTCTCTCTCTCTCTCTCTCACACACACACACACACACACACACACACACACACACAGTCATCATTCCATTCACACACATAGCGTTTCAAACCTTTCTGACTTTCTTTATTCCGTAAACCTCAAAAGGCGATGTTAGGCAGAATGTTAGCATCAGTCACCATTAACCTTCATTGTATGGAAAAAGTTGCAATGAAAATGAACGGTGACTGAGGGTAACATTCTGTTTAACATCTCCTTTTGAGTTTCATGGAAGAAAGAAAGTCGAATTTAAGTTGAAATTAAAACAACCTGAGGGTGAGTAAATTATGACAGAATTTTCATTTTTTATTAACAATACAATAGTAATTGGGGTCATAATTACAGCAATGTTGTGTTCTTGTAGCTCAACAGGTGCTAGCAACACCAAGGTCATGGGTTTAATTTCCCATAATGCACAAATTGAGAAATAGTATAGTTATAAATGTAAATGTAATCTAAGCGTAATCGACATGGACACTAAAAGGGACATGTCCCCCCAAAATTTCAGATAAGTGATAAACTGATATGTGTACCCCCTACATTTGTCCGAAATGAAAACATATAACATATATAATTCATAATTATTCTTTATAATAATGTAGTATTTTTATATTTTGTAAGCCTATGTTTCTACAGATATCAATAGCATGATAATTTACAAACACAACCTTGAAGAGTTATTTTGTTTTTCATCAACTCTTTTCTCGATCTCCACTTTATTTTGAAAAAGACAAATGTTACTGTCCTCTCATCCATTTCTTGCCCCATCGCTCTGTCATTATTCCTCAAGGTCACATCAATCTTTTGCCTTTCCTCGTGGCTATCTCTTGTCCTCCCTCCCTCTCTGTTATCAGTCCTGATGGAAAATCACACAGCTGTTTCCAGCCTCTGGGAGAGCATTACCTGCCTATTGGCTGCCGATGACATAATGGTACAAAACGTCAAAGGCTCTGGTTCTAGCCAGCGCAAACCTAAGCAAACTGGGCCATTAAGCACTTCTTAACACAGTGCCCTTCTTAACACATCCATGGACAGCACCGCAAGAACCGCAGTGGATAAAACGCTGCTTGTGTGACTTTTCTCAAAAAACAGCCATTGACAGAGAACCGGCCGTTATTAATGCAATTCGGCACTACTGTCAAGGACATCTGTAATTCTCGCTCACAAATCTGTGCAAAATCAAACAGGCTAGCAAGTCATAGGTGGCAGTTGCCATATACATTAAACATATATAAATCTTATGTAAGTTAGTGTTGTCTAGAGACAATATTCTGAAAGTCATGGGCAGGCTCAAAGCAATTGAAACATGGAGCAAAAATGCTTCTGAAAGTGTCAAAAATGCTCCTGCCCCATGATATTTAAAATGTGATATATTTAAAAAAGGAGTCTTTGAATTGGGCCTCAACAACAATACTTATTTAATCAAAGTACTACTGTTTAGTAGCACTAAAGTACCACTGATGTGCCTGTTGTCTCCACCATTTCAAACAATTTGTCTCAGTAAATGCCTAAAAGAGAAAAGACACAGGCCCAAAATAGCCGGGCTAATTGCTACAGTGCATTCAACTTTCTGCTCACACAGCAAAGCATTGAGGTGAGCCAAATACTGACTCCATCCTTTACATCCTAATATCTATATATATTATGGCTTGCTTTTGCCTAAAGTGTTGTTTGTGTTATCTTAATTTACTTTTTTTAAGGAAGATTAGGAGCAGCAAATATAGATATATGGATACCTGAGTCAGGTTTGTACGTCTCCTTGCTCGCACACGCTTTTTCATTTCTGCCTACAAATTTTCTTTCGGACTGTGGTCAAGGGCTTTGTGATGGCCACTCCAATAACTTGACTTTGTTGTTCTTAAGCCATTTTCCCCCCAACTTTGGAAATATGTTTGGGGTCATTGTCCATTTGGAAGACCCATTTGCAACTGAGCTTTAACTTCATGGCTGATGTCTTGAGATGTTGCTTCAATATATCCACATAATTTTCCTTCCTCATGATGTCATCTATTTTGTAAAATCCACCAGTCCCTCCTGCAGCAAAGCACCCCCACAACATGATGCTGCCACCCCCATGCTTCACAGTTGGGATGGTGTAATTCGGCTTGCAAGACTCACATTTTTCCTCCAAACATAATGATGGTCATTATGGCCAAAAAGTTACATTTTTGCTTCATCAGACCAGAGAACATTTCTCCATAAAGTAAGATCTTTGTCCCCATGTGCACTTGCAAACTGTAGTCTGGATTTTGTATGGCAGTTTTGGAGCAGTGGCTTCTTCCTTGCTGAGCAACCTTTCAGGTTATGTCAATATAGGACATGTTTTACTGTGGATATACATACTTGTCTACCTGTTTCCTCCAGCATCTTCACAAGGTCCTTTGCTCTGGGACTGATTTGGACTTTTCGCACAAATCTACGTTCATCTCTAGGATATAGAATTTGTCTCCTTCCTGAGCAGTATGATAGCTGCATGTGGTCCCATGGTGTTTATACATGCGTACTATTGTTTGTACAGATGAATGTAGCACCTTATGGTTTTTGGAAATTCTTCCCAAGGATGAACTAGTCTTGTGGAGGTCCACTATTTGTTTCAGAGGTCTTGCTTGATTTCTTTTGATTTTCCCATGACGTCAAGCAAAGAAGCACTGAGTTTGAAGGTAGGCCTTAAAACACATCCACAGGTACACATCAAATTGCCTCCAATTAGCCTATCAGACGTTAATTGGCTAATTGTCTAAAGGCTTGAACCATTTTCTAGAGTTTTCAAAGCTGCTTAAAGGCACAGTTAACTTAGCGTATGTAAACTTCTGACCCACTGGATATAGTCAATTAAAAGTGAAACAATCTGTAAACAATTGTTGGAAAGATTACTTGTGTCATGCACAAAGTAGATGTCCTAAACTACTTGCCAATACTATAGTTTGCTAATATGAAATCTGTGGAGTGGTTAAAAAATGAGTTTTAATGACTTCAGCCTAAGTGTATGTACAATTCTGACTTCAACTAACTAACTAACTAACTAACTAACTAACTATATATACTATGTTTGTATGTGTGTGTGTGTGTGTGTGTAATAATCAGGGAGTTTCTGTCCAGGTTTGAGTAATGCTGTGTGTAAAACTACAGAGAGGATTCTCTATGAGTAAATACGTTATATGGGTTATATGAGGACAGGCCTACTAAGTCTCTGAGCTTGGCACCCACAGACTGCAACCCAGAATATTCCATTCTAGATGAAAATATCTATGTACATTCAGAATAAACAGAGGAGAAAATGTGTTGCACAAAGGCTATTTTTGCAAGATTTGTGTGTGCCTTTCAAAAGCAGAAAAAGTAGCACAATTCCTGAGACCAAAAGCAAAGATTACATAACAAGCTCCTGGACTCCTGTGCTTATAACAAAACTAGAGAATCTAACACTCAAAATCAATGGAGGTGTCACAAAAATGTACATTCATAAAAGGATTAAAGATATGGTAAATTAAATTAAAATCTAAAAGAGATCAAATAAATAAAATTAAGCTTCTGAATATAAAATGTCCTGCTATCAGTATTTATTGTTGACAAAAACAAAATATGAAATATGATTTAAGCCATTTATGGCCTAAATGTTTTCTTATATTGGCTTCAAATTCAAATTGGAGACCAGTGATGTTCTGTTGACATTTTAATATTTTACATATACTGTAAGCAACACAATGTCACTTTTACCTGTACTGACTAGTTATTTTGATGGCAAGTGTGATCCACAGAGATGAACTTTAGTTACTAATCTCCCTCAAATAATTAAAATCTAACTGACTCCAATGCCAGTGCTCGAATTCAACCCTCCGTTGTTCCCTTTTTAATCTTGATGATCTACGGACATCAATTATCCTAAGAGAACAATCTAACATTGAGACTGTTATACTGTCTGGAGTTTGAAGGATCAATAAGTTAGTGTTAAGTCTAATCAATGTTTAATTCATTTTAATAATGAATTATAATCTTTGATAATAATTGATATTCTATTAAATTTGATGATTGTTGATTTAAAGGATTAAAAAAAGCTAACATTGATTCTAATCAGTGTTCTATTGATTTTAATAATTGATAGTTATCTATGATAATTATTAATTATTGCTAATAACCAAACCCGCTCCTAAACTGTGAGCCCTACATAAGTCTGACGACAAGAAGGGGTGATTGTTACAAGGTATGTGCCGTGGTGCCATGCCCATCTTGGGACTCGAGTCTGTAGCCAGTGCTGAAGCGGTCTCATATGCATAAACCCGTGCGGCGCGGCCGCGGATGCCATATGCCCCAGTAGCCTCTGGAATTGTTTTAGAGGAACCGCTGTGCCGGGCTCGAAGAGAGCGTGGCACCTGAGCACTGACTGAGTGTGCTCATTGGTGAGACGCGCTGTTATTGAGACTGAGTCTAACTCCATGCCGAGAAAAGAGATGCTCTGAATCGGGACGAGCTTGCTCTTTTCCCAGTTGACCTGAAGCCCTAGATGGCTGAGGTGCCTGAGCACCTGGTCCCTGTGAGCACACAGTAACTCTCGAGAGTGAGCCAGGATGAGCCAGTTGTCTAGGTATTTGAGTATGCGGATGCCCACTTCCTTTAGCGGGGCAAAAGCTGCCTCTGTGATCTTCGTGAAGACGCGAGGGGACAGGGACAGGCCGAAGAAGAGGACCTTGTACTTATACGCCTGGCCATCGAACGCAAACCGTTAGAAGGGTCGTGTCGAGGCAGAATGGAGACGTGGAAGTGCGTGTCCTTCAGGTCTACCACCACGAACCAATCTAGCTGTCGAACGCTGGTAAGAATGTGTTTCTGCGTGAGCATTTTGAACGGGAGTCTGTGTAAGGCCCGGTTGAGAACTCGCAGGTCCAAGTACGATGTACGATGAAGTAAGGGCAGTAGAAACCATTCTCCATCTCGGCTGGAGGGAAGGGCTCTATCGCATCCTTGAGGAGTAGGGACATGATCTCTGCTCGTAAGGCGCTGGCTTTCTCGGCGCGCACAGAAGTGGAGTGAACACCGCTGAAACGAGGTGGGAGCCGGGCTGAACTGAATCACGTAGCCAAGTCGGATGGTCCTGGCCAGCCAGCACGACGGATTGGGAAGTGAAAGCTACACATCCAAACTCCGCGCGAGGGGCACTAACGGGATACTCACTTTTGACGTACTGGGACTGTAGAGTTTTGGGGCCGGGGTGCTGTGAGAACGGCGCGCACCAGCTGGATGACCCAGGGAGTGAGAAAATGGCTCTTTATTGAGAATATGGGTGCTGCAGCCCGAAAGCGGTGCGGCAAATGAAACAAGGATTCTCCTCCCAGCCTTCCACCGTGGGACGGAGTGGTCTTGGTACCAGTGAACGTCTGACTGCTTGGGTTGCCCATCTCAGGAGCGCTTCGGAGCTTTCCTGGTCCTGGAAGGGGTCCCGGAGATGGGGGGTGTACGCCATCTGCGAGGTGCTCGATGCTGGGGCTGAGAGCTGGGCCTGGGTTGAGGTGGAGCTACCTGTTTTTTAGCCGCAGGGGGCCGCCCTCGGCGAGCACTCGGGGCACGCTGGTTTGGCGCGCCGCGGCAAGATGTGTCATCTGCTTCTTCACAGCTGAAAACTGCTGGGCGAAGTCGCTGACGGTGACCAGAGGTGACGCTCCTGGACCACGAGGGTGGCAATCGCACATCCGAGTGCCTGCGCTGTGACCTTTGTGGCTCTGAGAGCCAGGTCGGTGGCAGAGCGCAGTTCCTGCAGCACGTCGGGGTCAGAACTATCCAGGTGCAGATCTTTGAGTGCCTTGGCTTGGTGAACTTGCAGGAGAGCCATGGCATGCAGGGAGGAGGCGGCCTGTCCGGTTGCGCTGTAGACTTTCGAGGTCAGTGATGACGTCATTCTACAGGCTCTGGAGGGGGCACACGTGGGCCGCCCCACCATCCAGGGTAGTGAATGCTGTCGAGCGGAGGGGTCCGTTTCGGGCAGTAAAAGGTGCCACATCAGTGTCAGCTCGTCATGAACTTCCGGGAAGAACAGAACCTGGGCCTTGCGCTCACGGCGGCCATTTTAAAGGCACTTGATGCCATGCAGGTTGACGATATGTCTTTATAAATATCATGTAGTCACCACTGTTTCAGATTAGACAGCTGGGAGATTTTCACATAACAAACAACAACAACAAAAAATCAGTGTCAAAAAATACAGGTAAGGTCTTACTAGACTTTTTCAACCCAAGGTGATTACAGAAAAGGTTCATTAAAATAGGTTTCTTTACTTATTAGCCTTGACAACTTAAGGTCTAACTGACAAATCACTTTTGGAATATTTGAGGCCTGGCAACAGTACAGCTAAGAGAGCAAGGGTATTTTTGTGGGCCTCCACTATACTTAAAATGAAACTGCTGATTTTGTCTTGTATACCTGTACACAAGGCACCCATCACTGATGAGTCATCCTGAACACTTTCAGATGGCCCTAACTGTCCAAGTGGGTACATCTATAATGTTGTAAACACTACATAACAGATTGTAATGCAGAAACTGAGACATAAATAAACCAGTCAGACAAATGAAGAATCTTATTCATTTCAAACCTTTTTGTACAGTTAAAATCTGCCATAGATGATTCCAAGCACTAAGTGTAAATGACTACACATACAGTACAAGCAGATCAATGAGTGTAAGAAATTCCCCAGACCTTTAAAATAGCACATAAAGTCAAACTCAATCTGCAGTAAACTGAAATAACAAAAAGCACTGTCCTGACATTTGCGGTTGTGCCGAGTGATTGGCTGTCCATCTTAACTCTTCACCAAACCAAACCAAAAATGTAATTCTTCACCCCACTCACTAGTTAGTTAGTATTAGCTTCACTAACAGATCCTTACTTTGTAAAACAATTAGCTACAGTAACAGGTATGGGAAGCAAACTAAATATGAGAAAATGTTAAAGACTAGAAAATTAACTATTCATAGGATATTCTCTCATTAATTAATTTATCCTCCAGTGTTTAGAGACAACTGCTGTGCAAACACCCTTTCTCTCAATGTAAAAACACGGTTATGCAATCATTGCCATAAGATCAATAACATGACTTTTTGACTGTACAGAATGAGAAACATTTGAAGTGAACTGGGACGCAGGACACATGACTGAATCTGTAATGTGCAGTAAGAAGGATTTGTTATTACTGTTGACCAAGGGTGATCATAAGTGTTGACAGGGGAAATCATGATGTATGTTCTAATCTCTTCACACACAGTGGACATGGGGTGATGTTGGGAAACATGAGTGTGAAATAGTGAATGAATAAGCACACTTATGAAAGAGCACAAAGTCTTTATTTGCAGGATGGTGTGTTGAAGGAGGAATAAACAATGATATAACAATTAATTAAGAAATGTCCCTATTCCCTCTATTCAATCAATTGAATAGCCTATGTTACATAATCTACTTTACAATAATAAAAATCATTGGCTAGTCCTGCATTCCCCATTTCAAGTCGAAGACAGACAGATAGAAAATGTATGATCAACAAATTGTGTATAGCGAAGTAAAGGTACCTGATCCTTTTCTTATTTTTGTAGAACTGGACAATCCTTCTTTCTTCCATTTCAGAGGGAGAATGATTGGAAACCACTTCTCCGGGATGTCTTTCAGGATAGTCATGTTGTCCTAACGTCGTTTCGTTTACATTGCATTTGCTCTGCGCACACAGCAGCAGGGGCGCGCGGACTTCACAACAGAGGATCGACGGATACACGTGCGCAGCAGCTTCAGACCAACGCCAAATGACATACCGTGAAAGGAAGAGATTCAATCACTGATGCGCCCGGTCTTCACTACGATACCACCGCCAATTGATTTGCCGCATAGTCGTTGAGGTCATACGGGGTGATGCAGACCAATCTGATATCACTGCCGCTAGACCGGTTTACTATTTTAAAAGACGCTATTGATAGCTAAATACGACTGTGATACCACATCCACTCAAGGCATCAACAAAAGTAACTTTCTACATCTCAGATTCTCGCTGACAAACGTGTATGACCTTTTACTTGCATAAGGAGCAGTTCACACCAAACACATTTTTTTGTATCCGTCTGCGCTCTTGCTGCATTGACGGACGTCATTGACCGGTGCGCCGCATCTCGGTGTTTTTTCAGTGTCCCCTGCAGGATGTGTCTTTAAAAAGACAACTGCGTTCTGTTCTATTAGTTGCGCTGCGTCTTTATTTATTTAAGCGTATGAACAAATTAGATCTGAACGGCCCCTAATGTGTGTCTGTGTTAAATGTAAATGTCTATTAAGGTAATATTAATACGACCTCTAAACTCCAACATAGGCCAATAGTACCATTTATTCACTAATACCGGTCTTGATTTTTGAGAGGACTGACAACGACATTTAAAATAACAACACTCTTACTGGACTCTTTTATTAAAAACATCGCCACTGACAGCACGATGTTGTTTTTATATGATATAATCAGAAAGGCTTTCTATTGGTCAAGGATGTGTCCAATAGAATCCAGCTGATGCGGTTGCCAGAGCAACTTGACACTGCAGAGCTGTGAAAGCTGTATTCTACAAGATACAAGAAACCAACCTCCATGCTGGCTCAGTTGGCAATGAAACATCCACTAATAAGATCCAGAGCCAAAATGGCTACAGATAGTTTCATACCTTTTATCCTGGGATGGGCAAGGAGGGGAAGAAGGGGTGGCACTGTGGAAGACATCTGGGCTAGTCAGGTGCTTGTACACGTGCAGTGTCTGTTTGTATGTGGAGTGAGTGGAAAGGGGCAGTCTCATGTGAAGGAAACCTCCTGACTGCTAAACACTATGCTCCAGCATATTCAAACTCATGTGCATATGAAGCAATGTTTTTTTTTTAAATAACTTTTGATCTTGCACTGCACCACAGAGAGAACACACACACACAAGACCCAAGCTTTGGATCAATATGACACCCATGGCCACCCATGTATACACTGAACAATCTCAATGAGAATGCTAATATTGCTATAAAGTAGCCCCTTAATTGTTAACCACACTCTCTTGTTCATATAAGATTGTTCCACATTAGGTGTGGGTGATAAGACCAAATACCTTATACCACGATATGAGTAATTTTATATCACGATAAAAATATATATTTCACAATATAGTAAAAAGTTCCTGGAAAATCAAAAAAAAATTGTTTATATATTAATTAACCTCATTGCACACATATTTTACATATGCACACTTTATAAATACTTATTTATAAGTATTTATAAGTTACATATTTATAAACTACTTCCTCTTCTACAATTTTCTCTTTCTTTGGAAATGTCCAACATTCTGTATTCACATAGAGAAAATGTGAATAACTGAAGGCAAACATGGCTGGTTTGTTTCCTAATATAACATAATTTGAACAGAATTTGAGTAAGGGTGATGATGTGCAATTTAAGGGGAACTCTGGTAGAATTCAAATGGCTAACGAAAGGTCAGCGCTGTGATATTGAGAGAAGCCATCTAATCTAATTTTTCTTAAATTCTCCCAGTCTCAAATGAAGCCCTGCCCACTGATAAATACACACACCACGAATATGGATATTTACATATCGCAATATATACGATATAGCAAAATCTCAATCGATTGACACTGTATATTATCACCATGATATATATTATCATATTACCCAGCTCCCTTCACATTACACAATATAACAAAATGGAATTAGACAGTAGTGGTCAGGAAGCTCTGGAAAAGTCTCTCAAACTAGAAGGAACTTACTTTGTCAAATCCAAAAAATTAATTCTGTTTATAGTACAATGAATGTCGCATGCAATAAGTTTCTCAAAAGAACAATTCATTATGCATATTTATTTATTTAATCATGAAAAGGATATTTCATTTACATTGGTTCTGGGCAATTAAGAGGCTAAATTTCCTATCCATCTTTGCACAAGCCAGGAAAATGAGTCCTAGATGAGGTTTGAAAGCCCTTTAGAAATTAGTACCATGTAAATATTTGCTGCTGCACACATGAAGGCTAAAGTTTCTTTTAAAAAATTCAGAGCACAGTATGGCAATTAAATGAAAACGTGTGTGTATGTTTACCTGGGGGAGTACTTTTTCTGAACATTTCCACACCTCTAAATTTTTGCTGCTCTGTCCCATGGGAAAATCTACACCCACACACACAACAAGAGAGAGAGAAACACATTATTAACAGGATCTCAAGGGTAAACCAGGGACATACCAACAGTTTACGCTCACTCAGGAAATTCAGTGATATTTAATCCTTAACAACGACAGTGTACAGATCAGTCAGCTAAAACTAATCCACTGTTAATGAAACTGCTGCTGTAATCTTAATGCCTGAATGTTGTGAAACAGAATAAATTGTGTTTATCTTTATTTCCCTTTAATCAGGTAGTGAGATTTGTGACTCATGAATATTGCATTAGTAATTGTTTGGTCAACATTTGAAATAACACGTTTAAAGTTGTTACATGTACCCATTATTTATTAGGTGAGCAGTAATGGGATTATTCAAGGAATATTCCAGGTTCAATACAAACTCAATCAACAGCATTTGTAGCATAATATTGATTATCACAAAAATGAATTTAGACTTGATTCTCCTTTTCTTAAAAAAAAAAAGAAAAAAAAGAAATCTAGGTTCCAGTGAGGCACTTACCAATGTAAGTGAATGGGGGCCAATTTTTGAATTTTAAAATACTCACTTTTCCAAAATGTAGCCACAATACATAAACAATATATATGTAAACGTGATATTAGTGTGATAAAATCACTTACTAACATTTTCTGTGTAAAGTTATGGCCAATTTTACAACTTTGTTGCCATGCATTATGTAATGCCAACAAAACCTAAAGCCCTAAAATGACTGTACAAATTACCATTAAAAAACGTTACATCTCAGATAATACACAAGTTTTAACAGAAGAATTAATGTTAATGCTTTCATAAAATTTTAAACTTCAAATTTCTGCCTTTAAACCCTCCAAAATTGGCCCCCTTCACTTCCATTGTAAGTGCCTCACTGTAACCTCGATTTCTGCTTTTTTTTTTAAAGAAAAGGAGGAACGAGTCTAAATTCATTTTTGTGGTAATCATCATTATGCCACAAATGCTGTCGATTGAGCTTAACTTGTATTGAATCCAAAATATTCCTTTAGGACAGTAATTTTTGATGCTGAGTCATAGAAATGGACTGTTTAGATGTGGACCAGCAGCACATTGATGTCCGTGGCTCTGGTTACCAATAATTCTCTCTTTGAAGACTCCACACACTGTTTTATTTCTGTCTCATATGGAATATAGGCAGACAGCAGAGCAGAGCTCTGTTTAAAGTTGGATCATCTTACTGAATAGGAGTGTGATGAGAAATATTATTTTCTGTATTATTGTGGATCTGCTTACTACTCTAAATAAAAATAAAAAACATAAAATGATTTTTTTTTTAGATAATTTAGATAGCATAAGTTCTTTATGTCCCGAACACCACTGTGTATAGGAGCAATTCGAAAATTGATAGACTCCATAATATGGGCAAGAAAGTTAATAGAAATGCCGATGTTAAGACTGAAACTACTACTACCTAAAAAAACAATATTGTGCTCTGCAGTTTTATATCACAGTGTCAGATAATCTCAGTGTCACAGTGTCAGTTAATTATTAAATATGGGCATAGTTAAGTAGTGTAATTTATGTCAACATATGTAAAGGAAGAGAAAGTTTATGTCAGTATCTTTTATTACCCAATACTGCACTTCATTTTTATCAAACGTAATTTTTCCAGCCTGTGACCTGATGTAGTTCTATGCAATTTTTCAGAATAGCAATTTTTTTTTGGGAATAGCTGTGGCAAATTATACAGCATTTAGACTGGCTAGCAAAATCTATGGCCCTACCTTCCGATCTTTTCTGTAAATGATCAGTAGCTTTTTAATATTCACTTAAATCAGAATGAGCTTTAATGCCATGTGTGCTCACGTACACAAGGAATTTCTTTTTTGGTGATAGGAGACACAAGCAAGTGCACACAGAACATTACAGTGAGACACAGAATATAAACAAGGTAAGAGTATAAATAGACATACAAAGAAAAATAGGACATATAACACAGAATGGCGTATGTACATGTGCAAGTGGTAATATATGTGCAAAGTAGGGGTAGATGTAATATGAGTGAATTTATATACATGACATATTTATACATTATTGCACTATGGGAGTCCTGGGGCAGTTTTAATTGTTCATGTGGTAAATGGCCTTAGGGTAAAAACTGTTCATGTGCCTGGTTGTCCTGGTGCTGAGTGCTATGTAGCACTGGCCAGCAGGCAACAGTTCAAAAAGGGAATGGGCAGGGTGTGTGGGGTCCAGAGTGATTCTACCTGCACATTTCCTCACTCTGGAGACGTACAGGCCCGTAAACAGCTGACCGTAAACGATCTCTCTCTATCGCACCACCATCCGCAGTCAGCCTGTATCCCTCTCGGAGGCTTAATTAGCCTGACAAGGGACCGGGTGTGTATAATCACGACCCAGCCCCGCCCTCCGCCCTGTCACATTCCTCTCTCGTTCTCTCAGGCTGGGGAGACCCCGGCATTACGTACCCCCTTTCACTGGGGGAGGGTGTGCCCTAAGCCTCGTCTTAAGTCATCCCCCGCCTTCATGAAAAATGCTGTTAAATTTTAAAGAGAGGGAAAATGCCAACGTGGAGTGGCAGTGGGGGAGAGAGAGGAGAGATAGATAAAAAAAAAAACACTTACTCGCCAGTTCTCCGATACGCCGTAGCTTGGTCCTCGGCCACTCCACCCTCTAACGGAAGACAGCCACACCTCCCCGGGCAGATCGGAGGCAGTGCTCCAGACGCCCTGACTGCTCCAGGCGGTCGGTTAGGAGCCCCTTCTCCCCTCGCGGTCGGCTGCTCCGTTGGGGTGGATGGTAGTGGCAAGAACTCTACTATGGCGTATCCCTCCTCCTTCCCGGGTTTTGGCACCACTGTAAAGGGATTTAGACGGGCAAGGAGGAGGCGAGAATTGGCTTGACAATATAAATAATAGTTTAATGAAGAAATAAACAAAAGACACAAACACAAAAATACACCATCATCCGCATGCGGCCTTTATCCCTCTCGGAGAATTAATTAGTCTGATAAGGGACCGATAAAACGAACCGCGATTGCGATTACGGCTGCCATGATTATGTTAACGTGAAAACTGCCGGTTACAGTGTTTAATTTAAGTCTGCTCCTGTTGCGTAAGTGTTTTCTATTTACAACGCGTTTTTGCAGCAGTTGACTATTCTAACCAATAACTAACATGTCCGTTGACCAATGAAATGGCAATTGCCAATCAGAGCCTCTTATATTAGTCCTCCGTCCTATCTGTAATGACAACTGATCCTAATGTGCAAGTTTTAAACCATCTGAATACCCAGATGCTTGCTTTATGTTCTTTCTCTCTTCGTGTGGCACACGTAAATTAATACTGAAGAAACATCACCTGATACTTGAAAGGAAGCTGTAGAACAAGAGTGAAAAGCACTTTGTAATTATTTTGGATTCATTGCATATTGCACCGCTCGCTTTGAACGTAGATGTTAAATACACTTCAAATGAGCAACACGACTAGGGCTGCAACTAACGATTTTTTTGATTAATCTAACGAGCATTAGAACGATTATTCGACTATAACGATTAATCATTAGCTCTTAACCAATTATTCAGCTTGTGCCCCGACTTAAAAGGTTGTATAATACGTGCATACTAACAATAAAGAGGACAAAATCATCTTATAAAAATACCTATAAATGACATTCACTGAATTAAAGGGATTTTATTATTTTTTTTTTTTTACGTTTAATTCAGTAAAGAAATTCACTGCAAAAAAACCTATTGTTATCAAATGTTTTTGTCTTGTTTTCCATTTAAAATTTTCTAAAAATCCTTAAAACAAGAAACATTTACTTGAGAAGCAACATATAAGATATTTAGACTTGCTTTAAGAGGACGTGTCTTAAATATAAGTGTATTTTGTACACTCACCTAAAGGATTATTAGGAACACCTGTTCAATTTCTCATTAATGCAATTATCTAATCAACCAATCACATGGCAGTTGCTTCAATGCATTTAGGGGTGTGGTCCTGGTCAAGACAATCTCCTTAACCCCAAACTGAATGTCAGAATGGGAAAGAAAGGTGATTTAAGCAATTTTGAGCGTGGCATGGTTGTTGGTGCCAGACGGGCCGGTCTGAGTATTTCACAATCTGCTCAGTTACTGGGATTTTCACGCACAACCATTTCTAGGGTTTACAAAGAATGGTGTGAAAAGGAAAAACATCCAGTATGCGGCAGTCCTGTGGGCGAAAATGCCTTGTTGATGCTAGAGGTCAGAGGAGAATGGGCCGACTGATTCAAGCTGATAGAAGAGCAACTTTGCCTGAAATAACCACTCGTTACAACCGAGTTATGCAGCAAAGCATTTGTGAAGCCACAACATGCACAACCTTGAGGCGGATGGGCTACAACAGCAGAAGACCCCACCGGGTACCACTCATCTCCACTACAAATAGGAAAAAGAGGCTACAATTTGCAAGCGCTCACCAAAATTGGACAGTTGAAGACTGGAAAAATGTTGCCTGGTCTGATGAGTCTCGATTTCTGTTGAGACATTCAGATGGTCGAGTCAGAATTTGGCGTAAACAGAATGAGAACATGGATCCATCATGCCTTGTTACCACTGTGCAGGCTGGTGGTGGTGGTGTAATGGTGTGGGGGATGTTTTCTTGGCACACTTTAGGCCCCTTAGTGCCAATTGGGCATCGTTTAAATGCCACGGCCTACCGTTTTGTTTCTGACCATGTCCATCCCTTTATGGCCACCATGTACCCATCCTCTGATAGCTACTTCCAGCAGGTTAATGCACCATGTCACAAAGCTCGAATCCTTTCAAATTGGTTTCTTGAACATGACAATGAGTTCACTGTACTAAAATGGCCCCCACAGTCACCAGATCTCAACCCAATAGAGCATCTTTGGGATGTGGTGGAACGGGAGCTTCGTGCCCTGGATGTGCATCCCACAAATCTCCATCAACTGCAAGATGCTATCCTATCAATATGGGCCAACATTTCTAAAGAATGCTTTCAGCACCTTGTTGAATCAATGCCATGTAGAATTAAGGCAGTTCTGAAGGCAAAAGGGGGTCAAACACAGTATTAGTATGGTGTTCCTAATAATCCTTTAGGTGAGTGTATATACGTGTATTTATTTCATGTGGTTATACTTTTGTGAGTGCAATAAATACAAAATATACGTATATTGAAGATCTATTCCCTAAAAGCAAGTCTAAATATCTTATATGTTGCTTCTCAAGTGAATGCATCTTTTTTAAAGGATTTTTAGATATTTTAAAATATTTGTATTTTTAATATTATATATTCAACATTCTCAAATAAAATTTTTTTTCCTGCAGTATAGTTGCTAAAAAGAATTATGTTGTTTTAAATAAGTTTTAGATATTTTTAGAGGAAAATTAGTTTTTATAAAAAAAAATAATTTATTCTATACCATAGATATACATTTAAATTATTTGCCTTAATTAACAAACATTATTACAATATAAAATATAATACAATATAATGCTTAAAATATGCTTTGATATCCACCATTGAAATCTGAATCTCCTGAAGTCCACTATCATCTCCAATGTATTGAGCTTGTTTAGCTCAAGGTTGTTGTGACTGCATCAGACAGCCAGTTGTTCAACCTCCCGTCTGTATGCAGGCTCGTGGACCATGGTGTCATCTGCAAACTTCAGGAGCTTGACAGAGGGGTCCTTTGCAGTGTAGTCATTCATGTACAGGGAGAACAGCAGTAGAGAGAGAATGCATCCCTGTGCTAATAGTGAGGGTCTTGGATGTGATTTTCCCCAGTCTCCCTATCTGCTGCCTATCTGTCAGAAAGCTGTTGATCCACCGACATATTGTGGTGGCCACAGAGTGCTGGTTCAGTTTGGTTGAGAGAAGATCAGGCATGATGGTATTGAAGGCTGAACTGAAGTCCACAATAGGGATCCTTGCACAAGACCCAGGTCTGTCGAGGTGTTGCAGGATATTATGCAGTCCCATGTTGACAGCATCATCCACAGACCTGTTTGCTTGGTAAGAAAACAGAAGGGGGTCTAGCAGTCCAGTGATGTCCTTCAGGTTGTCCAAAACCTGTCTTCATGACCACAGATGTGAGGGCGATAGTTCTGTAGTCATTAAGTCCTGTGATATTTTTGGGGGTGGGATGGTTGGCCATTTGAATCAGCAGGGAACTTCACACTGCTCCAGTGATCTATTGAAGATCTGTGTGAAGATGGTTGCCAGTTGGTCAGCACAGACATTCAAACAGGCAGGTGAAACACTGTCTGGGCCTGAAGCTTTCCGTGTTTTGTTTCCATAAGTATCGGCCAATACCGATCCCAAGCTGACACCAGTGTCATTTTTTGGCATAATCAGTTTAGAATATCTTTACATTATTGTGTGGAACTAATTGGGTGTACTCTTTAATATGTAAAGAAACACAAACCTCTAACTACACATTATTTAAATATAAATGTATAGCTTATTAAGAAACTTAAGAAGAGTAATTCCACTCTTCAAGTCTTCAGTGAAAAGAAACCAGTGTTTTCTTTTTCTTTCTTTCTTTTTTTTTTTTTTTAAAATGTTTCAACTTGCATCTGGAATTTAAAGGATTCAGATTTCTTTTTTTGTTCAATTTTGTTGTAAGACATCAGTCCACTGTTCATTTACACAATTATTTTTTGGAACCCATTCGACTTAAATATTATTATAAATTGTAAACAAATACTAATTATGACAATAATAATAATAATAAATTGTTATTAACATTATTATTATTGACTTTTAATTTTAAATACAGCAGTAATATATTTAAATTGTTAACTTTTTAAACCCTCACGATTTTATTTTGACATTCGAAACTCTCCAGGAAGTCCTGTATGTTTCTGTTTGTAGGCAAGTTCACAGTAGTTTAATTCACTTCTTTTTCAAATTCGGATAAAATGCTATTCTAAATGCATATTATAAGTGAACCGAACTACTGAGCATCTACCTCTGAGATACTGTTCTTCAGTAGCGATCAAATATTGCTCAAAGAGTGAAGACTAAAAATAGGTATCAGATCGGCACATCCCTACTTAATATTTCCGTCATCAGCAGGGGGATATTCAGAGTTATTGGAGAGACATTTTTGTGCCTCAGATCTGCCCCCAGAATATTATTGACAATGACCACTTAAAGGAATATTTCATCCAAAAATGAAAATTCTCTCATAATTTATTTAGTCTTTGAAGCTCAAAAAAGTACATATAGCCATCATAAAACTAATCCATATCATTCCAGTGGTCTAATTAATGTCTTCTGAAGGGAAACGCTAGAAGTGTATAAGAAAATAGAGCAATATTTTAATAATTTTTTACTAAATATTTTAGCTTCCGGCCAGCTTGAGGTTTGTAAACTGATTCAAACAGCTCTCCTTGTTCATCGTTCCAAGATGGTGCCGCAGTTGACTTATTCAAAACAGCTGAATGAGGCACCTATGTATGATTCTCTATGATCCTCTGTTGTAAACAAGACTGCACATAGGTTTTTTTTTTTCATATTTCACATGTCAATTCTCGCGTAAACTTGCCAACTCGCTTGACCTTGACCCTCGTGAATTTTTATTCAAAAAGATTTATTGATGGACCTACAGAGCTGAGATATTCTTCCTAAAATCTAATTTTAGAAGTCATGAGTAAATTATGAGAGTTTTTGGGTGAACTAATTATTTAAATACCTGCATAAACAGTGTGTAATCTCATTTTATGTACTGTAGACAATCAAACAGTACATAAAAGTACATTTCTATCTTTTTCGGCTTGGTTTTTGTCTTGTTTGATAAGTGTCTTATTAAGCAATCAAATGTGCTGATCAAAAACGCTTTTGATCAGCATTAGCTGGTTGATATGGCAGCATCTCAAAGTTTGGATAATTTAACGCGGAGGTATGGCATTAAAGTCATCCCTGCAGAGCGATGTTCTGTTGAGGATTGCACGATTGCAGTTGCTGAAGTAGTTGGATACTCTAGTATTTTGTCTGCAGCTGGAACGAATGGTGCTATAGTGGTATTTTTGAATAATGTGGAGAAAGTGAACGACATTGTTTTGAAAGGGATTGTCGTTAACAATGTGTTTACTCCGGTAATGCCTTTGGTCCAGCCGGCAAAAAGGATTACGCTTTCAACTGTACCGCCATTTATTTGGATGATATGATTGAAAGAGAATTAATGAGACATGGTTTGTTTTATACAGGTTTAGCAAATTCGTTTTATACAGGGTTACCGAAAGTGCCAGATGAAGTTAATTCTAAACTTCAGAGGCCCATTTCCACAGGAGAATTGCAGGTAGCACTGCAGAGCATGGAATGTGGCAGGGCACCTGGAATCGATGGTCTTCCCATTTACTTTTACAAGACATTTTGGTCAGTAATAAGGTATGACTTGCTTGTAGTAATCAATGAGAGTCTGGCTGATGGCTTGTTACCATTGAGTTGCAGAAGGGCAGTCATAACTCTTCTGCTGAAGAAGGGAGACTTGAAAGATATAAAGAATTGGTGACCCGTTTCACTTTTGTGTACTGATTTAAAAATGTTATCTAAGGTTTTGACAATAAGGCTGAGGGAGGTGGTTGGTCGGATCACTCATAATGATCAGACACACTGTGTGCCTAATAGGGCCATCTTTGATCAATATAATTCAGGATATTGTGGATGCCTCTTGGTTATTGGGATTAAATACTGGTTTTATATCCATAGATCAGGAAAAGGCGTTTGACCGGGTTGAGCACAGCTATCTCTGGTGTACGCTGGAGGGTTTTGGGTTCAGCTCAGGTTTTATTGCCATGATCAGGGTCTTGTATCAGGACATTGAGAGTGTATTGAAAATAAATGGTGGTTTGTGTACACCTTTTAAAATTCAAAAAGGGATCAGACAGGGATGTGCATTATCAGGAATGCTATTTGCCTTGGCAATTGAACCTCTGTTTGTGAAAATTAGAAATGGTATTGAAGGTTGGTCTATACCACACTCAAGTGAAAAAAATTAATTATCAGCATTAGAGGTCGACCGATTAATCGGCCGATTTTTTTAATTTTTTACATAATCGGCATCGGCCAATATCCACGCATATCAAGCCGATTATTAGGCAGGCGCATCTGTTGGCAGCCTAGTGTTGTTGTGGAACACGTGTTCGACGCACGCTGCCCCTAGAGTCATTTTCCAGCAGAGTGAGCAGACCTCATCCAGTGCCTAAGGAAGGAGATAAGTTCCTTGGAGAAAACCGTAAGGGTTAAATTTGTATAACTTCTTTAGATTTAATTAAAAACTTTTGATACGTTACTGCCAACTTCGGGAAAAAACGTGACAAATGCGATAGTTGACGTGACGTTCGGCTACTTTGGACATTGATAGCGTAGTTGAAGTTGCATTATCACAGCAGAAGGGTGGCTATCCTGTCACAATAAGGAAGCAAGAATTTTGCAATTACAGACAGTGAATCTGAGACTTTTCTTTGTTCTGTTTGTGTGTCTTATATTTGAAAGGGTTGTCACTCAATGCTGATAAATAAGTTATAAAAATATACCAACGCAGTATAGGCTATTGAAGGACTGGCTTTGGTAAGCTCGGACGTTATCGGTTCTGCTGTCGGTACTGGAGAAATTAAGAAAATACATTTATTATTGCTATAAAGAGAAAGTTATTTTATCTCGCCAGCCATTTCTAAGTATAATAATATGAAACCATTTGTCTGTGATGCAATTTAGCTATTCGCAGTCAGAGAGAGAGAGAGAGATAGAGATCTCTCACGCGGTGCTACAGCGAGCAAAACACAGCCCTGCTTAATGAGTGACAGAACTAAACATTCAAACATAGCCTGGTTTAGATATGTGATTATTAGTCTGATTTTATTTTAGATTTCGCCTTCCAAAGATTATAAAAAAAATATTTATACATAAGCCGCATTCTGTCTAGCACAACTTCCTTCCCTTCACAGCGGTGCACTGACATTTCTCCCTTAAGCTCAAACTTAGCGTCAGAATCAGCACGATCGGTGATTGTTGTAAAATGCAGTCTAGCTACTGTTGCTAAATTGCGGGATGCGTTTAATAATAAAAAGAGCGCAAGAGATACCGGTCCCAAGGTGGCGCGCTCCGAAACACACCGCAAAGAGACAAGCAAAGTATAGGCTACTTTGGGTTTCATGCGTCTAAACTATACACAAAAATGTCAAAACGACCGGCTTGGAGATTCAATTAAACACAGTTTATGTCTTAAATGGACGTAGTTATGGAAATAGTTGGGGAGAAAATATGCTGCATCAGGAGACTATTAGACTCGGTCTTAAAGGGGAAGCATCCTAATAAACATGTGACTATTGAGCCATTACTGCGAATCAAACAACAAAAGGCAAAGAGAAAATCACTTACAGCTCTTGAATGAATAACTTCTGCATTAATAAGCATTAATCTATCTATGATAAACTATGCAGTGTTATTTTACAATTGATTACTTTATTAGATTTCTTTTTAGACCACACCTGATCAGTAATGTTAGTAGACCTTCCTGAAATTAAATCACTGTGCCTATATAACGTTTATATTTGTGTAATATATATATATATATCTAACAAAAAGAACCGTTAAGAATACCGTTAAAGTACCGGATCGATAAGCAGTATCGGTAAGATTGTAATACCATTAAAACCTTAACGATACCCATCCCAAGTTATGCCTGTGCTTCTCTTGGATGCTGTGAATATTGGATTACGTGTCTGGATTGCCCCTTAATTAAAGCTGCATTTGGATCTCAACCTTCGTGTCTTGGAGCAGTTCGTAACACCTGCTTTATTTATTTAATATATTTGTTATACATTATTTATACAATATGTTTTTACATTATACATTTTTAATTTTAAGTGTACAAGTGCAGATTGGTCAAGTGTTCAATAAATGTATTTGTTGAGAAATGTTGTCTATCTTAAGTAATTATTTGTGTTACATTTTATCTTTTAAATAAAAGGTTCAAATAAGAGGTTAAAAACAAGCACATATCGGCCAAATATCGGCCAAAATAAATCGGCAGCATTAATCGGCCATCGGCCGACCCGGATTTCAAAAGATCGGCATCGGCCTGAAAAAAAAAACAATATCGGTCGACCTCTAATCAGCATATTCTGATGACGTCATTGTTATAATTAAAGATCAAAATTATATAATGGTGCTAAAGAAAAATATTGATGTTTTTGGCCTTATATAGTTAAGCTTTGGTATGTGGAAAATGGGTTGGAGGTCCTCCTAAATTACCAGGAGGCCTATCCTGGAAAAGTGATGAACTAAAATATCTGGGAGTTTATCTTGGGAATGATTCTATGCTACAAAACTGGGAAGGTGTTTTAGAAAAAGTAAAAGGTAAACTAGAAAAATGGAAGTGGCTTTTGCCGAAGATGTCATTTAGAAGGAGAGTTATAGTTATTAATAATTTGGTTACATCAATGTTATGGCACCGTTTGACTTGTGTTGATCCTCCTAGTGGGTTTTTGGCCAAATTACAAACCGTTATAGTAGACTTCTTCTGGAATTGATTTAACTGGATAGCCCATAGCATACTTTTTCTGCCCAAGGAGAAGGGCAGACAAGGACTTATACATCTGGCCAGCAGAAGAGCAGCTTTTCAACTATTGTTTATACAGAGATACTTGAAAGGACCAGTGGATTTGGTCTGGAGGAAAGAAGCTGACATTATTTTAAATCAAGTGAGAGGATTGAACTTGAACTCTGTACTATTTTTAACAGACTTAAGCAAACAACAGTTTAATACAGCGACTCAATTCTACAAAAGGACTTTTTAATGTCTAGCAGCTATTTAAAAAACAGAGACAAGGTTTTTTAAACATCTCTGTACTGGCTGCATGAAGAACCTCTTGTTTATGGGGTGAGGTTGGATGTGTCTTGTGAAGTCACACCAGGACTATCTCAAATCTTACATTCATCTAAAGCATTTAAGTTACGTATTTTAATGGACATTGGTGGCCCTGAACTAAGTAATGCTCAAGCTGTGGCATCTCATTTGGGAGTTCGGTCTTTACGACATGTTGGAAATGTTTTAGATTTATTAATGCAAAGGTTGACAGCAGAAGAAAAAATATTGTTGAAAGAATACTATAATGGCAAAGTGGTTCCTATTAACTCAGATCCATTTCCAGAAAATTTTATTTACTCCTGATTTAAAAGATTTGAATGTTTTTTGGGGGGAAATTGGAAAGTCTGGAGAATTTGAATTTTCAAGATAAAAACTACTGTATTGTCTTTTAAAATATATAAAAATATTTTACTGTATATTTTACAGTTAATATTTGTTAATCAATTAACACTTTATTTCTGTAGCATTTTTACAGTATTTTACTGTTAAAATTACTGACATTTTTTACAGTGTGGGGTTGGAGGATGATGTAAAACCTGTATGGAGAATCCTTTACAAACCACCATTAGAAAAGTGCACAGGTGATCTTCAGTGGAAAATACTGCACGGCATAATTGCTGTTAATGCTTTTGTGAACACTATTAATTCTAATGTGTCTGATGAGTGCCCTTTCTGTCAAATAAAATAAATAATTTTGCACTGCTTTTTAGAATGTTTAAGATTGAAGAATTTGTTTAGTGTACTTAAATTAATGTTTTTTAAACTTGGTGAAAAATGTTCTATTCAGAGCTTCATTCTTGGTCCATGAGTGGCCCAAAGACGTAAAAGTCAATTGCTAAGTTTCTTAATTGGACAAGCTAAAATAGCTTTATATTATAAGAAAAATAAAGTTAAAAGGTAGAAAAGGGCAAAAAGTTTAGATGGTTTTTAAGAATTTAGTGAAAAGTCGTTATCAGTTGATAATGATTATGAAAGTTTTTTGCAAATGGGGGGATATATTGAAGCTCTTTGCCCAGTAGTGGATGGAATGTTGTTTTTTAATTTTGTATTGAAATAAGTATTGGGTGTGGAAGAAATCATGCTATGTGGAAACACAAAAATGCAGAAAATGTGATTAGACGTGATTAGGTGTGGATGTGAGTGTATGTCTGTCTATGTGTGGCCCTGCGATGGACTGGCGACCTGTCCAGGGTGTCCCCCGCCTTTCGCCCAATGTTAGCTGGGATAGGCTCCAGCCCCCCGCGACCCTGTACACAGGATAAGCGGTTGACGATGGATGGATGGATGGATGGAGTGTGAAGTTGTTATTATGATTAAATAAAGTTGTTGTGAAAAACTCAGCTCTCTCTCTCTTTCTCACGCGTGCGCACACAAACACACACACACTTGCTGGGTTTCCATGTTTAATGGCGACTTTCCATAGACATAATGGTTTTTATACTGTACAAACTTTATATTCTATCCCCTATCTGTCCACATAACATCAAAAATGTCGGGTTTTACCATCCTTATGGGGACATTTGGTCCCCACAAAGTGATAAATACATGCTCAACCCCCCCACACACACAGAGTAATACATACAAAGCTACTCAAAGACAGACTCAAAGACAGCTAAATAAATCCGATCTGAAAGCCATTTTGAATATAAACACATACAGAGAAATGAACATGTTCACTCTGACAACAGCAATAGTGTAAAACAAGTCATTTGACTCAGCATCTCTAATTAGCATCTATAGCAGTGTGTACGCACACAAACACATTCTCTCACATGCTACATGTATGTAAAATGCACACACGGTCTGTTGCACAAGGCAAAAACCTTTCTGAATGTTCAAAGAGTGGCTCTTCGAGAGGAAAGGGCACCCAATGTTATTTATTTGTGATCATCTTTTGAGTTTTATGAGTGTGGCCACTGAATGTGTGAATTTGAAATGGAAAAAAAAAGAGAAAGAAAATCTGTCAAGACTCGATAAACTGTCAACTAAATCTAGTCAGCAACATTCACACATTAGTCAACTTTATTTGAATTTTGATTTGAAGCAGGATGTCACACTGATAGGGACGCAGCTATCAGAGTGAAAAGCTACATTATATGCTTTGACAGTCTTTAAAAGATAAGAAAACATAGCGACATTTCATTACAAAGATCACAGCGACGTTTATAGCATATAGAAACTTATTAAACTGATGATCAAGCTTATTGACGTGAGCGGATAAACAGGGACCACCGTTACCTTTGTTCAGCTCCTCCTTTTTGCTATGAGAACTTCCGACATTTCTCTGTTATCTATAAGGACATCTTCCTTCCCTTCAAGTATCCCATCGGGTTTAAGGCAACACCGGTTATATGGCTGATGCATGCGTTCCTTCACGATCAAAACAGCCTTGAAAGGGGAAAGTGTATCGGACTCATTAGGCCAGCAGCCGCTCATAGTATGATGAGGGGGGCGGGGGTGAAGGGGCGGTGTTTCCATCTGCATCTGCTTTTCCGACTTTCAGTCTTGCCACTGTTCCGAGTAGGCTAATGTTTTATATTTACTGTAAGGTGAAATCAACTGAACTCAAACATCATGCTCTCGGCACTATTTAATGTTAAAAAGAGATGTTCAACATCGCTGACGGCTGCACATTTGGTTACTTTGTGTGGTTTGAAAGAATTATGATTTTTTTATTTAATTATTTTCAGCAAATTGGTTATGTGTAGTAGAAGATTGGTGTAATTCTTTACAATGAATCATTGAGGCAGTAACCTACTATCACCATGTGCTCATTGTTTTGGTTTGTCATGTGCGCCCTCTGCTGGTCATAGTAATCCACTGTTCATTCAGGGGAGAATACTTAAAGGGATAGTTCACCCAAAAATGAAAATTCTCAACATTTACTCACCCTAAGGATTGGTTTGGAAGTTGGTATGGACATATTGCAAGAAATACATTATTCAAAATGTTTATATTAATAATACGCGATAGTATGGTGTCTATATGCACAATATTTCCTCACATCTTATTTTCTATTCCTCTGCCCCACCATATTAAATAATACTTTTTTTTAATAGCACTATTTTTATCACAAATATCTCATTTTATTTCCTGTATTTGATAGACAAAACACACTTTTCCTATCTACTCTGATGTTCTTCTCCAACGTGCAAAATAAAAAAAATTATTGGCTAAATATATGTAACACGTTGTGGGCAGAAAATATGAAACATTAGTTTAAAACGCACGCATTCTTGTGCTGACATAGACTGACTTATTTTGATGAGCTGCTTGCTTGACTCTCTCACACATGCCTAAGTCGTCAAACAAACACACACATACTAGATAAGTGCCCAGTGCACGTGCCTAAAATATTCTGGTACCTGTATCTTTATTAATTATTATATATCTTGCAACTCCTGACCAAAACTAAATTCATAATTTGGGATGCCCATTAGTTGTCTGTGCAGTTATACTAGCATTTTAAAATCCTGCTCCTCTAATCCACCCCATTACCTGGCACAGTCACTAAAAATGTAAAGGTGTCTCAAACAAGATAGCACGTAAAACCAGAATCTTCCATTGGGCCACATACAAAACTGTTTCTCACCCACACATATTATACGCTTCTGAAGACATAGAATTAACCACTAGATTCTTATCGATTACTTCTATTTCTTTTATGTGATTTTTGGAGCTACACAGATCTGATTACCATTCACTTGCACTGCATGGACCTACAGAGCTGAGATATTCTTCAAAAAATTTTTATATGTGTTCTGAAGAAGAAAGAATCGCATAGGCCTGCACATATGGGATGGCATGAGGGTGAGTAAATTATGAGAGAATTTTCATTTTGTATGTGAACTGTTGCTTTAAAACTATTAGTTTAAAGTACTGGATCTACAATACAAATGGAAATCCACCTGTGTAATCTTCAGAGAATGATTAAATAATTAATTGTACGTTAAAAGAAGTTTCATTTAAAATTTTACATCAAATTTATCCTGTTAAAGATACGTTAAGAAGATTTAAAATAAACTTAGAAGAGTCTTGTGTTTTTTGCCAATCTAATAAGGAGACTATTTTTCATTTATTTTATCACTGTATTTACACAAAACAATTTTGGTCTGATTTAGAAGAATATATAATCACAAAATTTAATGTAAACATCAGAATCAATATTTTTGATGTCATGTTATACTTTGATTTTTGTGGTTTGTCCAAAAAATTTATTTTTGTTATTCAACTGTTTATTATCCTCGGAAAATACCATATTCACAAATGTAAATGGTCTAATTCACAACCTTGTTTTAAGGGATTTCATCTGGACTTTAAATCATATTACAAAACAATAGAGAACATGCAAAACATGAAGGCTACAATAACATTTCATCTCTTGAAGGAACTGCATAATTTTTAATTTTCCCCTTCTATAATTATATTAATTGATTTGTTATTGTCCTCTGGTCTGTACATTGTACATTTAATTTTTGTTGAACAGGTTACAGTATTTGTAATGTTCTCTGTACCTATTGTCCTGTGTATTGTTCCTTAATAAAAAAAAAAAATAAAAAAAAATTGTACGTTAAAAACAAACGTGTGTGATTGGTGCATCCTGAACATCGCTGAGAAAAGTAACAGGTGTCACGTGCCTTTTATACGCTGACTTTGAAGACATCGGACATGAAAAATGATGCTGAGAATTTTTAGCAATCATTAAAATGAAAATAAAAATATATTGTAAAGTTGTATTTTTTTTTGTATATATATTTATATTGTAAATATATTATTTTCTAAGTGGTTAAATTTCCTAAATGATGGTCGGGACTTTCGATTTTCTCGATTTTCTGAAAGTTGATAAAAACAAAACAGAAGCATTTATAATTATAAGAAGTCATTATTTATACAGTATGATGATTGGGAGTGAAGACTGAATATGTAGTTGGTTGTTGTGTTGTGTGGGTCAAAAGTATCTTAAACTAATTCTGTGCGTCACAGGTTTCAGGCCATTGCACTTTCGAAGGACACAAGTGAGTTTATAGACCTATATTGCTGCTGTGAATGAGATAGCTTTCACTTCAGCAAATTGTAAATCTCCTGCATCTGATCTGAGTTCATGCCTCATTGGTTTGCCCAGACTTACTATAGCTATTTTTGAAAGAACAGATGGTGTTGGAGGGTCTATGTTGAGACCAAATAAACAACTGTTAAACTGCCTTATATTGATCAGTGCTTTTATCACCAAAACCATCATATAACAGACGATACGATTCATTCTGTATTTGCAATCATTGGGTAATTCCTTCTGTCATATGGTTGCAGTTTCTTTATTAGCACAACATTTTAGTAGATCATTAATGCAAGAGGAAATAATTCCCTGAACAGATGATATTCTAATTTTAAAAAAATCACAGGAAAGTAGATGTTGGCTTTCTGAGGATATATAATATGTGTTCCAATTCCCAACAGTTCAGAAAAGTATTTGCTTAAAAGGGGCTTCAACCTGATGCACTCTATAAACTCTTTGTTTGCATATTTGTTAATATACACATTGAAACCTCAGCAAATGAACACACTCTGATCCCCCTGTAGTTCTATGATGTAATAGGCTTTTGATGTAAGATATTGCTTCACTTACATTTGAGAGAGCAACCTGCAAATAGATTATAGAGTACAATGTGGTTATATTAAATTTCTGCAAAACAAATGGGGTTATAATTATTGGTATATTTATTAACAGAGATAAAAAAAACTAAATTACACTCATACACTAAACAATATAGGTTATGTATTAGGCTAATATAAGACACTGAATAATGTAGGACATCTAAGGTCTGTTGTGTACATTTCTTGCTCCATCACATGCAACTCTATATTAATATGACCATATTTAAATGGGCTTTTTAATGGATAAACTCTCATTTGTTGGTCTGAAGTGTTAGGGTGACAATCACAGTAAATTAATTTGCCCTATAAACAAATTATCCATTGATTCATATTCTATAGCATACATATCAATGCCGTTGACAGAAAAAGCTGTTGTTTTCTGTCATTTAATTAGTTAATAATTAGTAATTATATAAATAACACAAACAGTTGTTTAATACAAACAGTAGCCATAGTTGCAGTAGCCTGTAATGAAACATTGTGAATGCTTTAAAATATAGTCCAGTTGTTCAGCCAGCCCTCAGAATATTGGGGTGCAAAATATATTTGGCTTGAATTTGTGTATACTAAGCCACAAATAGTACATCTAACTGCCACCAGACTACCACCAAATCAGATTAAATAAAAAGGAGGTATATTTAAAAATAGTTAAAATAGGCTACTGTACATGCTATATACAAATATCTTAATTCACTCCATTACCAAGCAGTGTAATATTCCATGCAAGGGTTTAAAATGTAATATCTAAATAATAAGTTATATATCAGATCTGCAGCAGTGTGATGAAACATTTTGTCCATCCTGAGTACATTTTCGCCAGTTTTTATTTTTGGCCTTTTGCATCATTTATAGATCAGAAAGGAAATGATGGAGGGAAGAAGGGGAATGGGATCAAGAAATGCATTGAACCAGATTCAAACTCACATTGCATATAAGCACCATTGCTCAATGTGCCGCAGCATGTGCGCTAACAGTAAAGTCACTGCCCCAACTGTCCACAAGTTTTTAAAGGGAGGACAGTTTAAAGAATAACCCCTCATTTTTGTCCACATGTTGTTGGTCATTGTATTCCACAACATTTGTCTGATCTATATCCTCCTCAGATTCAGACTCAGCCTCAGGCAGATGCCACTGAATGAAAACCAGATACACGATCGTCCCCAGCACACCCCCTACCATAGGAGCCACTATTGGAATCCAGAAGAAGTAGTCATAGCATCTTTGTGTGTCACAGAAGAGGAGAGAGGTATATAAGATTACATTGTTAAGAAATTGAAAAGTTTAAATAAGAGATGTAAAAAGGCCTATACATGCAGGAGATTGGTCATATACACCTACACTTGCAGACTTCAGTGAGAAATAGGAGGTGAGTGTTTGTTACATTAATGCCCAGAGCCCTTAAGGGTAATGAACCCTTAAGCCAATGGGGCAATGTGGCTGAGGTCATTTTGAAAGAACAGTAGAGCTACAGTATGCAAAGTGAAATACACCGTGATTAGTTTTAAATGGGGATTAATAAGTTGAGCAATAACTAGTGTAAGGACAAGAGATCACAGAGCCCTTATTTTGTAGGAAATAGATATAGTTGGCTGATCTGATAACTTACTTGAAGACATCAGTCCCCCAGCCTGCAGTAAATGTGAAGAGTCGTGGACCAAGGTCACGGGCAGGGTTTATAGCTGCTCCACAGTTAGCCGACATTGACATGGAAATACCTAGGACAACAGTTGCTACAATGGGAGGGAGCAACGCCTCAGGAGCAGGAGCGTTCCTCTTATCATTCAAAGGTAGAATGCACAGCATCAGCATGGCTGTACCAACCACCTAAACATAAACATAGGCATACAAGAGACAAGAAAACAAACAACCAAACATGCATATCTGTTCGAATCTGTTGGAAATTTTTTGATGGTTGAAAATCTCTATACACATTGGATCCTTTTATAAAATTGCACAATATTATGTTGCCTAATATTGTAATATATTGCAATACAGTATTTAAATCAAATTAGATTATAAAATATTACACAGATTTACTATATAGTATTTCTACTGTGGTTGCACTAACAGAGCTCTTGACTTATATTCAGTGGCCTTTTCTCTGACCTGATCCAGGAAGTTAGTCTGCACTGAAACCACATTAGTAGGGTAAGTGGCAAAGATACTGGCTGTTTCATTAGGACCAAATACAGTCAGAACTCCCCCACTGAACTCCATGATTGCATCTTGTGGAGAAGAGAGTTAGAGAGCAGACCATAGAGAGAAGCTTGAAATGATTGTTGAGACAGGTCATTAAGTTGGTTTATGGTTTCACATACGTTCAGCGGATATTAAGTATTTCCAGGATTGGGGAGTAACGGAATACATGTAACGGGATTACGTATTTAAAATACAAAATATAAGTAACTGTATTACACCACAGTTACATTCAAAAATAATTACTTTGCGTTTTATTGTCATTTGTTTCATTTAATATTTAGTCCTTTCAGATGGAAACATTTATTCATATAAATGATGCGATCCAAAGTGCAATTGAACAGAGGAGAAACAATTTCTAATGATGTGTCACATTCATACGAGCAGACAGAGAATTACATTTGAAGCAAGTTTGGAGCAGAAGAAATAGAAATAAACAATGTGTAAATTCTCAACTTTACGATAAGCTTAAATGCTGTTACTTGCCATTCACATGCATGTTACCAGACATGATCATATTTTTTCATCATGATAATTCACGTTACAACATAATTTATTTTTCTAGTAAGACCTTTGATATTAGGGCAAAAATAGTATTCTTGATAATAATTTTTGTACTGTTTTCCTGTAAAAATATCTAAAAATCCTTAAAACATTAAATTTGATTTATCTTGATTTATAAACAACACTGCATAAGATATTTAGGTTTTTTAGAGAATGTATTTTTAATGTGTATTTTGTCTTACTGTACTGGCAGAGATTTATTGTCGAAACAAGTGAAAAAATCTACCAGTGCTGAAGAAGTAATCCAAAGTATTTTGATACATGACTGACCTTGAGTAATCTAATGGAATATGTTACCAAATTAATTTTACAGCATGTATTCTGTAATCTGTAGTGGAATACATTTCATAAGTAACCCTCCCAATCCTGAGTATTTCTTTTCAGTCCCTATTCTTACCACGGTAGATGAGATAGACAAGCCCAGAGGCGAGGTAAGCTCCTAAAAGTTGAGCCAGAGAGTAGGGTAGCAGCTTTTTCCAGGGTAGATCACCCAACACACAGAAACTCACAGACACAGCCGGGTTTAGATGAGCTCCTAACAGGGTAATATAGGAGATAACAGTGATTATATAGGAGAAAATCAGTGTATGAGAATCCTGAAAAGAGTAAGTCCATAAGGAATACTGTAGTTCAACTAAAAATGAAAATTCTGTCAACTTCTTTTAACCATTGTGTTGTTCCAAACCTGTATGACTTGCTTTCTTGTTAGCTTCAGTGACCATACACTTTCATAATGCCTAACATCTATTTTTGTGTTCCACAGAGGTGAAAACATCTTACATGTTTGGAAAAACATGAGGGTGAGTAAGTGATGACAGATTTTTTATTGTTGTGTGAGCTAACTACCTCAAATTAGTACATAACTATTTTTTTACCTGATACTCCCCTGCAGAGGTACATGGCAGACATGACACCTATAGAGAAGGCCATGTTAACAGAAAGAAACTGCCCCTTAGTGTCTCTGCTGGTTTTCACCTGAGCTGCTGCAGCACAACCAAACAGCTACATCAGGGGTAAAACATATTATTAGGCTGTATTTTATAGCTGTATAATATGATTCAGTGTGATTCTCTTTTGTAACTGCCCCCATAGTACATAGAGAATTGTCTCTTCACTGTAATTTTACTTAGTAAATATGGACTGTACCTTATTGTATATAAAAACTTCTGCTAAATTGCATGAACAAACACATGGGCAGCATAGCATATGCAACTAAAAGCACATGCTCACATTCTACGGTGGCATACAGAATCTTACGTCAGACTATTGTAAAAGTTATGCAATTTTATGGTGTAAGTAACACATATGTAAACACATTACATGAACGTTTTTTTCTACAATAACTTGTCCTGTTCCAAGACGATTTTGAGTCATAAATGGTATCATTAGATTCTACATTGTCTATTTTTCTTAGAAGCAGTGTGTATAAAAGATACAAATATATAAGGAAATATACCAGTTTTTTTTATAGTTACGAATAATAATAATGTCTAAATTCAAATGTAATGTGTAAATACTATTTTCATAAGAGCCAGCTTGTGAAAATACCAGTTTGTCTCAGTTTAAAACTAAAATGTAGTTGATTTCAACAAGTTTTAAGATTAGTTGAAAAAACACAATAAAAATAACATAAATGAAAAACATTTGGGAGAACTAAAAAGAAACTATAAATCAATATACTGTATATGCTCAAGTTTGTTTAAAGTACAATCTGTGCAAAAACTTACCAGCAGGACAAAAGTGCCGATGAACTCCCCCAAAAGCTGACGTGCCAGTACATTCTTCACCTTCATCCCCTTAATCATCTTTTTTACACAGCTAATTTGAACGTGGTCTTGAAGGTTTTATGCTTAACCCGCTGCTCTCCTGCTGTTCAGAGATACCTTATGACCTCGCTCCATCTATTAGCTTAGCTCACCTTTAAACTCTGATCTGGACTATTAGATCACAACTCCTTTATAAATCATTAATAATCAAGTGGCGCAAAAAGATAGATAGATGGATGGATGGACGGACGGACGGACGGACGGACGGACGGACGGACGGACGGACGGACAGACAGACAGACAGACAGACAGACAGACAGACAGACAGACAGACAGACAGACAGATAGATAGATAGATAGATAGATAGATAGATAGATAGATAGATAGATAGATAGATAGATAGATAGATAGATAGATATCCCAATTCTACGATAATGCAGGTTTGAATGAAAAATCTCTTAAATAGAGGGTTATTGCCTAATGGTTATGGTTCTGAACTGATAAAGCAGAGTCCACAAGTTTAATCCTTGAAAGGGGACCAGTTACTAATGCAGGAGCTGTGTTAGAGACCACTGTCACCTTTTAATCAAGGCTCAAAGCCTTGGCTGTTGTAGAATCTCTGAAATTAAAGTGTTCTTTAGATTGTTTGTAAAAGATGCATCTGCTAATTGCCAAGTAATTAACATTTCTTAGAAGATGCCTATTCCTCCACATTACAATATTTTAATGGTAAAGGTGGGCAGTGATTTTTTCAAGTCAACAACATAAGTCACATTTAAAGAAAACACCAAAACAACAAAGAAGCTGCTTACTTTCACTTTAATATTTAAAAAGTTTTAAATGGGGACGGATTCGTTCAGTACAGACAAACATATAGACACACTTGGGAGCCAAAAAAAATATATATATATTTTTCTTATACAGACTGATTTCATAAAATATAGTATTATCTATATTTGCATAATATGAGTGCATATCCAATATTTTAAATAATACAGTTTAGACATATTAAACATATGACCTACTGGCCTCTAGTGCTGTTTCATGTCCTGAATTTTGGAAGTATTGATCTTCTGTTACCTAATTTGTATGCAAGAATACTTTGATCAATTGTACTGAAAATTTGCAAAAATATACCTTCATAGAAACTGTAACAGCAAAAATATAGGAAAATTATATTCTATATAAAATATACCAGTGTTTAAATAATAACTTTATTGCAAAGTGCTTTGAAAAGAGAGGTGCAGTAAATTCTTCAATGTGGCTGGTGAGGCCGATTTAGTAAGACCTCCACAGGACCAGGGGGAAGCTTCTTTATTAGGTTCCAAGCTTCAAGACGCCTCATGCCCACCAGACTCTGACCATTTACCTCCAACAGCTCATCCCCAGGAAACACCTCAATGACTGGTCCATCTAGGAACAAGTAATTTTCACCTGACAGTAAATATATTATTCCAGCGGATGTAGCTTTTGTTTCAATAAAAATGCTTCCAGACGTTCTAAACATTTTAATTGGAGGCAAAACAAGATTCACGAGTTTAACATGTACTGTATGTATAATGTATTAGAGTGATGTGGAAAAGGGTACAAATATTTTGTTTGTCTATTGCTGAGGAGCATGATCAATAGACTCAACCCAGGTTCAAAGCTCCCCTCCTGACATGACAATGAGAAGAAAATTGGCATTGATAGGAGGGATGCCAGAAAAATGGCTAAAAGGTGTGAGGTAAGCAGCTGTTTGTTGGGAATGGTTTTGTGAATAAGTATTGAGTAGTATTGATTGAAATTGATAAAAAGTGCTCTCACCTTGAAAGATTTTTTGTACAGTGAGGGGTTTGTCTCCCGAGCTGGAGTCCACCCCTCCCTCCAGACTAAAGCCAAGATCATATCTGGACTTGTTTAGAGTCACGTGTATTCTCCTGCCTAAAGGGGGCATACACACATTAGAGAGCATTTTGGTGACCAATTTTTTTATTATCAAGCTTTAAAAGGATGGTTCGCCCAAAAATGAAAATACTCTCATCATTAACTCACCCTCATTCCATCCTAGATTTGTATGTCTTTCTGCAGAACACAAAAAAAGATTTTTAGAAGAATATTTCAGCTCTGTTAGTCATGTTAATTGTTACCAAAATTTTGAAGCTCCAGAATGCACAGAAAAGCAGCATAAAAGTAATCCATAAGACTACAGTTGTTAAATCGATGTCTTCAGAGGTGATACAATAGGTGTGGGTGAGAAACAGACCAATATTTAAGTACTTTTTTTACTACAAGTTCTCCTTCCTGCTTAGTAGGTGGCAATATTCACAAAGAATGCAAATCGCCAAAAACAAAAGATGAAGAATGTGAAAGTAAAAGTGGAGATTGAAAGTAAAAAAAGGACGATAGCAATCTGTTTCTCATCCACACCTATCATATCACTTCTGAAGATATGGATTTAACCACTGGAGTCCCTTATGTGCTTTTAGAGCTTGAGAGAATGTTCATTTTTGGGTGAAGTATTTCTTTAAGGTTAAACTGGTTGCATCTTTGTATAAGAGATATATACAGTATAATTGGTCACCAAGTTTTCCCACCTCTTTTAATCAACGTTTTTGCTTATACTAATAACTAGTTCATAGCAATGGTCCTGTGATGTGCCAAATACATTTTTAAAGTACAAATATGTATTTTTAAATGTATACAAATACCCCATGTGGTCTCTCAGTTAATGTGAAGTCATGAAATCTAGATGCACAAATACTACAATATACACATTAGAAAAATAATACAATTAGATTAGAAAAAATATTTGAAACCGTTTTAGCGGGAGATTCACATGTTGGCTGTCACTCTGCAGGACATTCTGAGGTTTTCGGGAATGCTATTTTATTTATCAACAGATTCTCATACTGTATGCTAGCATCCACACAATTAAGTAAAGCATAACTTAGTTTATGCTTATTAATATTGAAAATATCTGTCTAGTATGAGACGTCATAACACCGTTCTAAATAAATAAAAATGGAAGTATGCCGTAAGGACCAAGGTAGTAATAAGTAGAAATCACAGCTGGAAGCAGGAATGGCCTTTCAAAGATGCTTTTAGCAAAACACTCGCATGGCGAAATCGTCAGGATTCGTATGACTTTAAAAAATTTGGCTAATTTGTATGATATCGTGCGATGGCATTTGTTTGAATTCCCACGACTTTCACTACAGCAATGATGTCGCTGGACATCGTTTCCATCTAATATGTGACAGTTACTTGCTTCTGTCACACACAACATCTTCCTATTATGTTTACACACTCTACTGATTGGTTAAGTTTAGATAAGGGGTTTGGGTATGGGCATAATATTAATGAGTATGTCCTTAACGCCTTGTGAGTGGAACTTGCGCTTACTTCTGCAATTAGACATCTGGGAATTTGCACGTGATGAAGTCATATGAATAAAATCATGTGAGACCATACGAAATTGCCAACTCGTAAATTAAATACGACTTTTCATGAGACCTGCTAGGCAGCAACCAGTCTGTGGACATTCTACGGAAATGGCTCTGCTGTCTATTACTGAAGCTCTGAGACGGTCTTTCAGGGTGTCTTGGAGGGGAGTGTCCAAGTCTCACCAACTAGTTTTTCTAGTTACATGTCATCACTGGGATCTGTCATTCAGGCACATGGCTTTTCCTATAATTGCTATGCTGATGACACACAACTCTACCTCTCATTCCAGCCGGGTGATCCTACAGTACTCGGATCTCAGCCTTCCTGGGAAACATTTCAGATTAGATGAAAGAACACCACCTCCAACTCAACCCTGCAAAAACTGAGCTTCTCGTGGTTCCAGCGAAACCAGTGGTTCATCACAATTTCACAATTCATTTAAACTTGTCAATGATTACACAATTTGATTTGATTTGATTTGACAATTCGAGAAAGCTAGAAATCTTGGTGTTGTGTTTGACAATCAGTTAAACTTCTTGGGCCATACTGCAAAGACTACCGATCATGCAGATTTGCTTTGCACAACATTAGGAAGATCAGACCCTTCCTCTCTGAGCATACAACACAACTGCTTGTCCAGGCTTTCTTTTCTAAATCACTTTCCCAGACTTTCACTTCAAATGTCCCCCGCTGGTGGAACGACCTGCCAAACTCCACCGAGCAGCTGTTTCTCTAGCCTCTTTCAAAAAACACCTAAAGACACAGCTCTTTCATGAGTAATTCATCCTACCCTAATACTCTCCACTTCAAAAAAAAAAATAATAATAAAATTCCTTCCATTCTTTCTCTGTCTCTCACTTTACTTGCTATATGTACTTCTCTAAGCAATTTTTGAAACATGTTGCTACATACTGTCTCCCTTAGGATGAATTGCTTCTATTGTTCTCCTCATTTGTAAGTCGCTTTGGATAAAAGTGTCTGCTAAATGTAAATATAAATGTTTTTTTAATTTGTAAATGTGCAAATAAATAGTGTTTTTAGAGCATATAAAACCCAAGGTCATTTTAAAAAACAGTTTAAAAACTAGAAATGTAGGTACTAAAAGCAGTACAGACTCCCATCCCTAAACAATAGAGTCCATTGTGCTCAAGCAGCGCTAACAAACTACCTTGTTCCAAAAAGCTCCAAACAAAATCCATCCATCTTGTCTTCTCTCACCTTGTGGCAGCTGGTTTAAATAAACAATTTTTTCCCACCTTCACCAATTGGAACATATAGTTTTGTTTAACATAAAATTAACCCTCACCCTCAAATTCTTAACAAATGACTTTGACTAAAAGAACATGAGAGATGAATGAGAGTTAAAAAAACACACCAATAAACACAATAAATAGGATGGATAAAAATGTTTGGTAGCACTTTATTTTACAGTACTGTTCTAAATTTACTTACTATATAATAACAAAAACTACAGTAATTACTAGGTACTAATCCTTAAACCTAACCCCAACCCTAACCCATATTACATGTAGCTACCTAACATTACTCATTACTTTCTTGGGTAGGTATGCTGTAAGTATACCTGAAAGTACACATATTATAAAATAATGTGCAAACAAATATTTCCATAATAAATCCCCAATAAATATTGAAAAATTTACAAAACAAATAATGCCCATTGAACACATACAAATTTCATGATGGAGACCAATTTGCAGGCTCTCCAAAACAAAGTTCTTCCACATAATTTTTTAACTTGCAGGATTGCAATGTCTTCTTGACATCTTCTTGGGGCCCTGACTAGCAAAAAGTTTCCCCAAGAGATTGTCCATTTAGAAATCCACATGATTAATTTCAAAATGTTTCTGTATTTCACAGTTCATGATGATCATAGTGACGCAAGATAATTTCAACATTTTACTAGAAATGACAAAAACTTTAAAACAATGTATGCCAAATTATGAAAATCTAAGAGAAAAATTAATGGTCTTTTTCTGTTTGGGTAGTAAAATAGGTGTCATCATGTCAACAAGAGTGTAGCTCTTCAAACCTTAAGACCAAAAACTTTCCAAGCATGTTCACAAGTAATGGTCTCAAAATGGGCATCACCAAATTATAATAATATGCTTTTCTTCACCACCTCTTTGTCATCTCTCCACACCCACCTGTGTTTCCTGGTCTTTGCCTGGCCTCTTTTTTGCTGTGTTGAGACTCACTGAGGTCACCTCTCTTAAGAACCACGACTGTCATGCCCTGCCCCCTTGCTTTTCTCAATGTACGTAGAGCCTCCCAATGGGCAGAGTTTTGCAAGGCAGTGCCATTGATCGATAGCACCCGATCACCCTCGAAGATAGAGCCTTCCTGTGCTGCCACTCCACCAGGGATTACTCTGTGCACCTAGGAGAATAGATTTAATTTCATTAAAATAAAAAAATAAAAAAAACTCAACACAAGCATTGGGCACCACCATGATGATTCTTATCGCTGCTGGACAGTTTATTGGTTCTAGTCTCCATCAGAAGCAAAGTTGGTTGGAGTAAAAATTTGTCAATCAGGCTCTACTTTTCTCATGTCACAAAAAGGCATATACTGTAATATGCTGTGGTCAAAGTACTGTACATAAACTTTGATGGATATTATTGCAAGGATTACTTTATCCACTTTACAAAGAAAAGGAAAATATATTTTAATAATATTTATAATTAATAGCTGAACAAAATTAATTTCTAACTGACAGTGTTTTATTATTAACAGACAAACCATTTTACCTGTATATAATACATTTGTAATTTCTCTCATTGTTTCTGTATTGCAGGATTCAGAGACACTCACTGTGACTGGTTTATTCTGATCCACTCCACCTGCCAAGGTAAATCCTAAACCACTCCCCACCTCCTTGTGTAATACAACCACTTGCACATCTTCATACTTCTGTCATAAGTCAGAGACAAAGGTTATAACAACAAAAAGAAATTAGCAATTTTTTTAGAACAATTGCTTACATAAACACAAGCATATACAGTGACTCCAAAATGTTTAGTATGAATATCTTAGCATGATTAAAATATAGGTTTTCAAAGAAAAATAAATATATTGTTAAAAATCTGAAAATCTGTAATTTTATCCAAAGCGACTTACAGGGCACTTATTGCAGGGACAATCACCCCAGAACAACCTGGAGTTAAGTGCCTTCCTCAAGGACACAATGGTGGTGGCTGTGGGGATTGAACCAGCAACCTTCTGATTAACAGTTATGTGCTTTAGCCCACTATGCCACCACCACTCTATTTAATCCTTTGATAAACTTTCATGCTTAATGAAATAAATAGTCATTTTAAAACATATGTATAAAATCATGACCACTCACGTGAGATGAATATCAGTAACCTTATAAAAGCTGTTTAAATCTACATGGAGAGGGTCCACTCATGGTGGCTGCCATGTTAGCATCACATGAACAGCTGAATACTACTCACTTCATTAATTCAATTAATTATGGTTGACTGTTAATGGTGAATTTCTGCAATGGGATATGTAACTAAAAACTACCGTGTTTGAATAATGTTGCATTTATGCCTGTACTGACGTGCGGTCTGGGTAGGCAAACTAGGCACTGCCTACCCTGCCACAATTCAAAAATAAAATGTTTATTAAATAATAAACTTGTATTTGTATTTTTACTTTTTATTCTTGTGATTTATATATGCAATATGTGTGTTATTCCAATTGTTTAGACGTTAATGACAAATGTAGCAGTTACGCATAATCAACTAAAAACAAATGGTAGAATAAGCAGTGCTTTTACGGTCCATTCATTGCAGACGACACGCGGAAAACCCATGTTGCGCATGCGCGCCGATCCTGTATTCTTTAACATATGCGGCAAAAAGCACAAATCTGCTGTGCCTTTTGACGTAAATATGTTATGCCCGTAATCATCTCCATTACGTATCAGACATGGACCAATTAAAATCGAGATATTCCTGGACATTTGCGTAGCTAACGTCATTACACCACAGCTAGCGTACATGCCTAATCCCCGCCAAATTCAAAATAAAAATGACAGCACCGGCCATAATCATGGAATTAAGAAATTTTTCCAAGCTCGATTTTAATTCCAACTATGAGTTAATTGCAAGAGGGAGGTCTACGCCAGCCTTAGATGGACTAGTACAGCAAAAGGGCCCAAAAATTATCCGATTATTTCAAACTGATTGGTATATAAGAAAAGATTGGTTATGTGGCTGCGCTAACAATCAGCGGCTGTACTGCTATCCCTGCCTGCTTTTTTCAACCAGTCAGACTGTTTGGACTTTAGCGGGATATTGTGATTTGAACAAACTGCCCGCAGCTTTAACCAAGCATGAAAATTCGTCAGCTCACATCCAGTGTCAAATTACACTGAAAACCTTTGGAAAATCTCGGATCGACCTTGCACTTGACGAGCAAAGGAAGCTGAATATAACCTACCACAATGAAAAGGTAAAGAAAAACCGAGAGGTTTTGAAGGATCTGATAAATGCGTAACGTTCACTGTTTACGCGCTGTGTGTGTGTGTGTGTGTGTGTGTGTGTGAGAGAGAGAGAGAGAGAGAGAGAGAGAGTACACAATATACATCCTGATTTGTACATTTCTTGATATGCCACGCTTGTGCGTAACGTTCACTGTTATTACATATTATTAGCTTAAACAATAAATCAGGTAATCTGGCTTTCACAACTCAGTGCCTAGCCTCTTTAAGACATCACCGCACGTCACTGCTGTAGGTGTCAGAAGTCACAGATGACGTAAACAAAACAAATATTCAGTGCACCTTTTAGCGTGGCCTAAGTGTCCAAATATTTAAAAAAGTTGCTGTATATTCATGTTAGAATGTACGTGAACAAGTTTAAGTTTAAGTCTATTTCATTGTCAAATTATAGATTTCTACTTTTAAAAAGATTGTATGCTGCAGCTTATTTCAGAACAAAGTAATGTCACTTGATTTACCTGCAGGGTATCATCTCCCAAACTCCTGACATCATCCAGTAAGTGGTCCAGTTCATCAGTGCTCAGTAGGGTCACAGAAGAGAAGGCTGAGATGTCTGAGCTCAGGGAGGCAGAGCGTGTGGACAGCCGATCTTCTTCATCCTCTGACACAATGCCATATGATGGTCTATAGTCCACCCCACCAAAATTACATAGATCTACAAGACTATAAGTAAAAGAGAGGCAAATGTGTAGAAAGAGAAGAGAGTTGATGCAAGGTGGAGATGTAAAAACATAAAACAATAAAAAATGAAAGACAGATATAGGGTGGCAGAAACATGAAGAAATAAAATGTAATGTGAAATGCAGTGAAGTAAACACTCAGAGATATAGTGTGGGAAATGTTCTGACACACTTACTCTGAATATCTTTATTATAACCTGAGACTATTGCGGCCTAGAAAAGGAAACTAAAATAATGCCTTCAAAGTTTTCATAGTCCAGCCATACATGTGGATCAATTACCTTAAAGAGAAACTTTTGCGATCTGATTGGCTCATGTTGCTTGTGATGGTTACAGATGATTCTCCTGAGTCAGAGTCATTCTCTGTCTCTGTTTCCTCGTCATCATCATCATCTTCCTCATCGGAGCTCAACCTAGCCATGCTAGCACTAAATATGTTTGAATCCTTCCTTGTTGTTTCATTGTTATTATTATTTGAATTATTGAGTGAGATTTTCTGGACGGGAATAGTAGAAATAGAATTGTGAGAAGGACTGGGTAGCACTGTTTCATGGGTACCATTGACTGTTAAGACTGCTGACTTAACTGGAGTGTAAACACCTACATCTGAACATCCGGAGGTTTGACATTCTTCAGATTGTTCTGGTGTTGCAGGGTAACTCTGCCTCTGAATGCTTATTGTGAGAGGGGCTTTATCAGGAGAGTTAGTGGGTGTGTAATCATTGTCATCATCCATTTCTACATTAATGTTTTGTTGCTTTATCAGTGAACTTTTTGCATTTGACTTTTGAGTTATTGTAGACTGAGTAATGGGATTCCTTTTTGTCTCTATTTTTCTGAGCCCAAAGCGATTAGGGATGGCAAAATCTGGTTCATCTATGTGTCTGTTTTGCACAGTCCTCCTTTCATTTTTATCCCAAGTGCTGACATCTTGGTCAGTCTTTGGTTCATTTAGTTGTTTCAATTTCAGAGGACACTCAACGCTCTCTTTTGTCTCTCTACTTTGTTCTAATGTTGGTCTCACTTTCACTGTGGAAACTGACCGAAGAGTTCTACTTAGATCTTTTGTCTCCACACTGGCATCACTTTTAATGATTAGATTTGTTCTTAGACATTCTGTGTTCCCTACAACTCTACTATAATGTAGATTTTTATCTGAATCACTCTTTTTCACAAGAGCCACTGGCTTGGGCAGTTCTGGCACAGATAAGGCTCTCCTGGCAAGTAGAATTTGGTGTTTACTTTTGCTTTGTTGAGCCAAGGCTTCAAACTTATTTATTCTGTTCTTCACAGAATCCAGGGTAGGTACACAGGATTCTTCTAGCACACCATCTAATTTCCTTCCTTCATGAATTTCACTCTTTGCTAATCCTTTTGAGGCTAGTGGGGACTTGGGTTGGGTGATCTGATCTTTGTCATAATAACTGGTTACCTGCAATCCAAGATACTTTCTTTCACTAAGGTCAAATGTTTTTGTACTTGCTTTTGTAGTCTCCTTGTCTGAGTGTTGGTCTTCTGAAGTGGTTACCAAATTGTTGACAACTTGACCTGAGAAACTTGTGGTACTACCTTCATAAGTTGTGGACTGTATCTTGCAACCTCTGGATTGAGCAGTTGCAGAAAGCCTACTCCTGGTCCTTTCTATGGATCGGCTACAGAACTCTGGAGACCCTGCACACCACATCCTACTCATCTCTTCATTGTCTGCGGGTAGAATAAATTTTTTTTTTTTTTCAAATGTTCTTTCCATGCTCCATTTAGGCTTTGATGACACTGGAACATTTAATCCAGAAGAAGCATCTTTTTTATCATTTTCATTCTCCAAGTTGTTTGATGGTCCTTGCATCTTACCAAAGAATGCCTTTTCATTTTTTGAAAACTGTCTTGGGAATGTTCCAGCTTTGTCTACTCTGTAAAGAAGTCTACTCTGTTGAATGTCGGAAGAAGGAGAAGCAGTTCCAGACTGGGATTCAGTAGTGGACTTTCTGCAACTAGGGATGGAATCCATAGCATCAGAGAAAGGAAATGATCTATCCGAATTTGGAGTACTGTTGTGTTTTAGCCTGATAGAATCCTTTGGGTTTGCATCAAACTTGTCATCAGTTAAACTTGCCCCAAATAGGTTTTTAATCCTTTCCATTATCGTTTGGTTTCCTGTCACCTCCTCAGTATTTGTGAGTCCTTGCTCTCTTGCCCAGGATCTCTTTCTGTTGCATGTCTGATCAAGACTGGATTCATCTTGTTGCAGCTGTGCCCAAGGATTATTATATCCTTGGCTATGTCTGGGTTTAAGTCTAGCAGGTAGTGACTGGCCACTGCTTGCCCGTTCAAGAGCAAGTGTAACCTGGCTCATTCTCAAAGGTGTTTGTCCAGAGATTGGGTAAGCCTTTTTGTCACTATTCTGATCACATTGACTGGCTGCATTGTAAGATTGTATCCTCCATGAAATACTATTAGACTGATACTCTTCTGTTTGTGAAGATATCTTGTTGTTTTCCCCCTGTCCCTCTAAACTATCAGCACGCCTTATAAACTTATGATCTCTGTTTCCGCTAGTTATCCCTGTTCTGTTTCCAGGTCCTGTTTTACTAGACACTTCTCTCCAGTCTAAGCTTTTGCTTCTGTTTGACTTATAACATCTCCTCAGTGCTTCACTGCTCCTTTCACTTCCAGTCTGACTCTCATCCTCTTGAATACCTACAGTCTTAGGTGTCTCTGTGCAATCAATGTCAGTGTGTTTACAACTAGTGGAAGAAGTATAACCTTTGTGGAGCACATCCTTACTTGGATCACTTTTTCTGCAGGTGCTCTCAGCTTTCCCACCCTCAAAAACATTATACATTGTCCAGAAGTCTTTGGTAGTAGGTTCAGGCCTGTGCTGAATTGTTTTAGCAGAGCGGATTTGGAATCTAGCTGCTGCAGAGCCAATGGGCTTCACAGACTGACCTTGTCCTTGTTCTGCCGTTCCATTGGATGATTCTGTATATTTAGTGATGCTGCCATTTGCATCTGATTCAGGAAATTGATGTACAAAAGTTGATTGAGTATGCAAATTCATTCTTTTAAACGTCTCCGGATGGCATACATGATAATCATTACAATGTGAATAAAAGGTTGGTTGCTAACTCATTTTCAGTAGCTTGTTCAGAAATTTACATATTCACGTTTGCATGGATTTCAAAATAATAGTAACTTTTCCTGTCCCAGTGATAGTATTTGTGAAATAATCAAGGGTTATATTTTACCACCATTGTTATACTTTAAATAATAGTTAAAATAAGCAAGAATAAATGTGTTTGTAATCCAGGGTTGTGAAGGAGAACAGCAAATTTCTTCTTGAATCTCTTTCTCTTTTGATAGTTGTATCACAGTCTCTGGATCCAAAGAGAGCTACTGTATTACAGTGGATGGTTTTAAGTCCTTCTGCTCCTTATTTGGTTCTGTCAAGTGGTCAAAGCTTCCCAAAAATCCTGCAACATATTACACAATCATTATCAAATTTGACAAATTCTTTGTTTGTATGTACACACATTATCAGGAATGCATTCAGGTTATGTAAAGACAATAACCACATGTGAAGTTTAGCTGTTATTATGGTTTATTAAAAAATTTGACTGTTTAACAACTAGCATCTGGAGGCTGACACAGAAAGCCTATGATAAATTAATATGTCATAAAGGCAAAAAGTGGATTTTTATAAATTTTAATGAATACCATGATTATGTTGCATGTTTTAATAATGATAGTTCATGGATTGCCCCCTACTACAACCTATAACCTGGCTCTTTAATCACTGAGCTCTACCACTTCCACCCAACCAATGTATACATTCATAAAGTGCACATTCAAGTCAAGTTCATTCTAGTACCTGAGGATTTCAACATAATGAAACTGTGTATTTATTACAACGAGAGTCAATAAATCTCAGCCAGACAAACTGCATCCATACCCTCATTATGTAAACATCTTGAAACTATAGTGCTTGCAGTCCTGCCTGGACAGGGAGAAACCAACATTTGTCAACTTGTCTTTTAAGTTTGTGGCCATGTGTTTGTGTGTGTGCTTGTGTGTGGGTTTACAGGGACTTTATTAGGTTGCAAACTGGTAATTACAAGGGTATTATGCTATAAATGGGCTTTATGAGGAAATTCCTAGTTTCCCCATAATTAAAATAGCTTAAAAAAACATACTAAACTTATGTTTTATGTTTTTGTTTGTTGAAGTGTTAGGTTTAAGGGTAGGGTTAGGGTTAGGGATAGAATCTATAGTTCCTAGAGTATAAAAATCGTTATGTCTATGGAAAGTCCTCGTAAGGATAGCCACACCAACATGTGTGTGTGTGTTTGTGTGGGTGCGTGTGCGTGTGCGTGTGCGTGTGCGTGTGCGTGTGCACGCGCCCGTTTCGTTGTATGTTTACCCGGACAACATTCTTGATGTTACCGTAACACTCTTCAGCATTATTACAAAACCTGATAAGCAGTCAGATAACAGGTCAAACACACCAAACTACAATCCTATCTGACACCACATGTGTTACATACTCAGAATGCAGACATGGTTAAAGGTACAACATTACAGAGAACATGCGTGCACTTCCCCAAAACATGGAGTTTTTGAATGATCTCATACTGTAAATCTGTCAATTATGTCAAACAGCCTGGAAGGAACTCTGCGCTCTGCCTCTCTTATACGCCCACGCTTATTCAAAGCAGCGCATTGAAATTCATTCAAACACTTTAAAAACATCTGATAAGACTCGCATGCAATGAAGTTTGTACAGATGCACAGTTCACACTTTTACATCCAAACCATCCCCTAAGAATATAAAATGAACATACAAAATGCAGACTTCTCAAATCAAAATACTTTACACGAGTTTTGCTCTTATCCAGATTTGTTTGCCCCACCTTATACTGTTTTTTAGGGTCACCTTTATCTTAAACTGAGTATATATAGGTCAATAATTTCTCATTTGTGTTTAAATAAAAGAACAGCTAACAGAGATAGAGTGGGAGGTAGAGGGGATGTGCCATACACCTTACAGAAGAGCCAACATATTAATTCTGCTAAAACAATAAATAAAATGAATAACATTTATAAAACAAAAATCTGAACTGGTTGAAAACAAATAAAGAAATTATTGACACAGTGAATACTAATCATTTGAAAAGATTTGCTAATTACACAAATTTGCACAGATTGAAATGCAAAACAAGATTACAAGTCCCATATCACTGAAACATTGCAGAATTTCCAAGGACAACAGGTCAGTGTCAATTTACAGAAACACCTGTATTCCCAAGCCATGCACGCACTCGAACAACAATGGACATACGCTTAATCATCCACATCAGCTAAAAAAACTCATGTTAAATTCAGCTCTGATTCAAACAGGAATAACATACCTTACAGGACTGCTCTTTCCCTCAGACGTTTGAGAGAACAGGTGCACCCCATCCTGCCTTACTATTTTCTCTCTCATGTGCTTCTATACTCTCTCGCTCACACACTCACTCCCTGCAGTCTGTCATTTTTCTATAATGTTTCTCCACTGTAATAAGAACTTGCCCGACTGGTTTGTCATGCTAACCCTTTTCCACCCCCTTTGATTGTTATGCCTTCCTCTCATTTCCCTACCTATGTCTCTCCTCCCCCATCTCTTTCTCTCTGCCACTCTTTTCCTCCTTCTATCTATTTGTCTCTCTTTCTTTGTCTTACTCTTTCTCTCATACACACATCCACACCTGTCAACATGCACACCCTTCACATCTAATGAGAACATAGTCTGTGGTTTCTTGGTGACTCAGTAGGTGTAAAGTAGGTAGAGTAGGTAAATACAATGACACTCAATGACACTCATTTGCTAATGAAGCACTCTGAAAATGTTTCAGGCATTTGTTGAATTCAGAACATTCACAGAGAAAATGAATGAAGCAAGAGACTTTTGAATTAAACAGATAACATAGATCTTTATATATGACCTTATATGATCTGTTGGTAGCAACAAAATACTACTAACACATTTGTTTCAACACATGAGAGGACCGGGTTTTGGACCATTGCTACTCTCCCTTCCAGGATGGCTACAAATCCCTCCCCCGCCCACCATTTAGCAAATCGGACCACTATTCCGTTCTGCTTCTGCCCGCTTAGAACGGCCAGACGGCATTCCGTGCAATCAGAGCGTGCATGACCCAAATGGCTGGTGTTTTTACGGATATTTTCAACCTTTCCCTCTCCATGTCTATGGTTCCCACATGCTTTAAAACGTCCACCATTGTGCCTTTACCAAAGCAATACAAAATCACTTGCTTAAATAACTGGCATCCTGTTTCTCTGATCCCCATAATCAGCAAATGCTTTGAGAGACTAATCAGAGATTACATCTGCTCTGTGCTGCCTGCCTCACTGAACTCACTGCAACAACCACTCCACTGATGATGCCATTGCATCTACACTACACACTACTCTCTCCCACCTGGAAAAAAGGAATACATATGTGAGAATGCTGTTTGTAGACTACAGCTCAGCATTCAACACCATAGCACACACTCTGACATGCTGGTGTCAGGAGCACAACCTCTCCCTCAATGTCATTAAGACTAAGGAGCTTGTGGTGGACTTCAGGAGAAAAGAACACAGCCTCATCACCATTAATGGAGCACCGGTGGAGAGAGTCAGCACCAAGTACCTCGGTGTCCATATCAAAGAGGAACTCACATGGTCCATCCACACTGAGGCAGTTGTGAAGAAGACTCACAAGCACCTCTTCTTCCTGAGATGGCTGAGGAAGTTTGGAATGAACCACCACATCCTCTACATCAGTACTGTAGAGAGCACCCTGACTGGCTGCATCTCCGCCTAGCACAGCAACAGCACTGCCCTCAACCACAAAGCTCTGCAAAGTGTGGTGCGAACTGCCAGACACATCATCGGAGGTGAACTTCCTTCCCTCCAGGACATACTGTATATTCCAAGCGGTGTGTGAAGAAAGCTCAGAGGATCATCAGAGACTCCAGCCACTCAAGCCATGGTCTGCTCTCACTGCTACCATCAGGCAGGCGGTATCGCAGCATCAGGACCTGCACCAGCCGACTTCATGACAGCCCAAGCAATCAGAATTTTGAACTCTTGATCTCTCACGATCAATATACTTCAGCACTGCACTTTATTAATCTTATTAATCTCACACTGGACTGTCATAAATTATATTCAACCAGGGCTGGACTGGCAATCTGGCATACCGGGCATTTTCCCGGTGGGCCGACACACTTTGGGGACAATCATGGGCTGACTGGCCAGCGGGAGAACCAAGGTAACGGCAATTACCTAACAGCCATTTTTAACAAATAGCTAATAATTTTAGCATTTAAACCACGAATGGAAGAATTCTAATATTTTATAGGGGATTATAGGTATGAATAACAGTAGTTCATTCAGTCAGTTCGCTTGCAAACACCATAATCTTCATGTCAAACAGAAATCAATATAAATAGCAAACAGTCAAAAGGCTACAGCAGTTAATTACAAAAGGCTTCATTAAATCATCTTCCTTTGACATTACCTGACCTCCACCCCCTAAATAAACTGTTCTCCAGCTGTGTTAAATACAGTATATGCAGGGAAGTTTCTACACATTATTGATTGACTATTGCATTTACTATGTTGTTGTGATTAACAACACAATAAATACACTTACTGACACTCATGCCTCCTCTCAGACAATACACCATTCTGCCATGACATCAGCAAAGCCTTAAGGCAGAGAGCTGCTTACACAATGCTAATGAAAAGAAATATGTCTGTTTCCTCCATTTTTAGAATATTCACATACCTCTGTTTGTTGATTTACTCATTTCATATTACTTGTAATCAGTCAGAGTAATAAGCTACAAGTAAACATAATTCCTCACTGGAATGGATTTAAGTTGATTTTGATTAGCATTATTTCTGCACTGAAAAGTGCAAAAGCTGCTATCCAACTGAATGATGCAGTCATAATAAAATTATTTAACACCATCTTTATTTATCATGATTATACATCTAAAATGGTCAAGGCTTTTAATTGTGTATTATAGTGACATGCTGACCCACCAATTTCTTCTCCAAAGATCCAACAGGTATATTTATACTTATCATTGGTTGGTCTGTTATGTCAGATGGCATTCTTCACCTCAAGCAATCTGCTCCGGATTTTGTTTGAAATTGGGCAGAGAATACCTTATCCAGGTTGTCTGGGACTGATTGTTTGGTGTGGATCCGAGTGTGATTACCGCATTCATATATGTCTAAAGGAACCAAACTAATTTTCAAATAAAGACTATATGAAACAAGTCAAATAATGTACTTGTTTGAAATAGGATATACAAAAATAAAAGACATTGGCCTTGACTGATGCTCGAACGGAAACCAGAATCACCGGCTCTCAGACTGAGAATGCATAATTGTGGAATCTTGCAAACCATGACCAAAAAATGCCAAGTACCTCTTTGCAAACAGCCAAAGCCTGAGCGTTTTTAACCTGCTACCAAGTGCCAATCATCATTTACATACATTCAAGATCGACATAGAATGAGGTCCTTTTATGCACAGCAACAATGAACATATTCCATTTATCTTGAAACATGTAGAAAAAGGTGTAACTCACATAGAAACTGAAATATATAAATTACAAATAATAATAGTATATGCATTTTAAAAGAAAACTATTTTTTTTTAAATGTGTTACCTGGTTGTATTTCTGTGGCACAGTTTAGGCTGAGTTGCTCAACTTCCTGCAGCTGCAAAGAGTACAAGAGCGGTTAGTGTAGCACAAGAGCCGCTCAGTGCTAGAGAGAGAAAGATGGGCGGGAGTTATGCTTTAAATGTAACTCATGTGAATCTTGACAATAAGACCAAACAAATGTCAGTGCCAGTAGCATAATGTATTGTATGTATATATACATATATACTGCATATTGTAAGTGCATTTTATAAATATCATGTAGGCTATGTGCTGTATGTAATACAACACAGTGTAACATTTAAATGTTCTGACCACAGCAATCAAAAGCGCATTAAAAAGCATTCAAAATATACAAGGCAAAACCCTAATGAATAAATAAAGGACAAAGCCTGTTTTACCATATCTTAAAAACAGTCATGGATGAAGTCTGTCTCGCACCAAAGGCACACTCCACTGCACAATGTTTATGACAGCAGCAGAGGAAGCTGGTTGGTTTGTGGTTCAGAAACAAATATGTTAGAGATTTTTTTTCTTTCTAGTTTTGCAATTGATTGCAAGCAACACACTGACATGAAATAAGGATGTAATGATAAAGAAAAAAAAAAAAAAGTCACATTGCTGAACTGCTTGTGCACACAGGATAATTAGATGTTTCAGTTCTTCAAAATGAACATGATTCCATTATAATATTCAAAGAAGTTGTTGGGTTCAGGTGCTGAAATAGACTGCTTGACATAAAATAATGATTGTGATGGAGTTTCTGTTCTGATGGTGGAAACAATTTCATTCCTTGTTGTTATTTCATCCATCTGCCACCCACCTCTGTTCCTTCTGAAAGAATTGGTGTCATTGTTCAGTCTGTTGATCTGATAAAGGCCAGCTGTTAGCTCAGTCGTGTTCTGAGACAGCTCAGTTAATTTTCTCAGTAACAAGTCTAGAACACTCACTAAAAACAACAAAGTGTGTATGTTTATTTGCATATACATGTGCATGCCTCGTGAGCTCCTCAGAGGATTGCAATGAGATTGAATAAAAAATGATGGGATAATCTCAAACGATTGATTTTAGGCTGTTGCTTATAGGTATAGAAACAATCTATTTAATGCTTATTGCTAAATATTCCAATAAGTACAATTAGATAAGTAGGTTAAGGCAAAGGGAGACCGACACAATAATGTTACTCACAGTGTGTCATGGGAGTGTGAGGTGGCTCAGAAGCTAATTTCATGGTGGGAGAAAGGTACCATCCATTGTTCCTGGCAGGCTACTCTGTCTTACAAGCTCCATATGGTTAGGATAAGGGTGGAGCAAGGCTATGGTATCTACTAACTGCCAGGAACAAACCATGGCCCATATGTGAAAACCATATGTGCAATGGGCGGCAAACTTCGTGGGCTTTCTTGACCGTGGTTCTCTGACTGGAGAACTGTTCTCTGCTCTACCATGGGTAGTTGTTTACCATGAATCCAGTTATCAAACTACATTTTTAAGCAATGAAGTTGAAATTACACAGACAGATGGATTCAACATAAGCATATGCCATTGATGAACATCCTCGGAACTAAAGGTAGGTCTCTCTTGAAATGTTTATATGTTATCGTTGAAAATCAATTAGTTTATGGGGAAAAATGAATGGAATATCTACTTCCGGAACCAGACTGTTGTGCTCTATAGGAAGTGTAATCAAGCTTGAAATCATGACAAGATGTTCAGTGAAATAGGAGTTAAATTTTGGTCTGCTCCAAAAACCAACTAGATCACTTCAGAAGACATTGATTTAGCCATTGGTGTTTGATGGATCATGTTAATGCTTACTTGATCTGCTTTTTGGAGCTTCAAAGGCCTGGCCACCATTCACTTGCATTGTACGGACCTACAGAGCTAAGATATTCTTCTAAAATCTTTATTTGTGTTCTGCAGAAGAAAGAAAGTCATACCAGGGTTGCCAACTTTGGCTGAATCAATCACAAACACATTTTTGTGTTAGTAGGCTTACAATCTTACGTTTATAACACCAACAATACAATTAATTATCAGTTTTTGTGCACACTTACACAAATTAAACCTGGCATTGATCAATTCAAAAGACACAAATACACTATGTCAAAACCATGTTTTTTTTTTGGGGGCAAAAATGGTCTTCAGTGGTAGTTCACCTACATGGTCATCCACATGGTCAAAGTATGGTAATTACATAATTAGTACAATTAACTAATTTTATAATAAATTATTTATAACTTAATTGCATGTTTCCATTGGAAATACTGGAGATATTTTGATAACCTGATTTTGATGAACCCTTTAGAAATAAAATAATAATTCTTCAAGGTGCTATGGGAAATCAAATTATTTTATAGTAATCAAACTACTTAATTTAATTAGCACTTTATTTCTATAGGCTAGTTATAATTTTCTGACTGTATACATGAGTAATTCATTTTACTAAGTTGGTACTGTGCTTCTACTGAAAAGTTTGTTTTCCTCACAACAGGCTTAATGATTTAATAAGTAATCTTTTGAAATATCTGAAAGCAAATATGGAAAGTTTTCGGGATATTTGTCCATAATTCATGGAGGTTCAGACTTTAAATGGCTTCTTTCATTTTGCTGGTAAACGTTTACCACAATTCTTCCATAAGGCCAAACTCATTACCATGGTTAGTCATTCTAACATTTTGTAGTGGGAAAAAGTCTTAATAGATTGTCCTTAATAGATTTCATATGAAACTATAACATTTCTGTTACAATGGCAGTCACTGTAACTACAGTGAATACATGATGCGTCTTAGTATTTGTGATATTTGAAAAGCCTTGCAATCGATGTTGATGCATGACACGTTGTGGAAATGAAAGCAAGAGGAAGAAGAAAAGAAAAAAACAGACACTGGTAAGTGAGAATCTGTTACACTGAATGAAGGAGTAATGTCAAGGGGTGTAATTTGTCCCACCAAGCATCAGAAAATATAGTAGGGTAGTAGGGGTGGTTGTTTGTTGGGGGGTCACCAGGTCCCTTCTGCCGAGTCTGATGAGTGAGTTAATGATGAGATCCTTTTCATTTTTGGGTGAACTATCCCTTTAAGTCCGTTATTCATGCCAAACCACAAGGCGGCGACAAAGACAACTAGGCAGAAGAATTTACTTTTTAAAACACGCGACTAAGCGCTCGAGAGATATGTCAACAGAAACTGAGGATCACTTCCTGACAATGCTGCTGTCAACCTGAAGAATAAAGAGCTGCATTTTACTACTGGCCATTATATCTTCATTTTATGAGCATTCAATGAAGGAATAATATCTCATCATGGCAGAGAACCCACTTTCGGGTGTAAATGTCGTGCTCGTGATGGCCTACGGCAGCCTGGTAAGTATCAAACTGGCTAGTGTTTGTCCAACATTTCAATGAAATAAACACGTAAACTGTATACGTTTATTTTTAATAAAAAACAATAATACTTAAACAATGTTTATCCATCGGTACTTTTCACAGTCTATAAAGCCAGGTGTGGATTTTTAAATAGGAATAATGGGTAATCATTTCGCATGGACAGTAAGAGTACCTCAAAATCTTGTAAACTGTCTTCTAGACAGCAGTATTGGGCCAATGATGCTAAAGAACGCTAGGTTTAGAGCTGCTACTCTACAAAGTATAACAGCTCATAATATACAAGAGCGGTTATTGCTAGTACCTGCTCGTGTGAAAATATATTTGAGGCTCTAATGTGTTGATTCAAACCTCCTCACATGTTTTAGGTGTTTGTGCTGCTGTTCATCTTTGTGAAACGGCAGATTATGCGCTTTGCTATGAAGTCTCGAAGAGGACCGCACGTGCCACTGGGTCATAACGCCCCCAAGGTATTAACAGTTGTTTAAACATCCAGGGATTAAACAATGCATTTATTTTTAGGAGTTGAGGAGTAATTGTCTAAAAGTAACTGACTACATTTTTTATTATTCCTAAAAGCAGTGGTGTAACCAGTAGCAGTTTTAACCACAATGCAAACCACATCGATGGGGACCTGCGTTCAATTTGTAATAATTGTTGGGTTTTAATAATAATAAATAAGAACTGAATTCCAAAATGTTAGTGAGTTAAGTAGTAGGTTTTGCACACCCTGCTCATAAATAAAATTAAAATTATATGTGGGTAAATATTGTTTTTTTGTCTAAAAAATACATGAATTATTTTGAACTAGAATTTTATTTCATGAAACATTTTTAATGAAATTGGCTACAACGGCTGATTGGATGGATTTAAAATAAATTCTATGTAATTCTTTTAAGAACATTTTTATAAATGGGGCCCCAGGTTGGTTGTTTGCTTGGGGCCTCGGAAATCGTAAACCTGTCTCTGGGTGTAATGTGACAAAGCACAATACATGCCACAGTTTTAAAGGAGCAATATGTAACATTGACATCAAGCCTAATGGGTACTGCGGTACAAATTCAAAATATTGGATAGAGAGTTGTGTCCCCCGCCCTCCTCCTCCCCAGACTTAAAGTTAAAGAGGGTTGCCAGGTTGAGGACACGCAACAGGAATGAGCAAACTGACAATGGCCAGCGACGAGCCTTACACTATAAGTTGATCAGCTAACGTATATATAAACCAGCTCATGTGAAGTTTTTTATAATTCTGTCAATGTTAGCTAGATGTATTGCTGGCTTCCACGGCGGCAGCGCACTGTGTTTGCCCACTTACTTGTTTCAAATCTGGCAACCAGAGGTGTTGAAATGCTATTGGGAAATGGGCAGTGGGTGGCATCACACAGGCCAAAACACAATCAGAAATTTCGCCCTGGAACAGACATTTCAAAGTGGAATATACTGGCTGTAGCATTGTTTTCGGAGAAACCAATATTTCAACTTAGCATGTTTCCTAATTCTCTGATAACATATTATTATTTTATGCTTTAGTACAGTAAATATATTACATATTGCACTTTTAAGTCTGGCTTGACTTAGAAACATAATAATTATAGAGTTAGAAAAAGCCTAAATTTCCCAACATACTACAATGTGTAAAACTCACAAATATGTTTCTGGGACAAAGTGACTCTTCAGGTGAAAAGAGACACTGCAGGTGAGTATGGTTTAAAAAAAAACATTAATGCCATTCCTATGAAACTTTGTCAAGTTTTAATATATAAAAAATAAGTCCTTTTGTAATTTGTTTTTACATTTTATTTAATAATTGTTACAGAAGAAATGTTAAAGAAGAAAATGAGCCCAACACACAAACAAATTGATTTCAAAATAAATGTTTCTTCTGCTCCAAACACTATTATGATGGTGTTGTCTTTTCTAGTTTGCTTCCCTTACAAAATTGTATGGCATCTACAGTTTGTGGTATAATACCAGAGTTACTACTGTACAGTTATAGATAAATAATATGGGATCCTTCAAAGAGCTAGTAGTACTCTGTGTAATTACTAACAGTGTATTAACTTTTTCCTTTGTCTTATGTTGTTTTATTTGTGTTGAATAATTATCTACATGATTATTGTTGAGATATAACATTTTTCAAACTTACTCTAGATGGCAGTAAATGCTCAAGTTTTTTTTTTTTTTACAGTTTGTGAAATACTGTATATACAATATTTAATACTATTGTGTGAGAATTTGATTTGTACTGAATTGACAATAAAACTGGCCACTCTCTACAAAATAATGTAACTTTGCCTTTCTTTTAGCTTGCTCTTATATTTATACTTATGCTGACCGTTTCATTCTAGTTTATGCACTGAAGCAAAGATGCATTTTTTCTTTCAGGATCTGAAAGAAGAGATTGACTCCCGTTTGTCAAAAGTGAATGATATTCGCTATGAGCCAAATCTGCTCTCTAAGGAGGATGACCGGCTAAAGCATCAGGGCCAGAATGGTGAGAGAAAAACAAAGAAGCCCCCTTCATTTCTCATTGTAACACCGTTAAAGATGTGAACATTTATTTTGGTTTTGTTTGGTATTTGTGCAGGCTGTTATAATTATCTCTTTAGAATGCAAGCATTAGATGCCATCAGAGACTCAGGTAAGCCCCTTCTGGCTGCGTAAAACACAAGATTTGGCAGGTCATACCCACTTGTTTCCGAAAAGATATATCAAATGTTAAAAATGTCATTTTTAAAGAGTTCACGTTTATTCAAAGGGCTTACAATGTTTCTCTTAAGTTTATTTTATGATGCTATGTTCTAGAAATTTCACAAAATGTATTAACGATGTACAAGGACTTTATTTATACACACATAGATATCCCATTTCACGAGATGTGTCGCAGTGCCAGTGCTCTGACTGGACGGCGCTACAGGAACTGGCTACTGGATCTGCGCAACTCTCACTCTCCATTTAAGACAAGTCACTGTGCACTCATAGAACGCTTGCTAGAGGGATACGACAGCGCTCGCCATGGAACTGGGGTCAGCCTGAAAGACTGTGTGTGGTGTTGAGTGGTTGCATGCAGAAGGGGGTGCTGTTGGACACACTACAATACCCGTGTGTTTGTGTATTGCAGAGGTTAAATACTTTTTCTATCCTGTAGGTGTTTGGTGAGACAGAGTTTGTAAAGTATAAGGAAGACCTGGCTGAACTGGCTGCTGTGTAAGTCCTTCTTTCCTCCCTTCGCTATTTTATCTCTAAATTTCTCATCACCAGGCCCACACAGAATCTTTGTGAAGGCCCCACACTTCTCCACAAAGTTGTTCACATAGTTCTGCACATCCCCTGCTCCTTGCATGTTTGAGTTTAATATTAGGACAATTTTATTATGCTTCGCTACCAGCAAAAGTGTTCTACTCTCGGCTCTGTTGAACACATCTTAACATGTTTGAATCCACAGTTCACAGATTTTTCTCCAAATTCTACACGGAAATGTCTGCCGATTGAGTCTGAGCCTGCTCTGCTCATCACTCTTCTCAATCTGTCTTGCCCCTTTTTTCCACAGTGTGAAGACCTACTCCAGCAGCACCAGTCTAAACCAGCAGCACCAGTCGGCAGCTAAAGATCTGACCAGCTCCCCCGGCCCCTCGTCTGCTTCTACCATTCAGGTGACATACCTGCCCTCCAGCAGCCAGCGCAGCAAGAGGCCTAAACACTTCCTTGAGCTCAAAAACTTTAAAGACAATTACAACACTTTGGAGAGCACACTTTAGGAGACTAAACCATTTGATTTACTACTGTGTAAATATAATGCAGAGAATGTTAATCAAAAGGTCCTTCTTGTAGAATTGAACACAGGTCGGAGATTGACAGAGACTGTGTTTTTAAAGTTTTACAGTAAACCAGGGTGTTATGAGAAAGCTCCAAAGCGAATGGAAGATGTGGAATGGCGAGTGGAACTGAGGATGACTGAAATTATGAAAGAACATATGACATCAAGTATCACTGCTTTGAGGAGAGCAATGCATTTTGGAGTGTTTCGTCTGTAGAATGATGTGTTCCTAGCAGAGATCCTAGTCATAAGAATAAAAAAAATGTTTTGTTTATGTTAAAGGGATAGTACTCACGATTTACTCACCCTCATATTGGTCGAAATCTGTATGACATTTTTAAGTTTAAATATGTTAGGCAGTATGTTAGCTGCAGTCACCAGTAACTTTCATTGCATCTTTTGTTTTCCTTACTGAGGCTTTTCTGCTTAAAAGGATAGTTTACCCAAAAATTAAAATTCTCTTATTATTTACTCATCCTTATGATATCCCAGATGTCTATGACTTTCTTTCTTCACCAGTACACATTTGAAGAAAAGTGGGTAGGTGTTAAAATGCAAGTGAATGGAGATTTCTCTTTTGAAGCTCCAAAAATCACAGACAGTCAGCATAAACATCATCAATACAACTCCCAGCAGTTAAATTAATATCTTCTCAAGCGATACGCTAAGATATAACTTTTGGTGTGTAAAAAGTACCATATTTAAAAAATATATTTAAGTACTTAACGATAATCCAACATGAGGGTAAGCTTCACGAGAGGGTGAAGTCCTCGCGGCCTCTTGTGTGTCGTATTTGCGTTGCCATGATACCGCTGTAATCTCACATTCTCCGCTTGGTTGAGACATCCAGGATAAGCACACCATTGTGAGTAAACAAACAAGTAATACAGATCTAAACCAAAACCAACCAAGCTACTGTACAGCATTCCTCCTCCTCACTTTTAAACAGCGCTGCTCTTCCGGCTGTGACTTTAGTGTGTCAGTTCTCATGTGTTTCAAATGCCAATACAATTACATCAAATGCATGTACCGCTTGTGACCAGGAGCATGTCAAAAGAAAAAGTACTTAAATATTTATCTTTTTCGCACCAAAAACAATCGTGTCACTTTAGGAGGCATTCATTTAACAGCTGGTGTCGTATGGATGAAGTTTATGCTGTCTGTGATGTTTGGAGCTTCAAAAGAGAAATCTCTAGTCAACTGCATTCTAAGGACCAGCTAAAATATTTTTCTTCAAATGTGTTCTGTTGAAGAAGGAAAGTCATGCCCACATGGGATATCATGAGGGTGATTAAAGACACTAGAAAAAACACTAGAATTTCATGTTTGTTAAAAGTCATAGCCACAGATTCCCAACAGTCTTATATCAGAACAGCCTTTATATGAACTGGAAGAGGAAATTTCACATTCTCATTGTCCAATGAGCAACAAAAAAGCAGTCCCATAAGTTTTCTGGTACAAACGCTGGGATTCTAAATGGCTATACAAGCATGCACTGATGGAGCAGAATAAACTGAAAAGTTCCTTTACATGCCAGTTAATGCTCTGGGTTGCTTACCTGAGAAGAGTTGTGCAGGCCAGATGCAATGAGGTGAGAATATTTATTTGCCATTGATTGTCCACTTTTCTTTAAGTGCAATTTTAATCTTTGATTTGTTAATGTAAATGTGCATATAGAATGAGGAATGTAATCTGAGTCATTAATTGATACGGTTGTGATGTACTGTAGGTTGATGAGATACGAGAGGCTGTGTGTACACTGACTTTCGCTGTATTATAAAGTCCATCAGGCGAGTAATGAAGTGTTTTTATTTTCTGTACCTCAGACTGATCAAGTGCAATGCCATATCTGTAGGAATTCCCTTGGTTGCATTTCTGAACCAATTTATTATTTTCATTAACATTAGTACTCACTGACTTGCTCCTCAGTTCCACACACTAAATTGATGCGTAAATTGATATTTTTTTGGCCAATAGACTATAGAGAAGTCACTCTTAGCTTAAACAAAAAATAGAAAATAATTGTTTTATTTATGAGGCTTCCATGTATTTTTAAGTTTAGCAAAAAAGAAAAAGAATGTTGCCCGGGTGCATTTGGCAGTGATCAAAGGCGTTCCACCTCTTTGAATTCCACGGTGTTCAATATCATAAAATTAGATAAGATATTGATATCATTGGCTTTAAAATGTCATAAATCACATTAAAATGACCATATTTATTTAAGGAAAGTAAGATAACATCACAGCTCAGGAAACTATTTTATTTTTTAAATACAAGACATAATATGCATTTCCATTAATGCAAGCATTGAAAACCACAACAGTTTTTAACTACAAAAATATTATTTAATTACAAAAAAATAAAGGATGTCTGTTTTGGGCCAACTTGAACTTTGAATTCAAATATGGTTAAAGTTCACACAAAGAAAAAAAAAGTCCCTGCATCTGACCCCTGAACCTTTTCTTGAATGTCATTAGACTGCTTATCACAGATTTGTTTGCAAAAGTGCAAATAGCACATTTTCTGCCTTAATATAGATACAAATATACAATCCTTCATCATATACCTGGGAATGACCTTCCCCTTCTTTTTCAATGTTTTAAATTTCTTCATCAAAGCAAGGACAGAACACTTTTCTCATCCATTTAAAGTCATTTCAAATTCAGAATAAGAGCCTATAATTTCATTAAAGTTTTTTAGCCAAGTTAATGCTGAGGCAGATTAAGACAGATAAAGAGCTTCAACGGGGTGTGTTAGCAACACAATCTATCTGTCCATTTATGTTCATTGAGGGACGTCGTCTTCAGAGGGCCAGCCTCAAATAAATACAGAAGTACTCCTCTGATTAACGGGAATGAGTTTCTCACTTCGAGTTGCATTACATGTCTTCATATTTATTGATATATTCAGCCCTTGTTCTGCCAAACCAAAACTGTCACTTCAATATTCCGGAAAATGTATTAATAACGGTAATAATAATAATGTTAGGTAACAGAACTGTACTCTACATGCTCTGCACTGTTAACAGTACTCTTGGGAAAACAGTTCTTCAGACAGTTAGATTGATGTTAAAGCAATCAGAATGTCCTTTGATGAAGGTCTGTGGTGTGTGGTCATTGATGTTGCAGCGGTGCACTGTGTATTGGAGGATGGTGCTATTGTCATAGCAGTGCTGTAAAGTTGCTGTGGTAACATTCACGATTTAATCTCAATGACCTTGATGAAGGGCAGGCTTTTGTTGGTATGGGTGGATGGTCTCAGAGGCTTGCTGTGGAGAAGACATAAAAATGCACAGTAAGAATGTGCAAAGCAGTAATTGGCCAAATATTTTGAGTATTTGCATAAAATAATTTGCATATAGGTATCAAAAAAGTTTGCATGTCCTACCTGTAGACAATCTGCGCATTGCTATCTGATGGCAAGTATGAATTCGACCTTTGACTCCCCAAGTAGTAATCCATCTGATCACGCATTTGTTTGTTCTGCAAGCATAATATATTCAGAAAGGTCAGTTATTAGAAAACTTTAGTGATATCAGAGATCAGATGTTAGGTTCTGTGTCTGAGAACTGACCTCTGCCTCCAGCATGGCCACCTTCTCCTCCAGCTCCCTGATCGCCCGGTCTCTCTCCTGAATTACCATGCGTGAGTTTTGAAGCTAGACGAAACATGGATGGAAAAATTAAGTGAGCTAATAGGCATGTCATATGTTGCAGTGCAAAAAAAAATTCTTAATAAGTGTAAGTAGAGCAAATAACTTTACTTGAGAAGCAAAATTAGATAAGGAATTAGGGCTTATGTCAGAGAAAATATCTTAAATTAAGTGCATTTTTCTTACCCCAATAGTAAATAGTTTCATTTAGCCTTAAGCTTAAATAACAAACTTAAGTGCCAATGGGGTAAGAAAAAAAAAAACTTAATTCATGTTATATTGTCTGAAAGCAAGTCTTTTAATCTTAAACATTTTACTTCTCACTTAAATCCATCTTATTTTAAGGATGTTTAGATATTTTGAAAATAAAGACAAAAATACAGAATAAGAAAATCTTTTTTTTCTCTGTAGTAGTAGTAGTAGTAGTAGTATAGTCTGAGAGTGCTCGCATGTGTACCTGCTCAATCATTTGCCTGAGTTTTCTCTGTTGACTCTTGAGCATGTCATCCAAGTGATGAATCTTCTCTCTCAGAATAGCATTTTCCTTCTCCTGCTCTTCCAAACTGTTACAAAAAAACCAATATTTTAAAACGACACCCAAATAAACCTTAATGCTCCAAAAGGCTACAATGACCCTGTTCACTGCTGGTATTAAGATACGTTTTTGGTGATCCGATCACAAGTGGTCAGCTCTAAATACAGCTTTAAACAGGGCCTAAAACTTTTATGATTGGATCAGAAAAAAACACAAATGCCAATCCATCCTAAAAGCGTCCCGGACAGGAGTGAAGCACCACCCCTCACCTGTCAATCAACCGCTGCACTAAAACGAGTTTTAACTTTGCCATTGTAAGCAGCTTTAAAAGGAAATAACGGTCCAATCTGAAAATTTTAAAAAGCCAATATGCACAAGCATGAGAACTTCACGTGTCTACTTTAGTATGTTTGATATCAACAAACAGTGACACAGACGAGAAGTACAAAGATCTGAAGCTCAGGTTAATACAGGTACTACACTAAAACGTTTGTGCATAGAATTTCAACTGCATCTGGAAGAAACAGTGGACTGGCTTTGTTTGCGCTTTCCTTGTCTTTTCTGACTTTTTCACGTTTTATTATTATGCAGTAACACAATGTCATAGTGATTGATGTATGTTGTCATGAAATCAGAGACCCTCCTCTCAAAACACGGATCACCCAAGATGCATCTTAATATCAGGTGTAAACGGGGTCAATGTAAAAAAGAGTGAGATATCTTTGGCCCCCCACCTCTGCCTCCCTGCTTGCCCCTCCTTGTTTTTTTCCCTCATCTGCAGGAGTTCGGCTTGTTTGGTCATGAGCTGGTCTCTGAGGGAGGAGCTCTCTTGCTCCATCCCGCTCATGAGACGTTGAAGGTCTTGGATCTGCTGATCCTGCTGCTCTTTGCTCTGTTGAACCCTCTTCAGATAGTCATTCTGCTCAGATAACTGCTGCTTGTACTGGTTAGCCTCTGCCTTGAAAAGATAAAATACAGGGAAAAAAATTCAAAAGACGGCACAAAACACACATTTATGGCAGATGTTGTTTGGACACTATTGTAAAAACTTACATATGCTATTTACATTATGTAGTAACAAACTATTATAGTAGCGTATAATAACATACTGTAATAATTACATAGAGTTTAATACCATACTATTATAATCTATAGAATTATATAATACACAAACACATACTTTTCATTTTGTCTAGTAACTATTATAATAGATGAATAAAGTAGTACCTATCGTATAATAACATAATAATAATAATAGTATTTGCTATGTTTTTTGGGGGTGAGCTTTTTGCCTTTTAACTAATAGAGACAATTCATTTCATAGTATAATAAAAATATAGTATTTGTTTTCATTGTTTATTTTGGGCTTTTTGCCATGTTATTAATAAAGACACTTTTATTTGCATTTATTTACTTGACAGGTGGTTTCTTATAAGTTTTTACATTGCATTTATAATGTTGTAACATCCATACTTAAAAGCCATATTTAAAGACTTGCATGATTAATAGTTAATGTTAGCTACTAATAGTTAATAGTTCAAGTTACTGAAAATTAAGTATCATTTTTTAAATGTTAGCATTTTGGTGCATCGTTTTGACATGAGAGGTGTGCTTAACGCTGATGCCATTTTTTTACGTAAAAGATGCCATCAGGGGCCAATTAGGAAACGGCACGTTATCATGAAAGAATGTGCAATCTCACCCCTCCACACTGTTCTTTCCTAACCTGGATCTAACCCAGCTGGCCAGACAGAAAGCCTGCCACTGTATAACAATAACTCACCACCTCCAATATTGAGTTAAAACTTTCAGTGTGACTTTCTATAACATTACTCTCCTGTGAAGTCATTTTAGGATCTTGAAACTGGAATATCGATTCATACAGGGAGAGAGGGAGACCCACACAAGGGGAGGGGTGAGGTGGGTTGGTAAGTTATGAACAAAAAGGAAAAAGTGTGTTGTTTGTGACTTACCAGCAGTTTGTCTCTCTCTTCCTGGTTCCTCTTCTCCGCCTCCTGCAGCTGACCATACAGACGCTTACTGGCCTCCCTCATCTTCTCTCTCTCCTGCTCATCCACACTCTCCTGAGATATTATGAAAAACTTTAACAGTCAATAATGGTAGATATGAACACTTCGAATTTCCATCTGTTGTTTGGTCACAGTTGAGTTTGTACAGTGGGGGTCCAAAAGTCTGAGACCACACTAAAATTCAGATTTTGAGATTTTTTTTTAATATTTCAAAGAAAGGATATGTATAATGTAAAATGATGAAATTTTTTTTAAGATTCTGGACTATTTCTAGATCACCAATCAAATAAGCAAGTTTGTAAGATTGACCATGTGAACTCCATGGTACAAAAGATTTTGAAGCAGAAAAGATGCTCTTTGGAACAGAATATCATTAAAGCCAAAAAACAATATTTATAATAATAATAAAAAAGAGAAATTCCTAAGCTCATAAGAATTATTATTTTTTTTATTTACACTTGTGTCTTGTGTGTCAGACTTTTGGACCCAGTTGTACATGTGTTGATGGTGTAATTGTTACATGTGTCTTGCATTAGTTACGCAACATATTGGTTAATACAATAAATAATTAAGAGCACATGGTACACATGGTAAGCCAAACAAGCTATCCCATAGTCACATAGACAAAATATGTCCTCATTACTTATTTCCATTGAAACACACCCACATCTTCCCCAGCGGCAGTTATTTATAGAATTGTGTAAGCCAGAGAGGACGAAGTGAGAGTGAAAGAGGGCGGGACTCCTCTGTGCGTGCGTCAATGGGGTGTGTGTGTTCTAACAGTAAAAAACTGAAGTCATAGCAAAGTTTTTCCACCCAAATTCCTGCTTTAACAACCCAGACACACACAGCCAGTTGGGAGTCTAATCCACACTATTCATGTTCTATGATAATCCTTAAAGGAATGTGCTGTCACCTGAATGTAGTTTCATTGAACAAAAAAAAAAGAATTTGAAAAATGTGATATGATAAAACCAGTTTAGCAAATACTATCAGTTACAATGAACCAAGAATAAATATGGCAGGCGGCTGGACGTGTTTCCCAAGTTTAATTGAAGTTGTGCATTTTTGTGTTGTTTCCATAGTAACTGTTTCCTAATTAGTTCCTGTGGTAAAGAACATGGGTGTTTACCGATTTGGGTTTGTTGATGTGCTTTGTACTAATGGAATGTGGAGATTTGTTTGGGTGTCAAAGAGCAATTAACAAAATTATACAAAACCTCCAATTATGACCTAAAGGACACAGATTTCCTCATCACATTACAAAACATGACTACACTGGAACATTATAGTTATTTAATCTAGAAAAGAGATATCGATCTGTTCCAAAACCTAGTGAGCTGCGTTCTAAGAAAGCATTTTAAGACATAGACGGACTCTTAACATGAGGGGTGTCCCAAAAGATGGCAACCTAGTTATATTGACTCCTAAGCATTACATGTTTCCTTTATGGTTAAGCATTACTAGAATGCACTGACAGACAAGACCAAAGAAATGTTGATTATAAGCACATATATTTTATTTCATACTGAAAACGATAGAGAAAAATAGTTTGGTGTAAGTAAATGGATTATTTGACCCAATATTTGTATGTGCTCAGGATTTTTACTATATTATATATGTATAGTTAGCTTAGCAACATGCTAATTTCAAGCTCTATTAAAGTTAATAACGAGTCAAGGACAGTCTATTGTGCAGAGTGCTATATGTTTCACATGTGTAGATGCTGCCTATGTAAAGCGTTTCAAATAGGTCACTTATGACATTTCATGTCGTTAAGGATTCTGCTTAAAGCCAGCTGTCTATAGATAGTGAGGCAGTTCACTTGGTTTTAAAAGAGAGCTTGTGTGTGTGTGTGTGTGTGTGTGTGTGTGTGCGTGTGTGTGCGTGTGTTTGTGTGATTTTGACTGAGGACAATTTTGTAAGTTACAAATTAGTAATTACAAGGGTATTATGCTATAAATGTGATTTATGAGGACATTTCTAGTGTCCCCATAATTCAAATCGCTTAAAAATCATACTAAACAATGTTTTATTGAAAATGTAAAAATGCAGAAGGTTTTCTGTGAGGGTTAGGTTTAGGGGTTGTGTTAGGTTTAGAGGATAGAATCTATAGTTTGTACAGTATAAAAGTCATTATCTCTATGGAAAGTCATCATAATGATAGGTAGACCAACATGTGTGTGTGTCTGTGTGTGTGTGTGTGTGTGTGTGTGTGTGTGTGCATGCAAAGCAACAGGGTACATAAATCTCTTACCTGTTTCTCTAAACCACTGAGGACTGAATGAGTGCCATTTACTTTTCTGGGACCAGTACCAGCTAACACCAGCTGGAAGTGAGAAAAAGGGTGAGGGATTCAACATTTTAATGGTTAATATAACTTAACAGAACGTATAAACCCATCTGCAGATTAATGTGTTTGTTTGACTTACCTTGTGTTCTGTTCTTTGACTTTTAGCTGCCATCTGCTCCCTGAGGTTCTTCAGACAATATCTTACCTGCACACAGTAGAGCAGAATTTTAATGTTCATATTCTGAAAACATGTCAAAACAGAAAAAGGGAAACCAGAAAATAAGTAAGAGAGGACAGGAATATTTTGCTCTGACCTCCTGTATTTGTGAAACTTCGTCTGAGAGCATCTTTAGACTTTGTTGGTGTCTGGCTTGTGCCTGTTTACGCTCGTCCAGATATATCTAAAATTTAAAACACACATATAAAAATAGAGGGAGTGAAAAATAGATTACAAAATTATAGATGATCTAATTAGCAATACCATAAGAATTAAGCACATTGGCACTGGAATGACTGATTTGAACTTGAGTCTGAATATACAGGGTACCTACAACACCTTTTGACCAATGAATTTCTATGGCTTTTCCATTTGTGATAAAATTATTTGTAAAAATCCTAATCCAGTTATCTTAATTGCACTAAAAAAGCCCTTATACAAGGAAAGGTCCAATGGTCTTTTAGATATGAAAATATCAGGTCATTTTAAAAAAAGTATTGAATGCTACTGTTATCATTGGGCATACAGTATGCATGTATGTATCATTTAAATACACTAAAGAAATTCACATAATCTTTCCATGGCTTTATATGATTTTATACATTCCATTGACTTTTCAGAATCTGGAAATTATGATTTTTTAAAATGACCTGATATTTTCAGGTTTAAATGACCATTGAACCCCTTGTATAAGGGCTGTGCTACTGTACTACTATCTGAGAATTATAATAGGGAGTTCTTATAACCAGAATTTATCATTTTACATTTGAATCATTTTCGATGTCAGTAAAACTGACCCACCTTTATGACCTCAATGGGCTCCTCAGGCGGCTTGGTCACCTCTGTCTTCAGTGGCTGCCTTTCACTGGTTGGTTGCACCAAATCAAAAGCTCTGCCGATTGGCTGGAATTATATGGTGTTATTGAGTTACATATCGGACATGCCACAAACCTCTCTACAATGTTTCATGTTGTACTTTTAGAGATGCCTGCTGTTTAAAGTTGTCTAGTCCCTTAGATTGTTGGGAAAGAATGCCCATGTCAAAATCTAACTGAAAGTCAATTTCCCACTGAGATGAATAAAGAGATACATCAACTAATAATAATATGACTAATAAATCTAGGGAACAAATCAAAGAAAATTTTGAAGGAATATTCTAGACTGAGAGACTAGACTTTAATTATGACTAATATCACTGCACTGTTAATACATATAGTGTGAAACCTTTTCATGGAGCCATAGGCACTTTTATCAGAGGCTTTTCAATGTATTGCATAAGTATACATGTCTAAACTGGCTTATAGGCTTGGCCATCATTTTCTTGTATTTCCATAGTCATTTGGGTCGTCATTCAGTTTAGCAAATTCCATGTCACAATCTAACAACATTCTTGTCTACTGAGTCATACAAATGACATTATGTACTTATTAAGTACTTCTTTAATATAAATGCTTATATGAACACATTACAATTGTTTTTGTTACTGTAGTAACATTGTAATTATGTAAATGTTTAATGAGAAAACTAATGTAAAGTCTTAATCTTTTTATTAGTTAATTTCATATGAAGAGAAATTCTCAACAAACTGAAGGCCAGCTCCTTGAAAGGACCATTTTAAAGCACATAAAGGATCATTTATTGCTCTGACTTTCTCAGAATCAACCTTTACATTTGCAGGTCTTTGCAGAAAACAAGGGTTTGTTTCTAAATACTAAGTATAAATATCTCTGACACACAAAGGGTAGCAGGAAACCCCCAACCAGCAGGAACAGATGTAAACGTGGGGAAATGGGAGATGGAAAGTTTCTGGAGCCTGTAATAATTAGCCTCTGGTTCTGCAAGAATGTCTTGTGTAGAAGACCCTTTCCGCTGGAACAAAGCCTGTTCCTTATGTTTACAGAGCTTTGGCAGAAAATCATAGAGAGAGCGAGAGAGAATGGACCAAGAAAGGGGGGCAATTCCATACATTTCAGAATGGAACTGATTTTACAGAACCCATATTGGCTCTCATGCCATAACAAATTGTTAAAAACATACAGCAAGTTTTCAGGTTCAATAATACTTTACTAATGGCATATCTTACAATAACGACAAAACATTATGGTGTCATTTTAAACACCTGTGGCCATATTATAAAAAACACCTAACTCTAAAATCCTGTCTTATCAGTTTAGTAACCTTGGCGATTTCAGTTAGGACTCACTGTACTTCTCAGGTTTTCACTTAAGACTCAAGATAGGAAGTTTCTGTGATAAACCATAAATGTAAAACTTGGTTTTCAAACTGGCAGGATCAGCCATTTAGAACTTTTTCAGAGTCAAGTTTCAAAATTATGTTTACAAAATACATTTTACAGAAATTTACATTAATGATAAAAAATAATGAGTTACCCTGCATCTGTAGCTAATCTAGCTTGTACGTCTTCCTAATTTACTGGATGCATGTGTGTTCATATGTGTGTGATAGAGAGAAAAAGAGACATTTACCTTTTCTGTGATAGGCTGCTGTTGGTTCTGGTCGTGTAGAGTGAGTCTGAGTCTTCTGTACCCGTTCTGAAGAATGAGGAATAAAAAAAGGTGTGAGAAGGATGCAACAAAGAGACCATTTTAGAAAGTGAAAGGGTGGGAGCTGTATGGATGAGGGGAACATGTGGGGAGTAATGCCCTCTAAAAAACAACAAGAGCGAGAGAGAGAGAGAGAGAGAGAGAGAGAGACTGACTGGAGGCCAATGGACCATTAGAGTTTGGCATGAAGGTCATGATTACTCAATATGAAACAAAGAAAAGAAAAGAAAAGAAACTAAAAGGAATTTACAGTCTAGTATTTATGATGTATGAAGATTGATTTGATTTTCTTGCAAAATTTCTGGAAAATTCCTGAGCCACGCTGGCTTGCCAAAACTTAAAATTTGAATGTAAATTTAAATCGTGGAATAGAGGGAGGAGGCTGCCACAAATCTAAACGGAACAATGCACTCCAGTGGAGAATGGAATATTGCCATGACAACACTGCCACCCATTAACAGCATAAACTATGTCTGCTGGACAGAGGAAGAGACCAAGCAAGGGACCTAAAGCTTTGCCAAAAACACAAATAACTCTTACGCAACATTCAGATAACATCCACATGACCAAATTAAGAGATGTTGAAAGGACTTTGTCATATTAAAGAAGCTAAGAGTGTGATGGAAACAGAACAACTATACAATATGTGGTATAATAATAAATAGTGAATATAATTTGATCAAACATATAAAACAATAAGAAGAAGAATTAACCATTCAAGCAAGCCACAGAAGGCTTGATAAATGTGAGTGTTTGGATTCAAAGGGATAGTTCACCCCAAAAATTACAGTTCTCTCATCATTTACTCTTGCCATCTAAGATGTGTTTTGTATTCTCTTCTGCAGAACACAAAGATTTTTAGAAGAATATCTCAAACTGTAGGTCTGCACAATGCAAGTGAATGGTGGCTAGATCTTTGAAGCTCCAAAAAGCAGATCAAGTCAGCATAAACATAATCCGTTAAACTCCTGTGGTTTAATCCATGTCTTCTGAAGTGATCCAGTTGGTTTTGGTTGAGAATATACCAAAATGTCCCTCCTTTTTCACTTTAAATCTTGACAACAGTCTCCTTGGCGATCATGATTTTACTCTCAATTACACTTCCTATTGTGCCATCTGTGCATGCGTCAAGCATTAGGAAGTGTAATCGAGCTTGTAATCATGATTGTGCCTAGAAACTGCAATGGCAAGACGTACAGTGCAAATAGAGTTCCATTTTGGTCTGTTCTCACCCAAAACCAACTGGATCAATTCTGAAGTCATTGATTAAACCACTGGAGTCTTATGGATTACCTTTATGCTGAACTTATCTGCTTTTTGGAGCTTCAAAGGCCTGGCCACCATTCACTTGCATTGTATGGACTTACAGAATTGATATATTCTTCTAAAAATCTTAATTTGTGTTCTGCAGAAGAAAGACATTCATACACATATTGGATGGCATGAGGGTGAGTAAATGATGAGTGAATTTTCATTTTTCAGTGAATAATCCTTTTAAGCATGATTCCGGAACAGTTTGCTTAAAGTAGCCAGTAGGAGTCATTTTGTGGTGAGGGATGGGAGGTCCTAAAACACTGTGTGCCAGAGTGCTAGCTTTCAAATATTTTATATATTGTTCAAAATGAAAAGAAATGTACAGCATAATTTGTTTGCAGATCCAAATAGGTTTGTTATTTTATATTAAATGCAATAAAAATGTGACAAAGTGTGTCCAGAACTGTATACAGGTCCTTCTCAAAAAATTAGCATATTGTGATAAAGTTCATTATTTTCCATAATGTAATGATAAAAATTAAACTTTCATATATTTTAGATTCATTGCACACCAACTGAAATATTTCAGGTCTTTTATTGTTTTAATACTGATGATTTTGGCATACAGCTCATGAAAACCCAAAATTCCTATCTCAAACAATTTGCATATCATGAAAAGGGTCTCTAAACGAGCTATTAACCTAATCATCTGAATCAACTAATTAACTCTAAACACCTGCAAAAGATTCCTGAGGCTTTTAAAAACTCCCAGCCTGTTTCATTACTCAAAACCGCAATCATGGGTAAGGCTGCCGACCTGACTGCTGTCCAGAAGGCCATCATTGACACCCTCAAGCAAGAGGGTAAGACACAGAAAGAAATTTCTGAACAAATAGGCTGTTCCCAGAGTGCTGTATCAAGGCACCTCAGTGGGAAGTCTGTGGGAAGGAAAAAGTGTGGCAAAAAACGCTGCACAACGAGAAGAGGTGACCAGACCCTGAGGAAGATTGTGGAGAAGGACCGATTCCGGACCGATTCCAGACCTTGGGGGACCTGCGGAAGCAGTGGACTGAGTCTGGAGTAGAAACATCCAGAGCCACCGTGCACAGGCGTGTGCAGGAAATGGGCTACAGGTGCCGCATTCCCCAGGTCAAGCCACTTTTGAACCAGAAACAGCGGCAGAAGCGCCTGACCTGGGCTACAGAGAAGCAGCACTGGACTGTTGCTCAGTGGTCCAAAGTAATTTTTTCGGATGAAAGCAAATTTTGCATGTCATTCGGAAATCAAGGTGCCAGAGTCTGGAGGAAGACTGGGGAGAAGGAATGATGGTCTGGGGTGCCATGTCAGCTGCTGGTGTTGGTCCACTGTGTTTTATCAAGGGCAGGGTCAATGCAGCTAGCTATCAGGAGATTTTGGAGCACTTCATGCTTCCATCTGCTGAAAAGCTTTATGGAGATGAAGATTTCATTTTTCAGCACGACCTGGCACCTGCTCACAGTGCCAAAACCACTGGTAAAGGGTTTACTGACCATGGTATTACTGTGCTCAATTGGCCTGCCAACTCTCCTGACCTGAACCCCATAGAGAATCTGTGGGATATTGTGAAGAGAAAGTTGAGAGACGCAAGACCCAACACTCTGGATGAGCTTAAGGCCGCTATCGAAGCATCCTGGGCCTCCATAACACCTCAGCAGTGCCACAGGCTGATTGCCTCCATGCCATGCCGCATTGAAGCAGTCATTTCTGCAAAAGGATTCCCGACTAAGTATTGAGTGCATAACTGAACATAATTATTTGAAGGTTGACTTTTTTTGTATTAAAAACACTTCTTTTATTGGTCGGATGAAATATGCTAATTTTTTGAGATAGGAATTTTGGGTTTTCATGAGCTGTATGCCAAAATCATCAGTATTAAAACAATAAAAGACCTGAAATATTTCAGTTGGTGTGCAATGAATCTAAAATATATGAAAGTTTAATTTTTATCATTACATTATGGAAAATAATGAACTTTATCACAATATGCAAATTTTTTGAGAAGGACCTGTATGTGTACATTAGTGGATATGTGCATATGTGCACAACAGGCAAAAACATTTAATAAATAAAAAGAGAAAAAGAGCGCGTTCCACATTCAAATGAGACGCATTCCAGTCATTCTCTACACTCACCCTCCATTGACCTGAAGAACAAACGACACACAGCAGCTATAACATAAGGGATTTTTTTAAATAGTCATCCACTAGGCCGCATGGAGATGTGTGTATATGTGGCATGTTCTCTCTGTAACCCACATGCCAGACGTTACATAATGCAGTTTCATAAGCAAACAAAAGCAGAATTGCACATACTGTATATACACACAGACTGCTTATGTATCCCAGTGTGACATTCCATGGTTTATCACAGTGGGACAATACACTCTATATAGGACCATAGTTATTTATGCCCTCAGACAAGTTATTAACTATCTAACCTTCATCAAATTACCATGATGCTCTCTATAATCTCTGTTTGGTCCAGACGACAAAAGCATTCCATGTAAAGAACAGCTGTATTATACAGAATGTCATCAAAAGGGATTACAGCATTAGTTCGCTGATGCCAGTTTGCAAATGTAAGCTGTTTGAGTGATAAAGGCCTATTATTATTATGCCCATTACTAAATCTACGAGACAAAACACAGCCACACCTCGACCCAACCGGTCATAACAACGTATTTATCGTAATCATATCAACAAGACAAAAGTACCACAACAACACTACCAGGATGAAGGACAAACTAGACCGAACTGTCTGTATCAACAAAACGTCAAGGAATATATACAACAGTACATAACACTACAATTTGAAAACTGGAATCAAAGCAGTTAGCTAAACATTTATTTAGCATTGTACAGAATTTGAAATGTCCTTCTATATTTACCTGAGTGAATCTACAGGTCTTCTTGGTTCTCTGCTCTGTGAGCAGTACATTGACTTGGACTCTTTCCGTCACAGCCTGTGACTGTGTGACTGTGAGTCGGGTGTTTCCACAGAAGGCAAAGTAGCATTGAGAATCGAGAAAAGCCAAGTTTAACACCACACCTCAACCCGAGAGAGCAACAAAGGCAGAGTACATACACACAAAAACACACCTGAAAGTTGACACGCACCCAGCAAAAAAAAAAAAAAAAACAATTAACATGCCTGTAATGGGAGAGGAATAAAACATCTACCGGAGATAAGTTTGTGAGGATTCTGAAGGCTATTCTGTACAGAAGAGTGTCACTATATACATATAATTTAAATGCACACACATAGACAAGCATACATATACAAAATTTTGCATATATGTATTTCCTTGATAAGACTAGCTAAAATGAATCAGAATCATAAAATGACCATTGCTTCCTTTAAATTACAAAATTATTTAAATAAATATATATATTTTTTAAGTCAGTGTAAATGTTCTACATTTACATTTCTGAAACTACGAGAGCAAGTACTGAATAAATAATTTCAGTTGAATCATTGTTCACATATTATGCAAGAGCTCTGAGAGATATTTCATATTGCATATTGCGTGTACTAAAGGAATAGAAGGCGTGGCATAGTGGTGATGAGTAAACATTCAAGAATAATACAGCAGAGGGAGATATGGAATGAGATTGAGTGCAAAACAATTGTGTTTCCACTTTAAATAAAATAAGGTCAGAGTGAAACCTGAGAAAGGTGTAAGGTGCACAGAAAAAAGAGGAGAGAAGAAAGAGAAAGGGGGAGAGAGGGAGAGATGGAAATAGAGAGAGGGTTGCTTAAAAATACAATCAGGACACAGTCACAGGAGTGGTGAAAAAGGCAGACAAAAGGGCATAAATCTTGAAAATGTTGAGATCCATGAGTGGAATGTGTCATCGGATACAGGCCTCTGGGCCTCTCACAGAGAGTCAGACAAAAGACCTAATCACACAAGCACTTTCCTTGGTCAGATCATGCAAGAAAACTGAATAGCTCCTGGAAACCTGAGACTGTATATAGACAATGATGACCTTACACAGACACTGAATCTGAATGATTTGCAACATCAACAATGGGACCATTAACCTCAGAGTTAATTTAATACATATTTGGGATAAGAATGTTTAAATTCTAAACACCTCTTGAGTACTACTGTTTTAACTTAATAATCAGCATTGCACATACTGTATAATCAGTGCTTCAAACATAAGACAACTACATTTCACCAAAGTTTTCTGTAGCACTCTGTTACCTCAGTGCAACACAATATAGGGCTGCATCTAACGATTATTTTGATATTCGAATAATCTAATCTAATTAGAACGATTATTCGGCTATTCGGCGATTATTGCAATGATTAATCATTAGCTCTTAACCAATTATTCAGCTTGTGGCCTGACTTAAAAGGTTGTATTAAACGTGCTTACTAACTATAAAGAGGACAAAATCATCTTTTAAAAATACCACAAAATGACATTCACTGAATTAAAGGGAAAAAAATATATTTTTTTAAGTTTAATTCAGTAAAGAAATTCACTGCAAAAAATCTGATTGTTATCAAGTGTTTTTGTCTTGTTTTCCATTTAAAAATGTCTAAAAATCCTTAAAACAAGAAACATTTACTTGAGAAGCAACATAAAAGATATTTAGAGGATGTACGGTATCTTAAATATAAGTGTATTTTGTATACAAGTGGTTTTTTTTCAAGTGGTTATACTTCTGCGAGCCCAGTAAATACAAAATATACGTATATTCAAGATCTATTCTCTAAAAGTACGTATAAATATCGTATATGCTGCTTCTCAGGTGAATGCTTGTTATTTAAAGGATTTTTAGCTATTTTAAAATATTTGTATTTTTAATATTATATTCAACATTCTCAGATAAAAAAAAATTTCTTCTGCAGTATAGTTCCTTAAGTAAATGTACATGGTTTTAAATGAGTTTTAGATATTTTTTATTGGAAAACAAGCCAAAACAAATCATAAACGTATTTTGTTGCCGTGTATAAGGTGAACTTCCTCTCTCACCTTTTTGTTCACTTCAATCCATTTTTAACACAAAAACTAATTCTAGTATTAATAAAGCTGTGTATTGCCAATTTTCTTCACAATAGGAAATGCACAGTGATATATTTTATGATTCATTAAGTCGTGAGCCGTCACATTATAATCTAGCTGCATTAAGTGTGTGCGCTCGAGGGATGAGCCTCCGCGCGACTGAGTGTGCATCACCCGGATGCAGTTTCATTCTCTCCACCTCAGATCGGGACACATTGAGCAGCTCATAGAAGAGGTGCTGACCACACAGAGAAATGCCAGTTTTGGAGTTTGTAGTTACTTACATGACCTTTTTCCTTATTATCTGAACTTTAATAAAGCTATAATGAATTAAAACTGTGTAACACAGTGGTGTTTCCTTTAAAGAGCTCCAGCTCCACTTATTCCACAACGAGAGTGCTTCTGTATTTACTTATTTGTTATTTTTGTATAATTCCCTCATACTTTGTGATCTACATAAGATGAAGCTGTTTGGAAAGTTTAGAGTGCATCTGGAGTGTGATCTGTGTAATTCTTCTGCTCTCACGAGTCATCATTACAGGTTAATGTGATCTCATGTTACGTTAAATGAGATCAAACAAATTTTTGTGGACAAATTGTTATTGTCGACATTGTTGATAACGTCGACTAATCGTTTCAGCCCTAACACAAACAAGTCAGCTTTTCGCATAGTGTACCTACAATAATGTATGTGTTGCTACTGTACAGTGCATTTATGATATCACAGGCCTGATAATTGTCCTATACTTGTAACAAACTGTCTCATAATGTGGATTTGATCTTGATGAAGGAGCACAATATGTTAACAAAAATTTTAAAACGAAGCCACATGGAAAGTAAATAAATGTTCTGCAAACAAATATTTGCCATTTGACTCCTCGCCCTTTGACCAATTTGAAAGATGTATTGATCAAGGGAGTGGGAATTGCGGGATATGGATGAGAATGTGGACGAGAGAGAGAAAGAAAGAGAGAGAGAGAATAAGTCGCATAGACACGATTAGTTGAACAATGGTATTAAAACATTTTTTGCAAAAAAAAAAAGAAAAGAAAAAACACCTTGCATAACCAGATGTCATCCAGCTTGCCAGAGCTTCAAAGAACTACTGTATGCTTTGACTAAAAGGGGAGACTTGTTATGAGTTATACTCATAGTCATGTTTTCTAAACATTTAATGAACAGATAATTATTAAATTATATTACATTAAATAGTATTATAATTATATTATTAAAGTCATTATAAGTTCTTACAAACAGGAAGTGTGTCAATGAGAGTGTGTTCCTCTAAATATTTAGATTCAGAATGTGCTACTTTATTTTAGCCATGGTCCTTGACTTTGTTTGTGATACTGGTACAGACAGAGTGTTCATTAAAGAGCTTCATGTACTGACAGCATTTGTTAATCTTGTTTTCATATTTGCAAATGAATAACATATGCAAAAACAGTAGCTGCTGCAACACAAAACGGTGCAGTGTGTCAAATGGTTCAGCTTTCTGATAAACATACTGTAGTCAACATTGTTTTGGGGAAACCCTTGGACTACATAAACCTCATTAACATATTAATTAGCACTAATAGAAGATTCAAAGTCTTAATACAATTACTTTACACATTAGGCATCGTAGGGTCTCCAAATTAAAATTAAAAGGATGGAAGCCTGCTACAGTCAAGCAAATACTTGATGACCTTAATTTGACTTTGTAAAGCCTTTGGCCCAATTCACAAGCAAGATATGCAAAGAAAACAACTTCACAATCTTCCTGTTATATGACTGTCACCTTATCACCATAAAAATATCTGTTTTAATAGCTCTAGTCCATGCATATTCTGCAGGAACATACAAGGCCATAAAACTAGTAAAAGCACAACGCTGCCCAGCAACACTCGGCAAAATGAGAACCTGGATGGAAAGATCAAGTTAATAATCATCTTACTATACATCGCATTGTTTAACAAGGCTACAAGAACTCTCCATGTCTGTGCCAGTTATAGAGATTGGAGCAGATGCAGACACGGCTGGTATTTGGATTAATACTACCCTGAGTTCTGGCAGAAGTACCTCTCACAGGTTATTAGTGAAATATCAAGTAATTGGCATTTAACCTGATTTAGCATCTGTTGTGCACAGAGTAAAAGACAAGTGAAGGCAAGGGAGGTTTCTGTTCAGTGCACCATTACATTATATATATATATATATACTTATACTGTTCATCAATGAAGATCCACATTTAGATTAAGATAATCTTACAACTATTGCTGAGACTGGAATAACACCCTCTGCAGAGTCGACTTTTTAGATCACAGGGGCTTTTGGTTTTACAAACTAAAGGTAATTATGGACCATTGGAGTGAATCAGTGAATCAGTGAAGAATTTGGATAAATTATGGTAAAAGTTCATTTGTAAACATAAAAGTTTGAGGTCCACAAGCAGGAACAAGTAGCACATTTAATATATTACCAGGAAGAAATTAACACTGTGTTACAGTAGATCAAAGTTCTCGTTTTATGAGTATGCTGACCTAGAGGCCAACGATTGCGTGCATGCAAACCTTCTTCCAAAATGGACAACAAACTTTACAATTAGTATGACTTCTTTCTGACATTCATTCGAAATAACAATGCACACAACAAACAAAAAATGCACATGAACACATGCTACTATTTGTTTATCATATTCTCTATTTTATGTAGTAGAAAAGAAAATGTAGAATGTAGAATTTTCTAGAAATAAACTACAAATAATGACAAAAACGTATAAAATAATTAATGAAAAATATTTTACTTATAAACTTATAAAATGATACATACCACTCTGTCATCCACTCTGATTTCATCAAACGTGCACATACTCCCCATTCGATTCATTTTAACTAAATGGAGTGTAACTAAAACGACTATAAATAAATAAATATAAATAAATACGTTTTTTTTTTGGGTGTTAAAAATCCTTCTACGCTCGTTTCGTAAGCGCGAGCACTCGTCGTTCTTCTGTGTAGTTTTACTGTGATTTCGTCTGATGACGTTAATAATATATAGCCACGGCACAGGTCTCCTCGGGCGTTAAACGGTTTTGTCAGACACTCCCTCCTCCTCTTCTCAGGTTTCTCAGTAGTTATAACGCGTTAGACCGAAAACTTTGGAGTGATCTCACTGGCTTGGCAGCTCTTTCTATGTCTTTCGGCTCTTTCCGCGGGGGAAGAGCGTCACATGCTCGTATGAATCACCTGCGCTGCTGGATAGACATGCTAATCTCATTACACTATCCTGGGGTTACAGAAAATTAAGCAAGCGGATTAGACAGACTCTTTCTACACAGTTCTTTGATAGAGAATATAGTATGTAAAAGGTATTTGAAACACGCCTGTTCTAGTGAATTGAGGAAGAACAGAAATGTTTGGAGTGCAGACCTTCGCCCACTCAAGGTCGTATTATCTTTTACAGTTAATGACACTGTATCGACTAGCATGCTGTGTAGCTGGTCTGTGTGTATACACTACATTGAAGTCTTGGCTGCAAAAAAAAGCTATTGGACATTTTCGCCGATACAGTTGGGCTTTCATGACAGCGCCTCAACAGCGGGGCATATTGTCAAAGGATATGGTCACATTGAAACTTGCCACTAAAATAGTGACGTAGGTTTAATGTGAACATTGGGGTTGAAAGAGGAATGTGTCCCCACCATCACTAACACCAAAAACAAAACCTATGCCTCTCGTCTTATCTACACCTCCTGCATTAAACAGACTATTATTGGCTTTTCAGCTAAATTAAAAAAGGAAAACAATGAGGAGCCAATGATTGCTGAGACAACAATAATGGAAAAGGTAACACAAAAATATCAAAATATTGTTTTGGCTAAAAAATTATTGCAATGAATAAATTGTTTAAATAAAAATGAAATGTATAAAACATACACTTTTGTCCTAAGAACACATTTAAACCTTTTGGTAAAAATCTGCCTCCATAATATAATGAACCCTTGTTGGTGTAGCTATCATTATGAGGACTCTCCATAGACACAGTGATTTTTATACTGTACGAACTATAGATTATATTCCCTAACCCTAAACATAACATTCACAGAAAGCTTTCTGCATTTTTACATTTTCAATAAAACATTGTTTTTTAAGCGATTTGAATTATGTGGGCACTAGAAATGTCCTCATAAACCACATTTATAACATAATACCCCTGTGATTACCAATTTGTAACCAAAAAAAAGTCCTTGTAAACCACATAAACCTGAACTCCCATCACACACACACACAAATCTAATTAAAGAGAGTTTTGTACTAGATGTTTTAAAAACAACATCTAAAACCACTGCTAGAGGAAACAAATATCATGTGTTTAGACTTTTGACTCCAAAACTTATCGTTACTGAGATACAGTCTTAGTGACAACTTCCCAGTGTGACAACTAACCCATACAGTACTGTACAAAAGTCTTATTCACATTATATTAAAACATTTGTCTTAAAATTGTTATTTTTTTATATTCTGTTTTCAGTGAATTGGTAGGAAATATAATTTTTAGATTTCAACATTCCCTTTGCAAATAGAATTGATTAGAAAAAGAACAAGGAGCCCTAATACCAATGGTCTGGCCCCCACAAAGCCTGGATCTCAACATCATTGAGTCAGTCTGGGATTACATAAAGAGACAGAAGCAATTTGAGACAGCCTAAAAAGAAGAACTGTGGTGAATTCTCCAAGAAGCTTGGAACATCCTATCTGCCAACAACCAAGATAAACTGTGTCCAGGTGTATAGGAGAATTAGAGCTGTTTTTAAGGCAAATGTGGTCACAACAAATATTGATTTTGCTTTTTTTTAAGTTTACTGGACTTTGTATGATGTTATTTGATAAATGAAAACTACATATGCAATATTTTTGAAGACATGCACATTTTTCACAAGTGCCTAAAACTGCACAGTGCTATTATATATATATATATATATATTGAGTTGAAGTCTGAAGTTTACATACACAGTAGCCAAATACATTTTAACTCAGTTTTTCTGGTGTAACTGTAACTTTTAGGACTCCTTGCTCGCACTCGCTTTTTCAGTTCTGCCCACAATTTTCTATCGGATTGAGGTCAGGGTTTTGAGATGGCCACTCCAATACTGTATTGACTTTGTTTTCCTTAAGCCATTTTGCCACAAGTTTGGAGGTATGTTATTGTCCATTGCGACCAAGCGTTAACTTCCTGGCTGATATCTTGAGATGTTGCTTCAATATATCCACATAATTTTCCTTCCTAATGATGCCATCTATTTTGTGAAGTGCCCCAGTCCCTCCTGCAGCAAAGCACCCCCACAACATGATACTGCCACCCCCCATGCTTCATGGTTGGGATGGTGTAATTCGGCATACAAGCATCACCCTTTTTCCTCGAAACCTAATGATGGACAATATGGCCAAACAGTTACATTTTTGTTTCATCAGACCAGAGGAAATTTCTTTTGATCTTTGTCCCCATGTGCACTTGCAAACTGTAGTCTGGCTTATTTATAGCGGTTTTGGAGCAGTGGCTTCTTCCTGGCTGAGCAGCCTTTCAGGTTATGTCAATATAGGACTCGTTTTACTGTGGATATAGATACTTGTCTGCCTGTTTCCTCCAGCATCTTCACAAGGTCCTTTGCTGTTGTTTTGGGATTGATTTGCACTTTTTGCACCAAACTACATTCATCTCAAGGAAACAGAATGCATCTCCTTCCTGAGCGGTATGATGGCTGCATGGCCCCATGGTGTTTATAATTGCGTACTATTGTTTGTACAGATGAACGTGGTACCTTCAGGTTTTTGAAAATTGCTCCCAAGAATGAACCCAACTTGTGGAGGTCCACAATTCTTTTTTTCTGAGGTCTTGGCTGATTGCTTTTGAGAAAAGACTCTCACTGTAATACTGTACAGCTGCACAGTAAAAGACACATAGCAATGTCTGTTTATAGCAGTCTCAATATTGCAAGGGGTTCTTGGTGTTTCAGACCAGCTTTACAGTAGAATTCACTGAAGTTGATGATGAAAAGAAGTGATGGGCTTAAGAGATTACAATTGTTATATTAAACTGGAACTGCAACAAAAGGAATGAACCTTCTAGAAAAATGTTGCGTTTCTGCATGCTCTACCATACCTTTTATGCAAATGTCTTTACAGGTGCTGCACAGGTACTGTAGAAAATGTTTAGTTTAAACATTAAAATGGTTTAATTATGTTTAAACAATCAAAATAGTATAACCTATATCACTATAATCAGAGTAACAGCAACATATAATTCTGGAATATTCACCATTACACAAACCATACCTTCCTTTTAAAGATAGCTTCAGCTATATTTATAACAATGTCAATTAAGCAATAATCATTTTCACAGAATGGGTTGTGACAGTGATACAGTTGGTTGTGATTGTGTGTTTGGGGTGTGAATTTAACAAAAGGTGAATCACAAACGTTTACATGTTTTTGTATGGTGTCTTAAAGTATAATCTTTTCTCTTTTTTTTTTTTGGCAAAATAACAAACGCAGTTCCCGAAACATATCTAAATGGGTTTCACTTGAATCCTTTGTGATAAGACAAATCAGCTAGAAGCAATAACCTGACTTAATATGAAACCATCTGGATTTCTCATGAAAAACAGTTGAAAAAGACAGAGCATAACAACATAGAGACATTGATTGAAAGCATGGAAAACATTACATACATTTAACAAGAAATAACACGTTAAAAACGCAATGATTCAGTGCTTAACATGATTATATTTGTATAGACTGCTTTACACCTTTCCATTCAGTTTCTGTTTGTTCAGCACCAACTGTTGGGAGATACGGTTAAAAAATGTATTTTGACAACACCTGTCATTATTATATAGTTAATTCACATGGATACCTTTGCAATGTGTGTATGCTGCATGATGCTGTGGAGTTTTTTTCTTCTTCTTATCTTTCTTAGGTAAATGCTTAATGACTCTACATTATAACAGGCCTATCAATTCTTGTTACAACCCCCCAGCAATGGCCAAAATGAAACATTGCTGGCAATACAAGCTGGACAGAGCATATATAAGAACATACAGCATGTCTTGTGATGTCTGGTTTACAAAATTATGCCAGTCATTATTTGTAGAGGATATGCAGTTGTTATCTGCTTTTTTAGATACTTTTATCCAAGCGACTTCATAAGCAATTCATCTTAAGGAGACAGTGGTATGAAAGAGAGTCAGGGGCTGGACGGCTGGACAGATGCTGTCTAGACAGGTTGACAAAGTAGAGCCTAGTGTGTTTGTGGCAGTGTTTACATCCAGGTTGGAAAATAATTTTTGTTTGGGAAGAGAGGTAGAGACAGCAGTGGACAGGCATGTGTGTGAAAGAGAACAGAGGTTACGGTAAAAGGAAGTCATGTTGAATTGAACAAAGTAGTGATCAGGGACATGTAAAGGAGTAACACGAATATTTGTGTTGGTACAGTTATGTGTAAAAATGAGGTCCAGCTGGTTGCCTTATCTGTGAGCTGCGAGGCCAGAAGATTTCTGTGGTGTCGATGTCAATGTGTAATTACCTATTGAAGTGGATTTACAGGTTATATTTAAGCCTCTTATAAATGTGGGGTGACAAATTAATTTTAAAAAGTTAATTTAATTTCGTTTATGTAATGAACTTGCTTGTAAAATAATACAAGCTGTCCTGTTTGAAATTTCATGTCAATTACACATTTTAAAACAAATTATTAACGAGGTACATGTATGCCTATAACAATTAAACACTTGTATTATGAAAAAGTGCAGTGTGTCATAGCTGTCTGAATGTGATCTGCCAGGTCCAGTTTACCATCTCAGGTGTCTGAAAAATGATCATTTAGAGTGACACCTATTGAGCATTTTCACATAGTAAAGGGATGGTGTAGACTCACACTATCAGCTCTTGGTGAAGAATACTTTCTAACTCCCACACGTAATCCATTTTGATCGACTCTTCTCAGTAGTTTCGATGCAAACAGGATGTTAGATGACAAAATTCAGAAGGGTGCTCTTGGGCAATTCAAAATATATGGTCATTCGGAGACAGACTCACTAACTGACATTCTTTATATCGCTTTCCTCAATAAAAGATTACTTATAAATGTGAGGTCAACTAAGGGCTAAATGTTATTGATTTGATACAGATTTGACTCATAAAATCAAAAAGAATATGATTTATAAGTTTATCCATGAGGTTTTCTGTTTATTGACTACAACTGAAAAGAAACAGAGATTTCTCGACTGAACTTTATGGTAAGAAATGATTCTAACTTTAGCCTGGTTAAGGTTAACTGAATGGTTTATTGAATGTTTATTAATTAATTTTTTGTCTGTCTATAAATATCTGATTTAAAAAACCCTCTGTTGTGTTGAAGTCATTGGTTATTTGAAATAATTTCCTTTAATATCTGCATGCAGAAACTGAAAAACAAGGCACAGTTTTTTTTTATTAGCCTATACTAAGTTATGATAAAACACTTACACACATTCCATGTGAAAACAGTCTTGGACGAATGGGAAACAAAAAGTAAGAAAGCTAATTCTTAATTCTTTTCTAAATGAAACTATTCCTGTTTGTTTAAGAAAGACAAATTCATCTCACATCCAACATAATATTTACAGTTACAGTGAGTCTTTACATGCAGTGACTTTTGGTTCACCTGGGGAAAATCTAACTCTTTACAGGGGAAAATCTAACTCTTTACAAGGGAAAGAATTGGGTGAAAACTGTTTTATAAATGCTTACTTTCTTGTTTTTCTTTTTTTTTTTTGTCCAAGAGTTTTTGTCATTATCGAGTTCACAGTGGTCCTCTTACAAGCACTGCTGATGATTCAAGTGGCGTGATATTCACCTCATTCAGCCCCACCAATTTTCATCACTCCTCTCTTCTGAATTTTGTCATCTAACTTGTTTGTATTAGAGTGTACTGAGTGTACTGAGTCGATAAAACAGATTTCGTGTGGGAGCACAGAAAGTATTATCCCCCAAGAGTTTATGGTGTGACTCCAGTGGCGCATGCAGCTGTAAGGCCGAACACGTGTGTACCATGAGCTGTCCGATTGACCTGAGAAACATTTGCTCTCAGAATATTTAACCAATAATGAAATGTGTCCCCTTTTTCTGTTGGCTGTTTAAAATAACTAACAATGCCCAATTTGTGAATTAATAATTATTTTGAGTCTGTTCTTTTCAGTGAATTGGCCAAACAGGCTTGCAAAACTGTCTGAATCCATTCGTGGTTCCAGAGTGCTCTATCACGGAATCATTTGGAGCGTTTTTTATATTTACAACTAGAGAACAAACTGCTAAATACAGTGGAAATGTCTCGGATACTGTTGTAACCTCCGTTCCCTGATGGAGGGAACGATACATTGGGTCAATGTAGTGACACTAGGGGTCGCTTTTGGGTGCCCCAAACCCCTCAGATCTTTAAGAAGAGGAAATTGCATGCCACTCTCCAGGACATGAATAAATTATTTGTGATTTAGTGATTATTCAGAGCTCATTTTTTACTTAATATATTGTTTTGGTTGTCACCATTATTGTGATTTGTATGTCAAATAATGAGGTCCACACGAGGTACAAAGTTGTTGTGTTAATACAGAACTGCGCTGCCATGTGTAAGTGATTTAAAAATAAAAAACATTGTATTGTATTGGCTTGTAATGCAGAGTTTATAAAATGTTCGCTTTGTTATGAGGTCCGTGCGGACATGTTGGAGCCCAAGGCGGCGGCCTATATCACCTGTATTTGCGCAGCAGTGGGCCATCCCAAATTACACAGTGGCCCACTGGGAAAACACCAGGTGCTCGCTATGGCCAGTCCACCCCTGAGTCTTGTGTCAGACTCAAACTTTTCTGGCAAAATGTGTGTAGAAGTGAAACGTCTTGTAAACATTTTTTGTATTCCACAAATGTGCGTTATACAATTTTTGCATCTTACATCAGACCATTGAATTAATATCTGTCTGTCTGCACTTTTTGCAAGGTGTTTGGATAATACAGCCTAAAATGCCCACCAAATGAAGTTTATTGAACACAAAGAATGTTCATCATTAATGGAGCATCTGCCAATTTCCAAATAAGCACATTATATAACCTATGAATGCTAACATCTATCATATGCATGTCACAACATTGCATGTTATGTATACATGCCCATAGCACATTGATAACATAGTCTCACATTGGTATGTACGTTGGTTCAATTAATTTTACTTCTTGTAGTTCAGACTCAGAATATGAGATGTGAAATCTTAGGATATGTTGTGTAGTGTGGTGAGTAAAGACAGACACAGAGGATGTGGCATCAGGCCTCAGGCAAGCATTTATTTGAAAGAAACAGAACAAACTATGAATGCAAGGAAAACAGTGGCTGTAGACCAAACAGTGGGGCATCGCATTCTGGCATCATCCTCGGTTTGTCCTTGTATTTACATTTCCTTTCAACTCCCTTCCTGGCCCTGCAAAGACATAATTTGTTCATGTACAAGACACTTTTCAAAGCAACTCACAAAGCAACTTACAAACATAGTTCACTATACCTTCCACCTTTTATATTTTGTGAAACCCATACCCAAAATTCAAACACAGCTTTGCAGTTAATCTCCTTAACCAATCCCGTTCCTTGTCACAATTGAAATTGTGGAAATTTCAAAAAAGGAAATTGTACAACTCTTTTTTTAGTTTTTGTAGATACATTCATACTGTAGTTCCTTTCATATGACCAATTCAATCTATTGTTGCTATATAAGTAGTCTGAATGTAATTTTTGTTCACGTGCCACAATGGCATCAAGGTTTCTGAAAGGATAGAACTATTTCTCCTAATATGTTTTTACCCTTTTAATGTTTAGGGATAGTTCACCCAAATTTTTTTTAATTCTGTCATGATTTACACACCCTCATGTCGGGGAAGACACAAGGAGATGTTAGTTTCTAGATGGAGTCAGTCCTAGATTTTTTGTTTCTTTTCTCCTTTATTAATTAATTAAATGTTTTGTCCAAAGCTGGGAATTTCTATTTAAAACAGACTCTCATTGTCATGCTCTAGGCTTGTTGACATCTCTACAGTACATGCAGTAGCTTCTGTTTGATCAGCACCAACTGTTGGGAAATATATTTTGACAACACAATGTTGATATACACTCACCTAAAGGATTATTAGGAACACCATACTAATACTGTGTTTGACCCTCTTTCGCCTTCAGTACTGCCTTCATTCTACGTGGCATTGATTCAACAAGGTGCTGAAAGCATTCTTTAGAAATGTTGGCCCATATTGATAGGATAGCATCTTGCAGTTGATGGAGATTTGTGGGATGCACATCCAGGGCACGAAGCTCCCGTTCCACCACATCCCAAAGATGCTCTATTGGGTTGAGATCTGGTGACTGTGGGGGCCATTTTAGTACAGTGAACTCATTGTCATGTTCAAGAAACCAATTTGAAATGATTCGAGCTTTGTGACATGGTGCATTAACCTGCTGGAAGTAGCCATCAGAGGATGGGTACATGGTGGCCATAAAGGGATGGACATGGTCAGAAACAATGCTCAGGTAGGCCGTGGCATTTAGACGATGCCCAATTGGCACTAAGGGGCCTAAAGTGTGCCAAGAAAACATCCTCCACACCATTACACCACCACCACCAGCCTGCACAGTGGTAACAAGGCATGATGGATCCATGTTCTCATTCTGTTTAAGTCAAATTCTGACTCTACCATCCGAATGTCTCAACAGAAATCGAGACTCATTAGACCAGGCAACATTTTTCCAGTCTTCAACTGTCCAATTTTGGTGAGCTCTTGCAAATTGTAGCCTCTTTTTCCTATTTGTAGTGGAGATGAGTGGTACCCGGTGGGGTCTTCTGCTGTTGTAGCCCATCCGCCTCAAGGTTGTGCGTGTTGTGGCTTCACAAATGCTTTGCTGCATACCTCGGTTGTAACGAGTGGTTATTTCAGGCAAAGTTCCTCTTCTATCAGCTTGAATCAGTCGGCCCATTCTCCTCTGACCTCTAGCATCAACAAGGCATTTTCAGCCCACAGGACTGCCGCATACTGGATGTTTTTCCCTTTTCACACCATTCTTTGTAAACCCTAGAAATGGTTGTGCGTGAAAATCCAGTAACTGAGCAGATTGTGAAATACTCAGACCGGCCCGTGTGGGACCAACAACCATGCCACGCTCAAAATTGCTTAAATCACCTTTCTTTCCCATTCTGACATTCAGTTTGGAGTTCAGGAGATTGTCTTGACCAGGACCACACCCCTAAATGCATTGAAGCAACTGCCATGTGATTGGTTGATTAGATAATTGCATTAATGAGAAATTGAACAGGTGTTCCTAATAATCCTTTAGGTGAGTGTATTATCAATATATAATTCAAATATAAACCTCATGTCTGCATGTGACCATGTTTGGACTTGAAGTAAAAGTCTTGACTTAAATAAGGTAGATTGTTGTTGCTTGTTAAAATAACTAATAAAAAAAAAGAGCATAAATTTGACAAATAATAAGGTAAATAAAGTAATGTATAAAATGGTACTAACTTACAGATGGTCATAGTCCTTAGATCATTCTCAAATAAAGAAAACAAGTGGACATCTAACACTCCTATAGAGAGAAATAGAAGTGTCTAAAAGAACACACCTTTTGCACTTATCTTTATTTTTTATTTTCAAGATTTACCATGTACTCCTCTTACCTCCTAAAACCTGGGAATAATATACTGCAGACAGCTAGTCAAATTCAGCTGCAAGAAACAGAAAGAGGTGCTTTACCATGTGATTTGCTTCTGCCATCACACTTGTCATGTTCACTGTTGTCTTTTGTTTTGTGCTTTTATGTTGAAGCTTAGTTTAGTTCCTGTTTTGGTTTTTGTAGTCCTTTGTAGTTTCTTCTATTACCTTGTCTTGTTTCACTGTTGCCCTTTGTTTGTCATTTTTGTCCCTTTTGTAATTCCTTAGTTTTCACTTTTGTCCCTTTTGTAGCTTTCGTGTTCTCTGTTCATTTTTTTCACCTGCCCTCGTTAGTTCGGCATTGGTTTCTGTTTATTTCCCTGTTATCTTGTTTGAGTTCTGTTTGTTCATTGGCTCTCGTCTCCCCATGTCCATGTATTTAACCCTGTCTTTTTGTTCAGTCTCGGTTGGTCGTTGTTTGTTAATGGATGTATTTGTTAGCTCCCTGTTTCCAGCCCGAGTTCCCTGTGACTACTCTCTCGTTCGTGGTTCCTGTTCCCCTTGTTGATGTCCCCGTGTCCTTCCAAGGTTCTGTCTCTGTTTTCCCATTGTGGACCTTTCTTTTGTTCCCGTGTTTTGTTTATTTATGGTTTCAATAAAGCCGCGTTTGGATCCTACCTTCTGTCTGCCTTCTCCTGATTTCCCACATCGTGACAGAACGACCGAACCGTTACAATGGATCCAGCGGTCCAGCAGGCCAACTACCAGCTGCTTTGCTTAAAGCAAGGGGACCGACCGGCGTTGTTCCACATTGGCGACTTCCTCAAACTGGCTAGCGTCTCTGACTTCCCGGACTCTGCCCTGTTGATCTACTTCAGGGGCAACCTGAACGCCTCATTGAGGGAGCGGTTGCCGCCAGCAACTCACGAGTGGACTCTCTGCAGCTTCGTGGAGATGACTTTGCAGGTCTGTGGCTGGCCGGTAACCGTGGACGTCGCTGAGGAGGATCCTACCTCGCCTCCCTCAGTGGTGACTCTCCAGTCACCCATGGCGCTTCCTGTCACGCCAGTCCCACCTGTCAACGAGGTCACCCTCACGCCAGTCGCCTTCCATGAGCAGCGCGGCCCACTTCGTCTGCCCGGAGGAGGGAGAGAAGACGGACTTCCGCCTCCCGGCCCGCCCCTGCCCCGGTCTGCGAGCCAGAGCCCACGCATGTCACTGTGAGCGAGCCAGAGCCCACGCCAGCCACGGTGAGCGAGCCAGAGCCCACGCCAGCCACGGTGAGCGAGCCAGAGCCCACGCCAGCCACGGTGAGCGAGCCTGAGCCCTCAACCGTCCCCGAGCCAGCGCCTGTAGCCTCAACCGTCCCCGAGCCAGCGTCTGTAGCCATGACCGTCCAAGCGCCAACGCCTCCCGAGCTTTCCAGAGCTCCACCTCCCGAGCTTTCCAGAGCTCCGCCTCCCGAGCTTTCCAGAGCTCCGCCTTCCGAGCCTCCCGAGCTTCCCAGAGCTCCGCCCGAGATTCCCAGGGCTCCGCCCCTCAAGCCTCTCGAGCCTCCCAGGGCTCCACCCCTCAAGTCTCTCGAGTCTTCCAGGGCTCCTCCCTCAAGCCCCTTGAGCCTTCCAGGGCTCCGCCTCTCGAGCCCTCTAGGGCTCCGCCCCTCAAGTCTCTCGAACCTCCCAGGGCTCCACCCCTCAAGTCTCTCGAGTCTTTCAGGGCTCCACCTCTCAAGCCTCTCGAGCCTTCCTGGGCTCCGCCTCCCGAGCCTCCTACGGCTCTTCTCCCCGAGCCTCCTTCGGCTCCGCCTTCAGAGCCTCCTACGGCTCTGCTCCCAGAGATTCCCGAGCCTTCTAGGGCTCTGCCTCCTGAGCCTCCCTCGACTCCGCCTCCTGAGCCTTCCTCAGCTCCGCCACCAGAGCCTCCCTCGGCTCCGCCACCAGAGCCTCCCAAGCCTCCTACAGCTCCACCTCCAGAGCCTCCCGAGCCTCCCTCGTCTTTGCCTCTAGAGCCTTCTGCGGCGCCACCTCCCTCTGCCCTGTCTCCTGGGCCTCCCATGGCACCACCCCCTGAGCCTCCTGAGCCTCCCACGGCTCTGCCTCCTGAGCCTCCCACGGCTCTGCCTCCTGAGCTTCCCTCTGCTCGGCCTCTTGAGCCTCCCACGGCTCCGCCCCCTGATCCTCCAGAGCTTTCCATGGTTCTGCCTCCCTCGGCTCCACCTCCTGAGCCTCCAGAGCTTCGTCTCCAGAGCCCCTCTCAGCTCCGCCTCCGGGACCTGTCCCTGTCCTGAGGCTGCCTCCCAGGCCTCCTGGACCTGTCCCTGTCTTGTGGCCACCTCCCAGGTCCCCTGAACCGGCCCTTGCCAAGTGGCCAGCTCCCGGGCCATCTAAACCGGCCTCCGTCCTGTGGCCACCTCCCAGGCCCCCTGAACCGGCCCCTGCTCTGCGGCCATCTCCCAGACCACCTAAACCTGTCCCTACCCGGTGGATGCCGCCCAGGCCACCCGACCTGGTTCCCTGCACACACCCCCAGAGACTGCTTACCTGCCCTCTCGGCCTCCCTGGTCTGCCTGTCTGCCCTTTGTGCCCCCGTGGACTGTCTCATTTCCCCTTTTGCCCCTGTGGACTGCCTATTTGCCCCTTTTGCCTCCTCGGACTGTCTGTTTGCCCCTGGTGCCCTCACTTTGTTTCTTGTGGGTTTTTTTTTGTCATTTATTTTTTTTAAGATCGTCTGGAATCCGATCCTTTGAGGGGGGGTTCTGTCATGTTCACTGTTGTCTTTTGTTTGTGCTTTTATGTTGAAGCTTAGTTTAGTTCCTGTTTTGGTTTTTGTAGTCCTTTTGTAGTTTCTTCTATTACCTTGTCTTGTTTCACTGTTGCCCTTTGTTTGTCATTTTTGTCCCTTTTGTAGCTCCGTAGTCTCTTTTGTTAGCTTTCGTGTTCTCTGTTCATTGTTTTCACCTGCCCTCGTTAGTTTGCCATTGGTTTCTGTTTATTTCCCTGTTATCTTGTTTGATTTCTGTTTGTTCATTGGCTCTCGTCTCCCCATGTCCATGTATTTAACCCTGTCTGTTTGTTCAGTCTCGGTCGGTCGTTGTTTGTTAATGGATGTATTTGTTAGCTCCCTGTTTCCAGCCCGAGTTCCCTGTGACTACTCTCTCGTTTGTGGTTCCTGTTCCCCTTGTTGATGTCCCCGTGTCCTTCCAAGGTTCTGTCTCTGTTTTCCCATTGTGGACCTTTCTTTTGTTCCCGTGTTTTGTTTATTTATGGTTTCAATAAAGCCGCGTTTGGATCCTACCTTCTGTCTGCCTTCTCCTGATTTCCCACATCGTGACAACACTATTCAATGTATTTTGAAGTGACTTTCTTTCCAAAATGAAAACTTTAATCTCAACGATAGCATGATATGGGTATTTCACTTATTGCAAAACAACTTTATAAATGTTCTCAACTCAGATAGAAGAATTTGTCTTTGTAAACATCATTTATACATTAACCTTAATGACTTTTCTTTTTTTTCGTGCCATGTTAGCGTACCAAATACCCCAATAAAACAAATTAAATAAAAATCTACTCTCAAATTTCATTATTTGAAAAAACAAGTCAGCAGGCCATGCAAATAAATTGACAAATAAGTAACTGTAAGAGGCACTTGATCCTGCTCTGTGTTTGCACAGCTGTAGACTCAGGGATAATGTAGATACATAAAAACAATTACAATATGCATGAGTCAAAGACAAATAAGGGTGTCCAAGACAAAGAAAAAGTGCCTATTTAAAACACCATGATTTGGCAGTCAAAAGTTTTTTGGAAATATTATTGGTATTTTACAATCAAATTGTTTCAATGCATTTTCCATTTCAAAATGCTAATGACAAACTACTTAAGATTCATTTTTTAATAAGGCTTTTTTTCATTTTTTTCTTCTACAGTATGTGCTGTGCATTTATATGCCCCCCAAAGTTTCCAAATTCAATTTAATCCAGAAATTGAAAACATGCTCATCATAGAAGAGGTGTTTTCAAGTCATTGTATGTATGAATTGTATTTTTAGTGTATTTTTAAATAAAATAATATTGAACAAATGGCCATCGTGTCACTGACACCTACTACTGTTCTGACAGCAAAAACAAACATCATTGTTCTTCCCACTCCAAGACATGATTTTGACATTGATACACTATTAAAAAACAATTCACAAGTGTTAAACTTTGTAAAGGAATGTGCTTTTACGTGGCTTCAGTTGTGGTCTACTTTGACTTGTTTTGGTGCTAAAAGTTAGGCTTTCAAAACATTGTAAACACATTAATTAAACCTAATTAAAGGGATAGTTCACCCAAAAATAAAAAAATATCTCATGCCATCCCAAATGTGTTTGACGTTCTTTCTATTTCTGAACATAAGTGGAGATTTTTAGAAGAATATCACAGCTCTGTAGGTTCATACAATGCAAGTCAACAGGTTCCAAATCTCTGAAATACTAAAAAGCACATAAAAGCAGCATAAAAGTAATCGTTTAAGACTTAAGTGCTTTAATCCATATGCAATATGATAGGTGTGGGTGAGAAACAGAGAAATGTTCAAGTCCTTTTTTACAGTAAATTCTCCTCCCTGCCCATTTGGTGGTGATATGAATGAAGAATGTGAATTTCCAAAAACAAAAAAGAACTTTTAGGAGAAGAGAAAAGCTATTAGGAGAACTGAAGTGGAGATTTCTCAACCGCATATGGATTTAACCACTGGAGTCATATGGATTACTTTTATGCTGCCTTTATGTCCTTTTTAGAGCTTCAAAGTTTTGGACCCTGTTGACTTACATTGCGAGTACCAATAGAGCTTCAATATGTTTCTAAAAAACTTTGTGTTCAGCAGAAAAAGAAAAAGTCATACACATCTGGTAAGGTTTTTAGATCACATTTAGACTATGATCCAAATTTTAAAGCTGACGTGTGTGTCATTTCTGCACCACTAATGTCATCAAATAAAACAGATTCAGAAAACTATTTTCATTATTACACAGCCTAGCATGCTGTGTAATGTTGAGGTGTTTTTATCCCGAATTGAGATGTTGTGGTCTGAAATACTAGTGAAAACACACTTTTCACCTGCAGCTTCACTTCATTGCAGGTGCCGTTCTTCACTATATAGATATAGATATACATACAGATATATAGATAGATACCACAAATCATCAGTTTATTCAACAGGAAGAGATCCATTCCCTATCCTTACTCTCTCACACATGGATTTCAGGGCTCTCTCTTTGCTGTTTGAGTGCTTACATGAATATTGTATTATATTTGTTGACTGGGCACCATGAATGACTTCCCAAGTGACCGGTTCAGCTCTAGGATAAAAGGATGTTTAGAGCATGGTAGCCTCACTGAAGAGTTTGGTCTGACACTGATTAAGTTCAAGACTACACTCTGAAAACAGAGAAACACAGAAGATAATAAGTGCTGTAGTCATAATTACACAGATTTACAGCATTACATTTACTGTATTTCCAATCAGTCTTTTCATTCACATAAAGTCAGATAAAACAACACATGAATCCAAATGAACATACTAAATACAAAAATGACTACAAAAGATTTAACAGTAGTTTTTTGAGATTTTAAATTATATTGTAAATCACTTTCATGAATCAGCCCCCAAATGTATCCCCATCATGTTGTCATTATACCGTCCTTGGTAGCGGTGTTCAAAGTCCAGTATATCCTGATGGAAGCGCTAGCCTTGCTCCTCCTGAGTGCAACAAGATGACTTAATTACGAAGGTAAACAGGATACACTGGTATGTGTACACTGGAACAAAAATGTCCAAAACAACTGTACTGTACAAATGAATAATAAGCACACCATAAAAATGCAAATGAGAGGAACTTCTAAAGTAGTGAATTTATTTTTGATAGAAAAAATTTTGCTCAAAGAAAAATACAGTGCTTTGAATTGATCATGGCTTAATGCAAATTCTATTACAAATACATAAATACAATATACATGAATACATAAATCAATCAGATTAACTTTGGAATGACAATTAAACAAACAATTATTATATTTACAAGGCAATGTCATGGTGTTGTACAATTTCAATGAATCAAAACTGTGTGCATAGATAAAAGTATTGAAAATATAGATGAGGAAAAGGCAACTTGATATCAAGAAAATGTCACACTTAAATGTGTGCCTGATACAGTAAATACAGCAGAAAACTCTGCTCAGTAGAAACCTTGAGTAAACAAAAGTGGATTGGAGTATTCATGGTAAACAAACAATAAAATTAATTTATAATTGACATTCCACCAGGATGTCTGGACACACCGTGATCTGTCTTACTATTAGCCGTTAAGTTTACACCAAACAAAGAATCTGGTGAGAACAAGAAAATGGATGTGCTTTGATCTTAAAAATACATAACTTCTATGATATGTTGATGATTTAGAATTCCTCTGCTATTTTTTTTATGCTAAATAAGATTTCCTTTAAGTAAACCATTTTGAATCTAAATCTCATACTTTAAGTTCATCATTTAGTTAAATGAAGTTTGATTTATATTAGCTTAAATGTAAAGGTGTCTTTTGATTATGTTGTTTTAGCATCAGTAGTGCATATATTGAATGTAGTGTTGATTCACTCATTGCCTTCTTCCAAAAAGCTTTAAAAAATAAAGAAAGAAAATGAAAAACAATCCCTTTCTTCATATTAAAACCTTCCTTTCTCCATTTCTACCCTACTGCTCTAAGAATTGTAAGACTGAAACACAAGTTATCTTAAAAATGCTTGTTTTGGACAATTACTGTATGGTCACGTCCCCAATACACTGTTCGCTCATTTCTCCCTCTCACCAAACAACAACAACAACAAAAATCAAAACAAAATCAGTGCTCATGACCAGTTCTAATTCACTGGGCTCTAATAAGTCTATATTTTCCCCCACCTTTCATAAAAATCTTTCATTTTTACCCAAACTATTGTAAACAACTATACCTCTAATGTGAATCCAGTATTATCGATTACCATTCCATCCCCTTTGAATATGACATTTCTTTTATCCACAGAGCTTCTCTTTGCTAATAACCTCTAAACTTCTATATCAACGCTACACAAAAGATAAAACATCAGTTATATTCGATTCTATTCTCATATTCTTAATTAACTTTTTTAAACCTGATGTAACACCTCCTCTAAAAAGGTACCAGATTATTCTAATTTACAACATTACACTTAATCTTATGAACTCAGAAAGGCTTTCTCACAAAGTGGGTCTCTATGGCAAAAATGTAGGTCTTGATGAATAAGAAGTCATATCTGATATCTATATAGTGGTATTACTGGCTGACTGAAAATGTCAGGTGTCTCGAAGTGCGTGAAAAGCTGACAAAACTGACATTATTGATCAACTGTTGCCCAGTTTTCTCTTTTGGAAAGAAAAGTGTTTAATCCCAAACTGCAAACAGATTTATCAATTGGTTTGCATTACAAATTTATATGGGGAGGTGTGGCGTAGTGATTAAAGCTCAAAGCTGGTAACCGGAAAACTGTCGACTGGAGTTTCGGCACCTAATACCCCTTGTAAAGCAAAACTGAAGTTCCTTTTGGTGCTAGAATGAGGTGTCAATCCTTTACTTGTGTGTACATATCAACAGGCAGCCCTCTTTCATGGCCAATTGCACAGATTCCTCTCTCTCTCTTCAGCAGGCACTGGTGTGCAGGTTGCTCTCAGTAAGGATGGAGGTTATGTTGGAATGACCATACAGCCGATCGTCATCATCATCATCATCAGAACTGAGAACTGAAGACTCCAGAGCAGACTGTCTGGCCTGCTGGATCTTTCTCCTGTGGAAAAAGAAATAATGCAATGAGTTTTCAGAGCTGTGGTGCAGCGGGCTGTGCACATATTGAGAGCTGTTAAATAAAGACTAAAAGTACATATATTTTTATACATACATGCAATGTACCTTATATGTAAATGCACACGCATGCATATACACACACACACCAAAAAATAGCAATAAACAATGAATTTGGGGAAAAAATCTGTAATACGACATGATAAATCTGTGATAAACAGGGCGTCAGCATGATTCTCCAAAATACAGCAGAGTAAATGCGCAGGCATAAGCAGTGTGTGCTGGCTGATCTGAGAGAATAATTATTAAGTGAGTGAGGTTTGAAAATTAAAGACCTTAGAAGACATTTAAGAATGTGTGCACTGTTTTGAGAGACACACACTGCCCTCTGCAGGCCAGAGAAAGTATTACTGTATAGAGTAACAGTAAACACATACACTTTAAGGTCCTATTCAGTTGTTCTGACCTAACTTTATAACAAATCCATTAAAAATTGCAATAAAAAACAGAAAAACAGTCCAGATTACTCTTTATTAAACGACTCATTGATACAAACAAATTATGAGTTTAGAATTGCATATTACCATACTACTATTGCCGTATCTGTCTTTGGCAGAAATAGTACAAGTTGTATGGTGGTATGCAATTCCGAACTCGGCGACAGACACACACACTTACTTTAGTTCGTTCTCTAGTGCTGTGACTCTGGACTGCAGCGCCTCTTTCTGTTCTAGCTGCTCCTCCATGTCTCTGATGGCCTTCCTCCTCAATCCCTCCAGCCGCTCTGCCTCTGCCTCTCCCTCATCCACCTGTCTCTTCAGAGCCTTCACACGCAAAGTCAGCTGCAGGAAAACACATACACTTAACACAAGAACTACATAGACTTTCACATATAGAACAAGACACTGACTACTGTAGTGTTGGGGAAGCTACTTTTGTAACTATTTAAAGCTAATAATATTGTACCTGATTATACAATATTTAATAAGAGACAACATAAGAAATAAATACAAATAAACTAGAAAACACTTAGTTAATATAACCAAGTGGTTTTTTACAAAACATTTCACTTAAGAACAAAATAAAAGACCAAATACAGTGCATGGACTGTGCTCGGTGTTGTGAAATCAGCTCATTTACATAAACCGACCAAATGAACAAATTCACTAGAACGAATCACACTTTCCAACACTACATATGAGAGAGAGGACAGTTTAGCAGAGCGCATCTGACTACTAGCTCAGCTCGTGCTCCTTACAATATGACATTAAAAACAGTGATACAGCAGTTTGTCATGCTATACCTCTATTTGTTGGAAAAGGTAGCTTGTTATTACAAAAGAGCTACACTATTTTAAAGCTGAAATACAGTCATAATACTATAAAACTGAAGATAAGTTAGTAGCATCGCTACTTTCGTTCCATACACAAAGCCTTACCAATGTTCATTAGTAATTGTCAAGAGATTTGCTGTAATGTGTGAATTTGTCACCTGGTCGCACTTCTCTGTATGCTGCTGTCTCTCATCATCCAGAGTGATGTTCAGCTCCTTTAGTTTCCTCTCTAAGCGTCTCTGAGATGACAGCATAGAGTTCTTCTCTCTGCAAAAACACAAGGATGTGCTTGCACCTCAGGAGCTTCAGGTTCTTGATTCCTAAGGATTCTTCAGGTGATGTTAAATGCGGTCTAACATGTTCTATGTTTTAATAACGTTTTGCATACAAACGTTGCCCTCTTGACTCTAGGAAGAATTGTTTACTGTTTACTGTTTGTTTACTGAGGATGCAATTCTTTAGAGGTACATCCTGTTTCAGAGGAATTGTATATACAGTAGTTTGTTCTTCGATAAACAAGTAAAGCTTGGTTATAAAACCATATTTGCATCCTGTATGTGTGGGGTAAGCAAAGAAATGTGTTCAAAGTATCTCCCAATATGAACATTTAGAAATGATAATATCTAACAAAGCAGAACTCCCAAAGACTTAAAATGCACTACAGTGCCTGTAGTATTTGTATCATTGAGAGGTGTAGAGTGTTTTCAATTATCTAAGAGTGCTTTCAAAACTATCCTGTGGGGCAGTGCAGGTCATCTAACTGTGCCACTTCACAGAACATGGTAGTGGTTTTAGATAATTTCACTGCAGTTCATGAGGACTCCTTCCTTTGTTTTACCTCTCCTCTGTGCGCAATCGCTCCTCAAAATCTTGTATTTTGCTCTCCAGCTGAGACACATCAGTAGAGGAACGTGACTGGCCTTCCATCTCAGCTACACGGGACTTATACTCCTTTAGCTGAAAGATGCAAATAAAAGAAGGAAGATTATGAAACCACGTGGACCTTCTGAATGAATGCATTGTGTAGTTAAACAAGCAAAGTTCAGAGATCTTTGTCCCACATCACATCACTCTTAGTACCACAGAAACTCAAAGATAATGCAGCATATGCTGTTCAGTTGTCATGTGGTGTACCTGTCTCTCCAGAGCATTTTTGTCCAGCTCTAGGTCTTGTTTGGAGGATCTCTCTTGCATGAGCTCTGCACGCAGCTGTTCCATCTACACACAGAGCGAAATTATCATCTTTAATTTAAGACATTTAGCAAACACTATTATCAATTAGTGAATTAACAAAAACTGCTTTAGATTCAGGTAGCACTTAGCATTGTGATATGTGTTGTTTCTACAGATATATCCCCATTATACTATTTTACTATGTATATTATAAAGTACGCTTTATATTATAAAATTCCCATACTGTTTGACCAGTGAATCCCCATGATTTTTCGGATTACTGAATAACAAGGGACTTACACTGAGCAATCATTTTTTGTCCCAATTTGGAATGCCCAATTCCCACAACTTACTAGGTCCTCGTGGTGGCGCGGTTACTCATCTCAATCCGGGTGGCGGAGGACAAGTCTCAGTTGCCTTCACTTTGAAGATGTCAATCTGTGCATCTTATCACGTGGCTCATTGTGCATGACACCGCTGAGACTCCGCAAGTGGAGGCTCATGTACAAGTTACCACATGCCCCATTGAGAGCGAGAAATACTAATCACGACCACGAGGAGGTTTCCCCATGTGACTCTACCCTCCATAGCAACTGGGCCAATTTGGTTGCTTAGGAGACCTGGCTGGAGTCACTCAGCACAACCTGGATTCGAAATCGCAACTCCAGGGGTGGTAGTCAGCATCAATACTCACTGAGCTACCCAGGCCCCCCTACACTGAGCAATTTTAAGACAATGAAATATTTTACTATAATATAAAAAATTATATACAAATATTCACTATAGACATTTTTAAAGGTGCACTCCTCATTCCTCATTAAAAAAAAGATTTACTCCTAAAGAAATGAATTGTAATTTTGAAACATATGTATAAAAACATGAGCACTCACATGAGATGAGGACTCAAGTCATATCAGTAACCTTATAAAAGCTGTTTTATGCTACATATAACGAGGCAGAGGGGCCTCGTTGGGGCTGCCATTTTAGAATCACATGACCAACTGAATACCATTACCTTAATCTAAGTAACCATATTGTTATTGGACACTTTCACTCTAGGATTACATTAATCCTGTCTGATTGTGAGTAGTGAACTTCTACAATGGCATCGGTAACTGAAAACTGTTAATTTTGAATGAAAAAAAATGTATGAAAAAAATCAATGGCTGCATCCACAGCACTAGGTGTCACTGTAAGTCCAGGAATGACACAAACAAAAAGTTACTGAGTGCACCTTTAAGATTTGATTCATTTTCATGTGTTTTAAAGGCCTGGTAATCCAAATGTAAAATGTCCTAATATTTCCAGGTTTTCATTTACTGCAAAGGCCTGTATATTGACTAAAGTGTAATTTATGCAATACACAGTATGATGAGTAGTACATTGGAGTGTGTGTGTATGTATGTGTGTGTGTGTGTGTGTGTGTGTGTGTGTGGTGAGAACGGAGTGTGTATACCTGATCTCTGCTCCTGCTGATTCTTTCTGTGAGCATCTCTGAACTGCTCTTCTCCTCGTCCAACTCAAGCTCCAAATGCTTGATTTTGTCCTGCAGGTGGAGACACAAACAACATACAGTACAGTTAAGTCAGAGAGAGATTTGAGACAAACGAGTCCCTCATATCACAATCTAGAGTAACAAGATTATTTTCACCAGATCTGGGTACAATCTTACAGCTCAAGGTCCAAATCTACATTGACCTTGACTTGATTTTGAGCTGATATGGTCAGTAAGTTTAAAATCATCAAATGTGAAGTACATTTTACCAATGCTTGCATACAGTTCCAGGAAATAAAATGTTTTTGAAGACAATGGTTCACATAGTTTTTTCCTTCCTGGATTGTGAATGTTTATATGGTGTGTTCAATAAAGATATGAAAACACACCACTTGTGTGTTGTTTGAGCAGACAGTTTTTTTTTCTTTTGTGACCAAGCTGAAGATCAGATCAACTTTTATGACAAATTCACCAAAACAATCGAGGCATATCCTAATGCACATACCATTTCCTGCAATGTATAGCCATAATTTAAGATACAATATTGGAACACACACCTCCATGCTGCGGATGTCTCGTGAGCGGTCATTGTGTGTGGTGCGCTGTGCCTCCATCTCAACCTCCAGATGTTTGAGGCGGCTGGTGAGGAGCTCTTTATCTAATATAGCATTGTCTCGTTCCTCAAAACATGAGAACAGCTCCTTCTTTTGACGAGCCAACTAAAAACATACACACCACAAACTGTTGACTTCTGATTAAATTAGCTTAGATAAATTATAACAAAAATATGATTATTGGTATTTGTACGAATTCAAAACGATGAATATTTGTATGAAGTGTGTTTGTCACCTCCTCTTGTAGGGAGTGGATGGTGCTCTGAGCTCTCTCCAGTTCACCGAGCTTCTCTTTGGTGTTCTTCTGAGAGTCCTGCTGCTCTTTCCTCCACTTCTCTTTCTGCTCATCCAGCTGAGCCTGCAGGAGCCGCACATCCTCACGGGACGCTGAAGACAAGTGCTCCATCTGAAAGAGAATATTAGAGGCAGAGAAGGGAGGATGAAGAGAAGAAGGGACATAAGAATGAAGAGGGAAAAAAGGAAAGTAATTGAGAATGTGAGAAGAAAATTGAAAACATTTTTTTTTTTACCATTTATTGGGAATAAATGCAGACTCAAACTTATGTCGGCAATATGAGCACTACAGCTCAATGTGTCACTACATGTCTCAGGGTTCCCACATGTTTTGACCAATACATTTACATGATCTTTCCAGTTATTTGGAATAGCTGGATTATTATTATTTTGTTTAATCTTTCCAATTCAGACAGATTAAATAATGAATCATTCAGACCAATTTGTTGACCAGTTTTACTGACTCATTTAAAGAACCAATTCAAAAGAACAATTTGCTCACATACAGTGAGGAAAATAAGTATTTGAACACCCTGCTATTTTGCAAGTTCTCCCACTTGGAAATCATGGAGGGGTCTGAAATTGTCATCGTAGGTGCATGTCCACTGTGAAGAGACATAATCTAAAAAATAAAATCCAGAAATCACAATGTATGATTTTTTTACTATTTATTTGTATGATACAGCTGCAAATAAGTATTTGAACACCTGTCTATCAGCTAGAATTCTGACCCTCAAAGACCTGTTAGTCTGCCTTTAAAATGTCCACCTCCACTCCATTTATTATCCTAAATTAGATGCACCTGTTTGAGGTCGTTAGCTGCATAAAGACACCTGTCCACCCCATACAATCAGTAAGAATCCAACTACTAACATGGCCAAGACCAAAGAGCTGTCCAAAGACACTAGAGACAAAATTGTACACCTCCACAAGGCTGGAAAGGGCTACGGGAAATTGCCAAGCAGCTTGGTGAAAAAAGGTCCACTGTTGGTGCAATCATTAGAAAATGGAAGAAGCTAAACATGACTGTCAATCTCCCTCGGACTGGGGCTCCATGCAAGATCTCACCTCGTGGGGTCTCAATGATCCTAAGAAAGGTGAGAAATCAGCCCAGAACTACACGGGAGGAGCTGGTCAATGACCTGAAAAGAGCTGGGACCACCGTTTCCAAGGTTACTGTTGGTAATACACTAAGACGTCATGGTTTGAAATCATGCATGGCACGGAAGGTTCCCCTGCTTAAACCAGCACATGTCAAGGCCCGTCTTAAGTTTGCCAATGACCATTTGGATGATCCAGAGGAGTCATGGGAGAAAGTCATGTAGTCAGATGAGACCAAAATATAACTTTTTGGTCATAATTCCACTAACCGTGTTTGGAGGAAGAAGAATGATGAGTACCATCCCAAGAACACCATCCCTACTGTGAAGCATGGGGGTGGTAGCATCATGCTTTGGGGGTGTTTTTCTGCACATGGGACAGGGCGACTGCACTGTATTAAGGAGAGGATGACAGGGGCCATGTATTGCGAGATTTTGGGGAACAACCTCCTTCCCTCAGTTAGAGCATTGAAGATGGGTCGAGGGTGGGTCTTCCAACATGACAATGATCCGAAGCACACAGCCAGGATAACCAAGGAGTGGCTCTGTAAGAAGCATATCAAGGTTCTGGCGTGGCCTAGCCAGTCTCCAGACCTAAACCCAATAGAGAATCTTTGGAGGGAGCTCAAACTCCGTGTTTCTCAGCGACAGCCCAGAAACCTGACTGATCTAGAGAAGATCTGTGTTGAGGAGTGGGCCAAAATCCCTCCTGCAGTGTGTGCAAACCTGGTGAAAAACTACAGGAAACGTTTGACCTCTGTAATTGCAAACAAAGGCTACTGTACCAAATATTAACATTGATTTTCTCAGGTGTTCAAATACTTATTTGCAGCTGTATCATACAAATAAATAGTTAAAAAATCATACATTGTGATTTCTGGATTTTTTTTTAAAATTTTGTCTCTCACAGTGGACATGCACCTACGATGACAATTTCAGACCCCTCCATGATTTCTAAGTGGGAGAACTTGCAAAATAGCAGGGTGTTCAAATACTTATTTTCCTCACTGTATCAGACATCACTATTCAAGTAGTGAAATTTGGCTGACAATTGTCAAACAAATATTTGTGATTATGACCATTTATTGTCTGTTTTAGGGATCCGGCGTAAAACCTGTGCCAAGACAAATATGCAGAATTACGGATGGTCCGCTGTGGCGATCCCTAACGGGAACAGCCGAAAGAAGAAGATTGTCTGTTTTAGGGCTTTCATGATTATGATGATTTATTGTCAAATAAATTGCCATACTTTTTTAGTACGTGTGCTTCATACACCTTACAAAGTCATTTTTTCATATCAAACTTAAAATGGGGACATGATTCCCTTTAACCTCCTGACACCAGAGCATGACTACTGTGTGCATTTTTCATTTCCCTTTTGATTTGTAACTAGTAGCACTTAATAATCATGAAAAAAAAAAATACTTGAAGAGCAAAGAGCTTTCCTAAAAATCGATGTCCACATATGGGGACAGCAGACCAAAGTTGTGATTTATTATTATTATTACTATTATAACAAGTTATATCATTTTTTTCTTTTTTTTTTATCAAATAGTTTATTATGTTTCCAGAAGTGTTGGTTATTCATGTTTTTGAGACATTACAAACATTGCAGCTGATTTTCTGTAAAACTGCTTTGGAACAATGTGTGGGAAAAGAACAAATATATAAAAAAAACAAAACATACAAATAAAAGTTACTTGACCTGATTTTACTTGTATGTTACAAATTATTTTTTTGGCAACAAAAATCTCAAACAAACCAGTGATAGTTAGTGCTGAAGCATTTCACCAATCAGAAATTAGCATAATTAAATCTGAATTAAAGCAATGGCCAGCATCGTCCAATCACTGCCAACAATTTTATGTAAAATGTAACTTTAAAATTCTGAATCTAAACATCATCTGATGATGGTCAAAACATCATCTGCAGCCTGACACTGAACTTTTGACTGGAAGTTTGGAGTGAATGCACTAATCTGCATAGGAAAGCAATAGGATACTCCCTTGCTCCCTAATTAGTGAATGACTTCATCTCCAGTGTGTTGTCTGACTGCAATGGTCTCAGAACAGTTTGAAATGCACCTTATATTCATCCTAACTCCATTTACAACATATGAAAGCAACATTTTCTAGCTTTTGGATGCACCCATTGATTCTCAATGTGATAATGCACAGTGAATCTAGGATTTCTAAGGTAAGTCTCATTGTCCTTCGCAGTAGGTCATCGTGTTTAACAGTGTGTTGTTTCACAATAAATCATTAAATATTTCAAAATGGCACATCGGATGAAAGTAGAGATGTTCTTCTTTTGATTAAAACAGGTTTCAATGTAAAAATGTAATGAGGTTTCAAACCATAAGTAGTTTTGTTGCCATTTTCCCAAAGACAAACTCTGCTGAGATCGGCGCCATGTTGTTTGCACATGACTGTGTGCGTCGAAAGTTTAACGCGTTAATGACAGCCCAGAGTGTCCTGAACTGAGATCAGTCAGTTTAAATTAAATTAAATGATGTGTAGTGTATAGTGAAGCCAAATATTTCCAAATACCTAAATACTGGAATCCAAATACCTCTTTTTGGTTAATTTTAGTATTGGTCCATTGCTTTTGGAACCCAGGCAGGCCTGAATAGCTTACAGTAAAATATTTGTGTCCTAAATTCTTTATTTTCACACATTATTTTAATAATATCTGATGAAACCCACAAGTCCTTATTTCGCACACGTTAAATTAATGTGAAATCCACATTTTTATTTTCGTGGGACTTTGGCACAGATGCAGTACATCACAGAACTTCAAAAGTGGTTAATCTGGAGTGCCCATATAATGGCATTTCATGGCATTTATGTATTCACTTAAAATTCCCTTATTTGGATATTCAAATGTGATTGGAATTTGAAGTGCACAATAATAGCCGTCACATGGAGTGGTGGTGGCGTAGTGGGCTAATGCACACAACTGTTAATCAGAAGGTCGTTGATTCGATCCCCACAGCCACCACCATTGTGTCCTTGAGCAAGGCTCTTAACTCCAGGTTGCTCCGGGGGGACTGTCCCTGAAATAAGTGCACTGTAAGTTGCTTTGGTAAAAAGCGTCTGCCAAATGCATAAACATTTAAATGTAAAATATAAATTTCAAATCATCGCAGTTAGATTAAATAACCGCGCTCAGACACTTATTTCATGATCATCACAGGTATATAAGCGAGTTTATTTCTACACAAGAGCAAACTTTAGTCTAAAATTCCCTGGTGCTTTCATGTTTTCCACAAGTGTAGAAATCTTTTTATCCATTGACTCTTGATGTGAGCACACACACCTCTTTATTGAGTTTGTCTAGTGCTCTCTCTTGCTGTCTCCTCTGGTCATTGAGCTGTGTGTTCTCCTTGCGGAGAGATTCTCTGTCCCTCTCTCTCTCTTCCAGATTACGAGTCAGCTCATCCCTCTCTAGGACCAATCTGGAGCTCTCACGCCTGGACTCCTCCAGCTGCTGCCTCAGTCTCCTGGTCTCCTCTTGCTGCTCCTGCTCGGTCTCAATACTCTGAGACAAGCGCTCCTGCAGCTGAGACTGCACAGACAGATAGTCAGATGAAGAGGGTAAGCAAAGAAACTATAGAAGGTGTAATGTGTGTTAATGTATGCCACTAACTGTCAAAACAACATTTTGGTAGTGTGCAAGATTACCATTCCATAATATTCAAGGCTACATTCACAGTGTCAGTGTTTGGGATTGACAATCGTGACTCTTGAAAAATCTTGTTCATATAACAGCTCACAGGAGCAGCTGTCTGAATGAATATATTACCAAAGTCATGATGTTTTTTTTACAATAGCCTGAGTAACTCCTGCATCATACTGAGAGTGAAAAAAATAAATAGCCAAAATGCCAACTTCCATAACACAGGAAAGACTTCTGTCAATGGACACTTTACTTTTTTTTACATTTCAATTGAATAAGTCCAATTGAGGTGAGAGTTCATATCATCATTACTGATTGACAGCTGCTCAAATTTTTTTTATTTTTGACTGACGATAGAGAGCAGTATTTGGATCACAACCAGACCACAACATTTTAATTAAATTAAAATTAAAAGCCCTAAGATGACTCACTAAACCAATATCTTGTTCTCTGAGAGTTACCGAAAGACCATTTGAAAAAAGTGCAAATTGTGTGTGAATGTAACTGCATTTAACACCCTAAAACAGGACTGACAACAGTATTCTGCTGCTGTTGGAATGTAGCCTATGTTAAGTCGGTGTCTTTACCTCCAGGCGTGTAATTCTCTCCTTCATACGTGTGTTGGTTTCCTCGAATTCCTTACGCTCATGTGTCAGAGTATTTGCTTGTGTTTGAACAGAGCGGAGTTTGTCTCTCTCTCCCTCCAGCTCTTCTTCAGCTGAATGCAGCTGACTATGTAGTCGCTCCACCTCCTCTCTCATGTCACTCAACTCCCCACGCAGGGCCTCCACTAATGAGGGTTCAGCTAGCTGCCGGGAGTTTATAAAAAATACCTTTGACATAGTTTTTAATGCATAAATCAATAGAACAGAAAATAGGCATTACCACATACCTGTTTGGCCCTCTCGTGTACTTTTGCCAGCTCTTCCTTATCTCTGCATGATTGGTCCTTCAACCTGTCAATCTCATATTTCTGCTCTGCTTCAAGCTCCTGTTTGCTCTTCTTTAATAAGACAATTTCCATTGTCTTCTTGTCATGATCTGTTTTTAATTTATCAAGCTCTTTTTGAGCCTTCTGCAGGTCAGCACGACAACGCTCAAGTTCCTATGGAAAATCATTTGTACCAGTTATTTGAAGGATCATTTTGAAAAAAATATTTTTGAATTTTTAAGTAATACACACATTTAGAGTGTGGGTTTGTGTACCTGGCTGATTGTCTTTGTCTGTTTGGGATCTGGTATCTGATGTTTCATGGTGTTCACATTCTCCTGCAGCTCTTTTAGCTCCTCCTCAATCTCCTCTTTCTCCAGGCGAGCCTGGAGTAAACTAACACAAAAATAAGCAATTGTTATGGTAAGAGAGAGACTTAGATTTGCTACTATTTGACTATTTTACAACTATTGATTCAGTGTCTTAAGACTCAAATTTGAAGACTAATTTTCATTATGTGTACATGATCTGTAAGACTAGAGCCAGGGTTCATAAAGATGCTTCAAAGTTAAATTCAAGGACTTTTCAAGCACTTTTTTTTTACTTTGTTTTCAAGGACTATGCTTGAGATGTCATTAAAACAAATTATTTATTTGTTAATTTTAAATAAAAATATTTTAACCATTCAGTTAATTTATTTTTGATAAAACACCACGTATTACAAGTACAACATATCTCAATATGCATCTTTAACTTCATATTCTCACAGTAACAATTCTTGAATCATTCATGACGAAATTGATGTGTTATTGTAGTGTGCTCCCTTAAAACTTCACTTTCCAACTAAACTGAGTAAACAGTAGCCATATGACTCGTGCCACGTGCTATGTTCCATGTTTTCTAAAATCGTACAACAGATTTAAGCGAGAAACTGACCGAAATTGCAAATGGGTCCTTCTCAAAACAATTTGACTTTCCAACTTACAAAATATGGAAATTTTCCGTTCAGTCCAATTTTTGCCTATAAATGCTGAGGGTAAACATTTTGTAACATGTTGACATTAATTTTTATTCATAAAAGGACAACTTAGCTGTTGTTCTTTCTTTTATTATTTAATTTTGTTTCACGAGCGAAGCAATGGAAAAATCCCTAAATGCATATTTAAGCAGCCTCTGAACGTAAACCTTAAAATTTATTTTTCACTACTTTTTGTATTTAAAAACAAACACTCATATCACGAGCACATCACTGCAATGCATTATTAAAGGTTAGGTTATAGAAAATTAAAGACAAGGGACATAACTTTATCAACATATTTTGATATTGAAATAAGAAATAACCTATTTCTGTGAGACACAAAACTTTCTTTACACAAGATGGCACTACACGGCTCACAAAACTGAATCCTCCATTGATCTGCATTCAAATCGTTGAAAACGTTTTACATCTTATATAATTTTTTCACCATGGAGAGTAAATTGTAATTAAAACTGATAGTTGTAAGAATTCATACTTGCTAAATCCACCACAACAGTATCTATAAAATATATATTTTTTAAATCCTCCAGTAACTTTGTGATTGGCCCAATCTGAACAGCGCTGCCAAAAATAGCAGTGGACTAGTGGTCTGTCGTCATGTTTTTCAGAAAATAAATAAATACATTAATGTAGGGGGGCTGCGCTACATAAGTGCAGACCATTTATTTAATTATTTAAGCAACGCATTTTCAGATTGTCTATAATTCAAGAACTTTTTAAGCTATTTTCAAGGGTTTTCCATTACTTAAATTTGTAAAAGCCAAATTCAAGTACTTCAAGCACCTTGTATGAACCCTGCTACAGCTCTCAACTGATGGCAGTAGGGCAGTCAAAGATGGAGCTGTGGTATTTAATACATGGATAAGACCTCTTCTGTGAATTTTGGTAGATTCCAAATAACAGTGCAATGCCTGCAATAGTCAGATTTCTGTGAGTTTTGTTATATGTTTGAAAGTTATTATGACTTAAGTAAGAATTGCATGTTTTAAAATTGAATTCAATATTACATGTAAACTTCTATTAAATTATATGATTATTTTAATGTTCTCTTAAAAAATGCACACAATTTATTTACATTATTTGTTTGAAATTATTAAATAATCATATGGACACAACAAAATAAACCTACAAATACTAATGTGAAGCACAATCACATCTCTACAAAAACTACGATTTTCTCTCAGCTATTCTGAGAGCATCTCTCACGGTGCTTTGGATTGAACCACCTGTCCACTGCTTCGACTACATGCATACAATGGAAAAGGAGAGAATCATGCATTAACAGAAGACACATTATGACAGAAACACAATGATAGAGCAAAATGTAATACAAAGCCTTAAAATTAAACAAGACACCAAAACTAGCAAGTGTGTTATCAGTGTCAGTGTGACTTACTCCTGTTTGGTGTTGCGCAGCTCTTCTCTGCTGGACTGGAACTGCTCTCTCCAGTGGTTTCCCTCATCATTGCTCTCCTCCAATTTCTGCTGAAGAGATCTTACCGTGGAGTTCACACGGTGGCGCTCAGCTTCAATAGTTGCCTGAGACTGGCACAGAGAGAGAGAGAACAAGGTTGCTGTATATCTGCAACATGGTTCCTACACAAAGTACATCAAACTGTAAAACTGCTCCCTACAATGCACAGCTGTACTATATTGTACACTTTGGTTTACCATTACTGCATTAGAGGCACAAATATTTAATCCTTGTGCGACCTTCAGGGCATTATTGTCTTTTTTATTTTAGTTTAGTTTAGTTTTTTGGGGGGAATTTTGATATTTTGATCTCAGTTCCTATAATACTTCTATAATACACTGTGTACACAAAATACTTACACTCAGGAACTTCAGGACAAAAATGTCCCCATTGAAACAGCAATATTTGTGGGCCTGGGTAGCTCAGCAAGTAAAGACACTGACTACCACACCTGGAGTCATAAGTTTGAATCCAGGGTGTGCTGAGTGACTCCAGTCAGGCTTCCTAAGCAACTAATTGGCCTGGTTGCTAGTGTGGGTAGAGTCACGTTGGGTTAACGTGTGGGGAGTTGTGCGTGGATGTCGCAGAGAACAGCGTGAAGCCTCCACGTGTGCTACATCTCCGCGGTAACACGTTCAACCCCTGGATTGATGTGAGTCACTAAGCCACCATGAGGACCTAGAGTGTATTGGTAATTGGGCATTCACAATTGAGCAGAAAAAAAACTGCAATATTTGATCCCAGTGCCAATAAAGCATAAAATCATGAATTCTGTGATATTACGCTTTCCATTCTGGAGACCTGGCTTCAAAAGTAAAATGTATTATATTTTCCACCAGATGGCACCATTTTTCTCATGTTTAGCCTATGGAGCAAATACATGCTTTTTTCCTATATTCTGTTTGTTGTATAGTGTGTGTGTGTGTGTGTGTGTGTGTGTGTGTTATTATGTAAACAAACTGGCATTTAAAGATGATGTTGGTAAAAAAAATTGGAAAACAATATTAATATATAAGATTATAGCAGTTTTTTGACGTAGACATTTTTGTACTCCAAGGACTTCGGAGTAACTATTTTATTGACTGTCACGGTTGTGTAGTAGAGATGAGAGGCAAGAATCTAATCAGGTTGTGTAGTAGAGATGAGAGGCAAGAATCTAATCCGGTTGTGTAGTAGAGATGAGATGCAAGAATCTAATCCGGTTGTGTAGTAGAGATGAGAGGCAAGAATCTAATCCGGTTGTGTAGTAGAGATGAGAGGCAAGAATCTAATCCGGTTGTGTAGTAGAGATAAGAGGCAAGAATCTAATCCGGTTGTATAGTTGAGATGAGAGGCAAGAATCTAATCAGGTTGTATAGTAGAGATGAGAGGCAAGAATCTAATCCGGTTGTGTAGTTGAGATGAGAGGCAAGAATCTAATCAGGTTGTGTAGTTGAGATGAGAGGCAAGAATCTAATCAGGTTGTATAGTAGAGATGAGAGGCATGAATCTAATCAGGTTGTGTAGTAGAGATGAGAGGCAAGAATCTAATCAGGTTGTGTAGTTGAGATGAGAGGCAAGAATCTAATCCGGTTGTGTAGTAGAGATGAGAGGCAAGAATCTAATCCGGTTGTGTAGTAGAGATGAGAGGCAAGACTCTAATCCGGTTGTGTAGTAGAGATGAGAGGCATGAATCTAATCAGGTTGTGTAGTAGAGATGAGAGGCAAGAATCTAATCAGGTTGTGTAGTTGAGATGAGAGGCAAGAATCTAATCAGGTTGTATAGTAGAGATGAGAGGCATGAATCTAATCAGGTTGTGTAGTTGAGATGAGAGGCAAGAATCTAATCAGGTTGTGTAGTTGAGATGAGAGGCAAGAATCTAATCAGGTTGTATAGTAGAGATGAGAGGCATGAATCTAATCAGGTTGTGTAGTTGAGATGAGAGGCAAGAATCTAATCAGGTTGTGTAGTTGAGATGAGAGGCAAGAATCTAATCCGGTTGTGTAGTAGAGATGAGAGGCAAGAATCTAATCCGGTTGTGTAGTTGAGATGAGAGGCAAGAATCTAATCCGGTTGTGTAGTAGAGATGAGAGGCAAGAATCTAATCAGGTTGTGTAGTTGAGATGAGAGGTAAGAATCTAATCCGGTTGTGTAGTAGAGATGAGAGGCAAGAATCTAATCAGGTTGTGTAGTTGAGATGAGAGGCAAGAATCTAATCCGGTTGTGTAGTAGAGATGAGAGGCAAGAATCTAATCAGGTTGTGTAGTTGAGATGAGAGGCAAGAATCTAATCCGGTTGTGTAGTAGAGATGAGAGGCAAGAATCTAATCAGGTTGTGTAGTTGAGATGAGAGGCAAGAATCTAATCCGGTTGTGTAGTAGAGATGAGAGGCAAGAATCTAATCAGGTTGTGTAGTTGAGATGAGAGGCAAGAATCTAATCAGGTTGTGTAGTAGAGATGAGAGGCAAGAATCTAATCAGGTTGTGTAGTTGAGATGAGAGGCAAGAATCTAATCCGGTTGTGTAGTAGAGATGAGAGGCAAGAATCTAATCCGGTTGTGTAGTAGAGATGAGAGGCAAGAATCTAATCAGGTTGTGTAGTTGAGATGAGAGGCAAGAATCTAATCAGGTTGTGTAGTTGAGATGAGAGGCAAGAATCTAATCCGGTTGTGTAGTTGAGATGAGAGGCAAGAATCTAATCAGGTTGTGTAGTAGAGATGAGAGGCAAGAATCTAATCAGGTTGTGTAGTAGAGATGAGAGGCAAGAATCTAATCCGGTTGTGTAGTAGAGATGAGAGGCAAGAATCTAATCAGGTTGTGTAGTTGAGATGAGAGGCAAGAATCTAATCAGGTTGTGTAGTTGAGATGAGAGGCAAGAATCTAATCCGGTTGTGTAGTTGAGATGAGAGGCAAGAATCTAATCAGGTTGTGTAGTAGAGATGAGAGGCAAGAATCTAATCAGGTTGTGTAGTTGAGATGAGAGGCAAGAATCTAATCCGGTTGTGTAGTAGAGATGAGAGGCAAGAATCTAATCCGGTTGTGTAGTAGAGATGAGAGGCATGAATCTAATCAGGTTGTGTAGTTGAGATGAGAGGCAAGAATCTAATCCGGTTGTGTAGTAGAGATGAGAGGCAAGAATCTAATCAGGTTGTGTAGTTGAGATGAGAGGCAAGAATCTAATCAGGTTGTGTAGTTGAGATGAGAGGCATGAATCTAATCAGGTTGTGTAGTAGAGATGAGAGGCATGAATCTAATCAGGTTGTGTAGTTGAGATGAGAGGCAAGAATCTAATCCGGTTGTGTAGTTGAGATGAGAGGCAAGAATCTAATCCGGTTGTATAGTAGAGATGAGAGGCAAGAATCTAATCAGGTTGTATAGTAGAGATGAGAGGCATGAATCTAATCAGGTTGTGTAGTTGAGATGAGAGGCAAGAATCTAATCAGGTTGTGTAGTTGAGATGAGAGGCAAGAATCTAATCAGGTTGTATAGTAGAGATGAGAGGCATGAATCTAATCAGGTTGTGTAGTTGAGATGAGAGGCAAGAATCTAATCCGGTTGTGTAGTAGAGATGAGAGGCAAGAATCTAATCCGGTTGTGTAGTAGAGATGAGAGGCATGAATCTAATCAGGTTGTGTAGTAGAGATGAGAGGCAAGAATCTAATCCGGTTGTGTAGTTGAGATGAGAGGCATGAATCTAATCAGGTTGTGTAGTTGAGATGAGAGGCAAGAATCTAATCCGGTTGTGTAGTTGAGATGAGAGGCAAGAATCTAATCCGGTTGTATAGTAGAGATGAGAGGCATGAATCTAATCAGGTTGTGTAGTTGAGATGAGAGGCAAGAATCTAATCAGGTTGTATAGTAGAGATGAGAGGCAAGAATCTAATCAGGTTGTATAGTAGAGATGAGAGGCAAGAATCTAATCAGGTTGTATAGTAGAGATGAGAGGCAAGAATCTAATCAGGTTGTATAGTAGAGATGAGAGGCAAGAATCTAATCAGGTTGTATAGTAGAGATGAGAGGCAAGAATCTAATCAGGTTGTATAGTAGAGATGAGAGGCAAGAATCTAATCAGGTTGTATAGTTGAGATGAGAGGCAAGAATCTAATCCGGTTGTGTAGTTGAGATGAGAGGCAAGAATCTAATCAGGTTGTATAGTAGAGATGAGAGGCATGAATCTAATCAGGTTGTGTAGTTGAGATGAGAGGCATGAATCTAATCCGGTTGTGTAGTTGAGATGAGAGGCATGAATCTAATCAGGTTGTGTAGTAGAGATGAGAGGCATGAATCTAATCAGGTTGTGTAGTTGAGATGAGAGGCAAGAATCTAATCCGGTTGTGTAGTAGAGATGAGAGGCAAGAATCTAATCAGGTTGTATAGTAGAGATGAGAGGCAAGAATCTAATCAGGTTGTGTAGTAGAGATGAGAGGCAAGAATCTAATCAGGTTGTATAGTAGAGATGAGAGGCATGAATCTAATCCGGTTGTGTAGTAGAGATGAGAGGCAAGAATCTAATCAGGTTGTATAGTAGAGATGAGAGGCATGAATCTAATCAGGTTGTGTAGTAGAGATGAGAGGCAAGAATCTAATCAGGTTGTATAGTAGAGATGAGAGGCATGAATCTAATCAGGTTGTGTAGTTGAGATGAGAGGCAAGAATCTAATCCGGTTGTGTAGTAGAGATGAGAGGCAAGAATCTAATCAGGTTGTATAGTAGAGATGAGAGGCAAGAATCTAATCAGGTTGTGTAGTAGAGATGAGAGGCAAGAATCTAATCAGGTTGTATAGTAGAGATGAGAGGCATGAATCTAATCCGGTTGTGTAGTAGAGATGAGAGGCAAGAATCTAATCAGGTTGTATAGTAGAGATGAGAGGCATGAATCTAATCAGGTTGTGTAGTAGAGATGAGAGGCAAGAATCTAATCAGGTTGTATAGTAGAGATGAGAGGCATGAATCTAATCAGGTTGTGTAGTAGAGATGAGAGGCAAGAATCTAATCCGGTTGTGTAGTAGAGATGAGAGGCAAGAATCTAATCAGGTTGTGTAGTTGAGATGAGAGGCAAGAAACTAATCCGCGTAGACACTGTTTAAAATGCATGTGCACTCGCAAAGTGACAGAGCTCAAGTATTGTTCCCACAGTAACCAAAAACAATTGTTTTTTAATTATTTTGCCTTTAGAGATGAAGTGCTGAATGAAACCTAATAAACATTGTTAAAACCCAGTTATACAAGGGTATGGAAACCATGTGCTGCTCAGTATCCAAAATGTAAGAATACATTTAATTAAGTAATGTTTCAAAACGTAATCATTATGTCAACATGATAATGGCATTTGATATGAAAAGAAGCAAGGCCACTATGGCTATTGTTATTTTCAGAGCTGTTCAGCTCCAGGCTGAAGATGACTATTTAAAAAAGTAATCCTTGTGCTGTTACATTACCCTATTTGCAAAGTTCTAGGTTCTCTGGGGTTCCAATTTGCAGCTCCTTAGTATTGGGTGTTTACCTGTGAAACCTGCTCCATGCTCGCTCGCAGTCTCTCCATGTCTTGGCTGTACTGCTCTCTGAGAGTCTCCATCTCCTTGTCATGTGTGGAGACCTCCTCTTTCAGTGCTCCCTTAAGAGCAGTCAGTTCTCTCTCTCTCTGCCTCAGAGTGTCTTCCTGCTTTTGACAGAGTGCTGCAGCTTCAGCCAACTCAGCTCTAACAGCCATCAACTCCTGGGCACAAATACAACATCAGACCTCTTCTTTACAACCTAAAAACTGATGGAATTGCAAAAATAATCATTGTTTTCAAACAGGTTTCCCAAACAATCTTCCCATCTTCCATTGGTTGGACATAAAGTCCCATGTTGGAAACAATTTCAACCTGTTGAAACTGCAAATTACAAATGTTTCAATTGATGACTGCATGCAACATCTGACAGAGACAATCACATGCAACGCGTTCGGTCTCACCGTGTACATGGAGTCGGCCTGAGCCCTGTTGTCTGTATCTCTCCTCAGCTCATCCTGTAGTCCTGCCAGCTGATACTCCAGGTCTCTCACATGAGACTCAGCGTTCTCTCTTTCCATTCGTAACTGAGTTAGCCTGAGAGAGAGATCAGCACATAAACACACAAAGAGCATGTGCAAACTATAGCTTTTCATTCCCAGTGTAAGTTAACTGCAGGTGTTTAAATGTCCGTGTTGGTAAGCACATTGCAGTGAGGAAATCATTAGTTGTGTTTATCTTACTCTGAATGAATTTGGTTAAGCTTTGTGTTTTTCCTTCCCAGCTGTTCCTGCAGCTGTACATTTTCATCCAGAGATTTCTCAAGCTCCTCTTTCAAAGAGTCATCAGGTCTTCTCACCTGAGGTCCCTAGTGGAAAAAGGTCAATTAAATCCTATGAACAGCCATGATGAAATCCAGGCAATCAGAATCAAACTTCTGCTGGTTTGAAAACGCCTAAACCCCAATCATAATAGTAAATTGACACCAAGTGTTTCATTGGTTTGCCTACTTCTTGCATAGTCTATCAGTGGCTAAAAAAAAACAACCATGAACGCAATGTGTGCCAAGCAGCTTTTAATGTAACCAAGGCATTAACAGATTATGCTTCAATTACTCCAAAACACTATAATCCAAGTCTACGGAAGAGTGGTCATCAGTGGTTTTCTGCCCTTATTAAGACATAATAGGCTTGAGGGATTTAATCCTGCTTAAGGATCACAATTTCAAGTAATTGTTCATGAAAAGAGAAATAAAAAAAATCAGTACTGCCCTTTTCTTTCAGAGTAAACAAGGAAATCTCATTTTGTAAGGCAAACACTGATTCACAGTAAATTAAAGGGAAATTTACAAACGTTAAATTTAACACAGATGTCCTGAGAAATCGCACTAGACTCTGTGACAGCACTAGAGCTCTGTTAACATAAAAACGAGGGCTTGTCTGCAATTTTTTAGCAGATCAGAAAAGCTCTCTGCATGTGAATATTTTTACATATTCCGGTTTGCTGTCATGATTTGGAGGGTAGGTTTTTGGAGAGGGGGTTTGTGGCAAAAAGCCAGCAAATTAGCTGAAATCGCTTACAGTACCTTAATTTATTTCAAATTTGTAAAGTTTAGAAAAGGCTAAAATAGACAGCACACCTACTGTAAAGCTGAAATATTTTACAAAACTAAGTCTGAATCGAGTCTCTACACAGTCAGGGCCGGATGTATGCACGGGCGGGCTGAGCCAACACAAACGAGGGTCTTGCCCACCCAATGAAACATTTGGGAAACATGGTTTTAAATAAAAAAAAAATAAAAAATAAAAAAAAAATAAAATAAATATATATATATATATATATATATATATATATATATATATATATATATATATATATTTATTTATTTTTTTATTTTTTTTTGCCATTTGTGCATTGTTTAAAAGCAATATGGGGGCAGGCTGTGTGTTGCAAACATTGAGTGGGCAGTAGACTGCCCAACCAATCACAAAACAGCAGCAGACATGTGTAGTGTTTTTCTTTTTTTGTCATTGACTGAAAGCAATGACACACTCAGGAAGCGGCTGCTGCAAACCAGAGAGTCTGGTAACAGGTAGAGTGAATAACAGGTAGAGTGAAAAAAAAAAACAGGTTTTGCGATCACTCTAACATTGCCAAATATCCGTTTGACCTTTGGCTGGTTTAAAATGTTTGTTTGTACCTTTCTTTAATAAAGCGTTAACATCCATAACACTAAGGGACTTTCTGCTGCATGAAGCACAAATAACACTCTGTACCTTAAATACATTAAATACATATATTTTATTTTTTAATGTGCTTCTGTTTTCCCTGTTGTTAATTCGGTGTCGATGAGAGATTCTGTCTCCATGCGTTTTACATCTCTTATACATCTTTTTAATGTGCTGTGATAGTTTTTTGTTTATTGTTTGTCATTGGTTTTTTAAACTAATAACCTTTGGTGCTTACATGGCATTCCATCCCATCCATCCATCCATCCATCCATCCAAATTCCTGTGTTTCCTAAATTACTTTACACATAGTTTCACTGGTAAAAAAATATCAATACACTTTGCTACCCTAAAAAGGCCATACTTTTAACTAACATAGAAATGAGAAAAATGGCTTGAATGATTTTGTTGTTACAGCATTTTCACACAATGCTTTCTCTGAATTTCAGATTATGAGACAATCTCGTCTGTCACCGGACAAATCATAAGAGACCTGTTTCAGTCAGAACTCAATTTTGCATTTTGCTTTTGTTGGGTAGTATTATTGCTTATTACATTTCTGTCAAACAGAAAGAATTGTCATCATTTAATATTATATAATTACTTCTTTAAGCAGTTCCCATCTGTGTCAAATTTTAGGATCTTAATCTTATATGGTAATGATCTCTCCATCTAATATATTTATTTTCACACCATCCTTATTTTCCTCCTTGATATTATTTCTCTCCACTCCATCCTTGCATTTGTGGGGACTCTAATTTGTCTTTGTAATTTGCTTTAAGGCTGTAATTGTAATTGATATAAAAGTGTATTGCTTTATGTTGTTTCTTAGTAATGGAGGTAGTATACTAGGCATAACTTCAATCTTATGAGTCTTTACAACAGCCGTTGTTTCAAAGCAGCTGTATATGAAATTATGCTAGAAGAGAAAATTAATGAATATAATGCTAATATTAGTTATCTTTCAACTAATGAGTAAACTAAGTGTATGTGTATGATTATATACAACGTTTATCTGCAGTTTATTTATTTAAATAGATTTTTAATATGGGGAAAAAGTGTAAACTATAGTTATATTGGGTCGTATGATCGTAACAATTACGCCATGTTGCGCCAATTAAAGACATTAAATTAGTAGTCTGTGCATCGCCTCCCCCATCCCAAAGGCCTATGAATCTCAACACAGAGCTGCCTTGAAAGCGCTGTAAAAAATAATTTGCTATCAAAGTCTTTTAACAGCAATAAGTGTAAAACTTAAAAGTTGTATTTGTCCTGCTGTGCCAGTTTTCAAATACTTAAGATTATCTTGAGCCAGGGTGTTCGGAAGTTATAGATTGTTCCTGGCAGCAGATTGCAGACCCATCCATCAGGCATACTATATATCTCCTGTCTCTATCTCTGGTAGTTGTACTAAATCTAAATGGCCCACTGTTTGCAACTGATCGAAAAAATCTTGCACCTCAAGATTTTGCCAACATATAGTTTAATGACAGTGTTTAAATATAAGTTTACCAGAGGCCCAGATTTATTTTAGGATGCTTGGGTATTTGCAAGAAGAGATTGGAAAATGGGTGACCAGTGTCTGTTGGATAAGATGGGTAGATTGTTTCATATAACAGGCGCATCTATGCTCTGGATAATTTGTTTATTAAATATTAGAATTCAACGACCATGTTTATGTATGATAGCTGATGGTGGAGGAAAACATACATTCTATCCTCCACTCACTCTAAATTGGTCTCAACTGTTCTAAGTGAGATTGGATATGCTGCCAATTCATTATAGCACAGCAATAGATGCCAACACCTAAAAAAACCATTAAAGTGATGGTCATTTCAGTGACACCCAAAAATTGTGCCAACTAAGTCTACCTTTTTTATCACTAGAGTATATCTATCACTTTACTCTTACAATTTGTTTATGATAGCATTTTAAAATGACAGATTAATTCACAGCTGGGTTTAGAACACCTGAATTGCCCAAGATTATATAAAATATTCCTTGCACCCTGTTCACACAAAACTCCCATCAAGCTCACAGCTGATTGGTCCATGTAAGGGAATATTCTGACATGCTGCTTCTGTGGTTTCAGTACAGACAGACTCAAGCCATTGCAATGCCTCTCTGGTTGCTTCCATTGTCTTTTGTTTGTGTCAATGACTATGATTCAGTTCACCTGAAAATGTTTATTGAGTTGAGGTTCAACCTGATGATAAGGTATTTTGGTACAAAACTGGGTAGTAAAATAGTTTTACTATTTGTGGAAGTAGGATAACCAAAAATACTGTAGATGTCAGTCATCTGGTTTAAAAGTACGGTAACATGATGTGAAGTAAATTACGAGCTTAGTTCCATGGTTATATGCCAATTCAGGGCCAGGAAATTCAGAGAGAACAAATACCAATGCCTTTTCAAAGTTTCAAAGTGTGATGTTCACTACCATTCACTGTACCTTAAGTCCTTGAATCTTGTCACAAATAATTCGAACTCTGCGCTTAATGGCTGCATCTCCCTCTGTACTCCTTATGGATGAGAAAAAGAATAGTAATTATTATAATGTTTAGCCTCTTTAATGACTTGTGCTTAATTGTGTAAAATCAAAAGTCATGTTTAGATCGATATATCGGCCATTAATCGAGCCCAATTGACTGATAAACAAAAGTCTTACTTCTCCCTAGATGACAGCTTATCAAAGAATAATGCACATTTATCGATTATCAAAATGTTTTGTGAACTGTGAGTTAAAGGGATAGTTCACTCAAAAATGAAAATTCTGCTATGTTTTACATACCCCTATGTTGTACCAAACCTGTATGACTTCCTCTCTACTGTGGAACAAGCAAAGAGATGTCAGGCAGACTGACAGCCTCAGCATCCATCCACTTTCATTGTATGGTGGTGTGCAATGAAACCGAATGGTGACTCAGACTAAAATACTTCCTAACATCTTCTTTTGTGTTTCACAGAGGAAAGAAAGTCATATTCATTTATGAGTAAAAAACTGTTAATTAGTGGGATTTTGTGCATGCCTCATTACTGATTATTAAATTGTGTGTGTGTACACATATTTGGCCATCTACCACCTTGATCTCTAGATATTGGCTGCAGCTTATTTCTTAAAAAAAAAAAAAAAAATGAAGAATAAGCATTTTGACATTTATTAATAGGGAGAGTGAGATAAGCACCACCCATGAGTTATCTTAAAGCTGAACTATATCATTCTGCATTAGCTATGATATAGAAAATAATTCTTAATGTGGAGATGCATCATCTGTTATATTGGTTTACCCCTGTCGTAAAACATCATAGATTATCTGCTGCATTTGATCCTCTGCTGAGAACTCGGACCCTGAACTTTGGCCCTGGTCCATCAAAAGGTCAGGGGTTACCTAAAAGCAGAAGATGATAACAGGAAAATTTCATTCAACTTCAAGCACAGCCCTCACAGAATGAGTGTTAAACACACAACTAACATTCCTTAATGTGGAGGAATGATTTACTGTACAATTGTTCCCTCTGAATAGTAACATAAGTACACACTCTGTCAGCTGACACAACCAGATAAACCAAGCCAAATGAAATTCAATGCAGGAGAGAACAGGGAATTGGGTTGATGATTTGCCTTACTGTAACCATCTCCAATTCCACCTAATGTACATAGAGTAGTAGTTTTTTCCAAAACCCGGTGAGCTAGACATCATTAAAGCATTGTGGCACACAAAGGCTTTTCCAAAAGTTGGTAGCATAATTATTTATGGAAATAAAACGAAAAATATATTGACTTCTAAATTAATATTTTGTATGTATGTGTATCATGTAGTTTTATGGTTCTTAGAGTGTTGTTTAATTAGTTTAGCAACATGCTAATGCCAAGCTCCATTGCAATCAATTGTGAGTTTAGTCTCCTGTAAACTTCACCAGGAGCGCAATTTGTGTACCATGGAATTTCTGCCTTTGTACAGCATTCAGTTTCATTTAGGATGCTACCTCACGCTGGCTATCAGGTAAAATCAAGGACACTTTTGAGAAAATGCAGAACTAGCTGGAAGCAGAGAAAGTCCCCAAGGAAAATACATTTAAAGACCAATTCAAGGACTTATCGTCAAATTTCATCACTTTCGTCCCTATAACATTTTCTGCTAGTTTTCAAACTCATTCAAAACAACAGTGGGAGGTGCTTCATTCATAGTGACTTTAACAAGATTAACCTTACGAAAGTTAACACGATTGTCATAATATGTATTAAAATGTGGACCATGTTGTGCGGTGGCTGGATGCTCCCAGGGTGTCTGGAACTAATGTGTTTAAATATCTGAAAAAGCAACCGCATATGGATGCACGAACTGCTGCAGTAAAGCAAGACGGCTGAATATGTGCAGTATTAAAAAATGTAGCATGCTTCTTATCTCTGGTAGATGGAAAAAATGTATGCCAACTAATTGTAAGTCTGAGAGGTAGAGCTCTAAAAATGACAATAGATCGATCCATTATAATAAACGAAGCTGCACAAGTCATTTACATTTACATTTAGTTATATAGCAGATGGTTTTATCCAAGGCAACTTACAAATGAGGAACATAAAGCAATTTTCACACAAAAGTAAAAAATATCTGCAGTATTGAACTGCTAAGTTCTCAGAGTAGCTGGAACAGTATAGAAGCTTGTGCAGGAGAAAGAGGCAAGATAAGTATTTTTATAATAAAAAAATAAATCCTTACCTTGTCCACAAGTCACGCAGACAGCTTCACTGATTATAATAGAACGATCCAATATAAATTTTTACAGTGAGGGAATAATTATAAGCATCTAAACTACAAGACACTTTCATCGCCTCTCTTGTGTAGACCCTCTGTATCAATAACACGTCTGGATAAGTCACTTCAAGTAAACATTTGATGTTTTTTGAGAAAATAAGTTAACTTAGAGCCTTATTTCAAGGAGGCGGTGATGATATTGGAAATGCATCAGGATCAGTTACGTTCTAATTCTTTTGTTATTGTTTACATCCTTGCAATAGTCTATATGAACATACATTGATGATAATGGCAATGCTAAGTGATTAAAAAGAATCAGATGGCTTCTCATTAATTATCCTGTGAATATTCTGATTTGAAGTAAGAATCAGGAGAAATGGAGGTCAAAAGGTTAGATAACACCACAAACCTCAATACAAACATTTGTAATTTAACTCATCACTCACATGTGACTCAACTGATGAGGGTGCAAATGAAGTGACAGCTGTATTCTTGGCAACAGAAGCTGAGTCCCGCCCCAGGCTGCTGTAGGCAGAGGCAGGTGAGGAAGAAAGAGGTGAGACTGAGGCAGGTCTTTCTTCTGCATTTAGGCCAGGGTAGCGCCCCCTTGTGGAGACCCCTTTGTTCACCGCCTGTACAGCAGAGCTCCCATCAAATCTGTCAACGAGACTGTGGACAGGAGTGTGACGTCTAGAGCTGGGAGATGATTGGCTGTGCGTGTGCTCGCCTTGTGGAGATATATCGACAGATTCCGATGAGGTGTATAGACTCCCTCCACCTCTCCCTCTTCCAAGAGATCCATTCAGACCTGCCTGGTAAGAACCACCCAACTGACTTCTCTCCATCCTTCCTCTCGGTCGCTCCGTTCCAACTCTAACACCTCCATCCAGGTTGGCGTAGCTACCAGAGCGTCCATCTCCAAGTGGACGTCCGAGTTGGTCTGTGAAGTCATCGCTGCTGCTGTCTCTCTCCAAAAGGGAGCCATGAGACTGAGCCCTACGAAGGGGGCTGTTGTCTCCAGACGAGAAATACGGCCCCTGGATTACCCCATCCTCTCTCCTCCTAACACAGACAAACAGAAAAATATAGTAGGTATGTAGATTTAATATATAGATTTAAAGCTGAAGCTTTTTTTGATGATAAAACATTGACTATGGACACCAGAAAGCTGCTTATTGCGAAAGTAAGTAAAGTACACTTTACTCCCGTATACATGCGGCTCGGTCAGTTAGCAGATTCCTCCACAGCTATGTAATTTTCTATATAGTGAAGACTTCACTATTTTACTCTCTATTGATTCACTTTATTTCCAGATATTTCAGAGTTGTTGCCGTGTACAAACACTGTGTAACTTACTATCGCGACCTGCGGCTGAATTATAACGCAGTAGTGAGGGTTCCCTCTTACATAACTCTGGGATTCCCACAATGTACGAGTGCAAATATGTGGACGTTAGGGACAGTTGATATTTTACATTCATGTGTATAAATGGGTATGGTTTATAGTGTATGTGATTTCCCCTCTGTACTCCCAGAAATGTTTAATTCTTTCTGCTGTGTTGACATGTTGGACTCCATCCTATGATATTTGTTGTCCGGTCTGTTCCACACACACTGTTCAAACACTCATCAGAACGGTGTATGTTTACATGACCACATTAAGCTGTGTTCTCCCTGAGAAATATAGGTGTATTAAACCACTTTCTCTTAATCACTCAAACGGCGTAAGGAAATCAGAGCTCTTGTTTACATGGCATTTCAGAACACCACTTTTTTCTAAAACCCTAGAATAAACAATTTTCTTAAGTGCATGTAAACATGATCACTGTTTCATATCATAGCTTATTACACAGACATCTATAAGTAAATAGGCCATTTGTAGGTTGATGTCTTTGCAAACTGTAAACACCATTCTCTTTGGTGCTATAAAAATTGCTGTTTATTTTGAGCGGCCTGTAATTTTGTTATTTCTGACATAAATCTATAGTGTTGCAAAACAAGTGTTTGAGAGAAATCGCATAAATTACCTCGGCAGGCTGTTATAAGCAGGTGGTTGTGTTCTCAGCTGTACTCCATATGAGTCACCCTTCTCTCCCTCCTTCAGGAAAACGTATGGCTGTCCCCCGATGCCCTGCACCCTCACTGCCACTCCATAGTGAGAAGAGGTCTTTTTGGAACCACCTTTCCGAGACTGCCCACTCACTCCCCCACTGGTGTCATGCAGGTCATTTATAAAGCGAATCTGAACACCACAGTCCACTGGGGTTTTAGTACCTGATACAGGAGCAGACATACTGGAGACAAGAGGAGATGAGGAGAAAGAGTAGAAAAGTAGGAAGCAACAGAAACAGAGAGATAAGCATTAGGAGAAAAAACAGATTGTAATGCCATGTGACATATTGTGTGTTCAGTGTGACTGGACAGTCACCTCAGACTCAAACAGATAAATTACTCCCCACTAATCCCCCACCACTGACCATAATAATTACACACTAATGAAGACCTTACATGCCACAATACTCCTTTCTGCAGTCTTACAAACAAAACCTGTGCTGACCAGTAGAGCATTCTGACATTGTAAGACAGCAGCACAGCATTCAATTGGACTGAAATCAGGGGATAGAATACATCACAGTTCTGCCAAAGCAAACTGCTTATTTAGCCTAAATTCAATGATAAGAATGTAAATGAGCACATTAAGCAGACAGATGAAAAAAGCTCAAAAGCATATTTTTAAAAATTTTCCCATTTATTTTCACCATAGGCTTTTCAGGGAGGGTCTGAAGGAATTAATGAACTGTTGATTTCATAAAGCATAAGTGTATGATGCAATCGAGTCACTATGGGTTTGCGTGTCTTTTTCTTATCAAAAAACACCTGTCTTTCATGCTCTAAAGCTACAACATCAAATATTATATAACATTTCGTTGGTAGGTAGCTGGATAGCATTATGGGTAACATTAACTAACCTTACACTGCTAGACTTTGCAAGCTCACAAAAATATTACACATCCATGAATGTCCTTTAGGGCTGCAACTAACGATTATTTTAATAATAATTCGACAATTCGGCATCTTAGCTCTTAACCTATTATTTAGCTTGTGCCCAGAATTAAAAGGTTTAAATAAACGTGCTTACTAACAAAAACATTTTTTTTTCATCCCCTTTTCTCTCCAATTTTGGAATGCCCAATTCACACTTCTTACTAGGTCCTTGTGGTGGCATGGTTACTCACCTCAATCTGGGCGGTGGAGGACAAGTCTCAGATACTGCTTCTGAGACAGTCAATCTGCGCATCTTATCACACGGCTTGCTGTGCATGACACCGCAGAGACTCACAGCATGTGAAGGCTCATGCTACTCTCCATGATCCACGCACAACATACCACGTGCCACATTGAGAGCGAGAACCACATAATCGTGACCACAAGAAGGTTACCACATGTGACTCTACCCTCCATAGCAACCGGGATCAATTTGGTTGCTTAGGGACCTGGCTGGAGTCACTCAGCACAACCTGGATTCAAACTCAGGACTCCAGGGATGGTAGTCAGCATCAATACTCGCTGAGCTAACTTTTAAAAATACCTCTAAATGACATTCACTAATTTAATGGGAAAAATAATACTTTTTATTAAGTTTAATTTAGTAAAGAAATTCACTGCAAAAAATCCTATTGTTAAGTGTTTTGTCTTGTTTTCCATTTAAAATTGTCTAAAAATCCTTAAAACAAGATACATTTACTTGAGAAGCAACATATAAAATATTTAGACTTGCTGTTTTTGTATACAAGTTTATTTTTTTCACTTGGTTATACTTCTGCGAGTGTAGTAAAGACAAAATTAAGGAAGGGCATTCATCAATAATTTGGTATTCGAATATTTAAGCTCATAAAAAACGAATATTCTATTATTTAAATGAAGGTAATGAATGAGAAAGACATGTTGTAAAATATATTTTTTTTGTCATAAAGGTTGCGTCACCATTTAAAAAAAATGTCCATCTCTATTCAATACGCATACTGTCTTGGGCACTCTTTCTCACAAAGTAGTTTCTCTCGTTCTTACAGTATAACCTGTTAATTTTGTTGAGGAACCTCCACTATCACAATGATGTAATTGAGAAGAAAAATCAAGGTGTGACTTGTATGATGGAATGAAAATGTCTCAATAAGGAGTAGATGACAGTGTGAAGGGTGTGGAAAAGGAACAAAGAGCATTCTCAGACACCTGGACTACACTCCACGCGGTGAACAACATCATAAAAACATTAATTATTTGTCACTTTAAAATTGTATGTCTTTTAATTTTGATAAAATTATTTTTTTGGTTACTGCAACCTTTGATTAAAGGAACAATAATCCTTCTTGTTTACTCTACAAAATAATAAGAGACACACCTTTACTGCTTTCTTTTTCTATCTCAAAGTATTTTCTTTCATTCCACACTCAAGAGTCCTCTTCAGTAACAAGCAACTACAGCATAGCAACACAATAAATACACTCAGTGAACACATAAACACATGTTGCAGTATAATCAGTACAGCTTCTTTGTAAAGACCATCCCTCTTCGGTGTGCATGAGAGAGACACTGAGGTATCACAAATCCAGCGTAATAAAATAACCTTATAAATCAGGCAAATCTCATATTACTAGATTAGTCCATGGGGAAATCATGATTGTGCAACTCAGATTCACAATAAAACTACAGTATTTTCCTTGCATTCCTTGCAAGTGACCAAAGGTCCATTTAAAACAGTCTGCAATAAATAAAGTGAGTGGTAAAGAATGTATTTACTGTGTGACAAATAAAGGAACCTTCATGACTACAACTACAGTTTAGACAAGTCAAGTAATTTTCATTTGTATTGCACCTTTCACAACACACACTGTTTCAAAGAAGCTATACAGAAAATAATGCATTAACATAAAATTATACTGTAATATCTAATGTCTTAAGAGTCATCATTGTGTAGTTTGATAAAATACGATTGTGATTTGTGTTTAAAAATAAGTAATTAAATAATAGTTGTATTTAGAAACCCAGCGAGCAAGCCAAAGGTGACTGAAAAACTCGATGTTGGTTAATGGAGAAAAATAACCTTGGGAGAAACCAGGCTCATTGTGGAGGCCAGTTCCCCTCTGGTTAACAGTATGAATATAATGCCAATATTGCATATGTATAGTCCAAGTCATGGTTTAAAATGATTAAACTAAGTGTTAAGGGTCAGTATTTAAACAAAGATTTTGTAAGAACTAGATAACCATCCAGGATTAACTGCAGAAGTTCACATAGATGCATTTTCCTCTGTTAGTTGGCTGATGAAGGATTTTGTTGGCAATTAATTGATAGTCTTTGTATTCCATTATAAGACTGTTGTCCATCATTAGACTGAGGTGATACAGGCAGAGATCAGTGAGGTGCATCGCAGTTCAACCGGCCGGTAATTTCAGTGAGGTCTACCCTAAATCCAAGGTTCAGGCAATGGCAAATAATGTACCCCATGTCTTATGGTTGGAGTTGGCATCAGTTCATCCTCTGAAGCCCATCGTAATAGACTGAAGTGATGTTTGGCTGCACCGGCTGCATTTAGTCATCATCACTCAGAGACATGTACCAGCGGAGTCCAACACAAAAAAAGGAATGGAGCTGGATCCAGCCAGTTCTGGTACCTCTGGATTGGAGTCTCGTGGTTGTAACAGGGATACAAATAGAATAATATTAGCATAGATGCCATTCTATTTATTGCAGAGTTATAGATCATGATCAATGTTTCTGGTTTCGGGTTCCGGCAGACCTAACTAAAGCAGCCTAATTGTGAGTTGAAGGATAAATTAGGTGTATGCCTGGCTAAATAGATTAGTCTTTAGTCTAGACTTAAACTCAGTGAGTGTGTCTGTGTCCCAAACTGTGTTAGGGAGACTATGCCATAGTTTAGGAGCCAAATATGAAAAGCATCTACCTCATTTTGTGTATTTTAATAATTTAGTGACTATTAACAGGCCAAAATTTTTCGATCATAATGAATGTGATTGAATACAGTGTGGTAGAAAGAACTGTGGAGCTAGACTATTCAAAGCTTTGTACATAGTTAACAGAATTTTAAAATTAATATGAAATTTAACAGGTAGCCAATGTAACGATGATAAAATATGATCATATTTCTTGGTTCTAGTCAGCACTCAGGCAGCTGCATTTTGAACCAACTGAAGTTTACTTATTGATCTTACTGGACATCCTCCCGTTATGCATTACAATAATCTAGTCTTGAGGTCATGAATGCATTAATTCATTTTTTGGCTTCAGTAACAGAGAGCATGTGTCATAATTAAGCAATATTTCTTAGGTGGAAGAATGCTGTTCTACAAACATTGGTAATATAACACCAAAGTTATTTGCTGTTGAAGACGATGTAACAGTATATTCATCGAGTCAAATTATATTTTAGTGGCTTGTTTTTAGAGGTTTTTGGTCCAATAATTAGTACCGCTGTTTTGTCGGAATTGAATAGAAGGACATTTCTGGCCATCCAATCTTTGATTTCATTGATACCCTCTGCTAATTTGGAGAATTGTGAAATTTCATCAGGTTTTGAAGAAATATAAAGAAACTTCCACTGTTCCTGATCTCACCCAGGAGAAGCATACACAAGGAGAAAAGCAGAGGCCCTAAACTGATCCCTGTGGCACTCCATATTTAACAATTCCTCATTTAAAAAGACTGGTAGCGGTCTGCTAAGTAGGACCTAAACCATGCTAATGCAAGTCCACATATGCCAACTTAATTCTCTAGCCTAATCAAGAGAATGTCGTGATCTATCATGTCGAAGGCAGCAAGTGAAATGCAGCCGTGATCAGATGATAAGAGCAAGTCATTTGTAACTCTGATAAGTGCAGTCTCTGTACTGTAATGGGGCCTAAATCCTGACTGAAATTGTTCACATATACTAATTCTCTGAACATAGTTGGGATGACACTACCTTTTCTAGTATTTTCGAAATAAACGGGAGATTTCAAATCGGTCTATAATTAGCCAGTTATGGCTTCTTAATAAGCGGTTTGATAACTGCCATTTTAAAGTTCCTTTGGACATGTCCTAAGGATAGTGAGGAGTTAATAATATTAAGAAGAGGTTCTGATATTCCTGGGAATACCTCTTTTAAGAGCTTAGTTGGTATTTTATTTGGCATGTTCTGGCTTCTGATGTTTCAATACGTTTTGTCAGCTCTTCATGACCTATGACAGCAAAGGATTGAAGTTGCACGTGAGGAAAATTATGAGACACTGTTTTCTGAGGTACTGTGACAGATGATTGCATAATTCCAATTTTATTTCTGATTATTTCAATTTTATCAGTAAAGTAATTCATGAAGTCATTACTATTGTGCAGTGACAGAATATCTGGTTCACTTGTGTCACGAACCCCGCTCCTCTGCCCCATCCCCGCTTCGTCGCACACACACTCACTCCCTCGACCTCACTCCCTCGCTCCGCCCCCACGCTCTTTTTGCTCGCTCGAGCCCTCACGCCCACTTTGCTCCTACTCGCTCACATGCTCGTAGGTTATCTCCCTTCCTCGAGTTTCTCACGCGTTTCCAATCCCCCAGAACATTATGACCACCTGCACTCGCGTCATCGGCATTCCTGCACATTAGTTTCACCTGCACTCGTCTCATCACCTAGCATTGTTTACACCTGCACTCGGCCCTATATATTTCACAACCCGTTCGTCTCACTCCGGTTGGTTATTGTATTTAGTTTCCCGTGTCTTTGCCCCCCGCTAGTCTCGTCTAGTTTTGAACTCCTCTTGTCCTCCTCTTAGCTTGCCAGCTCCCCTTGTTCCCCTGTCTTTTGCTCCCCCCTATTCCCGTCTAGTTCCTCTGATCCTGTTTCCCGGGTTCGACCTCCCCACTCTCGTTGACCACTCTCTCCCGGATTTGCCCCTTTACTCCACTTTGATTCCCCGGCTCTTGACCCTACGCTTACCTCGACCTTTCTCCCTCTGGAATATCCCTACTGTACCTTCGCCTGCTCTTTATTTAATAAAAGCAGTTTTTGACTTACATTGTGACTGTCTCTTCTTGTGCGGGTTACAACTTGAGACTTTAATCCTGACCAATTTCGCCACAGGACTAAATAAACACCTAGGATTATTGTGGTTATTTTCTATGAGTTTGCTCAAATATGTTGACCTAGCAGATTTTAGTGCCTGTCTGTAGCTACATACACTATCCTTCCATTCATGCGAAATACCTCTAATTTTGTATTCTTCCACTTACGCTCCATATTTCAAGCTGCACTATTGAGAGCATGAGTGTGATCACTATACCATGATGTGGGGCATTTTTCTTTATTCGAAGGAGGGCAACACTATCAAGATTGCTAGAGAAGACTGTATTTATATTTTCTGTTATTTCATCAAGTTCTTCAAGACTTTGGGGCTTATTGAGTGTATGAGATAGATCTGGAAGATTATTAGTGAAGCTATCTTTAGTGGTCGAATGAATTGTTCTACCTAATCGATAGCATGGTGTAGACTGAGCAACATTAGCTGATCGCAACATACAAGTGACGAAGTAATGATCTGAGATGTCATCGCTCTGCGGAAGAATTTCTATATTATCAACATCAACTCCATTATGAAAGAATTAAATCTAGTGTATGATAATGACGATGAGTTGTTCCTGTCACACAAATTCACCAAGGAAATCAAAATAATGGCCGGGTGATCTATACTGTAGCAAGTGAACAAGATGACAGTTTTTTATTTTTATTTATATCTGACAGTGTCACATTAAGCATTATTAGTTCAAAAGTCTTAAAACTTATATCCTGTCCTCTGAGAAACACCAAAAACTTCACTGTAAATTATAACAACAACTCCTCCTTGACCTTTCAGACGAGGCTCATGTTTATACTAATAACCTGGGGGAGGTTTAAACTAATATATTCATCCAGTTTAAGCCAGGTTTCAGTCAAACAGAGTGCATCCAAACTATGATCTGTAATAATTGTATTTACAATTAGATCTTTGGTAGAAAGAGATCTAATGTTTAGTATCCCTACCTTCATATGATGTTAATATTTTATTTTTTCCCCCCAAGTTTGACTGTAATCAAATTTGTTCAAAATGATTTGGTGAGAGTTTTGTGGTTGGTAGTTCAGGGAACAGACACAGTCTCTATGTGATTTCTAGGTGATACAGTCTCTATATGTTGTAGTTTATGAGACCTGTGTGACATCTCAAGGCAGCTAGCAGATGTTCAGATTAACTGGTTTGTCTGCTTCCTGACCTGGGCCCCAGTGAGTCAAATACTATCATTAATAAGACTATGAGCCAAATTACTAGAGAGGAGAGCGGCACCTTCCCTGGAGGGATGGGGTCTGTCTCTCTTTAGCAGGTCAGGTCAACCCCAAAAACTCTTCCAATTATCTATAAATCCTATGCTATTCACTGGACATCACTCAGACATCCAGTGACACTAATCTACTATAAACCTCATCACCACAACAAACAGGGAGGGGTCAGAGCATATTACAGTGTCTGACATAATTATTGCAAGTTCAAACACCTCTTTAACATTATCTCTAGTGATCTCCGACTGGTAAAGCCGGACATCATAAGTGATAACATGACTAACAATTTTAGAAAAGCTATGTTTAGCATTAGCCAGCACTTGTAAATTTGATCTGATATCAAACGCTCTAGCCCCGGAAATGCATTTAACAATAGTGGCTGGAAAAAGCCACTAGAAAAACATCTATTTCCATGTTCCTTACAATAGAATCGGCAATAACATGGGCTCTTTCAACATGATTCTCAGTGGATGCATCACAAAGTGAGGAGAATCGATTGAAAACCCTAAAAGGAATGGGAAAGTTGTGTTGCTTTGCTGAGCGACTATGCCGTCGAGACATCACCCAAATGCCCTGCTGCGGGGGGCTCTAGAATGCAAAAGGAGTGCGTGTTTTGCTTGTTGTACTACCTGCATCCGAAACAGTATCTCCCGCCTTCTTTTTCATCTCTAACTCATTAACTTTCTCCATCAGCCTGACTAACTCCTTACATTTATCACATGTGAATCTCTCACTGATGATGGAAGAAGCTATAGTAAACATGTGATATGCAATGCAGGGAGAAATAACATGAGTGGATGCCATGATTTACCGCAATTGTTAGTAGTTTCTGAGCGGTGCGAGTTGGAGATCGATGTGAATCCCTCACACAATTGTTTGTTATTATAGTTGTTCTTGATAAGCGGTGCTTTGAGATCGATGCAATAATCCATGTAACACAGAGGAGAAAAATGGTTGCGTGCTGTAAAACGAGTGCAGTTTAATTGTGATAAAAATATGAAGTGGATGCACGTGGAAAATGCACGCAGTTGAATCACGATAAGAGAATAATGCAGGGGAAAGTGCTGAAAAATGTCAGATGTTAAGGATTAAATGCTGAAATCAGATAGAGAAGCGATGCTAAAAAAAGCTAGCACGTAACAAACACAGACTCGAGCTAGGCGGCAGCAGCAACAGGTAAAATACACAAAAAAGTGGAAAAACCCAAAATGCGGTAAAATGACAAATAAATAAAATGATGAACGTTAGAGAATAAGAATAAGCAATGCTTAGCAGGCTACAAACACTCATGCAGCGTGCCGTCAGCAACAGGAAGTCCATTTAGATGCACTGAAGAAGATCATTATGTGTTTTGACATCAGGAAGCTGTTTGAGAAGGCTGACGTGTTAAAGTCAATGACCGAAAGCAGACTGAGAAGAGTTGACCTCCAAGATGTGGTGTGGAGTTGTGTGCTGAGAGATAAATGGATGCTAGTTTATACAGGAGGAGAAAGAAATCAGCAGCAACCCTTCACTGGCATTGTTTATTTCCTCTAACCGACTCATTCATCATGCATGATTATTGTTGTTTTGGTATTAATGTTATTTTAAAAGTGCCATTCATTAAATTAAAGTTCTCACACTGGGACAGGTCAGTTTAAATCAAAAGACCAAACAAAAGACTATGGACTCCATAAAAGAACTATAAAGAAGCACTGGCTTCTTTATAGATAGCAGACAACTATCTTCAATCTGAAGGAAAATTATATTCTGGAGGCCTAGACAACTATTATTATCAATGTGTGTAGTGAAGTCAGTTGACTTATGAAATTCTTTACTATAATATAAAGATTAGACCAAAATATTTGTTTCAATTATTTTATCCTTATTTGAGCTTTTATGCTTTTATTTTATTTTTATGCATTACATTTTTAACATTATGTTGATGTAATGAACATTCAGAGGTATTATTTGTTCTTTCTGTATGAGCAATCAGCTACTGGTTCACCCCAAAGGTGTCCAAATTGTAGCATGTTTCTAGTAAACAAAAATATTACTATACTTTTTTATTTTTTCAATTTCAAGAGAGAGAAAAAAAGGTCTAGAACATTTAGGCCCATTTTCATGTTCATAACAGGTTTTGAAATTAACACTTGCCAACCTGCAAAATGGGGTGGTGCTGGATGGCAGAGGCAGGCTAAATACATACAAATTGTGATTTAATGTGCTGAGTAAAGTAATTTTTCCCACCTTGTCCGATATTAAAATCAGTGTGACACACTTTGCAAAGGGCATGGGCATTGTCAATATGGCTGAGAAATTAAATTAAATTCTTCTGTCCAGCTTTTGTTATATTTACATGTGTATTTTTAGTTTTTTAGTCAGAGCACCACCTAAGTCTTCTCCTCCCATCTACCAGTGATGCTTGATTCAATTTCCCGCGTCTACTACCTGCGCAGATATCAACAGCGCAACTGGGTTGTTGGTTGCCGTGTTGAGGTCACAAATGGGTTGAGATTTGTATGATGAGTAGGATGCGTTTCATACAAGATCTGGCAACCGAACAACCTTGGAATAATATATTATTGTGATTATTAATATAACAAGGTTTGGGCCATACAAATTACGGGAGTTTCCCGGGAGAAATAACAAAACGGGAGGGGGGCGGGAGATGGTTATGAAATACGGGAGACTCCCGGGAAAACGGGAGTGTTGACAGGTATGGGTTATGGTCGTACAATTAAAAATGCTACTGTTAAACAATGGTAGAACAATGGTAAACTTTCATATAGGCAATTTGAATGAAAGTGTTTAAACTTCTGTGAATTATGGACAAATTATTAACAAAGCTATACTCCTGTTCTATCCTTCTCCTGCTCTATCTGGTCAAGTTTGCCATCTGGTATTCTAAAGGTGATTTAAATCATTAGGCTTGTGTCCTGCTAATCTAATATCACTCTCATTCAAGAAAGAAATACCAGATTATTTGTTCTGTTGTCTTCAAATCAATGATCAACAGTCATTTGATCAAACCAACATCAAAATCCAGCCATGGTTTAAACTGATCCATTTCCTCTGTGTCAGTGTGTGTCACTTGCCAACAAACAGAGGAACCATTTAGCCTCTCTACACTGCATTATCTGATTGTGAGTCAGAAAGATGGGAGTAAGAGGACCCTCTTCCCATTATTACAGTGAAATGGGGCAGAAAACAAGGGCAGCTATGCAGAGAACACTGGACTCTCTATCACTCTCTTTCTCCCTCTTGCTCTCATACAAACCAGAGATTTAACTGTTGTTACCAGAGAGCCTGCTGTTTCCAATTTCACTCTGAGATTATTCTGATTCATCACAGCTAGATTTAGACATGATGACCAAGCCTTTGTCTGCAGAATTGTTTACATAGTTTCTTATTTTTGCACAATTCAAACATGACTTGTTCAAAAAGTTCTACAAAACCCTATGCACCTACATCTAAACACATTTTACCCAGTTTAAAACATCTAACCATATTAAAACGCAGGGCTTCAGAATGTGACTAAATTATGACAACATTTATTTTATAAAAATATTTTAAAAATGACAACATTTTAAATTATTCCTATCAGCTTTTGTAGCCAAGTAAATTCAAAATGTTAAATGAAATAAAAATCTAGTTAAATATAATATATATATATATATATATGTTTACAAAACACTTATGTGTGTGTGTGTGTGTGTGTGTGTGTGTGTGTGTGTGTGTGTGTGTGTGTGTGTGTGTGTGTGCAAAACCTACTACTTCACCGAGTAACATTTTGAAAATCAGTAGTTACAGTATATATTAATATTAAAACCCAACAATTATTTATTGTTGTCCAGTTTTGCATTATAATGTGATCCAGTATTATTATTTTTACTTTGAGGATTAGTATTATACAATAGTAATATAGGTCTGTCTTATTAACTTTCACCTGGAGCTTATATTCATATATCAAAATCAAATCACTTTATTGTCACACGACCATATACACAAGTGCAACAGTGGGTGAAAGTCTTTTGTGCAGTTCTGAGCAACATAGCAGTCATCACAGTGAGGAGACATGTACCAATTACAATAAACAACATATTTATACAACACAATTTACATTTCAAATGTACACATAATTACACAACACAATAATAATATACAATGTACAATGTATATTCTGCAGTGTATTGTTCATCGTGTTGCAACAGGCTGTATTTTAGGTACGATAAGCATAGTGTTTTTGTTTCTGTTTCAAAGTTTGTTGTTGTTGTTGTTGTTTTTGTTTTGTTTTTTCTTATGCTTTTGTGTGCAGAGGGGCCACCATGGCTTGTTTGCTTAGAATTAGAATCAGAATCAGCTCATTGCTGGCGGCCCCTCATCCATTTGTGCGTATCAGTGTGAGTGAGAGTGCGTGCGAAACAAGTTCGGAAGGCCTGTATATTTTTTTCATAAATTATACATATGAAATTATAATAAACCCAAAGTCCTATACTGACCTGAACCTGGCAGCTTCGTGAACCGCTCTGAGACTGTAGACAACAGCATATTCGATTGTACGTGCAGAACAACATGTCACCCCTCAAGCAATTTTTGCAGAGCTTTCCTACTCGGGCCAGGGGGCCCCAGATGTCCAGGGCCCCACACAATTATTTTCTGAATGCACTGTATATCTGCTTTTTAGATTTTTCAGATTGGATGGTTATTACCTTTTAAACTGCTCATAACCAACAAATTACAAACTCTTGTTTTAGCGCAGCAGTTGAATGACAGGAGAGGGGAGGCGCTTCACATACAGTACAGATTAGTGTTTACACCTCAAATGCGATGCCGTCAATTGCGTTTTTGACCACTTTCATATGTTTTTTGCAATCTGATCATAAAATGTTTTAGAGCTGTATTTAGCGCTGACCACATATGATCCTGTCACAAAAAATGCATCTTACTACCAGGTATACTGGGTCAATGATGCACACTTTTAAACTTTTTGTTTTATCTCCACAGCCTGTAGTCTGACTGCAACCTTGTGTTCTCTCATTAAATTACATTTTCCGATCTCAAATTGAATCACGAGTCCCTAGCTCTCAGATGTGAAATGTTTAGTAGAATTAGGAAAGAGCTGTAGCAGTATGACTCCAGAGACTTTTGTCCAATCACTATGGCTTTTATTTTCTGCTGAAATTTTCATCAAAGCGAGTCAAAACTTCTAGAGTGAATAGAGCTGAAATTCTTTAATTTTGCTCAGATGTGCATCACACCCAATCTACTCTATTCTCATTTCTGTATATCCATTCCACACTAGCTGAAATGTGACATGAACTTAGCTCATAATGGTGGAAACTAGAGCGCAATCATTTTTGAATTCTTACAGTTCAACCTCTCAGCAAAGTTTAGCAAAATTTTCGAGGTGAAGCTGAGGAAAAGCAACCCAAAGGCTGAAACTTTGACCTAATTTCCATTAGATTTACCTCACAAAGGTAAGATACAAAGCAAATCATGATTCCTCTACAAATGAAAGAGTTGAGTTGAAGGGAAAACACATTGCTAGTTCAGCCTTATGATTAAGAATAATTAGCCTATCATAAGCTTTCATAACGTTTTTAAGAATCTGTATTCTAATTTCCTGCCAAACTCCCTCTCAGTACCTCTCTTCTTTTTAAATAAACCTCTCTTACACCCTTCCTCAATTCAGCCTCTCTTCTTATTTCAGGCTCGGACAAACAAGAATTTCTTCTCTAGTTCTAATGGAAGTCACTGGCATGACACTGCTACAGTGTAGCCAAACACAAGCATTGTTGCCAACTTAGCGACTTTGTCGCTATTTTTAGCGACTTTTCAGACCAGTTTAGCGACATTTTTTCAAAAAAGCGACTAGCGACAAATCTAGCGACTTTTTGGACAAACCTTAGCAACTTTCCAAATTCCAAATATCGCCAGTACTGCAAGCGTGAGGTCTTACTTCCCCGCTGCGTCTGCTCTGTTCAGTGAGCGGCTGAGAGGAGCAGCACATTCCGTTGACTGCACGCCAGCGGACATAGACATGAATGAGCTGCGCATGTGCACGCTGTGTTAGCAGGAACCAATCAGTGATCACATAGCAGCTGCCTTCTCCTTTGTTTTAATTCAAAACATTTAATTTGACCGTTTTTTTCTTGGCATGCGCAAGAAATTGCGCGGAATTCACTACTAATCAAGTTTTAGTTCATTCCGGTTCGGTTTCTGAACTCTCCGACTTCAGATCGTATATTTACAGACTCTATACATTTTACTTATCCAAACACAACAATAAACCTTCTTCAAACTCATAAACATGTAATGTTAGCTAAGTTCCGTTCCGTTGTCTAACAGAACATATGTAATTGAGAACCGTTTTACTGGACATTCGGCTATATACTTATATAAAAACAGTATGAGTACGGTTTAGGGGAGATAACCGTTATTATAAACTGAAGTAGGCTACAGTACCGACAAATTAGGCAGAATGCAAATACGACGCGATGACGTCATTAATATGCTAATGACGCATGACGTCATCTGGCGACATTTAGCTACTTTTCGAGCAGGCTTTAGCTACTTTCCATTGAAAATAGTTGGCAACACTGAACACAAGAGCATACAACTATGCACTTTCAGAAGCCCATATTTGTACACTACGTACACAACATACACTGAAATCTAATTAGGTACCAGCATGAGCTGATAACTCAGGCACAGCTAAAATGTAATTAAGTAGGTACTGTAAATTATGCCTCTGTGCTGTTAATCACACTAGTGGATTAATGTCTCATCAGCACTGCTAGAGCTAACTCAAATATTTTATGCAGTAAAGTTATGTTTGACAATGGCACAGCAAAAAGTAGTCAAAGGTCAATAACTTAGATGCCAGAGTGATATGAGGGATAAGAGAACAATGTCTCAGTTTCAGAGTCTGCAAATGATTCCCAGTCTGGGAAACGGTGATCAGTAAACAAAGTCATTTTAAATGAACGCGGTTACATTGTTAAGAGTTCAAGTTGGGGCACTGCACACTAGGCTTAAAAAAAATCCCAAATTATTCTACAGTGAGTCACTGGATTCAAATCAACAGAGGTCCAGACGTCAGAATAACATGTACAGTATACAGAATTGCCAAATCAGCAACGAATCAAACATAAGTGACATGAACGCAATAACAAATAAAAAAGTTATGCTTACTGCAGTTCTAAACAGCATGTTTGACAGCTTACATTATACTGTAACCTGACAGCTCATGGGATCGTTATTCGTTTGAATGAAAATTAGGCTATTCAAACACAAGGATTTGAGTGTTTAGCGGACTTGTGGGCTGTGGTGAGGTAAACAATCACAACACTGTTAAAGCAGCATTGTTTGCCACGTCAAGACCAATATCATTAGTTTGTTCCCAAAGCGAGCAGCGCAGGTGTTCACCTGCCGATAATGCACCTGCGCTGCTTGCGAAACTCACTGAGTTATAAAGTCTCTCGAGACTGAGCTCGTTTTCAGTGAGGAAACTAATGGAAATAATATGAACGTTACATTGAACGAACAATAATCCTTTGGACATGCATTACTCCTCCGTCTTCAGAAAAGACCTCTAAGGAAGAACATAAAATAGGGAAAAACACAACAAAACCTCAAAGTATGTGAGAAAAGTGTCACTCCCAATGGAATGAGGTTCAACTCGAGAATGGAGCGCGCGGATGAATTAAGTTCATGGCGCGCGATAAACAACTTATCAGCATCAATTTCTATTCACAGGCTTAGCGACGATAGCGAACAGAAATACAATTTCACCTACCTGATATTACAGCAAAGTTTGTATTTCACGCAGCACAATGGTCCTCTGTTAACTCCTGTAGCTTTCCTTCATGAGAACAATATTATAAAGAAGTAATGGGCGATTCTTAAAATGACAGGTCTAGCTATTGTGCCCCAAGAGAAACACTTGCTAAAGACAACCTGTTACCTTTTAGACCGATACCAAACGCCCCACCCAGCCTGCCTGTGAAAAATAATCTCATTGGCTGAACGTGGCGTAGTGGGTGGAACGCATGAAAGAATTTCTATTTCTATTTCGATTATTGGCCAAATTGTACGTCAATCTCATTTCAACTTGGAAATTGTTTTTCTGAGGAAGTTTAAATGGAGAGACTCGACTGGAAGTTTTGCTTTGTGGCGGTGTCATGTTGCAGAAACTATAAGTTGCATTACAATAGTGTGTAATAATAAAATAATAATAATAAAAATAGTGTGTAAAGACTATTGAAAGGCGCAGTAGATGTAAAATACACTAGAAATAAAATAATATTTTATTATTCCCCGACGAGAAATTCAGGTGCAAAACATCAAAATATCAACAAAAAAAAAAAAAAAAAGAATAGTGTAACTTTGATATTGTGTAGCCTTCTGTGCATTTTATTTACGCATTGAATATATATATATATATAAGCTTCCTCATCAATAAAAAAAAATAAATAAAAAAAATGCTCTTAAATGGGTCATAATATGTTGATCTTAAAATCTATGTGCACATGTTTGTGTGATGGTTAGGTTTAGGGGTAGAGTTGTGAAATACAAAATATAATTAGCCTGATATGGAATCAATGGAAGTCAATGAGAGACCACTAATATAATCAAACAAACATGTATGTGTGAGTTTTCTGCATTGTGTATGTTACATTTTTTTGTGGTTGTGTTCAGCATTGTGTTTGATTTATTGATTTTTATATAAAAATAATTGTATATAAAAATCTCTGACACCTCAGATTTTTACTACCATTTAGATTTATCGAATCAAGTCCTGATTTTCATGTGTGTGAGCTAGTGGAGGAAAAGTCACAAAGTCTTGTACCACTCAGATAAATACTCCGACCATTTTTATTAAAGAAACTAAATCAAAATAGGTAAAAAATGTCCCTAACACCACACGAGGGTTAACTGACCTGTAAGGACATCTACGTGTAATTAGCAAATTAAATAAACAGGTAGGTAAGATAAAAACTATCAGTTGGAAAAAAAAAACCCCAGCCAAACCAGCCTAGGTGTTTGGTTGGTCTTATCTTGTTTAAGACCCCATCCTGGTCAAGCTGGAGCTTAGCTGGGAGGCAAACGTTCTCCAGCCTGAACTACCTCAAAAAGCCAACACAACACAAAAGCATACCAAACCCCTCTAAAATCAGCCAATTGAGGCCACATGACCAGCTGCAATAAAAAAAAAGGAAAAACATTGGATGATCTATTTGTATAAAAGTGATTAGTAGAACACTTATTCTTTAAAAAAATGTTGTTGCCGTTCTCAGATGAATCGAATGGATTTTAGGGGATTTCATATTTCTGTGTGTGCTTAACTGATCATGGAACAAACAATGATTAGCTGGACACGTAGTGGGAGATGCTGTGTTTCATAGCGCATCACTGACTTTAGCCTCCACATCCCAGGATACCATGCCCACCACCCAAGTAGCAGGTAGAATGGTATCCGGTGGGATGGTAGAGGTCTCGATTTTGAAATATCGAGACAATGAATCGGGCGATACGAAAGGACAAAGTTGAAATGGGTTGAAAAATTCTAGAGTTGTCTAGAGTTAAGACGTTTAGCACTACGAATGTACTCTAGGAACTTGTGATCAGTCCAAAGCATGAAAGGTACCCCCGAACCCTCTAACCACTCACCCAAAGCCAGCCGGACAGCCAGCAATTCTCTGTTACCATCGTCATAGTTTCATTCAGCTGGTGTTAAGCGCTGCGGAATAAAAGCACACAGATGTATCTTTCCATCTGAGGAAGAGCGCTGCGACAGGACTGCTCCAAAACCAACCTTCGATGCATCCACCTCCACCACAAACTGATATGCAGGGTCGGGAGTTATCAACATTGGTCCGGTAGAAAACCACTTCTTTAATTTAGAAAACGTGTCCTCAGCCTGCAAGGACCAACAAAAGTCAGTGCAGGTGGAGGTTAGATCTGTCAGAGCCATGGCAATTAGGCTGTAATTACGAATAAACAAACAATAGAAATAAGACCCAGAAACCTCTGCAAAGCCTTTTGAGAATCTGGGGTTGGCCAATCAGTGATGGCTCTGATCTTGGCAGGGACTAGACACACTCCCTTGGAAGAAACGATTAACCCCAGGAATGGAACCGACTGTGCAAGAAAAGCGCACTTCTCTAGGAATTCTTCACCATGATGTCATTCAGCCCCTGATAATCTATGCAAGGTCTAAGTGAGCCATCCTTCTTCTCCACGAAGAAAAACCCCACCCCTGCCAGTGAAGAGGAAGAGTGGATTAGACCTGCTGCTAGAGAATAATTGATATACGTACCTGTATATGGCCTACCTCTCAGGAGCCGAGAGTGAATACAGCCATCCGCGAGGAGGATAAGTGCCAGGGAGTAATTCAATGGCATGGTCATACGGGCGATGAGGAGGAAAGGTCGCAGTGTAGGACTGGGTAAACACTGCCCTCAAGTCATGGAATGCCAACGGTACTGCAGATAAATCCACCGATTCATCCTGCAACAAAACACAAGACTGGACAGGGGAGACAGCAGGGTTGAGACAGTGTGACAAACAGTAAGAACTCCAAGCAAGAACAGTATTGGTTGACCAGCCTATGTGTGGATTGTGCATTACCAACCAAGGATGCCCCAATACTATCAGCACCAATTTAAATAAAAGGTAAAAGGGCAACTGCTCCATATGTTTTCCAGAGACAAAGTTGACTGGCTTGGTGGAATGGGTGATGACTTTCAAGGGCAAGCCACTGAAGGTGTGGGCTGTGACAGGTTCATCCAACTGGACCATTGGAACTCGCCAATTGGAAGCCACGTCAAAATCCATAAAGTTCCATCCGGCTCCGGATTCCACCAATGTGGAGACAGTGTGACTGGTTGATCGTACTGCAGCCGGGCTGGGAGAAGCGTGTGTGATCTGGGGGATTTGTCCAGGGGTGTTGCGCTCACCAGTAACCCCCTGACTACTGACAAGCGGTGTCTTTGAAAACACAATGAAAACAGAGTCCTTGAATGAGGTGTCACTGCTTCTCCTTATGAGAAATCTGAGCCCTACTGACCTGCATGGGCTCTGCCTCAGACCGTGATTCCGGTGACCTGGCCTAAACTGAGGACTGGGTATGGTGGTCAGCCACCTGGGTAGGTGGAGAACGGGGGTGGTGGAGGCAGCGGCGTAGGGCCAGACGTTGATCCACTTGAATGGCCAGATCCACCAAGTTGTCGAATTGGGAAGGCAGATCCTAGAGATAGATTTCAGCCTGGATGGCATTGGAAAGCCCAAGGCAGAGCGAAGAGTATATTCCACCGCTGGGTCCATCCTGGCTATTGTTTTGTCACAAATTTGAGACAAAGAGACCCAAGAGCAGAGAAACATTTCAAAGGATTAATTAACAATCACTTATAACTTCAGCAGATCCAGGTGAAGTATGGATATCCTGGCACTGACTGCAGCAGAAGGTGATGGGTGTGTTTGTATATGAGTGCATGGGAACAATCAGTGGCGACAGCGCCATAGACACATGAGGGAGAGAAATAACAAAACAAATAGAACAGACCGACCAACTCACCGGAATCGCAACAACACATCTGGGATGGCATTAGAGTGAGTAAATTATTTTTGGGTGTACTATTCATTGAAGTGTATCATGTATGTTCATCATCAGTTATGAATGAGTAATACATTTTCTATTAATCAGCCACTAAATGGAGGCAGTATAAATGACTTTGCCTGTGTCTCCTGTCCTTTACAAATTTGACTTGGGCCAGTTACCCAGTGTGAGCTGCTGCCCCTCTGTGGTACTATCTTGCACACTCAATTGTTCCTCTTTAATGTTTATGGAATACTCGACTGATTACATTTATTCTTGTCCTTCTTGTTCATTGTCATTTAACTGGTTTAATTGGTATTAAATATTTTACTTAAACACACTCCAACAATATTTTAGCCTATTTTGTATATTGTTTTATTGCTATTGCACATACACTAAACAGTCAAAACTCTTCTACATTGAGGACACTTACAAAAAACAAAAAACAAAAAAATGGAAAGAAAGAAAGAAAAGCATAAGGAAATGTGAAATACATGACTACAAAATGTAAATACAAATAAAGAACAGCACATATGTAGACAGCAAATATACAGTATAGATATAATTTCCAAAAGATAAGGAAGAGGGAAAAAAAGAAGGATAAATGTAGATGATAATAGAATAATAGCAAATACAAATTGAACAAGAACAATTAATATATGTCTGTAAATATTACTTTCCATTCACACACACACACACACACACACACACACACAAACACATGTTACTAAACATTGCTAAATTAAATTTTATAACATTTTGTTATGAAATTATTATGAATTTGTTATGAAGTGTTATTATTATTATTCATAATTTTGCAGAACCAAATAATTTAGGTTTTGCCACAAGAAACACATTTTAGGTTATGATTTACAGTGGAGAGAACCCTTCGAGAAAGGTGTGCTACTAAGAAAATATTGACATATTTAGATGGTTCATGCATCCAACATAGTATTATGGTGATAAATGCAATACAGAACAGATTCGAAAATCATGGCAAATGATGGACGTCAAGGCCTATTGTACCGTTGGGCAACAGTAGCCTGCAGAGGCATATAAACCACCCCCACCCAAAGCTACAGCACGAGTGCATACATCCCTAATACTTCATTTACAGACTGTCACTTGGAGTGGATATACCGGGAATGGGATCTTCAGCGAGAGCTAAGAAAAACTTTAAATTTTTCCGCGTTTATGCTCTCCAGAGACTCCTCTTTATCTTGAGGGAATAATCAGGAGAGACAGAAAATAGGTGATATTGTATAGGTAATCAATGTGAAGAATTGGAGAATAGATGCGAGTGAAAAGATATACGAATGGGATACATTTGGTAAACAAGCTTTTTATACAAATCATTTTAATATTCGGAACCTTTCCCTAAATCAAATTGTAAAATTAAATTTAGTCAAATCATTGAAAAATAATTGTTTACAAAATGTCCACTCGTGCGTAAAAGTATTGGACCAATTGATCGCACGGCAATGTGTTTTGTTAATAAGTTTATAAAAAGTTCAGTGGACAAAAATCAGTATTTATATCAATATTTATAAGGGCCACAGTCAGTGATATTTTGGGAAGTTGAATAATTTGCTGAAGGCGTTGCGAGTTTGTATGGAGAGTGGCGTAGACACCTGTGCGTATTCGTTGTATTTTACCAGACGCGGACATGGCGAAGTGGTTTAAAGATTTCCCAACTAGTTTGAAGACTGGATCCGACCGGATCCGTTCAGCTTCGGAATCGGGAACTCAGTCCCGTCCCAAACCGGTTCTGGCAGTCGGCACTGGTTCGAAGGGGAGTCTGCGTAAAAATTCTGGAGCGGATAACGGTGGCGGCGGCGGCGGTGGTGTTGGCTCGCTGCTCCACGGAAGAAATCGCAAAAATTCGGCCATCGAGCTTGGACGGAACCACTCAAGCACCGGTTCGATAAAAGACGGGAAGATTTGGGAAATTCTGATCCCTGGAAAAAGTAAGAAGAATACTAAAATGGAAGGATTTGAAGACCATCGCACCCTGCGGACAACCAGCCTGGCTGATGCATACATGAGCAGAATGATCAAAGTTAATGATCCAAAATCAAATACAGGAGGATCATCTCCAGACAGTGAACGGGCCAAGTCACCAATCAAAACAGAAAAGGTAGGTTTGAGTTTGAGAACGGGGCAACAGAATGTAAAATAGCTACAATGATAATTATTGATTTTATATAATTCTTTATTAATTAGTCCTAAGATTGGTTGTGGTAAAGACAGATTTACAGTAGGTCGCCTTTGACATAACTTTGTTAATCACCTCAATAATTAAAATGTACTTTAGGCTCCATTTGAGGTTCCTCAGATGCCAGATTGGTGGAAACGTTTGGAGAACCACTAGGTATCTCAAAAAGGATTCTCAAACATCCTATTTATTTACTTAAAGGGCAACAACATAATTTTCAAGTGCCCTGAAACCTTTAAAACAACAAAAAGCTAGATATCTATGGAACAAAAAGCCTTTATTATCACATGGCTCAATACAAAAAAAAAAAAAAGAAAAAGAAATGACCCTGAAACCATTCCCTTATTTTCCCCTTATGAGTTACTGAGAAAAAAATAAAATGTAAATTTAAGAACTTAAATGTTGCTAGAGGTTCTGAAGGGGATTCTGTAAGTGTAGCAGCTGATAAACCCAAAATGGTGCCTAAAGAATAGGCCTAGTTTAATATTTACAAAGAATGTTTCCTGAAAATGCAGTAAAGACAAAAAGAAAGAACAGCCCTGATCGGAGCGATAAATAGGCCTCCGGGAGTGATGTTTCTTTCAGGAGCTTTTCACGAGTTCTTTTTAGTACATAACATACTCCTGTTTCCCCAGTCACCCTGTTGACTGTGAGAACCAAAGTAACCTTTTTGTATTGAAAAATCAATATCTCTCTTCCAGTCCTTTGTTTAAGCAATATCTTCTTCTCCCCACCCTCGGTCCCCTCTTCTCTCTCTCTTTCTCTCTTACACTTCCTCCCTCCCCATGGCTCTCTTCTTTTCTCTATTCCCTTTTCAATGAGCTGCTGTATTATAACCAGACAGAGTGGAGCTGAAAAGCAACAACACAATGAGAACCATTTCCCTGCCTCTCTTCCTGTCTCTTTTCCAATGAACACACACACACACACATACATACACTTCTCTCTTCACTCTATCTTTCTGGGAAACACACATCTGTTCACACACACTCGCATGTTCACACACCCAAGTTCACAAATACGTAAAGAATACAATGCATGCATAACACAATGGCTTAGTCCCTTTCTTCCAGTCCCAAGTTAAGGCAGTGTTTGAAGAATTATGTCACCTGATATACAGGTTGTATCCTCTCCCATTGACGGACATCCCCTTCAGCTACACTTTGAACATTATAGCACAGAAATCAGAATCTCATGAAGTCACACAATAATACATCCAGAGGGAGAATGAGAGACAAGCATAAGCTTTCTATCTAGTAAATGAATACTAAATACTGACAACAAGACGGGACAAATAATTTCAACCCCATTCATCCATGTAAGGTGTAATTTTACACCAGATTCTGACTATATGCCTTCTTGCTAGCCAAGTCTGCACTATTTCTGATCAAGATGCAAACTTTACAGAAGCTCCGTTCTACAAGACTGAACACAAATCTTTAATATTTCTTTCTCTTTTCCTCTATCTCTTAATAGATCATCTGGCAGGATTATGCTGACCCTTTTGATGCAGAGAAAACAAGGGAACAGAGAGAGGCTGAAAGGGAAGGAGAGAATGATGGCTACATGGAACCCTATGACGCCCAGCTCATTATAACAGGTACACACATGCACCCCTCTTTTCTTCTGTTTCTCTCCTTCATTGCTTTTGGTCTCTCTTTCATTCTAAATATGTTTTACTGCACACCATTTGTCAGTATAATGAGTTATTCATAAAGAGAATCCCAAAAAAATCAAGCAAGATTTTTAGGGATTTGAAGGGTTTGAAAAATCACTGCTCCCTCTCTCTCCCCTTTTTGGTGGTTTCCACGGTGACAGTGTTGTGCTGGGACAATGGGTGCAGTTTCCTCTTTCTGCTTCCTGTTTCCTGTCTGTGTTTCCTTTGCCCCATTCTATGGACAGGAAGTTGACCCCTGCCGTCCCCCCAGTATGCCTGGCTATGCGAGAAAGACCCCCCAACACTCCTCTCTCCCCCCAATCACTTCCCAGAACTCAGGAAGTGGCCTGGTGAGCCAGCCAATCACAGACTTGGTCTGACTTTCCCCTGGTACAACCATTGTTTTCTTACACAATAGGCCAGACACAAAGTGACAGCAAAGAAACAGCGAGTGAGTGGAGAAAGACAGATCTCCAGGCACAATGTTGATACAGAAATTTATATTTTAGCACAAATAGGTGCAAATAAGTCTGCTGGGATTCAATAGCACAACCATTTTAAGTGAAAAACTAGACAAGGCCTAAGTCTATACTTTAGAATAACTTACAATGCAGTTTGATGTAGCTATGTAGCACAGTGTGAGGATGATTGAAAAATGCTGTTTAATCCCTTTTTCTTTTCTTCACTATTCAAAAAGGAATATGCAAGGTAGATTTCTTTGTGTCACAGAATGGAGTAGTGAAGTGAAGACTCAATCGCAGAATTGTAATTCTGAATTATTAGAAAAAAAATGGAGAAACAAACATCCCAAAAACAGAGTGTAACAGGGTAGGCCAGGCTGGGGAAGGGAGAGCCTCATGGACCAGGCATAGAACAGGATCCTCCAGAACCCTGCGGCACGGACTGACAGACCAACTGACTGACTGACACAAACAAACTGGAAGAATCTCCATGTGTACATTTGACAACTGGCACAGGACAGAGAACACAGGGAGATTGAATAGGGAAGGAAATGAGGGTAACGAGGGAAGGCAGGTGTAGCTTATAAACTAATAACAAGACAAACAAGGGGGCGGGTTTCATTTAAGACAGTACAGGCACAAGTACACATGGCAATGAGAAAACACAAAGCCAAGTGCACTCACAACACTATTGTCAGGAACCAGCCACAGCAAAAAACAAGACGAACCAAAGTGGCAGGATCCCGACACTAGACAAGCAAGATGGCCACAAACACAGAATATGGGTATCAGGTCCCTGTCACCACACAATAACATGACTGACCAAAGTGACCGCATCCTGACATCTTTGCATTGGGCATGTTTTAACGTTTATTTTTATTTTTATAAACACTGAGCAAATGTAGATATGGGGCAATATATTAATGATACCATTTGCTGCATTTGACCTCAAAGAAGGACTACAAAAGAACGTATCAATTATCAGATAAAAAATAAAATATAAAATCTTTTAGGACAAAGTAATATTTATTTTCTATTTTATATATGAATATAAAAGTTAAATGCATATCAAAATATACAGTGGTAACACTTTACATTAAGGTTCCATTCGTTAACATTAGTTAATGCATTAGGTATAATGAGCAAACAATTACACGTAATAGTATATTTTTTACAGAATGTATTAATCTTTATTAATGTTATTTAATAAAAACACAATTGTTCATTATTAGTTCATGTTTGTTCTTAATGCATTAACTAATGTTATTGAATTTTGATTTTTTAAATGCATTAGTATATGTTGAAATAAACTTTGACTAAGAATAAGAAACGGTGTAAAAGTATTGTTCATTGTTAGTTAATGTTAACTAATGTTGTTAGCTAATGTTTACAAAAGTAACCTTAATGTAAAGTGTTGTTTCAGTCTGAATCTAACAGTAAGCTAACATATGAAAGGAAATGATGACAAAATTTGTAAGCTCACCGGGTGCAATCTTTGTACAATGCATCACTTTCACAATCACTGTTTGCCACAGAGATGTGTGAGAATTGGTGAGAATTGGTTTGGTTAAACCATAAAAACAGGGGGAGAGAGAGAGAGAGAGAGTTATAGAACTATGTTGACAGCTTGTTTGGCATCTTTAGGGAAATCAATGTTTTTTGCACATATACTGTATACTTGTGAATTGAGCTTCTAGATATGCAGATTGAAATGTGCTGCCAGTGATGCAGTGATTTCTAGGGACAGTTAAAGTCCATATACACTTTTAGTAAAACTGAGAACAACTTCTTCAGCCTGCATGTTTAAGATCTTTTCTTTAGGCATTTTTAAGCTACACTTGGAAAAAGTGGGAAGTGTTCTGTAGCACAACATGTTTTACTGTACATTCAGTGTCCAAAATAGTATGTTCTGTATTGATTGTTAGTGTTTCAAATACACACTTTGTTTTAGAAATTCTATAAACTTCTAGAGACTTATCATAGTTGGAAATAACTTGTTTAACTTTACAAATAACGCTTTCTTTTTGTAAATAGGGCACATTTAAAGGTGTATTCATGCCTCAGAATGTGTATGATGAGCCTTTGTTGAGTAGACGGCTAGACGCTAACTGATATGTGTGTGCTCTTATACAGAGATTCGCAGGCGAGGATCAAAGGACTTGCTTAAAGTGTGCGTAGTGTTAAACGCAGGAGAAGGTGAGGGGTCTGGACCCCCACAGATCTATGATGTCCCATATGAGGAGGTTCTGGAGGGCATTCCCTTGACCCGGCCTGAGTCCGATTCCAGACCACCAGCAGAGTATGAACTGCCTTGGGAGTGGAAGAAGGAGCAGATTGTTAGAGCACTGTCAGGTAACTTTCCCTCACTTATTAATGTCATCAAAGTACCATGATACAGTGACAGCAATACTAACATTTTTAAAGTAATTTTGTGAATTCTGAATTGGAGGTGATGCTTCTGTGATTATGGTGGAGCAGTAACTCCTGCATGTGGTAATTGTTATGTTTCTTTCTGTGTATAGCTCAGTTTGATGGAGTTGATCGTATGTCTAAGGAAGAGTCTGGTCCTCCTAATATGAAACAGCAGACCCTGAGACTTAAGAGCTGGACCCCCAAATCTCTGCGACCAAGTCCCCCCTCCCCGACTTCCCCATCATCTCCCAACACCACACCAGACAGTGAGACCCTGATAGTTGACCCAACCTTGCCCCTGGAAAAACAGAGGTGTGTGTTTAATAAAATTTAAGTTTAAATTTAAAATACTCCATGAAAGCATGCCAATGAAATTGTAATGTACTGAATTTTTTTTAACCTAATCTGCTTTATGTGGTAGCATTTAAAATAACTGGTTTGTTTCAAGTCCAAAATAGTATTTAATAACACTGAATCAACCTTAATACAGTAGGTTACACCAACAAAAGTGATTTAAAGGAATAGTTCACACAAAAATAAAAAAACATCTCTCATTATTTACCCTCATGCTATCCCAGATGTGTATGACTTTCTTTCTTCTGCAGAATACAAACAAATGTTTTTAGAAGAATATCTCAGCTCTGTTGGTCCTCACAATGCAAGTGAATGGTGACCAGAACTCTGAAGGTCCAAAAAGGACATAAAGGCAGCATAAAATAAATCAATTTGACTCCAGTGGTGATATGATAAATGTGGATGGGAAACAGATAAATACTTAAGTCATCTTTACTATAAATCTCCACCTTTGACCAGCCCCAACCAGTAGGTGGCTGAATGTGAAATTCAAGTCCACACCAGAATGTGTAAGGGTATGTGTAGATTTACAGTAAAAAAGGACTTAAATATTGATCTGTTTCTCACCCAGACCTATCATATTGCTTCAGAAGATATGGATTTAGCCACAGAAGTCATATGGATTTCTTTAATGCTACCTTTATGTCCTTTTTGGACATTCAAAGTCCTGGTCACCATTCACTTGTATTGTGTAGACCTAAAAAGCATAAATATTCTTCTAAAAATCTTTGTTTGTGTTCCAAAATGTTTGTGTTCTGCAGAAGACAGAAAGTTATGCACATCTGGGATGGCATGAGGGTGAGTAAACAATGAGCGAATTAACATTTTTGGGTGAACTATCCCTTTAAAGGGTTAGATCAGGTAGAAATAGCTCCTTTAGTGAACAAATGCAGGTTACTTTTCACAGAATGGGAATTATGGATTTTCATTTGAAATTTTTGCCGTATCTATCTTGTTTATAATTTGACAGATTCTATACATTTTTACATAAATATTTGTCTACCTCTTTGTGGTTAGTTAGCATCAAATACTTTAAGATGTCCTGTGACAAACTATACTCCATCTTTTAAAACTACAATTTAAAACAATTATTATGTATGCAGCTTGAATCACATTAAATTAATTAAAAGAATAAATTAACTTAAAAAAATAATTTCACTGCAGGACCATTTAAAATTAACTAGTGAAAGTCATCAAAAATTTTGAAAATCTTTTACAGGATCTAGGACTTTCCCTTATACATTCATATATATATATATATATATAAATATATAGTCTATGGACATGTTATCAACTATCTTTCAATAAAAGCTAATTCTCTTATACTGTAAATTCTATCTGCAGTAAACTATTTTCCATTCTCTGTTCTTATTACATAATCATTACAATGTTGAACCAAGAATCTCCTCCCCTTTTCTCCTCTCTCTCTCTCTGCAGCTGGTATCATGGCAGTGTGAGTCGTCAGGAGGCAGAGGCTCAGCTGCAGCATTGTAGGGAGGCCAGCTTTCTGGTGAGAGACAGCGAATCGGCTACCAGCAAATACTCCATTGCACTCAAGTAAGCGTGTGTGATTGGATGTGTGTTTGATATCAAGAGAAACAAAAATGAGTAACCAGTCTTGCTTAAAAAGCTGACATAGAAGATATATAATCGGTTTAACCTTTCACTCTATTGCCTTCTCTTGCTAGGACAAGTCAAGGATGTGTGCACATCATCGTAGCACAGACTAAAGAGTGCGGTTACACACTGGAAAAGAGCAGCTGTGTGTTCCCAAGCATTCCAGAAGTGGTACACCACTACTGTACGCAGCGCTTACCCTTCACTGGGGCAGAACACATGACCCTACAGCACCCTGTACCACGCACACACTGAACGCGCACATACATGCTAAACTTACACACATGCAAAGTGTTTGCTGTTCTCTGGTGCAAAGACATGATTATACACTACCCTGGTGCCTGCCACTGCCAGCAAACCACAGCTTAAATACTTAAAGGGATAGTTCACCCAAAAATGAAAATTCTTTAATCATTTATTCACCCTGATGTGGTTCCACACCCATATGATGTTCTTTCTTCTACCATTGAAAAAAAAAGGAGATGTTGGGCAGAATGATAGCCTCAGTTGCCATTCACTTTCATTGTATGTATAAAAGATGCAAGTAAAGAGTATGGTGACTGAGGCTATCAATCTGCATCCTTTTGTGGTCATAGGTGTTTGGACAATCTCTAAAATGTTTCTTACTGTACCTATGTTTATTTGTGCATAGAAATGAATTATTGAGCAAGTGGGATTTTTCTAATTTTAGTTTTTGGCCCCCACTGAAACCAAAGATTTTACTCGTATATTACCATAATGACGCCAGAGAGATAACGGTAAGAAAATATATTTTTAACCAATACCAAACTGTATTTTAAACACCAAAACATAATTTACATAATTTCTATGTGTTGTTGACTTCTTTTTTTTAATATATATATATATATCTGTTTCCTCTTCCCTTGTCTAGTGCCTATGATTGCACTAGCTTCATAAGTTCCCTATCATGCTACTGATCTAATTGCGTGACTGAAGGGGCGACTCGCTTCTCATCGCCCCCCTCTGGTAGAAGTTCTAAACTGCAGCTGTATCACTCCGGCAGTTGATGCCAATTTGTGACTTCCATTGACTTAATTTAGTTGTCATCAAGGAACATGGATTTAAGTGCCTGCAACAACGACTGTGTATTTAAGTGGGCAAAATCTGTGTCACAGGTCCTGATTTGATATTTTTAAGATCCTTAGTATAGAATTAATTTAGAATTGTAGTTTAATTAATAATGTAGAGTTTAAAAAAACCCTCAGAACAAAACACGAAGAGAGTTGGGATCAATACAGAAAATTCAAGCTGGCTTGTTCATCAGATAAATGAGTAATTGATGTTGATTAGCTATTGTTCTTGTCTGTCTGTAATAAAACTTGCAGTTGATTGGTTAAAGTTTGGCAATAAGGGACCATTGAATGGTTTTAATGACCATGCTGTCATGCTTGGAGTCATGGCATAAAGTATGTGGCACTGACTGGTAAATCACATGAGTGATTACATATAAAAGTATGTTTCCATTTAATTATGTTTAATTGTGAAGGTTTTTAATGCTAAGTCCCTTTGAAGTTATGAGGTAATTATTGTTACACTCTAAGAGAGAGAAATGGTGAAAGACCATATGTTCACTGAAGATTTTGCCTTTATACAATGTAAGATTGTGCAAAAGCCTGAAATAAAGCAGATGACTTTCAACAATTTAAATAAAAGTCTCTCATTCTGTCACACATCAACACATAAACAGGTCCTGCAAAAATGCAACACATATCAGAATGCAAAATCCCATCAAATCTTTGAACCACCCCGATGAAGGGCCCTAAAGCCATTGACCAGAGTGTGAAATAAATTCATCTAAGGTAGTCCAGTTCTGTTAATTCATTCAAACTCTCTCAATCTGTCTTCCTTTCAAACTCAGGTAAACTCATGTGTTGTGTGTTAGGATGCATGCATACATCTCAATAAGTTGTTGTGCCAAACAGCTTGCCATGCACGTCACGATTGTACTTGTAAACTAGAGATTATGGTTTTGACATGGTGATTAGTATTTGTTAGGCAGGGCGTTGTCCTCTCTTCTGAACAGGTTAGAAATGTCAAGAAAAATTATCTCCTTCTCGTCTCGTAACTGATAATGAAACTGAGATACAGTACATATCTTATATCTGCCTTTGCCTATAAGCACGTGGCTTTAAGATGGCAAACCAAAATAGTAATTCATTTGTTATTTTGACCCCAAGTACAAACAAAATCTCTTTTATGTAAGAAAAAGAACTCTTTATAAATGTATTTCCACATGTTCTTTTAAGCTCCAAATGTATAGCTCTAACTGGGTCAAAATTAGCTAGAGGCTAGGAGACTGACATGGTTATATACATTACTGTATGTATGTTTGTGAGCTTAATGGTGCTCTATAAAAAATAAAGGTGTATATCTATCTGATCCTGTTAATCACAATGCAAAGGGATATAAACATCCATTATCGCACTCCTGTGACATTTGTCAGCCATTCAACCACCACCCCAACTCCACCTATTTCTATTCACATCTATGATGTATTAAACATTTAAATCTTCACTAATTGAGTAGTTCCGGGGGCAATTAAGAGCTTGAGTCATGATTCTGAGCCCTCAATCACAGACAGGCAAGCCAAGGATTATATGAAAATGTGAACTCATGAATGTATGTTTTTACACTTTCCCCAAAGGAAATAACTGTGTTGTCCTTTTATCTGTCTTAAAAGCCAATTGAGACCAAAGAATTCACCATAGTTATTCCCACAATGTATGTTAGAAACAGGTTCAGTCAAATCAGTGACAAAATAGCATTCATCATGACAGCTGAAGTCAGTCAGTATGTCAAAATATTGTACATTCTAGAGAGCAGGGAGGAAATACCGGCAGCAAATGGTGGGAGACAGAGAGGAAAGGATAAGAGTGGAGGGAGGGGTGAGATAAGCACTCGGGGGTCCCAGACTGTTAATAATTCAAAAAGAGACTCTGAGCACTTGGAGTACTGAAGTTTCCCTGTCAGCTCAATTCTGCAGAGAGAGAGAGAGAGAGAGAGAGAGAGAGAGAGAGAGAGAGAGAGAGAGAGAGAGAGAGAGAGGGAGCACAAAGGTACACACTGAAAATGACATCAGAAACACAGAAAGTTTGGAGGGAAGGAGAAACTGTGGAGGAAGATGTGGATGGGTGGACGGAAGCTTAAGAGAACAACAGAAATATAAGCAGGAAACATTATAGGTGGAGCTGATGAACAAGCATAGAAAAAAGCAGATTAAAAAGAAAAAAGGTGGTTCAAAACAGAAATATGACTTAAAATTATAACTGAAAATTCTGTCTACACTTCTGCGGAACATAAAATTAAATGAAGAATGTTCACACTGCTCTTTTCCATATAATGAAAATAGAAAGTGACTAAGAGCTGTCAAGCTAAAAAAAAAAATCAAAACATAAAAAATAATTAAAGTAAACAGAAATTACTTTTGTGCAATAATATTTCAAGTCTTCTGAAGCCACTTAATAACTTTTTTAGAGGAACATATTGAAATGTAAAGGGATAGTTCACCCAAAAAGGAAAATGATGTCATCATTTACTCACCTTCATGTTGTTCCAAACCCATATTACTTTCTTTCTTCCATGGAACACAATAGAAGATATTAGAAAGAATGTTTGCCACAGTCATTTCACAGTCATTCAACCTCTTAGAATGAACATTGATATTATTGCAAATTGAGTTTCATGTGCTGCGTTCTACGTTTAACTCCAGTTTCCTGGTAAAATTACAGACCCACTTTCTTGGCAGATCACCTCATTTAATTGGAATTTGGACTTGGAAGACGAGCCCAGGCAAGCATGCAAGCTAATATTATGAAAGTGTCATAAAAGTGATATGAAATAAGCTTTTCATTTCACATTTGCTTTTAGGACACTATTGTCCAAAAAAAAAGCAAATGCGACATGAAAAGCATATTTTCTGAAGCAACCGTGTCATGTTTAGGTGTTGGTATAGGGTTAGGATGTTTGTTTTGTTCACCTCTCATTTGCTTTTAGGACACCATTTCACTTGCTTTTGGCACCCCTCGCTGGACATTTCAATGGGAAACTGCAGCGAAGCATGTAATGAAGCACGTCATTTCATTTTGCAAAAACTTTGAAATTTCCATGAGATCAGGCTGCTTTTGCTCCATTCACCCTATTGTGCCAGTCATCTCTGCATTTACAGTATTCTCATTTGTTCTTCCACTGCTCTTCAGGACTGCCTGAGATACATGCACTGTAAGTAAGAATATGGAATGCATTATATTACTGAAAGGTTGAGGCATCCTCAGCTGTCTATGACTCATTGCTGGGCAAGAGCATAGCTGTACACTATGGTGTGAATAGGACATGAATATACCTACATAACAGTCATCCAGTGAGTCACCAGTGACTTCCTGCACATTAATTCCAACTCACTTTCCTTTATATCTCTCTATTAATCCATTCTCTCCTCTCCTCTCCTCTCCTCTCCTTTTCTTTTTAAAGGTTTCTCCTCCGACTACTGACATTGATGTAAAGCAGAGGTCGTCTATAGGGAGACCCCAAGGGTACGCACAGAAATAGACATTTTGGCTAAGGGGTGTTAGTGTATGTGTAATGGAAGAAAGAGAGCGAGAGACATAAACAGAGTGCATGAGAAAGACTTATGAGATGGGGAGAGATTGGGAGACCTCATCAACTCCCCGGAAGCAACGGTAATTTCTGGAACGCTGAGCACTGAGTTTTGACACACAGCAACTGCAGAACCACTGGTTGAAAGGCCAGAAGTATCTGAAACGCAGACAAACACAGTTGTGATATATATGAGGAAAGTATTCAGTCATACTGTGATGTTAGCGATGCTGAATGATGGAGAGACAACACCCGTCTCCAACAAACTTGGAGCGAAACAAATTAAGCATAGGTTTCAATACACAGCAAACGCTTTTACCCCATCTGTTGGAGTGATGCGGTCAAACAGCTGTATGGTTGTGAGCAAAATGCGAGTACGATATTTGAATTAAGAATTCCTTGACTGAAGAAAATAGCCTAATTTGGGATTCAAGTCCTCTCTGAATTGAATAGCGTACTGCAAGTGTGTTCAGGTGGGCCAAATGACCTTGTGAAGGAAATGATGTCCTATGAAGAAAAAAAAAACACTCTGTAAAACCGAATGTAGTGCATACATATACAGGGAAAGGAGAATCTGAGGTGTGCCTCCCACCCCGCCCATATCCCTTTTGCTCTTTCTGTCATCTCGTCGCTTCATCTCTTCTTGTGCACCGCGTCTAGTCCTTCATCTACCTGCCTCATAAAACCATGCCCACTCCCTCACAGGGAAGAACGAATCGTCCAGCAACCTAGAGCCGCTGACGTAACTATGCCAGGTTCCGAATAACGTCGAGAAGAGAGAAAAATTCCCGCGAGCAGACGCGCGCGCAAACAGGAGAGCATTTCACGCGCGGCAGATGCTTCCCAGTCCTCGCTGAGATGATGTCTCTGTGGACGCTGATCTGCATCCTTGCCATTGTGAAAAGTAAGTTATCTTGTCTATGGAATAGAAACGCGTTTGTGGGGCTTTTATTCGCGCTTTGTTTACTGAGCAACTATTTGAATGCGATTAGTCTATCCTTTACGCATGTTTGCTTTGCAACCATAGCCATGTATGTGATAGAGAGGGACGTAGTGAAGCAAATCGCAGCTATGGAGATGGAGTGATGTCAGGGAGGAGGGTGTGAATGAATGAGGAGCCGTTCACACCGAACGCGTTACGCGTTGCTTTTCAATTTTTGTTTTACGTAAACATGCGCTAGACGAACGTCTTTGACCGCTGCGCCGAGTCTCGCTGAGTTTTCAGCGTCTCGCGCGTTTAAGACGCCGTCTCTTGAACTTTTAAAAAAGCGTCGCGAGACACCTGCGATTTGTTCCATTCGTGGTGCTGCGTCTATTTTTGTATTTATTTCGTTTTTTTTTTTTTTTTGTGTAGCGCATTGAAGTGAACTACCCTTGCTCGCTCTGCTCCGGTGGTGCACGAATCTACATAATTACCCTGTTGATACATTATTGCCATAATATTTCATTCTTGAAAACGGTACATCATTTGAGTGTTGATGGATACATTTTGTCATGTCATTTACTACGCGTCCTCTAAGGTTGTGCGCAGCGCGAGTTGAATAGATAAAGCATTAATATGGAAAAACGGCTTCGGCATGTTGGACCGTTTCTCATTGTGCGCAGAAGTGCTGAGCAGCGTTTATGGCACCATAAACGTGAATTATAATAGGCAACGCATCATTATTGCAACGAGCCGCATCCGTTTGTGTGCCGTAACCACCAGGGCTGCAGAGATGTGATTTTTACACTCTCTCTGGGGTATTTAAGAAGATAAAATTTTTGTGTATCACTTAAAAATTGCCTTACAGGAATAGATTACATAGTTACAAAGACTGTGCTAAATTGGTATTTATAGACCAGGAGGAGCATTAAAGAAATTAATATCACAAACGCAGGAATGTACAACGTTTGCTATAACCCATACAGAGCCATTTTGATGACATGTTAAGGAAAAATAATTATAAACATCCACTACAACAAGCACATACACACACACACACAGATCAATTGTGGAGTGGTGAAATAAAATCATCATATAGGTCCTCCTTTCAGGGGCATATCAGTCATTTTAAAATTAGGGGGGACACAGCTTAAATATATAAGTATGATATAAGTATATATATATATATATTTACTTTTAATATTTGTGGTATTGTAAAGATTCAAGTTTTGCAAAATAATTGCAAAATTAGCTGCAAAATTAAAGGGCATCTTGTGGAGACAATTGCTTCTGTTTCACACATGACAAGAAAAGACTGAGCACAAGCTGGTCCTGAATTCATTATTTAATCAATTACAATAATGACAATTGTGAATGTGCAATGTTTGTGCATTGTGGGATAAATGTATCCAAATGGCTTGAGTGTTTTTACTATGTTCACCAAAATTAGTTCAGATCCATTTAATGATTCAGTTTCTGGTGATGATTCCAAAAAAGTGTCTTGTGTGAAATAAGTTAGTCACTTAATCAACGATCAAAAGAACATTTTAATCTTTAAAATTTGCATGTTTGTAGACCTACAAAGATAATTTAGTAGAGGTTTTAAGCATTTTACGAACAAAGAAAATCTATAATTTCCCCACAGTTTGTGAGCTGCTGAGAATGACCTTTATCAAATTATCAATAATCCAAAAATGATCAATAATAGTCTTATAATAATTATAGAGAGTTTTAATAATATCCGTGTGTTTTCATGGATAGAAAAGCATGTCTACATATCTATTCACTTCAGTAAAATGCTTTCAGTTTGTCAACTGCACACCAACATAGAGTAGAGGCCTGCAAACTAACCCAGGCCCGAAGGAACCCGAGAACTTGACGGGTTTTGGACCAGGTTCGGGTCAGTTTTTCAATAGGACATCGGGTTTGGGTTTGTAATGACTAAGAAAATAAACAGGCTTTCTGTGCCTTGTTAAAACTGTGTATGTTTACTCTTTCAGTACTGTTACGAATGTTGCCTATATGCTTAAATAAAATACAGCCTATTGCAACAGTACTTGCTAGAAGAAATTAGATGGTAAGCGATTTCGGGTTTGGGTTTCAAATCTGACGGTATCGTCCGGCCTCGGGTATGGGTCGGGTTCGGGTTTCATTTTAAGGCTCGTGCAGACCTCTAACATAGAGGTGAAAAACAGGAGCTGATATTCTAAATAGCTTTAGATATTTAACACAGATCTGGTAATCTGCTTAAATTGGTAAATACAACTGATGAAACTATTACCTCACAAATATAATGTTAAAAGAATAACTTAATAAAGACTCAGGTGCTGATATAAAATCCACTTACAATGTGTGCTTAAAAGAAGGATTGTCCTTTGTTATTTTCTACAGTGCATTTGATGTAATGCTGCCAATAAAAAATGATATACAGATAAATAACTCTCATTTGTGTGTTCCTCATCTCTAGATTATTAATTTAGATCAACATCAATGTAGATTAAAAAACATGGATAAATTAGTATTGTTGAAACCATCTTTGTAGAAATGAACGGGGCCATGTTGATTAGACTGTCTGACTGATGGCCTATTATGTAAGGGTTGTTTTCAGCTCATGAAACTCACCTGTGATTGGCTGAATTGTTGCTTAATCAGCTCAAAGTAACAAAAATGCAAAAGAATACTGTATACAAATCCACCATATGGACTCAGAATGGGTTTAGCTTGGAAAAGAGCGGGGGGGGGACGTACCCCCACAGCTCTACGCCCTTGAAGGCTATTTCGGTTAATTAACTCTGACTACTAGCAAATGAGTTCAAGAACAAGTGCCCGTGGAATGTGAGGTGAAGGGGTTTGAAAGGGTCAGGAAAGAGAAGGGTTGAGGATGCACCATCACACATCCATTATGCCCACAACCCTCTTTCCTTCTCTGAGCTCACTGAATAAGCATGTAAAGATTATCTTAATGCTCAACGTAAAGAGAAATATAGTGCATTAACAAAGTGTGCTAGACTCACCGCACTTAATGTAGTAACCCACCCAGTCATATTAGATATTCATTAACTGAGTGAACTGCAAAGGTTGTTATCTTGATAGACAGAAATGCATACAGTTTGTGAATGATTATGGTTATATAATACACATAAGGAGCATAGCAGAAATCTGCGGAATTATCTCTCATTAAGTGCCATAAAGTCAGAAGCACTGACCTGTATTGTGTGTTTACCTTTGTCCAGCATACAGCACACTATAATTCTATTCTTCTATTGAATTGTGTTGCTGTAACACAACTGGATGAGCATGGTGCTACTCGCAACACCAAGGTCATGGGTTTGATTCCCAGGGAGCACACACTCCACACTGTTTGTGTAACCTAATGTATTAAGGTGGATTCAGGGATTGTTAAATAATATTCTTGACTTGACTCAAACCAGATAATTTTTATGTTTCTTTTGATGTTAATTAAGTGTTACCACATAAAGCAAAATTTTTTGGTTATTTTTACATAAAAGCACCTGACAAATATGTAAATATATGACATAATGTGCTATTTATAAAACAAACAAAAACAAAAACAAAAAAAAAAAATATATATATATATATAAAATTATGACATAACCTGCTATTTATTAAAAAAATAGCTCCGGGTATTCTGGTTAGTAAAACGTCTAGGTTACGTATGTAACCTTCGTTCCCCGATGGAGGGAACGAGACGTTGTGTCAGAGAAGCGACACTAGGGGTCTCTCTTGAGCGGCGATATTCACCTCTGAACTATGAAAAAAGGCCAATGAGAGTTGGCAACCAGTATTTGCATGTCCCGCCCCCGGACATACGGGTATTTAAGCGGCGCAAATACGGGAGTTCATTCAGGATTTTTCTGAGGAGCCGGAAATGGTCCGGCCACAACAGGGGCTCGGCTCAGCGACGTGGCAGGGGAGACACAACGTCTCGTTCCTCCATCGGGGAACGGAGGTTACATACGTAACCTAGACGTTCCCCTTCTGTCGCTCTCTCCACGTTGTGTCAGAGAAGCGACACTAGGGGTCCACTTAAAAAGAGCCATGCGCTGAGCCGTGTACGTGATCCGCTGATACAGGAGTGAGCAGGTATTCCTACGTGCAGAACGACCAACTGTATCAGGCTGCATGTACCCTTTCCCAATGCCCCATTTAAGCCATCAGGATTCCTTATCGTTATCCTGGAGGGGGGAACAAGGTGACGGCCACCAACCTGGGAACGGGCCAGCCTGGCTGGGCCTCTTTTCTCTCTATGTTTCTCGCATAGAGCAACTACGGCCGGGGCCCTTACACGCATTGAGGGAAGGGGTTCTTAGCCCTTATTAGGGCGGAGAACACCCTGCGGAGGCCACACCTACCCGGGAGGGGAGGCAAATTTTGAGTGGCAAATACATCGCATGGCCTACACTTAGGTCTTATGCGGAACAGTAGTGCGGTGGTAGATCCAGCCTCGCAGAGGGGGGAAGCATACAGCACGGCACCCGAGGCAGCTGTAACTGCCTAAGGAAAACACGGAGTCAACTCTCGTGAGGGGACAGAACCGTAGTTTTACACACAGGGGGAGTCCGAACAGGAGGCCTTACCTGTGGGGCACCTATACCAGTACAGGGTAGCTAGTGGTACCCGCAGTGGTTTGGGTCGGCGAGTTCCTCCGCAGAACTGCGACACACGAGGGCTAGGGAGGAGTCAACCAGTGTCCCAAACCTGGGATCTCCTGGGAAAGAAGGCGCACTGTTTCCCCTGGTTAGGGGGAAGGGCGCTGGGTGCAAGCGATTCACCCGGTCAGATCGTGGACATGCCACCGAGTTCTACGGGCTCGGTACCTGAGAGAACACGGGACGATACTGACTCAACTCGGAGATTGTAGAATCTCGCAAAAGTGTTAGGTGTTGCCCAGCCCGCTGCTCTACAAATGTCTGCTAGGGCAATGCCCCTAGCCAGTGCCCACGAGGACGCAACACTCCTAGTGGAGTGGGCTCGGACCCGCAAAGGGGGGGGGCACGGCCTGGGTGTGATAAGCCAGGGAAATGGCGTCGACAACCCAGTGGGCGAGTCTCTGCTTGGAGACAGCATTCCCTTTCTGCTGTCCCCCAAAGCAGACGAAGAGCTGCTCAGAGCATCTGGTGCTCTGTGTGCGGTCCAGGTAAATACGTAAGACACGTACTGGACACAGCAGTGAAAGGGCTGGGTCTGCCTCCTCCCGGGGCAGCGCTTGCAGGTTCACCACCTGATCCCTGAAGGGTGTGGTAGGAACCTTGGGCACGTAGCCCGGTCGCGGTCTTAGGATCACGAAAGTGTCCGCCGGACCGAACTCCAGGCAAGCGTCGCTAACAAGCGAGCGCGATCAGCAGGGCGGTCTTGAGAGAGAGGGCCCTGAGTCCAACTGAGTCAAGCGGCTCGAAGGGGGGTCTCCGGAGTCCCATAAGGACGACCGAGAGATCCCAGGAGGGAAACAGGTTAGGCCGGGAGGGAGTCATCCTCCGGGCACCTTTTAGGAACCTGACGATTAAGTCGTGCTTACCAAGAGACTTGCCATCTACCGTGTCATGGTGGGCCGCGATAGCGGCAACATACACCTTGAGGGTGGAGGGGGACAGCCTCCTCTCCAGCCTCTCCTGAAGAAACACGAGCACTGACCTAACTGCGCACTTCTGCGAGTCTTCGGCTCGGGAAGAACACCAGTCCGCGAACAGACGCCACTTCAGGGCGTAAAGATGCCTGGTCGAAGGGGCTCTGGCTTGGTTAATAGTGTCTATGACGGCCGAAGGTAGGCCGGCTAGATCCTCCGCGTCCCGTCCAGGGACCAGACGTGGAGATTCCAGAGGTCTGGATGCGGATGCCAGAGCGTGCCCCGTCCCTGAGAAAGAAGGTCCTTCCTCAGGGGAATTCACCAGGGAGGGGCTGTCATGAGGAGCGTGAGATCCGAAAACCACGTCCGGTTGGGCCAGTAGGGGGCCACCAGAGTGACTTGCTCCTTGTCCTCCCTGACCTTGCATAGCACCTGTGCAAGAAGGCTCACTGGGGGAAAAGCGTACTTGCGCAGCCCCGCGGGCCAGCTGTGCGCCAGAGCATCTGTCCCAAGGGGAGCCTCTGTGAGGGCATACCAGAGCGGACAGTGGGAGGTTTCCTTGGAGGCAAACAGGTCTACCTGGGCCTTGCCGAACCTGTCCCAAATCAGCTGGACCGATTGGGGGTGGAGCCTCCACTCTCCGCCGGGCAAGTTTTGCCTTGACAGCGCGTCCGCTATCACATTGAGGTTGCCGGGGATGTGAGTGGCGCGCAGTGACTCCAGTCGCTGCTGACTCCAAAGGAGGAGACGACGGGCGAGCTGTGACATGTGGAGGGAGCGTACTCTGCCTTGGCGGTTTATGTAGGCCACCACCGTGGTGCTGTCTGTCCTGACTAGGACATGCTTGCCACGAATCAACGGAAGAAATTTCTTCAGGGCAAGAAAAACGGCCAGCAGCTCTAGGCAGTTGATGTGCCAGCGCAGCGGCCTCGGTTCCACCGGCCTGCGGCTGCGCGCCCGTTGCACACGGCGCCCCAACCCAATTAGGAGGCGTCGGTTGTAACCAGAACGCGACGGGACACCTGCTGCAAGGGTACTCCTGCCCGTAGAAAGCAGAGGTCTGTCCAGGGTTTGAAGGTTTGGCGGCAGGCAGGGGTAACTTCCACGCCGTGCGTGCCGTGGCGCCATGCTCGTCTCGGGACTCGAGTCTGGAGCCAATGCTGAAGTGGTCTCATATGCATCAACCCCAGTGGCGCGGCCGCCGCGGAGGATGCCATATGCCCCAGGAGCCATTGGAAACGTTTCAAAGGGACCACGGTGCCTGGTTCGAAAGAAGCGAGGCATTCCAGCACTGACTGAGCACGCTCGTTGGAGAGACGTGCTGTCATTGAGACTGAGTCTAACTCCAAACCGAGAAAAGAGATGCTCTGGACCGGGGTGAGCTTGCTCTTTTCCCAGTTGACCTGAAACCCTAAACGGCCGAGGTGCTCGAGCACCTGGTCTCTGTGTGCGCATAGTAATTCCTGCGAGGAGGCCAAAATGAGCCAATCGTCGAGGTAATTGAGTATGCGTATGCCCGCTCCTCGTAGCGGGGCAAGAGCCGCCTCTGCGACCTTCGTGAAGACGCGAGGGGACAGAGACAGGCCGAAGGGGAGGACCTTGTACTGATACGCCTGGCCGTCGAACGCGAACCGTAGAAAGGGTCGATGTCGAGGGCGAATTGAGACGTGGAAGTACGCGTCCTTCAGGTCTACCGCTGCAAACCAATCTAGATGCCGGACACCAGATAGAATTTGTTTCTGGGTAAGCATTTTGAACGGGAGTTTGGACAAGGTCCGATTGAAAACTCGCAGGTCCAAGATCGGTCGTATGCCGCCGCCTTTCTTGGGTACAACGAAGTAAGGGCTGTAGAAACCCTTCTTCGTTTCGGTCGGAGGGACAGGCTCTATCGCGTCCTTGATTAGAAGGGAGGTGATTTCCTCACACAGGGAGTGGGCATGTTCACCGTGCACTGCGGAGGAACGAACGCCCACGAAGGGGGGCGGAGACCTGGCAAACTGAATTGCGTAACTGAGTTGGATGGTCCGGTGCAGCCACCGTGACGAGCTGGGCAGTGAAAGCCATGCCTCTAAGCTCCGTGCTAGGGGCACCAAGGGGACGAGTATTTTGGACGTACCCGGCGGGGCTTCGCAGCGGTGCGGAACAGGTAACGCGGCGTGGGGAGGCGCTGTGGCGTCCCGAGGCTCTGGTGCTGAGAATAAACTCAAAGCACTTACCTTGTTCCACGCACCCGGCAAGGAGCGGGTTCGTGACTGAGGAGGAGGTCTGATGCTGGCGTCCTCTGGACTCGTCTGAACCGGCCGGCCGGGGAACAGTCGTGGGGCTGAGTGCGGAAGCACCGCATCCTGGGCGCCGAGACTGTTGAGGCCTGAAAGCAAAGTGCTGTGAGAACGGCATTTGCGGGCCATGTGACCCAGAGGTAAAGGAAATAGCTCTTTTATTGAGAATTTGGGTACCGCAGCCCCCGTCAGGGGGGCTGAAAAACAAAATGAAAAAACAAAAGATTCTCCTCCCGGCCCTCCACCGGGGGACGGAGTGGTCTTACCACCTCCGGAGCTAACTTCTCGTCCTCTGGGTCCGCTGTCTTCCGGGTCCTCGAAGGGGTCCGTGAGGCAGGGGGCGTACGCTTCCTGCAGTTTGCTCGACGCCGGGGCTGAGAGCTGGGCCCAGGTTGGGGCGGAGCAGAAGGTCTTCTGGCCGCGGGAGGACGCCCTCGGCGAGCAGGTGGGGCCTGGGCCGTGACGGCAAGCTTGCGGCGCGGCATGATGTGCGAAATGGCCTCCGTCTGCTTCTTCACCAGGGAGAACTGCTGGGCAAAGTCCTCAACGGTGTCGCCGAAGAGGCCGAACTGGGAGACAGGGGCGTTGAGGAAGCGAGTCTTGTCAGCTTCACGCATCTCAACCAAGTCCAGCCATTGCTGACGTTCCTGGACCACCAGAGTGGCCATCGCCTGCCCGAAGTGCCTGCGCTGTGACCTTCGTCGCTCTCAGGGCGAGGTCGGTCGCTGAGCGCAGTTCCTGCAGCGTGTCGGGATCAGGGCCACCCCCGTGCATGTTGCGAAGTGCCTTGGCTTGGTGGACCTGCAGGAGAGCCATGGCATGCAGGGCGGAAGCGGCGCGTCTGGTAGCGCTGTAGGCCTTCGCGGTGAGCGAGGATGTTGCTCTACAGGACCGGGAAGGGAGTACAGGGCGGCCCCGCCAGGTGGTAGTGCTTCCGGGACATAAGTGGAGCGCAACAGCTCTATCCACCTGGGGGATCTCCGTGTACCCGTGGCGCGCTCCGCCGTCGAGGGTGGCGAGGGCGGATGAGCAGGTGGCGGTGCGACGAGTGGAGAGGGGTGCTCTCCACGAAGACGTCAGCTCATCATGCACCTCCGGGAAGAAAGGAACCGGGGGGGCGAGGCTGTGAGCGGCGCCCCACGCCCAAGAACCAATCGTCCAGCCATGATGGCTGTGGGGAGGATGGAGGGTTCCAATCCAGGCCCACGCTGTTGGCTGCCCGGGAAAGCATATCGGACATCTGTGCGTCGGCCTCCTCCTGGGCGTGCAAGCCCGAGGCGGCAGCCCAGAGGAGCCCTCAGCATCAGAGCCCACGCCCTCCGATGTCGCGGCGAACTCATCTGCTTCCATCGCAAGAGGGTAGGCAGACTGGCTGTGAGGCGAGTCGCCGCCACCTCGAGCAGGGACGGGAGTCAACGAGCGTGCCGGGCGCGGGTGGTCCGAGGGGCGTATCCGGCGAGCTGCACCCGCTGCCATCCCGAATCGCCTCCATCGCCAGCCGCGATCGTCCTCAATCCCGTGGGAAGAAGGAGCGACGCGGGGCGGCTGGAGTGGCTTGCTTACGGTTGTAAGCAAGCCGCGACCGCTAACGTTGTCATGGTCATGTTCTCGCAATGAGAACATGAACCATCCACAAACGCAGCCTCAGTGTGATCACTGCCCAGACACACGAGACAACGCCTGTGGCCGTCGGAAGCGGAGAGTACTATACCGCATCCAGGAACAACACAGGGGCGGAAAGGCATCTTTATAAATACGCGTCCTTAAAAGGACGTTCAACGCCGCTGTGTTTTTTGCTCTTTTAGAGGAAATTACTCTTTTAAATAAAATCACTCTTTTATGAATGAAAGAACTCGTGAGAGATCTTTCTTATCTGCAACTGTCGATGCGCTCAGGGGCAGGAAGTGCACAGCCGTGCAAACAGGAGAAAGCTGCTGTTGTGCGCCGTAGAATCCAACAGCATGCAGCAGAGGATAGCAGGAACTCGGTGTGTAAAACGCAGCAGTCTGCAAACACGACCATCGGCTCCGAAGAAATTTTCTGAATGAACTCCCGTATTTGCGCCGCTTAAATACACGTATGTCCGGGGGCGGAACATGCAAATACTGGTTGCCAACTCTCATTGGCCTTTTTTCATAGTTCAGAGGTGAATATCTGCGCTCAAGAGAGACCCCTAGTGTCGCTTCTCTGACACAACGTGGAGAGAGCGACAGAAGGGGAACTCCTTTTATGTAAAAGCCCACTATTTTTTGCTTGAGGACTGCTGTGTATTGAATATGCACTACCTGGCACCTTAACAGTTGCGCACATCTCCGTGTCAACAACTGCGTCTCCCGCTGAAAGCATTTAGACGCTCTCCTCCCACGAACATGGAAAGGGGATAATGCAGTGGTGGACGCTGCGAGCTGGGCCCCATGGAATCCATCTTGGATTTACACTGACACTTAGTGGTGTGGTTTCAGCATGATTCAAACACAATAGTTTTCAGTTACTGATATTATTGTTTACTATTCACAGTCAACCAGGATAAATTCAGTCCATGAGGGAAAATGTCCAATAACAGGACAGTTACTAAGATCAAGTGAGCAATAGGCTATTCAACTGGTCATGTGATTTCAACATGGGCATGGCAGTGCCCATGGGGACCCTCTAGAATAAAAAAAAGCTTTTATAAGGTTACTGATATGACTGGGATCTTTATGTCATGTGAGTGGTCATGATTTTATACATGTTTGAAAATTACAATTAATTAATTTAGGAGTAAAACTTTTTAACTGAGAAAAAATTACTGAGTGCACCTTTAAGATGAAAGAAGAGTACAGAGCTGTACAGACTAGGGGCACATATAAGACAAGAAGGCACTGTATTTTTTTAGGCACCCACACAGCCAATATATATGATGAATCAATATTTAGTTCCTCTCACCTTGTCCATTCTACCCACGCATTAACAGTAATTAGTGTCAGCAACTCAGTCCTGGAATTGCTGAGCTAAATGTCCTGCTGTTCGTGCTCTCTTTGTTAAGGAGGTGCAAATTTGGCAGTGATTTGAACAAAATACAGCCTCGGCCTTGAGGGAGCTGTAAAAACAGACAAAGCCTGTTGTGGAGTGACTTATATCCCACCTTTATCCACCAGCTGGTCGATGGTGGAGACATGGAGGGTCAAGCCCTCTCCACCTCCTGCATTAGGGATCTGCTATTCACTCAATTAGAGTACTTCAGCACACTGCTACATAATCCAAAAATGAAATTAATAAAATGTGTTTTTCAAACACTGCCTTGTTGAGATAGGGGAAGATTAAAGAGACAAAGATGCTGGAAATGGATGGATGCATTCATATGGTGGAACAGCAGGCAGACTGTGCCTTGTAAGTGTTGAGCAAGAATCACAGTGGAGAATTTTGGGAGAGTTGCTTATAAACAGACATATCTCAAACCTGCAGGGTTGCATACTAATCACATTACATGTTCGCAAACCTACCCATGTGTGCATCAACGTCTTTCACATTTGCACAAAATGCATAAAGAGATGCACATTTTGAAAGGTCAATAAAGTGTAGGTGAGGATGGGAGGTACACCTCCTGGTCTAATTTTAGCATTGATTATTCACTCCTCAGTACACACACACACACACACACACACACACACACACACACACACACACACACACACACACACTCCTCCTCAAAGAGTATGTGACTCTCCCTTACTTTCGGTTAAACACTGACTCTCAAAGGACTTTCAAGGATGTTTCTGCATCTTCTTTCAGGACACATCTACCAATCTCAACCCCCCACCATTCCTCTGAGTGATAGAGCAGTGTTTGCACTCTGAACATCCCTTAAACATCTCAGTCTAATGGACATCTTTGATATATATCTATGTCCAACACATTTTTCTGTTTGGTGATTTGTGTAGGTTGTGGTTTAGATTTTGTGTAGATTGTGTAGATCTCCATGCAAGGTCAACACTTAGCCAATCTAGATAAGGATGAGATCTGTGGATATGGCTTATCCTCAGACCATTTCAACAGCCAACAAATTAAACAGTGAGGCTTTTCAATTCCCCATAAATATCCAAATTGTATGCCTTCCATGCATGCTAATCTTTTAAATTGCCTGGTAGATCTATCATAAAACATTAGTGACCCTTGTGTTTTTGTTGTTGTTGAGTTGCTACTTTTCTAATTACATTCACAAATTAAATGCTGTCAAAATGTTTTAGATTATATAGGTCAACATGTTCAAATCCGTCTGTTTTTGTCAGTACCTTTCTCTATGCGTGTGGATGTGTGGATGCATATTTTTAGGAAGTGTTGGCAGTGTGCGGAATGGAATGATTTGGAAAGAAAGCCTTAATTTCCAGATGTGCTAAGTGAGTAAAAAGAGCATGAAGCCATGACTCTGCAACGGGCCTCATGAATATTTGTTTCTTTGCCTTATTCTCTCCATGTTCATCTTTAATGCTTTTGTAGTTTTTGTAGCAAAGCCAAAAGGCATGAACAGATCATTTGTAGAGACAGCTGGATGTGAATTTGAGATTTCTTGAGAACATAATAAGGAAACAAACATAATAGCAAACAAATTTGAGGTTTGAGCTTGTTCTCATGTTTGGAGAGATTTTGTACCAACATGTCAACTAACTTTAGCTTCTGTGTTGAAAAAAAGATTGACAAGGGAAGTCTCAAAGTCTCACAAGTCAAAATCCTACTGTATTTAATTATAAAAATGTTCTGCCTCTCCAAAAATAAATAAATAAATAAAATAGTGGATGACATTACATCATAGTGATTTGAATAATTTCATAATGATTTATAAATTGAATACACTCAGTAACACAACAAGCAGTTAACCCACAACAGAGATGTTATTAAGGAAATGAAAGTGACTGAGAGAGAGAGAGAGAACAATAGAGAGAAAAAAAATCATAAAAAGCAGAGAGACAAGAGGCATAATCACTGTATTTCCTTTAAACAAGAATGCTTTACAAAGTCCTCTTTTAACTGGAAATCCTCAATAGGCAGGTATGTTAATGTCTGATGAGCTGTCTCTTTAAACAATATCCAGATGTGTCCAAGACTTGCCAAACCAATGTTCCTCTTTGATAGGCACAACCAAGCTCAGACAAGCCATTCCAAATCAGCCAGACATAAAGCCTGCCAACAGAAGCTAGACTAATCGTTAAACCTCAATTAAAAAACAAAAAAACATTTATTTAAATGGAGCATAAAGTAATGGTACAGAGGGCAGACAGGGAAACAGCAGACAGGTGTGTGTGTGAAGAGAAGCATAAAAATAAAGCATGGAGCTTTTCAAAGGAAAATAATAAGAGTGGCAGGTGCTGTAAAATTAGGGCTGACATTTAGCTTCAAGATGTCATTTAGCATACAATGGCATGAGCATATAAAGAGATAGTTCAAAGGGATAATTCTGTCATAATTTACTCATGTCACCACTCCAATTCCAATCGTACCAATCCTGTGTGACTTTCTTTTGTGGAACACAAATCTTACCATTCAATTTCATTGTATGGAAAAAAGAGGCAAAGAAAGTGAATGCTGATTGAAACTCACATTCTGCCTAACATCTCTATTTGTGTTTAATAGATGAAAGAAAGTCATGTGGGTTTGGAACAACATGAGTTTGAGTAAATGATGACAGAATTTTTGGGTGAACAACCCCTTTAAGCACAAATGCTGTAATTGCATTATTATAGGTATTAAAATTCCATGCATGACAGATGCAACATGATGAAACTTCAGACATATAATTATTTTAATGGCACTTATGATATTTCAGGAAGTTTCTATATTTTAAATTTTAAAGGGGGCAATGTTAATTCTGCTAAGCAGTTTAACACTGCTTAGTAACAATAAAAGTGACACCGAAGAGTCAGGTGACGCAATGCGAGGATCGGACATGTGAATCACCTTTAAAGGTGCAGAATGTAAGATTTAGAACCCTTGTTATTAATGACACCTGTGGCCGTTAAGTGAACTGCAGCCAGCTACCTGTTGCTCGTGATCATTCGCGCACTCCAAAGGGACATGAGCGAGCGAGTATCGACCAAAACAAAGAGACAGAATGTGATTCACTGGCATCATGCTGATAGATTAGGCAACATAATTAAAATTACACAGTTATGATTGTTTTACTACAAATTTTGAGACTGTATATTATATTTGACTCTCCAGTGCTGGAACATGGCTAAAACAAAGTGTGGATATAGGTCTATCAATGCGAGGCTGTATTTTGTAGAAATCACTTTCCTTTGCATGATACATTGACTGCATTTATCCAATGTTGGCGTTAGCTAGCTAGCCAGTTTTATCAATAGTTGTTAGCTAAATTTGGTGGATGATGTTTAGCTGTTTATAAAATAGACTGTACATTATAAATATGTTGACACAATTCAGTATTGATGTGATTCCATCACAACTGTCATTTTGATACATCTATGCGCTATTGTTTTATAATAATAGATTGTATATATTGTATAAGTCACGTTACACTAATGAATGGGTCTTTTTGCATTATCTTGAACATGGCCTAGCATTCATTTCATGTGTTATTGTAGTTTACCTGGCTGAATATTTACAGATTAACACTGACATTAGGTATCTATAGCTTGCAATTCCTCAGCGTTAGCAGGCAAGATCAAGTTTGCTAAAATTACACAGATCAATCCTTACGGCACTATATTTCACATGCTTTTCAGTTATGTACATTTACCTGTCCAATAAGAAGAATGCCAATTCAGGGTCAGTTTTGATCTTCAAAACAAAGGATGGTCCCTCCAGGAATCAAATGCCCTGCCGATGCTTACTCTAGTTTTCGCTCGACCATGATCACGTTTCGCTTAACCAGATTTTTAGACAAAGTTTTTAGTTTTGTTGGCTTACTCTGAGTTTGTTTAGGAGTCGATGTTGTGAGCTGGTTGTTTGCTGGATTCCATCTCTAAGATAACGTTACCTAGTATTGCAGTCTGTCTGTTGACGCTGTGGAATAGCGGAAGAGAAGTACTGAGGCAAGGCTCTCGGGAGCACGCATAAACATCACATCCTTTGGATTTACTCGGCAAAAGCAGCTCGCATGAAATTCCTTTGCATGAAAATCAGTCTACAGGCTTTAATAGGTAACCTAGGGAGTCCGGAAAGGGCAAATTTTTTAAGTTGCTTTACAAGCCGTTCACACATTGGCAAAAAAGGCAGATATTACATGACAAATGTTACATATTGCACCTTAATGTTACATATCCCACACACACAATATATATATATATTGTGTGTGTGTGTGTGTGAGCATGTATTTATCACTTCGTGAGGACCAAATGTCCCCATAAGGATAGTAAAACCTAAAGTTTTGACGTTGTGGGGACAATTTGTGTTTGTTGAGGGCCAGGGTGGTGTTGGGGATTGGAAGGGGTAAATGTTGATTCTGTGAATATATGTTTTACTTTTCTTTGTCAGTTTTGTGAATCAGTAAAAAGTCTTAATCATAAAAAAAAAATAAAAAAACATTCTAAGAGGTAGAATTTGTGGACAGGATTAGCTTATAAAGCTAGGATTAGCTTATAAAGAAGACAATGTCAGCCAAATGAGCTTATGAGACAGACTCCCCTCGTGTCCTTGTGAAATGTATGCAATATGTGTGATGCACTGCAATGTGCAGTAACACAATAGCTCTCTTTGGCCGGCAGTTTGTTTGGCCTCTCCATTATGAGTGTACTTTAGATGCTCAGATCAATACAGTCAGCTAGAAGCATATAATGCACATAGTCCTATTGTTCTTTAATGGACTTTTTTTCTTTCTTTCTCTGTCAAACAGCATGTACTGCAGACTTGCCATGAACAAATATAGCACATGTGATACCCAGCATATTTTATCCCTAATTTATCAAGATAGACTCATTGAATATACAGAATGTGACTGTGTGCTTTTGTACACCTCAAGCATATTAGCTTTTTTATGTGCATGAGATATAATTTCTTGAAATATTATCTTTTTGGTTCTTCTGTCATTATATTCTAATATATTTCAGTTTTATCTCATTTACTGAAATATCATCGGTCTACATATTTCATGTGCCTTTACATGTTTTAATTTAACATATTCTTTTATTCAAAGACATTTTATAAATGAGAATAACACAAGCAGAAGTGATTAATCCAAAAGTAAACAAAATGCAAGTAGTGCTACATACCACATTTCTGCAAATACAGAGTAACATAATGCCAGTTTACTTATTTATTTAAGAGCATAAAAGGTTATTGGTTAGTCAAGTGCTCGGGAAGAGGTGTGTTTTCAGTTATTTTAAAGATTGAAATGGATTGTGTTGTTTTGGGTGAAGGTTAAGAGTTTGCTCTGCTACCGAGGCATGTGTGTGTGTATGTGCATGAATGAAAATCTAAAAATATGCTTCATGTGGTGCTTCATCTAAAATTGACTGATTTTATTCAAGATAAAAATATTATTTAACACCGAATCAACCAGAATACATTAGTATACACTAACAAAATTACTTTTATGGGTTATTGCACAGTATGTTTGTGATTTGATAAGGCTGCAAGAGTCCAGTACTAAAATACTGATACAAGTTGCATTAAGTTTGCAGGATTTGCAGGCAGGAAATGCAAATGCACTTATAGAGAGATGAGAAAGACTCAATCCCCCTGCCTGTCTTTATATAACACAACAACCATGCAGAGAGCCTGAGAGAGAGGATCAAAGAGGAAGAGAAAACATGCTGATTTATTAAAATACCTTCTCCCTGAAAACAACCCCACACAACATTTTCTTAAAGAAGAGAGAGAGGAAATGGATGGATAGCCTGAAGGAGAGAGAAGAGAATGGAGAGGAAAGATAGAGGAATGTTAAAGCTGTGTGAATGAAAGGAAGGATATTCATTACAGCACCTCTATCTGCTTCTGATGCTGAACTTTAGGTGAAGACTGAGACATCATCTATGTTTGCTCTACTAGTTGTTTTCGGATGTGCTCACAAGTTGTCCACTATACTCTAGCCACAAAGCAAATAGAAAGTGGGGTCTAAAGGTCTGACGCTGAGATCAGAAGTGAAAATACTTACATTTTGCATTCGTCTTATTAAATACATATTGAAAGTTTACATATTATGTAATTAGCGTAACAATTTCAGTGAATAGTTGCATTAAAAATGGACATGAAGGACAGCATGTACTTGAGCTGTGCAAAACCTCATCCATGTTTTCTCTGCATGATTTGAGAAAAGAGCGGCTTGCATTCATAAATAGAAGCAAGGAAATCTGACCTTTATAAATGAGTTAACATGGTCAGTGTCACAAATTTGTTTATTTGATTAGTGACCTAAATATTGCAGAATCTTATGTGCTTATTATTCATTTTATGTTGGTGGTGTTGGTTGATTGGTTGAAATTATTGTGAGTGGTGGTGGCGTAGTGGCTAAAGCACAGGGCTGTTAATCAGAAGGTTGCTGGTTCGAACCCCACGGCCACCACCATTGTGCCCTTGAGCAAGGCACTTAACTCCAGGTTGCTCCGGGGGGATTGTCCCTGTAATAATTGCAATGTAAGTCACTTTGGATAAAAGCTTTGCCAAATGCATAAATATAAATGTAAATTTGATACTTATAAGCCACACATTCACACTGAAAACCTATAAAGGATGTATTTTCGATCATCATACTAGCTACTGATATGTTTTGTTTTTAAGAAATTAAATGTTATGACAAAAGCAAATATAAAGGGGCTATAAAGCAAGAATAAGTAACAAGCCAATAAAGGCTTAATAAATACTTTATAATGCCAAAAATGTCTGTAACCAGACACTTACAAGTGTAATTATTAGTCATAAATTACCGTCAAATTTCTGTTCCCTAAAGTAAAGTGTTACCATATTAAAACTTTTTGTTCTACATTTTTAAAAAACCTAAAACTTTCTTATTATTTCCAGGCTTAAATTCGATATTGAGTCCTATATTTTCAGTGCGGACTCTTTTGGACCCCACGTACAGTACATCACATTCACTAAAATGAATAAAGATAGCAAATAACAATGACATGAGCAATAAAAGAAGGTAAAGTGAGCAGAAAGGGACACTACAATTAGATAGAGACAGAGAGATTTAGAGGGGTGTGCAGGTGGAGATGAGTACAGAGGAGAGAATGAGGAAGGGAGGTAGAGTTTATGGTGTGTGATTAGAGTCTTCATTGATCTGCTCCGAAAAGCCATTATTCCTGTCCACTGAACACAACAAGCAAGGACAAGCCAGTAAGAGTGAGGAAGGGATGGACGAGTATAGTGAGGGAGACAGAGGGAATTTATTATGCTGACCCTGAGAAAGGAGAAAGCAACAAGAAAATCTCAATATGCTACATTAACTGTCAGTGCAGAAGACAATCAGTGTGTGTGTTCTAGCAAATGGAAATTATGATGAATTATATACAGTATACTGTATATGTGTGTGTGGTATGATGAGCTATTTAAGGAACATAACATTATTGCATCGTACGTATAGTGAATGTTACAAATAAGCCCCTTTTTTGTGTTCGCAAATGTTGCGTTCATTTTAATAGTAGTTCAGCATGGAATGCAAAAACACAAGGTTTTGTGTAATTTTATTACTAATACACAGACTGAAGTGAGAATTAAAATAGCTTTTACTTGATTTGATGAATAAAGCCATCCCACTGGATTGACTCTTAGGTGCTATTAGTCGATTGCAGTAAGCATGCATCATGGGTTTTATAAGCATGGACTGATGGGTGTAAAAGTATTATGTGATAACTACTTAAAAACAAAATATGGTAATAATATTACACATCATATTTTTAAGAACTTTTCAATCCTTGTTTTTTTTAAATGAGATTTCCTTAATTAAATCATGTGATATCACCCAAATTAGTTAGTATTTAATCCTTGTTTTTAAAATGAAATTTCCTTAAATAAATCATGTGAAATCACCCAAATGAAGTATTATTTAATCCTTATTTTTAAAATGAAATTTCCTTAATGAAATCATGTGAAATCACCCAAATTAATTAGAATTTAATCCTTGTTTTTAAAATGAATCTTCCTTAAATAAATCATGTGAAATCACCCAAATGAAGTATTATTTAATCCTTATTTTTAAAGTGAAATTTCCTTAATGAAATCATGTGAAATCACCCAAATTAATTAGAATTTAATCCTTGTTTTTTAAAATGAACTTTCCTTAAATAAGTCCCGTGAAATCACCCAAATTAGTTATTATTTAATCCTTGTTTTTTAAATGAAATTTTCTTAAATAAATCCCATGAAATCACCCAAATTAGTTATTATTTAATCCTTGTTTTTTAAATGAAATTCCCTTAAATAAATCCCGTGGAATCACCCAAATTAGTTAGTATTTAATCCTTGTTTTTTTTAAATGAAATTTTCTTTAATAAGTACCATGAATTCACCCAAATTAGTTAGTATTTAATCCTTGTTTTTAAAATGAAATTTCCTTAAATAAGTCCCATGAAATCTCCCAAATTAGTTAGTATCTTTGTTTTTTAAATGAAATTTACATGACACAAGAATCGCTTTTTGCAGTGTCAAATATAAAGGAGATTTGATTTGAGATTTGAGATTTGAATCTGTGTTTTTCTGCATTCCTGCCAAAGACTGAAAGCTGCAGCATCTACTGGACCCTCATTTGTTGTTGATATTCTGTTATTACAGTAGTACAGTAGGTGTGTGATTCTGAGGTAAACTGTTACTAATGTCCTTTAAGACCCAAGTTTGTTTTAAAGGTACTACTTTTGGTAGCATTTTACCAATGTCACCTGTAATTTCAAAGCTTAAACGTTATTTTTAATAAAAAAAAATACACAATGTTTATATTGTATTTAAAAACAAGTAGAAACGTTATGGTGACTGATGTAACCTCCATTCTCTAATGGAGGGAACAAGACGTTGTGTCGATGAGTTGACATTGTGTGGAATTTGCATGCCATTGCTTAGCGAACAGATGCCACTTTAGGTCAACAGGCACCTCATTAAGGGGCCCCTGGCCTGAGTGACCGTGTCTACCACCGCGAGTGGTAGGCCACTGAGTGGCTTGCAGCGAATTGAGCCGCAGATGACTCCAGAGGACGGGACGATGGGCGATGACCGCTCCTGTAACAGCCTGGAATGGGGGGAGGAAGAATTTCGTCCTCTTAGCCCGTGGAGACCATCACATCAGGGGCGTATTTTAGTCACAGCTGGACGCACGGGGCGGGAGGCCCTCCATGCCTGCCAAAGAGAGAAACAGTGACCAGTGGTCATGATAACGACGGCCGGGGACACCGACTGTGAGGCCCAGGAAATGAGAAGACCGCTCTTTTCTTAGAATGTGGGTACCGCGGCCCTTGTGGCATGCGGTGAAATAAGAAAAGGAAAATAAATAACCTCCACCCGGCCCTTCACCAGGGGAAGGATTGGTGCAGCGGATCTCCTACTTCCTGGACTGCCCGTCTCGGGGAACGCTTTGAAGCCTTTCTTGGATTCTTGGCGACTGGCCATGAGACGGTGGCATTTGCTTTCTGCTTTCTGTGGTGGAGCCAGTGTTGCTGCGCAGGGGGACGCCCTTGGCGACAAGCAGATGGGGAAGCGGAGAAGTAATGATCGCAACCAACAAACACACACAAACTAAAATCTTGAAAAGACGCTTTCGTTTTCGGCACTCTTTTAGAGGAAAATCTACTCTTTTTATTTGTGTATGTATATATATATATATATATATATATATAAGAAGCTCTGCTCAGCTGTCGAAGTGCCCTGGGGTGTTATAACCAACACAACCATTTTGTGTGAGGGGGAGAACCGCTGTAATGCGCCGTAGATCCAACAGCTTTTCAGAGAGAGACAGAGAGATGAATGGAACAGCAGGAGGAATTCAGCTCTGTGAATACGTCCGCTCTGCTCCGAAGAACAAATCTGAGTGCGTGTTTGCAAGCGGCACTCCTTTTATACCCGTATGTCTGGGGGAGTGGCATGCAAATTCCACACACCGAGTCTCATTGGCCTTTTCTCAAAGATCAGAGATGTCTGGGCTCCCAAGTGTGAACCCCTAGTGTCAACTCATCGATGTCGAGTGAGTGACAGATAGGGAACATAAAATATCTACTTATATTATTTACATTATATATATTTTTTAAATATACTTTATAATAAAGATGAGTTACACCACAAATACAAATGCCCAATACAAAAAACTATACAAATGGCACTTTTTCAAAATGTTTGATAGATGCAACAAAAACTATGTAAGATTTCTGACCTAAGTGCTTTCAATGTTCCGCAGTGAAACCAGTCTGGGTTCCCAACAAACTGTCAATCACAACAAAATTCAAAAGACCTTTCTGACTATTTTTAAAAAGACTTGATCTGTTGTATAAAAACTGCAGTGTGCACATCAACATGAACCAAGAGACTGTGAGTCTTTAGATGTGTGCAGGGCAATGAGCTTGTGTGCACTTCTGAATCTGAATCTGTTGTCATTAAAAACTTTATTATAAATATATTTATATTAAACATTACTTGTGTTGCATAATTTCAAAATAAATACATCTCCTTCAATATTATCATTGTAATTTATTTTATTTTTATTTATTAAAAGTGAAATTGCTTGTATATGGTTTGCAATATATTTGTGGAATGGCCCCGCAATCTTTCATATTTACATGGCCTAAAAATGTATAAATACTATAAGTGAGAATTTGAGTAAATGGTTTATGTGGTACTCTATTTTTTTTTTTTCTTTTTCTGTTTCTGTGGTTTCCATGTAAAGTTCACCTTCTCACATTTTGTTATATGAAAACAAATGAACAGAATTAATTATTTTATAAATCCAAGCTGTTATCCAGAAATGCTGTAGTCCTCCATCTCTATTCTGCTTTTTTAGTGTTTCTGTGTTTTGCAGCTGTGCCTAGGTTTAATCAAAACTGATAAACTGATGTTACATAGAAATATGAAAATATGATTCTTTTTAAATGTTAGGTATGCCTATTGATCTATCTCTTACAGACAGTCATGGGGCAGATACAGAAGAGAGACTGGTGGAGCACCTTCTTAATCCAGCTCACTACAACAAACTGATCCGGCCAGCCACCAATGGGTCAGAACTAGTGACAGTGCAACTGATGGTTTCACTGGCCCAGCTCATCAGTGTAGTGAGTGCTTTTTCATTCATTAATACAGTGTTTTATAAAATGATTGCCAGCTGGTATGTGATAGCTGTGCAGTGTGTAAACATCACTCTCCTGTATATAAGAGACGCACTAGCGACCGAGGTTAGAGGCCATGGCTTTTAAAGCCTCCCTGCTAGTGTGTATGGCTCTCATGTCGTGTAACGCCGGTTCGAATCCCGCTCAGGTGGGTTGAGTAGAAATGGTGACATTTACAATGTTTAGAGTGGTAACACTACATGGTTCAATACACTAACATTAGTTCATGCATAAAGCATAATTAACAAAAACAAACAATATTTTTTACAGCATTTATTAATATTGCTTAAAGTTAATTTACAAATATACTATTGAACATATATACATTAATTCAGATTTAGCTTAATGTATTAACTAATGTTACCATATACAACTTTTATTGTTTAATTTAAGGTATACATAGAAATTAACATTAAACAAGATTAATAAATGCTGTAAAAGTATTGGTCATTGTTAGATCATGTTAACTCATTTTAACTAATTAACTTATTTTAACATTATTTAAAATTAATAATAACTCATAAATCCCTTATTGCAAACTGTTACAGGGCCTCAATTTATAGGCTCACATTAACAGTACATGTACAGTATTAATACAGTTTCACTGCAGCCTTTTTCATTTTAGTTTCAAAGATAGAAAATCATTGCTGTGTTCTTTCTTACTTGTGTCTCTTATGGTATACACAAATTCACCTCATCATGTCACTGTTTGCTCATGCAGAGTATCTTAAACCAATATGGCAGCAGTGACAGAGCCAGAGCAATTCAATGACACCCTCTTGTCTTTTCAACATCTCTTCTCTCTTCAAATTTGGCCAGTCTTCAATGTATTATTATACATCTTAGCTGAGTACACCATAGCCTTAAAATGGAGCTGTGACATAATGCAGTTAGGCTCAGGGGCAATTTCTCAGCCTCTCTATTAGCATGTTTTTGTCAAATTGGCAAGAGAATGAGTTTTTCAGTACACTGTAGGAAGCAAGTATGGACAACAGGAAATAGCCGTCTCTATTCCCACAGGTGCAGATAACTACCTGTGGTTATTGACCAATCACCATTCTATGTTCACCCCTCAGCTGTCAGCCAAATACACATTTCCTTTATGCCTGTCATGCACTGTGAATTAACAGCTCACTTACCTGGGTTGAAAGCTGGAGAAAAGCACTGTCATTCCTGTGTAAGGCATATTTGGAGGGCTGGCTTTTAAAATCCTTGATCCATAAAAGAAAGAAAAGGAACCATTATGCTAAAAAATGTAGCTGTTTGATGAATAACAAGACATTTAAACAATCAAATAATGAACAATGATAAAACATCTTTAGAATTCATGACACATCAAACTATATTATTTATCCAGGGTTGTGAGGGTTACTTTTGAAATGTATTCCACTACAGATTACAGAATACATGCTGTAATATACATTTTGTAACATATTCCTTTAGATTACTCAAGATCAGTCATGTATATGTATAAATACTTTGGATTACTTCTTCAGCACTGTTTTTCACTTGTTTTGACTATAAAAACTCTGCCAGTAGAGTAAGACAAAATACACATGATAAAAACACATTCTCTAAAAAACCTAAATATATTATGCAGTGTTGTTTCTGGTAACATGTGCATGTAAAATGTCTAGCAATAGCATTTTACCTTAGCGTAAAGCTGACAATTTACACAAGGTTTATTTCTATTTCTTCTGCTACAAACTTCAAACTTACTTTAAACTTACTTCTCTGTCTGCTCATATGAATGTAACAATCATAAGAAAGTGTTTCTCCGCTGTTCAAACGCTCTATGGATCGCATCATTTATATGAATAAATGTTTCCATCTGAAAGGACTAAATATTAAATTAAACAAATGACAATAAAATACAAAGTAATACTTTTTGAATGTAACTGTAGTGGAATTCAGTTACTTATATTTTGTATTTTAAATACGTAATCCCGTTACATGTATTCCGTTACTCCCCAATCCTGAATATCATAGTAGTAGATACTTTTACAGCACATAGTGTATAAATCTTGGTTAATGTTAATTTTAACAAATACTAATACATTTTGAACAATAAACATTATGTTAACATTAGTTTTTGCATTATGAACTGTAAAAAGATCATGATTAATGTAATTGAAATAATTTATTTTCTAATGTTACCAAATAAAACCTTTTTGTTAAGTGTTACTGATGTATTGCTTTTTTATATATTAATACATTAGTATACGGTCTGTATTCTATTGTATTGTGATTGTGAACATTGCAGTTTGCTGTGCTATTAATCTTATATGAATTTGATTTATTTTTGGTTGATTTCTCACTTTTTCTGTTTTTGTGCACAGCATGAGCGAGAACAGATCATGACTACTAACGTCTGGCTTACGCAGGTCAGTTCATACTTACATTAGTTTCCTTTGCATTTAGATTTGAATTAAGACACAATTTAGTCCCTTGAAGTGATTTGTCTCATGGGCATTCCAAATGGGACAATTGGTCCCTACAAAGATACCAAAACACACATACACATACAGTGCATGCACACACACACACACACACACACACACACACACACACACACACACACACGCACACACAAATGTCAGAAATGTCCTCATAAACCACATTATAGCATAACGCATTGTAAATATCAGTTTGTAATCCCCTGAGTTAAATCATGCATGTTCAACATGCCAGTTTTATTCCAGCATGTGTAACCACCTGTGTGTGATTTAATAGATGTACACTGTATGGTATTTATATAGATTCTATATAGATTGCCACAAGCTGCTTATCGAAACAGCAACCACCAAACAACATGAAAAGCTCAAAGTACAGATACAGTTTTCTCTAATAAATATCTCTGCAGTATAAAAACAACAAGTCAAAAGGTTAAGGCCACGTCCCCACCATGACAGATAAACAAATGTGTGCGAGTGTGTTTGTATGTAGTTTGTGTGTCAGAGTAAAGAGCTACAGTGTAATTACATTAATGGTCACTGTCTGGTCAAAACCCAACAGGAAGTGTGTTAAATTACCATCATTAGAAATGCATCACTCTTTTTGTATGTATTACTGTAAGACCAGCTTTAGTTAGGCTTTGACTTTTGATAGCTCTCATTTGCAGTAAATCACTCAGCATTTATGGGCTCAAGTAATTATTTCAAATTTTCTTATCTGGTTTATTAAGACATTTCAAATAGTAATGAAATGTGACAGACCATTAATACATAGACTAAATACACTGATATCCTGAGAGCAGTAGTGTGTGTGTGTGTGTGTGTGTGTGTGTGTGTGTGTGTGTGTGTGTGTGTGTGTGTGTGTGTGTGTGTGTGTGTGTGTGTGTGTGTGTGTGTGTGTGTGTGTGATGGTTCTACATGATCTTAACACCATGTGACAATTGGTTACACTGTCTGTTCACAGGTCAAATAAAATATGGGATATACTGTTGATTTATGGTGTGTTTCGTCCCGGTCACTCTATCGTCTATCTTTATTCTGATTGGTTGTCCGCAGGAGTGGCAGGACTACCGGCTAATATGGACACCGGATGAGTTTGATGGCATGAAGAAGGTCCGCCTTCCCTCCAAACATATTTGGTTACCTGATGTTGTCCTTTACAACAAGTAAGTCTCAAAGACCATCCCACATTTAATCTTCTCAGTTGATCACATATTCTCTCGTTTTCATATCTGATCCTTTCTTTACATCACCCATTCCTTTCCGTCTCTTGTCCACTCTCAGTCATCTGAGGGTAGATAACATCCCTGCTTATCTATCTTTGTCTCATTAATGCTGTTCCTGTGTCGCATTACCTGACCTCACTGTAATCAAGCATGTTCCTCCTCTCTCATGTCACCTAGTGGAAGAAGTTCTAACTTCAACCTAATTAACACCACCCTCACTCATGTGTTTGTCTTTATTTATCATTGTTAAACCCCAGGCACACATATACCCACATGACACAAACAGGCCCTAAATCAGGTTAGGAAATTGTTCTTAGTTATCACTCACTGAATCAACCAGAGAGGTTACTGAATTAATATCTAACTCAATTACTAAGCTGCAAATCATCACATCTGTCATTTATGTCTGATTTAAAATGAACCAATAACTATTACTGTGTTCTGTGCATTTTAACAACTTTAATTAGTATAATTACTGAATGTTTGTTAATATAACAATTGTATTGTTTTGCAAAGAAAGAAAAAAAAGAAAAATTGTATGAAAATAAAGCACTATTAAAACAAATTATTCATCCAATGTTTCCATTACGGTATATGTTGATTGGCCAGCACATTGGAAATCAGCCAGTTGTCAGTATTGGTCAAATCTATTAACAGTTGGCCTTTACTATTTTTCTTCTATTTTCATTATATTTCCTGTATTATACACTACCGGTCAAAAGTTTTGAAACACTTGACTGAAATGTTTCTTATGATCTTAAAAATATTTTGATCTGAAGCATATGCTTAAATGTTTGAAATTAGTTTTGTAGACAAAAATATAATTGTGCCACCATATTAAGTTATTTCATTATAAAAACCAAAATTGTATTAAAAAAAATTATAATAATAATAATTTAATTAAATTTATGACTTGGACCAAATAATAATGAAAAGAAGACTATAAGTGCCCAACATAGATGGCAACACCTTCAATACTGTTTAAAAGGTGTCCCAGGGTGATACCTCAAGAAACTGGTTGAGAAAATGTCAAAAGCACATGTCTGCAATTTCTAGGCAAAGGGTGACTACTTTGAAGATGCTAAACTATAACACAGTTTTAATTATTTTGGATTGTGTTTATTCACAACATAATTCCCATAGTTCCATTTATGTTATTCCATTTTTTTTAACTTTACTATTATTCTAAAATGTGAAAAAACAAATTATGATAAAGAATGAGTGTTGTAGTGTATGCCCAACAAATGTGATGTGTCTGTATCATATGCCTGAACTATTAAGAGCCACAATCACAACCATACATTTTTTGTATATTAAAGGGTTAGTTAACCCAAAAATTGAAAATCTGTCAACAAGTGCTGTATGACTTGTTTCTTCCATGGAACACAAAAGAAGTTAGGCAGAATCTTAGAGACTGACAGCCTCAGTCACCACTCACTTGGATTATAAAGAAAAAGTGACTGATGTTGACGTTCTGCCTAACATCTCGTTCTGTGTTCCATGGAAGAAAGAAAGCGATGCAGGTTTTGAACAGTATAGTAAGTAAATAATGACTAGAAATCAGTTCATAACACCTCTGTTTTCTTCCTAATCAGTGCTGATGGCATGTATGAAGTCTCCTTCTATTCCAATGCTGTTGTCTCCTATGATGGCAGTGTCTTCTGGTTGCCACCAGCGATCTATAAGAGTGCCTGTAAAATCGAGGTAAAGCATTTCCCATTCGACCAGCAGAACTGCACGCTAAGCTTCCGCTCATGGACATACGACCGTACAGAAGTAGACCTGGTTCTGCGCGCAGATGTAGCCAGCATGGATGACTTCACACCCAGCGGAGAGTGGGATATCATCGCTCTGCCTGGCCGTCGGAATGAGAATCCCTCCGACCCAACCTATGTAGACATCACCTACGACTTCATCATCCGTCGCAAACCTCTCTTCTACACCATCAATCTCATCATTCCTTGCGTCCTCATCACCTCGCTGGCCATCCTGGTGTTCTACCTGCCTTCGGACTGTGGGGAAAAGATGACTCTGTGTATCTCGGTCCTCCTTGCCCTTACTGTGTTCCTGCTGCTGATATCCAAGATTGTGCCACCCACATCTCTGGATGTTCCTCTGGTTGGGAAGTATCTGATGTTCACCATGGTACTGGTGACGTTCTCCATTGTGACGAGTGTTTGCGTGCTGAACGTGCATCATCGGTCACCCACCACACATACCATGCCACCATGGGTAAAGCTTGTGTTCCTCAACAAGCTCCCTGCTTTGCTCTTCATGCAGCAGCCACGCAACAGCAGTGAAAGGCAGCGTTTGCGCCAACGACGTCGTGCCAATGAACAGCAGGAAGGTGGGCGAGGGGGTCTGGCTGCCGGGCTTATGGCAGGGCTGAGCCTGAGTGGCTCCACGTCTGGGAGTAAAGAGAACAATGATGCATGCACTTGCTATGTGAACCGAGCCTCAGTGAAACAGTTTGGGGCAGAGCTGGGTGGAAGTGGAGGGGAAGGAGGGGGGTCAACAGATGGACTAAACGGGTTAAGGGAAGGGGGAAGAGATGCCAGAGAAGGAGGTTCGAATACATTACAGAGTTCTGCTCTGCCTCGTGGGAAGCAGCAGCCCCCTACTGTCCTCACTCAAGCTTTGATGTCCCAGGCCTGCCCAGGGTTTGAGGAGGCTGTAGACGGAGTCCGCTTCATTGCAAACCACATGAAGAGTGAGGACGATGACCGTAGTGTGAGTCATGCTCTTTCATAATGTCATGTCTACACATACTGAATGTGCATATGTTTTCATGTTATCAACAATTGCATACGCATGTAGCCTTCTATCATTGATAGCAGTAATAATTAGTATATGGTTTTGTGGCTTTTAGTCCATATCTATTAGCTCTGAAGCCATCTATATGCTAGTGTATTCCTACAAGCTAACTATAATAACATTTAATAGATATATACATTTAAAAAATACAGTGTTTCTTTTCTGCGAAAACTGACCGTATTGATAACTCTTCTTGAACTACACAGATTTTGTCCAATCAAATTACCTTTAGAATGAGATTTTCCCTCCCCTAATCACACCTACATTTGACAGCAAATCATGTGCTCCAAATAGGCTAGCATATACTACTCTTACTATTTCTGCTATGCAGTATATACTTCAGAAATAGCAAGAGTTGTAATGTTGTAGGCTTGTGCGAATTTAGCCATGGTTCATTGCTGTGACTTTTGACTAGGTTATTGGCAATTTAAAAAAGGGATGAGCCCTTCAATATGTCCTGCAGTATGTCCTATTTCAATAGGTGAAGTTGTTTCATAGGGTCTTTAAATGACAGATAATTGCCAGTGACAATGCCCCCGAACAAGCTTAGTATGGAGACTCAAACTAGAAATGTGAGTGTCTTTGAAGTCCACCCTGGATTAACTGCAGAAGTTCACATAGATGCTTTGTCTTTTGTTAGTTGGCTGATGAAGGCTTTTGATGGCAATTAAATTATAGTTTATGTATTCCATTTTAAGAGCGTAGTCCATCAACAGATGCAGGCAGGGATCAATGAGGTGCACGCAGTTCAACCAGCAGGTCATTTCGGTGAGGTTCGGTGGGGTCCATCCTAAATCCAAGGTTCAGGCAGAGGCATATAAAGTATCCGATGTCTTACAGTTGGAGTTGGAACCAGTTCATCCTCTGAAGTCAAAAGACTTCAAAAAAAGCAGTGGCTGTAGTTTGTCATCATCACTCAGCAACATGAAGCAGTGGATCCCGACCCAAGCAGGAACGGAGCTGGATATGGCTGGCTCTGGTAACATATGAATCCCATGATTGAGACATGGAAACAAATAGAATAGTGTTGGGTGTAGATGTCATTCCATTTTATGCAGAGTGATAGATCTTGATAGATATTTCTGGTTCCGGCAGACTTAGCTAAAGCAGCCTAATTGTGAGTTGAAGGATAAATTAGGTGTATGCCTGGCTAAATAGGTTAGTCTTTAGTCTAGAACTAAACTGAGTGTGTCTGCATCCCAAACAGTGTTAGGGAGACTACATTTACATTTTTGCATTTGGCAGACACTTTTATCCAAAGCGACTTACAGTGCCTTGCTCAAGGACTCGGTGGTGGTGGCTGTGGGGATCAAACCACCAACCTTCTGCTTACTAGTTCAGTACTATAGCCCACTATGCCACCACCACTTTGACGTTCTCCAAGTGTTTGCATGCTGAGAGTGCATCATCAGTCACCCACCACACACACCATGCCACCATGGTTAAAGCTTGTGTTCCTCAACAAGCTCCCTGCTTTGCTCTTCATGCGGCAGCCACACAACAGCAGCTAAAGGCAGCGTTTGCACCAGCATCAATGTACCAATGAACAGCAGGAAGGTGGGCAATGGGGTCTTGGTGTCAGGCAACTGACACTACCATGACTCCAAACCCCTAACTCAAAACTTTCCAAACCTATAACTAAAAACTTTCAAAACACATTCATTGTGAGCTCAGTGAAAGCTTACACTCGTTCCAACAGACACATTCAGATCAATATGCAGCTATACACTTGTGGTTTAAGAATAGTTTCTTTTGTGGAGGCTTTGACAGGCAGTCCTAAAGCATTAAAAGGATATGCTGTCTTTGGCCAAAGCACAGCTACCCATCAGCACTACACTCACTGTTGGCATTTAAATGGCTTACAGTCCCATTCTGTCAAACACTGTCTGAGTCTCAGCATTACTCACATATGAGACTAGTAATTGTGTTGGATGATCCTAGAGTGATGTTTGTAGAGGGTTGTGCATTTTAGAATCCAATTGATCTATTTCTAGATAGTCTAGTTGATCATGTTTTATGTGTTTTGGGCCTATTGCTGAATATATATTTGGTACTTATGTTCTACCATGAATGTGTTTATAGTAGATTCTTTGAGGTGTCTGACTTATATCAGTAGTACTAGTGGATATAAATAATTTTGGAAAGTATACATGGCTGTAATGCTATATTGCATTTAAAAAAAAAAAATTTTAAACTGCATTTTTAAATGTTTTATAATTATTAAGCCTGTTGCCTTTACGACCCCTTATATAAATTGCTATAAAAAATATATTTTTAAAATTCATTCATTATAGTTACATATTCATGAATATTCAATGTTCATAATGTTCAATATTCATGAACATTATAGTTACATATTCATGAATATTACAATTCATTATAGTAGATTCTTTGAGGTGTCTGACTTATATCAGTAGTACTAGTGGATATAAATAATTTTGGAAAGTATACATGGCTGTAATGCTATATTGCATTTAAAAAAAAAAAATTTTAAACTGCATTTTTAAATGTTTTATAATTATTAAGCCTGTTGCCTTTACGACCCCTTATATAAATTGCTATAAAAAATATATTTTTAAAATTCATTTTCACATTGCAGGACCATTTAAAATGAACTAGTGAAGGCATAAAGTTATTTAAAAATAGTGAATGGTGACCAGTTAGAGGATTAAGACACTTTCCTTCATGTTAATTTTTACCTTAAAACTTGAACACATTGTAAGTCAACTGCATGATATGTTTGGGCAACCAATGTATAAAACATTGCATGAATATGTGAATGTTAATTTCACCACTTCTTAAACAAGCAGACATTATCTTTTATCTTTGTTTCATAAGGACAGTCAACTGTATATAACTATACAAATGGGCTTGAGCAATTAGTTTCTTCTGAAAAGCATGAATACAGACAGCATGGGGTAAAATTAACTATGCACAGTAATTCTGTCAATCATCTTGACCTGCACATAATTTCATCCCCATAGTAACAAGGCATCTCCAAACCAACTCCCTTGCAGCCTTTGCCATGGTTACGGTTCAAGTCCCCTGTGTCTCACCTCATCAGAGCAGTGTGGCGGAATGAAGTCTCTGTTCACATTAACCTTTTCCGTCACCCGGTTCTCTCCTCACTTCTCTTTCTATCCCTCACTCACACCCACACATTCACTACCAATTTCCCATCTTCCGACTACCACTCACTCTGTTTTACATCAACCTAACATTTCAGATCTGACTCATCTGTGTCCTGAGCTCCCTCTTAAATCTTCCTTCTTTTTTTGTTGACATTTGCCTTTTTTAAATTTGGCTGCATTCACACAGCAGCAGAATATGGTTGTCAGTCCAGTTTTAGAGTGCTAAATTTGGCTACATTCACATGTTTGTTAAAAGCAATTGATTCAGTGAATTCAATGGACTGCATTAGATTCAACTGACAATCGCATTTTATAACCAAACTGACTCTAGTATATTTTCAAGACTCATGTCTGTATTGTGAGTTTGCAAGGTTGGGAAACCTGTGCTGCGTGAACAGCACTCTACTGCACTACACTCAGATGTATTGCATGTTTTCATGTGGGAGATTAAATGGAGATATAAGCTGTGTGTCTACAACCATCAGTTGGCTGTGTCGCATCATTAACACAGCATTTTTAGGTTGTTATGTTATGTAAAATGTAGCTTGAGACAACAAAAACACGTCTCGAGATCACTGCATTCAGAATTTTGCTCCATCCAGCTGTGTTTAAACTCAAAAGCGTGTTCTCATCTTGTGTTGTTTCTAGTGTCAGGCAAACCTGAGTTTGGTTTGTTCTCTGTACAGAGTTTCGCTTTCTGCCTCCTGCTGAAAACATGGTACTTCAAGCTTGAATTGCTCCAATGGTAGGAACATTTATGGTCCAGGGACATGATTATGACAGGTTATAAATGTTATTTTTTTAAATAATATATCACACTGAATTAACACATTAAATCGTCAGACAATATTAACTTTTGCATTACAGAACCAACTACATTTACAAGCTTGTTCAAGTGCATGGCAGCCCAACTGAGTGTTGCACTTCATTTGCAATGTAGGGGACAGGGATACGAGTCCTTAAGAGCACGTGAGTCAACATGTGAGGCAAAAGTAGGTGAAACCTGGTCGCTAGTCTTTAGGTTTATGGTCTAATGTAGGGAGGACGGTTTTATTGATTAACAAATTAATTGAGTGTTAACCTTAAAAAGCTCTTCTGTTTGGGAGAAAATGTTACTTGTTCTTTTTTTATCACCACTCAGTGGTCTTTTTTTTCTTTGCCTCAATATGTGTAATGAACCATTTTTTGCAAACATATCACTACAGTCACGTACTTTTCATGAGATCAGGCTAAATTCACGGCTATAGCAAGAATAAAAAAGGGATGTAACTTTGGTTATTCGTACATACAGACAGTATTTGAGGTGCAACTGTAAGACGTTGCATGAACAGGACAAAACGAGAGTCACACTTCTTTGTAAATATGGGTGTCAGTACCAAACACTGAAGGTGAGGATGTACCCTTCTCAATCCTTCATTTTCTCTTGCTTTGTTTTCGATCTCGTTGCCCTCTGTTCTACAACACATGTAAGTCCCTCAATCCACCCATCCTCCCACTCATTTATTTATCTGCTGTTGTCTCTGTCTTACAGGTGAGTGAGGACTGGAAGTATGTTGCTATGGTGATCGATCGCCTGTTCCTTTGGATCTTTGTTTTTGTGTGTGTTTTTGGCACAATTGGAATGTTCATTCAACCGCTGTTCCAAAACTACACAGCCAAAACCATCACCAACACACCCGGCTGACTAATCATCAAGCCCTGCCACACCAATGGACACTACTCACCATCAGCTGCGACAAGAGGGCAAAGGGAGATCAAGGGGTCTGCCCAAGGGGAGGGGAATTGTATCTTGCCAACATGTTTCTCTGGACTAACTCTAGGTTTATATGGACCTTTTTGGATTATCACAACAAAAACATGGAAGTGGGTTCAGGATTCTCGTTCAGGGGTCTCGTCCAATCCACCTTTCCTTCCTGTTAGGTGGAAAACCTCACAAGCCAATCGGAGAAAAAGGTTACACCTGATTACACTGCTCTGCAGCCACTCAACTCACTTCTCTGCAAATAGAAAGCCATCCAATGCCCATTAGCTCCACAATGAGCCTTCTGCTGTTTGTTTTCATCTAGCCAGAAATGGACAAATTAAAATGCCTGTTCTTTGTCATTTCCAGGGGATATTCACAGCTAAATTCTTATTTCGAATTTTGTCTTATTTATTTCTTATGGTCTAAAAGCCTGTCATAATCTTTGTATCACAAATACAGCAGCATTATTCAAATTTTTGTGTGAACACATGATTGTCTGGGGTGGCATTAAGGATGATATGATATGTGATAAACAGAGTGAGTTTGACGAAGTGTATAAAGACTCAATTTGCCAAGTGATGAAGGGGTTTGCCGGGAACAGCAACAATGTCCTGGGCCCTGTGATGATGAGAGGCCCACTAAGGTCCTCTGTGGTATAGACAACTCATTGAGCCTTTTAAAATAAATTCTTTACCCCCATTGGGCCTCTGCTCTCCTACTTTGAGTCATTTTAGCACCATGGAGACATTACGGGGTCTAGGAAAGTCTAGCTACTGACAATATTCCTCCTGACAAACACAACAGAGACTCTTAAATGCCAAACTGTCATGAACATGTTATGAACATGAAATGTCAAGATGAAATGTATGCAATTCTGCAGTTTTTTAACTCTGTTAAAGCTTTGAGAAGCTGACTGAATGTGAGCAGTGCTGAATGGGTGTTAAGCCTCGTATAAAATTAATATTGCTTCCTTCATTCCATACTCTTCTCTCTCTCTCTCCTCTTTCTTGTCTCATTTCCTTGTCTACCTCTCATCTCTCCTTTCTTTAATCTGTGCGCTTGTATATTGCAACATGCCTATGTGCTTTGTGCAGTTATGTGTGTTGCCACACGTAATAGTGAGTGCACATATTTGGACTATATTTATGATTGTAGTCCGTCTCAGCTGCTGTGCAGGAGGACAGTGCTCTTCCACACTAAACCATATTTGTATCAAACTCTCTCCTTAACTTTGTCTTCACTCTATTCACCAATTCCTTTATTCTGAAATCACACCTGGGTCATCCACACCACAGTACTGCCTCCTTAGAAATACAGAATAGCTTCTTTTGATAATGTAAAGGCATTGCTTTGGTCATTGACTTTGGATAGTTTTTTATTTTCAAGTCATTTTTAATGGAAATATACATGTATTTTGCACTGCCGATAACTCATGAACACTGTACTGTTGGGACACTTTTGACCATGATATCTGAGTGCAAAATACTGTCTTAATTACTAATCACCCTCCATCCAGTTTAACTTGGAAACAAATGTGCTGAAATAGCACTGCTTTGTGAGTGATAAGTGTTAAATTCAGTATATGTAAAATCAAGTAATTGTCCATTTTTGTACGCAAAAGAATGACAGTGTTATGCCAAACCTGCATGACTTTCTTGGAACAAAAGAGGCAGTATTACTGTCTTATAAGTCACTATTCATTTTTATTGTATCATTTTTCCATTAAAAGGATTTCTATCTCCTCTTGTGTTCCAATGAAGAAATTCATATGGGTTTGGAACAACATGAGGGTAAGTAAGTGATGACAGAACTATCCCTTTAAGTAAGCAATTTCCAAAATTAATCTTTCAGAGAACCGGTTGTACTAACATATGCATCCAATGATTAAAATAATTTTCTGGACAATTCATCCTGAGTGCTATAAATGAACTTGTTCGTACATGAGTAATGCTTTGTGGGCAACATGATGAGTCAGGCTCAGGACATATCAATCTTCTCATACCTCCTGTCAAATTCCCCTCACCAGCACTGATCTGCAAAAAGGCCTATTATAAACCGCAAAGCTGCATAGCACTGCTGCTCTATTGCATTACCATATCCTGACTGTGCTTTCAAAGATAAAACAGTATTCGGGTGAGTCATGCTACACTGAAAAAAAAATAATAATAAAAAATACATACATAAATAAAAAAAAAACATGTTCTTAACCAGTATTATTGTCTTGATTTTTAAGTAAAAATATCTAAGCTTCCTTATAACAAGATACATTTACTTGAGAAGCTAAATCATGGGACCCAATTTATATTAGGTGGCCTTAACTACTATGTACTCAACCATATAATATAATATGCTTAATATGTACATATATTAGTGTTGCATTGTAATTCAATTTAAAGTACTTGCATTTAATTACATTTGTAGTTACACAGTTAAATTGACTCAGAACATAACCCATACTCCAAAACCTTACTCTAACCCCTAAACCTACACTTACTCCTAAACCTACCTGTACCTCAACCTCAGTAGCAGCAAATGTAGGAATTTTGCAGAATAACATGTAGTTACACAGTAAATACATAGTCTAATATGTATTTAATGTTAGTACATATGAGTTATGACCACCTAATATAAAGTGTGACCAAATCATGTAATAGGACTGGTTTTCAGTTAATATATCTCAAAGGGATAGTTCAACCAAAAATGAAAATTCACTCATCATTTACTCACCCTTTTAGGAGAATATTTCTGTCTTGTAGGTCCTTATAATTCAAGGTAATGGTTACTAGGCCTCTGGAGCTCCAAAAAGCAGATCAAATCAGCAAAATTATAATCCATCAAACTCCTGTAGATTAATCCATGTCTTCTGAAGTGATCCTGTTGGTTTCGGGTGAGAACAGACCAAAATATTTCCTTTTTCACTGTGCATCTTGACAGCAGCTTTCTTGGGGATCATGATTTTAAACTCAATTACACTTCCTATAGCGCCATCTAGCGCTCTGTGCATGCGTCAAGCACTAGGAAGTGTAATCGAGCTTGAAATCATGATCGCATCTAGAGACTGCAATGGCAAGCTGCACATTGAAAAATGAGTCTTAATTTGGTCTTTTCTCACCCAAAACAAATTGTATCGCTTCTGAAGACATTGATTACAGAGTCGTATTGATTGCTTTTATGCTGCCTTTATGTGATACTTGGACATTCAGAGTTCTGGCCACCATTCACTTGCATTGTGAGGACCAACAAATCTGAAATATTCTTCTAAAAATCTTAATTTGTGTTCTGCAGAAGACAAAAGACATACACATCTTGGATGGCATGAGGGTGAGTAAATGATGAGAGAAGGTTAATTTTTGGGTGAACCATCCTGTTAAATTTAAATATCTTGAAAGCAATTTTTCCATGCACTATTGATATTTAATTTTTTTTTTTCATGTTTTAAGCATAAACCTCATTATGATTAAAATAAGCATTTAAGCAATTCAGCATAATATAACATTACCTTTATAGTATTTCAGTTTTTCTTTTTCATAAATAAAGATTTAGGATTTTTTTTTAATGCCAATAGGGTAAGGATACTTACTATACATCATTTAAGATATTTACTCTGTAAATAATTCTGAAAACTTCAAGTCAATTTATTTGCCTTGAAATATAATTTATTACAACCTGCCTTTATTTTACTGGAAAACATCCTGTTCATGAGAGAGAGAAATCAAATCAGCTTTTATATCCATAAGTACTGAAGTCTCATTTTCATCAGAGGAAAACTGCAAAGAAGGGAGGACAAAGCAGCAAAGGAGGGTAGGATAAATACATCTACCTATATGTATGTAACACCTTGTCACAATCGAGTCAACCCATTCCCCTGATGAAAAGGCAAGTATAGACCAGCATGACTTTAAATGCTGGTCCAGGCTGCCTTATGCTGGTTTGGTGCAGGTCTAGATAGTGGCAAAAAAAACAAAACACACACACAAAACAAAAAAAAGGACAACTGGTATGATATGATATGACATATGCTGATGGAAACTAATGCTGGTCTTTTCAACAGGGTCAGTATTGCAATAATACAGAACTGTGACATAATGATTATTCTGTCAAATGTGGATGCTTGGCCAATAATTGTACACTGTCTTCTTTACACTGACACTGTTCAGCCTTCTGTTCTCATGTCACGTCCCACCCTTGGTTGACTTCTCATCACATTCATCCTTTCAAATAAAAATTAGAAGTTTATAATATAATCTTTTTGTGTTTTACAATTCTTGGCCTTTGTTTTTGAGTATATGAGAATGTGTTATCACAAACAACACTAATTATTTGTTTATCTCTTTAGGGTCAATTCTACATTTTTTCTATGGGATGCAATGCCTTTATAAGTTCTACTGTAGTCTCTATCCTGATATTGAACAATACGATCAAGACTACATGTTGGCTTGTGTTTTGTTTTGTCTTTGAGTCCAGGTTCTCCAAACTCACATTCATTGGAATTGCCACCTCCAGACAACATAATAAATGTTTTATTTCAAATTGGCTGCGGATCCACTTTTATAAAAGCCCTTCGAGCCAACTTTTTAGAAGAGCAGAGTAAACTACTTCAAAGAGTTCTCATCAAAAATCCTCCATGTGCAGCAATGACAGCTTTGCAGATCTAGCAGTCAGTTTGTCCAGATACTCTGGTGACATTTCATCCCACACTTCCTATAGCACTTGCCATAGATGTGGCTGTCTTGTTGGGCACTTCTCACACACTTTACAGTCTAGCTGATCCCAAGAAATCCAAATGGGATTAAGATCCATAACATTCTTTTCCAACTATCTGTTGTCCAATGTCTGTGTTTCTTTGCCCACTCTAATATTTTCTTTTTGTGTCTGTGTCAAAAGTGGCTTTTTCTTTGCAATTCTTCTCATAAGGCCTGCACCCCTGAGTCTTCTCTTTACTGTTGTACATGAAACTGGTGTTGAGTGGGTAGAATTCAATGAAGCTGTCAGCTGAGGACATTTGAGGTGTATATTTCTCAAACTAGAGGCTCTGATGTACTTATCTTCTTGTTTAGTTGTACATCTGACCTTCCATATCTCTTTCTGTCCTTGTTAGAGCCAGTTTTCCTTTGTCTTTGAAGATTGTATTGTACATCTTTGTATTAAATCTTCAGTTTTTTGGAATTTCAAGTATTGTATAGCCTTCATTCCTCAAAACAACGATTGACTGATGTGGTTCTAGAGAAAGCTGTTTCTTTTTTGCCATTTATGACCTAATATTGACCTTAAGACATGTAAGTCTATACTGTGGCAACTCAAAAACAAACACAAAGACAATGTTAAGTTTCATTTAACGAATCAAATAGCTTTCAGCAGTGTTTGACATAATAGCAAGTGATTTTCTAGTATCAAATGATCAATTTAGCATGATAACTCAAGGATAAGATGTTGGAGTTATGGCTGCTGGAAATGGGGCTTGTCTAGATTTAATCAAAAATTACTTTTTTCAAATAGTGATGGTGCTGTTATTTACATCAGTAATGTCTTGACTATACTTTGTGATCAGTTCAATGCCACTTTGGTGAATTAAAGTACCACTTTCCTTCTGAAACAGCAAAGTGCATTATTCCAAACTTTTGACCACCAGTGTATATATTTTAATAATGAATAAGCATTACCATGCTGTCTTTCCATATGTTAGTAAGCTACTGTCTGTAAATCATACAGGAAGAATTGGGTTGTCCCTCTGAGCAAATAGCCCAGAAATGTCCTTCTGAAGCTTGTCATAGACCATCTTGGTATTTCCATACTGCCTCCTAATGGTCAAGACTGATCTTACAATTGACTCTTTTGACAGTCTGGTGATGTGTTTCCGCCTTATTTAGGAGTGTGAGTCTTGTAAACTTAAAAAAAAAAAATTATTGGATAATTTTTATAATAAAAATTATTACTACATCAAAAATATCACTGCTGCTTTGGGGTTTCTTCCGTATAATACAGCTGCTGAGAGTGTCACAGTAAATTTGGCACGTTTATCTCTTCTGACTGCCGTAATCTATTGCTCTCTTTATTTACTGTTGTGGTAACGTAATAGTTAATTGTTTATTTTTCAGTTGAAGCAAATGGGAACGTAACAATAATATTTGCTGTGGTCTCCCATTCACCGCTATAAACCCGCAAACGTGAAAAGGGTCCGTAAATAATTTGAGGACATTATTACAACAGTCACAATGATACAAATGGCATGCGATTGAAGTTTTATGGGATGAAAGAAGAACACTGTCCCTTATAGCTGCTTTTATGTGTTGTTTATTGTAATATGGAGAGATTTTTTTTTTAATTAACATACTCCAAATTGTTAAAAAAAAAAAAAGAAAAGAAAGAAAGGAAGGACGGAAATAAATATTATTCACATATTCAACAAAGACCATCACTGAATTATATCTAATTTCATATGCTTTAATTTCTAATACAGAGGCTGAAAACATGTTGCACATGGCGGCACATTTAGTGAACCCAATGATGCACTCTGTGGATGCAGTGATGATGTAGAGAACTGTTTTCAGCTGGTGGATGTATCAGTAAGCAGGGTTCATACACACACATATCCCCCTTCTCCCCTAATCACCCCTCATTTTGCCCATCAGCATTAACTGGTCATGTGTTGGCTTTTGTTCAAAGAAATGGATCTCTACTTCTTTTCACCCTTCTTTTCGTCGTTTTGGTGATACTCAAGGAAGAAGTCATTACAGGCGACGGTGAGGGCACCCACCAGGATGATGAACTCTGTGAAGTCCACCTCACCATCATTGTTTGAATCCAGGTCTCCCATAACTTTCTCTACTGCATCCTTATCCTGTGCATTCTGTGAGGGCAAGAGAGAGGATGCAGATTAAAGGGACAGTTCACTCAAAAATGAACATTCTGAAATCATTTTCTTGCCCTCATGTTGTTGCAAATTTCTTTCTACCTTGGAGCACAAAAGGAGATGCTAGGTAGAATGTTATCCTTAGTCACCACTCACTTTCAAGGCATCTTTTTTTCTCTATACAATGGAAGTGAGGATTGACTGAGGCTGCCGATCTCCTTTTGTTCTCCATGGAAGACGAAAAGTCATACGGGTTTGAAACAATGAGGGTGAGTAGGAAATTATGACAGAATTTAAATTTTTGGGTGAACTATCCAATTAACTTTATTAAGAAGCATTTGCAGACTTTTAGAAAGAGAAAAGGTTTTTTCTCCTCACCCCAAGGTAGCTTCCCAGTTCCTGTGTGAGCATCTCTTTGAGTTCTGCCTTACTCAGAGTGTATTTGTCTCCTTCATTCCCAGAATACTTGTGGAACGTCTGGATCATGAGCTGCATGGCGTTCTCCAGTGTGGAGGCATTCTCTGAGTTGAGAGTAGACATTCTGAAAGACAAGTGTTATTTGGTGAATGCAGAGGATGACTGTATATATTTTTAAATGCACTCAAGGATGCATAAAAGGTTTTCTTCAGGGGCTGTATTTCTGGCTCAAGTTAAATATTTAAATGCATGCGGCAGGCTTATTTTCTTAGACCACAAAAGTAAAAACATTGCAAAGGATGAGAATGAAAACAGGAGTGGTAAAATATTCTGTGCATAACATGAAGTGCATCCCCTCTGTGGCGCTTCTTCATCCTTCTAAATCATCCTATAAGGGACTTAACTTAACTACAGAGTGGAAATGTGACTCGACTGATAAGGGTGAAATCCTAAACTCGAGAAAACACACAGAACCTGGGGAGGATGTTACCCGGCCAAGTGTAAACTGAGCTAATCTCAGTGCCCACAACTCCACCACACACACATTTAAACAACCTGCCCAGTCTTGATGGATGCGCTGATAAACATATTCGATTTTAGCCGAAATACAAGTGCTTGTATGGAAAAAGTTACCAGAGAGGAAGAAAAACCTAACTCTGACACTTTGTATAGACATAGGTAAATAAAGCAAAGCTTGAAGTCACACAAATCTTAAAAACTTGGATTTAAAAAAAACATTTAAGTCAAAATCTAGTCCTTTATATCAAAACTTTATTCATCAGAGCATGTTATCTTTATGTTCTTTGCCTTCAGATTGCTTTTGTTTAGCAGGCTGGTGCAATACACTATTTGCAGCTCAAACTCAGTTTGAGAAATAATGAAACAACTCTGCTCTATCTATCCACCCTTTCCACCTCTCTGTCTCCCCCACAGTCAATCCTTGTATTCATCCATCCATCCACCCTCTCCTTTTCCTTACCTTGCTGTTGGGTAATTGCTGCTCTTCTGTTCCTCGAGGAGAGATGAATGCTGGTAAGGAGAGCAGGCGATATGCAGCATCTTATATACCTACTTGGTCCTCCTCCCATCATATCTGACACTCCTCCTCCCTCTATACATCCAAAGTAATTTGACGTTGATGCTCAGTCTCATAATTTAATGGACATTTACTGCTTTGGATGGGTACCTGATTAACCCAAAAAAAAAGCCAAATTCTTTTTTTAATTTATTGATTGCAGTGGCGATTTCTCAGGGCCAAAGCCTTCTGTGCTGGCCTAACATGCCAAATACATTTATATTTTTCATCCTTTCATTCTCAACCACCTTTTTGACAATGTATTTTAAATTCCTTTCCACTTTTAATTAATCAACAAATAAATAGAGAAAAACTAAAAGTTTATCCAGTCAGAATTTATTTATTGATGCCTACAAGCGAAGTGTGACAACTGTTTTACAAATTGAATGCCCGAAGCTGAGATAGTTAACAGAAGCAGCACGTGAGTTTGAGCTCCACCCCCTCAGACCTTCAGAATTTCCACAGAATCCCTCAGCAGTGCAAATTAATGAGCAACTAAAGTGAGAGTGTCAGATTCATCAGCCAATCAGATTTGTTTATTTTTTCTTGTTGGGTGTGACCTTTAGGATATGTCCCAGTCGAGGCCTTCTGGCTGGCCTCGAGTGACGCAATCACGCTTTAAGTTATGTACTTATCAAGCTGGTACTGCTGCTGAGAAAGAGATCCATCTGGATTTAAAAACACGAGATGTTTTGCATAACCATGTGATTGCTTAATTTATTAAACAGGAAAGGAGGACTGATTTTTTGAAGTAAATTGGTAAGCGCTTTTTGCATTATTATAGTAACATCAGGAGTTTTCTTAGTGTAAGTTAGGCTGCTTGAGAATTCAGTGTCGTATCAAGTTTAGAAAATGAGTGCAGATTTTACAAATTCCTACTAGGAAAAGTGCAATGGAATGCATTTTTAAGTCAGAAGAACAACTTGTAGGCTCATGCAGAAATTCTCAACTTCGGTTGCAAAGAGATGCAGGGGCATGATGTCACACAAACATGTCGACACTCACAGGGAGATATACAAAGTAACTGATAAACATTCACTTTATTAAGAAATATTGATAAATGAGTTAGTTTCCACATTACATGATATTAAAGTTTACATTTACGCATTTGGCAGACGCTTTTATCCAAAGCGACTTACAGTGCACTTATTTCAGGGACAATCGCCCCGGAGCAACCTGGAGTAAAAGTGCCTTGCTCAAGGACACAATGATGGTGGCTGTGGGGATCGAACCAGCGACCTTCTGATTAACAGTTATGTGCTTTAGCCCACTATGCTACCACCACTAAAAAAGTTTAACAAAGGTTTGCAGAACAGGTGTATAAAACATTGTAATCTATTTTGATAATCGTAAACATGAAGCACAAATGCTAGCGCTGCAGCATTGTTTATCAGTTGGGTTGCTAGGAGACAAACACCTGCTTAGCTAACGGGAGTTTTGCAGTTTCAAATATCTGGGAATGGAATACATTTATGGTCGGAGATATCAAAAAGGATTATCCTACATCCAACTTGAATGGAACGCAGCATAACTGTGTACCCTGACGAAATGAACATTTAATCGCAAATATTATTTGTTTGAATTTTCAAGGTATTATAGACCTCCTTGGTAGATTCATATGTAAAATTATGTTTTTTGAAGTTCACAAAACAGTCATGCTACAGTTGAGTGTCGTTTCAAGTTCTGGCTTTCGTGCGTGGACGTGTTTTTAAAATGTAAATTGGTATTACTAGTTAGCTGTGACATAATGTATGCCCAAAGGTATAGTGTGTATTATTCATTGTGAAACTGTGTTTTCTTAATTATATGAATCACACTGAAGGCCTAGACTTTAAATGTATGTCCACCAATGATTGATTGTCATTATTTGACTCGTCTTATGCGTGTGTTAATACATACATGTTATGTGAGTGACAATATACAGAATGTGTCAAAACAAGCTTAGAATTAGGAGCACAAGGATGCCATTGGGCCATTTTCTTTAAATGTGCAAAATACACAGGTATGAGACTTTATTGTGTCATTAAATGATAATAGTTGCATGAGTCCATGCTCATATGATGATTTACCATGAAATTGCTGTATATAAACACACCTTGATGACCTGGGCTGGACTGAAAGAGGAGCTTTTCGGTAAATAGATCTGTTTGATCCTAAAGGTTAGTTATATGTACCGGTGCTTGTCACATTAAAGTTTTAGAGGTGTGAGAGAACAGTTCAGCACCCTGTTCTAAATGATTTATATGCTGTAATCGATGACACAAACATCACATAAAATCAATCAAGCTCCAAAACTACAACAGTGTCAACACTGATATTGTGATATAACAGTTTGGACTGTTGAAATTGACACATTCTAAATTATCTTTACATTTTCCAAGCATCTTCAGCTTTACCTTTGATAGTTCAAAACACTTTGACGACTACGTGTGTGTGTGTGTGTGTGTGTGTGTGTGTGTGTGTATATATATATATATATATATATATATACATATATATATTATAATTGTAATTTTTTTTTCATAAATGTAAATATATTTATCATCATGTAAGTTAGTGCCTTGATGTCCTTTCTCGAATTATAAGCATGGCACATATGCCGTAAGATGAAATGGGCTCAGGTGCCTGAAGACTGATTATGTTACAGGCCAGCCAAGGTTATATGGCACAAATGTGGTTTCTAACAGCCGAGGGTCTTTAGAGGTGCTGATTCACTATCAGGTGTGTGTGTGTGTGTGTGTGTGTGTGCACATGTTGAGTGAACATCTGACTAAGTGATCCTGTCACACCTGATACTGCTGCACAGGTGTTAATTCATCATTAAGCAAACAGTGTCCATACACATCTGCCAGTTAACACATACACATGCATGCATACGCACAAATGGCCATATACAAGAAAGACAAACAACACCCACAACGTTTGTGCACATAAAAACTAATGTATTCATGTAAGGGTACAGGTAGTACCTAGAGCAACATGCTGTTTACCTTGTAGTACATGTCAAACAGTTTAACATTTGACTCAGGTGAGCTATGGATGTACATCTGATGCAATAGTGAACTTACACCACATAAGAACCATATGCTAGTGTGATTTGAACTTTTATACATTATTATTGAAATGCGTTTCTGTATGGCAGGTTACAGCTAAATGTTCTTTTAAAAAGAATCATGACAGCTAAAATTTGGATTTTGTCATTATTGTCATGTTTTATTGAAAGGATATACCAAAAACATTTTCCATATATGCAGAGTGCTTACATCTTCTCATTTAAAAAACTTTTTTGTGTTTCACACATGTTATGCTCCATCTGCAGCATTGTGGCATAATGTTGATTTTCACAAAAAAAATTTCAACACGTCCCGTCTTTATTTAACATAAGAAAAACGTTAAAATACATATTGTTTTAAATATAGCCACAAAGTTTAAACATTATACTGAGAGTGTTACATTAATGTTAGTGTGATATAACGAAGTAAGCGACTTCATCCAGTCCCAGAATTACAGGCGATAATTGTCATGACAACAGAGTTATGATATCAGATATAACTTGACACAGATAAGGTTAGTAAGCAATTTTATCACTCTAAAATAATGTTATTACATATATTTTGTTAATATCCAATGGCTATACTTTTGGTACAGTGTGTATTTTAATGTTTAGGAACTGGCCCCATTTACTTTCGTTTTACCTTGATTTTGGCATTCCAGTTTGGTTATTACTTGAATATAGTATGCACTAATCAAGCATCTTGTGCTGCTTGCAAAATAACTAAGTGATATTCACATATAAATCCTGAAATGAATGCATGTTACATGGAAAATAGACAAAAGCAAAAAAAATTATAAAATGCAATCAAAATAAAATTGCCAACAACGTGTGGAACAAAAGGAATGATTTTATGTAGCACTTATACCTGGCCTCTGGAGTAACATTTCATGATAGCTGAATATATGTAAACAGTATTTTAAGTACAATGTAATAGCAGAAACTTTAAAAGTTTTTGAGACCATTATACTTTAAGATCAATTTCAAATATTATACTGTATATATATATATATATATATATATATATATATATATATATATATATATATATATATATATACCATGAATATTATGTAAGATTCCAGAATGACACATGTAGTGTCAGTGTGTCATTAATTCAAATGCCATCAATGCTTTTGGGATTAGGCCTGTTGTCCACTGGCTGTGTTGTTCTGTGCTTTCTGTTCACTCATTGAGTTAGCCACGTAGCCCACCAGCCTCAGATACTCCTCGAAACTGACTTTCCCATCTTTGTTGTCATCTAGTCCTTTCATCATGTCTTTCACTGATGAAGCACTGTCTGTGTCCTGAGTGAAACAGAGAGAATGCAGCATCGTCAACAATTTAGCATTGCTTACTAGTTAAGGGCATCTAGGAATGGAGACAGTATAAATAATTCATTCAATAAAACAGCCAATAAATAATTGCTGAATTTTCCTTTTGGGTGAACTATTCCTTTAAAGACGAAATATGTAACTTTTCTTCAAATACTTTCTCCTATCAGGCTGATTTCCAAGAAAACTGCAAACACTGTGTTTCTGGGGCATAATAAAATATTGCTCTGTTTGTCTAACACACAGAAACATTGACTCAAAGAATGGTTAGAGTTTGAGTTCGAGGCAGGACTATCCGTTTGCTTGATCAATGGCAGAGGTGAGGAGAAAGCGGGAAAGCTGTTTGAAAACAATGCTTATTTTTGCATTTACATACTGACATACTGTAAAAATAATTAACATTTCTCAAATTGAAAACAATCACAAATCCAAAAGTTTCTTTTCGGGTTAATATTAGATTTTAAATCCCAGACTTTCAATTGGACTGTTGAACCCCATTGTATGTGAGAACTCAGAGAAGCTGCTTACAGCCAGGATGTTGCCCAGCTGGCCCTGGACTAACTTTTGGAAACTCTTCCCACTCAGGCTCTCTTTCCCCCGTGCTGAAGACAGGTACTGCATAACAACCGTCTTAATGGCACTTTCCATATCTGTACCTGTACAGAAGTAAGGACAGGAGAGTTGAGAAGATGAGAGGAGAGAATAAAATATACAATCTGATTCCTTCCCTTGACAAGAAGGTATTTAAAGGACAGAGCCTAAATGTTAGTAAATTACATTTTAGGAACTGGGATAACGAAAAGGATGGGCAGAATCTGTCTGGAAAATGAGTGACCTGAGGAGTGGGATGATGTTAGAATAATTAAAGAGCATGAAGAAGGGAAATGGGAGAGAGAAGCAGAGGAGGAGCGTGTGGAGCTGTAGAGTGTATACCACAAGACAATGGAACCTAGGATCTTTAACAGACATCCAATCTACTCAGGCCACAGGCTCATGTTACCTTTGGGGTTGCCTGCTACCAGTCTGTTACTCTCTCTCTCTCTTTCTTCTGACAACAAACATACACATTCTTAGAAGCTTACACACACACAGAGACCTTTCTCCTTGGATGAATACTCCTCTTTACCTGCCCTTCAAACACAAACAAATTAAGCAATGAAGTGTAGCCTACTGTATGTCATATTCTTGTAGTCCCCGTCACATATTTGAGACTCTCAAATAATTAATGATCTAATTTGGGTTTCCTTCTAGTGACATTTAGCAGGCTAATCCATGCAAGAGGATTCATAACAATTACAAATAAAAGGTACAGTGAAACACAAATGACTGGAAGAATTTTAGAATTCAGCAAAATTGCATTTAAAGCAAATGGTTAGATTACGCATTACATGCCTTGTACATTTTTAACCAACATTTTGTGTGCTTTTAGGTTAAAAATGCAACTGGACTGGTCACTATTGGTAATTGGTAACTGGTGGACTGGTAACTGCAAGGGTCACTATTTCTTTTTAGTGTTTTACCATTTTGAAATCACATTTTTGCCTTTGCTAGTTCATTTAAAATGGTTCTGTGGTGAGAAAAATACTTTTAAAAGTACAAATATGCCATGTTATCTCACAATTACTGTAATATGAGATCATAAAATCTGCATGCATAAAATTAATACAAGCAAAGTGCTGTTTAAAATAGGATACATCAAGTCACCCAACAGAACATGTCGGCTTACTAAATATTTCATGTTATCTACACATATACAAGAAACAGACTCCTAGAGCTAACTTGACATGAGAAAATAGCGATGCATTCTCAAAGTAGGTAAAAGCCCTGGATTGTTAGACATACTGTATGTTTGAATAACATACTAACACTTTATGTTACAATTCCTGATACAGATGACACTCACATACACAAAATGTGTGTGATTATGATGTGGGTACGACACAGAGGTAATCCTATAGGCCAAAAGGGTAAATCTTCCATCTGACAGACGTCACACCTGAATACCTACACTACACCACTAACATTAGTACACTACACCAGTGCTCTGCCATCCTGCCAATTACTGATGCATCTCTATTAACCTAATTAGAGAGAGAGAGAGAGAGAGAGAGAGAGAGAGAGAGAGAGAGAGAAAAGAGCAGGGCTAGGATGAATATAACATTAAGGAGACCAGGTGGATTTACCTGATAATCTAATTTATCTAAGCAAGCATGATGAGACTTGTGGAGGTAAAGATTATCCATTTGTATGCAAAATATGGCTGTGAACGAGAAGATTGTGTTTGCTTAGATATAATGGCATTTTGTGTTGCTACTGGTTTATGTTGTTTGGTAATCTGCATGTATGTGAAACTTGAAATGTACATCATTAGGAGTGATACTGAAGCTCAGACTAGGTCAGAACCGTCACTCACCGTGCTGTGAGTGATTAGTCCCAAAGAGCCCAAACGGTCATGTAATGAGGTGGTGTAAAATTCAGACATTAACCAAGCCCATGCAATATTATTCACTCACTATAGCTGCCAAACAGAAATGCATGCAAACGGTGAGCTGAAAAGTACTAGGACAGACTTGTTCTAACAAACCTGTGTTAGTGCTACAATCATGATACAAAAATTGTTGGCTCTTTGGCTAAATATAGAACTAACAGTGGCAAAATAAAATCTCAGTTGCTTTGCTCACACTGCACAAACTCTCTTTAACTCTTAAAAGGGCAAGAGAATAAAGATCCTCACGGCCAAAATAATACACTTTCATGTTTTTCTTCCAAAATATTACTATTATGTTCAAATTTACAGTTTGTTTAACTTATGTAAATAACATTGAATTAAGTTTGGACATTAGACTTGAGGTCGGCTGGCATCTGCTGCCATGTTACTTTTTGATAAAGAGTTGCTGGATGAGTTTTTATACAGTCAAATGACAAAAGAATTCCCCGGATCCCCTATTTAATAATTTTTTCCCACTTACTGATTCTCCCCCACCTTCACAAATGTTTGTATCCCCAGGATGCAAAAACTACATTAAGGTTATTTAACTGCATACCAGCCTTGAGCCTCTAGATGTCACTCCAGGCCACTTGTGGTTGGCACATGTTGATGTTGACTGAAAAAAAGCCCAACTATAGTTTTTCTGTCACTAGGTGAAAATGTAAAGAATGAAGATGAGAATGTAATTCCCTGAATAAGGCGTTGTTTTACAATAGGATGTCTGTTGTACTTGTGCAGGCAGGGCGTGGTTCTTATTGCTTCCAGTTGTTCCCACACACTTCAGTAACAGATTGTCAATCTGCAGAGTTCCTTGCCCTAACATGACTCAGGGGTCATTCAGACCAAAGATGTTTTTAGCTAAAAATGCAACAGATAGGTTTCAAAACAGAACATTCTAAAAGGATTACTTCAGCCAAAAATAGGCTAATGATCTCATAATTTACTCTCTCTCATGTCGTCTTTAAATTGAATGGCTTTCTTTCTTCAGTGTATTACAAATGAAGATTTATTTTAATGGACCCTTTCCACATATCCAGGTTTGGAATGCAGAAGTAAACGATAGCAGGGTAAACTTGTATCCAACTTTTTCTTGAACTCGGAAGTGTTCCAAGATTCAACTGTTTTTCTAGTGTTTTCACTAACATTGGCATATATTCTAAGCAGGTAATGAAATATTTAAGGTATTACATTTGTAAAAATTGTAAAAACCCCAGTCCGCATCACAGCTTTGACATTGCCAATTTTTCAAGCGAACCGTGCACTGTTTCGAACTAAACTGCCAGTCTGAAAGCACCCTTAAACTGCCTATCGAGAACAGAAAACAGGCAATTTGAATCGTCATGGCGCTACCCAGTGGTTGCTCAGCTGAATAGTAGATAGCAAATACAATTTTTGTTCACCCATTGCACCAACAGCAATCCAGCAAAAGCAAATAAATAAATCCACCAGAAGAAAAAAACATAGAGCGCAGTGGATTACAGCAGTCAGAAGAGGGAAGAGGACCAATTTTCTGTCACTCCCTCAGAAGCCGTTTTAAAAATCTCATCTCAACTATGGTCAGTAATGTTTTAAACATATAATACAAATTATACTGTCATAAATTTACATTAAATAATCAAAAAATTTAAAGCCTAAAAGTGTACTAGAGGACTTGTTTTTATAGGCCTTTTTAAGACAAATTTGTTATATGTAATTTTTCGTATAGGCCTAATTGGCATTAGAATTAAACTTATTAATAAAATAAACAAATAAAATAAAAGCAGCGCGAGCGGACGCAGAGCGTTCTGAATGGCCCCTTAAACAGGAATGTTCTCATTCAATATAGGCTAACTGTAAACTTATATCACACACCATTGACAATGTATTTAATCTATAGGCCTACGATATGTTCGATCTTATTCGAGTGAATTTGTGCGTAGAAGCGTTATTTCTCTCCGCCAGGTGTGATTTCCTGAACGTAGAGAGAACTGGCACCACTTGAAGACAACGCAGAACAAGTTGCCTCGAGCAGCCCTGGGTTATCGGACCCACCATCAGTGCCAGCTCTGTATTCATAATTAACGGAATTGTGGTGGCCTTGTCGGTGCTGACATTGAGGTAGCCTATTTTGCTCGACTGCTATGTCGACTGCAGTGCTTTTCGATCATTCTATTGACCTAAACCGGAGGATTTGCTGTAGGAGACGCGAGCTTGTGCTCTGAGAAAACATACTGAATTAATAAACAGCAGGTTTCTGATTTCTCCTTTCAGTGCAAAGATAGGCGGAGTAGAGTTACCTCGACATAGAATTGGATAAGCTACTTGTAGTCAACGGACAAAATGAGCCTGCGGTCCCTCGTAAGGATTGAGATATTCACGCAGAATAGAACGGAAAGTGACACGTTTTCATTGGACATGAAAGTTTATTTACGGAACGCTGGTTGAATGTGATCCCCAAGTTCTTTGTTCACAACAATAGAACAAGTTGAATGAGGTGTTGGCTATCCCAATCATAGTTTTCACGTTATCCTATTCAAAATTTCGTTATAATACCCGTAAATCGTCTCAATCTAAAGCAAATCCACCAAATTTCGTCTAAAACAATAATATCCAGCTCCACACAAACCTCTTAGCATCATATGAACACTTACCTAGTTTTGTAAAACAAACTTTTCTTCTGCTGATTCTTGCCTCTTCTAAATCAGTAGATGCCTATAAAATGCCTCTTCCGTGAATTCCTATCTTCCCAAGTTGCCTTTTTTCATCAAATCGCTGGGCGTATGCTCAGAACTTTATGGGTGGGGAAAACAAGAGAAATTACTCAACAGTGATGTTTGGTGGACAAAGCTCCCATGAAAATTAAAAGTTTGCCGACTTTCAAAACTACTCCTACTTTGCGAAATAGGTGAGAGGTGAGTTTTAGAAGGTAAATGATAAAACGTTGCTCGTTTTTATTCTAATCATCTAAATTCTAAAACATCTAATGATTTGGGCTATGATGTATTTATCTGATTTATGGGTTTATATGTAAACTCTATGGTCCATGCCTAAATAACTGCTGAGTGAGTGTATCACAAGTAGGAGCATGTACTTAGTTGTTGCCCAAAAGGTTTAGTGAGTCACTGGCAAAGTGAGATCATCATCCAGCCACACCTTTTTAGGCCAACATGCTTTGACATTTTTATCAAACAAGATTAAGTAGTAATTTTTACCCTATTGTGCTGTAAAAAAAATAAATTTGTGTATGAGAGAGAGAGAGAGAGAGAGAGAGAGAGAGAGAGAGAGTTTGTGTGAAAAAGAAAACTGTTGCTTAGCTGTAGACTAGCATACCAGAACACAATCATCGGAAACATGTGCTTTACAAAGACAATACTCACAGTTCAGTGATTCTACTACACCGTCTTCACTAAGTCAACAGTATCTGTTTTGGAAGGTAATATGTAAGTTTTGTTTACCTTGGAAAAGCACTGTTTAATATCATAATTAAAGGGATAGTTCCCACTAAAAATGAAAATCCTCTCCTCATTTACTCACCCTCATGCCATCCTAGATGTGTGACTTACTTTCTTCTGCTGAACACAAAGATATTTAGAAGAATATTTCAGCTCTGTAGGTCCATACAAAGCAAGTGAATGGTGGCCAGAAATTTGAAGCTCCAAAAAGGACATAAGTGCAGCATAAAAGTAATCCATATGACTCCAGTGGTTTAATCCATATTTTCAAAAGTGATATGATTAGTGTAGGTAAGAAACACATCATTATTTAATTCCTTTTTTTAACATAAATTCTCCTCCCTGCCCAGTAGGTGGGGATACGCGCAAAGAAGGCAAATAGACAAAAACAAAAGCAGAATGTGAGATTTTTAGTAAAAAAAAGAACTTAAATATTGATCTCTTTCTTATGGATTTAAACTGGAGCCCAGTTGGAGCTCACTCATTGAAACAGGAAGTAATCGCGTTTCCATAATCAGTGACAAGCTCGATTTGGAGGTTGCATTTTTCCCTCTAACATGACATATTTTGACTCCACTGATGGTTAGGTTTGGGTTGGGGTGTTCAGTTTTTAGTATATGTATTCCTCTTCATTCTATTACTGCCTTTTAAAAAAACACACTTCACATTTTGTTTTTGGCACCCTCCATGGACATTACTCCCGGAAAATGGAGCTCACATGTGCCCATTCACAACACTTACCGCTTTGGCCACTGGGGGCATTGTTTCGCAATTTGGTAATCATAGACCGATTTTAGTGAAAGAAAAGTCAACCTACTGTTTCTGATTCCACTGTAAGATCAGTCTGGCCGTTGTTATGAAAATCTCTGTCCTACTAGTTTAAGCTGGAATGCTTCTCTGCTTATTTCTCAGGATGGTCTATATTAAATATTACATGGATAGCACATCTTCCCAGGTAAAGAATACATCTGGATGTATCCTACTACCTTTTTAATAAACATGTTAAAAACATGTTGTCTTGTCAGACCAAGACAAAAGAAGCCTCTTTGTTTAACATTGCCCTCTGGTGTTTGAAAGGGGCTATTGCTAGAATTATGAGGGTCCAGTTGTTACACAGCAGGGGAAGATGACTATAAATGGTTCCTAAAGAAATTATAAAGTCTATAATATATATATATATATATTATTCTAAATCTAGATGTCTGTGCCTGAGAGAGTGTCTTGCTGAGGTATTAAAACAGTCCAAACAATCTTTAGAACATTATGTAGATATTCTTGTTTCTTTAACACTTTCTGCTCCCTCTCTGTGAATTATAAAGGATTTCCATCAGGAACACAACATCAAACATCTTAGTAATGGGAACAGAAAACATGTTTTCTATTCTGCAGTTCATTTTAGCACCAAAGGTGGGGCATGTGGTTAAATGGTTGAGTGTTTATGAATTCAAAGTCTAGCATACAGAATTGTTTTATTCCTTCCTCTCTCCAGCTCTCCTTCTTTCTCCATCTCCCTCCCTCCATTGTCTGGCAGTCTTTTGTCCTAGAAAGTTATAATACACAATAGTGGCACAGAATCTTTAGGAAAACAACTTCTGGATAACATTTTTAAGATAATTTATTTTAATATTTTTGCAAGAGTCACTCAACTGTCATTGCTTGTAAATCTGTTTTCTATAGCACAATGTAAATAGATGTGCAGGAACACTGAGACATTGACGACAAAGTTATTCACAAGAGCAATAATCTCGTATTCATCTTATCAATGTAACAATCAAGTTCAGATGACAATTAAAGACAAAAAAAAAAACAATAGATTTTTAAAAATGCATTAAATTAACAGGTTAATGTACAGTACAGTATCAATATCCTTTTTTCAAATGCGGGAGAGGGTTTTGTTCTATCACTGCAACTTGACAACACAATTCCATTCTTGTTCTTTCAAGATGTTGTGGCTTGTTGGTACTGTTAGTTTAACTCTGTAGTTTCAAGAAGCATCCTGTAAAACAATTCAATAATAGTTTTTCAAATGTAATTTAATCAATGTGCATGGTTTTTTTTCAAGAATCTGCTTCGATACTTGTCATATTATTTAATGTCACCGTATTCATAATTCGCATCTTGACAACCTGAGGTAAGAGGTTGTTTTTAATGCAATATTGGTGTTATTCAGAGACTTGCTAATGCCCTACCCCATCGCTTTTTCTCACCATGTCTTCCTCTGCAATGTTCCTCTTAAGACGATCCCAGGAGTGTTCTCTATCTCCTTCGTCCTTTGGCCAGTCCAGATATGTACAGGATCTCACCATTCTGGCCAAACTACAGAATACTGCATAATGATAATGCTATTTTTTAAACCAATGAATCAATCTTTTTAAAAAGAGTTCCATAATATGTAAAAAGGTTTAATTACCAATGGAAAGCAGGGAGCTCAAAGGCAGAGATGTGTTTGATGAAGATGACGATGAGACGTTGTATCTGCTCTTCCAGCAGCCAGTGGTTAGCCAATTTCATCTCCAGACTGCACCAGTTACTACGTAGATACCAGCGACAAATCAAACAAACTGTGCACTGCCTGCTGTAGATACTGTCTGCATTGTTGTCCACTATACCTTTCCCCACCTAGAAGATGTTTTACAAGAAATTACTATGTTGTATTTACAAAAGAATTAAAGTTCTGTTATTCTAAAAACTTTTCTTTTTTTTCCTTGGTTTCTGGCAAAATAATGTTTGTGAATTCAAACTCCAACTGTCAAAATAATTTTATGTATACAAGCCCACACTATGCCTTTAATCTGCTCTCTCACATACATATATATATATATATATATATATATATATATATATATATATATATATATATATATATTTGACAGTCTGTCTGACTATATGTGATATCTGTTTACCACCAAATTTCAGTCCATTAAAACTTTCAGTCAAGGCTTTTTGAAACCATCAAATTTTGTCTTGACAATCTAGTTTTACAGTTGAGCTGAGTGAGCTACAGTTGAGTGATTATCACTACTAAAACACTATTCCAAGAAAAAGAATGTGAACATCCCATAGTAATACTACAGAATATGGTGACTCTGTGGCAATGAGGCCCTGGCCTGCACAATATCCAGACCTGAACCACACTGAACATCTTTGGGATGAATCAGAATGCCTTCTACAAGCCAGACCCCATCGCCCAACATCAGCACCTGACTTCACTGATGCTTTTGTGTCTGATTGGGAGTAAATCCATGCAGCAATGATTCAGCATATAGTGGAAAATCTTTCTGGAAAAGAGGAAGATGTTAGGGAGGAGCAACCTCCTATTAATGAAAATGGTTTTGAAATAAAATGCTCAACAAGTACATATGGGTGTGTTCTGTGGGTATCCACATACTTTTGACCACAAATACTTCTGCAGGCTAGTGTAAACTTTTACAATGTAAACTCAAAAATAAAAGTGGCATTGAGATGTTTTTATTGTAGTTAATTTCACATGATCAAAGAAAAACACCTGACCTCAAAGTCTCTGTTGTGAAGACAGCCTCAGTCTGGGGTAGCCTTGTTCCTCCAAAGGCATCATACTTAATTTCCACCATCTCTCCATCCACCCCCTCAACTCTTCTCCTCCTCCTGTACCACTGCCTACCAAATCTCTCCAACTATCCTCTTAGGCAGAAGAAGAGGACCACCGAAGACCAGCAAGCAAAGCTATATCGAACTGCTACTTAAAACAGCAGAGAAATGCTGACAGCTGTGCTTAGATAACAGAAGTACGTGTGTCCGTCTGGCACAACTTTTCCATGGTTAAAGTTCAGTTTCTGGTAATACCAGACACATTGCTGCTTCTGCATGTGGATCACCTGAATTTTTGTGTTGTTCTCTGCCCAATAAAGAATTCAGCCATTCTCACAATCACACTGGAATTCCATTCTATCTAGAACAAAGGCTGTTAGCTTGGGCAAAACTTCAAAGATCAATCAAGACTAGAGGGCTGTCATTTTATAGATGCAACAGCTACATGGATTTCAGCAAGGGTGGATAGAGTACTGAAAAATAATACTCATCAAATAATACACAAGTGCTGTTACTTCTTAAAAAAGGTAGTTTGATTTGAGTAAAATTACCTGTCCTAGCAGTAGTGAGTATTGAATAGAGATCATTCTTGTTTTGTGAAATTCTTGTGGTGCTCCATCATGCTGGAAAATGCATGGATCATCATCAAATTGCTCCTGGATCTTTGGGAGAAGTTGCTCTTGCAGGACGTTTTGATACCATTCTTTATTCATGGCAGTGTTTTTGGGCAGAATTGTGAGACAGCCCACTCCCTTGGATGAAAAGCAACCCCACACACGGATGGTCTCAAGATGCTTCACTGTTGGCACGACACAGGACTCATGGTAGCGTTCACCTTTTCTTCTCCAGACAATCGATTTTCCAGATGTCCCAATCAGTCGGAAGGGGGCTTCATCAGAGAAAATAACTTTGCACCAGTCTTCTGCTGTCCAATCCTTGTACTTCCTGCTGAATTTCAGTCTGTCCTTGGTGTTTTTCTTGGATAGAAGTGGCTTCTTTGCTACCCTTCTTGACACCAGGCCATTGTCCAAAAGCCTTCGCCTCACTGTGCATGCAATATTCTTTGCAGGAATTTCCTTGCATGTGAGGCCATTTTGATGCAAAACAATGATGGCTGCATATCTTTCTTTAGATGTAACCATTGCTAACAAGAACACAATGATTGGAAGCACATCTTCCCTCCTTTTGCAGTCTGAGTATGGACAATTCCCTGAATAATGGCAACAGTCAGTGTTGTTTAAAGTATCCATTTGTCATACTTGAGTAAATGTAAAGTTACCTTCATGGAAATTGACTCAAGTAAAAGTTAAAGTAGCTCATGAGAAAATGACTTAGTAAAAGTATTTAAGTAACTGTTATTAAATTTACTTAAGTATCAAAATTATATGTAAATTGCATAAATTATGAAACAGTTCATTAAACCCATGGCAACTTATTTGATTGTTGGTGCTCATCATTCTCATGCCATCCCAGATGTGTATGACTTTCTTTCATCTGCAGAATGCAAATAATGGTTTTAGAAGAAAAAAGCTAAAAAAGCACATTAAGGGAGCATAAAGTTATCCATACTACTACAGTGTACTGTATAAGTTGCTATTGCAATCTTGGCACGATCATGATTTCAAGCTTGATTTCACTTTCTAGTGCTTGATGCATGTATAAAGCCCTAGGTGGTGCTATAGGAAGTTTAATCGAACTTGAAATCCTGATCGGCAAGGAGACTGCTGACGTCAAAATGTATAGTATTTATAGGAATTATATTTTGGTTTTATGGATTACTCTTATGCTGCATTCATGTGCTTTTTGGAGCTTTAAAGGTCATTGAATTGACCTTGCATTGAACAGCAATATTCTATTCTTCTGAAAATCTTTTTTTGTTTGTGTTCTGCAGAAAAAAATAACAATAACGTCATACACATCTTGGATCGAATGAAGGTGAGAAAATTATGAGAGAATTTTGAATGACTTACAGTGTGCATGAAAGCCAATTTTGGAGCCCTTCTTACAGAAATCTAGATTTGCAAAGAATTCATAAACATTTTATTAGATTTGTACAATTCATACAGCCGATTGACCAGAGTGTAGCACAGGAAGAATTGAGAAACCCATTTTCTATTTAAAATGTTTCTTTGAATTCAGGAACTACAAAGTGATCTAAACAATTTGTGATAAGGAAATAAGGTATATTTACAGGCTGCAATGTGTTGCAAGATCTCTTAGTGTGTCAAGAAATACGTTAGATAACTGTTTGCATTTGTTTATTCTGTAAAATTTTCATAGCAACATTTCCAACTTCCACAACCACTTGAACTCCAGTTGCACTGTGGCAACGGTCAGTGAGTAACCAGCTAAAATAAAAAGGCAAATAACTCCCATTACTTTAATCTCAGTTGCACTTTTAAAAAAAATCAAATTACACTTTAGTAGTAAATGACAAAACTCTACATGCTGCCTTTATGTAGTAGTTCATTATCATACTAGATTGATTGCTTAATTATAATAATTGATTTTTATTGATAACCCTGCACAGAAACTGTGAAGCTAGATTAGAGGTACTAGCAGTTTTTCTTGACAGAAAATAGTTCTCGATTACAATGGGGACATTTTAAATGATAATAAGTAAAAAGAATAAAGATGAATTACACAACCAAAATTGACACAATTGTTGATCTTCAACAATCTTCACAACACTGTAAACTAAAAAATTTTAAAGAATATTTTGTGGCTAATGCAACACTTTTTACCAATAAAAAAGGTCAAGACAATCTATGTTATTTATCAAAGATATCTTCCATTAAATATTATAAATAACAGTGCACACTTTAGGCTGGGAGTTCTAACCCTGACAAGTTACAAAATAATTAAATTAAAATAAGCACAACAAAAGTATGAACAAGAAATAATTAATAGAAACTTTAAGCCAAATAGAATCTTAAAACATTCATTATGTATCCTCAACTTGTAACCGTTACGTAACTATTTTTAGGATTAGAGAAATAGGAGTACAACACAAATCCCAGACCGTAAAAATTTGTACTATATCTCAAACTCAACTACATTCTTCAGATAAATAACACAGACAAACATTCCATTTGTGGGCAAGATGTGCAAGATTTAAGTACACGACTGCTATAAAGTCAACATTGGCAGATCAGTTTCAAGAAAACCGTTTAATATTGCTCCTGACTACCTTCCCTCTTTTACTCTTCCACTCAGTTTCTTCCTCTCTCCATTCTTCTTGACCTTTCCCACTTCCTCTGGTAGTGCAAATTTTTCCATCGCTTCCTTTTCGAATTCCTCCATCTCATTGTCGTTTTCATCACTGTCCTCTAACTCGCTCTCCTCTCCTTCAGTCAAGTCCTCCAAAATGTTCCCCACACCTTCCACAAACTCTCTGAAAGGCATATGATCGTGAGCAAACACACCATTCTTAAAGAACTCCTTCACAAACTCACTAAGTTCTTCCTTCCTGGATGTTTGGTCCTCTGGATCCTGGAGCTTTGCCAGGTATTCCTGGAGAAGCATCTCAAAGTCATTTAGGCTGACTGGAGAGAGCCCTTCTGCTCGAGCACAGTCTGCTACACCACTGCATGGCTCCCTCTGCCTGTGATAGTGCTGTATTCTCTTTCTTTGTTTGGCCCAGTAGTTTTCATGGTCACGATTGTGACGTTTGGATGTCTCATATGTTGATCCACGCCTGTGTCGCACCTTATTGTTCCATTCCTTTTCATCCTTGTGTTGTTTCTCTTTTTCATTGTGACCATTTGTCGCCTCATTTTTATAGTAGTATGCCTTGTTCTTTTTTGCTTCCTTTATTCCCTCTCTTTTCCACATTCCATCTTTGGACCACTCCTCTTTCCCTCTCTGTGCCCAATCCTTTTCCTCCATTTTCTTTCCACCATACTCTTTGGAAAATTCTCTCTCACCTCTCCAAATTTTCTCTGTTTTCTCATTCACTTTTCCCTTACTCTTTCCTTTTCTAGACTCCTTTTCACCTTTCTCTTTCAATTCTTTCTTTTTTTCTTTATGGCCATTGCGGCCAGCCTCTTTTTCGTTTTTCCAATCTTTTTGCTCTCCTCTCAGTTTCCATTCTTTTTCCCCTTTCACTTCCTTGTTCCCAGTCTCTTTCCAGTCCTTCTTGTCTAATCTCCTTTCATTCTGTTCTCCATGTTTGTCTTTCATCCACTTTTTATCTTCTTTCCATTCTTTTTTCTCCTCCCACTCTTTGAAAGCTTTCTTTTTTCCAGTTTCTTTTTGCATTTTACCATCCTCTTGTTTTTTGTCCTTCCACTCTTTTTCATCTTTGCTCTTCCATGCTTTGCCCTCCTCTTGGTTGCCTTTATCTTCTTTCCAATCTTTCTTTTCCATCATCTGTTCATCTTCTTTTTTGACACAATTTTTCTTTTGACATTCTTTTTCTCCTATGCTTTTTTCTTTCTCCCCTCTCATTTTATCCCAATGTGTCTTGATCTTAATTTCTTGCCTTTCTTTGGGTAGTACGTCTCTTGAGTCTCCAGTAGAGGGCATCCCAGAATCTGCAACAGGATGCACAGGTTCTGCTTGTCCTGGAATAGAGCAAAGATGACAAATTATAATTAGGTTTCCTTTGTAATTCATGTTTATGTGCAAAACAGTAAAAAAAAAAAAAAAAAAATGCATAGTTTTCTTCCAAAAGGAAAAGCATACAAAAGACTAAAGAGGGGTTAAAAGGTTATGCTGAGACTTCACATGTCTTATTGAATGTGATGAATAATGGAATATAGTCAGCTGGTGAAAATTTAATAATAAACTCCAACAAGGTCATCAGTGCCCTTAAACAAAACAGAGCATTTTTGTCATATATAATATTGATAAAATACAATAAACAAATATTGTTAATAAAAATATATTAAATAACAATTTAGGTTGAAACTTTTATGTGAGAACCATGGAGTGCTACAAGAGAATATTTATATTGATAAAATATTAATTAAAAACATACAGTACTGTAAAAAGTATTTGCCCCTTCCTGATTTCATAACAAATTGTTTTAGATCTTTAAAAGAGATATAACATAAAACAAAAGGCAACCTGAGTAAACACAAAATAGAGTTTTCAAATATAATATTTGACTGTAGTGCCCATTTAAGGTCCTGCCACAGAATCTCAATCGGGTTCAAGTCAGGACTTTGACTAGGCCACTCCAAAACTTTAATTTTGCTTCTTTTGAGCCATTCAGAGTTGGACTTATACCTACACTTTGGATCACTTTCTTGCTAAATAATCCAGTTGCGATAGAGCTTCAACTCAAGGACTGATGACCAGACATTCTCCTTTAGGATTTACTGGTAGAGCAGAATTCATGTACCCCTCAATTATTGCAAGTCACCCTGGCCCTGAAGCAGGAAAGCATCCCCACGCAATCACACTACCACCACCATGCTTGACCGTAATTATGATGTTCTTTGTGGAATTCTGTGTTTGTTTTACGCCAGATGGAATGGGACCCGTCTTCCAAACAGTTCCACTTTCGACTCCAGTCCACAGAACATTCTCTCAAAAGGTTGGAGAGTCATCAAGGTGTGTTTTGGCCAAATTCAGAGCCTTGTTCTTCAGGGTTTGCAGTGGTTTTCACCTCACCACTCTTCCATGGATAGCATTTTTGGCCAGTGTTTTTCTGATAGTTCCTTTTTCCTCATAATTTCTGGAATTCCTTTCGACCTTAGCATAATGTGCTACTGAGCGACATTTTAGCCAACTTCATGCTGCTGAAAAAGTTATATTTAGGTGTTGATTTGATTGAACAGGGCTGGCAGTAATCAGGCCAGTGTCTAGTCCAGCTGAACCTATTATGAATGCAGCTTCATAGATTTGGGGATTTAGTAACTAAGGGAGCAAATACTTTTTCCACAAAGGCCCAGTTGGTATTGGATAATGTTATTTATTGAGGCAAAAAAGTTATCACTTAAAAACTGTATTTTGCGTTCAAAATCAGGATGGGGCAAATAAAAATTCACAGCACTGTACATAATGATTTTATTTTATAAAGAAGAGACCACGGAGTGCAAATGAACCCAACCTAAGTGTATGATATTGGTCGCCAGGTATAACAGTTAAATAAAGAGTTTAGCTATCATTTTATGAAAATCTTTGACCACAGAATGTAGCTACTAACCAGTCAGAATCAAGAGCTGTGCAACACATGTATACACCATTCAGCCACAACATTAACACCACCTGCCTAATATTGTGTGGTGCCCCCTCGTGCCGCAAAAACAGTGCCAACCCGCATCTCAGAATGGCATTCTGAGATGCTATTCTTCTCACAACAATTGTAGAGCTGTTATCTGAGTTACCGTAGACTTTGTCAGTTCTAAACAGTCTGGCCATTCTCGATTGACCTCTCTCATCAACAAGGTGTTTCCATCTGCAGAACTGCCACTCACTGGATGTTTTTGGCACTAGACAGGCTGGTTTGACTATTTTTGTAACTGCTGATCTCCTGGGATTTTCAAGCACTACATTCTCCAGAATTTACTCTGAATGGTGCAAAAAAAAAAAAAAAAAAAACACAACATTTAGCAGTTCTGTGGACAGAAATGCCTTGAAGAGAGGTCAACAGAGAATGGCCAGACTGGTTCGAACAGACCGCTCTGTACAATTGTGGTGAGAAGAATGCTATTCTAAATTGTGGGTTGGTGCAGTTTTGGCGTCATGAGGGTGACCTACACAATATTAGGCAGGTAGTTTTAATGTTGTGGCTGATCGATGTATGTGTGTACTACACCTGTGCTTTGTGTAAGCTGTGATACGGTCCGTCTCAGATGATCCAGTTCTCTGTGCAGTAATGGCAGGGCCTCCAGCTCTCCCTTTGCTCTCTCACTTTCTTCTTTCATTCTCACGTTCTCTTGCTCCAGCTCTTTCTGAAAAGCAGGTAGCCTATCTAGTTCTCCTTTTATCTTCTGGCACTGTTTCTCCAGCTCTTCTCTCTTCACACGCTCCTTCTCTCCCTCCTCTGCCCAAAGCTGTGCTGCTTTCAGTTCAACTAGATGTTGCTGAGTTTACAACAAGACAAATAAAGAACACCGAACAACTGAAACACTTCGTAACTTTGTATTGTAGCATTATTTCAATAATAAAATAGAAATTAAATCAAAATTATAAACAGAAATGTTATTGGATTAATGATTTCTGCCTGCATTATTCTCATTTGTATGCTGTTTGGATAAAAGCGTTGACTAAATGAACATTCACAACACAAATTTTCAGTCCACCCAGCCCATTTATCGGAAACAGACTGCAAAAACCGGTCAAAAATAAATCGTCATTTTATTGATGTCAGAACTACCGGTTTTGAAAGCTTTCATGTTAACATACTGCCATTCATATTTGTATATCAATGGCTATTCATTATTCGGCAGGCACTTTGTAAATCATTTCACATGCAAAGAGGTTAGTCAACTGTAAGAGGTAATTCACATATAGGCTGTACATTTTAAAAGTACACTGTCAAAAACAACCTGTTTAATTCCAAGCGGTTCACGGTGGATGTACAATCTTTAAGAACACAATTGACATATGTGTATATATATGAAGTGTAGACTAAGGCCCCTTTAATGGAACAACTCCATCTTTAAATAAGAAGTTGAGTTGGTTTGCACATGCCTGTACCTGAAGCTGTGCCTGTAGTACCAATATTTGCTGATCGTCCTTTGCCTGTTTGCTTAAAATATCTGGAGGCTGAAGACCAACAGGTGTGTCTCTGGAGACCTCAGGATTCAGCCACTCCTATCACACACAAAAACATAAATTCTGTCAATAAAAGTCATAAACCAACTACATAAAAACAAATGCATTTAAGGTCTAAAAATTGCAGAAAAAAAAAGGAGACTGCCAGGAGAGAACATTATCTGACCTGATTTGTAGGGCCTTTCAGCTCTCCAACGTCAATGTCCCCTTCAGAGGAAGAAACAGAAGATAAAGCAACTCAAACCTAGATCATTATTAATGGGAAAGGTCAACCCAAAAAAATAATTCTGCTATCATTTACTCACCCTCATGTTGTTCCAGTCCAAACCCATATAACTTAGGTGGAACGTTTGCCCGATTTTATAAATTTCAGTAGGTTATTCCCCATTCCCTTTCACTGTATGAAACTAATGCGATGAAAGCGAATGGTGATGGAGGCTACTATTCGGCTTAAAATCTTTGTGTTTTACCAGAGAGAAAAAAAAATAATAAGGGTTTGAATCAGCATGAGGGTGAGTAAAACAAATAATTGACATATTCCAAAAAAATCATAAATTAACATTGGGCCATGTGATAAAGTTGGGATGTAAAAAAGTAACATTAATTTCACACATAGCATCCAATACAGACAACGTGCAAAGGATAAACACCGTAAACCAGTGGTTTGGAAATGAAATGTGCAATGTTCAGAGTTTAATCTAAAATCTTGTCTATTCATTCTAAATGTTTAGTGTACGCAGAATTTATCACTGTGATTTAATCTGACATGGTCATTCATTCACAGTGGTTCACAGTTGCTTTGCATCAACTTGACATTATAGGAAATTAAACATACCGCATAATACTGCATAAAAAGCAACAGCCATGATGATTTTTATTGTACAGAGCTAAAAAGACTTTGATAGAAACACAATAAAAAATTATCCAGTGTCCTGCAGCTCTATATGAACACCTATAACTTTTAATGTATTTAAAAGCTTCAGAGACTGAAAGTTTTAGGTTGAAGGGCTGAAAATTAGAATGCCCCTAATAGTGACTGGATGAGCCAGGTTTGAAAATCCCATCTCTGAACTTTCTATACTGATACTTCAAGTTGCTACAGTACATTGTACAAACTACATTATTTAGTACAAGTATTCTGATTATTATTAATAATAAACAATTAAAACGATGGAGTTTTTTTTGAAAATGTTTTATAATAATAATGCAGTTGCCGCCATTTCACAAAAGCAATTAAGAGCATGTAGTGCCTTACCTGTGGGGAAATCACTCTAATGCAAAGCCTCTTGAAGATTATTGCTTTAAATATTTTGAGTACATCACCAAAAGACACACACGGTATTAATGAGTTTACGTCCAGCACATGGTCAGGTAAGCAAGAGCACATGCATGTTTTCAACTGCAGCAACCGTTCACCAGCAAATGACTGTTAGCTAAAGCATCTCATTTCTAAACCCCTGCAACATCAAACACACATTCTCTCTTTCTCTTCACCTACCGTCATCCGGGTCCATGAGCAAACCTGTGGAATAATACATCTCAGTCTCACAGGAATTATTCAAATTCACTCTCTGATATGGGCTATGAACATTTGGTCTCAACCTTTTATCCAAAAATGAATGCCAGTTTGTCCAGGTGCATTTAGAGACGCTACAAACCAGCTTTATGAATGTGGGTTGAAGTATAACACAAATTAGATTCTGAATATGTAGTTCATGTAGTGATTGAAAGCTTAATAATTGTGGCCTAAGAGCATCATTTTTATTATACTACAGTATATGATGACACACAGTATTTAAAAGCATATGAAGCAAAGAATAATCCAATCACAGATTACTTATCACAAATATATTGTGCAGACACATATACCGTAACTAACGGTACAAGTACACAGCAAAAAAATATTTTCAAGACTTAAAATTCCCTAAACATTCTTAAACGTGATTTATTAACTCGTAAAGCAAAATGGCATAAGATAGGTCTTGTTTTAAGAGAAATCTGACAGAATTAAGTGAACTTTAGACTTAAACAGGAAACAAATCTGCCAATGGGGCTAGACAAATAAACTTTTTCCGTTTGAATTAAGTGCACTTTTCTTACTCCATTGTTGAACAGCTTTTACTTGTTTTAAGCATTTATCTTACTAGATTCTGTAAGATTTCTCTCAAAACAAGACTTAAAAAATCTTTAGGAAGTTTGATTGTCAAGTAAATAAATCATGTTTTAAGAAAGTTTAGATCATTTTACTGGAAAACAAGATAAAAATACTTGTCTTGAAAATCATTTGTTGCCATGTATAAAGTGCTAAATGTCTGACTGAATATGGCAACCACTAAATTTTACTTTCTAATAAACCAAGAGAACAGTACAGCAATCTACAGGCCAAGAGCCTCAAATGTATGAAAATAAGAAAACAGGTGGTTTATGCCTCATACTCACCAGAGAAGAAAATGGCTCCTAGGCCTAGAAGAACGACAGCTCCAATGATGCACTTGTTCAAAGAAAAGACTGTTTCCTCCTCTCTTTGAGGGGGCTGGAACTCTTCCTCATCCCCCTCTTCATCGTCCTCTTCGTCATTCTTGCCATGGTCCAAAGAGCCCAGGTGGGAGATGTTCCTCTTTCGTAAACACTCTCCCTCCTTTCCTTTTGTTTCCAACACTTCTACATCTGGCTTGGTCTCTACGGAATTCAGGACACATGATTATTCAGGAATATTATTGAGTACTTTATAACATGGTTTGCACATGATTCAGCAATACAAACAAATCCCATTTTACATCAAATAAAGCTAGCTAATTAGAGCAGCTATATCACTCTTTTGTGTAAAGTTTAGAAGGTCCTTTTGGAGCCATGGATGCTTCAAATGTGTGGTATAGTAGCTTTTACATACATTGCTTTAGCTAACATGTTTTGCACTGGTAGGATTTGTTCCTGGATGAGCATTAATTGTTGGGGAAGGCTTAGGGTAATGATTGTTTGATAGGAATGTTGTTCCAGGAGAAAAATAAAAAGGTTCACTGAGAAACATTTCCAACATGTTTAAATAGTGTTGTGCAAGCAAATGCACAATGCAAATGCAGTCACACAGAAAGTCCTAGTGTAATCTACAGAATCATTCAACTGACATTACTTCAACTAAAGCCCAGTGCACATTGCAATGCACACTGTACAATTAGGGCCACAGTCTGAGACAAAATGGAAGTGTACACCCATCTTAATTAAATTCAAAGATGTAAAATAAATATGGACATATCATCACGAGTGTACATATACCGTTTAAAGTTTGTTTTTTATTCGTTTTTAACGCCATGCCAGCTTCTATGGTCATTTCCATGGTGAGAAATGTGCAAGCAATTCTAAGAGGTTTTTAAAATACATTTTTCCTAAAAACTCTACAATTGCGTTCGGTTTGATTTTGTTAAACATTTCTTCCAGAGTGCGGACTGAATAAAAAAACGTTTCTCAGAGGGTTAAGAGCAGTAAATCTAATAAAACATGTTTCAGGAATAATGTATTCTGGCAGAAGGTACATGTTGGTGAATCTTCTCCTAATATTAAGAACTTGTGTGTCTATACCATTTAAAGAGATATAAAAGACAGACTGAGCAACTACAAAAACCACAAGTCTACAATGTCCTAAGAATTCAGGTACAAGCAAATGTTTACTGAAACATGGAATAAACAGTTTAGAGAATAATGTGCCCAAAATTAAATCAGAGCTGACTCGCTGTATATTAAAGTACAACATTAAACAAAAATAAAGTCCATCATCATTTCATATCAGACCAGCCAACTGCAGTTAGACTATAATTTGACCACCAACAATGCTTAAAATATATACAGTACATATACAAAACAGAGAAAGACAAAGTACTAAAAACATTTTAACTCATTTACCGGTAAATAAAAAAGAAAAAAGGTAAAACACACAGAACTAGATGCAACAAATTATGTAACACTTTTGCATGATTTTCCTTGTACTTCTCACCTTCTGTTATGGTCTTTCTAAGGTGAGACTCCTCAGTTTTAAATTCCTCTCCCCCCTGACAAACTGAAGCAGGAAATGTGCTTGATCCAGAGATAGTATTTGTGTGTGTGAACGAGTCAAAGAATGAATCGCCATCAGTTCTGGGAGAAACTGGGCTCTCTGAGTAACCTGAAAGGGCACTTAATTCCTCTTGGTCAGCTGTCCAGGAGCTGAGGTCCTCAGCAGTGCTGCTGATAGAGGTGGAGTCCTCATCGATATGGGCTGCATTTAGATGGGCTCGATCCTCACTGGTTTCTGGAGGTGTCACCTGGAAATCATTTGGCAGACCAAAATGTAACTAGACAGGTACAGTTTGTCAAGACAAACTTTGATGTTGGCTGGAAAGAGCCTATTCTGAAAGTTTAAACTAGTTTTATAAGTTTTACGTGTTGTTTGTTATACAAACATTACAGTAAGACAAACAGACAGCCAACTAGCTAGCTACATAGTCCGACAGACTGAAAGTAGTTGGCAACACTGGATTTGTTTCAATGAAAAGTAGCTAAAGCCTACAAAAAATGTTGGTAAGGACATAATGCATTAATTAGCATATTCATGATGTCATATACATGATGTATTTGCATTTACATTTATGCATTTGGCAGACGCTTTTTACCAAAGCGACTTACAGTGCACTTATTACAGGGACAATTCCCCCGGAGCAACCTGAAGTGGAGTGCCTTGCTCAAGGACACAATGGTGGTGGCTATGGGGATCGAACCAGCTACCTTCTGATTAACAGTTATGTGCTTTAGCCCACTATGCCACCACTCCACTCGCATTCTGCCTTGTGTCAGCCCTTTACATCTTTTTGCTTCTCCCCAACTTTCTGTGCTCACATACTGTATTTTAATACAGCTGAATTCCCAATAAAGCTCATTTACATATTTGTTCTGTTGTCATGAAACTTTGCTTTTCATGATTTTCATCATGTATGAAAGTGACTGAAATGCCGTCCATTAAGACTATGTTAACCAGTAGTCACTTCTAAGCTGCTGCTCTGCACTGCTAAAATCCTAAAATAAAAACTGTAAAATTACATGCAAAACAATCACTCAGAGAGATCGTTAGAAGCGACAGAATGTCTTATTTTTTCTCTCACACAGTGCACAGCCTCAGTCTGTGTAATAGTTAGTAATAAGCAAGAAAAATAATGGTCAAATTAAATTGTTTAAATTAAAACAAAAGGAGCAAACATACAGATTATTGATTGGTCCTTGGCAACTCTGTTTGAACATGTGCAGCTCATTCACGTCTGTCTCAGCTGCCGTGCAGTGAACTGAATATACTGCCACTCACTGAACAGAGTAGATGCAGAGAGGTGTGTCTGCGGCGAGAAATAAAGACCTCATGCTTGCACGGCAGTACTGGTGACTCTTCTATAGAAAGTAGCTAAGATTTATCAAAAAAGTCACTTGATTTGTCGCTAGGTGCTTTTTAGAAAAAAGTCGCTAAAGGGGTCTGAAAAGTCCCTAAATCTAGCGACAAAGTTGCTAAGTTGGCAACACTGTCAGACAGACAGATATAGAGATCAATGGGCTAGTCTAGAGTTTAGATCATTAGAAGGGTATAAAAGACAATTTAAATAGTCTTTTCTGGTAATCGTTTATCCTATCAAATAATATCTGAGATACATGGGGGTCTGTCCCAAAACCTAATGAGCTAATCACAGTGCATTCTGAGATTGGATACCCAGGGAAGGACACATACGATGCCACATTGGCCAGAGTAAGATATCTTGGTAGAAGCAAAATTAAGATACAGCTTGGAACAGCCGACACATATTAGCATGCTTATACTGCCTTAAAATGCTGCCCCCAGAGGCAGCTCATTAGGTTTCAGAACATACCCAGGGTTTATACTAGACAGGATGAAAAAAAAAATTGTTAGAGGAAAGACACCTGAGGTAGCTCTGGAGGCTGATTATCCTTTGCATGCTCTGACGCATGGGTGTGAGCTGGATCAGACGGCTCCTGGGTTGATGGCTTTGCCTGAGGCTGGAGCTCAGCTGCTTCAGAGGAGTGCTGTACCAGGTCAATATGGCCCTCGGTTGAAGGCTCAGGTGCTGTTGAAGAGGATGGCTCTCCCTCAATCTTAGTACTTTCAACTTCTGGACCCACATTCTCAACTCCAGGCTCCTGCATATGGAAATAGATAATTGCTTTATTTACTGACCTCACTCAAGCTCTCAAATCTAAGCTCTTCCAAACTCTAATCAAGATAGCTATCAGACACATTCAACAGTGTACTTACTACAAAGGGATAGTTCACCCAAAACTGAAAATTCTCTCATAAATTTACTTACCTTCATGCCATCCCACATGTTTATGAATTTCTTTCTTCAGCTGAACACAAAGATTTTTAGAAGTATATCTCAGCTCTGTAGGGTTCATACAATGCAAGTGAATGGTGGCCAGAAATTAAAATCACCAAAAAGCACATAAAGGCAGCATAAAACTAATCCATAAGACTCCAGTGGTTTAATCCAGGTCTTCAGAAGTTATCCGTTAGGTGTGGGTGAGAAATAGAAACAGACAATATTTTAGTCCTTTTTTACTATAAAACTACTATAAAACTTGTCCAGTGAGTGGCAATATGCACAAAAAATGTGATTTGCTAAAAAAACTAAAGAAAAATGTGGATGTGAAAGTGGCAATTTATAGTAAAAAGGGACATAAATATTTGTCTGTTTCTCACCCACACTGTTAATTTCACTCCTGAAGATTAGGATTAAACCAATGGTGTCGTATGGATTACTGTTATACTTTGTGATTTAAAAGTTCTGACCACCATTCACTTGTATTGTGTGGACCTACAGAGCTGAAATATTCTTCTAAAGTCATACACATCTGTGATGACATGAGGGTGAGTAAATAAGATAATTTTCATTTTTGAGTGAACTATCCATTTAATAGTTTGTTCTAATATATCAAAGAATTATAGTTTTCAAACCACAGAGACTTTCCTCCCATGCCATGAAACACATACCTTCACCTCTGGAGTAAGAGGAGTCTGGTTGTTGCCATTGGCACTGTTGCTGTTATCAGACATTGCCCCCCTAGTGGCTTTGTCCAGCAACTGAAAACCACAGTTAGGGGTTAGTCACCAAAGCTCTCAGAAAAAGGATCAACTCGGTTTACATTCAGCTACATCAAAAGACAAACACAAGAAGTGCAATCTGAATTGTGAGATGAGTTGTTGAATAATACCATGATCTCAAGTCACAAATGTTAAAAGGAATGGTTCACCCAAAATTAAAATTCTTTTTAATTTCATCACCCTAAAGTTGTTTCATATAGACTTTCTATCTTCCGTGGATACAAAGGGAGAAGTTAGGAAGTATGTCAGTCTCAATCACCTTTCATTTTTACTCCAGTTGTCTATCAGACATGTAAACCAAACAGAAGATGTTTAAATAGGCTTATAGAGATAGGGTAATGAGCAAGTTCAGTAAAGAGAGTGACTGCACTATAGGCCCCTAAGTGTAAAAAGAGGCATAAAACTTAGGGAGAGTGGGAAAAGTCCCTAGAAGTGATATAAGTGCAGTGAAAGAGTTTTCACTTCATTAGTATTATCTTCATGTCGTTCCATTGGTTACACCATCTGTCCTATAGGTGGCAAATGCTTTGGCAAAGAACTGGGTAACTAAGGATGTCAGTCAAACAAGAGAAACAGCCCTAAAGGCATGCAAGGAAGAGTAGTGGAGTTATTTTCATAGTGACAGCACACACAAAAAAAGGAATACTTCTAGAATACCAGTGAGAAAACGAAGACAGGCGTTGGTGTCTTTTCCAACTGTCATCTCAGTTATTCACAGCAAGTTGTTGAAATATTTTTTATTCATGAAAAAACATTGTGAATACTTGTGAATATTCAGTAGATTTATTCAATCAAGCATAGGCTTCTGTGAAGCCAAATAGTAAAGGTTTGGGCAAATGTTGAAAATAAAAGAGGCCTAAATCACCCATGTAACACTTTGTGACACACTTCACTCTTTAATAAGGATATTTTTTCCCTATCCCAGTAATTTGGGTATGCTAATAATGTGACTCCCAGGAGAGATTTTTTTGAATGTAGCCATGAGAGTTGATGGCTGAAATAGATAACAGCTAAAAATAATACAGAAAGCAGCACAAAGACACACCTAAATAAACTGGTGTTATTTGAGAGAAGTCTGATATTAAGAAAATACTGAATTGCAATATTAATTTGCAGTTAGCAGAGGAAGTTATCATCTGACATGTATTGCATGAACTTGCCACGCAGATCTTCTGAAAACTCTGGTAACATGTTTACATTCACAGACAGACAAGAGCTGAACTTTCCCAAGCTTCTTAATGTCTTCAATGCAGTACATTGCAAGTACAATACTTACAAGCATTTACCATGATATTTTCCACAAAATACTACAGCTACTAGTTGTCATTACTAACATAGTGACATCAAGGAGATCCCGTATTAATTTATGATGCATAATTTTGATTACTAATAATTACAATTATATTCCCACAGTAGCAATAACAACTTTGAGAGCACTATGAAATTTTGGTGGAAGCTGGTTACCATGGAAAATGTTTGTAAGGTACACTAGTAGGTATGGAAACGAATTGAGTTGAGACAGTAATGGAAAAGTTTCATTCGTTCGCTTGTCACTCTTATCTCTCATCATCTCCTCCCAAATGCCCATACAAGGAAACACTTCATGTCATAAGATAAGAACTTGGGCACAACGAAAGATGGTTTCTATGCAACATGAAAACTGTGCTGCTTGCCATCATATGATCTACGTATTCTTGCATGTTAACAAGTATATTGTATGAACTTCTGCGTACATTTCTAGAATACACAAGGGGCGTGTTCAGTTCAAAAACCGCAGGCAAATAAATGTTGGAGTCGCACTTTACATAAAGACATGCACATGTCGGAAATACAAAGAGACAAGAGCACAAAGTTCACGAACAGACAAAGTAAAAGTTCAGCTGCAAACAGAACCATACCTCACAACTCTGTCCGTCTGTTATATCGCTGTATTCTCCACAACCCTCTCGTCTCGTGCAAAGTGTGAAGCGTACAGTTCTGTTGTCACGCCTCTCTGGTCCCTGAAGTTCTCCACCAATCACCACTTGACTCATCTTTATTCCGCCCATATTCAGCGTTCTCCACCAATAACAACATTCTATATCCTCCAATACACCTTTGTCTTGACTGACACGCACAGGTGACATGAAAATTAGGTGCATGTGTTGTACTAATTGCGTTTCAAAATGCCTTATTTGCTTTAACAAGCACCACTTTTTACAATTTTGCTCATATCGGAAGAAACCCTTTTTAGGAGGGCTACAGCCCCCCCTAAAATCATCTCAGACCCTGTTACAATCTGTGACTTTGCAATCAGCAAAGTTTTTTAAAACAGCTGCCGCCGCAACGCTGCATTAGTTTCAAGCGCGAAGCGCTTTGGCTGCCTTTCTAACCTGTAAAGACTGACTACAGCGCGATCCAATAGCTTTGGAGTGTGGGCTGTGTACAAGCATATCATTGGTTTGACCCACTGAACGAATACGCCCCATGAATGAGCGCGGACAAGCGGCTGTGTCTCGTTTCGAATGCTGAAAGCTAGGTAGGACGCGTCCTTTGAAGGCTGCAGTATACCGAGCGTCCTCTTTTTAACAAGTCTCGTTTAAACGAGACAGCACTTATGACAAACGGAACGTAACGTAACATGGTTGCTATGACAGCACGCCACTCTTTAACAAGCACGAGCGCTTGGAGTGAGAAGGGAACAAAGTCCCTCTGGAAGGGAATGTATGAGGTACATTTTAGGAGAATTATAATGATGTAAAGAGAAAAGAAAATAGTAGAATACTTTAATTATATATTAATATAATTATTCATATTATATACTCTGCACCCATCTACAGAGGTACTTCAAATTCATTCCTTGCGTTTGAACATCATATTTACGGGCAAATTGTCATCATTTTTTAGACATTTCCATTGAAGCAGAATTGTGGGTTGTGGGTGCCCACGAAGGGAATTCCCGTGAAAGAAGGTCTCTTTTCTGAAACGAGACCGTCACCGTCTCGATGACGTATGCGGCCGACAAATGCGACTTCCGAAGGACGCATCCTTCCTAACGAGACACAGCCTGCGTCTTATTGCCTACATCCGAAAATGTAGGCAGCTGCCTTGCTTCCTAATCCGTTAATGGCTTCTAATGACCGCTGTTTTGAATATATGGAACTCAGGAAAGTTTGAAAAACACCTTATTTTCATCCTGTCTCAGTATACAGTCTCCAAAGGCTTTCCATGTTTTCGGATGCAGCTAATATGATTGTCATGCGCAGCAGTTCACATATGCTTTGTTGTCATTTGTGGCGAAAATGCTTATGATATTAAAACTTTGATAAAGTCTCTTAGAAGACATGTTGATTTGAATAAAGCTGCGTTCACTCTGCCAGCTTCTTTGTCGCTGCATGTCGCCAGAGGCTGGCTGTTCGGTCGCTAGTGGTGTGTATGGAGAGTCTAAACCGCACTGTTTCTTTACAATTATTATTATTATTATTATTAAAATATTAGGATCTCGTGAACTCTACCATCTTCTCTCGTATTGACAGTCGCTCCCAAAAGTCGCTCTTCATTTGCATAAACATTTCTTATCTTGTCGCGTCGCTGGACACGTCCACATCCGGTCGCCGTTGCTCTTGTTGCTGGAAGTCTCCAGCTCTCATTGAAAATGAATGAGATGAGGTTGATTTGTCGCTGCGTGTTGCTGGCAGTGTGAAGTATAATTAGACTTGTTTCAGTCTCTGTGCTTTATCAATTTTAAAATCTAGGGTGGTTTTAGCATGTTGCTATGCAGTTGCTAAGGTTTTTTTTTTTAGTTTCTGGCTCAAGACAAAAAGCCCATCACCAAGTCTGACATTCTCTGAAGATGGCTCAGGTCCATCTTTTAGTAAATGTATGGGATTATGTAGTTTTATCGTCCTATAATCTTAAATATTATTAGTATTATTTTTAAAGTAATAGCACACCTCTTCACAAACTGTACGACTTAAGGTATCATTCAAGTCAGTGGCACAAATGGTGCAATATTTAATACTTGGGTTCAGGGACGAATCTAAGATATCAGTCTCGGGGGGCTCAGCCCCCAATGACACTATTAATGTGCACAATTAATGTATTCAACTCTTTAGCAGATAGTGTTTTATTTTATTTTTTTATGGTGTTTACAACATTCACGATAGCTGGCTAATATTCATTCAGAATTTTGTAATTTTCTATAATAAACACACTTATAAAGTAATTAAATGACACTGAAAACTTAAAACATTCAAATAAAAAACAAATATTTTACATTAACAAATAAAAAAATAAATTACAATATATATATATATATATATATATATATATATATATATATATATATATATATTTATTTATTTTTTGAAAATCAATCATTTAGCACCCACTGTAGATTTAAACTTATACCAAACACCACAAAAACGATTACAATAAATATCACATTTAGCTTGGTCGAACTTTAGTGGAGGGAATTAACTCTGTATGTCATTTAACTCGTGATTCAAGTCTTTTGATTTCGATCAAAAGAGAAAATCAATCCAAAAAGAAATTTTAATTTAAATAGAATAACCTTAGTAAAATAAAGGTATTATATATATATATATATTTGGGCTGTCGATTTAACGCGTTAATTCAGTGCGATTAATTTGACAAAAAATAATGAGTACATTTTTTTTTACGCAATTAATTGCATGCCCACAGACCCTAATAAGGCAGATTCCTGAGAAATACAAGCTTGTAGTACCACCTGTTTACTCCAGAGGGCAGTAAGTGAAATTTCAGCTGTACGAGCAACGCAGCAGTTTATACAGTGAAGAAAACACTTCAGTAGGCAGAACAACACAAACATGCATCACATTCTTGCGTTCAAAACACTCGAAGGAGCGCAAATGCGAACTAAGGGATCTCAAGATGTGTTTAAAGATTGAGTATTAAACTATATTTAACTTGACACAGTGACCTAAACATTTTATGCTTATGACGCAACACACCCGAGACGCTACACAAGCATGTCTGATGTAGGTGTAAATTGTCTGGGTCCTTAAACAAGCCCTCATAATAAATCTCCAACTGATTGACAAATTCACTTGTGAAATGGATTGCTGTGAACTGTATGCCAATGATTGACTTATGATCAATAATATGGTAGTAAACAATACATTGTATTCTAAAGCCACTTTTATATTGTTTTATCAATGATGAACTCTTCTGCTACAGGAATGTAAATCATTTGAATTAATATTTATATATGTTATATAACATTTTAATATTTAAAGATAACTATGTATAATTATATATTGATATAAATATGTATAATCATTATATATTGAGTTATTTTTATATGAGGGGCTTTCTCAGCAAATATTTGTATATGCGATTAATCGCGGTTAATTCATCGGGACACCATGTAATTAATTCCATAAAAAATTTGTATCGATTGACAGCCCTAATATATATATATATATATATATATATATATATATATATATATGTGCCTTTTTAACCTTAACGGTATTCAAAGTGCTTTAGACTGAGACACATTCATACACCAATGACGGCAGAGCAACCATGCAAGGTGCTAGCCTGCCATTGGGAGCAACTTGGGGTTCAGTGTCTTGCTCAAGGACACTTCGGCATGTGGAGTCGTGTGGGCCGGGATTCGAACCACCAATCCTGCGATTAGTGGCCAACCTGCTCTACCAACTGAGCAAAGGAAAATCAGTCCAGGATTTTACATAGCAACTGTACAGACACAAAAGAATAGTTCAGATTCGTTCAGATAATCATGTATAAATCACTCTTTTACGCCAGTAGATGGCAACGTCTTTAATGTGTTTTGAGTCATTAATAGAATAAAATAAATGTGTGCCATCAGCACATATGACAGAACATGACAAAAGGGATGATGAATATATGTCTTCTCCCAAACTACTTTGTGTCAAGTGTTTTGTATGCATACCCTCAGCATGTTTATGGCATATTGTCTAGACTGTTAATGAAGTTAATGTATTTTTTTTTTAAATGTATTTTATGTTTCTTTATATAAAAACAGTTATATTATACTGTCAAAATTGTTTGTGCTTTAAATGTTGAATTTTTTTTTCATCCCTCCTATTTTCTTAAGAAACGGCACCCTTCGGTTGTCCTTCATTTGTTCCATATACATAAAATCTCCCACTTCATCTTGTAAATAACAATAAACTGTATTATTCATTAAACCTCATCTGTTGAAATATGAATATGTACAAAATTCTTCATCTGGTAAATATAGGCTTTAAAAAGTTTAAAATGTGTTAAATTATTAATTATAGAGCATTCATTGTAAAGAAGCCAAGTTGTCGTATTTTCAAAATAACAGCCCCTCATGTGTTTGGGGCCTGTTTACAGTTAATTTAGTTTACAGTATTGTTTATTTTTCTTATTAATCTGATTATTATTCAGATTTTGGTTGAACGATAAACTGCATCTTGAATTTTATACATTTTTGGCTCTTGTAGCCTTAATTTGTGTGGCCATTATAGTAAGGAAAGAAAGACTAAGAACTTCTTTAACATTCTCTAAATTGATTTTAAAAACTATTGGCAGATCAATAGTTTGTCAGCCTTGTCCACCATATTAGTTATAGTATTGGCAAAATCCACCATCTGTCGACCTCAACATATGTACAATGGCACTAAAGCAAAAAATATATAAATAATAAAAATCTGTTTTATTGTGGTCCTAATGTACAGTATATGATGATAGGGAAAAGAGTAGGCAAGGGAAAAGAAGATAAGTGGGAGTAAACACCATGTGAAATTGACTGGAGCCACACAGAAGGCAGAGTGGGAGATAATAAACTCTGATTAGAGCCCTAGAAGGGATGAGGAGTGTAGGATTATACATGCAGAAGAACTGAAACAACATGATTTGAATCTAGGATTTCCAAACTTTGCAATCCTGGAATTCTTCACCATCATAAATCAAATGGCCCAGGCATCCTCATTGGTCAGAAAGGCCCCTCTGCATGACCTCCTGATCTTGCATTTCTCTTTGAAAGGTTTCCAAAAGACCATCAGATTTGCACGACTCGAATACAAAGATATTTCATCTTAATCCAGGAACATTTTACACAGTCACAGTACTTTACCGAGTTAGACTTCTAAAATGTACGGAATGCATTTAATGATTTATACAATACCTTGTCTTGCTAGGTAATTCTGAAATAGCTATTAACTGTGGTACCTTGTATAAGTGACAAATTAATGGTTATAGCCTGATGTACTTCTTTAAAATGTGTGTAATGTTTCATCAATGTTGTATAACACATGAATTAACCAGTATTATTTTGTAACAAGGGATTGTTACCCTTTGTATTGTTACCTACACGTATAATATCCATCAAAAAATGTCATGTTTAGGATGTAAACGTTCGCTGGCATATGCAGAGAAAGCTAATGACAATGAATATCATGTCTCTTGTACCATTCTCAAGATATAAAAGTTAATGATTAAAACATATACTATTTTTGAGCGGGAGATTTGTAAGACTCTGGAACAAAGGACCATAAAATCAGCTGTCAGAAAGGACAGCCCAGTTGTGACTCTGAAAAGTCACTTATGATTGGCACAGGACACCTTAGGGGATGTGGCCAGTTTCAGTTCAAATGTTTCCTAACAGGAAGAACACTTCCTCTTCTCTCTCCTCTCTCTCTCTCTCTCTCTCTCTCTCTCTCAACTCTTCTCTTCGCTCTTCTCTCTTCCTCTCTTCTGCCTGCATGTGCTTCGTCTGGTCGCTCCGCTTACTGCCAGGTCCATGCCATCTGAGGCCCAAGGAAGTTCGGGACTCGACATCCCGAGAAAGCTTGTCACTCTCTACGGGTCATACACCCATGAGACGGCCTCGCTTCAAATAGTCATATTAATACTATAGTTCATAGTATTACCTCATTCATACAGACAATAACTTTGATCTTACAGTGGTCCAAAACATCGTCGGAACGAACTTTCGACCAAGCGCCAAGAACCAAGCAACACAAAGAACGCAAAGAAACACCACAAAGACAAGCAAGTACATCTCCAATATTGTACTCAAAGAGCTGGTGTATTAATTAAATAATTTGGTAATCTGATAACAAATCGTAGTAGACTCAAATAAGGATAAATGGTTCTTAAGGCATTGTTAACAGACTCCATAAAGTTCATTTTCACTGAATTGATCATTTATTTCACATTCTGTCACTCTTTTCACCAAGCTGTCTCATGTATATTTGGGTTAAATTAGATTTATGTTTAGAATAGTAATAAAGTGTGTCTGTATTCAAAGATGAATGACTGGAATATTTTGATAAATAATCTCATCCCTGTTTCTAAAAGATTTAGCTTCAAATCTGTACCTAAATATGTGTGATATTATTTTCAATAAGCCATGAGAATAATATCACTCCAATAAGTGAATTAATCATAATTCTCTTTTTAAAGCTAATTCAAAAGCTTACAGTAGAAATTGTGAGCTGATACAACAAGACGTTGTATTACAAATTTAATGGTGGAGAATTTATTCAGACAAATAATCTAGTTATTTGTCATTTATCTAATTTATAATGGTTGTCGAACACGACTAATTCTGTTATACATTTTATTACCTAATAATGTATAATAAGGACAGTTTAATTTAGTTCATAGCTCACATATTTTGCAAATTTAGCATACCAAATATACTTACATATAATGGTGTGAGAATGAGGGCACTTTAAAGTTCCCTCTTAAATGTCGCATATAAAATATCTTACAGGAGCACCACTTAAAAGAAACTATACAAAATGGGGGGTATCATCTATGGAGCAGAACGATATGGAATAAGGAAGAAAAAGTAAAAGGCACCAATGTTGGAAAGCAAGTCCAGTTGAATGACTGATCCGAGAGAAGTAACTTAAGTTGTGGAGGAAGGCTTCCACAAGGAGAAAGAAGACATCAACGTACTCCAGAGATACATCAAATGCCACCTAACAAAATGAGCAGAGAACTTGCGGAAATCACGCAAAAAAACAAAACGAGAAAGATCACGCTTCTTCAAATGCCCTTTAAAATGTGTGAAAACATTTTTTGCCAAGGAGAAGGGACGAAGCTTGGAAATGTCAAAACAAGATCTGGAGGAACATTTAGAAAGGAAAATACATGATTCCTTCAGACAATCCACCAGTTGAACAGCTGTAATACTGGATGTACGTGAGCCCTCCAAAGTGGAGAGAGGTGGAGCACTCAGTAAAACGGGCAAGCACATAATCTGCCCCAGGGCCTAATGGGCTTACATACAGAGTATGTAAGAGTGCTCCTGATGTTCTACACTTCCTTTGAAACTAATAGATGTGTTTCTTACCCACACCTATAATATCGCTTCTGAAGATATGGATTTAACCACTGGAGTCTTATGGATTACTTTTAAATGGCCTTTATGTGATTTTTAGAGCTTCAACGGTCTGGCTATAGGTTAATTATGACAAAAGTACTGATTAATCTAGATCCGTAGTTTGTCAAGACAAACTATAATGTTGGTCTGACAAAAACTTGTCTGAAATTTTAAAATTATTTTGAAATGCTTGAAGTTAAAAAATGTACAGGCCTTATGGTAAGAAAGAAAGAATCTTACAGCAGATTAAAGGCTTTTGTGTAAGTTTTGACAGCTGAAGTTTGAAATCACAAACATTCAAAAACAGACTCTTAACTCATTTTAACATTCTGTCAATGTAATGTAGTCTAGGGTATTTTTGTACACTTTGAAAAGGCATAAATGATGCATTCGCAGGGCTTTTTTGATGGGAGAATAATAATTGTAACCAAGCTTTAGGATTGTTCCAAACTGAATTTCCAATAAAATGACCAATCGAACAATGTTTTTGAGCCAAACAAATTTCAGCCATTTGAAGCTCTCACAATTGAGGGTGAAGTCTGCAAAGGAAATAGGGTGTAGGGATGATCATTTCTGAATGGAACGCACCCCATCATTCAGAAGAGTTAGAAAAGATATAGCAGTGCGAGCCAGAACTGCCTAAGTTTAACCAAACCCATGTGCAGATACTGTTGGAGTCTATATGTTAAATTCTTCAACATTTAAAGTGTTTGATGAAGTTAAAATATTTCATGATGTATTATTGCCCCTTTAAATATATGTACATTTACACATTTATCACACATTTTGTTACATGCTTGTTTTTTTGTATGCATAATTTTGAGTTTAATTTATGTTTAACAAATGTTAAAATTGTAATGTCTCTTTAAGAACAGCGGCTGTTCAGCGAACGTGTTTCGGCTGAGCGGTTTCTTTACCACATCCTTGCCACGTTTGAATTAATCTGACTGTAAATAACAGAACATGTATTAAAGTAGACAAATCAATGAAAACTTTAAAAGATAACTGGACTGGTGGCCCTAAGAGAAAATTGGCCCCGGGGCCCTTGCTAGTCATAATCCGCCCCTGGGCCTGGCCACCATTTGCTTGCATTTTAAGGACCCACAGAGCTGAGATATTCTTCTAAATTTGCGTTCTTTAGATGACAGAAAGTCATATACATAAATGATCTGGGATGCATTGTGGGTAAGTAAATGTTGAGAGAATTTCAGTCAGAATGAATGGTTCCACACTGGTTTCTTTGACAGAATCACAATTTATTTTTTTTCTACTATAACATTTTTCACCACCATCATTCTGCCCTAAATGTGATCTGACTTAGTGTTATTTTATGTAAAGATGCACCACTTTGAAAGTGCATGAAATCATCAGGCCTCTAATTGTTGAGACGTGCGCATGCATGTGTGAAAACATCTAGTGTGAGGGCTGATGTCTCAGAAAGTTGGTCAGGCAAAACATCAATGTATCGAGGATGATCAATTGCTCTCAACTGCCGCAGACACTGAAAAAGAGGAAGATATCAGAAATGTCACTATACAGCTGATTTTAATACGATTTGACAATTGTATCTACTAGTTTAGAGTCATAAAATGTATTCTGTCCTCAGGCCAATACATTCTCACTTGAACAGTCTTTAATATCAGGCACTCCACCTAGTGGTAACATCAATACTCTGCAGATTTTTAAAAAAGGTCAATGCTAAATGTTTGTGAGTACCTTGTTTTGTTACAATAAAAATTAATTGGCCCCATAGATTTTCTGTGTGCCTCCAACTGCCACCACTTTCTAAAGAGACAACCACTTACCCACCCTAAAGATCAAAATGCAATAAATTAATGCAGAATAAAGTAGAATAAGAATAAAAATAAAAGACAGGGACAGTTGACCCATAATGATCAGTCACTTCAGTTGCATATTTTTTCCCCATGCAATGAAAGTGAATGATGATGGAGGCTGTTGGCCCCTACATTCTGCCTAACATCTCGTTTTGTGTTTCACTGAAGGAAGTAATGAGTTTAAAATGAGAATTTTAAATTTTGGGTAAAAATATTATTTTTTAGCCTTATTTCTTTCATAATTGGTTTACCGTTCTTTCTTTTAGTCCAGGATCTCTTTGATGCACCAGCAACAGAGCAGGAAGTAAAGGCAATCTTTAAGAGACTGGACAACTCCATAGGCTGCATTTCCTCCCAGCAGATTCTTGCCATGGCCCATTCTCAGGCCTGCATCTCTCAAGTTTTGGTCCAGTGAGGAGGGCATGGCCTGGGGGAGCGGGCGCTGTGGGTGCATCTCACTCCAATGCTCCACAGCCGTTTGGAGAGCGCAAGCGATACTGGAGGGGAGGAATTTGAGGAGAGCAGGCCAGGTCCTTGTTCGTTGTGGTGTGCTGCGAGCCTCCACTTTGTCTTGCTCAAGCATAACCTCTCTTTTAATGAATAGTGGGGAATGAACCTGAAGCATCTGGTTGAAACTGACTCCCTCGAGTTCTCCCAGTGTGCTCTGCCTGCTCTGGGCAGGTGATGCATGGATACATGCCCCCCTCCTCCTCCACTGTAAAATTGGTTTTATTCAGCTCTGGAAAATACCAGCTAACTGTTCACCTCCTATTGCACAATAGCCATTACGCTGCCAAACACCATCTCTAATCTATCTATTGTTCATCTCTAATTCCTCTACTGTTCACTGAAAGGTCCTGAACCACTCTGTCAAAATATTTCCCCATCGATTCATATGCACACACTAATACAGACAAGTATTTTGTTTTTCACCCTGTACCTTCTGGAACTCATGCCATTTTCTGCTATAACGGCACGGTCAGTGTGACAATGTTTGCTTTATGGAATTAATTTTAGAGAAGAACCGTGCCATGGTAATTACAGTAATTAGAATTTGAGAGCTGATCTTATTCCAGTAGACTGACATATTTGGGTCTGTGATACACCCAAATATGGGTCTATCACACAGTCTACAGTCAAATAGAATCAATCAAAGGAATTAATATGATTAGTAATTTGAGATATATGCATGGGCTATCAGCTGTAAACCTGATCTTCATCTGAGGTGATCAATGTCAGAGTTTTGTGATTTAAGGCTGTTTAAAACCAAAGGAACACATCAAATAAAACACACAAAGAAAGGTGAATGATATATGCATTTATATATGTAATCTATTGTTTGAGATACAGGTGTAAACATTTATGTTTTCCCCATAGAACAACAACATAAAAAAAGGATTATTAAAACAATCAAAAACATGTAAAAAACAACAACAACAAAATATTTATATAGGCAAACAAGAATAAAAAAGCCTTTGGCTTTGAATATAGCATACAACAAACCACAACACAAAGGTCACCATTACCACAATAACAGGAAGTGTTTCCATGCAACAAAGGCCGCTGTAAATTATAAAAATGAGCAAACAGTTGAGTGGTGAGCAAGAGAGGTGTAAAAGCCAGATTATTCCAGTCCATTCCAGCTCTGCACACATATACCTCTACATACTCTCACAAACATTCTTTGTTGAAACAGAACAAACTGTATTACCAATTATACTGACCAGAACCAGTAGTCTGAACATCAACACATAAAAGTGAAAAGATTCAAAAACAAACAAGCATTACACCATTCTCCTTTTGCTGGAAGCATACATTTGAATTACAACAGGCTAAAATTCACATGAATGTGAGGGCAGGTCACATTCAGTTGCAGCTAAATTTATGTGGAATGAATGTTGACTGATAATACACAAATTGAATCCATATAAAAAAATAAAACCGTTGCCAGGTACCAATTCCAGATTGACAAAGCATCCAGATATGGCCTGCTAAGGGTCTACAATCTGACAAAGAACAACCTCATAATTTACATAGATGTGTGTCTGCTGTGTGGAGAACACATTAGGTTATCACTCTATGCTTTTTTCCCTCATGATAGTAGGCCAATAAGTCACTTCAGTACAATCCTTTACAAATGTGCTAATTCCCTACAGATTCATTTGAGACTGATCCACACAGTGAATAACTGGCTTTAGATGTGATATGCTCAGACATGATGAAAATAACTATGAGCATATGAAAAGCTTATTTACATGTTCTTACAGAATATTAAGCATCTGTTTTAGGTCACCAATGAGAAATGGAGTATGGAGTTCTTATTAACAATTTTAAGTTTAAGCAATATGACATAATACTGAGCAGTTTTATTTAAACCACAGATCAGCACTAAACTAAGACCACAGTACAATAGCATTGCACAAAAATCATGCAGAGGAAATATGAAGACTGCTTGCAAAAAGCGGTACTAAAGCTCACTTAACTCGTGTCATTTTCACAGATTTGTTTTTCAACTTTTTAAGAAAAGAAAGTGTCATGTTTACCCACAGATTTGCATAAGGTGACTGAGTTACACTGGTATGTCTGTGTAAAGTTAAAAAGGCACAATCTATACCAGAACAAAAGAGAACAAAAGAATAAAGGGAGGAAGAACTGTCCTTCCTCTTCCTGTCTGTGGTTTATACTGAAACTGCACTTTATGGCTGCAAAAAGACTTTTAACGGACAGAATTCATTTGGAGTGCTTTTTGTCCTCCTGAATAGAGGCTTCGAAGTTTGACAGGCAAGGAAAGACAAGTAATCCTGCACCACTTGCAATACACATCATTCAAATGCAGTCTAATAATTATAGCAAATCTTTGAAAAGCATGAATCCTTTCACTTTGTCTTGAAACTAAAGGCTACAACCATACAGAAGCAGCTGACACTTCAATACACATAAAGATACTGTAGATTGTCAATGCGAACAGAGTAGAAATGTCCACATGAAAAAGAAAAAGAACAATAAAGCATCTGCTCAAATTCCTAATGCATTATAAAATTAAACCATCCAACTGATGATGTCAGCTTTTCAAGGAGATGACTTCAATGCAACAAATATATAAATTCCTATTTAAAATGACATCATAAGAAGGCTTTAAAATAGATTTGCTTTGTGTCATTTCACAGAACAATTCCAGTCTTTCCTATTCAGATTATAGGCTTACAGTATGTCCATGTCCACTGTTTGCACTGATTTTATAATTTTGTCTCATCCCTTTCCTCACAGGTTGATTGATGATGTAAATGGAGAGGGAACGTCCCTTTTCCCCACATACTAGGATGTCTGCAATTTTACCTCATAAAGGGTAGGATAAGTCCCTCACAGCGTCTGCTTGGTTGCATAATGAAAATTCCACACAGTACCTGTGCAGGCTGCTAAAGCTTTCACATATGTTCAGGGGTGTTCCCAAATGTCCAAAATTCCCATTCATTCCTGGGATCATGTTGGAATGCTGTAAAGGGCATTTTCAGGGTGAGAAAAAGAAGCAATTTGGAGTGTTATCTCCTGGTGGAGACACTGACAAAGTGATATTGCAGTGGGAATTACAATGGATGGGATTAATTTAATGGAGACACTGAATGTTGAAGCCTGTGTTTGGAGAATAAGCTCTGTATTTTCTTTAAAGTTTTGCATATTCATCAAACAGTCTTAAGACCACGACTTGTGACAGGATAATGCAGGGGATTCGCAAACAGACTGCAGCATACACTTAAAAAACAAAACAGCTCTCTTAAAATGAATAATCGGTTTGAAGCAGTCTTGAGTCTTTGGATGTGAACTCCCAATCAATAGAGTGCTACAAAGGTGCTGCGATTGTAGTTCATTCAGATCAACTCTAAACTCCAAGAATGCCCAAGTCTGTTGCCATGGTTACAGCTGCTCCCCAGTCTTAATTCAAGATATGATACTGTGTTGATGCCACATCCATTTCACTGAACTGTTTGTTTTTCTCTTTCAGATGTCTCTACATTTGAGTTTGGCTTTTTGTAATTGCTTTTTCAAACGATTTGCATGTCTTTTAGTCCTTGAGTATAATGACTGAATCAGTTTGAAATTTCATGGTCGATGGTTGATGCAGAACAAAATTTTGTGTTTCTGATTTTTTTAACAGATATGATTACTTTACACTCCCACTTGAAAAAGTAATTTTCTGCTAAAGTCTGCCAAAAAAGTGGGAAAGGGAGGAGTTTTTTTCTTGTGGAGAAAAATCAGGATGTTTCTCTTAAACTCGGCGCTCGACGGGCTGTTGCAGACACACCTCACTTCCTGCTGAGATGATTGGCAGCCTGTTGTCCATATGATAGCTAATCAAGTGACTAACACTCTCAAACCGGTGGTCTTTGGTACGCACCTATAGCAATACAAAAGAAAAGAAACAAAAGGTTTGGAAAAGTCATTCAATTAATATAGAAGTTTATATATTAATATAATTAATACTAAATAAATGTAGTTCATAAGTTAAAGTTGTTCTGATCCTCTAATTCTGATCCCCCGCATTCCAAGAGTATACCAGAGTACACATTTCACTGTTTGTATCACTCCGTTTGTCTGTGTTCATGACATTCCAGAATCCAGACAGTCTGCCAGTGCTACTTGATGCTTTGACTTTTTTTGTAAGTATTTTCAATGGCAGCTACAAAACATTTGAACTAACTGGCTAAATTTAGTCTGAAATGTTCCTCAATATGAACTTCTAGTTTATAAAAGCAATACCACACTTGCAAACCTACGGCCAAATAATAGCCATGCTAAACTCACTACAACAGCACACTTATACTCATGTTATATTGCTTAAAAGGAATTGTTCATCCAAAAATGCAAATTCTGTCATCATTTACACACCTTCATGTCATTACAAACCCTTATTACCCATAGGTTTAGCGCTGCATCACAAACAACAAAAAAGGTCTCAAGTCTCTCTCCTGCACTCTTTTGAACATGCAATAGATGTCAATATTTTCACTTAATGAGTCTGACTAACCCTATCATATGCCTTCAGACAACTTGACGCACAAGTTACTTGGACTACTTTAAGATACATCAAACGCATCCTTGTTGAAGCTTGAAAGCGGAATCACTATTCATTGCCAATATATTGACAAGAGGGACTGGCATATTCATAAAAATATATTCTTTTGTGTTCCAAAAAAAAAAAAAAAATTTAAAAATTAAGACAGGTTTGGAATGACAAAAGGGTGAGCAAATAATAACATTAAATCTTAAGTTTTAAAAGGATAAAAAAAGATTATGTGGCAATGAATGGTTTTCATTACTATCTTTTCTACATCATTCCCTTATTCCCTTTCACCATTACTTTCTCCTTCTGACTTACCACTCCCTCTGGATCCACAAGAAGCAGGTGTTTGGCTTGACCGCCCTGCTGCCCAGTAAGGACATACTGGCCTGGTGTGGTGCCTGACTCCCTCACCAGGAAATCTCCATCCTTAGTCAGAAGCCTTTCGGCCTGTCTTCGGCTAAGAGGCCCGTGGAACCAGGGCTCGTTCTGCAGCTGCTCTGCCAGAGGGGGTGCCACTGCACCTGACACTCCTAAAGCATCATCAAACGGCTCTAGAAAGACAGAGAGATCACACTATTCCTGCATCCTTGGTGAATTTACTAGGGTGACTGCATACTTTTGTCCATAAATATACATTTGAAGTCAGAAGTTTACATTCATCTTAGCCAAATAAATGTAAACTTAGTTTTTCACAACTACTGACATTTAATCATAGAAAACATTCCCTGTCTTAGGTCAGATAGGATCACTGTTTTAAGAATGTGAAATATGGGGGATTCACGTGACGCCATGCAAGGATCGGACGTGTGAATGGCGAGCTCTGCGCACTTTGCTGATTTTGATACCTTTTAATGACATAAACCGGTGAGATTCGATACAATCTGTTCTATAACTGTTCTAGGAGGACAATATGTCAAAGAATTCAAAATTCTCGGACACTTACGTGCTCAAGCTGACACCCCTGAGAAGGCCCCGAGCCAGGGAGTCGATTTGGTCAGAGAAATTAGGGAAATTCGGCGAGAGATGTTGAACATGTCGGGAATGCTGACGAAGGTCATTGCTGACTTGAAGGATCTTGCTTTAATACGTTGATCGATCACTGCCATGGACACTAAATTCACTGAGGTGGTCACAAGAGTGGGGGATGTCAAGAAACGGATTGATTATCTCAAGTCATCGGAGAGGGAATTATCTGCTAATTCACTAGCGACCAAGGTGGATTTGGAGCATGTCTGGGAGACGTTGGAGGACATGGAAAACCATAGTAGGTGGAAAAACATCCATATCGTGGGAGTCCCAGAGAGAGCAGAGGGACAGAATATGGTGGAATTCCTGGACGGGCTCTTTCATAATCTGCTCGACATAGCAGGCCATAAGCTAGAAATCGAGCAAGCTCACAAGGTTCTGGCTCGGCGATCCACTGAGGGAGACAGGTTCTGACCTTTTTTGGAAGAACCACAGCATTTTCTTGTTCCCAGACTTTGCGAACTCGATAAGAGAGAAACGTAACCAATTCAAGGAATGCAAGAAACTTTTACAGCAACGAAAGGTCACTTTTGCACTGATATTCCTGGCAAAATTGAGGATAGATGTCAAGGATGGCCGAAAAACATTCACATGCCCATAGCAAGTGATGTCCTTCATAAAGTCAATGGAGTGAGTGGGTCGTGTTGTGGTGCTCATGTTGCTGCTGGGTAGGCCAGCTCACTGAACATCCGCTTGACTGTTTGAAGAGTCTGCAAGCTTTTTTTGCTGGTTCCACCAAGCAGCTGGAGTTTATTTAATAGAGCAATACACCTTTAGGACAGTTATATGGATGAAGCTACATGCTCTGTGTTTATTCTACCTTTTGGCTGGAATTTGTTTTATAGATAATTTTTTGCTGTGTAATTCGGTCTCAAAAAATTTGTATAGAATCACCAGACTTGAGCAATCCAACGGCATAATTGACGAGGAGGTCCTCGCAGGCGTACATGGACTGTTAGAGTTTGGAGGGATGGACGCCAGTTGGCGCTGTCGTGTGCGGGGTTAATGAGCATGTATTTTTTTTCTGTTTGTTTGATTCTGGGGAATGTTCGGTGTATGACTGTTGCACTAATGTTGGAATGTGGTCTTTGTGCATCAAAAACCAGATTCTAATCTATTTTTTCTAACATGTCAAAATGTCAAATGTTAATGTGAGTGGATAGTCTCTCTCCATGTGTAATGTGAATGGGTTGGGGCACTCCATAAAAAGAAGGAAGGTTCTTAAGCATAACAAATATGATATAGTGTTTCTTCCAGAAACACACCTTTCCCCGCAGGAAGCTGAAAAATTTGGAAAGATATGGGGTGGGCATTTGTTTTTATAGTGCTGGCCCGAGTAAGAGGAGGGAAGTTATTACACTGATAAGTAAACACACATTTTATTGTTGTTGTAATTTTTATGTTATTTTTCACATAAGATTGATCTTATGATGATCTCATCAATAATGCAACACGTTGCAAGCTGCAGACAGTGGGGGTGAGAGACGAGCGTCTCCGTGTTAGTGTGTGCATCAGCCGGCGGACCGGCTAAAACTCTCCCGGTCTCGACTCCCAGTCAGATTGGGTCTCTTCCACGACTGGTTGAAGCAGCTCTGACTGCACAGAGAATGACAGTTTTGGAGTTTGAGATAATTTACATGTCATGCTCCCGTATTATATTAACTTTAATTATTGATGAAATAAAGACATATCGCCAAGCTGTGATCTGTGTTTCGGTGTTATTTTTTTCTGGCCACCAGTTCAGTGTCGGTCTGCTCGGCATCCATCTTCACCTGATTTCCACGCTAAACAACGGAAACTAACATGACATGACCACATGTGCCACTCCCTAAACTGAGACTGTTAAACTCTTTTTATTAGCGATTGCGATATGATTAATCGTGCAGCACTAATGTCAAGCAAAGAGGAACTGAGTTTGAAGGTAGGCCTTAAAATACATCCACAGGTAAACCTCCAATTCAGAACACCTCCTTTCAGAAGCTAAATGGCTAATTGTCTAAAGGCTTGACATCATTTTCTAGAATTTTCCAAGCCGCAAAAAGGCACAGTTAACTTAGTGTATGTAAACTTCTAACCCATTGGAATTGTGATATAGTCAATTAAAAGTGAAACAATCTATCTGTAAACAATTGTTGGAAAAATTACTTGTCATGCACAAAGTAGATGTCTTAAACGACTTGCAAAAACTATAGTTTGATAATATTAAATCTGTGGAGAGGTTAAAAACAATGAGTTTTAATGACAGCCTCAGTGTATGTAAACTTCAGAATTCAACCGTATTTGCATGGGTCATTAGTTCCTTACTCATGTCAAAAGCATCTCTGTGAACATTTCCATTGGCTGCTGATGCTGCCGGGAGGCGGGGCTTATCCACGTTCACATATGAGGGGTCATCAAACAAACCACCCTCCTTTACACCCACTGAAAGGGGAGAGAGAAAAAGAGGAAGACAGTGAGGTTGAAGTGAGTTAACCTTCAGGTGACTGCACTTAAGAGGGGCAATTCTGAGTCTTCTTGTCAGAAAGGCCAGCAATCTAGAAGTCACCTCTCAAAGGCGCTGTATTAGGTTTGGACAGTGTCCAACACAGAGCAATGAAAAGTGACAGAAAAAACGCTGACACATTTAGCAGAATGATAGTTTCAGATGAAAGGATTTGAAAAGCTGAGAGGAAAAGGAAGATGAATCAAAGGGACGTGTAACAGTACTCTAAGTGCCAACATGAGTAAAATCATTAGAAAGGAACAGGGCAGTGATTAGTAGTGTGAAGCATTTATGTGTGTGTAAACCTGACCTGGTAGAGGAGGTAGAGGCTGCTTGTGAATGTCGTTCTGGCTGGGCTGTCCATAGGGCTGTGGAGACAGAGAGGGGCATTGCATCATTGTTGTCACATACCGTATACTGCATTTTTACTGGGTTTGTCACAACATTAAAATAGCAGTAATCGATACTAATACCAGTATCAATATATGCGTATGCATATATAAATATAACTATGGGAATTATGTTGTGACTAAACAAAATCCAAACTGTTTTATATCTTCATAGTAGTCACCCATTGCCTAGAATTTGTAGACATGTGCTTTTGACATTTTTCTCAACCAACTTCTTGAGGTTTCACCCTGGGATGCTTTTTAAACAGTATTGAAGGAGTTCCCATCTATATGCTGGGCACTTATTGGCTGCTTTTCTTTATTATTTGGTCCAAGTCATCTATATAAAAACCTTTTTATTTTTATTTTTATAATAAAATAAATTAATATGGTGGCACATTATATTTTTGTCTACAAAACGAATTTCAAACATTTAATCAAAACACCTTCAGATCAAAAGATTTTTAAGATCATGAGAAACATTTCAGGCAAGTGACCCCAAATTTTGAGCGGTAATGTATATGTGCATATATATATATATATATATATATATATATATATATATATATATGAGAGAGAAAGAGAGAGAGAGATAAATAAAAAATCTGGGGTGAACTATCCATTTATTGTTCGACAATAAGGGCTTATGAAGGTAGTAAATGTATCCTGCCAATAGCAGTGAGTGATTCTCTCTTTGTCTATTAGGTTAATCCTAATGGACAAATCCGAAATTTTGTCACACCTTTTTACATTCACGTAAGAAAGACATAACTGACTGTTTACATTAAAGGAATGTTCCTGGTCCAATACAAGTTAAGCTCAATTGAAAGCATATGTGGCATACTGTTGATTATCACCTAAATTGTATTTCAACTTGTTCCTCCTTTAAATAAAAGCAAAAATCAAAGTTACAGTGAGGCACTTAAAATGGAATTTTACAACTTCACCCTAAAATGAACATTTTTAAAAGAAAGGAGGAATGAGTCAAAATAAATATCTCTGGTAACTTTGTTACAAATGCTGTCAATAGAGCTTAACTTGTATTAAACCCCAAATATTCCTTTAATACCTCACCAAGATGAGTGTTTAAAATAAGTGCTTTTGACAGCTCACACACAGACATGCAAGCATTTGAAATTGAGTGGCATCCTTCTTTATTTCATTTTAAATTGACATGGAACTGAAGTAACAGTACTTTTAACAGCCCTAATGATCACAAACAAATGCTCGTTTAAATGCGTGCACAGCCTACGTGTGCAGTTTAGGGGGTCTCTCACCAATGTGGCTCCTGTGCTGTGTCCAGGACGGGTCCTCATGTCAACCAAGCCTCCGGGAGGAGGTTGTTTGCCAGGAAAGTTATTGTAATACGGGACCTCTGAGGGTGGAGCCAGGTCCTCTTCCTCTTCCTCCCAGGCTGACCCATCAAATGGAGCCATCCTAAGAGAGAGAGAGAGAGATGAGAATAAATATTATACATTATTATATTTACATGGTCATGCTAAATGATGTATTGTTTTTCAAGCAGTGTTATGACAACACCAAGGTACAAGCCAACAGACACAATCAGACAAACACAATCTATAAAATGGAACGGCAAACAAATTAAAAATGTTTAGCACACATTACTCAAAGACACACGAGCACTGTGTTTCAAAATATATAGACAACATGTCTATACTAACATGTTTCTCTGCCTTATGAGTGTATTTAAGACTCTTGAATTACACAGAGACAAGAGAACAAATCCTTTTTTTCATACGCATGTTTGCATTTGTAAATGCATGGTGTAAACACACATACAGGATACTGAGGGGACTTCCATTCTTAGGGAGGGACCATGTAAATACACTCATGCAAACATACGGCTATAAATATAAATGTTTGCACTACTCATTTGAACTAGAGGTGTTGCGATCCAATTCCAAAACGACTGATGATGCATTTACATTTTTCAGTGTAGGGGTAATAATTTTTAAGTAAAATTGGGTCATTCCATGTAACAATTACACATAAAAGCTATTGCAAGATATATCTGCTCTGACCCTCCAAATCAAATAAGTGGATATTATAATATGAAGGGAGCTAATGTTGTGTAAATGAAATGCCACATCGGAGTGACCTGATTTCTTTGCAAATACCTTTATTCTCTTTAAATATAGTTCAAATATAGTTCATGATGCAGCATGCTGCTAGGTTTAGTTTAACCCTATAACGCCGTGAGTAGTGAACATGATACAAAACATGATACAAAATGTTTGGGGACTGGTAGCTCAGCAAGTAAAGACACTGACTACCACACCTGCAGTCGCAAGTTCGAATCCAGGGCGTGCTGAGTGACTCCAGCCAGGCTTCCTAAGCAACCAATTGACCTGGTTGCTAGGGTGGGTAGAGTCACGTTGTGTAACCTCCTCATGGTCACTATAATGTGGTTCTCGCTCTCGGTGGGGCGTGTGGTGAGTTGTGCGTAGATGCCGCAGAGAATAGAGTGAAGCCTCCGCATGTGCTAGTTCTCTGCGGTAACGTGCACAAGTCACGTGATAAGATGCGCAGATTGACCGTCTCAGATGTGGAGGTAACTGAGATTCGTCCTCCGCCATCATGAGGAATTTGAGCGCATTGGGAATTGGGCATTCCAAATTGGGGAGAATAAAATATGATACACATTGTTTGACGGCCCCTGTTTCACTCTCTGTTCAAGCTGGTGAGCCAAACAACATATGGTAATCTAAGTTTCACATGTTTATGGCACCATCTAGTGGTTATTTGTGAAAAAAGTGACTTATGTTGGGACAAATGAGAGCTTATTTTAATAAAGTAAAAGTGACAGTAATGATTATATTGTTACTGATATATTAAAATGACTGTTTGATGAATATCAGCAACTTGTGCTTGGTTAAAATTGTGTATATTATTTTATTGAATAACCTTGTTGAAATGACATTTATCGAAAATGACACAACAGGATTTGAGGTTTATCTCTCAATCACTACCCCATTCCATTCATGCCCACCACAAACAAATCACAACGCTTTGAAAATTCTAACATTGGGAAAAAAAATATTTTATTCATATTGAATATGATGTACTGAATTGAACTGTGATATGTTTCACTCCAAATTTATAGGCAAAGGAGAGGAAGTTGTCATGGCTAAACTCTCAAATATTGGTATCTCTGAAAAGCCCAGGGAGTCCTCTGATAATACCTAAGATTTACCACTGTAGCATGTATGGGCAAAGAAAAAGTTGCAATGTGTAAATAAAAAATGTCCAACACAAAAATGAATTGCTTGGTCTCAAGAGGATAATGACCTTTAAAGCCTATTCTATCAAATATGATCCATAAAAAAACATGTGCAATTTATTTTTATGATTTCTTTTTATAGTTTGTCTAATGGTATTAAAAACGATTTAATGTTGAAAGATTTTAATTTTCTGACAATTCTTTCATATGTCATGCTTTACAGGATTAAGATGAAGTTTATTCCACCTTTCTGTCTTTGCCTGTTTAACTTATTTGAAGGCTGTCGCATATGTTTGTTGGGACATTGTAAATGCAACTTTCTGTGTTAGAAATGGTTTTCAACAACCAGACTTATTTAATAATTAATTTTACATTTTGAAAATAAATTTTTGTGGTTCAATCCAAAGTAGTTTGAGGCAAAATCAATGCATCTGTGAATGGATTTTATTCCCATTCCTAATTTGAACAGGCACACACAGTGAAATATGCACATAAACTCTTTCTTACCGATCGTGAGGGGCAACCAGTTTTGGGGGATTCTTCAGGTATTGTTTGAAGCGGAGCTCAAAAGCCTGACCAATGGTGCTGATGACCTCCTGAGCCAAGCCTTCTGAGCATTCCAGGATATGACATGCTACAAAACAGCAAGTTATCAGTCATGAGCAGGAACAAGTTGACTTTCAATCCTCAACAAAAGTACAAAGCCGTAATAAGTAATGACACATAACGAAGTATTTTAGTACTTTAACGTCAATTAAAATTAAAATTTCCAGGCACAAAAAAAATTAATCTCTGGCTGTGCATGGAAAACAGTAATTAAAATGTCACCTATAAATCTAACACCAGACTACATGTTTAAGTGTGAAAGTGTGTCATGCTGTATTATTACCTCTTTGATTGACCGGGTCTTTGGCGACATAGGCTACATACTCTGCTGTGTCCTGGGGAGACAAAGAGCGAGAGAAACAGAGAGGGATGGAGAGGAGGAAGGAAAGAATGAAGAGGAGGACATTAAGATATATTAGAGTAAAGAGACAAAGAACAGAGGGATAAGCAGAAGTAAGTTTTTTATTTGAGGCAGTCTATTCACTACAAGACAGGAAACAGAAGAGGAAACAGTGGGGGAAAAGACAAATGACAGATAAGGACAGATGAGTTAGACAAATAAGTGAGGGAGGACAGAATGAAAGTGAGGCTGATAAAACCAAAAATGAGGAAATGAAATAAGGAAACCTAGAACAATAAGGCTAAAGAACAGGGTTCTCATCAGTTTTAACCAATGAATTTCCATTACTTTTCCAGTCATTTGTGATTACTGGATAAAGATTTTTAAAAAGCATTTTGATTCAGGCCAAATCGCTAATGAATAATTTAGAAAGTTTGTGAACTGTATTGACCAATTCTGTCTCAAAAGAACAATTCAATCCCAAAAAAACCCATCAATTTTATGGGTGGGAGAAAAAAAAAATCAATTCTCAGATGCATAGCGATGCTTTCTTCAACGATTCTGGATCTATTCTCAAAAATTCAGAATCGATTCTGAGATAAGTCTAAGGATCAGTTTAAACCACGGCAGCCCAGTGGCACTTATGTGCGCCAAAGACCGATGTTAGAAACACGCGCACATACTAAAGTCAAGTCATTTTTATTTGTATAGTGCTTTTCACAACACACATAGTTTCAAAGCAGTTCCCCTCTGACTAAACAACATGAATATAATGCCAATATTAGTTTTTTGTGTGTAGTGAAAGTCATGGTTTAAAACGATTAAACTAAGTAGGTGTAAGGGTCAGTGTTTAAACAAAGCTTTTGTATGAACTGCAAGAAAAATAACTAATGTCTTTAAAGTTCATCCTGGATTAACTGCAGATGTTCACATAGATGGAATTGTCCTTGTTAGTTGGCTGATGAAGGGTTTTGTTGGCAATTAATTGATAGTCTTTGAATTCCATTTTAAGAGCCATCATTAAACCAAGGTGATGCAGGCCGAGATCAGTGCGGTGCATCGCAGTTCAACCTTCAGGTCATTTCTGTGAGGTCCATCCTAAGTGTAATGCCAACCGCACTCTATAGAACTGATCGCAGATGTGCATCATCTACACGACCATTTGTCTCCTAAAGAAACTATGATCCCAAAATTTGATCTCAGTTATTTGGAGCATGGCATGATTGTTGGTGCCAGGGGCTGGTTTGAGAATTTCTGTAACTGCTGATCTACTGGTATTTTCACGCATAATTTAATTTATCGGAATGGTGCTAAAAACAAAAAACATCCACTGAGCGACAGTTCTGTGCCTTGTTGATGAGAATGGCCAGACTGGTTCAAACTGACGAAGTCTACGGTAACTCAGATAACCACGCAGTACAATTGTGGTGAGAAGAATAACATCCCAGAATGCTATTTTGAGATGCAGGTTGGCACTGTTTGGCAGCAGGAGGGGGACCTACACAATATTAGGCAGGTGGTTTTAATGTTGTGGCTGATCGGTGTATATAATCAAGCAATCTTTTAGAGTTGAGCATAACTAGGAAAATGCATATTCACTATATATAGAGTGAGTCAGGACAACAAAATATTTCAATTCCCATGATAATTTACAAGAGACAGACAGAGAAGTAGGAAGAGATATTGGGGGGTGGGGGTGACTCACTGGATCTCCTCCTGATGCAAAAGAGATGGACTGCATGTGATGGTTGGCAATAATCTGTAGGGAGAAAGGGATGGAGATGAGGACAATGTGACAAAAAAGACAAATGGGGTGGACATGAGATAGAATGTAAAACATGTAAGAGCCAGAGAGGAGTGACAGAGAGAATGAAAGCAAAGGATGGACAGAGAGGAGGACGGTGGAGAAATTATCTGGTGAGACTGTGGTCTAAAACTGAGGAACACAGCAGTAGTAAGTCAGGCTTTGCTTCCCAAATCGGTGTTGTGTGCAGTAATTCGGCATGCTTTAGATTAATTAAGATATAAAAATGATATCAGCAGGGCAATTACTCCAGGCCCTATTCTGGGCTCCAGTAAGCTGCCTGATGAGTGCCTGAACGCTGATAAGCCTCACCCGGCTAATGCAAAACATAGAGGCATAGAAGAATTATCCATGAGTAATAAAAACCCTGTGGTGCAGCTGTAAATAAGCCAGAGGATGTATGTTTCTACCGACTATGCCAACTCCACATAGTCATGTCAACCTTTATTTATAGAGCACATTTTTAAACAACAGAAGTTGACCCAAAGTGCTATACAGGTCAAACAAATAAATATACAGAGTTGTATATACTGTATATATACAGTACTGTGCAAACGTTTTAGGCAAAACATTTGTCTTAAGATGATTATTTATATCTTCAGCTTTAGACTCCCAAACATTACTTTAGCAAATAGAAAAGATTAGAAAAGAAATACAGGGAGCCCTCTTGCATTGCCCTCACAGAGCCCCCCACTGAACATCGAGTCAGTCTGAGACTACATGAAGTGACTGAAGCAACTGAGACAGCCTAATTAAATAGAAGAACTGTGGCGAATTCTCCAAAAAGCTTGGAACATCCTATCTGCCAACAACCAACAAAACCTGTGTCCAGGTGTACCTAGGAGAATTGGAGCTGTTTTTAAGGCAAAGGTGGCCACACCACATATTGATTTATCTTTCTTAAGTTTACTAGACTTCGTATGATGTTAATTGATAAATGAAAACTTTTTATGGCATTATTTTTGAAGACATCCTCACTATGCAACATTATTCACAAGTGGCTAAAACGTTTGCACAGTACTGTGCATGTATATATATATATATATATATATATGTATATATATATATATATACACACATACACTCACCTAAAGGATTATTAGGAACACCATACTAATACTGTGTTTGACCCCCTTTTGCCTTCAGAACTGCCTTCATTCTACGTGGCATTGATTCAACAAGGTGCTGAAAGCATTCTTTAGAAATGTTGGCCCATATTGATAGGATAGCATCTTGCAGTTGATGGAGATTTGTGGGATGCACATCCAGGGCACGAAGCTCCCGTTCCACCACATCCCAAAGATGCTCTATTGGGTTGAGATCTAGTGACTGTGGGGGCCATTTTAGTACAGTGAACTCATTGTCATGTCCAAGAAACCAATTTGAAATGATTCAAGCTTTGTGACATGGTGCATTATCCTGCTGGAAGTAGCTATCAGAGGATGGGTACATGGTGGCCATAAAGGGATGGACATGGTCAGAAACAATGCTCAGGTAGGCCGTGGCATTTAAACGATACCCAATTGGCACTAAGGGGCCTAAAGTGTGCCAAGAAAACATCCCCCACACCATTACACCACCACCACCAGCCTGCACAGTGGTAACAAGGCATGATGGATCCATGTTCTCATTCGGTTTACGCCAAATTCTGACTCTACCATCTGAATGTCTCAACAGAAATCGAGACTCATCAGACCAGGCAACATTTTTCCAGTCTTCAACTGTCCAATTTTGGTGAGCTTTTGCAAATTGTAGCCTCTTTTTCCTATTTGTAGTGGAGATGAGTGGTACCCGGTGGGGTCTTCTGCTGTTGTAGCCCATCCGCCTCAAGGTTGTGCGTGTTGTGGCTTCACAAATGCTTTGCTGCATACCTCGGTTGTAGCAGTGGTTATTTCAGGCAAAGTTGCTCTTCTATCAGCTTGAATCAGTCGGCCCATTCTCCTCTGACCTCTAGCATCAACAAGGCATTTTCAGCCCACAGGACTGCCGCATACTGGATGTTTTTCCCTTTTCACACCATTCTTTGTAAACCCTAGAAATGGTTGTGCGTGAAAATCCCAGTAACTGAGCAGATTGTGAAATACTCAGACCGGCCCGTCTGGCACCAACAACCATGCCACGCTCAAAATTGCTTAAATCACCTTTCTTTCCCATTCTGACATTCAGTTTGGAGTTCAGGAGATTGTCTTGACCAGGACCACACCCCTAAATGCATTGAAGCAACTGCCATGTGATTGGTTGATTAGATAATTGCATTAATGAGAAATTGAACAGGTGTTCCTAATAATCCTTTAGGTGAGTGTATATAACACATGATAAAAAAAATACCTTTAAATACATAATGTATTTACCTATTTCAACCTATTCAAGGACCTATTCAAAAGCTACAGAATAAAAATATGTTTTCAAAGATTTAAAAATGGCTAATGAAGCAGCACATGGAAAGGGAGACTTTTCCAGGGATTAGGAAAAGGCACGATCACCCTTAGTTCTACAGCGAGGAACCCTCAAAAAAAGTTGATCAGAAGACTTGAGTGCTCTAGTGGGGGAGTAAGGGAGGAGAGGGTCACTGATATATTGGGGCACGAGACCAGATAGTGCCTTGTAGACATCAAGCAGAATTTTTAAATTGACCCTTAATTTCATGGGAAGCCAGAGTAGAGAGCTAAAACAGGGGAAATATGATCCCTCTTTCTTGACCCTGTTAAAAGCCTAGCTGCCACGTTTTGAACCAGCGGGATTACGCAGACCATGTATAATGAGTTACAATAGTCTAACCTTGATGAAATGAGTCAATGGATCACAATTTCCTGGTCTTTATTGGAAAGAAATCTTTTTACTTCAGCGATAGATCTCAGGTGGAAAAAGCTACTCTCGACAACAACACTGATCTGCTTATTGAAAAGTAATGAGGCGTCTAAAATCACTCCAAGGCTCCTTATATGATCTTGTACATTTGACAATATTCAATCAACTGGCCTTCAAGTTACCACGTCATACACTTAAAAGCTCAGTTTACATATGGTATTAACACCTATCTTGGGTGATCTGATCACATCACAAGTTCAGAAACAAGATAGATCATTATTACACTTTGACCTGGTAGTAAAAAATCTGTAAATACAGAATGTCTCAAATACATATACATCTCTTGTATTAATAACATACAGAGACAGGTTTTATTCATAGGATTAGTCAGCATAATTCAGTCCAGCCTGTCCTGCTGTGAAGAGCGCCTGCATACTGCAGGATGCTTTTATGATTAGATGCGGGGAGCAGCGAATTTCACACAGCACAGGAGGCGCTGTGTTATCATGCATGCATGTGTGTCGACTGACCTGTTTGCAGTCAGCTGCCAGTAGGTTCAGGCTGCTGGTCGAGACGGTGAGGCTGATTGTCATTCCAGCAAACTGGAGATTACTTTTCCCTAAAATGGACGAGAGGCAACGGGAGGAGGGCTGGAAAGAGACCAAGAGATTCCATCAATTACACGACAAAATATGTAAAAGACACTGAATTAAAAAAAGAAAAAAAAAAAAAACGAATATTTCATGAAAAAAAATAATAATTATATATATATATTTTATGAAAAGAGATTTGAAATGATAAGTAGAGAATGCTTTAAAAAGTCTGGATCTCCACTCCCGAAAAAACACCACACCCACACACCCACACAACCACACACCCAACCCCACACACACACACACACCCACACACACCTAACCAGAAAGAGAGAGGTCTTGCTCTCAACAACCTCTGAAACCAGCCATAAGACAAATACCACAGTCTGACCAGCCGAGACGCAACACTTGAGCAAGTTTCTGTCTGCATGCATGAATGTATTACATTATGCAATTTTTTTTCTGGAAAACTGATCAGATTGTACTAGAACCCTGCAAGATATGCGAGTTATTACAAAAAGTACATGAAGTAAAGTCTTTGTGTCTAAAGCCCAAAGTATACTTTTCTTTTGACATGAAAGCTTAGCATCTGTGTAGTCGAAAGCTAGCCTTTCAAAGTATACTTGTGCATGCATACATAGGCAGTTGGCTCATGAGGTACTGAACCATTTCTCTTCAAGAGTTTAGACCCATAAAGATGTCTTTATATTCTTTAAGAATCAAGTTATACAAATGCAGACATCTCCTGACCTCCTGACCTCCACACACACACACACACACACACACACACACACACACACACACACACACACACACACACACACACACACACACACACACACACACACACACACACACACACACACACACACTCTTGATGGCAAAGGCTCAATTTTAAGTGTTGCCACATTGAGGAGCCAATTATTTGGTATAAACAATTTCAGGAGCATGCAAATTCTGTGTGTTCAGAGTACGGCGATTAGAAAAATCGAGCTGCATACTTTCAGTGCTCAAGCTGATGATGAAATTTGCGTCACGTGTCCTGTACACAGACACCTAGTGTTCGCATTTGACTGAAGTATACTTTAGTCTTAAGTTAGAGAAAGTACAATAAAAAAAGATATTTGAATACCTTTCTCCTGCGTTGAGCTCCTTTGGCACCTGGCACTGCCTCACATACCATTGATATTGCCTCCCTGAAACACAATACTGAATTACAAAAATACACACATACTGTGCACGCCACACTGAGTGTTAGAAAGATAATCGGATTGTTAGATGACTTTTTCCATAACACTCCTTTTCATGCATTTCCAGATTTCAAATGGCTGAGGGGCTATTACATTAGATACACACTCCAGTCATTCAGTAAGCTCCAATCATGCACATTCATGTCCACAAAAACACACTGCCTCCCACGTTTTTTTCTAAAAATATTTCAAACTCCTGTGAGAATATAGGATTATGTATGAAACAGTTTATTGAGCAGCTGCTACTGTCAACATTGAGAAGCAAATATGTCTAAAATCCATTAAAAAACAGCAGTGCAACACATAAGCTCTAACACACGAACACAGAGAAAAGGGAGGAAACCGCAAGGGTTCCAGCAGATTCTATTATAAGATTGTGTGGTTACACAGCAGGGCTGATGCCAGTATAATGCCTTCTCTCTTCCTTGTTCTCTTTCTCACATCCACAAGTACAAGTTTCTTTTTTTATCCTTTATGTGTTCATTCAGATCGTTTCCAACTGTTCAGTCAATGAAGAATCAGGTCACCTAAATCAGTGCACACTCTGAAACAAACATTTCTCTCCATAGTCAAGGTTGCTTTTATGAGGTGCCATTAGACATGTGATAGTATTTGGTTATATAGTATATCAGGTAAATAACATGCACAATATTGTTATCATGGGCACTTCAAAATACTGTAATTATGTCCAGACAACATTTGGGCCAAATTGTTTAGATTTTTCTGATCGCACAGTAGTTTTTATCCCATCAATGAATCAATATTCATAACCCACACAACAACAAGTATGTGGCACAAATGACATATGCGCACTCTGATGTAAACAAAACAGCGTGGACAAGGAATGTGGTTAAAGGAGGAAAGGAGCTGACCCTTTATCCGCATTCTAATAGGGTGAAGTTAGAAGTGTGGAGGTATTTTGTGTTCCATAAATATGCAAAGGGATTGTTGGTGGGAGATGGTTTCCCTTTATGTAAAACACGCGGCAGAAAAGTGGCAGCGAAACACGGGAACACCTCCAACACGTTTGCTCATATGACAATTATCCTGTGCAATTCAGCGAGATAAAGGTAAGTTGTGACAGTTCTGCTTGTTTTTCCAAACGGTTTTTGAAAACTGAGAGACAACACTTTAAGAGACATCTAGCTAAGTGACAACTAAAGCTGCAAACAAAGTGAAAACTCCACAAGCTAAACAGTAACGTTTGCATCTCATAGTAACAACTAGAATACAGTTGGAATCAAATATTACTATGTCTTGTGATTAATAATGGCAAAGTGGCACAATGATGATTTCAATATTAATTTTAAGTTGGAATGCCAGTACGTCTAACAATCGTACATTGCCTTACAGTGTGAGTGAACTTGCCATAATTTCATTTGCAGCTAGCGCCTGCTATATATTAGCAACTGGCTTGCTATCCAAAAAAAAACATGCATACTATTATTGTAGCCTACTAGCTGGCTTGAGAAATTTTTCTAGCCTTACTTTAACATTATCCTTAAAATAGACAAGGTCAGTACTGATCTGTAATGATCAGTGGCCCTGTGGCCGAAAGACAATTTAAATATCAAGACATCAGCTAAATGTAATATTTGGCTAAAATATGTATCTATGGTGTTGATGGTAGTTTTTTAAATGGTCTTTTCAAAGTTCTTTGTTATCTGTTAATTTAAAGGCCATTTCGGTATTGAAAATGTCATTAAACTTGTTATGAAGAGAAAAACAATTAAAGTTATTTATCGTTCAACCCGTTTTATTAATTTATTTCAATAATGCGTTAATACCGTATACAGTGATGAAAGCTTAAGCAATAATCATGTCATGAAAATTTGATACTGTCACATGCCTTGGTGCCATACCACATGGGAGAGATTGAAACAGATTCTGCAGATTGACTTTGTTGGACACGCTGGGTCTCTCTCATGTGTTTGCAGCCGTTTGAACTGTAATCCAATTATGCTATTGTGATGCACTGCATCGTAACATATGTATTGCAATGTGTATCGTATTGTGAGGTAGTTGGCAAAACTCAGCCCTAACACTTTGGGAACTAAAATATTATCTAAATCTGACAAACCTCCCTTTGAGAATGCCCTCAAAAAGGTAAAAATTATCCTTAAATAATCAAACCAGTAATAATGAGGTCAATGGTATGTCCTCATTTAGATATCTTGGTAAATGTGTGTGTATGCTTGTGTTACCTGGTAACCTGAGTCCTGGTGTTGAAGTCCAGCGCCCTCATTGACTGTAGAACTTCCACACAGCCCATATACTGCAGCAAAGACAAAAAAAACTTTAGCCATAGCACTTCCTGTCACCCCCCAGAGCACAGTTCTGTAACGTTACGGAATACGGTTAACTGTAGCACAGATGCCTCGTCTCAAGATTCTCTGAGTTAACCAGGCAGCTGTAGTGTCTATTGTTAAATTTGTGTTTATGAGAAATGCTGCTCTAATTAGTTAGCACTAATCAAACTGCCATTCTCAATGTATTTGCTGCTTGTAGACTGCAAGACAGAGGGGGCTTCAGATTGGAAATTGCTACACATTACGAACTTGATTCCATTATGCAGAAGAAATTGAGATTACTGCAATCGAAATGTTCCTGTAACTCAACTTGTACCTTAGTACAAGCAACGCCAAGGTCATGGGTTTGATTCTCAGGGAACACATATACTGATTTGATAGATGAATGTATACATCTAAAACACACTATAAAGTCAGAAACATATTCTACGCAAGTACGTGAATTCATATGCAAGCGTTTGGCCACCGTGTTGCCAACACACAGTCCGGTTGAAAATGCTTAATGTGCGTGCTTGCTTTACAGTGGCGGGAACAAACCTCTGTACTCAAGGTGCGATAGAGTTCCCTTCAGAAGTCTGTGCCATTAAAGTGGATGGGTTATTAGTCTAGTAAGTTGCTATAAATATATTAAATCTACCTTACTTGAGCAATAATATTCTATTTAAACTCCGTCATGACAGTAGTTGACTTGAAAAGGAAAACTCACAGAAGTGGACAATTCACACTAATCTCGTTATAGCAGGCCCTGTGACAATGTTGAGAACGCAACGCATACTAGCGTTGTGTTATGAATTGTGGTCTGACACCTTTAAGAATGTAACAATGCACAAAATTGAGCTTGCGCAGCTAGAAGTGTCTGCATTTATGTACTTGTGTAGAGTATGTTTCGGTAACCATCAACCAACCATCATGTTATCATGTAACTGGGTTCCCACACCTTTTGACTTATGAATTTCCATGACTTTTCAATTATTCATGTTTAATGGATAAGGATTTAAGAAAAAAGTATAGACCTTATAAAAAAATCAGGCAAACCCCTATGGCAAACATGCCGCAAATTTAACACTTATTATTTTCACATGCAAATTATTTTCTCAGATTTTCCCAGGTTTTCCATGACTGTGGGAACCCTAATATAAACAACAGAGGCAGAGTGCTAGTGAGGCAGACAGTGAGAGAGATTGGAAGAGTTAGAACCAGAGATGGAAAGATGAGATCTAAACAAATGTAAGGCTAAAAAGACTTAGGAGGCAAAGTGAGAGATGAGAGGCAGGACAAAGAATCGGACAGACAGACTCATACATGCATCTTACCCTGACAGTGTAATAGACGCCGGTGGTGCTGACAACATTGTCCGAGTGTAGCCAGCCTCGTGTGGGCTTGTTGACGAAGGAGCCGTGCCGAGTCCACTCGTCTCCACCGAGCTGGCCCCCCTCTACACGGGCCCTCCGCGAGGCCCCACCCAGCCGGTTCATATCCTGTAGGGGACGAGGAGGAGGAGACGGAGCTATTAAAGAAAGGACAGGAGGAGGAGAAGAGCTGGCGGCTGAGTTGCCGCTGTCTTCCGGAGACTCCCCCAAACCTTGACTGCTCGCCACGCTTGATGGCCTGCTGTAGGCCTTCAGGCCTGGGAGCAGACTGGAAGACATGCCCAGCCGCAGGGCTCCCATCCTGGGGAAGAAGGAGCAGAGGATGGTGGGGCTGTTCTCAGCCTGCCGTGGAGAGGAAGGGGGGAGGAATGGGGTGAGAGAGGAGGAGGAGAGAGAAGAAGAGATGCCAGGAGGGGTGAGAGGGGTGAGAGGAGCAGAAGATGGGAGGGAGGCATTGGATGCCGTCTCCTCTGTCAAGCTGAAGGAGTCGCTCCTGAAGGGTGTGTATTTGGTTTTTGGGACAAGCTCCATGTCTCAGTGTCCACAAAGCCTCTTTACATTTCTCCACGTCTGTCTGTCACAATCAATAACTTGTCTTTAATAGTCCTCTTTTTCTCTCTATCCACTGATTCCTTCATTATCAAACCCACAAAACGAGTGCTGACAGCTCAGTCCTCAAAAGTATCATTAAAAGGATGAAAAGACAAATGCGTTTAAGAAGAAAGTGTTCATCTGAGGAACTTCAGCCTAGATCAGAGAGACGTCAAAGCGTAGAAGAGTTTGTGTAGAGTTTGTGTAGAAGTAGAAGAGTTTGCATCAGATCTTAGGTCTGCATAGATCTTAGCATCAAATTATCAGATATAACTGATTGTTTGATTGTCATGAAATTGTTGGTATTTTTGCAACCATTGCACCAAACACAGTCCCATCTTGATAGGTTTGAGAAAGATGTGGTAATGTTGTTTTAAATGCTTGCAAGTGTGTGAATGTGTGTTCATTTGTCTTCGCGCATGCTGGGCTCCAGTCTAGTAGCTCCTGTCTGAGTCCTATAAAAAGACTATTAGCTGCAAATGAGACTCAGAGAGAGGAGGCTTCCATCAGACAGACAAATCAATAGGGAGTGAGAGAGGAAGAGAGTGGGAATATATGGATGGAAAAAACTAAAGTAATGAACCAGCAATACTGCAGCAGGTTGTTTGATCTCAAACTAAATTTTGTGAAGATGTTAAACAAAAATACAATATTAAGTTAATATTAATTTCAATCAAAGCTTAAGTTAAGAAGCTAAAGTTCCGCTAAATGTTTCATTGTCCCTACACATTAATAAAAGTATAAGTAGTTCATGCTGTACATCAATGATTATTTTAATAAATTTACCATGTAAGCATCGTAAATGTCAATACATTAATATGCCATGGTCAGCTGTATACACAATATGTGACAAGGAGTCCCTGCTCTGTCCCACCAAAGGGTCCTTGGCTTGAAAAGGTTGGAGACCCCTGATGTACAACATGTAGTTGTCTTCAAGCAGCTAGACTACACACATTTTGGATACAAGAAGAATGTTTATGGTAGTTTATACAGACTGTTCTTACTGCATGTCTGAATCTGCCACCTCAGTTCCTGTGACACATCTGAGAATGTTTAGTTCTGACACACCCTCATCTTTTCCAGTCACTCTCTTTCCCTCCTCCTCCAGATGATTTTGGGACCTTTGTCACCAACCTCACCCCTATCCCTGTCTTTCTCCTCCTCTTCCTCTCTTCTCTTCCAGATCACCTCTGGCTGTGCTTCTCTCTCGCCCTCTGCACTCCTCCCTTTCAGTCTATCCTCCTCTCTCTCCCCCCTCTCCTGGAAGCCCTCCCTCAGCCTCCACACTGTGTACTCGACAGCGTTCCTCCTCTCCTCCTCCAACCTCTGCCGTTCCAGCTCTCTCTCCCTCTCCAACACGCTCGCTCTCTTCTTCCAGATAATCTCTCGTGCCCCCTCTCCCCCTCCCACGTCTTCTTTCCCGTTCTCCAGGCTGTCCTGTTACTTCTATCTTCCTTTAGAAATTAAGCCTCTTCAAATGAGTCGCACAAAAATTCACTTGACTGAATCCTCAAGGAGTGCGTTCACATGTACACCAAAACATTTGATAAGATTGTAAGAATGGTCAGTGTTTACATGAACATCAAAATCAGGATAATGGGCAAAAATGTACATCTGCAGATCGTTTTTTGCTTAAGACGTTTATGACCTTAAACCAATTAAGGAAAACTGTTTAAGGCATTTACAAAGACCTTACACGTTGTCGGCTTATTAATAATAATCTGTGCAAGATTGTACATGTAAATGCACTCACTGATAAACTATATAGACACTGAGATATATATATATATATATATATATATAGTATGTAATTAACTCTGATAAAGAACAGCTCGCAGAAATATGATTTAGGAAAACAAACTAGACTCAGAAAGCCCTAAAACAGTTAATTCAAAGTTGTAGAAACGAGATTGGTTAAATATGGTTCTTTAGAAGATAATATGGGTTTGAGCACCATTTAGAAAACCACTGATAGTTTGATGTGATCTGAGAAGATGAGATGTCACGATCCAGCCACAGGGGAATCTATGACGTTTCAAAAGCAACAAGTTCCAGCACTGTCAGTGTGATGATAATGAGACCTGATTGGCCAAATCTGAAGTACTGCCTCCAGAGATCTGTCAATTCAAGCGCTCATTAGAGGCTGACTGGAAAATCAATCACTGGTTCATTACCCTAAATGACACCTCAAAATCAGGCAAACAGTCTGGAATAGAGCAGCTCTTTAAAGATCTGTTTCCTGAGCGAAAACCTACCCTTTAAACGTTACTTAGCAAAGTCATACGCAGAACTGAACCACAGTACGCATCCCCAGTGTAAAGCACATTACAACCTCTGATAAAGTCTTGTAACCTCTAACAGTTCTGAGTTTTCAGACCAATACAACGTAAATTTGAACCTCTCAAATGATCATCATTTCAAGAGTTCTTCAGAGAACAGAACTCTCCAGTTACTGTTGGGAAACGGTCCAAGGCTAGCCAAGGAGCTTGGTTACAAAGTTTGTCTTGTTCCATTTACAATGGGATTCACTGCATATATTCTAGCCAAGCAACCACAGAAATACCTCGAACTTCCGTTATGTGACTGTTTTCAGTTGTTTTTTACACTATAGCACCAGTGTATGACCTCAAAGATGCCTCAGGCCAACATTAGGTCAACATGTCTCTCCTTCAATGTACATATTCAAGATGTCCAAGTGATCCCAGTAAAGTCCAACAGATGTGACTGGCAGTCATAAACATGGTGACAAGCCTATTATCTCAGCTGCAGTCCATCAGCACACCGGGGCCCTGCGATTTATGAGCTATATGCTATCGAGCCAAGTGAGCTTGAAGGTAGATTACCTAGACTACTATAAGCAAAGTCTTCACAGAGGCCCTGTAGACAATCGAAGAACCATACGTTGCAAGCCCTTGTTGCAAGTTCGTCAACTGTACAAGTGATTACAACGACATGGCACAGAATACATATCGTAGTACTGCAGAGCTCGCTGTAGTCAGTATAGTCCAAACAACATTTGATTGTACACTCAAAAGTGTCCAAGACTTGGCTGTATTAACAATTCGTTCATCGTGTCATCACCTTGTTTTTGACGTCAATACAACATAGCACAGAAGTAGCACAGTGTTTAGAGAACTAGAAAAAAGAAGTAGAAGAAGAAATCCAACAAGCACACTATAAAAACATTGAAATAACTTCAACAGTAAAGAGAACAATGCTTTAAGAGCAGTAAACCAGACTAATGGTAACTTAGTTCCTGTGTAGCACCTGTCCGTTAAGATTATGGCAGAATCCCTGTTTTGATATGACTGTTTGCTTCAGAAACTAGTAAACATGATTTGAGTGGATCAGTTGCGTTGCGAAAACAACACTGGCTGCGATATAATTAAGAGAGGTCAGGGTCCCTGTTCTTGAAATAAGTTAAATAAAAAGCAAGTAAACATTAACCAATAGCCACAGAAAGAGATGATGTCTTGTTGACACTGAGTGCATTTACATGCACCCCAATACACAAAAATCTGCTAATTTAATAATAAATAAATAAATAAATAAAAAAAAGCAAACAACACAAGAAAATGGCATTTTCACAAGATTTAAATCATCAGATTATTCTCTGCTTTTAAGTTAAAAAAGTAAACAGGCATTCGCACAATAATTGCTCACGTTGGATAAGTCGTAAGAATGTTGGTAAATTAAACATAAATTTGGGGTAATGGGCAAAAACTTGTGGTTGTCTGATTGACTTTGCTTAAACCGTTTATGACCTTACTTGATTAAAGAATAGAGCTTAAGGTGTTTACATGACTTTAAGCGTTATGAAGTATAACTGGTGTAAGAAGTGCATTAATGAATGGACAAAAGTGACAATGCAGCCAAAAGGCAAGCTTCTATTCTGTTTGTATTTGATTAATGTGAAATAGGCACAGACAAAATTTAAAGGTAAGATGAGTGTTGAATAAGTGCAGTTGAGTTCCAACACAGTGTGTTTGACAGAGCAAAACCTGAGTTTAACTACAATGTTTTCAACAAAAAGTAATACAAACGGAGTAACACAAATTTGAAAGATGTGGAACCATAAATCAGTTTCAAACTAATGTAAGATAGGAAGTATGCATGCATCAGTCAAAAGTTAATATGATAAACGGGACCAATGATGCACTAAAGCTTTAATTAATTGCAACCAATGTCAGATATGTTTCAACAAAGTAACTCCTGTATATATTTGATTTAGAAAAAGACTGACTGAATGAAAGATATAGAGTGAGCACCTTGACAACTGGTTGGGTCTAAAGGCACAACTCTTCCCTAATATGTTAATATCTGAAGTTACGAAACCCCAAGCATTTAAACTTTACATGGCAACTTAACTGTTGCCATGGAAACAGACTGTGGAGAAATCATACGAGAAGGAGTCAGGACAGAACCCAAACAAAAACTGACAAGTTTCGCCAACACAAAACCTGCCGTCTCTCTCCACGTCCAATCAGATGGCTCAGAAATTCCAGGAGGGCTCTGTTCTGAATCACTGCAACAAAGGGCAGCCTGAGCCACTGAGAATCAATGGGCTGTTTGGACTGGCACAGGACAGTAAAGTTTAATGGCTGCCGCCAATACAGCAAGGGTATTCAGTGTTGACATCCCAAAGCAAAGAGCACCAGACGTACACGCACAGAGCACAGTCATGGCATTGCTCCAATGAGGAAATGGAATATTGCTCAAGAGTGCATGCACACACACTCAGACATGCTCTTGCGTGCTTCTGGAAAAAGACAGCAGGATTCACAAACACCAAAAACTCTTTCTCCTGATCCCTTATTGGGAAATCTTTGAAAGCACCTGTAGTAGACTACAAATAAAGACATCTAAAAGTTTTGCATAAAAAGAACCTGATTTTGGTCTGCATAAATGTTAAGAAACACTAAGAGATAAGACATTACTATCTACTAGAAATATTTAGAGTTCATAAATTGGAATCAAAAAAGTGAAAGTGAAATCTTTGTAAGAGTTTAAAGAGGTTTTTTTAGTCTTTCCCCCCTCTCTGTGCAGTTTGAGTCACGTCTGTTGTTGCAGAAATTAAGAGAAATGTTTCCTTGGATTAAAAAAATTGAGATGGGCTGAGTCGATTCGTAGTCACACTTTAGGCAAACAATTTCCAGCACGTTCAAATCTTAATCGCGTTAAAATTTAAACGGTGCCAGACAATCCACCTACTCCTCTGTCTCCCTCACTCGCTCTCTTGCTCAGTCCCCTCCCTGAGAGAAAAAAACAGACTCTTTCTTTTATCCATTTCTTCTCCTGAATTTAAAATCACAAAGTCACATTGGCTCTCCTTCCTCTTTTGTTTAGCAGCACAATCTTCCTCCCTCACTTCTGATGAATGGCACAGTGGTCTCCTTTTGTTTTCCTCTCCTTTCCCCACAGTCTCTCATTCTCCTCTCTCCACCTCCGTCTGTGTGTGAGGAGTGATGCAGTCGACTGTCCTTTATTCTCCTCTCCAGCCTGTCTGGTTTAGTGCTCTCTCTCTTTCTCTCTCTCTCTCTCTCTCTCTCTCTCAATGATGCTTCCATCTCCCTTGCACTCTTACTGCTTCCCTCCCTCCCTTTCTTTTTAGCGCTCTTCTTGCAGCATCAGTCATTTATGCATTTATGAGAGTGTGCATGCATGCACAAGCAGCCAAGGCATATCTATCTATCTCTCTCTCTCTCTCTCTCGCTCTCTCTCTCTCTCTCTCTCTCTCTCTCACACACGCATTTATGATGTGGGGTAGAGAAAGAGAGGAATGGATGATTGCATCTATGGATGGATGGAAGGATGGAGGGAAAAAGCAGATGAGGAGTCTGCCCTCAATGCTCCCATCCATGGTAACTTAAGAGCAAGCAAGTTGGGGGAAGGGGGGTTACAGTACATTACTCTTTCCCTCTTCGTTCTTCTGACATCCCCTGATCTTCACATCATCTTCACCTCTGACCTGCATTGACACCTTAAAGGGATGGTTCACCCCAAAAAAGAAAATTCTGTCATAATTTGACTTTCTACTGTGGAACACAAAAGTAGATGTTATGCAGATTGGAAGTCTCAGTCACCATTCACATTGATTTTAAGGGAAAGCGCAGTGCCAACTGTTAACATCTTATTTCTCCTCTACACTGTTCACCTCGGCACAAGGTGCTTATACACTATTGAATACTGCATGCCGTGCCGTTTGTAGTGAAGTGAGAAGAACGGTGATGGTGGTTACGTGAAACCTACCTGTGGACTAAATAAAGAGAATTAACTAAATAAACGTAGTGTTTATTTTGAATAACACCAACATTCTTCCAAATTTTTCCTTTGTGTTCCACGGATCAATGCAAGTCATACCAGATTTAAAATTACATGAAGTTGAGTATATTATGCCAGAATTTCATTGTTTGGGTGAACTAACCCTTAAAGACTCATCCACACTAAACCACATCAATACACTACCATAGGCTAACGCACTTGCAAAACAAAAAACAAAATGCAGGTCACTCAGTGTATCTTCAAGGTTATCTGCGCAGTAATGTCTCTAACAAGGCATATATGCTTACACATCCAGCCAAAGCATGCAATAATTGCCAAACCAATGTGGCAGAAATATATCTAGAGGCAAGGCTTGTGAAACATTCATTCGAATGACCTGAATTTGGGGTTACTGTGAACAAGACTTCGCTGAACTACAAATCACAGAGTGCACTGGGAGAAAACACTCCAAGGACACAGGGGATGGTGCATGCAGCAAAGGTGCATTGATTCAGTTTTCCTATAGCTTTTTCCCTGTTACTATGTGCTGAAATGCCTTTTTGAAACATCTGGTGGGAGGGAATATTTGAGCCTAAACAACACGGTTGCATCATGCTCCTTGGCTCTAGGGCACAGGCACGTCTGGCCAGCACAAATACACGCACACTCACGGAGCAGAAAAGGGAAGGGGGAGGGATAAAGAAAGAGGGAGAGTATGCAAAACAGAATATAAAAAGCATATACACGCACACATATGAAATAGACACAGCTAGACAATGACCATAAGAAATCTATTAATGCAGACAATAATGACAAAGAGACAATAACAGCAGGATGTATAAACACACACATGATTATTGCAAAAAGATCATTGATTAAATTACAGATAATACATTGAAAACAAACAAACAAGGGGTATTCATTTTAAAATGAAGCCTTAAATGGATAGTTCACCCGAAAATGAAAATTCTGTAATAATTTACTCTGCCAGCCACAACAATTCACATTCAGTGTATATAAAAGAATGTTGCTATGCAAGTGAATGGTGAACAAGGCTATATTTCAGCCTAACATCACCTTTTTTTGTTCATGGAAGAAAGTCATATAGGATTGTAACAACATGAGGGTGAGTAAATGATGACAGTATTTTTATTTTGGGGTGAATTATTCATTTAAACAAGAACTAAATATAAACTATGTTCAATTTCAAGATTTTTTGATTCATAAAGCAAGCTTTCAAGAATAATAATAATAAAAAATAAAAGATCCCTCACCGTGAACCCAAGAACCCACACCAAGTGAAAAAGATAACAGACTATGACATACACAAAGACATGCTTTATTAGGGTTGGGAACAGAGAACCGGCTCTTGTTTAAAACCAGTAAAACAAAATTTTTAAATTAAATACTGGAACCAAATTATTAGTTTACAGTAATGGTAAATGAATATAGAAAGACTGGACTTTCCAAATTATACCAAGGCAATGAACAGACAAAATGTTTTTCAATTGTTGATTGTTGGTCTCACTGGTTGAGAGTTACAGCAATCTTCAAGAATTAAAGCTCCAGAATTTGTTTTTGTTATACTGGTTGAAAGTCTCTTCACATCCTGATAGCAATCAATAATATAAGTGGTCTAATTTATATATATATATATATATCTCTTCTTTTGAAGGGACAGGACTAAAAAATGATCGACCAATCATTGCATTTGGTCCGAATGTAATGATAGGATGTCCTTCCTGTCTGTCAATCTATATTTGCATACCACCGCACAACTTGTTCGCGCAGACAATCACACGTCATCAGTGCGGCTTTCTTGACGATTTGCAGAGCGAGAATTACATTTTTATTGTAATGTCTAACCTGTGAATGAGATATGAGGTAATATGAAACCATTGCGATCGATTCCACCAACAAGTCTCTCCTCCTGGCACTTAGAATCTGGTCTGTGTGTGTGTGTGTGTGTGTGTGTGTGTGTGTGTGTGTGTGTGTGTGTGTGTGTGTGTGTTTGTGTATGATAGAGGAGGCGTGGCTTTGGAGACACCTCTGAAGCGAGGGTGGGCTCTATGCTTTCAAAGCTAGCTTGCTAACTGCTAGCCTCCCTGGATTACACACCCTAGCTTTAATGGAACATATACACTAGTGTTTTAAAAAGTACCAGTACTTCGGTATCAAGTTGGTACTAAAATCAAAAAGATGTCACAATACCAGTGTTTGCCCAGTACCAGTAGTACAGAGTACCAACTTAATTTGGTCCCAGCACGCTGTCTGACTGACACACGACTGCTTTCGAATGCTCAGCTCAAACACTTATTTGAGCATGTGCTCCGTTACTCCTTTTACACTAAAATGCCCAATTAATCAAACTAAAATCATGATTTTTAGATCATTAAAACCACCTGCCTAATATTGTGTCGGTCCCCCTCGTGATGCCAAATCAGTGCCAACCCGCATCTCAGAATAGCATTCGGAGATGATATTCTTCTCACCACAATTGTACAGAGTGGTTATTGGAGTTACCGTAGATTTTGTCTGCCGCTCACTGGATGTTTTTTGTTTTTGGCACTATTCAGTGTAAATTCTATAGACTGTTGTGCGTGAAAATCCCAGAAGATCAGCAGTTACAGAAATACTTAAACCAGCCCCATCTGGCACCAACAATTATGCCATGGTCCAAATCACTGAGATAATTTATTCCCCCATTTTGTTGGTTGAAGTGAACATTAACTGAAGCTACTGACCCATATTTGCATGATTTTATGCACTGCACACTGCTGCCACTAATTGGCTGATTAGATAATTGTATGGCATGATTGTTGGTGCCAGATGGGCTGGTTTGAGTATTTCTGTAACTGCTGATCTCCTGAGATTTTCACCAACAACAGTCTTTAGAATTTACTCAGAATGGTGGTGTGGCGGCAGGGGCGTGGTTGAGCATTCGTCTGAAGAGAAAGTGGTAAAGGTGCACACAACTGAGTGCTATAATGTCTAACACCTGTTTCTGATTACAGTAAGCACTTGAGCCCCTTACCACTTTCTCTCTCTCTCTCCGGACGAACGTTCAACCACGCCCCAACCGCCACAGGTGCCAAAAACAAAAAACATCCAGTGAGTGGCAGTTCTACAGATGGAAACGCCTTGTTGATGAGAGAGGTCAACAGAGAATGGCCAGACTGGTTCGAACTGATAAAGTCTACATTAACTCAGATAACTGCTCTATACAATTGTGGTGAGAAGAATAATATCTCAGAATGCTATTCTGAGATGCAGGTTGATACCGTTTTGGTGGCATGAGTGGGACCTACACAATATGAGGCTGGTGATTTTAAAGTTGTGGCTGATCGGTGTAGGTCCTAGTGTGATTATTAAATCGCAAAAGGCTGCAATCTTAGTCTACATGAGCTGCATGCTTTAAATGACTGTGTGAAGTCGACCGTTGGAAATTCAGACATTGAGAATCATTGAAATCGAGAAAGAACTGTATGATGAGAGTTGATAAAGCATAGCATTAATACATTATGAAGTGTGCAGCACATGTAGACTATATATTTATATTATTAAATTACAGCATTTGCACTTTTATGATCACACTGGGCCATGTAGCAAACAGTTTATCTGTAGAATTGAAGCTTCATTCAAAGTAAATGTCAAAATAAAAGCTCACGTCAACAAAAGCATGATTCAATATAAAAGCTTGATGCCTGAAATTGAAGAAATTGCAACAGAAATATATTATAACTGTATTGTAAAATGTAAAATGTCACTGAAATAATAATAATAATAATTATTATTATTAAGCAATATACCACAAGCAAGTGTGCTGTTGTACGGAAAAAAGATTGTTAAAAATGCAAATGGTATGTTGAAAAGTAATTGTTATATTTTTTACTTGTTAAAAGTTTTAAAAAAAAATCATTTTTAAGATGAAATTAATTTAAACTTTAAAACATGGAATTCTGGAATAATAATAATAAATGAAACAAGTATTTGGGAAAAAAATATTGGGGCCCTACTTAAAACACTTAAGCAATGCATACTTAAATAAGAAACACTTGAAGGAAATATGCATTTCTTTTAATTTATGATTTACATTTAAATATAACTTTAAATAGGCTCAATCGAGTTCAATCGAACTCTGAATTACAATTGCTAAATTCCCATCCCTACTTTTTAATTATAACAGTATGACAACAAATTATATCAGCTGAATTAAAAGGTAGAGCCACACCACAGTAAGAAAAGAGGAGAAATGGTGATGAAAAAGACCAAACACAGATCCAGACACCCATCCCGTCACCTAGTGCTGTTGGGAGTGTAACCCTAGGCATAGAGGCTGATGATTCTTATTAGGTCAATATGAAGGTGTTTTACCTTGAGTCCTGCCCACTCCTAAGCACCTCAGATAAGATGGACAGGAAGTGAGTTAACAATGAAGAGAGATGCAGAGCCAGGCTTCAATGTAAATCTAATGACCTACATTTTCAACTCCCTACAGAAACATAATTTTGTGTAAAAAGAGCTGCTCGCATGCATGTGTGGAATGCAGTAAAAGGTATTCATAGACTGCACTGCTGCAACACTTGGACTAGTTCATCTCTTCTGACCTGGCTCATATTTAACAAAACTTTGAGACTAGTTTTAGTGTTCCGTAAATTTGAAAAGGATAGTTTACTCAAAAATGAAAATTCTGTCATCATTTACTCACCCTCATGTTGTTCCAAATCTGTACAACTTATTATCTTCAATGGAGCATCAAAGGAGAAATTAAGCAGGATGTCTGAGCTGCTTTCTTCCATTCAATGAAATTTAATTTAATAAAAAAAATGTAATTAATAAAAAAGTACCATAAAAGCATCACAAAATCAGTCCATACTTGTGCACTGTATTCCAAGAATTCTGAAGCCACACAATAGTTTGTGTGAGGAACAGACTGAAATTTCATTCGTTCTTCACTGAAAATCTTGCTCGACTCAAATTTAATTGTAACGAAAAATCAGCTTGGACATTCTGCTATAAATATCTCATGTGTTACACAGAAGAAAGATAGTTATGCAGGTTTTGAAATGTAATGGTGGGTAAATTATTTTTTAATTAATGTAAATTTTTGGGTGAACTATTCCTTTAAAAACTGACTCAAATAAAAATTTGCTAAAAGCAAAAGGGAACATAATTAAAGACTATTAAAACACTTAATAAAATAATGAACAACATAACACACCCTTTAATCTGCATTATTCAATCTGAGACTTGTAAAAGCATGTCGCCTCATACTTTAATAATATAGCTACACTTGCTTTAATAATACGCCCAACAAATTACTGTAAGATATGGCCTAAACTTTAGATGACAAAGGTGAAATTCCTGTGTGTTGGGTCTCCACTGAGTAACGGTATTAGGAAGAATTATAAGTTAACCAACTGGCTTCTGCTACCACTTGCAAATCAAAAGTGGAAGAAGTGTACAGTAAACCAGTCAGGTCAGGAAGTTTGTAATATATGACCAGCCTCCGTGCCTTTGGCTATATGTGTGTGTCTGTGTCTTGGAAAGCTTACCACATACTCCATTGGAAAACACGCTTTTGTGTATCAGTATTCCTAGAAAGTGCATGTAAACGTACATTAGCATGTTCAGACAATCACATGACATATCAGCAAAGCCACCAATCACAGCAAGCCTTTTATTAGCCCTGGGCTAAAATGATTAAGTAAGGGAAAAAAGGATGTATTTACTGCCAAAAAACTAAAATACACATATGTAAAAAAAAAAACAGACCTTGATTGGACAAAGTCTGAATTGTTTAGCAACAAGCATCTCTCAGGTATACATTTTATGTATGTAAGTATATACAAGGATTGAAATGGGGATTATGAAAAAAGTACTTTCTAAACGAACCCCTCTCCATATAGCACCCGGGGGAAAAACATCATGTGACAGCAAACTGCTCTGATTAGAGACAACACAAAAGTAAGGCAGTTGAAACTGATTGTCTGATTATGAGAACATGCATGCATAGGGGGTTCATTCAAGATTAGAGGGTGCATTTAAAACGTATAAAACAAAATAGCGATGGGTCTTAATGGTCGACTAGTCATCCAACAACCAATTAGTAGATTAGTGAGGTCAACTATTTTGTTTACATTTTTTAAAGTCGCAGCCCACTCAATGTTCAAGCCAAATCTACACCCCAGATTCTGTAGCGGCGCAGCATTTAACTTTTGAAAAACACACCTAGTCTCTAGAAATCAGACTAATTATACAGTACTTCCTTAAGGCCGATTAGTCAACTAGTCCTTCCAGCGATCCACCGATTAGTCGATTTTGAAAATATGCAGTTTTTCACATCGCTAAAATAAACTTGAGTACAGCATATTAAAGAATGTCTGTGTGTTTGCTGTGGAAGTGGTCAAGCTCAGACAAACCAAGGAATGAGAGTAATGACCAGGCAGGATGGGAAATGGGCATGCATGCTCTAGATTGCCAGTCTTTGCCAGACTGAATCAGTGAAAGGGTCCACATGTTCCAGCCTACTGGGAGTTTGATCAGAGTAGGTAACATTCTTGAAGCAGCCACCAAGAATAGAACTGTTCCTGCGGTCAGTAACCAATGGCAACTCCTCTGGAACACATTTGTGTTACTTTGGTAACAATGTGCTCTCTGCTTATCAATTATACTTCACTATGGAGGCCATGGATCTCAAAAGCATTTTGAAATCCCATTCACACTGTAACCTCCATGTGCAGATGGGGGCAGAGGATAAAAGGCAGACAGACTCATATAACTACAATAACTGCAAATTATTTAATATAATATTCCATTTCCAGCTAACAGAAACAGTATGCACCTGCAAATATGTAATTTTAAATTAGTGTACATAAAATTGCCTCCTAGCAGTCAAGTTTTTTAGAGTGCTTATTATTGCAGCATGGAAATCTACAAACAAATCTTGATAAAAACCTGCGTACCCTGACACCAGGAAATTGTGTAATGGCAGCCAATCAGATTGGAGCTTGCATTTTGAGAAAACAATTGCCGTTTTTGGTGTGCAACATATCAGACGTTCCGTGAACAGTCCATGGATTACATTTTAGGCTAGTTTTTCACCCCTAGACATTGTGTTTAAATGATATTTTAATGGCCTGACCTCTCGAGCCGTAACAGTTTGCACTGCTCTGTCTGTGAGTAAAAAGAAACTTGCTGTAGACTGTGTTTTTCTGCATGGACCATAATAACAGGTTTGAGTTGAGGAGTGAGCTGAATTGCACTGCAGGGCAATGCGTCAGACTGAAACCCAAAATCTTAGTCATAAATGATAAGGTGAAGGCCTAGAGACATAACAAGTCATGCCTTTTTTCAAGTTAAAAGTTCTGAAAGTCTGGATCACTGCTCTTTATGTACTGACAGTTCCCACTGACAGACAGCTAACCCTGGTGTGATCTATGTAAGGATCTCGGGAACACAGCAATTCTCACATTGGTTTTATGACAGAAGTTAAAAATGCCAGGTTAGAGACGCAGGAAAAATAACATAAAATAGCTCTTACACTTTTACATGGGATTTCGTATTGGTCTCATGATATCTTTAATTCTCTTAGGCGAGTTCACAACATGAAAAGAAAACCCCAATGTTCTAGGCAGGTTTTGTGTGTACTACAATAAATCAAGAAAGCAAACTTGACATGTTCAATTGAAATGGTGTTACAACAACATATTAGTAAAATGAAAAAGAAAACAACAACCCTTGTACTGTAGTTCTTACCATAACATACACACACACACACACACACACGCACGCACGCACACACCCCTGTGAAACAGTATGAATAGGGATCAAGCACAAGGATAAAATTGTGGAAATCTGTCAGTGCATTTTTGAGCTGACATAAGATTAGCATTTACTCAGGTTTCTAGACAAATATGTGAGCTATATATTTTAAGTCTCTTCTAGTGGTCGACGGATATATCGTCAAGGCTGATAAATTGAGTAAATATAGTGCTAAATAAGAGATTATTCATTATTTAGCAATTTTATGTTTATGTTATTTACTATATTAAATTGTGTGATTCAGCATTGTATCAGCCTATCGGTCACCCTGCTCTCAGGAAATCGGCATCAGCCATTAAAAACCCCATATCGGTTGATCACTACTCTTTTCCACGGTCCCTCTTTCTCTCTTTTCCCAGTACTACAGCAGCTTGCAGCTAAAATACATACACAGTATCGCCCGCTTCCTCAAACAGCAATTCCTATATTCCTCTTTTGCAGCAGAAAATGAACCATAATGTCTAAAGAATATAAGAACTCATTTATTGTTACTTTTTCCATTTTACAATCTCAAAGAGTACATATTAACTGCTAGTTTGCACAAAGCTACCTCTTTTTATCTACCCCTTTTCATTCTTTTAAGGGACCATTATGATAAATCAAAGGAACAACATAAACAAAGCTGAATTTCCTCATGCTTCACTGTCAAAGAAAACTGCTAGACAACAACTGATTAGTCAACTAGTGATATAGAATAAAAAAAAATTTGTTTTTTTAATTGGGTGTTTTAAGTGGTGGTGCTTTAAAAAAACATGCCAATTTGCTGTAGCTGTTAGAAAGTTTGTGCAGTAAATATCCTCATCTTTTCCAGCTGTGTTGCGTTGCATTTTTAACACCGCAAGATGTTAAACTATTATACTAGTCCATAATCCAACTTTTAGAAACATGTCACAAGACCCCCACGGAGCATTCTATTATATTCCACTGTCTGCTCGATCTAACCATTTTAGAATGCAAAAACGTGTTATATGCACTGATATATAATACTATATATCAATATCAGAGGCTATACATAAATGCTACGGATGGGGATCATCCAGAATTGAATGATTCTGATTCCAATTCCTTTTAACAATTTCAGTTGCTTAATTATTTAAGTAATTTTAATAAGAATTATTTGAAAATAAGAAATGCAATTCTAATGTACTGCCCTCAGCAGTCTCAATTCAGATTTTGACAGAGCAGATATAACAAACCAGAAATGAAGTACAATTCCTGTAAAAGGCATGTTTATGCTGCTCTAATTCTATTCTGATTCTAACTATACTGTAAAGATACAAACTGATTACATCAAAACTCAAAACATGTGTATCTTTAACTACTAACTGTCATAAAACAACCAGCCAGTAACTGCACTAACTGACAGAAGTCTCAAGCCTTAAAGAGATAGTTCACCCAAAAATGAAAATAATTTTATAATTTACTCATGCCATCCCAGATGTGTATGACGTTCTTCTGCAGAACACAAACAAAGATTGTTAGAGGAGTATTTCAGCTCTGTAGGTCCATACAATTTGGGACCAAAATATTTAAGCTCCAAAAGCAGCACCTAACTAACTCCAGTGGTTTAATCCATATCTTCAGAAGCGATATGATAGGTGTGGGTGAGAAACAGATCAATGTTCAAGTGTTTGCTATCAATATACACTTTCACATTCTTTTTCTTTTGTTTTTGGCGATTCACATTTTTAGTTCATATCACCGGTCTACTGTGCAGTGAGGAGAATTTTCAGTAAAAAAGGACTTAAATATGAATATGTTTATCACCCAGAACTATCACATCACTTATGTAGATATGGATTTAACCACTGGAGTCTTATGGGTTATTTTTATGCTGCATTTATGTGCTTTTTAGAGCTTCAAAACTTTTCACATGTCAATTTTCACGTACCAATTCACATGCATTGTGAGGAAGTAAACAGCTGAAATATTCTTCTAAAAATATTCCTTTGTGTTCTGCTGAAGAAAGAAAGTCATATACATCTGGTACGGCATGAGGGTGAGTAAATGATGAGAGAAGTTACATTTTTGTGTGAACTATTCCTTAAAAAACAACATTACAAAACACAGTAACAGTTCTTATTTCATTTCAAGTGGGACATGAATTTAAAAACCGACTGATGTGTTTTTGATTTACTGAAAAGAGTCATCCGTTCAGAAATCAGATTAAACTGGACACTTCAGTAGATTCAGAAGTGGGGCAGCATTGATGCTGAATTACAGAGCAGCAAACACTGTCAAGAGTATTTTAGGGTGTTCCGTTCACATAGGCAGAAAATTGCAAGTTCAGGAACTGTTAAAAGGAACTAAAACAGTTCTGACCGGTTCCAAAACCTAGCAAACACCCTGTAAAGAAATGTGCCCAATCGGGGTCAGGTGATCCTGCAATCAGCTACATGCTTGAGATGATTGGTCACTGAAAGTTTGAAGTTTTGTACATCCCAAGCAACAACATACAGATTGTTCACAAAGTAGGTTAAAGAACCCAACAAAATTTTAACTAGATCACTCGCAGTCTCAACTAAAGAAAATATCTGTGAGCTCACATTACCAAATGCCTAAGTGACTGGAACACAAGTGCAGGATTTGAGCAGCAGCTTGTGACTCTCTCGCAGTGGGTAGGCAATGTGTGGGTTTGCTCAGAGAAAGATATTTTGGACAAAAGGGCTAAGTGTCCTAGGAGGTAAAATGTTCACAGGAACCACAAACAGCTCACCAGGGCCCAACAGGATGTGTGTGTTCTTACAGATGTTCCAACTGCTGGGGGAGGTCAGAGGTCATGTAACACTCCTGATACACTCAAATTTAGGGAGAGACCTATAAAGATGGGAATGTTGTGGCCCACCATGCAAGAGGATATTCCAGAAGATCTTCACTTCCTATAGTGACGTTTCACAGATTAATGTGAGAAATTCTGCAAAAGGCTGAAAACATCTAACTTCAACTCCCCCATGACAAAAACTTGTCAAAAGAGAGACAAGGTGTTAACATAAGAGACAAGAGGACCAGTAAAGAGACGCAAACTAAGGTGCCAGACAGGGAGAGAAACAGACAGCCAGTGGGAGGTCCTTTGATCTATTTTACTGCCTGTTCATGGATCACTAAGAGCCAGATAGCCAAGTTATCAACAAAGAATATGGTCGTATCTACATGTGCTTCTGTGTCAGTGTATGTCTGTTATAGAAGGTAACAGAAGAAGGCAATACAGAAGATCCGAATTGAACAGGAAATGACCCCTCCTGAGCAATCAAGTGGTGAGAAAGAGAGGAAGAGAGATGAAGGCAAGAACAAAAGACAATAAGTGGTGGTCTGGTGCAGGTCTGTGCGTAAGAGGCAGAACATTTGAGCTACACACCGCATGTGGAGCAGAACTTTTTTGTATAACTTTATTACTGCTTTCAACTAACTATGTGGCATCAGAACCTGACCATGTACTTCTGTGTGCAGCTGAGCTACTTGCTTTTTTGCAAACCAAACCAACATCCTGTTGACTCAGAGTTGACCACCCACACATCGCTGTTGCTCCATATTTCAAGCAGTGGTCAAATTCTCGTTAGTTCACAGCAACCTTATGCATGAAAGTATCTTCCTTAAAGGAATAGTTCACCCAAAAATTTAATTCTCTCATCATTTACCCTCATACCATCCCAGATTTATGTTGCATTGCATGTATGCATTTCGATTCGGTGCTGGGCTCTTCCCTCTCCGCTACTGGGGGAATCCTGGTTAATTTCTTTTCCTCCGCTTAGTAATATTCTTAAATTCAGCGGGTTGTCTCGTCTGATCTGAGACTGGTCTGACTGGACATTCAGCCACCTACTAATTGGGGATGGTCAAAGGTTGGAGATTGATGGTAAAAAAAAAGACACTTATTGATCTGTTTCTTACCCACACCTATCATATCACTTCTGAAAATATGGATTAAAACACTGGAGTCGCATGGATTACTTTTATGCTGCCTTTATGTGCTTTTTGGACCATCTGAGTTCTGGTCACCATTCACTTGCAGAAGGTCAGAAGGTCACAGGTTCTAACCCCACGGCCACCACCATTGTGTGCTTGAGCAAGGCACTTAACTCCAGGTTGCTCCAGGGGGATTGTCCCTGTAATAATTGCACTGTAAGTCGCTTTGGATAAAAGAGTCTGCCAAATGCATAAATGTAAAAAACCCCTTGGGGTCCCCTTCAAAAATTATGTTTATGTTTATTTTCGCCCCTGGAACTGGGGTACACAACAGGTGTAGGTTTAGTCGCGCAGCTCACTAGAGACGATAAGAGAGGGTGCAACTATCTTCATGAAGTCTTGCAGTGCGGATGGAATCAATCTGTGATTAGGACCCGGACTGCGGTGTTCGGCGTAGCCTAATCGTTAGCAAGGCAACTAACATTAGCATTAGTAACTTTATACAGTCTGAACCAACGTTTCCACTGGCATGTTGTGAGCGAATTCGTGAGAGAGCGTTTTCAATTCACTCCTAAGGAAGCCGAGCGCCACGCTCGCAAGGTTGAATGTATGATGCCTAGCATTGTGAGCGTCTTTGAGCATATTTCTTCTGTGCCAGCGGAAAGCAGCTTGAGAAAGCTGACACACACATATAGTTTTATAGCACTAATAGTAAATGCCATATTTACTATGCACTGTATGTGCAATTGGTTTGATTCTGTATTTTTAGATTGCCAATGTGGACATGGTTGCTGAACTACTATGTGTACTGTTATTTCGTCCTAATACATTAACGATTTCTTAAATTGCAAATAAATTACAAAATGTTGATGACTAAACAGAAATCAGAAGAAACTGATTAGATAATTTTTTTTTACAAAGATAACATTTTGTGTGATATTGAGAGCTAAATAAATGTTTATACATTTTTTAGCAATTTTATGATTAGGTTATTTACGATATGAAATTGTATTATATATAGGCAATTTATCGGCCTATCGGTCACCCTAATCTCTGGATATTGGCATCAGCCATTTAAAAATCCCATACCAGTCGATCACTAGATCCAATTCAAAAGGCTTTCAGCTGTATCATCCTCATCTTTTCAGTGTCTAACCTAAACATCTATTAAATAAAAAGAAATATGTTAATTTTTAAACATCTACATTTACACAATTACAATTACACATTTACAAAGAGGAGTTTGGAGGTGGACTGAAAAGTCACTATGTGAACCTGACAAAATTTCACAATTTTCCAAATTAGCAGAGTGCATCAATGAAAACGAAGATTGGATGGCCAGAAAATTCCTTCTACTCAATTCCGACAAAACACTAATACTAGGTACTAATTATTGGACCAAAAACCTCTAAAAACAATGTAATTTGACTCTCGATGGATGTTCTTTTACATCGTCTTCAACAGCGAAGAACTTGGGTGTTATATTTGATACCAATCTGTCCTTTGAAAATCAAATTACCAATGTTTGTAGAACAGCATTCTTCCACCTAAGAAATATTGCTAAATTACGGCACATGCTCTCTGTTGCTAATGCCGAAAACTAGAATTCATGCATTCATGACCTCAAGACTAGATTATTGTAATGGATGTCCAGCAAGATCAATAAATAAACTTCAAATTGACGGTTATCATACCATGCACATTTGCTTATCTACGGTATTGAGAAAAAAATGCAACTGGACGGAGAATCTCATATGCGCGTGCGCATCTCCTTTCCTCGTCTGCCTGTCAGACTCGTCAACTTGCGACACACACACATGCAGTGGAGAAAATGTTAGAGAGAGACGATGGGATCTGACGTGTGTGTGTGTGTATGAGTTAAAGCAGTGTTTCTCAACTGGTCTATTTGGGCTGGGTCGCAGCAGGGAAAGAACAACGCCATGGTTCTCCCATTGAAGAAATTTCAGCGGCCGCCCAAGTGATAGACTATTTAAGACTGCCGAGGCAGATTTAATGATAATCTCGCAAACAGCTAAAGCAGACATGGGCAATTTACGGCCCGTGGGCTGGATCAGGCCCTCCACATGGTTTAATGTGGCCTGCGGCTCATTTATCGTAAAAGCTTTTTTTTTTTTCTTTGGATATTTCAGTTAACTTGCATTGGGACGTAACGCATCTCCACAGGCGTTTAACATGCTCAGGGTTGCCAGATAAGAGACGCAACACCCCCAGTTTGAGATTTATACTTACGCAAATTGGAAATATTCCACCTAATGTTATACCTATTTTGTGCATTCTGGCAACCATGCATGCAAGTGCGCTATTTCTATCTGGCTTTCCCCTTTGAACAAATTTAGCAATCTGTAGTGCAATAGTCTGCTCATGGAAAAGTGTTATACGGCCACTCTGTGTCCATTCCTGAGGCTGCTTGTGATGTTTGGTGCTACTAATTTTGCAGGTAAACCTTCTCAGTGATTAAATTAAATATAAAAAGTAGATCTCGGCATCATTGACACACGGAGAGGAAATCATTGACATGTGAAACCATCCAGTAGACCCGCATCATGACACTTTTAGCATGTAAATGGGTAAAGTTTTAGAAAAAAATAAGTAAACTTGACTGCTTTGCGACAAACATGAAAAGTTCTATATTTCATTTTTTTTATTATTAAAACAGACCCCTGATGTAGAGAGTGTTAAATTGAATAATACATTAACAGGGAAGTAGAGATGGTAAAATAAATTTATAAGCTCAGCCTTTATTCAGTTTTTTTAATGCCTGATAGAAAAGTATCTATCTTTGTAATGTATCAATTTTAGGCAATTGCAGATTAGTCTCACTAGTCACAGATACACTTCAAAAAATTGAGTACACAACTATTTCTGGGCTTAAAAGTTACAAAAACCAAATCAATCTCAAAAGGAATACAATGTGGCCCCCCATGCACTACTTAAAGCCTGATGTGGCCTCTTAAACAATATAGTAACAAATATTAATAATTACTCACATCACCTTTACCAATCTGTTTCAGGATTTTACATGAGTAAAAGAAACTGTTATATTTTGACAAAATGTTTCAGTTTCATATGAAATAATCTAAAAGTAGAATCTATTTGACCTCATTTTATATCAACAGTGGCAGCTGTAGTTAAAGTCTCAAGATGTGTTTTAGCTAGTATTTATTTTTCATAAATACATGAATTTATTATTATTATTATTACTATTATTTAAGACTAGCACACTGACCTAACCATGGTAATGAGGAGCCTTTCCTTCTGTGTGTATAAATATGTAATATTAGATAACAAACGGGATAATAATGGGCTCATATATGTAAATATGTTCTTCAGTTTTTAAAGGGGGAGAGACAACTTCCTGTAGATTTTGTTGTTGACATCATCAACAAAAATATTGTCACTTGATGCATGTCCTTGTACTGGAAACCCATGAACAAAACTATGCAACATAAAAGGAAATGCAACCCAGGATACATTAAATACAGGTTATGTTTAATCTATGGCAGGTCGACACTTGATGTCCGATGTAAAATCTGTCCTGAAACAAAACCAGTTGAGAAGCACGGAGTTAAAGGTACAGACAGGAGTCGTCTACAGTATATGTTAACTGTTAATAATCATAGGACATTACTTCAAAAGCTCACACAGCTGATGTTATTTTTCATTTAGTAGTTAATTTAACATGTAAACTAACATGCTTTAGTTAAATAACATGTTATAGTTACATTATATATTTTTTTATCATCTTTATAATTCTGTTTATTATAATTCTGTTAGCTTATTATTTTTTATATTTATTTTATTTTCAAAAGGGAGACTTTTTTTTTTTACACATACTTCAATAAAACAAATGGTTTCAAGTTTCAGTTATAATAAAATGTTTGCTCAAAAATAAATAAATAAAATAACCCTTCTGTTTTCACTGATAATACTAATTGTGTAATACCGTATACCGTGAAACCGTGATATTTTCTGAGACGGTTTTCAGAGAAAATCTCATACTGTTGCATCCCGAAGCCAGTGCCAGCCAAACATCACTTCAGTCTGTTATGAATGACTTCAGAGGATGAGCTGATGCCAACTCCAACCATAAGACATGGGATACTTCATATGTCACTGCCTGAACCTTGGATTTAGGCTAGACCTCACAGAAATGACCTCCTGGTTGAACTGTGAAATGCCTCACTAATCTCTACCTGCATAACCTTGGTCTAATGATGGACTGCACTCTTATAATGGAATACAAAGACTATCAATTATTTGCCAACAAAACCCTTCATCAGTCAACTAACAGAGGAAAATGCATCTATGTGAACTTCTGCAGTTAATCCTGGATGGATTTCAAAGACATTAGTCATTAATCTTACAGTTCATACCAAATCGATGTTTAAACATTGACCCATAACACTTACTTAATTTAATCATTTTAAACTTGACCTATACATAACTAATATTGGCATTATATTCATGCTGTCAGCCAGAGGGGAACTGGCCCCCACAATGAGTCTGGTTTCTCCCAAGGTTATTTTTCTCCATTAACCAACATCTTATGGAGTTTTGTGTTCCCTTCCACAGTCGCTTTCAGCTTGCTCACTGGGGTTATTAATACAATTATTATTTAATTATTTAGCTTTAAACACAATATACTATCATATTTAATCAAACTACACAATGAGCACTCAAAGACTTTATAGATATTACGGTTTCATTTTCTGTTAAAGCATGATTTTCTGTAAAGCTGCTTTGAAATGATGTGTTGTGAAAAGTGCTATACAAATAAAAATGACTTGACAATGTCAAAGTGAGTGATGAATGTCTTTTTCTCTCCTCTTTTTTGACAAGTTCATTGGCTTTTCTGTTGCCTGAGAGAGATCGATACAGCTCAGAAACACAAATGGCAGTTCTGAGCACTATTTTTTTCATCTGGGATTGAGCAGGTGTGTGTAAGTGTGATATCACATCATTTCAGAGAGTCCATTTAGCAGTAATAATGACACCTGTCAGCCTGCTTGTCCTGATTTTAATGAGGTGAAATTGTGACGCATCTAGTGCTTCTTTCACCAGTCATCTGCAAGCAAGCTGATAACATATCCATTTGGAAGAAAAGTGCGAGAAAAAGAGAAAGATACAATGAGGCAAGCAGAAAAAAAGAAAGAGAAATTCACCAATAATCAATAGCTACAGACCAGTGCCGTCCTCAATGTGGTACAACCACACCAGGACCCTTGCCTCAGGGGCCCCACGGTACTTTTTATAAAGAGCTCTTTCTAAATTAAGGGTTCTGAGTTTAAAGTGCTTTTCTGATGTGCTTGTAAAGGTAATCAGGGAGTTACTGTAAAAGGTGCTACTTTGTATCCAGACATCACCAATGGACAGGATGCAAAACCGAATGTAAATGAGACCATGTAGCCTGGCTATTTGGTGTCTTGTTGTTATTGAACATTTACAACACCCAAGCAAGGTGATCCAGAATTAAATTTAATTCGCAATCAACCATCCACAGAATTACTGACATGTCAGGTATGGTTCCATAAATTACTCAAATGATAAAGACCTGGTGAATAGTTGGTTGTTTTAATAGCAGTCAAACGTCTGAATCTGATAGGTATACCCTGGCTTGTCCCTCGTGTTGGACTGAATGAGACGCTCCAAATGTCTGCGACAGCTGCTCGTGCAACAGATAAAAGCTCGCGCTGGTGTAGGATTCGCAGCTGATCAGATCAGTTCATGATAAATGGCCATAATATTGAGGACAACTGCTTTCACAAAAAGATATCATGTACATTTCCGAGGCCCAGACAATACAATACAATATGCTTAAAAGCACAGCTAAGTTAATATACACTTACTTTAAAGTAAATTTGTTCAAATAATATGTTTCATAAAAAAGACTGAAATTGAACAAATAAACAAACAAACCTCGATTCTTGAAACGCACTTATGTGGACTCTTACAGTAAGCACGTTGGGCAAGTATGAAGCAATAACTTTCTACAAAACTCACTAGATGACAAAAATAGTGCAGACAGACGGTAGACTTGTTGTGTGTGTGTGTGTGTGTGTGTGTGTGTGTGTGTGTGTTTTAAATAGAAAAGTAAAACAAAAGTAACGTGTCAATATTTGATAAGCTGAAACAAGTTCAAACTAATCGGTTTCATGAGAAATGACCTCACGAACACGTTTCAGTACGGATCAGTATGAATTCCCGTCCCGGATAGTGCAGTCATGATGACTGTGGTCAAGTTTTGCCAGAACTTACCCGCTCGCTTCCTCTTGGCCCCTTTGATTCCGGTACTGTTCTCCTAAGCACTCTTCAAAATGTCACATTTGAGAAACGAAGACGGGTCAGACACTGATAAACCGTCTCCTCAGACTCACAGCGCGAACGAGTAATGTCAAGAAAGTTTACTTTTCAGCCCTGCCTTCCTTTCCTGCCCCAGTCTACCCCCCTTTTCCACGGTCCAAAAAAGTCGCACTTCCGTGATCGGATGGCTGCTTGTGTCATGTGGTTTGGCGTCCGCGAGAGCGCCCCCACCTTGCTCTCCCCGCGCGCGCCCTTGACCTGTTCTTCATTCGGTGACCCTGAGCCAGAAATTACTTTTCTCTTAACTGGGATGTGAACGCATTCGTGGACTTTCCCTGGCGTTTCGTTAAAAATTTCGTTAAAACAATATTTATTAAGTTACAAAAATTATAGAACTATATTCTTTAAATTATTATTATAAATCTATGTAATTAAACGATTAAATAAATACAGAAAATCTAATATAATACACACAAAAATATTTGTAAGATTTACACATTTCAAATTCATAACAAAATTCCGTCAATTTGAATAGAGCAATCTTTCATAAAATAAAATAACTACATATTTTCGTTTTAATAATTTAATTTAATTAAACATTACACAATTTAATATGGTGGAATTTTGTAATGAAATTGAAATGTGTAAATCTACTCTTTCTTTCTTTCTTTCTTTCTTTTTAATTTTAATATTCTATTATTTTTATTAAGTGTTGTCAGTAGTCGTCCAAAGCATGTTACAAATAGCATAGTATTAACAAATCACCCAACAACATAAAAACATCTCTTTGTAAAAATGAATATGAATATTTATTAGAATAAAAGCCACTTTCATGAGGAAGAACTTATATTAAAACGTTAAAAATGAATTCATAGAGCATTGATTTCATGAGCAATGTACAGCATTTTTTTATTATTATGACATGGCAGTAACAGTAATAGTAAAGCTGTAAAAAGTAGAAAGACAGTTTTTTTAAAAATAAATTATTTTATATGCTCAGAACATTACAAAATAAAGTATCCAGGGGTTAAATGAAACATATTGCATGAAGTCCAAAACTGTCGTTGTATGTAGTTAACAGAGAACATTTCACTTGGTTTTTTTTTTTTTTTAATTGAACAATATCCAATACAAACAGCATGGCAACAATCGTATAACATTGCAAAATAACAATGAATCAGGTGCAAAAGTGCATTGCAGGAAAAGATCAACTAAAATAAATAAATAAATAAAACCAAAAAGCTAGGGTTTGTTTTCCAAATCACATTATTCTATTATTTCAAAAAGTTTTTGTGCATTTTTACTTTTCATAATTTTAAGGGCCTTTGTATAAGAAAGAAACGTATTGTGAAATACAGAAAACCTGGGTGTCACTTTCAAATATTTAGATTTGTGTATATCAAATTTCTCAAAAATAAGGATGTTATTAAACAGAAAATCGTCTTTGTTGCTGTTCATAACAAGTCCAAAGACAAACATTTCTCGTGATAACTGTATTGCCGCACTTCCTACTAGCTTTTCCCGCCCTCTTTAAGCGGATTGGTCAGTTTCTTGAGGAAGTAATGCCTTATTTCGTTTTAATTGGCCAACAGATGTCACGTGACAGGTAGATGACAACCAAGTTTTCTTACGTAAAGGGAGTCGTGTTTAAGGTGAGTTGTCGTCCAATACAAAATATTTACAAATGATTTTCAACTTATGACAAACAGAATCACGGTTCTGTATCGTCTTTGCACTTTCAGTTGGCTAATATAATTGTTTACGACAGACTTGATCATAGTGTTGAGCTCTCGATGGCACGAGCATGCGGAGCAATATTACCCAATGACCGTGACAGTACCTTGATCACACATGGTGAAATCTGCAGTTGACTGACCACCGGCGTGTGCGGGTATTCAAGTCATTAATTTGGCTGACACGGTCTTCAATGAGATACGTGGTTTTCTGAATGGCATTTTGGTTACTACGCCAACTCCTTGGATTAAAACACTGTAATATATATAGGAGAAACCAATATCCACATGTAAAGGAAGCAAAGCATGGATGAAAGACATTAGTATCCAGATTCAGTATCAAAACAAATAATCACTGATGCTTCTGTGACTCAGTTGTAATTATATAGTAGCCATAAGATGGGTATGAAGCGCAAAGTCAGTTTTCAGTGTGTTCTTGTCTTTTAACCCAAATAAATAAATAATGCTTGGATACATTTACATTAAAATTGTATCCAAACAATAGAAGCGATTCTTCCAACAAAAGGGGCAACAATATAATAAGTGCTGTTAGCTTGGAGCAGTACACATAACAGGGATTTTTATTTTATAAAGAACATGGAGGTGTGTTAGTATGAATGGGTTTGGTGTTCATGAAAAACATGTCTTTAGCTGTTTTTTGAAAGAGGCCAAAGACACAGCCTCTCGGGTGGAATTAGTTAGGTCATTTCACCAGTGGCGTACAGTCAAAGACAAAGTAAAGGACGACGAAACGCGAGCAACAATTGGCAGACAGTGTAATTTGATGAAGAGAGGCATGACGTGTGCTCTCTTGGGCTCGTTGAAGACCTCTCTCACTGCCGCATTTTGGATCAATTGCAGAGGTTTGACATTATGTGCTGGAAGGCCTGCCAGAAGAACATTGCAATAGTCCAGCCTGGATAGAACAAGAGCTTGGACAAGGAGTTGTGTAGCGTGCTCCAATAGAAAGGGCCTTATCTTCCTAATGTTGTACAAGGAAAATCGGCATGATCGGGCAGTCCTTACAATGTGAATTATGAAGTTCAACTAATTGTCAAATACCTCTCTAAGATAGAGGTCGACCGGTAGTGGATTGTACTGATACCGATAGCTAAGTTAGGCAGTACCTGCCGATAACCGATTAATCAACCGATAGTTTTTCAAATTGATACTGAATGAAAAAATAACACTCAAAGTAAAATAGTGCTGAACTTTTATTACAAAAATAAAATACTTTCATATTTAAAACTAAGTCTGTATCTTAAAAGTGTCTCTAAAAATTGTATTTGTCAATTTTGGGTATGTTTCACGCTCATTGATCAGTAATATTGCATTTTTGTGGATTCAAGATTAGTTTTATTGCTCAGACATTTTCTACTTGTTTCCAGCAGACCATCTCTCTCTCCCTCTCTATTTTCTCTGCCTTTCTCCTGTGTCATCAGTTTTGGGCTGAATGCTGCAGGCTTTGCCTTGGATTAGCAGGGCAGTTGTGAGGATTCGGCGAGTTGGAGCTCAAATCTTCCCAATGGCTCAGAACTGCAATACCTCATCCACGGAGAAGGGTGGTGCTGTCACAGCAGCTATTCTCATCATAGGTGATGAGATCCTGAAGGTAAAAAATTTTTTTGGGAATAGTATACTACCACACTATTAATATGTCTGCAATAGATAGATGCTGTAAGAAAAGTATGGTGATATGCTATTCCTGTTATTTATATGACAGAGAGAGAAAAAATTATATGGGTTATGTATTGGATAATTGCAATGGAGAATATAGTCCTGTAAAAAATGGCTAAACACTTTTTTGTCAATATATCTGTTACAGGGCCACACTGTCGACACTAACAGTGCCTTCTTGTGCCGTGGACTCCGCAAGCTTGGCGTCACTGTTCAGCGTATCACTGTAGTACCTGACATCCAAGAAGTCATCGCTAAAGAAGTGGCCCAGCTTTCTTCCTCCGTTACTCACCTCATCACATCCGGTGGTGTTGGCCCCACCCATGATGATGTTACTTTTGAGAGTGTTGCCATGGCATTTGGCGAATGCCTGCATGCCCACCCGGAGCTGACAAAGCTGGTGGAGGAGTTCTTTGGGTCCGTCGATCCCAACAGTACCACTATGAAGCTTGCCATGGTCCCCATTTCTGCCAAACTCAATTTTGGATTTGACCCTCAGACTGGCCAGCGAAGTCGCTACCCTCTAGTCAGTGTCCGCAATGTATACATGTTCCCCGGCATCCCCTCTCTTCTGGAACGGTCCTTTAATGGACTAACCGATCTGTTTTCAGGTTCTGGTACCACCTTCCACACCCGTGAGGTATTTGTAGATGCAGATGAGACCGAGATAGCCCCGGTTCTGACAAAGCTCCAGGCAGGTTGGGGCAAGCGAGTCACTCTCGGCTCTTACCCAGACTGGCTGAGCAATTATCATCGCGTCCGATTGGTTCTGGACTCAGACAGTACAGAGGAGGTGGAACAGGCGCAAGCTCAGCTGATAGAAGACCTAGCCAAAGGGAGTGTGGTACCTCTCATCACTGACCCGGTGTCAATCGCCACTGAAGAGGTGTACTCGCTCTCAAACAGCGGTAAGGGAAAAAGAGAAAGTGGTAGGCAGAGACAACAGGACAGGTGAAAGGAACAGAGATGGAGGTGGTGATTTGAGAGAGAGTGAAACATAAAAAAGGATGGCGAGGACAGCATGTACTACAGTACTAAGTCAATACTAAATTTGAAAAAAAAAAAAGACAAAAATTACAATATCAGTTTTCTACAGTATCGTTTGTACGGAGTCCGGGCTCGACACTAAGGATTTTGTTTTGCTGACCTGAGTGGGCCAGTAGTTTAGATTTTTACTTGCTCTGCCAATATTTTCACTGGCACAGCCACAAATATGTGTTATTTTTAGCTATATATTTTCATATGTGTAAAATAATATAAAAATACTTTTTATTAAATGTTTAGTTAATTTTTACACAAAAAGATTGTTGTAAATGATAAACACACCTTTGCTTAAAAACTGTTGGCATATTGTGCAAAGCAATCACAATACTTATATGACTGTATTACAACATCCTTATTGTTGAGCCCTGCCAAGTACAGACTCAATTCGGTACCTGTGCCCTTTTTGACTGACAAAAGGTTGCTTTTGAAACCTCAAATGCATATTTGTGTGCATGCTCTATGAAGAGCTTTCACGCTTCACAGTAATGGGGTTGTGCGTGAATGGTCAAATGCGCTTTTTGGTCAAAATGTCCTTTGCAATGAATGTAAACACAGTTGGTTATGTATTAAAGGAATAGTTCACCCAAAAATGAAAATTCTCTGTAGGTCGATACAATGCAAGTAAATGGTGGCCAGAAGTACAAATATTAAATAAAGGCATCAGAAGTAATCCATAACACTCCAGTGGTTTAATCAATGTCTTCTGAAGCGATCCAGTCGGTTTTGGGTGAGAACAGACCCTTTTTCACTATAATCTTGACAACGGTCTCCTTAGTGATCGTGATTTCAAGCTTGATTACCCTTCCTATAGCATCTTCTAGCACATGCATCAAGCACTAGGAAGTGTAATCAAACTTGGAATTGATGATTGTGCCTAGAGACTTCAATGGCAAGATGTACAGTGAAAAATTATATACATTTTGTGTTCTCACCCAAAATAGATTAGATCACTTTAGAAGACATTGATTGAACCACTGGAGTCATATGGATTTCTTTTATGATGCCTTTATTTCATATTTGTACCTTCAGAGTTCTGGCCACCATTCACTTGCATTGTATGGACCTACAGAGCTGAAATATTCTTGTAAATATCCTAATTTGTGTGCTGCAGAAATCTGTGATGGCATGAGGGTGAGTAAACGATAAGAAAATTCTCATTTTGGGGTGAACTATCCCTTTTAATGTGAACTGACAGCACAAAAAATTCTCTACTTTGTATACAGAGCAAGTATACAAAGTAGAGGAAGAGGTTGTACACTGTCTCTGATTTTTATTTAATTGATGGAAGTTTTAGAACTAAATTCAGTACTCCTGGTTCAATAGTGTGGATGTTTGTCTGACCCCTTATTTCATACCAATATTTCTGCTACAGACCAATTGCATTGCATATGCATTTCCTTTTGTATTCTTGTCATTGAAACATGCCTACTTTTATATTTTTTTATTTTACAGTTTCATGTGAAATAATTAGGTGCTTGATCTCTATAAATATGGCATTTGTCGTGTTATTGTTTCCCCTAGCTAATATTACTGTTGCTGTAGCCAGTTGTTTATCCTGTTTAAATGATTATTCTCATCTGATTTAATGGTTTAGTTTAACATCTTAAATTAGCTGTAAGATCTGAAAGAGAACTCTTTATGAATATATATGCCATAGGTTCGCTACTGGGGCAGAAAGTAGCAACCGCTTTGAGGACCATTGAGATGGCACTAGAACAGTATTCAGCTAATGAGATCTGTGTGGGATTCAATGGTGGCAAGGACTGCACAGCTCTACTGCATTTGTTTTATGCTGCTCTAAAACGGTAAGAAAGAGAAAATTAAAGACAAGGGGTGGACAAAAAATGGATTTAGGACAAATTAAGTGACTACGGTTGGAGACAAATAATTTTGGTGTTTACATCATGATTTTTTAAGATTTTGTATCTTTTGGTTTCTTAGACATAATGGATGTCTCCCAAAATACACTAAACAGTGGCTCCAAAAGTATAAAGACACTTAAGGCACACTGAAAATATCAAACCAAGTGGTATTTGTTTTAAATGAAGATAGCACAAGGACATTTTCCTTGCAAAACAACTTGTCCATCCTTTTTCTTTAAAATAAAAAGTAAAAATCTGTGTTACAGTGAGGCACTTACATTGGAAGTGAATGGGGCCAATTCATACATGTTATAATACTCACTGTTTCAAAAGTTTTGCCACAAGACGTAAACATGATTTTACTGTAATACAATCTCTTACCAACCTTTGTTATAGCCAATTTTACAACTATAGAGACCTGTGTGAACATACATTTTTATGATCAAATATGTCCACAAACCAGACACCTTTATGGTGCATTGCTTTGAAGAATTTAGATTATTTTGATTTTGCATTCTCTCTCTCTCGCTCTCTCTCAGGCGGTATCCAGATAGTAAAGACAGAGTAAAAGCTTTGTATATTCGAGTCGTCTCTCCTTTTCCTGAAATGGAGAGATTCTTGCAGGATACAATCAAAAGGTAAGAACGGGTGCTTTTTAAACTGTATAATAAAATTGTAACACAGTTCAATGGAAAGGAGGCGAGAACTGGCTTGCCAATATAAATAATATTTTAATGATAAACTTAAAAGACAAAAACACAGACATGCCTGTAAATGATCTCTCTCTCCCGCACCATCTTCTGCAGTCGGCCTTTATGCCTCTCAGAGGCTTGATTAGCCTGATAAGTGACCGGGTGTGTAGAATCACCACCTGGCCCGCCCTCCGCCCTGACACAAAAATGCACATTTATTTTAATGATTTAAATTAGATTAAACTGATTTATTTGATTTTTAAATAATTTAAATGGTTTAAAAGAGAGCATAGCAGTCTGGTTTTCTACCCTCCTGAGTAGGTAATTCACAGAATGGTGCCATTGGGATTTCTCCCAGAACTGTTTGGCTGCATCAGGAAATGCCATACTGTATGAAACAGACTGTATGATTTAGTCCCTTCTGATCCAAATCACATGTATGTTCTAAAAACAAAAATACTTCACCTTTGACATATCAGCTTAATAGCTCTTAAGTTAGGGTCAGACAAAATTTCAGAATTGTCAAGTTTTCCAAAATAGATGAGATGTGCTTTCTGCAAACCGTAACAACCCTAACATGTACTGCTATTAAAAACCAGCTGCAGTCTTTCACACTATCCATGAATTGAGTAAGGATCCTCCATATTCAGGCCTCATTAATTCATCATTGTCCATCAAAATCTCCATGGTGTATTAATTTGGCACATTCTTCCTCTCACCTCTGTAGATATGACCTGGAGCTGTTCTCAGTGGAGGGCAGTATTCGACAGGCACTGAGTGAGGTGCAGGAGAGGAGGCCAGAGTTGCGGGCTGTTCTGATGGGAACAAGGCGGACTGACCCTTACTCGCACACACTGACACCTCTCTGTCCCACAGACCCAGGCTGGCCTGATTACATGAGGGTTAACCCTCTACTGGTGAGAGACTAGATCACATCCACACATCTGGTGCAGTGTACTGTGCAGATGCTCAGGACATGAAGCTGTTTTCTCACAGGGATCCAAGTTCGAGTCTGACTTGGGACATGTCTGGATCCCATGCCCCCTCTCTCAAACCCACTTTCCTGTCTACACACTACTGTCCTATAAATAAAGGCAAAAGACCCAAAAATTAAATACAAAAAATCCTAAAATCCGTAGAAATGACTATAGTAAATGTACATTCTTCTAATTTGGGCTTTAAAACATTTTGTTGACCAGATATTGTTCTTATGTACAGCTTGTATAAAGTAAACTTTTCTTGTAAGAATAGTAATGTTAGTTTTGTGAGCGAATCATTCCTTTGTGTTGGTTCTTTTTCAATGAATCTGTCAAATTGGTTCTCAAACTGATTTGAATGATTCAGTGGTGAATCTATAAACCTTATCTAGAATGCTTGGGGCCAAGACCCTGAACAAAATGATTTTCCTGACTTCTGGTTCCATTAATGGTTCTAAAACATACATTATTTTGCCAATGCATGCAACTCCGTGCTAAAAAACTCTGTGTGTCCTTCTGCGCTATTTAACGGCATTAAACATACAGCACAAACGGTGTAGCCCAGTTCCTGAATGAATGATTCTCTAAAAAGAAAAGGTGATAAGATTCAAACACTTACTGATTACATAAATTTATTTTGTCTTCTCTGACTCAAAGTAAACCAAGAATTGTCATGTGTAATTAAGATTTGTGGGACTTAAATCAGAGTAATTACTTGATGGCTGTTGATTTGACCATGTGTAATTAAAGCTGCACATTATGAATTTAGTTGGAATTGGTGGTATTTTATAATAAAGAAAAAAGAATGAATAAATATCTTAATAGAAATGTCTAAGCGCAACATTTGCAAGAATCTGTTCTTTTCAACTATTCAATTATCATCTCATTGTTTGATAACCGGTTGCTGAGGTTGTTTCAAGCCAATATTTTTCCTCAAAAGTACTAAAAACATTGTTAATGGAACTGTTAAGGAACCGGAATCATTAAATTCCTTAACCACTTAAACTTTGGGGCAGCCCAAAAATAGAGTGTAAGAGGTTAAGATTTGTGTCACTGTTATCCAGTAACAAAAAATGACTATAGGTCATGGAAAAGTAATGGAAATTGATTTGCCAGAACATAAGAGAACCCTGTGTGTATGTACTGTGTTTGCTTTGAAATAGTAAGCAGAGAACAAATGCAATCACAGATACACAAACTCACAAAAATCGACACAGTGAGAGAAACCGAAAAGCTTAAATCCATCTTGCCTTTTCTGAACAGACTTTACAGTTAGTAAATCACTGTCATCTCTCCCACTTACTCTTATGTACGCTGGTTGCAGAAACTGGCAAGAAATGGTGAATGATGATAAATGAGGCTCTCCATGACCGTTACGCAGCAACTCCATCATCCTAATCAGAGCTGCTTATGTAAAAGACACGACAGTACACCATGTTCTCAGAATTACAAATGATCTGGGAGCCAAATTACTTTCATGTAACTTTTAGATGTTTGCTTAATAATCTCTCTTTCTATCTGTAGGACTGGACTTATCATGATATCTGGTCATTCCTGAGAACTCTGTATGTGCCTTACTGTATTCTGTATGACAAAGGGTGAGAAACCTCTCTTCACAACCAGTCTTGACAATAAGACTTTTTAATAAGTAATTCATAATAATTGGCTAATGGATTTGCTTTGCTTATGGTTACGTCTGTCTCTCCCATAGATACACTTCTTTGGGCAGTATGGATAATACTTGCAGAAACCCTTCTCTTAAAGTGATGGATAGTAGAGGTGTGACCCGCTACAGACCTGCTTACCAGCTGGAAAATGAGGAGGAAGAACGCAACTCAAGGGCGTGATGTCATCAGTGGCTTCTTAAATGACTTTTTATTTATTTTTGTAAAAATTGGTCACAATGGATGTTAGAATTGTAATTTGAGGACATTTTGAAGAAGGAACATAATCTGAAAGATCAAAGCAAACGGAGATCATGACTCATGAAGAAGTCAGTAATTTGTGTACGAGAGAGAGAAAGAAAGAAATGTCACTGCTGTAGCATTTATATTAAAAACATTATCTGTATGTCCAGCTTTTTTTGTTTTTCAATCTGTCAAACTAATTTGATATTTTCTTGGGAAACCACTGTGATTTTGTGTGCGTGTGTGTATTTCTCAGAGAGAGCGAGAGAGAGACTAACAGTGCAAAATATTTCAGTACATCCCTTCTGGAAACTTTATACTTTCACTGGAGAGTGGAACAGCACAATTTGGTTAAAATGTTCAGTTAGTTCATTTGAAATGTGAGTATTGCTTCAGATCATACAAAAAATCATGTAAATACTCACACAGTCAGAGTGAATGATCGAGTGATCACCTTGCACTAACATGCTGTACTCCATATTCTTAAATGCAATGACGGTTTTCAACCTCTTGGGCGCGATGTAGTCACGTTGTACATTTAGGATGGTGATTACAGTAAATGACTCTTTATCTAAACTAGATCCAGGAATATCGATCTCCTTTCTCCTGGAAATCAGTCAGCGGTCTGTTAACGACAGTCGATGCATGGCAATCTAATAAAGCGAATCGCTTACGGACGTGCAGGTTGGACCACCTCCAATACCAACAGCACTATCATCATCTTTATATTTCACCCATCATCATCTTCGATCTATGATGATTACCTTCATGTGTGGGTGCTTCAGTTAATAATGAGCATAGACTAAACTGTATAGTAGGTAATCGAGGCTTATGACCTAAAAGAAGACTTACCTAACAGATATTTTAGGTGTGTTTGGTCTTTGGGGATCGTTTATTAAAATATATATGTGTTTATGGAAATTAAACTTGCAGTATATCGAATCAGTTTATCTGCCACTGCAGAGACACAGTAGGGGTTACATTGTTTGCTAGTAGGCTACAACAACAGTAGGCTATGATGTAACAGCAGGCCTAAAGTGCGAAAAAGAAAGCTGTGGGAAAATTAAAGTAATACATTTGCCAGTCAGTGTGTGACAACATGCCCTGCTATTGGTCAAACTTGTATCAATAGCTTTTTTGTAGCCAAGTTTTTAAAGCATAGTTCATCCAAAAAAAAAACAAATGGCCTACTCAACCGCATGTTATTCCAAACCAGTATCATTTTCTTCTATGACCCAAGGTGATGCTAGGCAGAATGTTAGCTTTAGTCTCCATTCTTGCATATTTTTCAACACAATGAAAGTAAATGGTGACTGCAGAACAGCTCTGGCCCATGGACTCCACAAGACCTGAAGGTGTCCTGTGGTATCAGGCACCAAGACGTTAGCAGCAGATCCTTTTAGTCATGTAACCATCGGACTTGATGGTCCAGCACATCCCACAGATGCTCAATCGGATTGAGACAAACAAAACCTTGAACTCTTTGTCATGTTCCTCAAACCATTCCTGATCAATTTCTGCACTGTGGCAGGGTGCATTGTCCTGTTGAAAAAGGCCACTTCCATCAGGGAATACCATTGCCATGAAAGGGCGTACGTGGTCTGCAACAATCTTTAGGTAGGTGGTACGTGTCAAAGTAATATCCACATGAATGCCAGCACCCAAGTTTTCCCAGCAGAACATTGCCCAGAGCATCACACTGCCTCTGCTGGCCTGCCTTCTTCCCATGGTACATCCTGATGCCTTCTCTTCTTCAGGTAAACAACGCACATGCACCCGGCCTTCCACATTATCTAAAAGAAAATGTGATTAATCAGATCAGGCCACCTTCTTCAATGGTCCAGTTCTGACTCTCACGTGCCCATTGTAGACACTTTTGGCGGTGGACAGGTGTCAGCATGGGCACTCTGACCGGTGTCTGCAGCTACGCAGCCCCATACGCAGCAAGCTGTGATGCACTGTGTGTTTGAACACTTTTCTATCATGGCCAGCATTAAGTTTTTCAGCAATTTGTTCTATAGAAGCTCTTCTGTGGGATCGGACCAGAGGGGCTAGCCTTCATTCCCTACACGCATCAATGAGCCTGTCGCCGGTTCACCAGTTGTTCTTCCTTGGACCACTTTTGGTAGGTAGGGGCCTACTAACCACTGCATGCCATGAACACCCAACAAAACCTCTGACCCAGTCGTCTAGCAATCACAATTTGGCCCTTGTCAAAGTCGCTCAGATCCGCTTGTCCATTTTTCCTGCTTCTAACACATGCAATTCAAGAACTGACTGCTCACTTGCTGCCTAATATATCCCATCCCTTGACAGGTGCCAAAGAGATAATCAATGTTATTCACTTCACCTGTCAGTGGTTTTAATGTTGTGGCTGATCAGTGTATGTGAACACAGAAATGTACTTTAAAAAAATAACCTCTTCTGAAAAAGTTCAAACATTTTGACTACTAGCACTGTTTTTGTTTTTTCCATCTAACTATGATAAAATAACAATAACAGAATTTACTAGGAAAACAGCAAGGAGTAAAGACCATATTTATCATTAAATACACACCAATAGGACAAATATTAACAGCTAGATGGTTGGACAGCATTTACAAATGGTAAATTATGAGAACTATAAATTATTTCAAAGTGTACATAAATCTACAGTATGTCCACTCTAAAGATGTTGAAGAAGTGAAAAAGTCCTTATAATATGTCATAATACACCATAAAAATGTTTCTCCACTTCTGTTTGGTGTCACAACTTTGTATCCCAGACTTCAAGGTAACGGTATGTTGCTGTAAATTAATAAGCCTCCTTTCTCCATGTTATAAAGAGAAAAAAACTGACTATTTTAATCGTATTTACAGTAACAAGGAGGCAGGATGAAGTTTAATGAAATAGAGACACTTAAAAAGGATTCCAAATCATCTCTATTCCATCAAGACAGAAAGCCACAACAACATGAACAGGGCTACAACAAATAATGCCAGACAAAAGACAAAGTAAACACAAGGGCTCTAAAAGAATGAATGGTTAAACAAGACACACCTGGAAACATTGTAAAATACATGACAGTAAATAGCGTGACAATTGTTGTTGTTGATATAACAGTTTAGAAATGATTGAGGGCCTTTATAAATGAATTCCAAGTGCATTTATTAGTGTCTATTTTGACAGTACATGTTATGTATAGCATCTTAAATTATTGTCTTGTTTATGCTTGCACAGTAGAGAATCCTTCATCATTAACTTGAATAATGGAATCAACAAAACATCAGCGACTTGTTCTGGATGAACTGCTCAAACAGAAGGCTGATTCTACAAGAGACACACATCGGACCACATTGTTACAAAGCACTAGAGAAAGTGCAAGGCCGGAGATCTTTCTTTGCTGTGCATCATCCTCAAAGTAAAGGAGTTGCTATATTGGTACGGAACAAAACAATATTCTGGTACATATGCCGTGATGAAAATTAGAGTGGAGGCTATATTGTCCTCTTCTGCCATCTCTATGTCAGTTGTATACTCTTGTTAATTTGTACAACCATAAAGCAGAGACAGAGAGAGAGAGAGAGAGAGAGAGAGAGAGATAGATATTGTATAGACTGAGAGATGATTTGACAGCTATTAACACTAAAGGTGTGCTAGTGGTTGGTAGAGACTTCAACACAGTTCTGGACCCAACCTTTTATAGGAGATCTTCAGCTGATGAAACATATCATTCCACACTGAGACAAATTCTATAAGATTTCACAAATACTCTAAACCTCATAGACATGTTTGCATATATCCATCCAATGGACCAGGTTTTCACACAATCTCAAAATTAGAGTCACTCAAGGTTGGATATGTTCATCATGCCAACAAATACAGGAAGTCATGTCATCAGCTGTGATAATGTCAAAGCAAAAAAGAGAGAATCCAAAGAGAAGAGAATATATGATCACGATTCTCTAGTTTTAGAATTAAAAGTTCCATCACTGCCTGAGTATCAAATACCAGATGTGGCCTCAATGTTAAGGGATTTTGAATGCAGTGGCATGGATAGAAAAGTAAGAAGAGCAGGCAAAATAAATGGTGCAGAAATATTAAGTGCAATTAGATCATTGCCTGACCCACAACAACAAACCCCTGACAATCTAAGTTATTATGACTACAAGAACAATGCACTTCCAATGACAGATATCTTCAAGATAAACTACAGCCTCATGTTGGACACTAAATATGTTCCTAAATGTTTCAAAATATCATTTTGTGATGCCTCAGATATGCATTGTTTTTATACAGACTATTGGATATTTACTCAGATTTTTATCCAAAGTTGTTTCTAATGCCATCTGTCAGGAAAATAAAATTACAAGCACATAATGTTCACATTTGTGCAACTTTTGCAAAGTGCCGGAAAAAAATCAACATGTCTTTTTTAAAGGAAAGCCTTTATCTTAAACATATTAATCCTGCACCACCAAAGGACTTTACCATTCTGCAAAGTCTCCTTCCTTAGGTAAACAGTTCCTTAAAAGACTTCAGAACATTGCAACAAGGCTTCCCACTCACCATGCCCATTCTTAATCTTGCCTTGAAACAGCTAGAAGGTCAGATAATTAGCTCTGGATTACAAGTGTGTCATTATAGGCAATCTCTGCTGATAAGAACAGAAAAACAAAAAGTTGACAGAATTTTTAGATTGTTGAGTCAGATTAATTAATTAATATATAATTTGTCAGACATGGTCAGGGCTGGGCGCATTTTAGGGCCGATCAGGGGTGGACTGGCCATCGGGAGAACCGAGCGGGCTGGTGGGTCGGCCGCGTAACGGGCCGCGATAAGCTAAAATGAGCCGGCGCGTTACGCCCGTTTCACACATACTCCGTTTGCAGTGCGTATTTTTTTCCGTACCCATGTTAACAGGTTAGAGCTTTTACACTGCACGCGGATGCAGTCCGTCGATCCGTTCCAGTTGCGGTGCGTATACAGCAGTGCAGCGATCGTTTACGCACCGAGTCTATTTTTGCTGTGCTGCACCGCACTGAATTAAAGTGGCAGCGCATTGTTCACATTAAAATAGACATAGATTGACAAGAAACTGTAATAATTTCATCATTTACGCATAATTACAGTTAATGTGTTCTACAGTTACTAAATTACAGGGTCAAGAAAAACAAAAAAGTATGATTATAGTCCCAAAAGTTGCAAAATGCCATCATGCATGATTTTTTTACCCTAAAAAAAGACAGTGAACGCAAATGCGTCTCATTCTTCTCCTTCTTAGCAACAGATATAGCGCGATAGCTTTTCTTCAACTCGAACTACATGTAAAACAAAGAATCACAATGACTAAAATTAATTTTCATACTGTTTCAATGTCTTAAAAAAATGTCAAAGTTAACGTTTGGATTTAAAATCAAAATTACTTACACTTTTGATTTTGTGGCACACAGAAACTGCGGAACAGATGCCATCTAGAGGAAATAATCGAACCATCTGACACTCACTAAAGATCACATATGTGTACCTTTACATCTGTACCTCATTTCACTGTGTGCTATAAACCGGTTTATATTTGTTTAGTTTTTATTCTAGATGTCTAGATGGACAAATTATGGCAAAGTTTTGCCTCATCTCAATGGTGGTTTGGGTAAAATTAGATCAAAATAATCCACTATATATTTACTTTACCACAGTTGCAAGTGGATGACAAATAAATGTACTGTAGGTATGTCTGAGTATAATTTATCATTTAATCCTTTGAATAATTTGCTCTGCTTGTTTACAATATAATACAAATATTAACACTGAATTGAAAATCAGTCTTGACTGCATGTGCTCTCTTAAACATAATTAACACATTTGAAAGAGTGAATTATTTCATTTGAACATTTATTAAATTAAAGGGGGCTCCTTAGCTAAATGTAATTATCTGCAAATGTCACACAGATTTCTGAAAAACATGATCTGAAACATGCATTTAAGCCAAGTTCCTAAATTATTGTCTTTCATTATTTCTCATATGACTGGCTCCAGATTTACCTTCAAATGACAAAAAGATTAAACAAGTACAGTGTAAAAAAAAAAAAAAAAAAAAAGAAGAGATTTGAAAATCATAATTTTTTATTTATTTCTGTAGCTCATTTTGCCATAAATGGCCTTAGTTCTTCACAGAAGATGCTGAGTACTTCACAAAAATGTGAAATTTCAAAAGAAAACTACATTCTTACATACCATGTAAAAAAATAAAAATATGTAAACTGATTGTTCTGTTTTGACACCCATTATTTACATTTGAAATCCTGAAATTGAAAAACATCAGACACTACAAGAAATTGGAGGAAATTTTTCTTTGCCATAAAATATGGTTTCAAATTCTGGGACTTAATAAAGGGGCAAATGACTTCAATATTATTAGAGCTGTGTAGAAATTAAAAATTCCTTATTAATAGTTCAAACAATATATATGTAAAAAACAAAATAATAAAAAAAAAAAGTTTAAAAAAATATATATATTTCAATACTTATTTAAGCTAATTTTCTTGATCTCCCCACATACCAAATGTGTTATGCTATTATTAAGCTATTGTTTATCTAAACAATATTATCTTACAGCTAATACAAAAAAAAATGCATTGTTCAAATTCCAAAATTAAAGTAAAGAAAAAAAAAAGACTTTTCTTTAAAAAAATATATATATATATATAAAAAAATAAGACAAATTACATTAGGTAAACAAACCAGAATTTAAACAGTACTCAACATGTTGTTTTCTCTGCTATCATCATGCATTATTTTAGACTAATAAAAACAAAAAACAAAACATCACTTATGGTTATACCCATAAAAAAGATTTGACATTTTTCCTAATTCAAGTAAACACAGCAAACACTTCAATGATATATAATTCATATCCCCACAAATAATTATGAGTAAAGACAAAAAAAGGAACTACCATCAAAAAAGAATGGTTAACCAACAGATATAAACAAAAAAACAGGAAAAGAAAATCGATCATGAATCTCAACCTGATTAAGTGCCAAATCAATCATTCAGCTATTTTCACACTTTACAGAGTGTCAAGAAACGAGTGGGCAAACTAGAATAGTCCATACTAGGAGGTACCCAGTCATATATGTCCCACAAATAAAGTTCTTACTTTTACTGTGTGGTCTATGTAGCCCACCATAGCATTACATCATCCAGCACATGCAAGTGTGGGCATGAATTCAACATCTCAACCCCAATTTAAGCCCTAAAGAAATTTCAGAAAATTCAAGACACAAAAATTCCAGGATCTTCCAGGTAATTCCAGAGTTCTGCTGAGTTGCAGAGTGTTAATAAATCATTTTGTTTTTATGTAATTCCAAAACAATCAACAGCTTGTCATCTAATGAATGTTTAAATTAAATGTAATGTGCGTCTGCTTTGGTTTCAAACTATTTTTCTTTTAAAGACAAAATATAAGAAAAAGTCATATGATTTTTGATCCCTGATCTCCTTCAATGGGATCAGATGTGTTTAATGATCACAGGTATGAGTGGTCACTCTGTCCGTGATCTTTCACTCAGTAGTAGTACATACAGCAGGATCTGGGAGCTTCACTCCTCCTCCTCCTCCTCCTCCTCCTCTTTGGCTCAGTTTGTTGTACAGTAGGACAGAGGCGGGACAAGGGGCTTGTAAAGGAGGAGGGCAGTTAAGGAATGTCTGACCCTTAAGGACAGAGGGATTAAAAGAAAATGAACCATAAGACAAGATCTCTGAAGGTAGATTAGTGTCGCTCTGTTACAGAGTGAACTTTTATCAGAGCAGACAGAAGGTGGCACTCAGAGTGGACGGGAAAGTGCCAAAAAGGAAATGGAAGGATAGAGATTAGTGGTGTGACAAAATGATAGAGCAAAGGAAAAGGTGAGAGTTTATGTGAGTATCTGTGTAATCTGGTTATGGAGGATCATCAACTGAAACAGATCACTTGCTTGCTTTTAAGTTACTTGCAGAGGTATCAGAGAAAAAAAGGCAAAAAGAGGGCGATGAGTAGAGAAATTCGTCCATCTGTCGCAGAATGGACCGCACTGCTGTGTGATGGTCTTTCTGTGGCTAAATATGGAATAAAGGAAAAAAATAAACAAATAAATATATAAAATACATGGATGAGCAAGTAAATGCTAGAATGTTTCCATAACATTCTGTCATTATAAATCACCCTCATACTGTATCGAATAATATATGAGTTTTGAATAATGTACTGGTCACACTTTTCCATGCAATTACAAAGAATGGGGACTGGCGTTTTTAAAGTTTAAAAAAGCATGCAAAACACTGTAAAAGCATCACAAAATGTATATTATAAAAGTATAACTAAACTCAAAGATTGAATGAAAAAAAAAATCTGGAAGATTATTAGCAAAAATGCTTACATTTTGGTCTCTCTCACAGCAGACTGATCACACTGAGAATTCGTCAAAAGTAGGTTGAAAGTTCTGCAGCTGAAATCGTTTTATGCTTTCCGAAGTGTAAATCAATCCCAAACTAAAATGTTATTTTAGAGCTAAAATGCAACCTCTGATTTGCGTTCACTATTGTTTATGTGAACATGGTTACTTCCTGGCTCCTAAGAGGCCAGAACACGTGTCTCAGAGGTACTGCTAGAGGGAAATGTGTTCATGCTTAAATTGATGCAAAAATGTCTGATTGGGGATGGCACTTCTCAATTCGTCTGAATGGGTTTAATTTTAGGGTATGAATTTGTGTTGCACACAAAGCAATTGTATCGCTTCACAAAACCAAAATAGTTAACAAGTTGTATGGTTTCAGGCCCAGCTCCACTTTTAAGAGGGGCATGGGTGTGTGGTGTTTCTTTTTTTTTTTTTGCAGGGTTTGCCAAGCGCATGATTGGGTAGGTCAGGATCCCACTCTGGAGCCAGGCCCGTATAGACTGCATTTATGAACCTTTTACTGTGCTTTTGCCTTCTTTTGAACCTTAAAAGCTCCAGTCCTCATTCATTATAACTGCAAGTGTGCTAACAGTAATTATGCCAAATTGTACTACTACTTTCATGGAAGAAAGAAAAGAAAGTCATTAAGGTTTTGGGTTATCTATTTCTTCAATAAGTAAAGCCACCACAGTTTTTCTGGCATATAAACACGTACCTTCCTGTCGTGATGATCCAGCTGTTGCTAGAGTAAAGAAGATAGGGAGGTAGAAAGAGTGAGAGAGAAAAACATGTGAGGTGTACAGACTTTTTTTTTTCTTGAAGAACTACAAACTTGGAACATCATTTTTGAGAACAAATGAGGAAAAAAAATGCACAGAGACATTTATCATTACTCTGCTGAAAAACTACTAATGGCTGTCCAACTCCAAAATACATGCTCAACGCAAATTCTTTAAAAGGTCACACACAGAAAAAGAATAATAAAAAAAAGAAGGTTGAAGGAGATGAAAGATTCTGCAGGAACAAAGTGGACTTGAAGAGGAAGAAGAAGAGAAAGGAGAATGGTAAAGGAAAGATTTAGGGGGGAAACAAGATGGTGAAGGAGCAATAGATACAAGAGTGAACTGAGATGGACCACAAAAGCAACAAACAGAGTGATGGAGCGAAACACAGGAGAAGACAGAGAAGAGAAAAGAAGAGGGGAAGAAGTGTGAGAAAAAGCAGAGGGAGAATGTACAGGGAAGGCGAGAGCCTTAAAGAAGGTCAGACAGCAAAAGGAAGGAGACGAAAGTGGAGAGGAGGGAAGGGGTTTGTGTCTGAATGTCACTCTCCCAGCAAGGGTTCAGACTGAGCCACATAATGGAGAAAGGCTGAATGGAAAGAGAAAGAGTGCAAGAGAAAGGGGAGCAAGAGAGTCATACAGAGATATCTCAGACGTGGAGGAAAGTTAAATGTAGTGGATAAAATTGGAGAAGAAAATATAGGATATACAAAATATAGAGTAAGAAAAAAGTAAAAGATATAGTCTACAAACATCAATGGGTAGTTGAGGCATAACAAAATGTCCATTAACCTTTTATTTAATCAGCATCAAGATGATAAAATTGATCTAAATGTATAAAGGGGAAAGTCTATATTTTAGGTGGTGTAGCTGGGTATAATTTCTCTCTTTGTCAGTGTTTTTTTTTTAGACAAAATTCATTTTAAAGTGTCATATAGTGTGTGTGTGTGTCAAGTGTCAAATATTATTTTTTAGTACATATATTCCATGTACTCTCAATGAATGGTCATGAAACTGCAGGCATAAAGATTATAAAAGAATGAATAACAAAAAGGCAATTGCAATTTGCTGAAATAGCAAAAGTTTCAGATGAAATATAACATATCATGTTGAGGTCAACTTCCACATTCAGAAAGGCTGAAAGTTAAACAAAGTGACGTGAGACAGATTTATTCTAGCCCTTCTTGATATTCTGACTATGAAATGAATGAGTACTGAAAAGTGTACGACAGTGAAAGCTTTGAGTTTTCCGACTTTCCTTGACCTTATCAACACACACACACACACACACACACACACACACACACACACACACACACACACACACACACACACACACACACACACACACACACACACACACACACACACACAGGACTCTCCATAGACATAATTAATTCCATACTGTATGAACTATAGTTTCTATCCATTAAAACTCTATGCATTTTTACATTTTCAAAATGATTTAATTATAGATATTAGAAATGTCCTCATAAACCACATTTATAGCATAATATCCTTGTTATTACCAGTTTGTAATGTAAAAAAATGTCCAAGTTAACCACCAAAACACACACACACACACACACACAAGAAATGTTTATCATTATTTACACCAGACCTAACAGAGATTACCTCCTTTGTTAAAGCTTTCATTACAAAATACCTTCCTTTTATAAGAAGGCTGTTATTTAGTAAAGATTTCCAGCATAAGAAACAAGACAAACATCATGCTGCTAATATTAATTATAATTAAAAAAAGAATCTACACAAGAGTATGAATCAAGCAGATTTTGTGAACTTCCAGAGAGACTACATGGAATATTTGTACTTTCAATTAATTTTAACATGCTGAAATGTAATCACAGAACCATTTAAAATAAATTATTAATTCAAAAAAGTGATATTTTTTTGAAAAACTTAAAAGAAATAGTCATAACATAAATTTGATAAAACAAAATAACAACTATCAACTACCATAAAAATCATGTAATGTCTATTCTTTGAATATTCTACACATGCATATCTGCCAAAAAATCTAAATGTTTACTTAAAAATAAATCATAAAAACACAAACAACAAAAACATTGATATGATCAGGAAAACTGAAAAGAATTCTTGCAAAACAGTGCAAAAATGCAGTCATTTAGCAGACTCGTACATCTAAAGCGACTTACAAATTAGGAATATGAGCAATTTGTCATACAAAAGTCATCAATATCTGCAGTAGTGCACTGACAACTTGCAAATAAATATCCTTCAAATTATGTAATAATTTGAAAAATAATAATATATTAATAAATTTTGTATATTAAAAATAGACACGGAATGAACGTATTATATTAAACTAGGATTAATGGGAATAATTGACTTCTTTTATTCTTAATCTTAAAATTTAATTATACACAATTAAAATGTTTTATGCCAGTATGATTGTTGTTATTTTGAACAGGCGATGCAACTGCACTTGCAAGCTATCCAAAAAAGAGAAAAAGCTAAATAAACTTCATGAAAAAATTATTTGCAATTTCTCTTTTTTTAAACCATTTGTTTTGCTCTCTCACTTAAAGTTAAATGTTTGCCACAACAAAATGGCAGGTTTTTGTTTTCAAGCACAAAATGGCTGCATTTGCGCATTTCTTGAATCAAAAATGGCTGCCATGGCATGGTGCAGAGAACGACTGGGAAAAGGATAAGAGAGACGGAGAAAGGGCGGGAGGGAGGGGAAAAAATGTATTCTGCTCACTGCTTCATTCCATTTTTTACATTTTAAACTTGACTTTTTACAGCAAAGTGACCATATGTCTGACGATCCAAAAATGAAGAATATTCATTTGGTTTCGTTTTCTAAACGATCGGTCACTGCAGGGAAAAACTACACTTTTGTAATGCCACTGAATTCTTATTTTTCCCCCTTCAAACAGTGAAAAAGCTGTGGTGAGTGAAAAACTAACAAGGCGAGAGAGGTGGAAAAGGGGGGAGGACAAGGTTTCCACAGAAGCGGGTAGTAAAAACAGACAGCAATCCAGGTTTTAAACTAAATTAAAAAGTGCAGGAAAGGGAGGAAGAAAGATTTAAAAAAAATGGACAGAAATTGGACAAGGAAATGGTGTGCTCACAGCAGGACCAACTGAGTGAAAAAGAGCAGAAAAAGAGAAGGATCAATTAGAGAGAAAGTGAAGTGACTGAAATGTTTTCTCACAGCAGGGGAGAGCAGGAGTGAGTAAGATGGTGAATGAAGGAGAGGAGGGGAAAAAACAACAGCAGAATTAATGTTTTGACAAGTTGCCCTCAGTAAGTGGATGGAGCGGAGCAAGTGAATAGGATGAAAGACGAGGGCACCTGGGAGCTTTTTCACAAGACACTACTCTATCCATGCAGAATATTGAAAAGTTTGTTGTTCAGTTTGCACTTTTACAGTTTAAAGTAAACTGAGTGTCTCAGTACCACAATTCAGGTACAAACTTTGCAAAGCTTCTCTTACAAGCGCCAAAGCACATTATTCTAGAGTGTTATCTATAGCGCCGGTCAAAACTCGCATTGAAAACTGGGAACAAGACACCCTTCAGAACATTCTCAAATCGTGCAGAAATAACATGGATCATCCGGTTTGGCTCAAACTAGGGAGTCCATGCCAGTTAGGGTGCATACCAAACTTCACGCTGTGGTGACGCGATTCCCTTTGGCATTATTGATCTTCGGTTCTGCCCTTGGGTTGTCCGTTTCCCTGGGTCTGGTCGTTATGGCTCAAATGACTTCACTGAACAGATCACTGCTTAATTACACTTTAAATACAGCTTACTGCGAGTGCTTCGTGACTGAGATTCAGCTCTGACTGCGGCTGTAGCGTTATTGCTATGGCTATAGTTCGGAGGCTAACACTCATGGGTCTGACAGAACCCTCAGCCGAAAGCAGACTGTCAGATAAAAGACCCGTTACAGGAAGGAACCAAAGTCAGTTCGCAGCATTACCAGAAGGAACAAACACCAGCTGCACGAAACATGCCCAACCGCAAACTCCTGTCACCCACCTCTCCTTTCACTCGTCTTTACACACTAATTATCAGAGGACAACAGCACCTTAGGAAGACAGAAAAGGTGTGGAAGAAAGGATGTGGAAATGATGTAGGGGTTGAAAGTAAAATGTGTTGGAGTGAGCGGAGATATATAGAGCAGAGTGGAAGCAAGCGAGGATAATAAAAGATATGAATTCAAAATGTCCTCTTTTTGGGCTAATAGAAATAGCTCCCCTAGAATCTTACAATTATTTACTAACCCTTATGTCATTCCAAAAGCTTATGCTACAAAATGAGCATTTTGAAGAATCTTCACTGAACCAATCCATGTAACAAAAGTGCATAGTGACCATGGGCTGTCAAGCTCTAAAAAGGGCACCAAAAAGCACTTTAAAAGCACTATAAATGTAGTCCATACTTCTGAAGCCAAACCATAACTTGTGGAATGAATGAATTGTATATGTATGGCTTCAGAAGACTTTAATAAAGCCAGGGTTGGGAGGGTTATTTTTTAAATGTATTCCACTAGATTACAGAATACATGCTGTAAAATACATTTTGTAACATATTTTTCCGTTAGATTACTCAAGATCAGTAAAATATTGAAATTACTTCTTCAGCACTGGTAGATTTTTTTCACTTGTTTTGACTATAAAACTCTGCCAGTACAGTAAGACAAAATACACATTAAAAATAAGACAAATCAAACTGATCTTGTTTTTAGATATTTGTTTTTACAATAAAACAGTACATAAATTATCGTCAAGAATATGATTTTTGCCCTAATATCAAAGGTCTTACTAGAAAAAAGAAATTATGATCTAACGTGAATTTTCTTGATAAAAAAAATATGATCATGTCTGGTAACATGATGTAAAATGTCTAGAAATAGCATTTTAGCTTAGCATAAAGCTGACAATTTACACAAGGTTTATTTCTATTTATTCTGCTCCAAACTTCAAACATACCGGTACTTCTCTGTCTGCTCGTATGAATGTGACACATCATAAGAAAGTGTTTCACTGCTGTTCAAACGCTCTATGGATCGCATCATTTATATGAATAAATGTTTTCCATTTGAAATAAATATTAAATGAAACAAATGACAATAAAATGCAAAAAGTCATCAAAATATTGTTGAATGTAACTGTATTCTAATTACCAATTATTTATTTAACTGTGGTGTCATACAGTTACTTATATTTTGTATTTTAAATACGTAATCCCGATACATGTATTCCGTAACTCCCCAATCCTGAATATAGCACATCATTTTAAATAGAAGTCTTAAGGACTACTTTTTTATGGTGTGTTTTATTGTGTCTTAATATGTCCTTTGGAGCTTCATAGCCTGTGGTCACTATGAACAGTCGCTGCACAGTTAAACAGGTTTAGAATGACATGAGTGAGTAAATAATTTACATTTTTCATTTTGGGGTGAATTATCCCTTTAAATAGAACACTGTTTTAGCAGGGGATATCCAGATATCAGCATAAGGGATAGACACAGTGGAAGATCAGGAAATGGATGGGGTTGAAGAGAGACAGGATCAAGTGAAAGTGTAGTGGATGAGCCTCTGATTAGTTTTGCTCTGGTAACGACAGATCATAAAATTGGGGAAAGGGAAGAGGAGACTAAAAGTAACAGAGTGGAGGAGATTAGTGCCACTCCAGGAATGACTGAACACTAGAAGGAGAGAGAAAACTGAGGGAGGGAAAAGCAGGGATGCTACAGTTTAGTCTGGATTAGTTTCGGTCAGAGAACAGAAAAAGAGGGAAAGCTAGAGAAAAATGGAAAGCGAGAGGAACAAAAGAGATGGAGCATCTGAGGCATGTGCATGAGAAGAGGAAAATGTGCAAAGACGAAGAAGAAAAGTTGTCATTCCACGCATTCATTAACACATCCACCACGGATAACAAAGTAACTGTCAGACAGAATGAATGAAGAAGCCTTTTCCCTCAAAACAACAAAAAACCCATCTTCTCTTATCAAACATTGGGTAGCTCTGATACATTCCTCAAATAGACAACACATCCGGCTCGGATCATTCTCAACTACAGATATTTCACACACAACATTTCAAATCAATTGCACAAGACATTTTCATCTCCAGCACAAAAAAGAACCTAGATTTGTTTTCAGAAAGTCTCACAACAGCAGAATACAGTAAAGCATCACTTTAAAGGCAACTGCTTCAAGATTTTGATTTAACAGCAGCAAGTTTCTGTATAATTTTACTTCATGTAGAATGAAGACAACGATTACCCAATTTTTAACTGAGCAAAAGTAATTTAGATATTTAAATACTGTTATCAAACTGGGTCATTCTTGCTCTGTAGCACTTTTAGGCTCTGTTTAAACTTAAGGAAGTCATTTCCATAAAAAGGGTATAGCAGACTTAAACTCTATTATTAATAACTTAATGATTTACACAATGTAAAGTTAATTGACAGTGTGCCAAACAAGATGGAAATAAAGACTTGGTTAGCCATTGCTTATTGAATGCTAGCTAACAAGAGGGTGTCTTGATTTTTTTTAACCATCTTTTGAAATTTTGATATCATAGCTGTTTCTTACTAACAGGGTGGAATGTTGTATAGTGTGAAATCAACAAAACATCATAAAATTCATAAAATTCCTCTCAAATTTTTGTTCATGTTTTATAGTGTTGTTTTCCCACTGAAATGATGTCACTTCTTAGAGGACGTCATTAAAGAGCTGGCCTTTGCGAGTTAAAAGGAATGTTTCAAGTTCAATACAAGTTAAGCTCAATCGACAGCATTTGTGACATAATGGTGAATACCACAAAAATGAATTTAGACTCATTCCAACTTTTCTTAAAAAAAAAACAGTGAGGCACTTACAATGGAAGTGAAAGTGGCCAATGTTTGTAGGGTTTAAACAGAAATGTGAAGCTTATAATTTTCATAAAAGCACTTACATTAATTCTTCTGTAGTAGTTTTTTTAAATGGTCATTTTAGGGTTGTTGACATTACATCGTCATTGAAACAAAGTTGAAAAATTGGCTATAACATTACACAGAAAAGGTTAGCAAGTGATTTTATTACAATAAATCATGTTTACACACATATCCTTTATGTCTTGTGGCTATACTTTTGAAACCGTGAGTATTTTAATGCTCAAAAATTGGCCACATTCACTTTCATTGTAAGGGCCTCACTGGAACCTTGATTTTGGCTTTTTATTTTATTTCTTAAAGAAAAGAATACATTTTTGTGTTAATCAATATTGGGCCACAAAAGCTGTTGACTGACTTGCATTGAACCTTTAGAATTAATTGATTAGATTTTTACAAATGATTAACAGGATGGAATGTGAAACTGAAGACACAAGAAAAGATACATTGAAGACCAATTAAACAAACAGTTAAAAGCGTGGTTTAAAATATTTTAATCGGAAAAAGAAAAAAAAGAAAAAAAGGAAAAGAAGAAACCTGGAATATTTCTTAATAAATTGTCTGTTTTTAATGTTTAATTGAAGAATATGACAAAAATGTCTACATTCGCACAAACCAAAGTAGGGGAAATTAATAAAAATACACTTCTAATGTATGTTCAATTAATTGTGATTAATCGTGATAAAGTACACTTACTAATATGTATAATTACTAATATATACAATCTTTAAAAACCGTGAGTTTAAAATGCAAACTATATATTAAGACACATACTGTATAATAGGAAAATGAATATTTACTGAATAAAAGGAAAGACCCAGCTCCATAGTTCACTTCGTAAAAAAAGGCTCACTGAGCTTTTAAACAAGTTGGGTGGACATATTACTTAAACAAACATGTAAAACATTTTCACAGCAAAATTAGGGCTGACTGAATTATTAAAAATGGAGCCATGAGAATTAAAGGAGACTGTGAGAGGTGAGGAGGCAGATTTAAGGCCATGCGGGGCAAGACTTGGATACTGAGATAGACAGCTCCTGACTTGGTGTGTGTGTGTGTATGGGCATGCGTGTGTAGTAGGAGGTGCAATTGGGTTGGACGGCTCACGGACTGGACTGCCATTCCCACTCTTATTGGGCGGCATTCCCTGCTGATCCTGCATCAGTCAAGCCGAGCGGAAGGTCAACATAACTGCAGGGGTCTGAGAGCCAGCCTTGCTCGGCGCACAGGACACTCTGCTTTCACACATACAATTTTACAATAACAAGGTACAAATAATGTCAAAAACAAAAGTTATTTTGTTACAACTTGTTCCAGATTAAAAAATAATTGACTTGTCTCTCATTCTTTAAACTAAAGAAAGGCATTTACAATAGAAGTGATTAGGGCCAGTCCATAAATGTTAAAGTATAGTCACAATATGTAAACATTATACATGTTAACATAATTTTAATGTGATAAAATGACTTATTAACCTAATCTGTGTAATGTTAGATTTAATTCAACTTTGTTGTATCGCTGGTAAACCTGGTGATCTGGTAAAATGCTGAAATGCCTGTAAATCTCTGATTTTAATAACACAAAAATTATGTTAACATGTATAATGTTTACATTTTGTGGCTATACTTTGAAACGGTGCGCATTTGAATGTTTATAGACTGGCTCCATTAACATCCATTGGAAGTGCAATACTGTAACTGCGATTTTTGCTTAAAACAAAACAACTTAATTAAAAATAATTTTTGTAAATATTAACATTTGGCAATAAATGCTGTTGATTGAGTTTCAACTTTTATTGAACCTGGAATATTCCTTTAAAGAAAGAAAATTCACAAGTACTGTATAATATGTTTTATGAGGTAACAAAAATGTGTCATGTGGTAACACCTAAATTGTTTGGTTTTATTCAAGTCCAAAATTATTATTTAATATGAATATACCTGTCTGATAGCACCTATCTACACAGACAAGTTCATATTAAATTTGTAAAATTTTTACAACCATTAAATTCCCAATGTTGCCATTTTGCTCTATTACTCTAATTATTTTAGACTAGTATCATCTCCACTTACGGTCTAGAAAAAATTATGTAAAAATCCCTATTTCAAAATAAATGGGTTATTATGAATAAAAATAGAATAACAATAAATTTATAATAATAACAAATATGTTTCAGAAACAAATAATACAAGGCTGATTTTTACAACATCAAAACTATGTCTGGTTCTTTACTACAGTATTTTAATCTTTTAAAAAAAAAAAAACACTGTGGCTAAAAAAAAAAAATAAGAAAGGAAGATAGAAAGAAAGAAAGAAAAATAGAATGATGAGCAATTGATAGCGGAACACATTAGGAGGAGGAAAATGGGGAGATGGACAACTCTGTGGAAGGTTGGCAGGATCAGGGAGGGTGAGAGAGAGATTGCGTGCAGAGAGAGGGGGATATCTGAGTGCGTGAGAGGGTGTGTGTGTTTTGTTATGTTTTTTTGCAGGGAAAAAGTGTGGACAAAAAAAGTGAAGTGATGAAGAAAGGGAGGGAGGTACTTACAAGGCGGACAGCACACAGTGAGTCGTAGCTTCATACAGGGGAGGGGGGGTCCATCATCTGCAGATAGCGCTGGAAGGAGAGAGAAAGACAGAACAAAATTGAAGACTGATGTCTTTGATGCTGAGAAAGAGGAATCTAAATTTGCTGCCACCAAATCGATGCTTATGACTGCTCACTCACACATGTATGCATACACATTCGCATAACAACACATATAACCCAAGGCCATAAAAAGACTGCTTGACTCCGATGGAATGGCTAATCCATTTGCGCGAGCAGCAGCCGTAACGGTCTCATTAATGCTGAGCTCGGCAGGACTGCCTGTGAGCCGTTCCACAAATGATGGACACTCTGATGCAGTCATACAGGCTGTGTGCAAACATTCACACTTCATAAACTTACATGATTACACCATTACAACATTATTTACACACCTGGGGGGGTCACATTTTCTTTAAGCCCATCTCTGTCTAACAGGTTTGATTCAGGCATGACCGCATATTCATTTAGGAAAAAGTTCTGTAAGATAGTGGCATTAAACCGCTTAGACACGGCCTAGCATGTAAACTTGTGGTATAGTTATGAATAACTTTTGGGCATCTAACCATAGTATGCATGTCTTTTACATTACATTATAATGTAATACATTATAGGGATAGTTCACCCAAAAAAACCAAAAAATTCATTTACTCACCCTCATGCTGTTCCGAACCCATATGACATTCTTTCTCTCGTGGAACACAAAAGGAGATTTTAGACAATTTCACAGCCTCAACCACCATCAAGTTATTCAATCTTTTTCTTCATACAATGAGAGTGAATGGTGACTTAGGTTGCTATTCTGCCTAACATCTCCTTTTGTGCTCCACAGAAGTAGTTGTAGTAGTCATACAGGTTTGGAAAAACATTAGAGTATGTGGTAAATCTTTATATTAAGGTTCCATCCATTCAAATTAGTTAATGCATTAGGTATCATGAACAAACAATAAACTATATATGTTTAACAGCCTTTTTAACAGTCTGTTAATGTTAGTAAATAAAAATGCAGTTGTCTATTGTTAGTTCATGGTAGTTCATAGTGCATTAACTAATGCTAACAAATGTAACTTTCCACTGATGACTTCCAATACATTTCAGTTAGGGGCATTTTGTCTGAATTGGCAAGGGAGAACATAACTGACAGTACAGAAATAAAACAAATATTACACAATTATGAATCAAATAGTGTTTAAAACACTAATTTCTGTAAAGACACACAGTCCAAAAGTGACACCAGTGGATAATGTTTCAGTGGGAGGTAGCATCCCTTTTGCCTATTATTGGTAGCTTGTTTAGTCTCAAGTGTAAGAAAAATACAGTTCCATAAGCCTTTAAGCTCAGAACTGTATAAACATCAAAATGGAACAGAAACATGAATTTATATTGGACTTACACAACCCAAACCCAGAGAAAAGGCTTTGCCTTTTCAGATGTCCACCACACATAAATAACTTATTTCAATCAATAACTTTGTGGGGTAGTGTTACAAAACGTCAATGTTATGCATTAAAATCTCTGAAAATATGACTCTTACTGCTGGTGTTTTAGCATGTTTTATTAAAGCTAATGTGTGTAATGTTTTAGATGTTACAATACTTTCTCCTACCCCAGCTTAATATGCAGAGAAAACTATATAAATAAATCATTTGCTGGAATTTCCCAAAAAATTAAACACCGTGGCTCTTCGGCGCTGTCAGGCATTGCTTTGCTGTTTGTTTTAAGGGTCCCAATCAGCCAGACAGCAATTATCCATCTATCGGACTATCTGTTTGTTTCACCAATGGCAGACAGAAGAAATATGCAGAAGAGCTGTCAGCTGTCATTTATTCAGTTACTATTCACTTTCATTGTTTGGAAAAATGAAAGCAAATGGTGACTGAGGCTAACATTCTGCCTAACATATATAATTGTTCCACAGACAGGCCATATATTTTCAGGAAAACATGAGGGTGAGTGAATGACAGAATTAAAAAAATTTTGTTTAACTATCCCTTCAAAAATGAGCATAAGTCTTAAGTCACACACAAACACACATACTTAATGCACATAAATCCCACAAAATACAGAGTGTGTCCTAAATGCAGAGCATTTACACATGTGCATACCTCGTTAGCAGAAGCCCATATGGACATTATATTAAACCATCACAAATTCATTTCCCAGAATCTGAGCAGCTGGTCTGAAGTACAGGCGCTTAAATTCAGGCCTGAGCGACTCTGCCATTTTAAAGAGCAGCCCTGGCTCCATGTTTAATCATAAACATAAATCTATAACAGCCATTTCAGTAACACACACCATAGCAGCAGCCATTTTCATCTGGTAGAAAGGCTTTTAACAGAACGTCCAACAACCGCAGAAACATCCATTTAGCATGCGCAGTAATTTCACATGGACGATAATGAGAACGGCTGACTCCAACCGGGCTGTGTGAGTGGGTGGTGTCTCTATATGGGGCAAGTCTTTCATACATCCTGGGGAATAAATGTTCCCACAAGGATAGTAAAATCTGAAATCACCTGCTTTGTGGGGGCTAGACGAGGAAAATGGCTAAATAAACATACTACATTATGTCTTATTCAAAAAATGCTACAATTCTCATGGGTGGGTAAACACACACACACACACACACACACACACACACACACACACACACACACACACACACACACACACACACACACTTTTATATAAGGCTAAATATATACTTACAATAATAGGGGAGACCGGGCTAGTTGCAAGGGTTTTGAACAACATAAGGGTGAATAAATGAGTGAGTAAAAGTACATTTTCCATTTTTTAGGTGAACTACTCCTTTAACTGGTGGCTAATTTTTTGGAGCTCAACCCTGACAAGACATCCCCAAAATAAAAGAGTCTCTCATAAAAGACTCTTAGGAGATGCTGCACAAAATTCAGAATTAGGAGATGCTGCACAAAATTCAGAATTAAAGACAAAGAAATTATTTAGAAAATCTTAAATTGATTGTTAATTACATATTACCTAATACTATATGCACTATAAATATATGACACTGTCCTTGTCACAGACTAAAAACTCATGTGAAGTTTCTAAAGTTCCTTCAAAAGCTGGCCAGATAACCACATTTGTTAAATTCTTTTCACAATGTACACACATTCACTCTTTGTCTTAAACCTGATTCGCTGAAATCTGCTCCGTTAATGTTTTTCCAATCACAATTATTAATGACTTCCCAATCACGTACTGTACATGAAATGTTCAATTCAAACTGGTGAATTTCGCCAAATGGTGAATAGTTTGCACCCTTGGAAATTACTGTCGGTCGGTACAACATTTCAATCATAAAACAGAGGTCAAATATTGCATATTTAGTTAGATACATCATATTTAGTTAGATACATGAACTGCTTGATGCGAGGCACTCCATAAGGTTCCCGCTTAGCTATAAGTCCCGCCTTCATCGATTTTGATTGGCTATCTCATAAGACATTGACGAGCAGTGCAGCAGAAACGCAACAAGGATATCTGATTATATCGCAATATCCTTTGAGGGGACTGACTTGACCCCCTCAAAGTATATTGCGGTTACAGCCCTGGCTAGTAGCCACAAAGGCTATGTCTAAGTTCAGAATGCCATATTATCATTCCTACTCTTACAACTTCTGCCATATCTGTCTATGCCAGGAATTGTAAGAGTAATATAATACTGTGAATACAAGTTAAGCTTTGGAGTCAAAAGTCCAATTGTGCAAATGTGTGTTCACTAGCGGAGACTTTAGGTTTCAAATCCTTACAGTAGTTCAAACCCTACTAAATAAAAATAATTTTGTGAATTATACCCTTAGTAAAGTACATTTTCACTTATTACATTCACTTGCTAACACCAGAGCTATAACAAAAATATATTGAAAAACTACTCTGTCCTTAGAACACATTTTAACATTTAGGTACAAATGTTCCTTCATAATATAGCTGACCCTTGCCTTATTGTATGCCAAAGATATTTTTCATGAAAGTCTGGTCAGAGCATGCTTTCCCATATTTATCAGTGCAGAATATCATGTGTTTAAATGTCATAAATGTATACAAATCGCAATATTTTTTCATCAAAATAATGTTTTTATATAAGTGACTTTTTCCAATAACAGGCTGTTAAATGCTGCGTGATGGGGAAACACGTCCACCCAAATGTTCACATTAGACCTAGACCACTTGTTTAATGGCAAGCTCCATTGTGACATCTTACCCCATCTGTCAACGTGTGTTCAGTGAACTGTAATTTTCTCCTTGGGCAAAAACAGTAAAACGTTCAATAGCTTTTTTTATAGCCAAGTCTTTAATGTATGTGGCTATGCAGACATTAAATTCAAAAATAGGTCTCCCGTATATAGACTAACGAATACACCACCTTCACTGTTAGTAGAAAACTTGTGCATTTTTAAAATAAAAAGGGAGGTTTTGTCATATTTTTGTCAAATTTGTCCCCTAAGTACAGCTAAGTTAACTCAAACATACACAACAACTTGAATTTAAATCAGACACACTGATTCCTTAAACAATTAGAAAGACAGACACATTGTTATGCTATCTCTGAAGTGAACAATAGACAATAAGACTCCCACCACACACACACACACACACACACACACACACACACACACACACACACACACACACACACACACACACACACACACACACACACACACACACACACACACACACACACACACACACACACACACAGATAGGGGTGGGTTTGTGAAGTTTGACACAATGGCTATGTGCTGTGTATACACTCTCTTAGTTAAACAATGCGCTATTGTCCTGGTCACCACAGCCGTAATTTATGTAAAGATACTTTGTCTCTTCCTCTCTTATTCCCACCCTCTCTCTGCCCTTTGTTGGGCCACTCTTTCTTTTCAAAGAGATTCTTTCCTCCTCTTATTCTCTTTCCTTTTTCACCACCATCTCTTGCCTTGTAAGACCCCTCCGTCTGCAGACCTCAATGCCCGAAATTCACACTTCTCGTTTACTTTGTGTTCCCAAATCGATTATTTTCTCTTTCTCCTCTTTGCCCCCTCATGCTCTTCACCCATTACATTGAGGATTTTATAACTACTCTCTTTCAGCTTGTGTGCTTTTCTTAACCCTCTCATGATACATAAAGTGAGAGATGGAGGGGGAGACAGAGAGAATAACAGGAGGGAACTGAAGAGCTTTGGCCTGAAACCAAAGCTGTTAAAAAAAACAGGAAAAAACTGTCATGTAAATCTATGGCCACAGACAATCTTTCCTTCCTTTTAAGACTTCATGCAGAGCAGTGTTTTCCTAACTTTTTTGTTTTATGTACCATTAATAGGGCTCAAGCTCCCCCTTATATTTTTACTTCCTATTGTACTGGATATAATTTAGCATTATCATTATTATGGTCAACTTTAAACAACATAAAATCAGATGCGGTGCATAAAAAATTAATTAGCGCATCAATCAGCACATACTGTATATTTAGGTTCTGCCGAGTGTAATCCACACAAATGTATTAAAATTACACACATAATTTTGCTTTCCTTCTTTAAAAAGAAACCAAAAGAAATCTTGAGTTTTTCTTCTTATTTTTATATCTTATTTACAATACATTATTTATATTTACAGACAGACAGACAGACAGATAGTATTTTTTTACTTTCATTATTTTTTTATTTAAGTTTTTATCCACCTTATTTTGCAATGCAGAAGCAAGCGGCTGCATTTCCGGCGAATGTGTAAAAGTAAATAAATAAATAGAAGGATAATAATATCATAGTGTATTTAATGATATAAGTTTATAAACTATCACACAACCACAGGATGTACAGCAGAATGATGGCCTAATGTCGAATAATTGTCTAACGTCAGCATTTATAGTAAAAGAGTAAGTAAATCATTCACTTGTTGCTCTGTGTTATTGAAGAGATGGTAATAAAATCTGCTCCTTTACCGAGATTGTGATGATGCAGTCATTCTTGTCTCCATGTAAACCTCTGTTCATATGTATCTGCTTGTCTGTTTACTATACACCGAACTTGAGAATGCTCTCTGACAAGAATGGTGTGTTTATTAATTTTCCAAGATAAAACAAGATGCAGTTTTGGTGCAAAGAAAGCTAAAGCAGCATTTCCCTTGTGTAAGTTTGTGGAGGCGTGTCGGATGGCGCAGAGGACTGTCCTGTCAGCACCTGATTTAATTAATTCTGCCTGTGCAACGCTCTGATAAATACGATATACAGTAAAAGTATATGCGCACAAAACCAATTAGTTTATGAATATCAAGATTAAAAATAATATGATGACGATATTGTAAGCCTATAATATAAAGCAGCACAATGTAGTATTTTTGTATCGGTGAAATAGTTGGAAGTGGCTGATTCCGGAAGTGGTCCACATTCAAGGTTTATATTGGCGCCGCAGTAGTTTTCACTGAAAAATAAGGTGGATAGTATGAACTAAGCAAAAAAAAGTTGCCCCTGAAACCTGTTTATGCCCATGTATCCCTGGTTGGGAATCATTGAAGTAGATGAGGAGGAGGGGGGAGAATTTATTCTTTCATAATTATTCATATAAATGCTAAAAAATAAAACAAAAATGAGAGACTCCCACATAAACACAAAATCTCACTTACAGCTATAGTAGTAATGATGCCCAGGTAAGAATTCAAAGCCCAGAGAGAAGGGGGTGAAGCGCTGGATCTTTTCAGAGAATCTGACAGGGCCATAGGGAGCGTGGGGCTGGTTACACTCCCATCTCTTAATGGCCTCTTTAGTCTCCACACAGCCTCTGAACTGGCCCTCAGCCACCAGGTAGAGAGCCAGGGTCTCAACAGGGCCAGCCAATGGTTGGCCAGCAGGATAGTGGGGGCACAGTATATCCAGATAATCACTCAGATTGACCTGGACAGAGTAATCATCTCCCGTTAACCTGAGAGCAAAAGAGAGAGAAAGAGTTAGAGGGTGTATTTCTATCATGAGAGAAATTCATTGCCACAGTCGTTAAAAAGGGCATTTTTCCAAGTCGACAGAACAGATTTCAGATGTGTCAGCAAGATCTGCACTGAATCACACTTTCATCTGTGTTTGCTTGGCTGCTCTGTGGAATATCATTAAGAATTAGCAATCAGTCATACACACACACACACACACACACTCACCACTTAGAAACGAATGCTTTAACATGACAGAAAAATCCTTACTACCTTACATGTAGAAAAAAGTGTAATTGTAAAATAAGGATTCAAGTTAGGCAAGCTAAATTAAGCAAGTTTTATGGTACGATCAACAGCAAGGGAAAGCGTAACCCAAAAGATTTCAGTAAGGTCAACAGATTCACACATCACAAGATGTGGACCATGGCTCTCAATAACAGCTTCATGCTAATTAGTGAGAGTTTCATTCTCTTCCTTACACACACACACACACACACACACACACACACACACACACACACACACACACACACACACACACACACACACACACACACACACACACACACACACACACACACACAATGTCAAAAGTCAAGTTGCACTAATAGGGTAAGAATTAGCATAGAATAGCCCTTAGTGGATTGGTAAATAAATTCACACTCCCATTTGTTTACACACTGCTGTCACTGAAAGAAAGAAAGAATACAGAACTTGAGTACTTCTAGACTTCATTGGGACTGCATTGGAACTACAGACTGTGGAAAAACTAATGAAAAACAGAGCAAGGTCAAATGTGAGTATGGAAAAGAAACCAAGCAGGTTACAAAGCAGGGCAGACAGGACAGTAGGACAGATAGACACAGGAAGGGAGGTAAAGAAAGGCAGAGAGCGAGAGAACGAGAGAGAGAGAGAGAAAGGGAGGGATTGTGTTTTAATTAGTGGCCCTAGAGAGAGTTTGGTGGGAGACAGCAAGAAGACAAGATGGATTTTAATTGGTCTTTCTTCACTGCGAACAAGGGATGAGAGGAGGCCACGGAGGACAAGAAGAAAAGACAGGATGTGAGAGCAAGCCGGCCAGTCCAGGTCTGTCACTGGGAGTCTTTTGTGAAGAAGCGACAGAGCGAATGAGAGAGAGGAAGTCTGTGAGTGAAAAAGGAGAGAAAGAGGATGTACATGGGCAGAGAAACGAGGAAGGGGGTTATCCTAAGTTAAGTGGGTGAACGGAGATGGAAAAAGGCTAATGAACGACTCCAGACCAGAGAGAGAGAGAGAGAGAGAGAGAGAGAGAGAGAGAGAGAGAGAGAGAGAGATAGAGAGCAGAGGGAAAAAGAGAGACCAAGTTAAACAGGAACTGTAAACCAGGTATCTAACCCATTGTCTATGGCCTAGTTAAAGGTGAACACATTCATTGTTTCCTCATTAAAGAAGTTTTACCCCTAAAGAAATGAACAGTACTTTTGATGAATATGTTTAAAATCATGTACACTCACATGTGGGGTCCTGTCATACCAGTAGCTTAAAAGAAGCCACAACTTCTTTAAAAACATTTTTATATGAACATCTGTAATGTAAACTGATAAAGAAGCCAGAAAAAAAAAAAAACAGTATAGGCCTATGTGAAATGGCTGATGTCCTCTTTCCATAAGCATATAACATGGTCATACACCTCAGTTAAAAATTTAATCATCAACAGATATTCAATAATAACCCTCTGCAATATAAAGTTCACTTTCTCATCAAAACCATCATGTCATATTCCATCACAGATCTGACAGCAAATGTCATATTTACAAATATTGCAAGCTTGGGCAGTGATGAGACACCCATAAGTTGCTAATTATCTGTCAAGAGAATGTAATTTTCATCAATCAGCCTCATTTAAGGAGATGATCTTCTCATCTAGTCAGTTTATGGTGTCAGGGTTGAATAAATGAACACAGTACCAGAATAAATTAAAAAGTTTATTTGACCTTTTATATCATTTTCACAGGTTAATACATTTAGAAACCAATCAGAGAATCCGCTTTCATATTTAATCGTATTAGAGTTGGCCATTTGATATTATTTGTTATATAAAAAAACAAAATGTTTTGAGTATGATTCAATATGTATCTAAAATTCAATAGGTTTCCATGATAAAATACATCTTTGGAAAAATAAAGATGGAAAAATTGTGTAAACTTTCATTTTTAAACTTGCTGTTCCATCCACCCGTCCAATATACAGTAAATATAGTATAGAAACAATTAAGAATATCAATAACCAAAAAAAAAATCTGTTATATAAGGGATATAAAAAATATAGTTTTACAAACTAGCAAGTAATTACTAAATATGCAACAGACAAGTTATTACAATCAAGCCACTGTAAAACTGGTCTTTTTTTTGTAAAACTGGACCCAGACAGTATTGTACAGCTGTTATCGCCTAATATTCAAACTGCTATAATTCTTACACACCAATAATTACATTCAGCTGAAGTTAGAACTGTAAGCATGCCCCAGTTTCAGGAAGTGTCTCTTTTAAAGGATGGCGGAAATTAAAAAGCAATAAAGAGGTAAAGGAAATATGTTTACTGGAGCCTTTCCTCCTCCATACAGCGACTAAAATGATGACACAACCACTGACCTGATCAATAGGTGTGACAGAATATTGGTGATCAATCTCCATGAAGGGTTGAATTGATCAGGAGTCAGCCAAATGCAACTCACACAAGGCCTTCTGATCAATTTGGTGCCGGTGTTCAAGGCACCAGAGCTGCATAACATCTCAATAAATACGTATACACATAAATAACGGCACTTTAAATCAACGGACAGCTAAAATTAAGCATGCAGAACAATGAAAACCTCACTGCCGTACATATTACTAAAAGCCAGCAAATGGACTCATACACTAACATTTACATACACACATATATACATACATACATATATATATATATTTTTTTTTTTTTACCAAAGGGTTACTGTGAGTGAAAAGGTGAGGTAGTATGAGAGGAAAGGGTAGAATAAGAGACAGGAGATATAAAGCAATCAACAGAGAGAGGTTAAGGTGCCTGGCTCAGTCAGGAAATGAAAAATGCTCTGAGTAATAGAGAAAGGGTGGGGAGGTCTGTAAACTATGTGGTAATCATAGTCATTCAGTACACTGATAATGCGCTTGCCATCCCCAAGCAGAGATCTGCCTTGCACTTGGGCTTGACGCATTTCTGCAACCCATGGATTGAATCATAATGAGGAATAGTTGTTGGTGTACTGAAGAATACATACTTTGGATATCTATACATTAAAGGGATAGTTCACCTAAAAATGAAAATTCTCTCATCATTTACTCACCCTCATACCATCCCAGATGAACTATATGACTGACTTTCTTCTGTAGAACACAAATGAAGATTTTTAGAAGAATATCTCAGCTCTGTAGGTCCAAACAATGCAACTGAATGGTGACCAGAATTCAGAAGGTTCAAAAAGCACATAAAGGCAGAATTAAAAGTAATCCATAAGACATAAGGTTAAAATTTTGGGTGACCTATCCCTTTAAAGAAGATGTTTAGTCTGAATGGCTCCCAAGTCTTCTGAAGTCAAACGACAGCTTTGGGTAAGTCTTTTGCACATATGAGTTTGGAACGATATGAGTGGGAGTAAATAATGACTGAATTTTCATTGTTAGGTACAGGTTGTAGTAGATTCTCCTACTAGACCCATATAATGTCTACAACATATATTGTGTCGAAATTAAATCCTGCAGCATGCTGGAGCCAAACTGGAGTCATTTTACAATTATAGCAGGTGCTTCATGGTTTTAATAATAGAACATATTTATAGTAAAACAAAAAAATTATAATTTGTGGGGGTGTATACGCCTGAGCTTGAACATGAATGAAAATAGAGGCCGACCCTGCCAGCAGCACCTTTGATCCCTTTATAAAAGAGAATTATTAAATCATGAACAATTTCACAACCACAATGGATGAATGCAGAACAGCCTCAACAAGGCGTGCATACCAAGTGAGCTACGCTGTCTAGCTCCAGTCTTACTGTACGCAGAAACATAATTGCTAAATGGACCCGATAATTGATCAACAATGCTGAGCTATCCACAGAAAACATGAAAACATGCTGGGAAAGAAAGGGGGTGCAATGGTTGGGTCAGTGGGGAGAGTATGGGGGAAGCAGCTGAGCTCATTGGTTCTGCAAGCTTCAGGGCTGGTGAGAGTCTGGGGTCCTGATGGGCTCAATAGTGAAGGAAGCTGGTAAGAACTTTGAAGTAAACCAACAACTAAGAAGAGATGAAAGGGCATTTATGTGGAGCAGCCAACAGTATAGTTATCTGAAAATATATGAGAAGAAATTAGAACACATTTAGAAAGACACGGATTTGGAAAGTTGAGAAGAAAACAGCTCTGTTCCAAAACCTAGTGATCTGCCTTGCTGTCTGCTGCCTACATCTAACATCCACACCCAAAGCAAATCTCATTAATGACTGATTTGGAAAACCTTACACAGGCAGAAACTTCACACAACACAGAAATAGAAATGTGACTTAAATCAGGATACCAATAGATTGCAACAGTCAGGTTCCTGAAGTAAAAATCCCATTCATTTTCCCCACGGGCAAACTGCTTTTTAATGTTAACTTATAAACTTTTAAAGACAGACCTACTGTGAGCTCGGAGGTTGTTAATCGATGGTGTATGGTTTTGTTGAACCATCGGTCCACGTTATTTTAACTCCATTTATTAAAAATTGTGTTTAATAGTGGAATTCCTTGTGAAGAACTACACTACCCATGATCCTGAAGAGAAAGATCTGCAGCAAACAAAGCGCACCAAATGAGCTCTGCAGCGAATGCCTCTAATGATGCATTTGCATATACTGTATATATACATTTGAAGTCAAAAGTTTACATACACTTAGGTTGAAGTCATTAAAACTAATTTTTTAACCAAATTACAGAGATTTAATATTAGCAAACTACAATTTTGGCAAGTTGTTTAGGATATTTACTTTGTGCATGACACCAGTAATTTTTACAGACAGATTGTTTCACTCTTAAATGGACTACAAATGGACTACATCACAACTCAAATTCTGTCAGAAGTTTACATACACGAAGATAACTGTGCCAATAGTATGGAAAATTCCAGAAAATTGTGTCAAACCTTTAGACAATTAGCCAATTAGGTCTGGTTAATCATTGGGAGCAATTTCCAAATGCCTGAAGGTACCAGGTTCATCTGTACAAACAAAAGCATGCAAGTATAAACACCATGGGACAATGCAGCAATCATACCGTTCAGGAAAGATTCTGGCTCCACAAGATGAAAGTAGTTTGGTGCAAAAAGTGTAAATCAATCGTAGAACAACAGCAAGTGACCTTGTGAAGATGTTGGAGGGAACAGGTAGACAAGTATCTATATCCTAGTAAAACAAGTCCTATATCAACATAACCTGAAAGGCTGCTCACCAAGGAAGAAGCCACTGCTCCAAACCTGCCTTAAAAAAAGCCAGACTACAGTTTGCAAGTGCACATGGAGAGAAAGATTTTACTTTTTGGAGAAATTTTCTCTGGTCTGATGAAACTAAAATTTTACGTTTTGGCCATAACGACCATCGTTATGTTCAACACCATCACAACCGTGAAGCATGGGGGTGGCAGCATCATGTTGTGGGGGTGCTTTGCTGCAGGAGGGACTGGGGCACTTCACAAAATAGATGGCATCACGAGGAAGGAACATTATGTAGATATGTTGAAGCAACTTCTCAAGACATCAGCCAGGAAGTTAAAAGCTTTGTCACAAATGGGTCTTCCAAATGGAAAATGAACCCAAGCATACCTCCAAAGTTGTGGCAAAATGGCAACAAAGTCAAGGTACTGAAGTGGCCCTGACCTCAACCCGATAGAAAATTTGTGGGCAGAACTGAAAAAGCGTGTGCGAGCAAGGAGTCCAACAAACCTGACTCAGTTACACCAGTTCTGTCTGGAGGAATGGGTCAAAATTCAAGCAAATTATTGAGAAGCTTGTGGAAGGCTAACCAAAATGTTTGTCCCAAGTTAAACAATTGAAAGGCAATGCTACCAAAGTGTATGTAAACTTATGACCCACTGGGAATGTGATGAAAGAAATAAAAAGTGAAATAAATAATTCTCTCTACCATTATTCTGACATTTCACATTAAAATAAAGAAGTGATCCTAACTGACCTACTACAGGGAATGTTTTCTATGATTAAATGTTGGGAATTGTGAAAAACTGAGTTTAAATTTATTTGGCTAAGGTTGCCTAAGGTTGCCATTTGGCTTCTGACTTAACATCTGATTAAATATCTGACTATTTGGCAATAAAATTACAGTTTTTATATTGTTTCTTTACTTCACTTTAAATGAATAGTTTAATCAGGAGATTGTAGTGCATTTGGTATTTTTGTCTTCTTAACTGATTTTCAAATATATTTAGCTTCATATAAAAGTTTGTAATGTTGTGATTCACTTCAGAGATGGCTTAGAACTCTTTTATGAAGGATTTTATTAAATATTTATTATTAAAAAAATATGTCCGGAACAAAAATGACTGAAAAAGTGGGCATGTATGGTTGTGCTCTACTACCTTCTCTCAAATAGATACACGTGATACTGCCTAAGAAGGTATCTTAAAAGGCAACATAACTTTACTGCCAAAATTTTTGTATGTTTTCACATCTGGAGTGCACTTATGATGCCTTAAAAGGTATAGTTTACCCCCAAATTAAAAATTCTCTCATCATTCACTCAACCATGATATCCCAGGTGTGTATTACTTTTTTTTATGACCGGAAGCATTTGTTTAGTGTTAAAAAGTACTGAGATACTTTCTCACACCAAAATTGATCGTGTCACTTAGAAGACATTAATTTAACAGCTAGAGTCCTGTGGATGACGTTTATATTAACTGTCTGTGATTTTTGGAGCTTCAAAAGTCAGATCACCATTTACTTGCATTTTAAAGACCTACTGAGCTAAGATATTTTCTGTTTATCTTCAAATGAGTTCTGTTGAAGAAAGAAAGTCATACATACCTGGTACATCATGAGGGTGAGTAAATGATGAGAGCATTTTTATTTTTGGATGAACTAACCCTTTTAAGTGCTGTCTAGGTACTCAGCTCACTAAGTTTTGGAACAGAGCAAAAATGTAGTAAGCGTAGGATTTGCAGTGCTGTTGGAAAGATAGAGGATTTGGTTGAGGGGTTAAGACTGAAGGTGGGCTAGCACGCTCAGCCAAGCCGAACTTCCAAGGAGAACACCAGCATGGGAACGAGGAATGCAGAGCAAAGGAAGAGAAGAGCAGAGAGTGTAAAAAAATGTTAGAGACAGTGATAACAGGCAAGGCATATGAGAGGAGAAGAGGGGGCTTGAGGGGTGAGAAAAAAACAAGTCGGGGAGACCAAAAAAATAAAAAGAGAGAACACTCATCCCCAAAAGGGTTCCAATGCTTCACTGATTTCTTAGTCAATGTCCATCCCTCCATCACAGAGGCAAACACACAGATAGAGGCCAAGTTTCTCGATAACCTTGCATCTAAACTTACACCATGCGTTATTCTACCATGGAGCAACAACTGTTTCCCAAACCAGCACATAGACAGCTTGTTACTGAATAAAAATTAAGTGCTTGTTTGGCATGTTGGAGTATCGTTTTAAAGGCAAAAAAATGATTGTATTCTTGAATAAAATGTAATATGTCTTTGTAGTAATCAGAGCAGATTAACATTATTAATTTTTGTGTCCTTTTTCTCTGATAAACTATGAAAGCAATCTCTTTACGTTATATAAAGAACTTACGAGTAAGGTTCTTGTTAATTTACCAACGTTTAAAAATACTTCATGGATAATGATTAGAAATTCCATAAATATAGATTCATTGATAATTGATCACCACGTTATTTACATCGATATGTTTTTGAGGTATCGATATATTAACATTATCACATGGCTCTCTGGAATACTTGATTCTGATTGGTCAATGGCACCATCCAGAGGTCAGATATTGCTCTGTAACAACCGCACATCCGGGGATTAAGACGTATCAGACTGCTCATCCGGGTTCTGCGAACAGTCTCCTGCTTCTCGGTTGACTGTGCGATCAAATAATTTTATCTCAAATCAATGTTTTGTGTGCATTTATTCATTTAGTCAGACGGTCATTTTCACAAAATAAACAACAACAGAACTCAAACTCAGACAGATTTTAGCTGTTCTTTTCAGAATATAAATAAAATATAAAACAAAATATTGATTTGCATTGAAATTATGTCCATGTATTTATTCATTTGGTTAGTTGCAATTTAAGCAGGAAAATGTACAGTCAGCCAGTTGATATTGCACAATTAATCCCGACTGGGTGATCAGGACCCCGATGCGGAGCATCTGCCTGTAGATTATCCCTTACTTAGCATTCATTTCAATTGGAAGCAACACCAGATGAGAAGGCCCACATTGTGAGTATGACAAGCCACAGGCATCACACATAGGATGTGTCAATGCGGTGCTGGTGGCAGTCCAAGTTGTAAATCTAGTCACCACACTTGTAACTGAAAATACATTGCATTGGCTATATGAAAGATACATATTCACAATGCATCATCCATTGATGGCTAGAGTAAATAATCAATGTCCTTTGATAATTATTTGGGTCGAATTTAATGGAAAAATATGCAAGTTATGCTCAGTAGCGGTGCAGAATTTTTGGCAATAGTGCCATGCTGTCCACCAAATGCATATGGCGTGTGACCCCCCTTTAAATGAACCTGCCGCTCGCACTTTACAAAAGTTGTGTTGAGAAATATACATGAAGAGATAAAAACTTTTGTGCAATGTGCAGCCCTGTTTGTATCTGAAAACATGCCGGTATAGATCGCTAATCATTGGGAACATTTTCTGATTATCAATGTGTGAAAAATGCATTGATCCCAAGCCTAATGCTTTTGGGAAACGTACAGTGGTTAATTCACCCAAAAATGCACATAATTTACTCACCCTAAGGTTGTACTCATACAACTTACTTTCTTTTATGGAACACAAAAGGAAATGCTAGACAGAATGTTAGCTCCAGTCACCATTTTAATTGTTTTAAAAAAAGAAAGTGAAATGGGTTTGAAACAACATGATGGTGAGTAAATTCTAAAAGTTTTCATTTTGGGGTGGACTACCACTTTAAGTACAATGTAATTGCTATGCTCTACTTGGTGCTTTGTGAAACCCAGCCAGAGCCAATGGAGAAAGAGCAAATGAGAAGGCAAGGTGATTTATATAAAAAAGTAAGACATTTTCAAAAAAGGAATCCAGAGCCTCTTGATCAATAGTGATCACTCTCTTTCATCCAGTCTTTTTTTTTTACTGCCACCCCCTCTTATTCACTCACAAATATTTCATGTGATGCACATATGACCAGTATCAAAGTCATCCTCATCCTCATATTCACCATTAACCCGCAACCTTGCATGTTCTTTCTCTCTCTGTCTGTCTGTATATCTCTCTCTCTCCCTCTCTCTCTCTCTCTCTCTCTCTCTCTCATCAGGTCACGTTAGTCTCCAGGGTTTGACAGCCATACTGCAGATGCAGCCCTGTTAAAGCCTGTTTGAATCAGGACTTCAAAACCAACAGTGAAGAGCTCTGTAAAAAAAATAATAATAATAAATCACGCAACTGTGGAGAATTACACTACAAAAGGGTCACAGACCATCAAAATTGACTTAAAACACGTTGATTTATAGAAAGCAATTAATCAGTGCATGTTATTCCAAAGAAAATGTTTTCTTGGTAATCTTTAATTAAAATGTAACTCTCCACTTCTGTAATGTCTTTACTTTTCCTCTGACATCACTTAGGCTCACAGGTTTTTAGATTAACTAACCAATGGCTGACTATAGGGCTGACTTCATTCTGGTAAGAAATGCATTACTATCCACTCAATTCATGATTGATATAATCAAATTCTGCACTGTATTTCTCAATGCATATCTTGTGTTATTTATAAAAAACAAGCAAGCATTTATTATAAGTAACTTTTCTATTTAGTCTAGTTTTTTCAGTGAACCATATGGATAAGGTCATTAGAACAGAATCCGATTAGCTGTGCTATCTTGTCATACGTAGCCTTCATAACAATCACAAATGCAAAAGCACATACTAACAGCCTCATAAAAACCTTTCTGCAACAAATATGCCCCCTCCTGTGATAAACCGCCTAAGCATGTGGCGCGTCCCCAAACTCAGCCGTTAGCCCCAGTGCAAACCCAACATGCGCTAAGCTCCTCACATGGCTATGATGTGTTCAACTGTTTCAGACTGTGTGTGTCTGCTCATTCAGCCGTGTTGTGTCTAACCTGACTCCTAAGGCAGACAAACACCTACTTGGCCTCCCACTTATGCCATCTGGTACCCCCATTTAAATTTTTTCCATCTCTTTTCTCAACCATTTCCTGTTGGCATCCTTCTATGTGTCACTCTCGAACCAGTCACCTCAGTCTCCTACAGGGCTCGTTCTCTCCCTCTCTTTCCTAATGGCATTGGAAGCAGGATCTAAGCCCTTTAAGGGATGTTATTCCAATGAGTGTTGGAGTTGTAGTAGAGGAAACAAGGAAATGTGCACACACAAAAACAAACAAAACTCCTGACATTAAGCTTCCTTTCTGGTGCCAACTGTTTGTGTGCACCTTTGTATCTCTATTAAGGCACCAAGTGCGGGGCCACATGTGGTTAGGGGCTTGGTTTGTCTGCTGTGCTATGTTAAATGTTTTCAGTGTGTTTCCTGTTGAGAAGCAAGGTTTCCTCACAAACTAAATAATCTCACTCTTCTTGGAATTCACACGAAGGGTGTATCATTTACTTGTAACCTACATTTCAACCTCTGCAGGGAGTCTAGGTATCTAGTTTTTGATTGAAAATAAGCACTAGGGTAATTCATTTAAAGTACTCTACCTCTGCTCCCTCTATAAATGTGTATATGTTGCCAGTGATGTAGCTCAAGATATGTTTCTGAGGATATTGAGAGGGTTTTTATGATGCTGGCTAAACTATTTTTTTTTTTCAGCTACTGCACTAATACCGGTGAAGGGAACACATGAAGACCTCAAACTTTCAATTGGAGCCAGGGTTTTCTCTGACTGTGGACAGATCCATAGAAATATATTTGTTTAAAAACATCATTAAAAATATTCTTCACTATAAATCTTGACATCAGCAGTCTCCTTGGTGATCATGATTTCAAGCTCGGCTGGGGATGTTCTGAGATAATTTTATCGATTAAGCTTATTGATCATCGATTAATTACTTTCAGAAAAATTGGAGGCTCCTGGATTGGCTGGGTCCTTGGATCTGTAAAGGTTAAAGGCTCCTGAGCTGGAGTAAAGTCGCTATATTTAGGAGTTCAGCTCTAAGACCAGTCTTATTCAGAGCTACAGGATACTTGTGCTTCAGATGAAAGAACAGCACCAAAAATTTGTAGCTGCCTTTGCAGGGACAGAACAAGGTTGTTCTGCAGGTGCAGAGAATCAGGATATTGATTTTCAGACAAGAATTTTTTGTACCATAGAAAGCTGTAACTCCACTGCAGTGAGATAAAAATAATTTCTAACATTTTGCTGAGTGGAAGTTGACAAAGATAAACAACCAACTGAGCTAAGCAACATTTGTTTGTATGTGGCATTTAAAAAGAAATGACAGATTGGGTTCTTTAGCAAGTTTAAAATCAATGCTGAAAATGTCAAAAGTTTCACATTTCTGGTTCTTAAATGTCTAGAGACTCTAGAACATTCTAAAGTCTGAAATAAGGTGTGGCCTACTACACTCACTTTGTGCTGCATTCACTACCATTCATAAGTATGCGATAGGGGAAACGCAAGCACATGTGAAGGTGTTTCGTCTTTCGCTGCATCACAAAGTTCAAGTTTAGAAATTCAAGACATTTACCTAGATGATCTTATCGTCACAGATTGACCTCTTGACTCAATACAAAAATACTCACTTCATAGCTGCACAGTATACAATGTTATGGGAAAGTGGAGTAGATTTTCAATTTTGTTTATTATTATTATTATTATTATTATTATTATTATTATTATTATTATGTATATTTATTATTTAGGACGTCATTATTTATGATCATATGGTCATATTCATTGTGGTTTCCAAAGTATAGTAATTTTGCATGCTCAAAACCTAGTGTAACTGCACCATTAGGAGCACATTAGACAGCCACAGTAACTGCCATAAAGACATTGTCCCTTTATTCAATTTATAAATTTGTTCATTAGGCTTGTTCATTCATCCATTCAAGATATTACATTACATGCAGACACTCAACAGTGACCTACATGCTTCTGTAATCACCATGCAGTGGTGAAACACTTGTAAAGCTATTTATTTTGCTTTAAGAAGCTCAGGCTTGCTCATAGTATGGCTGCAGGAGATAGGTTTGTAAAATCCTCTAAAAATGAATGCAACAGTGTGGATGCATGTGTGTGTGTGTGTGTGTGTGTGTGGGGGGGCATTTAGCAAGGCACTGAAAGACTTTGTGTGCCCCCTGTCTTTAAATACGTTTATCACTGGGCAACGGTGCGGCCAATGGCTCTCAAGGCCAAAACTCAAACAGAGACTTGGGTCTATTTTCTGCCTGTTAGCCCAGTGCCCATTGCACCAAGAGTCAGCAGGAGCCACAGCACTACAGAGAACAGGAGGGGATGACTTTAGCATGGTGTGTGTGTGTGGGTGGTGCGCATTGGAGCGTGCATAAGTCAGGATCTGAAAAAGGAAGATTAGCAAATGGCCTTCTCAGTTTCGATGCGAACCTTGGTGCTGATGCTTACTATTGAAGTGGACACTAGCTGGTTTTCTTGCTGAATACAGATAAAGCTAATACCTACATAAAATAATAGCTTTTCAGTAAATAACCCAGAGCATTTTAAGGCTCTTTTCATGGTATAAAACGGGTGAAAAAGCCTAGAAAGACTTAGAGCAAAAGAAAGATTTTTTACCATGAAAAACCAATAATAATGCCAAAAGTGCAATGCAATCGCAATTAGGAAGAACAATTTGGGATAACGCGTAAACTTATGAACCAGTGAAATATGATAAAGGGTAGGTCACCCACTCATCATTTATTCACACTTACAGTTATGGCCAAAAATATTGCCACCCTTGGTAAATATGAGCAAAGATGTCTTTATTGTGTATCCTTTTGATCTTTCATTCAAATTAATCACAAAAACATAAACTTTAATTGAAGTAGACTAATAAAAAGAAAAGAGGAGGGCAGACCTAGAAATTCTTATGAGTAAAATGTATCTGAAGTATATTGCCATTCATATTTTACCATTTTTACAAGGAACGTGAAATTGTTCAGCAGGGGTATAAATATAACAAAAGAGGTAACAAAATTCCCTTAGTCATCCATCACAATGGGTAAGACCAAAGAATAAAGTTATTATGCAGCAAAAGGTTGTTGAGCTTCACAAAATTGGAAGTGGCTATAAGAAAATAGCTAAAGCATTGAAAATACCAATTTGCACTATCATGGCAATGGTTTGAGAGGCCAAAAATTCCCCAAGGTTCACAGCTGGAGAATTGCAGGAATTAGTTGGGTTTTGGGGTCAGTAAGTCTCCAAAACTACAATCAGTCATCACCTACTTCACAACAAGTTGTTTGGGAGGGTTTGAAGAAAAAAAACATCAGCTCTCATTCAACAACAAACTCAAGCATCCTCAGTTTGCTAGACACTACTAGAACTTCAAATGGGACCAGGATATATTTTTGTGAATATTTTGAATGAAAGACCAAAAGGATAAACATTAAGGATATATTTTTCACAGCCTACTTTTCTCATATTTACCAAGGGTGCTGATATTTTTGGCCACCACTGTATATCGTCCCAGGCCCTTATGACTTTCTTGCATGGAGCACAAAGGAGAAGTTTTGAACAATATTTATGCTGCTTTTTCCTACCCAATATAAATGGATTGAGACAAGGGCCAGCTCTGGTCACCATTCGCCTTCATTGTATGCAATTTATGACACAATTTTCATTTTTGGGTCTCTTATCTCTTTAAACAAACTGTATTCATTATAATGTGCAAATTAATGAGAGCATATGTGAATGTATGCATGTGGGTGTCCAGGGGGTAAGTAAGGCCAGAGGTTCTGTGGTCTGGGAGTCCGCCAATCTGAAGCTGGGAGCAACACCAAGCCCTCTCCATCCCACCCTTTCCTCCATCACTCCACTGCTACTTCCAAACCTCAGACTAATGATGGTTCTGCCTTTTTGCCTTAGCTTTAAATACAACTTCCTCCTTAAGCTACTGTATAACACAGCCAGAATGTCCTTGTCGGGGGGAGTTTTATAAGGTCCGGAAAGAAAAATAAGTAAAGAAAGAGAGTGAAGAGGAAAGAAAAAAAAAGAATATACAAATGGAAAGTGCATTCAGACACAGGTGTCCGCTTGTAGATTTACCATCATGGCAGCTGTAAAGTTCTATGGTGCAATGAGCCCCTCTAAATCTGCAGGCCCAGCTGTCGTCAGTAAGTGGGTTAGGGCGAGCAGACACAGGAGTTGCATGCTCCAGTGTTCAACCCTGCACCGAGCTGAAAAGGGCGCCTGCTAAGCAAATAAGCAATAACGATAAATCTGAGCTGGCTTTGGGCATCCATCATTGCAAAAGTGGGTCACAGTTTTGATAGGCTAGGAACTCTTGCCTCTTTCTGCCTCGACTCTTCCCCATACACGTCCCTCTCTCTTGTTCACTCCCTTCTTTTATACAGTGCATTCAGAAAGTATTCAGACACCTTCATTTATTTCACATTTCGTTATGATTCAGCCTTATGCTATAATGCTTTAAATTCTTTTTTTTTTTTTCACACGCCATACCCCATAATGACAAAGAAAAAAAAAGATTTTTGATAACTTTGTTAAAAAGATCAACTTAAATATCCCATTGACATAAATATTCAGATCCTTTGCAATGACACTTGAAATTTAGCTTAGGTGCATCCCATTTCTCTGGATCATCTTTGAGATATTTCTAAACTTTTATTGGTGTCCACCTGTGGCAAATTCAATTGATTGGACATGATTTAGAAAAGGCACACACCTGTCTGTACAAGGGTCACAGCTGAAAACACATATCAGAGCAAAAACACAGATTTGGGGAAGGCAACATTTTTTTTTGCCTGCATTGAAGGTTCCCAAGAGCACAGTGGCCTCCATAATTCTTAAATGACAGTTTGAAACCACCAGGACTCTTTCTTAAGCTGGCCGCCTGGCCAAACTGAGCAATCAGGGCAGAAGGGCTTTGGTAAGAGAGGTGACTATGAGCCTGATGGTCAATCTGGTTGAGCTCCAGAGATCATGTGTGGAGATGGTTGAAAGTTGCAGGAGGACAACCATCTCTATACTCCGTGCAAGACACATGAAAGCCCGCTTGTAATTTGCAAAAAATCATCTAAAGACTCTCAGACTGTGAGAAACTAGAGTCTGATGAAACAAAGATTAAACTGTTTGGCCTCAATTCCAAGCATCATGTCTGGAGGAAACCAGGCACTGCTCATCACCTGTGCAATACCATCCCAATGGTGAATCACTGTGATGTAGCATTAAGCTGTGGGGGTGTTTTCAGCAGCAGGGACTGGGGGACTGGTCAGGGTTGAAGGAAAGCTGAATGCAGCAAAATAGAGATATCCTTAATAAAAAACCTTGTCCAGAGTGCTCAGGACCTCAGACTGGGCCAAAGGTTCACCTTCCAACAGGTCAATGACCCTAAGCACACAGCCAAGACAATGAAGTGTGGCTTATGGAAACTCTGTGAATGTCCTTGAGAGGCCCAGCCAGAACCTGGACTTGAACCCAATCGAACATCTCTGGAGACACCTGAAAATGGCTGTCCACCGATGGTCCCCATCCAACCTCACAGAGCTTGAGAGGATTGGCAGAAATCCTCAAATCCAGGTGTGCAAAGCTTGTCACATCATACCCAAAAAGACTTGAGGCTGTAGTCGCTGCCAAAGGTGCTTCAACTAAGTACTGAGAGGGTCTGAATACTTAAGTTAATTTGATATTTCAGTTTTTTCTTTTTAATAAATTTTCAAAGTTATAAAAAAATCTGTTTTTTTACTTTGTCATTATAGGGTATGGAGAGTAGATTAATGTGGGGATTTTTATTTTATTTTTTATAATAAAACATTTTAGCATAAGGCTGCAACATAATACAATTTGAAAAAAATGAAGGGGTCTGAATAATTCTAAATGCACTGCATCCCTACATGTTATTTTATTTTTTTAGAGTCTTTTCTTCCTGGTCCATTTCCTCAATGGGTTTCCATCTGTGATGTGACAATTTGCTCCATGAGTCCACTTGAATTGTGGCCTTGTGGTCTGTGCATACTGAGCTGCAATTCTAATGGGAGACCTGGGTTCAAGTCATGTTCCCATCCCCTTGCAAACTTAAACACATATCTTTTCTGTGATGTATTAAACCTCTTGTTGTTGCAAATTCTGCAGATTTAAATGCAAAAAGTAAAATTTTTGATGACTTGTAAAATTCTTGGAAGTATCGGTTAGGTAAAGAAAATGCAACATTTAATGAAAAATATTTTTTTGGGCACATTTGAAAATACTTGGCTAAAAATAAAATGTAAATTTCTTTGTGGAAGGGCCAATGAAAATGTTGGTAGGGCAAATATAAATTTTCATTAACAGATGATGCCAATGTACTGCGGTTCGGATGCAAAAGTTGAATGTGAAAAGAGACCAGCTGGGGCAGGGGGAAGGGATCAGAATCTAATTCGGATTCGCACCAAGTAATCAAAGTGTCTTAGCCCCAAGTGCCTGACACAGAGGACATGAGGCATTATCATCCTGAAGTGGAGTATGGGACCCATTACAATTAGCTCTCTAATATCTCAGTTTTTCTTTTATTTCTGGAATTTTTAATTTACGTTCTGTTTCGTCTCCCCTTACTTCCCTCCCCCACTCTCTCCTTTCACGACTGGACTTTCCTTGTCAACAATTTTCTGTCTCTCTCTTCCTCTCGCTCTTCTCCATTTCCCACTGCCCGTCTCTCCTGTTCTCACTCTTCCTCTCTCATACACTGTTTATTTAAGCACTTTCACGGTCACTGCATTGTAATCTCATGGGACAAAACTGCCCTTCCACTTTTACACTCCCTCTCTTTCTCTCCCTCACTCCTTCTCTCTCATCCCATTCTCTCCTGGTAACCTTCTCTATCTCTCCCTCAGCCCCTCCTCTCCATCTTTCTCTGTCAAAACGTTTCAAATTCAGATGGGTTTTTCCTGAGCTGAAAGGGCATGAAAGAGTGCTGGTGCTTGGCAGCCCTGGGCTTTGTGGTGCGGTGGCCAGGCGGAGAGCCGGAGGAGAGCCATGCACCTCAAAACATGTTCAGGTCACAAAGGCCCTAGTTGAACAAAGAAGCAGAACCCGTTCTATACAAAAAGCAGCACCCACTGGCTGCATTTGAGACACATATTACAAAAGCCTCAAAAACGGCCCACACAAATCCTAAGAACCCAAAGCACACTTTAGTCTTCAGTAACACAAAACAAAACAGTAGCCAAAAATGAAAAGCAGTACCTAGGCCATGCCATGAACCTCAGAAAAATGAAAGAAAAAGAAAAGATTATTTGAGCTGTCGATTTAATAGTTTACCCAAAATTAAAATTCTTTCATTATTCACTTTCCCTCATGTTGTTTCAAATCCATATGACCCGTATTCTTTCCTCTGTGGAACACAAAAGGAAATGTTCGGCAGAATATCAGCCTGTCACAATTCACTTTTATTGTTCAGAAAAAGAATTCTGTCTAACATTTCCTTTATATTCCACAGAAGAAAGAAAAAAAAAGTAATACGAGTTTGGAATAACATGAATGTTGAAAGAATTTAATTAATATTTTGGTGAAGAATCCTTTTAATGAGCTCATTTAGTTCTTAATAATAAAACAATCCTGCAATTTTTCTATTGCTAATGTGCACTGCACTCATTCAACCGTAAACACGCTCTAAAGAGACAGTATCAATTTAGTGTTTGTTATACATATCAAATGTAAATCGCAGTGCATATAAAAACTTAACAAAATGTAGCAAGTGTAATAAATGTGCAAATGCATGAATATTTAAAGGTACAGTCATACATTATGAAGTATTGTAACTTCAGAAAACACTGTAAATTTCACAAATACAAATTTTTAACATATCTATGCAAGGGTTTGGTAAAAAAAAATTCTTTTCACTTAAATTCACTTAAATTATTACTTTTATAATACAATTATTAATTATATTTTCATTAGGTTCCAACCTTATTTCCCACCTTCAATTTTTAAGAAATTTCAAACAGTGACAACAGCTTTCATTAGTTTAATTATAAAAAAATTATAATTCACGACATCATATAAATTGATAGAAGTGACATTTTTACATTTGTACATAGCTAAAATGTGATTCAAAGAATCAAAAGCGAAATCAGAAAAAAATTGACAATATAGCATATTATATTGCGGCTATCTGGCGAGTAAAAACAAAAATGTACTTGCCAATGGCGATTCATTCTCCAATGTGTCCATAGAGGGTTGTTATTAGAATATACATAATGTTGTTTCTAGTGTATTTCACTTTAAATTGATTGACAGCCTTAAAAACTATGTAATTAAAATTCTGAAAGAGTATCCAAATGTAAATGGAAGACAATGGTATTACACTTTAGACTTTTATTAAACCAATGGTAAAAAATGTAATAAAATAATACCAAATTAGCCAACAATACTTTTTAGGGATGTTAAAAGAACTGGTACTTCAGTACCAAGTTGATACTAAAAATAAAACAAGGTTTCATAATATCACAGACTCAGTTAGATACCTGCACTGTCTGACTGACACAAGACTGCTTTCAAATGTTCACATATGAATTTCACATCTTGAATCAAATCTTTAAATAAACCTAATTAAAACCATGATAGTCCCTATTAAACCAGCAAAAAGATGTGATTTAATCAAATAAATATACTGTCTGCATGTGCTATGCACTTTACATTGAAGGAGTAAACCGCTCATTTGCTAAAATCACTTAAAATAAGCATCATGCACGATTATGAAAATTAATACATAAATATAACTCTCCTAAAAGTTTAAATATACCAGATTCATAGATTCCAATTATATTAGAGGGGCTCTAACTGGGCTAGTATCAGTCGTAACAGCTGGCTGCAGTGAAACACCATTAGCTGTCTGTAAACAGGAGGACATACTTAAAAGTACAAAACTCTTTTAAACTGCCCACACAAAACTGAAAAACAGAGAAGACATGGGGGTGTTAGGGCAAGGGTGGGTTCAAGGAGGACACATGTTATGTAGCCTTCTCCCATGCCCCATGCAGTGAGAGAATTATCCACTAATTTAGGATTACAGACAAGCAGCGACTGCAAGAACAATTAGCCGTTCCTGTGCTGTCTTTTCAGATAACTGCAAAAACCATCAGGAGGGGAATCTTCAATACAAGTACAGCTGTCACCTCATACTTACAAGCAGGGGCAGAAGAACCGTTTGAAAGGTGGAGGGACACATAAATGCATGGCTATTGATCATCTCCTAGGAAGTGTTTCTTTGTGGTTAAATCTAATGGTTCCTATGACCCTGCTTACAAGCATCAACAGAGATTTACAAATTACTGGGTCTCCAAAGATGACATTGTGCAAACAGTATATGGTACTTTTACGACTATCACATAGGTAAAATAATGCAAGTTATATCTACTTACATTAACATCTGGACTTGTGAATACCAGAACATCTCCTTATGGTTCAACATACATCTAAATACAACATAGAATGGCAGTGACAACTAACCAGCGCACCCTCATTCACTTTCATTAATGCGTGTGCTGGAAGTGCGCATATTTTTATGTCAGCATAAGATCAGTTGAGGTGTAAGTTCCGGCACCCCTGCTACACACACACACATGACTTTCCACAATGAACATTTCAAGAAATGTGAGACTCCAGTACCACACCTAACATTCTTTTCATTCCACTTTAGACCCTTGTGCAGGTATCTGCAAAACCAGACAGCATGAGTAAATTGAGAGAAAGCAGAAGACACACAGAGGGGGTGTCATGAACCCATTTTTTTGGAGGTCACCAGTAACAATCCTGTCTCACTTGGTTCCCTTGGTAAGATAAGATCATAGAAAAAAATATTTTAACAACTTTTGTTCCACTGAGTTTCGGGTGACATGAGGGGGAGTAAATGATGATGACAGAATATTCAGTTTAAAGCACATGACCCGTAGAAGTTGTGACTCAACTAGACTGACCAAACTTATACATGTGAATGGGTCGTTTTTGCCACCAAGTTTCAGACAAACAATTTTAATTAGTAATCATGCAATGTTACTATCAAAGGCACAAAAACAATTCACTCACACACACACACACACACACACACACACACACACACCCCCTTATGAGGACTCTCCATAATAATAGACATAATTTTTATGCTGTACGAACTATAGATTCTATCCCCTAAACCCCAAAAAAACATGTCCTCATAAACTGCCCGCACGCGCACACACACACACTACCAATGCAACAAAAAAACATTGTAATTCAGCAATAACATTTCCTTATTGCCCATTACTTCACTGTGCATTCAAACCACAAAACTCACAAACAGTATGCCCACAAATAAACACTGCATCTAATAGTCACTACTCTAAGATTGACACCTCTTAACAGAAAAAAAAACATTTCCACATACAAATAATACACATACCATCAAATACACAAAACATATGGTAATTTCATGATACACACACTATTCCCCAAATGTCCTCCCTTTAGGATAAGTAAGCATAACCAGGGTGTTTCTCTCTGCTACTACACGTGACATTGATAGTAATACCTGCTGACATCTCTTCCTCCCGTCTCCTCTCCTCCACTCACCTTACCCCTTCTTCCCTAGAGGTGCTCCCTTGCCAATTCAGGAGCTAAAATCTGTTGATTCTTTTCCTGCCATCCCTTCAAAATGAGTTTTCCTTCTTTTTACCATTTGGCATGGGCATAATGTCTTCTCACAAAGAGAGGGAATGGTGGGCTTTCAGCATGCTCTGGGAAAGGAAGTTTAATAGCTAAATAAAAGGTTTGTTACAATCAATACCATACTTACAATTAGGGATGCAGCGATACCACTTTTTCTCTTCCGATCTAATTCTGATATCGGAAATCGGCCGATACCCATCTCGATCCTATACCAGTGTTGTTTTTTTTGCATAATCAGCTCAAAATATCTTTACATTATTGTGTGGAACTAATTGGATATGCTCTTTAATATGTAAAGAAACACAAACCTCTTACTACACATTATTTCAATATAAATGTATAACTTATTAAGAAACACTTTATTGTTAACTAGTATACCCAATAATGTAGCAGCAAAATTAACAGTAATTCCAGTATAAGTCATCAGTAGAAAATAAACGTTTTATGTTTTGTTTTTTTTGCAAACATTTTTCAACTGGTCTTTAAAGGATTAAAATGTTTAAATTTTTTTTTTCAATTTAGTTGTACGATATCAGCTCAGTTTTCATTCACACAGTTATTTTTTGGAACCCATTCAACTTAAATATTATTATAATTAGTAAACAAATCATAATAATAATAAATGATAATAGTTATATATATAGTAATATATCTCAATTGTACACCTTTAACTTTTAAACCCTCATGCTTTTATTTTGACATTCTAAACTCTCCAGGAAGTCCTGTAAGGTTGTCTGTTTGTAGGCAAGTTCAGAGTAGTTTAATTCACTTATTCAAATTCTGGTTTAAAAAAAACAACAAAAGCGCCTCCTGTGTCATTCTAAATGCATATTATGAGTGAACCGAACTACTGAGCATCTACATCAAAGATGTTTTTCATGAGTAGTGCTCAACTATTGCACACCGTGCGAAGGTGTGTGTAAATAGAGCAGCGCCATTCACTGACGCGCTGGAGCTGCGCACGCATTTTACATATTTACTTATTAAACACAGCCTTTTGTGACTCTCAGAGCTATTGCCTGTCTTCAAGTGGCTTTGAATAAAATGCATTAGTCATATGAACTGCTTTAATGGTGCTTAATTGTTATTTTACAGTGCATCCGGAAAGTATTCACAGCGCTTCACTTTTTCCACATTTTGTTATGTTACAGCCTTATTTCAAAATGGATTAAATTCCTGCTTTTACTCAAAATTCTACAAACAATACCCCATAATAACAACATGAAAGAAGTTTGTTTGAAATCTTTGTACGTAAGTATTCACAGCCTTTGCTCAATACTTTGTTGAAGCACCTTTGGCACCAATTAGAGCCTCAAGTCTTTTTGTGTATGATGCTACAAGCTTGGCACACCTATTTTTGGGCAGTTTCTCCCATTCTTCTTTGCAGGACCTCTCAAGCTCCATCAGGTTGGATGGAGAGCGTCGGTGCACAGCTATTTTCAGATCTCTCCAGAGATGTTCAATCAGGTTCAAGTCTGGGCTCTGGCTGGGCCACTCATGGACATTCACAGAGTTGTCCCATAGCCACTCCTTTGTTATTTTGGCTGTGTGCTTAGGGTCATTGTCCTGTTGGAAGATGAACCTTCACCCCAGTCTGAGGTCCAGAGCGCTCTGGAGCAGGTTTTAATCAAGGATGTCTCTGTACATTGCTGCATTCATCTTTCCCTCGATCCTGACTAGTCTCCCAGTTCCTGCTGCTGAAAAACATCCCCACAGCATGATGCTGCCACCACCACGCTTCACTGTAGGGATGGTATTGGCCAGGTGATGAGCAGTGCCTGGTTTCCTCCAGACATGACGCTTGAAAGAGTTCAATATTTATTTCACAAAGACCAGAGAATTTTGTTTCTCATGGTCCGAGAGTCCTTCAGGTGCCTTTTGGCAAACTTCATGGCTTGGTTTGTGCTCTGACATGCACTGTTAACTGTGGGACCTTAGACAGGAATTTACCACAGGTGGACTCCAATCAAGTTGTAGAAACATCTCAAGGATGATCAGTGGCAACAGGATGTACCTGAGCTCAATTTTGAGTGTCACAGCAAAGGCTGTGAATACTTACTTACATGTGATTTTTTTTCATTTTTTATTTTTAATAAATTTGCAAAGATTTCAAACAAACTTCTTTCACATTGTCATTATGGGGTATTGTTTGTAGAATTTTGAGGAAAATAATTAATCAATTTTGGAATAAGGTTGTAACGTAGCAAAATGTGGAAAAAGTAAGCACAATGAATACTTTCCAGATGCACTGCATGTCATTTTTGGAGCTTGACAGTAACGAACATGACTAACACACAGTATCGGATTTTGATAGTGGGTGGATCTTGGACTCTGTAGGGGAGTCTGGGGACATGCTCCCCTGTAAGAAAATGTTGTACATTTTAATGTTAAATGCATCAATCTGGTTTATTTTGAGAGCAAAATTAAGAGGCTACTTAAAAACATTTGTGCTCTAGTAGTAATTTAATCATAAACACATTGGTTGAATAGATGTGAAAGGTGATGTGAAAAAAGTCACACATGTCGGTGATACTGACAAAGATCGTAGCAGATTTGGAGGATCTTACTGTGCTACGTCGATAGATTACGGCCATGGAGACAAAATTCTCTGAGTTGGTTACAAGATTGGGGGACGTCAAGAAAAGATTATCTGCAGTCGTCAGAGAGGGATTTAGCTGCTAACCCATGTTGGTCCCCATGTATTCAGATATAAGACAAAGGCAGGCCTACACACAGTCTTAAAGCCTGACTGAGATCTACATACAGTCATAAAACCTTACTGATAACAACCACGCCAAAATCAAACAAAGGGAGTCCAAAACAGACTACAAATCCCATGATGCCTTGCTCACTTTCCACTTGGATTACTGGAACCATGTCCTGTGGTCTGATGAGACCAAGATAAACTTATTTGGTTCAGATGGTGTCAACCAGGTGAGGAGTACAAAGACAAGTGTGTCTTGCCTACAGTCAAGCATGGTGGTGGGAGTGTCATGGTCTGGGGCTTTGTGAGTGCTGCCAGCACTGGGGAGCTACAGTTCATTGAGGGAACCATGAATGGCAACATGTACTGTGACATACTGAAGCAGAGCATGTTCTCCTCCCTTCCGACACTGGGCCGCAGGGCAGTATTCCAGCATCATAACGACCCGAAACACACCTCCAAGATGACCACTGCCTTGCTAAAGAAGCTGAGGGTGAAGGTGATGACTGGCCAAGCATGTCTCCAGACCTAAACCCTATTGAGCATCTGTGGGGCATCCTCAAACGGAAGGTGGAGGAGCACAAGGTCTCTAACATCCACCAGCTCTGTGATGTCGTCATGGAGGAGTGGAAGAGGACTCCAGTGGCAACCTGTGAAGCTCTGGTGAACTTCATGCCCAAGAGTGTTAAAGCAGTGCTGGAAAATAATGGTGGCCACACAAAATATTGACACTTTGGGCCCAATTTGGACATTTTCACTTAGTGGTGTACTCACTTTTGTTGCCAGCGGTTTAAACATTAATGGCTGTGTGTTGAGTTATTTTGAGGGGACAGCAAATGTACACTCTTATACAAGCTGTACACTCACTATACATTGTAGCAAAGTGTCATTTCTTCAGTGTTGTCACATGAAAAGGAATAATAAAATATTTACAAAATGTGAGGGGTGTATTCACTTTTGTGAGATACTTATAAATATAAGAGGTCGACCGATATATCGGTTTTGCCGATCAATCGGCACCGTTAACAATTTCTGGAACTATCAGTTATCAGCAAAAATCCAGATCGATAATTTTCCCCCATTGTATCTGGTGCTGGAGCAGCTGGGAAGGGTGCACTGTTGTTATACAGAATGACAGCGGCCTCTAGACACGAAATAAAAACTATAACTGATGCCTCGTGGTGGTTGTTTTGACACACGAGACTGCTCCTTGAATGCACGGAACTGAACAATGCAAATTTAAAACATCAAAAACTAAAAGGTATTTATACAGTACTTGTTGTCATATGTATACATTATAAAGTAATTAATTTCTTGAATAGATGCTGCATAAATAGTTAACAGCAGTATGTTTGCAGACCATTCTGAGAGGACGCTAACATTAAAGATAACATCAAGCGGTTAGAACAATGTGACAAAAAAGACGCAAGTCCTACCCAAATGTTTAAATAACATTTATTACCATCTATTTGCATCAGTATATATCCTGTCACTTTATTTATGCTTTAGCCTGCCTCCTTGTATATTTAAAGATAGTGAGAGATTTGAGAAAAATATCTTCATGCAGTCAAGAGAAACATATAAACAAATCAGAAACGCATCTGATTTTAATTCATTTTTTATCCTCACAGTAATATGTATTTTTGTCATTTTGATTAGAAATTCATCAAGTGATCGTGTGTGTATGAGATGAGTTTCTTTGAGAATTTAAATGAGCGGTACAGTGCAAAATACAAACATAAATATCACACTCTTATAGAAGTGTTAAAAAAAGCATGAGAAATTGCAATTCACTAGTTTGCCCTAGTTTCACATTAAAGACCCCTCACCAGAAGTGAAGTGATCAGCCACTCTGTGAAATCACAAAAGGCTGTGTTTAATAAGTAAATATATATTATGCGCAGCTCCAGCGCATCAGTGAATGGCGCTGCTCTGTTCACACACACACAGCTATTTTTAGCCTTCACGCACTGCACGATATTTGAGCTCTACTCACAAACAACATCTCAGATGTAGATGCTCAATAGTTTGGTTCACTTATAATATGCATTTAGGATGGCATTTTACCAGAATTTGTGTGAATTGAAAAGTGAATTAAACTGTGAACTTGCCTACAAACAGACACATACAGGACTTCCTGGAGAGTTTGGATGGAATGCCAAAATAAATGAATGAGGGTTTAAAAAGTGCACGACTTAAATATATTAATGTTGTATTTAAAATTAAAATTAAGTCAATAATAATAATAATAACTATTTATTATTATTATAATTAAATGTATTTGTTTACAATTTATAACTATATTTAAATTGAACGGGTTCCAAAAAATAATTGTGTGAATGAAAATTGGACTGATATCTTTCAACTAAATTAAACAAAAACAAGATCTGAACCCTTTAAAAGTTCAGATGTAAGTTGAAACATTTTTGGGGGAAAAACAAAAGAAAGAAAAATACAAAATAAAACAATTGTTTCTTTTCTACTGAAGACTGGAATTACTGTAAATTTGGCTGCTACTGCTACATCATCCAGTATAATAGTTAATAATAAAGTATTTCTCTACTCATAAGTGACCCTAAACTTTGAGTGAGTGCGCGTGTGTGTGTGCGCGCACTCACTCAAATTTTCTATTATTCCATAGTTGTAAGTGACTTAAAAAAAAAAAATCAAAAATAAATCTAAACTATGTTATATTTTAGCATCTTCAAAGTGGCCACACTTTGCCTAGATTTTGCAGAAATGTACTTTTGGTATTTTGTCACCCAACTTCTTGAGGTATCACGCTGGGAAGCTTTTTAAACAGTATTGAAGGTGTTCCAATCTATATGCTGCACACTTTGTGGATGCTTTTCTTAATTATTCATTATATAAGTTATCCATTTAAAAAAAAAATCAAATCAAAATGTTTAAGCACATGAGAAGCATTTCAGGCAAGTGACCCCAAGCTTTTGAAACTTAGGACAATTGAGGGACTTGTACACAACTATTGCAGATGGCACAAACATTCATTGATGCACAAGAATATAACACACTACTATATGCATACTATATATTCTGTAAATATCTGTAATGTAGATTCTGAAGAGCACTATATAAAAAAATATTTTATCTTATATTTGTATAAACTATGAAAGGGGTGTGAACATTTGAGACAAAAAGGAATGCAAACTTATCTTTCAACTATATATATTGTTTATTAAACCTCCAATTAGTGGGTTATCAGCTGTCTTCCTTTTCTTCAGCTTTCTATCTTGTTTATTTTTTTTCTCCCAGACACTCAGCACACCCTGGATTTGAACTTGCGACTCCAGGTGTGGTAGTCAGTGTCTTTACTTGCTGAGCTACCCAGGGCCCCTTTCTATCTTGTTTCTGAACAGCAATCTACATTGAGCAATCCTGTGATTTGGCAACTAAAAACAGCCATTTGGATCCTTAATGTTTCAGTTTAGAAACCAATGGCTCCCCAAGTAATTTTTTTTTGGTCTGGAGTGGTGAATGTCTCATTTCCTTCGTCTCAGGGAACCAAGGCTGCGTACTTAACCGAGATGTTCCCTTACAACTCAGTACACTTGACATTGCGTGCTAATGCATACAGGGAACAGAATCCCATCTTGCCGCACTACACGGCGTGACCGACATGAGTATGCTGCAAGTGATTGACCCTCATGTTGGGCCAGGAGGGGAGCACTCAGAAATAAACTATAGTCATATAGTATGAAATAACCCCTTCATGGGGGTGGGGAAGGTCGGGAAGGGAGTGCTCGTGACTTTATGGTAGGTTACAATGACCTGAATGCAGATGGTTGTGTAAAATGATAAGGAGTCTGTACTTAAGGGGAGGGGCATAAGTATATGTTTGGCAAACGAAATAGCAAGCGCCCTAAACAGAGGTGAAGAGAGAGATGTTACATCTAGGATGTAAAATCTTGCAAATGTGTTTTAAGAAAACCATCTTGCTGCAAAACATATGTCTTGTAACACACCATTCATCAATGCCCATGAGGAGGCTATGCCTCTAGTTGAGTGTGCTCACCAATTGGGCAAATCTTACCCTGCGACTCGTAAGCCAGGGCGATCGCATCAACGATACAGTGAGAAAGTCTTCGCTTGGAGACGTACATTCCTTTCACACATCCTCCATAGCACACAAAGAGCTGATCAGGCAGCCTGAACTGCCGGGTGCGCTCAACATATGCGTGTAGCACTTGCACAGGTCATGACAAATGCAAGAATTGTTGCTCATCCGAATGAAATGGAGGTGGTAAGAAAGGGTTTGACAGTGGATTTTGAAAAACCAGGGCCAAAGTCCAGACATGTATTGTTAATTGATAGTACATGTAAGTCACTGACCCGTTTTACTGAAGCCAAAGCCAACAGTAGTGCGGTCTTAATGGAGACCATGAGCAAATGGCCTGTAAAATGGTGTTCATGACAGAATGCGTCAGTTCTGGCTTGTTTAGCATGCTCCATTTAGGGGCCACACATGCAGATTCCACAGCTTGAGCTGGGGATGCCAGATTGTGCTTTGCACCTGAGAGAAGAGATCCCTCCTCAGCGGTATTTCCCATGGCAAACTGTATAACATCTCTATAATTTCTGTAAACCATGGCTGATTGGGCCATTTCGGCACAATTAACAGAACGGTTTCCATGTCCACTCTGACTTTGTAATGTTAATGTTTTAGCATAATGTTTTAAAGGTAATGTTTTTTCAGTTTGAACTGAAACAGACAGTGAAGAATGGTCTGTACCCGTTCTTTCATGAGGTGTGCACGCACGCACTCCAAAAAAGGAGATTTACAGGCTGGGGAAAAATGCGCTTTTTGCCATTTGACATTAGACCAGATTTTCCATATGGCAAAGCAGCAAGTCTCGGTGTTCGCTCAGTGGTGCCTCTGATTGGCTAGTAAGACCCAATAGCTGAGGTAATTCAAAACACACACAACGTTTTTTTTTCAATGGGGCGAGCACCGTATCGATACATTTAATTTATGTGCGGGGAGACAGACTGAAATGAAGGACTTGAATTGATACGCAGTTCCCTCGAACACGAATCGAAAAAGCCGCCTGTAACGCAGCGCATTGGTACATGAAGTATGCATCCTTCAGATTTATTGACTCAAATCAGTCCTGTGGTGGATGTGCAATAAGATCTGTTTCGGAGATTATATTTTGAATGGGAGCGTTGCAAGCGCGTGATTCAAGCTTCTCAGAACTAGAATGGGCCGAAGCCCACCAACCTTCTCCAGAACGAGGAATTAAAGGCTGTAAATCCTACTGTGTGCGTCCAGCATATCGTGTGGTCAGACCACAGATGGTGCTCGATCCTTGTAAACACCAGTTCTGAGATGCCTGTGAGGACTTGCCACACATTCACACAGCAGGACAGCAGGCTTATTCATTTACATGAAATAAACTTTATCACGTTCTTTGAGAGAAGATTGTGTATTTCGGCCAAGAAGAAATTATCTGTGATCATCTCTGCAACCATTCAGAAAGCACAATACATGCAGCAAAATATAACATCAACTAAAAAACTGGTCCAAGTGGGGATGGAACCCATGACACTTGAAACTATAAACCAAAGCTTTAACAAACTGCAACTCAATAGACATGTCTTTTGAGTAGCTCAAAGAAACTTCCTGAGGTTAGTCAGCACAAAAATGTAAATTATCTAAACTATAGGTGGCACTGTCTCCAAACTGCTTAAGTAGCATCAGGACATGATGTCGATGATGCATGCTAATTTTAAATCTGACAATTATTTTTAAAGATATATAACTTTTCAATCAAATTAAATATGGCGACAGTATGACAGATATGGTAAAAACTGATGAAGCTTAAATCTGCATGACCCAAGGAATCCACAGACATCAACCCCAAGATTTTTGGACATTCAGCAAAAACAGTTAAGTTTTTCTATTTCTTGACCCATAGGTGGTGCTGCAACTAAACTTTGCATGTACCCTCAGATCATGGTCCTCATGAAGTATACCAATTTTTGTTTCAATATGACCACTGCCGAGATATAGTCTCATCGACCTCATTAATTTTGTGATACCGTATCTTTTAAAACAAGGCACTCAAAAAGAATTGTGGGTCATCTTTTGAACTATAGGTGGCACGGTCTCAAAACTGCTCAGGTATACTTAGGACACGATGTCGATGATGCGCAACAATTTTCTTTTAAATTCAACAATGCATTCAAAATATATAGATACATCTGTAACAAAATGTATCAGAAGAATAATAATTATAAGAACAACAAAAAATTACATCTGCAAGCAGAAATGATCAGGGATAAGCCCTACATCTGTTCATTAAGCACAATACAATGACATCCAATACAATATAAAATCAACTGTAATAATTGTCTAGGCAGGGATTCAAACCCAAGTTAGTTCATACTATAAACTAGAGCATTAAATCACTGAGCCACACAGTTGACATGACTGATTAAGTTCAGAGACATGCTGAGGTTAGACTCAGAAACAGGAGTGGGTTTTCTTTTGAACTATTGGTGGCAATGTCTCCAAATTGCTCAGATATTTCCAGGACATGATGTAAATGATGCATATCAATTTTCTTTTAAATCTGACAATGCTTTTAAAATGCTTTAGTGATTTATGATTCCATAGGTGGCACTGTCTCCTAACTGTGCATACCCTCAGACCATGGTCTTGATGAAGCATACCAAGTTTCGTTTCAATATGACAAACAATTTACGAGATAATGCCTCACATCCATTCTTACATCAATCTAGTTATCTTTGCGATGCCGTTATATTTAAACCAAGGCAGACAAATGTAATGTAAGGGGTCCATTACAATCATCAAGATGAGAGTAATATGATGCAAAAAAGATTTGTTTCTAGGACAAACATCTTAAAAGATACACACAAAAGACAAGTATATTTTTGACAATTTTGTCGCTATAGATTGTGTCCTAGAGGTCCCAAATTTTCAATGGGGGCTATCCATTATCACCCCTATCAGTGTCCCAAATTTCATAATTTATCTATGAAGCGTTCATGGGGATGCCATAGACTTCCATTGGGGAATAATAATAATAATAATAATAATAATAATAATAATAATAATATGAAGAAGAAAACTAACAAGGGCTTGGCACCTAAACTCAGGGCTTGGCACCTAATGACCCCAAAAGAAGAAAATATACTTGAATGTTTTCCTTCTAAAAGGTTTACTAAGCAATGAATACAAATTTGGGCACAATAAAAAATACAAATGTCTGCTGTTAAATGTGCAAAGATTTATTTTGAATGACAAGCATGTATGGCAAATGTATTATATCATAATAACTGTGATTGGGAGCTTGCAAAAGGCACAAATTTTACAGCATCAACAGCGGTTCATTTTCACGATTTTCTAAGATTGCGTATATATCTGCAGAGTTCACATGAACCGTACCCCAGACCATTTTTTCAAACTGACTTGTAAGTTCAGAAAACAGTGTTCACACATCATCCAAACGAACTGAACTTTCAGTTACTCTGAAACATGGAAGACATGTAAAGACAAAGTTAGTATTTCAATTTCTTTCGAAATTGTGTATTTAATTATCAGTGATTTGAAACAAAATAGCATTAAAAGATGTAGAACCACCAAGCTATCGGTATGTTGTTCTGAATAATTATAGCAGTATCGTCACACAATTTTATAACTGTACATCCCTACGTTGTACAAAATAGTAAAGATAAATTTGAATGCATGTAGCCATAACTAAATCATGGGAAAAGCACAGGAATGGGCAATTTGGAATTTATGGTCATGGAACATAGGAGAGACAGAGGAGGAGAAAGTCTTGAAATTCCACAGATATCACAAGAGAGCACCAGCAGGCACAGGCCTATAAAAGGTCCAGCTTAAACAGTGTATCACAGCAGGGCACTCCTATCTCCTATCCAAGATAATACATGTCCATTAGCTGCAAAAGGAGGACACAGAACAAGATCAAAGTCTCAACAAAAAGAGAGGGCATCGTTAACATCCTTACACAGGAAAGCTGTGTGTACTTGTGCCAGTATGTTTGTGTGCGCGTTTCCCAAGAAGGGGAAAAAGCTTTTTTTCTTTAAAACACAATTCTGCATGTGTAAAGCCAAACAATGAGATTTCCGGTTCACATTTGATGCCTCACAACAGGCGATGCTAGAAATGCAATATCTCCCAGCCAGGCTAATATGATTTCACAAACACAGTAAAACCCCCATATCCCTCAATAATTTGGTTCTCTCATTGAAGTGTTCCCACCTCGTACTGAATCAGAGGTATTTTCAAGAGGGCACCCTGAGGTTAGACTCGGTAAAAAAAGAAAAACTGTTTTCAACTATAAAATCCTCGACCAAGGCCACATCTACAGTGCACACCTCCCCTACATTCCTCATCAAATACTCACCAGTGTGAACAAACCCCCTATAATATAGCAACAAAACCTGTCCTAAAGAAGCCTTAGGTAGGTGATCTTATATTTATTTTTTAGGATGTTGGTTTGTCTTGGGTTTGTCTTGGCATACATGCACATTTTGCTTGCAAACTGACAAGAGGCCACAAATGCACTGCTATTCTTTCATTTAAAAATGTCAACCCGTTTCTCTAGATACCCGTAAAAGGCATGTACACATTGCCCACAAATAAACATTTACTTAAAAACATTCATTTTATCTCCCAACTGACACATTCAGGACACTGGCTGGCATAGAGACTAGCAATAAATGTCTCTAATGATGCAACACACACACAGAAAAACAAGGATAGGAAACCGGTGAGTGATATTGATGTGGTCACACTGAGAAGCGCTATTGGCCAATGTGTAGGTGTGAGATAATGGAGTGTACTTGCTGATAACATCTGTATGAGGGATATTAGCCAAATATCCAGGCAAGGCAGCAAATATGGAAACTTTCTATTCACTGTATGCAGCAGGACAGCTAGGTAGCCGGTCCTATGCAATCACACAAACAAATCTGAAACCCACTAAATCACTAAATTACAATATTAAACAGGTGACAGAATATGACTTTCTCTGGCATACACTGAAAGGCTATCCCTGCCAATTTTGGCTAAATTCAACTGCTCAGAACCTTTTTTTTTATAAGATTATATCTGTTTCATGTTCAGTCCATCAGCTCAGCCCATCAACTCATATCAACTATGACTTCTTTAAATTAGTTGATTGGACCTCAGTGAACTGGCAACAGGCCACAAAATGGGTCTATATAGTGACTAGACATAGTCTGCCAGTAAGATTCTCTTCATGCCCAGTGGGCCAGGTGGCTTTTACAGTTAAGACTGATAGAACTACTGAGGAAAATGTGTACAGTTTTGAGCCATTTTTCAATTACACATGTAAAGGCATTTCGAAAATTGTGTTATACAAAAAAGTAACAGTGCTATCCAAGATAGAAGCATGCAAGTTATTAAAAAAACAAAAAAAGGGGATGCGTGTTATTTTTCAGATTTAAAATTCTCTCTTGTGTCTCAGCTAAAAGAAATCATTTGTAGGATGATTTTATAGCCTGATCTCATGAAAATTATGCAACTGGCAACATTTTTGCAATATACAGCTAAGAGGTCATTTCTCCATCACTTTGATACAGAATCACTGTTGTGTGTGAGATTCATTGTAATGACCCTGGGCAGATACATCGCAAAGGTTTCGCCCAATTTAAACCAGTGTTCAGAACTCACAAGGAGCTAAATAAAACGTAAAATAGGTAAATGCATGATATATATTTAAATTAAACGCATACGCTAACTCATTAATTTCAACAGCTTTCTTAGATGTCATAAGATTTGAGAAACAGGCCAAAAAGTACGTTTATGAACGGTTAATCTGCCGTTTTACTCGTGATTTTTGAGAAACAGTATAAAAGTAATTGTTGTTTTGTACAACGGCCCATGTAAAAATAGTAGCAAAACTGTAGCAACAACTATAGCTGTTATGTGATTGTATGAGACCAGGTTGAAGACTGTATCTAACTGTAGTAGCTGTTTTGATTAAATGGTAATTTTCATGGAACATATTTGAGAATTACATTGCAGGAAAAAATGTGATGAGGGAAATATTTGAGGTTGTCGTGTACAGGCGTGAGGAACATTTCCTGTTTTTCACAACATATTCTTTTTGATTTATGAGCCTTTTCTTGGGTCATCTACATTATCTAGAAACGTCTGTTCATGACAATGCACTGTAGATTACATAAAGTAAGGGCAGATGCTGGGAGGGGCAGGTGAAAACAAACAGAAAGTAAATATAGTTCCATTCATATGGATAATTATACAATCCAGATGCATTAAGCCATACAGCAGACCACATAACCAGAACGCAAGAGAAAAAGCAGCAGGGAGTTGTTTTTTAAATCCTTAAAATACAGCGTAGAGTGTGATTATTTCTGAGTAGGTTTGTTGATTACAGTTCACAGGATTTTGTGGTTAATGATTTTTAAAAGTAGTAGGGAGATTATCCGAGCAGTCCTCTCAAAATGTGAGACATGCTTAGAGAGCCAATCATGGCAGCCCTGATTGAGCATAATTACAGCTGATCTTCAAGCATTAATTTAAATTTACATGCACATAGGTGCCTTTGTCCCCATGCTGTCTATGAGGTCTGATCCCGCCTCTCTTTTCAAAGATGAAGAAAAAACACTACATTAGTATTTTGGGTGTATGTTTTGGGGGTTGTGCTTGTATGCATGAATTAACATCCATACAAGTACACAATTGAGTCTATTATGCATAAACACAATTGAAATTACTTAAAAGTTCCTTGGGTATTAATTTATGAGCAATTAAAAACGATAATGTTCTTTGCAGGCAAATCTGAAAACACGTAATCATTGAGAAGTAAAAGAAAGGTGTTGGGAAAGAGGCTCTTGGTATTTCCAGAGGATTAGAAATGTGTCCAAACTTGTTGAGTAAGTGACTCACACAGAAAAATGGAAAAAAACAACAACACACACACACACACACACACACACACACTTACAAAGTAAGCTGCCTCTGCACACTGTAGACTTTTGAAATCACTGATATGTTTAACAATATCTTTGCCTTTCAAACATATGGTATTGTGTCTGTGAGTCAAGTTAGAAAGACTTGCTGTATTAGGTTTTAAACCTCTTGGTTAAAACTTGTATGAGAAAACATGAGGAAATAAAGGGGATAGCTGAGAAAGCAAGCGTGACATAAGCTTTATCCACCTGGCAGGCCATCTTAAACATCAACTGATAAATGAAAAGCAACATGTTCCTCATAGCTCAGTTACAACTGAAAGGGCATGAGTGTAGATTGGAGGAAGAAAAGAGAGATACGAGGAAAAATATGAAATATCACACTCACGCACTAGGCACACTGGCAGACAGAAACCTTGCATTATTCTGTGAGTCTTTCTGCCTCTCTTTCCAAAGTATTGATGCGATGACAAAGTTTAATCACCTTTAGCTTGCATTGTTTCATCTAAACATGATTTCCCTGTAGCACTCGTGTACCCACGACCGAGATTTATTAATCTGGTTATGCAGCACTATTCTATGTAAACAGCAAATCAATGTGTGCACAATGTGTTGATTGTTTGCAGGCTCGCTGAATGAACCCAGAAGAGGAGGTGTTGGAGTTTAGTCTGCTGCAAATGCCTTTACCTGTACATGCCAGAATAAATCTGTGTTAATAGGCCACGTCAACACACAATAAGACTAAAAATTACTATACCTAAACTCTGAGTCTGAATGCATAAATCAGTGAGCCTATATGAGCTAAAGGGAAATTAATATTTCCATCAATAAAATCATAAAACAAATAGTGAAACCTTAAAAAATATGACTAACAATTGCAATAAAATGAATGAGCTATTAAATAAATATTTTCATGTATTTTTAAAGGTGAAGTGTGTAACTTCTTTGCCACTAATTTGGCATCAAGCCAAAATAATGACTATTTCAAATAGTTCCTTACCAATGCTTGGTTGGGCAATGAGAGAGCCCCACCCCAAATTCAAGCTATCGGTTAAGCCAATGTTGCTGTGCCAGGCTGGTTGAGACAGGTCAAATAGACAGATCCATGTTCCATGTTTTGAGTCACAGTTTTTACACTTTTTGATGGAATCAACCCAATATTTATATACTTATATAGTTGTCTCTGCACATTGAACTGGTATAAGAGATACAATAAAGGCACTAACTATGGAAGGGAATGAGGCCATTCTGAAAATGATTAAATATATATTTTTTTGGTTTAAAAAAATATAGCCACAAAATGTTAACATACATGTTATCATGATTTTAGTGATAAAATCAGGGATTTGTCTGCATTTATCAGATTACAGGGTTTATATATAACTAAACAGGCATGGTTAATAAACAATTTTATCACACTAAAATCATGTTAGCATTTATAATGTTGATGTCATTAGGCTATATTTTTAAAACAATATGTATTTTAGTATTAAAGGAATTGTTCAACCCAAAATGAAAATTCTCTCATAATTCACTCACCCTGATGTCATCCCAAATGTGTATGACGTTCTCTCTTCAGCAGTACACAAATTAAGATTTTTAGAAAAATGTTGAAGCTCTTGTCAGTCCTTATAATGAAAGTAAACGGGTGCCATCAGTCTCCTGGCTATTTGATGGTCCAAAGGCATATTTTAATATTCAGCATAAAATTAATCCACACAACTTCCGTCGATCAGTAAATGTCTTCTGTATCAAAACGATACATTGGTGTAAGAAACAAAATCGATAATTAAAATGTTTTTAACTTTAAATCATTGCTTCCACCCAGTGCTGTATTTCTGTTTGAAATGAACTAACTCTCGTGACGTTCGTTCCTCTGTTTACAAAGCATGCACTTCAGACTTCTCATGCGAAGAGACTTCTTGCGCTTACATCAGTGATGCTTCGATTGCTGGCAGGAGGCTAATAAAGTTTTAATTATCGTTTTTTTAAACCAACCTATCGGGTTGCTTCAGACCACATTAATTGATCGACTGGAGTCGTGTGGATTACTTTTATGCTGCCTAAATTTGCCTTTTGGACCATCAAATAGCCAGCAGCCTGATGGCACCCATTTACTTACATTATAAGGACCTTCAGAGCTTCAAAATATTTTGAAAAATATTTATGTGTTCTGCTGAAGAAAGATAGCCATACACATCAGGAATGGAATCAGGATAAGTGAATAATGAGAGAATTTTCATTTCATTTTACCACTACTGTATTCCTTTATTGGGACTGGCCCCATTGCGTTCCATTGTACTGTAAATGCGATACTTAGATAAACGAGGGACAAGTTGAAATAATTTCTTGTGGTAATCAACATAATGTGACAATGTCACAGATTAATAAATCTCTTAGATAGAGATGAACCGAACACAGAACATTCCATTAAATATTTGTGTGTAGCAGAAGGAGTCAAACTAAAAGGCTTCTGAAACAAAAGTCCAAATGGGCAGGTTCTTTTTTATTTCGAACCATACCAAGATGGGCGGAGCACAGCTGGCCCTGCAGGCTCCCTTTTACACCCACCACAGCCAATCCAGACTTAGGTAACACCTGGAGAGGCAGGTGAGCATGACATTAGTCTAACAAATGACACCAATTAAACCATTACTGACCAAGACTGAGGATAGCTCTGTAACACTACAGGAAGAGAGCTGATCTGCACATATCATTATCATTGATTTATTCCTACATGCAACACAAATTGATCAAACCTTGAGGAACTTCACTAGACTGTAAAGAGCAGAAAGGCAACAGATTTTACAGCATGTAGTATTTGATTTCCCGCCAACAGATACAAAAGCTGTGACCCTTGATCCCAATTAATGAAATTGAAATACAGAACGATAAGATCATTAACAGTGTTTGTTTGTGTATGTGTGTGTTGTGCACTAATCCTTGTATAAAAAAAATACATTCCAATGTATGAGTGTAGCCTATATTAGGCATCAAACTATGACAGTTTGAGTGTGTGGCAGACACATGCATGGGAGGAAACGTTCTTATAGTTAAACCCGTTAATAGGTGCAAATGTGTTTTAGGCTTCTGACAAGAAGTAACACAGATCTGGGAGAGCTTTTGGGCTTAGTCATCTCACATTCCCATTTCAGCACTGAGCTGACTAGGCTGATCTCCTGCTGTGCTCACTGAAGTGAACAGCGCGTTGAATTACGCACAGGGGGCGCAACCGCAGCGCAGAGTGCGTAATGAGGTTAATTAGAAACAGTCAACACGATGAGTATGAATTAAATGTAATTGTGATATTACCTTGTATTTGTAGAGTTCCAGTATACAACGTGTCGCTTTGCTGTCGTTGAAAAAACGTGTATAAACAGCACCAGAAGTCTCATCATAGAGCAAACTCCAAAGCACCGTGGCAAATTCATGACTGAAGTCGACCAAGCCATTATGGGCACTGATGAAACGATCAGAGTTTAAGATGCAGACTCAATTTTGAGCCAACTAAGAAAAAACAAATCTGCTTTGTCCGTTAGAAATCCTCAACCTTTTTACAAAGGAACATTGACATGTTCTAGTTACTAAGTTGTAAGAGGTTGCATGTTTTCACTTACAATAAAGTCACAAAACGTACAACACAAATGTTGAACTGTGAGAAAAGTTCTTAATAATAGCCTACAAAGTTCTCGCTATTCCCTTGTATTTCAGAGACATGCAGACGTTTCCGAAGTTCAGTATTTCCTTAAGGAGATGTTGAAAAGTATTCCACTTTATGCTGATACGCCGTCTTCAAATATAATTCCAACATGTTTTTTGTTTTTTTTTTAGGTCCAAGCCTAACAACTCTTCCAAACTTCTAATCCATGGGAATTAAAAATGTGTTTGTATTCACAGGACGCTCTCAATCACGGCCGTTGATGGTTGACAGTGATTAGGAGTGACCAGCGCGCGATGCTAGGGAGGACCCAAAACACAAGGGCGTGGCCGTTGAAACTTTGAACCAATCAGAGAACCCCGGGGAGGGGCAGCCATTCCATAGTTTTTGAAGGTGCGCTGCCCATCGTGACAGCTACACACTGGAACAAAAGTCTTTAGAGTTTCGTTTCTTTTCCGTGAACTTTTAGCTCGAACAACAGTGTTTAAGTCCAAGTTTAACTCATGTTTCATTGTAGTTGTTAACTTTATATGTTCCAAGCTTATGCTATTTTAGTGTATGGGCTACTGTAATACATTTCTCCATTGTTGGTCTATAAACTAAAAACAATATAATGTTATTTCGTATGACATTTGATTAATGCTTTATTTAATGCTATATTTTTTTACAGTAACATTGTAAATGTATTATAATAAATGTGAAAACGTTGTGTTTTTTTTCAAGTCTCATAATAAATAATAATGTTATTGTTGGGATTATTTCCAAATAACATTGTTGTTTGATTAACTAGAAAAACTAGCTTAGTAACGTCATCAAAGCAGATGCATTTAAAACCCACTGAACACATTTGGCAGAACTCTCAGTTGTTACACACCCACTTCTTCTACTCAGAAACTGGTTGTTCATGAAAAAGAAGTTGCCTTGATTGTCAGCTCCATCAGCAGGGTTTGGCCAAGAATATGAATTATTTGGTGAGGCTGTTAGATGTCTCTTTTGTCTCTCTCGATGGGTTTTTGTCCATTTCCGCATACTTCATGTGTGTTTATCCTTTTAATTGTAGCCTTTTGTACGTTTGTTTAGCTTTCAAAACCCTAAGAAGAAGGTATGAAGTATCAATTTCAGATTCACAGCAAATAAATATTTTGCCCTTTAGTTAGAATAACTTAATGTAAAGTTAGAATATCTACCCTGGATTAATCCTGTGAGATAACTCTGTTTTCCTGGTTTTTGTTGGCTGAAATTGTGATAAGTAAAAAAAAAATGTCAAGACAAGTACGCACTTAACATAAAATATAATTTGACTCTCGATGGATGTTCTGTTACATTGCCTTCAACAGCAAGAATTTAGGTGTTATATTTGATACCAATCTGTCCTTTGAAAATCTAATTTCCAGTGTTTGTAGAACAGCATTCTTCCACTAAGAAATATTGCTAAATTATGACACATGCTGTCACGATCCACTGTTGTTTGCCCCGTGTTTCACTTGTCAATTGTCATGCACTACACTTCCCATGATTCCCGGCGCTCATCACTGTGTTATTGTTCTCACCTGATTGTCGTTTGTCATCATCATGTCTCCTGTGTATTTAAACCCTGCTGTTTCTCCATTCCCCTGTTGATTGTTGATGAAGGTAGATGTTTCCATGTTACCTTTGCCCATCATGGATGTTTCCCCCAGCCTGTTTATTCTTTTGATGTTTTTCGTGTTTTGGTTTTGTTTTCCCACCGTGGATGTTTCATTTGTTCCTGTCTTGTTTGTTGTTTTTTCATCGTCCAGTAAAAGAACTGCATTTAGATCCCCACTCCTCATCTTCCTTCGTCTGCCATTGTAACACATGCTCTCTGTTGCTGATGCTGAAAAACTAATTAATGCATGCATGACGTCAAGACTAGATTATTGTAATGCATTACTGGGAGGATGTCCAGCAAGTTCAATAAATCTTCAATTGGTTCAAAATGCATCAGCCAGAATGCTGACTAGAACCAAGAAATATGATCATATTAGCCCCCATTTTAGCATCGTTACATTGGCTACCTGTTAAATTTCATATTAATTAAAAAATTCTGTTAACTATGTACAAAGCTTTGAAAGGTCTAACAGTATTTAGGTGACATTCTGACACGCTATATTCCATCACATTCATTACGATCGCAAAATTCTGGCCTGTTAATATTTCCTAGAATATCAAAATCCACAAAATGAGGTAGATCCTTTTCATATTTGGATCCTAAACTATGGCATAATCTCCCTAACCCTGTTTGAGATGCATACACACTCAGTTTAAGTCTAAAGACTAATCTATTTAGCCAGGCATACACCTGCTTTAGTTAGGTCTGCTGGAACCCGAAACCAGAAACATTGATCATGATCTATAACTCTGAAATAAATTGAATGGCATCTATGCTAATATTGTTTTATTTGTTTCCATGTCTCAACCTCGGGACTCCTATCCTGAGGTCACCAGAACCGTTTGGATCCTGCTCCATTCTTGCTTCGTGTTGGACTCCAATGCTACGTGTCGCTGTGTGATGATGACTAAATGCAGCCGGTGCAGCCAAACATCACTTCAGTCTATTACTATGGGCTTCAGAGGATGAACTGATGCTAACTCCAACCATAAGACATGGGATACCACATATGCCATTGCCTGAACCTTGAACTTAGGATAGACCGGCCAGGTTGTAATGCGATGCACCTCACTGATCTCTGCCTGTATCACCTCAGTCTAATGATGGACTACTCTCTTAAAATGGAATACGAAGACTATCAATAAATTGCCAACAAAAGCCTTCATGAGCCAACTATCTAAGGACAAAGCATCTATGTGAACTTCTGCAGTTAATCCAGGATGGACTTCAAAGACATTAGTCATTAATCTTACAGTTCATACACAATCTTTGTTTAAACACTGACCCATAATCATTTTAAACCATGACTTGCACTATACATAAGTAATAATGTCATTATATTCATGATGTTAGCCAGAGGGGAACTGGCCTCCACAGTGTGCCTTGTTTCTCCCAAGGTAATTTTTCTCCATAAAACAACATCTTACAGAGTTTTGTGTTCCTTGACACAGTCGCCTTTAGCTTGCTTACTGGGGTTAAAAATACAATTATTTAAATTACTTATTTTTAAACACAGTTCACAATCATATGTTATCAAACTACACAATGACTCCAAGACATTATTAGACATTACAGTTGTATCGTCTGTTAATGCCTGAACTTCTGTAAAGCTACTTTGAAACAATGTGTGTTGTGAAAGGCGCTATACAAATAAAATTGACTTGACATCATGCTCATGTGTTCATTTTCCCAGCATGCACTGCAGCATGAATGCATTATGCAAATTGCAGTGTTACTGTTTTTTTTATTTATTTGAATTTTTTTACTGTTTGCTGCTTTTATTTATACTGTTGATTGTTGTGTTTTATAATTGTCACCATCATTGTAGTTTGTGTGAATGTATTGAGACCTATGTGTGTCTAATTGAAAAGTATAAACCTTAATATGATGGAGGGATCACACATTTATCTCTGATCATCAGTTGGTCATTTACCATTATATGGTAGTTAATTTTACCTTTGACAATGGAATAGACTTAACTACTTCTTTGGTTATCACAGTATTAAATTATAATATAAGTAGTTGAAATACTATATTCAGTTTGAATTGAATTAGAATAAAATGTGTTGAATTAAAAAAGTTCTGTACTTCAAAGTTATATTGATTTAAGTTAACTTTATGTTCTATTTATACAACTTTCTATCTTAAGTTGATACAACTTAAAATTTAAAGGCAGCACAAACACTTACTTTTTTAAGTTAAAATTAACAACATTTGATGTACTTTGTACTTCAGGAGTGCACAAGGATGTGTCCTCAAAACACAGTAAAAACGCCGCTGTGCTTTTGGGTGTGCAAGAGTTTCTGTAGACTTTAGTCCTGTTTGTCTCTGTGGGAGTCTGTAGGTTTTGTGTTTGTTTAAATGTGTCAAAAGGTAAGGGAGAAGCAGAACTAAATCACCTTGCTGACGACAGAGATCCCTAGAGAGTTCCGGCAGTAATCACCGTGGCCACCGTGTGCGCAAGCAGTCGGTGGGCCCTCGTTATTATTGGTGTGTGTTAAATTACCGGTCCACGATGTGAGTAATGCAAGGCAGGTTAGTTTAGCAGTGCAGCAGGCCCATCACTCTTCCCAGCAGGTGGATAGTGTTCACCAATGACGTTGGGAAGCACGGTGGTGGGTATATTCAATTGAGCTAATTCTTCCGAGTCTTCCCCTTGCTACGCCACTATTAATTCCCCTGTCCTGTCCTCTCCTCATTAATATCAAATGATTGCATGGCGGAGTCTTCCCCAGTGTGATTTGTTCCTCAGGAGGATTCACAGTCCCCTGACAACAGATCCGGAGTTCGCCGTTCTCTTGCTCTCAGGAACATGGCATAATTACCTCACCCACTGAGGCCTGAATTGGCCACCCTGGTTATTATCTAATTAATAAAGCAGTGTGATAACAGCACACACACCAGATAGACATAGGCCTAATCATGCCTGGGCCTTCATGTGTGACTCAGTGTCGTTTCTCTGCCACAGATATGTCCTGTCTCAGAATTAAAGGGATATATCCAGGTTTTGTGGTGGTAGAGCACAGCTGTGAGCCCTTGTGGAGGTCATATCTGAAGCACTGCTGAGCTCTGATTTATATAAATGAAGAGCTGGTTGCCAGTGGTCCATGCGGAGCAAATCTGGACTATTGTGTGGTAGTCTCCGCAGTGCTGCAGTAATTAAGAGTCAGGGCTAAAGAGGGAACAGTCACCTTGTGCTCCTCCAGGAGCCTCTCTAAAGTGCGTTTCCTGCTCTTGCAAACAGGTGTTGCTCCAAAACGTATGTTTCCACATCACCCTGCTCCTGATTTCTGTAGTTTTAGTGAACTGAGAAAGAGGGCAGACTGACAGCCAGCCAGCACAAGTAAAGTACAAGGTTAGTAAGTGTTCTCCATAATGACAACCATGGGGCTTTCTCTCTCTCTCTCTCTCTCTCTCTCTCTCTCTCTCTCTCTCTCTCTCTCACCATAAATCCCTCAACCCTATCAGTGCCGCTTATGTCCTCTTCGCCTCCCTCATTTCTCTCTTGTTTCTCTCTCTCTCCTTGTTGTACTCTGGCTGTCAGGGGGGAGTTAATCCTGTTATCTATACAGCGGCAGACTGACAACCTCACACACAAACACAAACACACATTTTCCCAATCCACCGTACTGTAATCAACCAGGCTGTACACACTCTATAATTAACTTTCCTCTCAAACAGGCATGTAACAAACACACACGCACACACAGAACATCTCTGGTTACTCATGTAACCTCGGTTCCCTGAGATGAAGGGAACGGGACCTTGCATTTGAACGCTATGGAGAATTCCTTATTCACAACCTAGTTGAAGCCCTTGTATCATAACTGCAATCTTATGATTGGCAATGGTGTTTGAGCCCCACCCTTTTAGGCACATATTTGCCCTATATAAACGGGCGCTCAAACACCATTTCTTCTGAATTTTCTGACTGAAGATCAAGAACGTATGCACGTACCTCAAAATTCTGTTCCAGAATTCAGTCCCATCATGCCGCACTATGCAGCATCATACTCTAAGATGTACCAAGTTAGAAACACGGAAGAATATATATATATGAGGTCACGGGCCCTTCAGGTGGTGACTTATTTTGATATTTTTTTGTGTATGAAAATGAACAACCCCATATGGTAAAATCCAGATGGGAAGTTAATCTTAATCTTAGGATCTATATGAGTCAAATAATACACCCAGAATAATTTAACCCCTTCATAACCAGAGGTAGGGAGGGAGGTTTTATTCTTACAACAGGTAGCCAGCCCATAATAAATAGCTCAGATGAAATCACCTGCTGGGTGATGGAATAGTAGCTCTTTAGACAGAGAGGCTATGAAACCTCACAAACATTTTCTGCGAAGACACCCTGTAGGGATATACCATTAGGAAGCATGCCTCTAGCTGAATGTGACTTTATGCCAATAGAGCATATCACGGCCTGTGTTTCATAAGAGAGGGCGATCCAGTGAGAGAGCCTTTATTTAACATGCCTTTTGTGCATCCTCCATTAAAAACGAAGAGCTGATCTGACAGTCTAAACTGGCAACTGCGCTACACATACGTGTGCAATGACCACATGGGGCACAATAAATGTGCTAACTGCTGCTCAACTGAATTAGACAGTGGAGGAGAGAACGCTTGTAGGTGCACTATCTGAGCTCTGAAGGGCATGGAAAGCACCTTAGGCACATAGCCTTTTTTGGGTTTGATGGTGACTGAATTCCAGACATGAACTTTCAACCGACAGCGCCTGCATATCATCAACCCATTTGACTGAGGACAGCAGTGCAGTCTTTAAAGAGAGAAGTGCAGTCTTTAAAGAACTCAATGGATTCAAATGGTTAGAACAGGGGGGTGGCTTGTGAGCACCCTCTGCACCATATTTAATTCCCATGTTGGAACCATAGCAGGGAACCTTGAGAGAGCAGATCCCTCCTCATCTGTATTTCCCATGGAGGGATTCAAACCAGTTGGGCCAGTTTGGTGTAACCAACAGAACCTTTTCCTTGTCCTCTCGAGCTTTGCTGATGACAGAGTGAAGGAGATGTACCAGGAGAAATGTATATTTGCATTACATCTGCCATTTGTGGGCCAAGGCATCCACTCCCAGCAGGGCTTGGGACATGGAGAACCAAAAAGGGCAGTGGGCTATCTCTGCGTATGCAAACAGGTCGACTTCAACTATGCAAATCATCAGAACCATCCAAGGATGAAGTCTCCATTCCCCCAGCATCAGTCCCTGGTGCGACAGCATGTCTGCTCTGCAGTTCAGAGGGCACGTGTGACAGGGAGGAGGGCGGGACCGGGTCATGATTCCACACATCCGGCCCCAATCAGGCTAATCAAGACTCAGAGAGGGATAAAGGCCGACTGGAAGCTGCAGTGCGACAGAGAGAGAGAGATTTACGGACAGCTGTCATACACCTTTGTGTGTTTGTCTTTTTGTTTCAGTTTTATATTAAAATATTATTTATATTGTCAAGCTGGTTCTTGCCTCCTCCTTTCCCTTTACTGCATGGAACATACTTTGTTTTCGTGCACAGGGAAAGGAAATGGTGCACGCTCCACACAAGGAGGCATTGTGCCAGGCTCATCATTGCTAAACATAGATTCGGTTAGCTACTGCAATTGCCTTGGATATTGAGAGAGCCCGGATGCAGTCACAGGAGAACGTCTTGATGGTTCTTTGAGTCGATGGTGTTCAAGTTGCACATGGCTTGATGTGATGAATGGGGTCCCGGTCCCACACGAAAGACAGCAGAGAGTCAGGGGAAAGAGCCAGGTGAAAAGAGACTGAGTAAGAGGCGGGATGTGTCGGGAGGTTCCTCCTCTTGAGTCTGGCTTGACCAACAAGAAAGGTGCAATTTCCAAGCCGGAAATGTTCATTTGTTTGGAAGCTGACTCATTTGGATTTTTGGGGTTAGTTTTTAATGTGTGCCCCTTTATGCTCTGATTAATATAGCAAGCATACAATGCATGCTATCAGAATTATATAAATATACCACTTTGCAGAGTGTCACATTATCTGGTAGATCTGTCATAAGGCATGCATAAAACAGTATACAGTAAATAAATAAAATACACTATACAAGACAGTAATGATCCTATACACAATGTCCTGGGGATATACATGTTAATTTATAGTTTGTTTACAAAGAATGAAGACAAGTCTGTGTTCTGGGCTTTATGTCCATTTTCTACGGGGAATGAAGTGAATCAATCTTTCTGCATTCTTTGCTCTAGCAGGCAGGTAACCAACCCCCACTTGGAATGTCACTGGGGTCCACTATTTGCTGGTCCAGTGTCAGCAAAGACAGTGTAAATGCTTGATAATGATCAGTGGGGGAGCAGACATAACAGAGTCTGCTTGGGCCTACTTGGACCTTTGCTTGTTACAGTCTTGAGACATCTGTTGGCTTATTAATTAAATAATGAATAATTGTGTGTCTGATTGGTCCAGATGCTACATAGCTAATCGTCGTGGTAATTCAGAATGTGCATGCCATACATCTTCAAAGGGGCGAGCACCACATCGATGCATTTCGTGAACGTCCGTGGGGCCAGAGACAATGTGAAGGGAAGGACTTTGAATTGATATGTCATCCCTTCAAAAGTGAATCTCAAGAACAGACTATGATGCGGTACAATTCAGATATGAATGTACACGTCCTTTAGATCTATTGACACAAACCAGTCCTGTGGGCATATGTGCGATAAGATCTGTTTCTGAGTTAACATTCTGAATGGCCGTTTTGCAAGCATGCTGTTCAAGTGTCTCAGATCTAAAATTGGCCAAAACCTGACACCTTTCTTCAGAAAGAAAAGGTAGCAGCTGTAAAACCCGTTGTGGGCTTGGCAGCTCGGAGCAATCTCTATCATATCATTATCTATCTTAGATTGTGAATTTATGCACTTAATACAGGCATATACCGTGACGGAACCGTCGAGGACAAAACGCTGTTGAAGCGAGGCGGTCTGATTGCGAGCAATAATTTTGAGCACACAATCCGACATGCCCGTGTGGGCTAGCCACATGTTCACGTTACAGGATAGCAGGCACTATATATTTTACAATAATTGTGAATAGTGTGCTGCTCGCCGTTGGGAAGCGGCAGTGTGTAAAATGGAAACAAGGCAAATTCTCATGAATGGCCTGAGCCAGAGTTAATAACATAAGAGAGAGAATTGTTTGTATGTGATCATTATGAACAGAACCCAAAGAGGGCACAATTAAAATGTCACAGATGCAGATAGGCCAGAGCCCACCGTCTTTCTGCATTTTGATGAGAAAGTAACAGCTGTTACAGTCTCTCTCGGCACCGTATGGGGAACGGCCCCTATTGCGTCTCTCACAAGGAGATTTATGTATCTTGCACTCTAACGTGGAGGATAAAATGCTGTTGAAGCTGCGTTGCGAACTGGAATTTATAACCATACACTAGCGTTTTTTTTGGCCGCACTGAGAAATGCTCGGTAACGTGTGCCACACCACAGCATAATGCGCGGGTAGGTGCCGAGTTTCACGCATATGTTGAGGGGAGCTGCAGTTTATAAGACCGGTGCATTTTGTGTGGAGTGTGGGTTGATTTTTCTCTGGGATGCCCATAAGTGCGCCACTTGATTGCGAAATGCATAAGTGTGCATGAATGACGGGCATAGATAGCTGCCGCTTATCAAATGGCAGCTTCTCATTCAAAGCGTGTCACATATCCGTGCACAGCGCTAATAGTGTAAAGGCTCAAGCGAGTTAACAATAGACAATAATAACCCGCAGTTATCACAGCGAGTGAGTTTGGTTGGAGAGGAAGAAAGAGCTTTTTCAACCTTCAGCATGCATCGAGCAGCTGCTACAATGTACGTGTGCTATTCAAGAAATGCAAAGAAGTGTTGCAATAAAAACAAATTTGTTCCCGGCAAGAACAGTGGGAAAGGGCAAGTCAAAACATAACAGAAAAGGCTGGAGCTCTAGATTCCTATAAATGCAATAATTCCAGGGGGATTGCTTTCATGCTGGGGACTGACAGCACTATTTGCGTCATAGTACAAAGACGCTAAAATATACCTGAGGACCGCAGCCCCTCTGATCTGGGCACACGCAGAGTAGGGCATGCGCCAGGTCTCAGTAAGCTCCATGTGAAACTCGGGGAAGAACGACACTGCTTTCCGAACCACTGTATTTTGACGGTGGATGGTGTGCAGGAATCATTAATTCAGATGAGAATTTTCTGGATCAACAGGAGGCAACCACTCAAGGCAGAGCTCCTCGACTGCCTGCGCAATGACATGGAGTAACTCATTATCAATGGCTAGTGCGCTGTCCTCGCTGGGGGGATGGGCTGCAAGTTACTCCATGGACCATTCTCCGATGCTTCAAGGGACACAGCATCATTATCATCATCAGACCTGCCGAATATGACAACACCATTCTCATTCATGGATGGCCGGAGGTCACTGGCGAAGACGCTGGGTGGGAAGATTGAGGGGCTCATGGGGATTGCGCCGGCACTAGATCCTCCTCGGTTCTTCCATCTCTACCTCGCGGTCGTGCTTCCTCATGTGGTCCCTCGAGACTTAACACACAGGAAATGGTCAGGAGGGCGAGGGAGGCAGAATCGTTCCTCAGAACGAGAGTGACTCTAGAGTGGAGCATCTTGAGATTCATGTCTTCACAGACAGTGAGTGCAGTCTTTCCCCATGAGAACTGTTTCAGTCTGGGTGCGGCCCAGGCATTGAACGCAGCTCTCATGTTGGTCTGACGGAGCACTATGTTGCTTACAGGAACACATGCGATACGACATCTTTAAAGAGACGCGTATACACAAGCAGCTCTTTTATAGTGTTTTACATCACTTGGATGGAATATTACATATATACTGTACATATACAGTTCTGTGCAAAAGTTTTAGGCACTTGTGAAAAACTTTCAAAGTGAGGATTTCTTTAAAAAATTATGACATCAAAATAGTTTTCATTAATCAATTAATGTCATACAAAGTCCAGTAAACAAAAAAAAGAGTTAAATCAATAATTAGTGTTAACACTTTTGCCTTAAAAACAGCACCAACTCTCCTACTTACACCTGGACACAGTTTTTCTTAGTTATTGGCTGATAGAATGTTACATGCTTCTTGGAAAATTCACCACAGTTCTTTTATTTATTTAGGCTGTCTCAATTATTTATGTCTCTTTGTGTCCAGACTGACCCGATGTTCAGTGGGGGGCTCTGTGAGGGCCATGCCATCTGTTGCAGGGCTCCTTGTTCTTCTATTCTATTGGCAAAATAAATGTTTGGGAGTATAACATTTACATTTTCAATTGACACTAATGTAGCAGATATAAATAACCATCTTAAAACAAATGTTTTTTGTGAAACATCTTATGTGCCTAAGACTTTTGCATAGTACTGTATATTTCAAAGGCTACAGCTCCTGCCTGGATGCTGTGAGTAGATGTCTCGATGAGCGAAGAACCTGATCAGGTGGTGAGGCAGAGAGACTTCTTCGCCGGAACACTAGAGGTGTGGGTGAATCTTTCAGGCGAAGGTGTGAGTCAGGCGAAGAACATCCTGATGCGTCTGCAGGGAATCCCGTCCGCTGATGGGTGTTTGTTGACGGTGAAGAGTGGGCTGATCCAGTCTTGGGTCTTGAAGGAAGAAAATTCAGAAGAAATGGTATTTAAGCACCCGCTTATATAGGGCAAATGTGTGCCTAAATGGATGGGGCTCAAACGCCAATGCCAATCATAAGATTGCATTACGATACAGGGGATTCAACTAGATCGTGGAAAAGGAATTTTATTTATAAAATTATTAATAGAATTATATACAATATCGTTTATAAATGCAATGTTGAGATAACTGAATCGATAGGGAGAGTACAACACACACGTACAAGCAGAAAAACAGGTCACTCTAAGGCAGGGGTTCTCAGCGGGGGTGTTCAAAGGTGGTGTTCAAAGGACGTAAGGTTACAAATGGGGGCATTTATCACTCATAAATCTGTCATCAAATTCCTCTTTGCATTAAAACGTTTATCTAGACTTGGATAAGTTGGTCATATCAGTTGGTTCTCAATCATAAAGGTTGGTACACGGTTCATCTGATTTTGAAGTCTAGCGACGCATCTGAAGTATCTGCTTTAGCAGCGTCAAATACACAGGCAGAGGCACAACCTGCGCTAATTCACCTATATGGCTCTGCAGATGGATACGGCTCAATAGACAGAGCAGTGCGAGGCAAAGAAGGTGCATTTTTACTCACTCAGGTCTTGAGCTCTTAAATGCGCAGCTCTGCGAGAATCTATGAGAAGCCAGGCGCGAGAAGCAGAAACCTTTTGAATTCATACTTCACTCTGTGCTTTAGAGAGAAATAGATTTATAATAAATATTATCATATCACTACTTCAGCTTTATTAAATTTGTCATAGGCTTCATTAGGGGAGTGATGGAATATAATACATTTTTGTTACAACTTATATTTATATTTTGTGTTTGTTTTTAGATGTGTTTACAGTAGGTCTACGGTTTATAATTTTAAAAATGCATATTACATCTAACCATGGTAGTGAAGAAGATCCATGCTTCCATATGCTTGCTTAATATGGTCTTGTTACAAATTCCACAATTAAAACTATATAAAAAAATAATAATTATAAATACAACATTTACAAAATATAAAATAACTTGTTTACTTTTATAGATGTTTTAGATAATCTTACTGTTGTTAATACAAGTAAATTTACATCTGCATCCAACTCAAAATCAAGGCTGTATTGCAGAATGAGCATTTCAGTTGGACAAATTATGCAATATTATTGGTCTTTTCACTTATTTTTTAAATATATGAACAATATCACTTTTATTATTAGTTTCTGTCTTTGCATTTTAATTTTATAGGCCCCAGATGATATAGCCCTCTGTGACAAGTTCATTATCTGGGAATTGAAGGAGTCACGAGGTAGCAAACTCTCTCTCAAACTCTCTCTTCTCTCTCTGAGGGGTAATTACAGTGGTGGGCTCAAGCTGAGTCGATAAACACTTCTCTTTTCCTCTTTCACTCCTGCCAAGCAAATTATGCACTGGTTACTATAGAGACCTGTTTACAAAATGTGCTTTTTGCCGTTTTCATTCCTCCCCCTCTGCCCTAACTCACTCCTTTTTCCCTTTCAATTTTCTGCTACTCTGTCAATCCTGTTTGAAACTCAGTATGTCTCCTTATGTACTGACCGATCCCTTCATCTGTCTGTTCTTTTATTTATTTCTTTGCCTCTTGCCTGCTGCCTCTATCCCCGTCTACACACAAAACAGTAGCATAAACATGGACACACAAGAACATTAATTCAAAAATATGAAAATATGATTGTGTATTAAAATGAACAGCTGTCTGCATGTGACATGAATGATGAATGTCTTTAATAAAGATGAATAGAAATACTAGAGAAACAAACATGTTTTTCTCCATCAGTTCTGAATTTGATTATTTGTGGTCAGAAGCATAATGTTCATTCATTCAAACAGAGGGGGTGCTTACCTGCTTAGATTTCGGAGCCAAGTTGATTTTGACTGCTACATCCATGGGTGCCTGCAGGATTTATTCTGAGGGTATGCACAGAAATCTGCCTTAGAGGTCTGCATGGGCCTTAAAATGAAACCCGTACCCGAGACCATTGGGTCCAACCCTACCCGGCCCGAACGATAGGCTACCTTCAGATTTTAAGGCCGAACCTGACCCGAACCCGAAGTCGCTTACTATCTTATTTCTCCTAGCAAGTACTGCCACCACCGTTGTGTCCTTGAGCAAGGCACTTAACTCCAGGTTGTTCCGGGAGGATTGTCCCTGTAATAATTGCACTGTAAGTCGCTTTGGATAAAAGCGTCTGCCAAATGCATAAATGTAAATGTAAAATGTAAGTACTGTTGCAATAGGCTGTATTTTATGTAAGCATATAGGCAACATTCGTGAGTAAACATATAGTGTTTTAACAAGGCACAGCAGCCCCTTAGCACACTAAAGCAGTAGGGGTAAAAAATAATTGTCTTACCATTTATTTGCTGAAATTTCACTTGTTGCAGAACAATCTGGAATAAAAGGAAATGTCATGGTTACTGTTGTAAGCTCCGTTCACTGATGGAGGGAACGAGACGTTGTGTCAAATGTAATGACACAAGGGGTCTTTATTGAGAGCCTCGCATCCCTCTGAACTTGAGAAAAGGCCAATGAGAAATTGTCAGACAGAATTTGCATGTCCCACCCCTGGACATATGGGTATAAACGGAAGCGGGCATGAGTCTGTCAGTCAGGTTTTTGCACTGAGGAGCCGAGAATAAGGTATGGTCAATCACAGTGGTAGGTGTAGTGTCATCTCCCTCCATCAGGGAATGGAGGTTACAACAGTAACCATGACATTCCCCCTTCTGTCACTCACTCAACGTTCCCCGACACATAGTCTGATTGATACGCAAAGCACGTACCGGACACAGCAACGAAAAGGCTGGGTCTGCCTCCCACCAGGACAGCGCTTGCAGGTTCATGACCTGATCCCTCAAGGGGGTCGTAGGAACCTTGGGCAGGTAGCCCAATCGCAGTATTAGGATGACGTGAGTATCTGCCGGACCGAACTCCAGGCAAGTGTTGCTGACAGGAAACGCTTGCAGGTCCCCAACCCTCTTGATGGAACCAAGCGCTATCAGGAGGGCTGTCTTCAAGGAGAGGGCCTTGAGCTCAACTGAGTCAAGCGGCTCAAAGGGGGGTCTCTGAAAGCCCGAGAGGACCACTGAGAGATCCCAGGAGGGAAACAGGCTTGACCGGGGAGGGTTCAGCCTCTGGGCGCCTCTAAGGAACCTAATAATCAAGTCGTGCTTACCCAAGGACTTGCTGTCCACTGCGTCGTGGTGGGCAGTGATAGCGGCTACATACACCTTCAAGGTGGAGGGGGACAGCCTATCCTCCAACCTCTCTTGCAGGAATGAAAGCACTGACCGAGTGCAAGAAGGCTCACTTGGGGTAATGCGTACTTGTGCAGCCCCCGGGACCAGCTGTGTGCCAATGCGTCTGTCCCGAGAGGGGCCTCTGTAAGGGAGTACCAGAGCGGGCAGTGGGAATTGTCTTGGGAGGCAAAGAGATCTACCTGTGCCATTCTGAACCGGTCCCAATTCAGCTGGACCACCTGGTCCATCAGTGGAGCCTCCACTCTCCGGCGGGCTAAACCTGTCGCGACAGCGCGTCCGCTGTTGTGTTGAGGTTGCCGGGGATATGAGTGGCCTGCAGCGAACAGAAATACGGGACACATTTCATGATTGGTGATGATCTAAAACCTACATATGAAGCATACTCACATACAGTACTACAAAATGTTTTTAGCATAGGTGGTTATACTACATGTTTTATATTTTCATAGGTTATTGTCAAGGGCACCAAGTGAGAATTATCAGCACCGGTTCACCATTAAATAAAACATACATGACATTGTGTGTGTTTGTACTGCTTCAGCATTGGGACATACAGACCCATGGCGGTACACTCTAGTTCTTTTCTGTCTCTGTTTGCATTTTCTTTTTAAACATTCCCACACTTAATCCTGGCAACCTCCTAGTGGTACCCAGTGTAGGTTCAAGGCCTGTTACTTGCCCTTTTTTTTTAACTTAAATTCCTTTATCACCCCTCTTTACTGTCTTGGTGCTCTTTTGAATCTCCACACGTTCCCTTTTTCTTTCTTTCTCTCTTTGTGCATTTACTTTTACAACAATATATTACATGGCATGATGTTTATTACCCAGTAACTACTCAATGTCTTTTGCACCCCTATCCTGTTCATGCAGTGCTGGGAAGCATTGTCAGCACATAGTCCAGTGTAACGTTCAGGCAATTAATTTAGACTCTGCTTTCATCTAGTTCGGACTTATCTGAAAATGAGTGGTCCACAGGGGTTTTAGGGATTTATCAGGGCCATGGTTTTAAGGGTGGACATATATTAGAGTGTGTAAAGACTAGAATCTTTGGTCTTATAAAATTTAAATAAGGAACATTTTTATAGAAGGCATTATTTTAGATGGTTATAGTGTGATAGAGAGATGCTGTAGGTGTGGCTGGATGTATTGAAGTGAGTTTGGGGAGAATGGGCGGCACTTGCTGATGGGAAGTAAAAGTTAATTGTTCCCTGAGGGCGCATGCAGAGCCAGAGGACCAGATAGGCTGAAGATGATGGCGCAGATTTCTTCCTCTCTTTAACTCATTCCATCTCACTCCAGTCGTTCTCTTCACCACAGTCTCCTTTTTACTTATTCCTGTCCCTGTGTTAGTGAAATAAATAATAAATATGTTTAAATTACATCTCAAGCTATGTTAATTGCTCACGGATGTGTAAATATGCAAACGTTGAAGGCGGTTGGATTGATTCAGGCTTATAATCGTAATGTAATGTATTTGTGTGGTTATATGTGTGGGGTGGGTGTACTTGCTTGTTTTGATTATGGGGGATCTATGCCTCTGTGTGTATGTGTGTTTATAAAAAAACAATTCCATTTAGCTGACAAACGCATGGGGTTGTGTGGGCAGAGAATATTATTATGCTGTCATAAAAGAGGATGATTGGTAAGATGGTCTGATGCATACTAATATCACTCAACATATATGTTTACATGTTATGATGTTGCAAATAAATCCATCAACTCATTCAGATGCACTCAGTAATTTCACTTTGTTCTTTGTCCATCCATACATCTATTTGGCTATTTTTCTTTCTGTATGTCTGTCTTCTTTCTCAAGCTCTCTCTCATTCGGTGCTCATTAGAGACAGATGGAAAGTGATATGATTCTAATGATTACCCTTTTTCTCCTCTCCCCCCACTCTCTTGCTCTCACTCTCGCTCTTTTCAGTAAATGAGTGAAAGTGATATCTCTGTGATATCTAAGTGATCAGTGTGAATAATCGGCCTCTATATAAAGTCTTCCTTTACTGTTGGAAATCACTCTCACTTTCTCCCACAGTGCCCTTTCATTATTTCCTCTTCTTATCCATTAGCCCTTTATTAGGATGGTTCCCCTTACATAGGCTTTCACACTCTTTAATTGTGATAGAGGATTTAGATGAAAATTAAATACAAACGCACACATTCACATGCGCACACACACACACACACACACACGCACACAATTATGTACGCTGACAGGAAATGATACATGCCTGGTATGTTTTGCCTGCACAGATGTGACTCCAGCTTGAAAAGCATTGACATGTCTAACATACACACAAGAGCATTCATGCTGCTTTTTACCCTCCACACATGAGGAAGGGAGAAATATATACAGTACACAAAAAAGACATTCCTTGTCAAAAAATTTAAAAATTGACATGAATGCTAAGGGAATTTTGAACTGGAATTCTAAATAGGATCAAATAGCAATCCCCTGAGAATCAAATCAAAGAATCAAAAGATATTATTAGATACATTTCAATTCTGAAAAAAAAAAGAAAAGAAAGAAAGCTAAAAAAAACCCCCACTAATTTCAGATTATCCATTAGGATCCTGTTTGATTCTTAATGATTCTTGTTTGATCCTAATTAGTATTGGTTTGAAATTACTATAGAATTCCTTCAGTATTTTTTGACAAGTGAAGAAAGGGGACAGAGGAATATTGAAAAACAAGAAAAAGTGAAAACAGAGCCAGTTTGCCATGTGCTTATTTTGTGCTTACGGATGTTTTCTCTCCCCCCCCCCCACCATCGTTCTCATGTGGAGGGCTTGAGTTATTAAAACGCCAACCTTTCCAACAAGAAGCAATAAATCAACAGAGAGAGAGAGAGAGAGAGAGAGAGAGAGAGAGAGAGAGAGAATAGATAGAAAGGGACCAGGCACATTGAGGATAGGCACAGATGAGAATGGAAAGCTTTGGAGAATGGATGGATTGATGAAAGAGAGGAAAAGCAACATTCTAAACTAATCTGAAAGCAACCAAAAAAAGTACAGAATCAATTTAATCCAACTCTAGATCCAATGAAATGTTGTGTAATGCTGTGCTAATTGCAATTGAATCCCTTTAAAAATATTTTAATCCTAAACATACTAAGCATACAACTTTTACCTTTTACGTTAATGTATTATTTAATTTCAAGTGTCTCTGGCACACAGACACACACACACACACACACATGCACACACACACAATATTTTGTTTTTTACATTTTGTGCAAACTTTCAGTGTCATCTAGGCCTGACAGGTAGTGCAAAGTTGTTAAACAGTTTAGTCCCTGCTTAAGTGGGTGTTGATATTCTCTCTCTTTCCCTGTTCCTCTCTCTCACCTGTCTTCACTGCCAGATGTAAAGAAAGAGGCATCAGTCAGAAAATCCTTACACAAACATATACACATAAAACACATAAAACACAAATGACATCCATGTGTTTGTATATGCTTTCATTTGTGGTGTGTCTGCATGTGTATCAACCCTCATTTATTTTCAGGTGTTTGGAGATAATGTTTACTTCAGTAAGCGAGGAAAACAAGAGATTAAAACATAAAAAGATATGTTATAATTCTCATAAAACTTCACACCCAATTGACTTACTTTAAAATCACTCTTACGTTTTCCCCATAACTCTCTCTACAATCTTTCCTCTCTTTGTAGTAATTGGTTATCCACACTGTAAAGAGTGGTATCCTGCAATTGTTACATTAAGGAGCTAACCCAATTAGTGGTGATGTTAAGACTTATTATTTGACTTGAATGAAATCAGTTAATGTAGATGTTACCACATGAAGCATACTTTTAGGAGGGTGTGCTTGATGTGCTTTTCTAGCACAATCCCACACTGGAAGGAGAGAAAAAAAAGACGTAAGATTGACACACAATATTTGTATGTAATACATACGGGTATAAAGGGAAGACATACGGGTGTAAAGGGTATAAAGGGAAGCGGGGAAGCGAGTGCCAGTCAGGATTTTGCACTGAGGAGCCAAAAATAAGGTACGGCTGTTTACAGTGATAGGTCTAGTGCTGTGGCAGGAGGGACACAAAGTCTCGTTCCTTTCCTCGGGGAATGGAGGTTACAACAGTAACCATGATGTTCCCCTTCTGTCACACAATCAACGTTGTGTTGAATGAAGTGACACAAGGGGTTCCAAATAAAAACGGCATGCACTGACCGTGTTACGTGAACTGCAGAGACAGGAGCAAGCAGGCTACTGCGTGCTAGAGGCAACTGTGTCAGCTGCACGTAGCACTCCCCAACACCCCATAGAGGTGTCACATACAGACCTTAGGTTCCCCGCACCCCTGAGGGGGGGAACAGGTGCTACATGACCAGCACGGGAGCAAGCCTGGCAGCCGTGACTTTTCTCTCACTATGTCTCTCACATAGCCTCCTATTCTTTCAGGGGGAAAAGACCCTGCGGAGGCCACATCCTGCATAGTCTAGATGGAGGTAACATGTGGCAAATACACCACGAGGGTTGTGAAGCCGTACGTGGTAAATGGCGCGGTGGTAGGTCCAGCCTAATGAGGGGGGACTCTACAAGCACGTTGACTGAGGCAGCGGGGCTGCCCAAGGGAAACGCGGGTCCGCCGACAGGGGGACCATACCGCAGGTAATACATCACAGGGAGTTTGCCTGAAAAGGGAACTAAGTCCGTGGAGTCTGACCTCAGTACAGAGCACCTGTGACTCGTAGTGGGCTAGGGAGGAGAACATCCAGGGACCGACGCTTAGTGGTTAACCTGGAATAGAAGGCACACTGGATCAACTTGGTGAAGGGTGCTGTTTCCAAGCGGAACACCCAGTCGGTTGTGCCACATTACCGAGTTCTACCGGCTCGGACATGACAAAACACGGGATGAGACCAACTCAACCCTGAGATTGTAAAATCTGGCAAAGGTAATGGTGTTGCCCAGCCCGCTGCTCTGCAGATGTCTGCTAAGGAGGTGCCATGGGCCAGTGCCCATGAGGATGCCACACTTCTCGTAGAGTGTGCTCAAACACGCAAGGGGGAGAGCATGGCCTGGGTGTGTACGGCAAGCACGGCCGGGGTGTGTACGGCCGGGGTTGGAACTACTCAGGTGCAGATCTTTGAGTGCCTTGGCTATGTGAACTTGCAGGAGAGCCATGGCTTGTAGGGCAGAGGCGGCCTGTCCGGTGGCGCTCTAGACTTTCGAAGTCAGGGATGACGTCATTGTACAGGCTCTGGTGGGGAGTACCGGGCGGTCCTGTCAGGTGGTGATGTTCTCGGGACACAAGTGGATTGCAACCGCTCAGGGTAGTGAGAGCGGACGAGCGGAGGGGTCGGTTCCGGACAATAAAAGTGGTGGAGTGGTGGTGGCATAGTGGGCTAAAGCACATAACTGTTAATCAGAAGGTCGCTGGTTCGATCCCCACGGTCATCACCATTGTGTCCTTGAGCAAGGCACTTAACTCCAGGTTGCTCCGGGGGGATTGTCCCTGTAATAAGTGCACTGTAAGTCGCGTTGGATAAAAGCGTCTGCCAAATGCATAAATGTAAATGTAAATGTAAAAGGTGCCCTCCTCGACCACGTCAGCTCGTCATGTACTTCCGGGAAGAACGGAACCGGGGTGGGGGACGGATGTTTCCAGTCCAACCTTGCGCTCACGGTGGCCGTGAAAGCATAGCGGACATCTGCGCGTCAGCCTGGGCGACCACTGGGCGAGCAGACACGAAGGTGGCAGCATCAGAAGCTGCTGTGACACTCTCCGATGCAGCAGCGATGTCATCATCCAATTCCGGGGGCTCAAGGGAGAATGTCGGCTGGCCGCGAGGTGAGCCGCACTCATTCTGAGCTCGAACAGAAGCAAGCTAGTGTGCCGGGGGGCGGGTGGTTCGTGGGTATTTACCCGGCGAAACCGAGCCCGTTGTCATCCTCAAATCGCCTTCATCGGCAGCCGTGTCATCCTGAATTCCGTGGGAAGAAGGAACGACGCGGGGGGGCTGAAGTTGCTTTATCTCGTGAGAAAAGAAAGGCGCAACCGCAATGTTGCCATGGCTATGTTCTCGCACTGAGAACATGAACCATTCATAAAATGCTGCCTGCGTGTGATCGCAGCCCAGACACGCAAGGTGGCTTTTTTGACTGTCAGAAGTGGAGAGAAATCAACCGCATCCAGGAACTACACAGAGGCAGAAAGACATCTTTTAAAAGATGCGTCCTGAAAAGGACATTCAATGCCTACTGTGTATTGCTCTATTATGAGTGGGAACTCAAACTCTTTTAGAGGAAATAAACTCTTTTTAGGAGGAGAAACACTCTTTCAGGCAATGAAATCGCTGTCGAAGAGCCCAGGGGCATGGACTGCACAGCGTGCAGAGAGAAAGAACGCCAGCGGGAAACGCGCCGTAGATCCAATAGCAGTGCTTATCGCCAGTAGAAGTGAGTGGAACAGTTGTGAACTCAACTAGCTGTTGCACAACCGTTCGGCTCTGAAGAAAAATTCTGACTGGCACTTGCTGCCCCGCTACCATTTATACCCGTATGTCCAGGGCGGGGCATGCAAATTCTGTCTGCCAACTTGACATTGGCCTTTTCTCAGGTTCAAAGGTACGTTTGGCTTCCCAGGAAGACCCCCTTGTGTCACTTAATTCAACACAACGTCGAGTGAGTGACAGAAGGGGAACTGATTTAACTTTCGTAAATACTGTAACTTTTACTTAACTATATGAAAGACATTATACTGAAATAAACTTAGTAAAGTTTATTCAGATTATTAGAACATGTCACATTTTGAACTTTCCTTTCAAGTACATGTTTACTCATGTTCCACATAACATACAGAAGACTCCTACAGGGAAGTTTAATGCATGTTCTGTAGTCTATGAGTCAACATGACCATATATTACTGGTGAAAGGTGCAAGATATAAAGCAGCACACTCGGACCTCAACACTTGGGAACACATTATTCTATTTATCATGGAAATGTATTAAAATGAGCATATAAATGTGACAAGGTTTTCTATTTTAGGATTGATACACGATAACACATTGTAAAGTTAGGAGGCAATCATATATATATATAGGGTTAGGAAAACAGGTTGGATATCAAATTTTCTGAGGTTAATAAACCTTTGCACCACACACAATGATGACTTCTGCTACAGCACTGATAAGAGTGATTGTTAACACTTCAAGGTTCTATTTGTTAACATTAGTTTACAACATTAGTTAAAATGATCTAACAATGAATAATACTGTTATGCGTGTGTGGGAAGCAGGAGAGGGCAGACGGGAGGTGCGGATCCAATCGCGGCTTTATTAACAAACAAATAATAACTATACAAACACAGGAACAAAGGAAAAGTCCACGATGGGAAAAACCAAACTCAAAAATACAAAACGACACACAGGAGAACACAGGTTGGGTAAAACATCTACGAAGGGCAAGATTAACTCGGACGAACACGAGTGGAAGACAGAAATAACTGGGTACATAGGCAAAGAACATGAAAAGTCAACAATCGACAAACGAAAGGGAAAACAACGGGGTTTAAATAAACAGACACGATAATGACAAAATAACAAACAGGTGCGGACAGTAACACAGAGACGGCAGTGATGAGTGAAACAGAAAACACGGGTCAGACAACAAGGGATCGTGACAAATACTTATTAAGCACTTATTAATCTTAGTTCATGTAAATTGTTTATTATAAGTTCATTGTACCTTATGCATTACTGTAAATAATGTTAACGAATGGAACCTTATTGTAAAGTGTTAGCGAGTAATTAAACATCATGACAGTCTTGATTCACACTCCATTCAATAACACAAAATACAAATAAATTCACCAACAAGGAAACCTGCAGTGAGCACCATCTTCCACAAACTACCACGTTTGCAAATATCACCGGTGCTCTCACCTGTGAAATCACAGAGCCTCCTGGTACTTCAAGAACAGAATAAAGAAAAGAACAATTTCACCAAACCATGTGCATACAAACGGTGAAACCTGCAGTGAGACTAAATCAACCTTTCCATTATTGTCCGGAGAGAAGTAGAAAAAGTATAGACATAACATTGTGAAACAGAGATTTACTTCTTTGAGTGAATAGAATGTCTCAGGGGAAATCTGTTTTATCTGTTTCAGGATGAATTCTATTAAACCAGCTAATGACCCAGCAGAATAGAAACCCAAAACCATGGCAACAACTGCAAAAATGCCACTTCTCTAATTGCATATCAGGAAACTCTGATCCTGTAATTAAACAAAATTAAATATGGAAATTGAACAGATCCAGAATGGTGAATTGTGTTAATGGCAGTGATTTTTTTTAAATGTGCATTGAAGCTGGATGTATTTAGATTTAGTTATCTGGGGCTGTCTCACAGAAACATCTTAACCAGCATTTTAACTCTAGGCCTTCAGTGCGATTCATGCCATTAAGAAAACACAGTTTCATGATGAATAAGACACTATGCTTATCATACATTATGTGCCAGGCAACTAATAATACCAACTGACATTTTAAAAACACGTCCATGCACGAAAGCCAAAACCTGAAACAAAACTAGCAAGCCTAATTTTAACTGCACCATGACTGTTTTGTGAAATGAATGTCAAAAATCATAATGTTTCATATGAAACTACCAAGGAGGTCTATAATACCTTGAAAAATCTATCTAATTATATTTAAGATTTAAATGTTGCTTGCAGTACATTTTGTTAGGGTACACGGTTATGCTGTGTTCCATTCAAGTTGAATAAGGGATATTCCTACTTGATATCTTCAAACATAAATGCATTCCATTCCCCGATATTCAGAACTGCAACGCTCCCGTTAGCTTAGCAGATGTTTGACTCTCATTAGCGATGTCTACTAGCAACCCAACTGATAAACAATGCTGCAGCGCTAGCATTTGTGCTTCATGTTTACGATTATCAAAAGAGATTATAATGTTTTATACACCTGTTTCTGCAGGAGTTTGTGAAACAAGCTTTAATATCATGTAATGTGGAAACTAACTGATTTATTGATATTACATAATAAAGTGAATGTTTATCACTTACTTTGTATATCTCCCTGAGTGTCAAACATGTTTGTGTGGCATCATGCCCCTGCATCTCGGAGAAATGCAAAAAGCACTTACCAATTTTCTTGAAGTGAAAATCAGCCTAAGTGAGCATAAGGATCTCTTTCTCAATGGAGATACCAGCAGTGATGAAAGCCGACTGCTCAGCAAGCTCTCGCGCTCTTCGCTTTCAAATTACATCACTTAAAGCGTGATTGCGTCACTCAATGCCAGCTAGAAGGCCTCGTCCGGGACATATCCTAAAGATCACACCCACCAAGAACAAATAAATCAATCTGATTGGCTGATGAATCTGACAATCTCACTTTAGTTGCTCATTCATTTGCAGTGTTGAGGGATTCTGCAGAAATTGTGAAAGCCCAATGGGGTGCTGCTTCTGTTAAATATATCGGCTTCGAGCATGTGATTTGTGAAACAGTTGTCACACTTCACTTGTAAGCTTCAAGGAATCAATTCTGACTGGATAATCTTTTTGTTTTCCTCTATTTGTTTGTATATTAATTAAGAGTGGAAAGTGATTAAAAATGCATAGGCAAAAAGGTGATTGAGAATGAAAAATATTTATTTATTTGTCATGTTAGGCCAGCAGAGAAGGCTTTGCTGGCCCTGAGAATTCACCACTGATCGTAACTATATAAACCTTCCGATTAGTAACCATAGCAATTTCAGATAGGATCAGTGTCTGTTATATAATTTCTTAAAATCTGATATTTCTGTAACACAGCCCCTGGTTATTTTTGTAAACCAGCGAATATATAAAACATACAAATTCATTTAAAAAATGTTTTTTCTGGTCACCAAATAATGTATGTTATAATGCATGTGTGAGTCATAAATATGAGAATTCATGTTTGATTCTAAAGTTAAGCAAAGTATTTACTGTGGACACAGACTGTTTTCTGTTCTGTTTTGAGTTCTGATAAATATTTTCTTTTTACTTTTGCACAGCCAAAACCTTCACTGAACTTATTCAAAAACTGGACTTATGCTGTTATGTTCCATGTAGCTGACATCAGTCATAAATTAGATGTATAATTTCAGATCTAGCTCACTGTCTTATGTCACAGTTTCCCCCTTCGGCTATGCGTTTGCTTGTTTATATTCATTTGTCTCACATGGTGAGATAAATCTAAGAAATCTAGAAATTAAAGATCTAATGTAATTTTGACATTATATTAATTTATCCTTTAAATGGAAGACAGTAATTTTATGTCAATCCCACTCTTCCATTCTTTTGAACATCCCCAACAACACCTCCCCAACCTCAAAACAAACACACTTTTAAAGACAAGTGGAATGTTTATGAGAAAAGTTTGTTGTGTTTTATTCATTGAACATAATATGGCTTGGAGAAGAGTAAAGAAAGAGAGTCTGTAAGAGATTAATACATAGCATTAATACTATATGAAAGATTGAGAGTGAGAGAGTATGAGAGACATGGTTACATGGAGCGAGTGAAAGCAGAAAGAGAGACATGGTACAATGACAGATTATATTGAACAAATTATACATATAAAATTGTGCTGACACTGAGAAAACGTGTGTAACATAAAGACACACAAACACTTCTATAATAAAAGGTAGAGGGGAGTAATCATAATTTTTTCAATTCTTTTTGGTGACGCTAGTGGTGCAGAAATAACACACTTCAATTTTAAAGAGTGTGGTATAAAGGCAAATCCATTTGTAGAGAGGGAAGGAAGGAGGGATGAATACAGAAAAAGAAAGAAAGAAGGGTGGGGAGGGGAGTTGATTGATGCGCTGCTCTCATTTTGTGCCCCCTATCGAAGACTCTAATTAGTGTTTGTGTAATTCTGCACTGTCTTCACTGCCTGCTCATCTTAATTAACTACATTCATCTTCTCCTACCTCCATTCTCCCATTCTATCCCTCTCTCAACATCTCTCCCAATGCTCTCTTAAAAATAACGCAGACTGACTGCATCCCACCTGGAGTAGACCTGCTTTTGCTGTAGGTACCTCCCTCTCTCTCTCTCTCACTCTCTTTCTCCATCCCTCCCTCCCTCCCTCTCACACACACACACACTCACTTGCATTCTCTCCCTCTGTCAAAATAAATACATAAATAAATATTGGTATGTAATGCAATATTACCAAGGCATGTAAGCACTGCTTATACAGGTATAGGATGTCATTACAGTAACAGGTTAAAGGAAGTAGGTTTACTGTAAATGGCTAAATGGACAAATTACACATTGAGTATGAGTGTGATAGAGTGACAAAATGTGGGTTAATTACAGTAAATAGCCTATACACACACACACACACACACACACACACACACACACACACACACACACACACACACACACACACACATAAGATGTACTGTGCATAATCGCTTGTGCAGGCTGTACAGTATATGTGTGACCCTTATATCCTTAATTTAAAATAATAAAACATTTTAATTGTCATCTAGTTTTAGAAAGTTTTTAAACTGATGTTGATTGATTGATTGAAAGATCTTTTGTTCCCTTTACAAAAAGCTTCACTAGGATGGTGCACTGAGAAAAGCGCTTTGGGAACAATCCTACATTGTGACCAGCTGTGAATATGTGTAACACGTCAATGAACATTGACCGGAATTTATAGCCTCGGCTGGTGAGATCATTGGATGCACCTGTGGCCTGGCTATAAATAGATGCGTCACCAGCGTGTCATCAGATCTATTTTCTTCAGAGCCATTCTGTGCGTGTGTGTCTTACAAGCCTGTCAAACTTTCTTTCCTCTGTTAGGAGTTAGAATTGGTTAGGCAGTGCGCAGTGAAACTTTTCTCCTTTCTCTTCTTTCTTAAAAAAATAAAAGAGAGAATGACTGAAAGTCGGAGCAAACATTGCGTGTTCCTTTGTTTACGCTCCATGGCCGAGAGGGACACACATCAGTTTTGCTTTGTTTGTTTGGGGGAAGAGCATGCTGCTCTCGAGTTGGAGCAGGGCAGGCGCGAGCATTGCAATCTGCTTTCGGGCTAAATACTTCGCGCTCGTCTCGCGTTCTTCCGGGAGTCAGCACCCACACTTCATTTGTGGGGCTCTCTCATGGATCCAGTATCGGGTTCTTCCATTCAGCCTAACCCTATTAACCTGCACATTCATGAAATGTATGGATGCAGCACTGGCTCCTTTGCGACTCCAGGGCATCCGCATTCTGAATTATATAGACGACTGGCTGATCCTAGCGCAGTTCCAAGAACTGGCAATTCAGCACAGGGATATTGTCTTAGCTCATCTGGTTTCTCCGGGTCTGAGACTCAATGTCGCTCTCCCACCAAGGGAATCACTTATCTGGGGGTTATTTGGAATTCGATCACGATGCAGGCACAATTGTCTCCCGCACGAATCATTTCCATTCAGAATACCCTGAGCGAGGTCAGGCTAGGTCAAGGTTGCACTGCTCGTCAGTATCAACGAATACTAGGTCTCGTGGCATCTGCGTCCGCGGTGATCCCTTCGGGCCTTCTGCACATGAGACTGTTCCAGCTATGGCTAAAAGCCAGGGGGTTTCATCCAAGGGCCGGTCCCCTAAGGCAAATAAGGGTTACACGCCGCAGGCTTCGTTCCCTTTCTATGTAGTTCAGACCCCAGTTTCTTACCTTGGGTCCCACTCTAGGTGCGTCTCGTCGTCGCAGATTGCTAACGACAGGCGCCTCCCTGACGGGCTGGGTAGTGGTCTTCAGTGGTCATCGAGCTCAAGTAGACTGGGAGGGTCATCAGCTCGGTTGTCACAGTAACTGTCTCGAGCTGATGGCTGTATTTCTGGCCCTGAAATACTTCCTCCAGAGGCTGCCATGTCTTGGTGCGGATGGGCAATACAGCGGTAGTCTCTTACATAAACCATCAAGGAGGTCCACGTTCATGTCAGCTAAATTTCTGGCACGTCGGATTCTCCTTGGGGCCCAGGGCAAGCCCCTGTCACTCAGGGCAGTTTTTTTTCCCCTGGATGCCCATATGTGGGAGCAGATTTGCTGTCCAGACAGAAAATACTGACGGGGGAGTGGAAACTCCACCCCAAGGTAGTGGAAAAAATCTGGGTGAGATTTTACAGGACGGAAGAGGACCTCTTCGCCTCTATGAACAGCGCAATGTCTCCTCTACTTCTTCATGAGTCACCCAGCCCCCCTGGGTCTGGACGCGATGGTGCATACCTGGCCCTGAATGAGTCTGTATGCATTTTTTCCCGGTTTATCTGCTCCCGGGAGTCTTGGCCAGAGTTCGCCAGCAAGGGTCTTGCCTCTTACTGATAGCGCCGTGCTGGCCGAACAGGGTATGGTTCTCAGGGTTAATATCTCTCCTCGACGGCTCGCCTTGGGCAATTCCGAACAGGAAGGACCTTCTTTCTCAGGCACAGGGGACAATATTCATCCCCGGCCCGATTTGTGGAACCTTTTACACTTGGACCCTGAAGGGTACCAACTGAGGTACACAGGGCTTTCTCCTGAGGTTATCGAGACCATTTTAAGTGCTAGGGCTCCCTCCATTTGGAACAAATATGGGTGAGATTTTACAGGGCAGAAGAGGACCTCTTCGCCTCTATCAATAGCGCAATGTCTCCTCTACTTCTCCCTGAGTCACCCAGCCCCCCACCTGGGGCTGGACGCGGTGGCGCCTGTATGGTCCAGAATATGCCTGTATGCATTTCCCTCTACTAAAAGTTCAAATGCAGATCCAGTTAACTGCCAGATTGCTTCAGTTCTGAACTTCCTGCAGGAAGAACTGTCAGCAGGCACATGCCCCGCCACTCTCAGGGTCTATGTGGCCGCCATTTCGGCTTGCCATGCTTTGATGGACGGGGTGCCCTTTGAGAGGCATCCCTTGCTAGGACAATGACCTCTTCATAGGACTTAGCAATAGTCCTTGAGGGTCTGGTTCAGCGTCTGACAGACTTCTGACTCTCAAGATGGTTTTTCTTATGGCAATTACCTCTCTAAAGAGAATTGGGGTCCTGTCTGTTTTGCCAGCCTGTTTAGAGTTTGCCCCAGGAATGACCAAAGCAATTTTGCACCCTCATCCTGACTACCTGCCTAAGGTGCCTTTCACGACCCTACATCAGTTCACTCTCTAAGCCTTCTGCTCCCCGCCGTTTGTAACACCGGAGCAGCAAAGACTTCACAGACTGTGTCCAGTCGGTGCCCTTTAGACTTATGTCCACCGCACTAGCCAGTGGCATAAGTCAGGGCAACTATTCGTTTGCCATGGGAGCCGCAACCGGGGGTCAGCCACCTCCAAGCAGACTATGTCGCATGGGGTAAGGATGCCACTGCCCTGGCCTACAAGGTGCGCGGTCAAGCTTCGCCAGTAAGTATCAGGGCTCACTCTACCAGAGGGCTCGCCTCCTCTAAAGCCTTGGCTAGAGGTGTCCCTCTGTAGCAAGTTTGTGATGGTCCTTTCCGCACACATTCATTAGATTCTATAGTTTAGATGTTCATGCCACTCCGGGCTCCTATGCCCTCGAGTTGACATCTCAAGCTCATGTCTGAGACCTCTCGCGTTCTTGTGAGCACACTTCACAACCGTAGGGGTCCGGACAGCCTCAGTGCAGCGGTGTGGGTATTCTCGTTCCCAAAGCGCTTTTCTCAGCGCAGCATCCTAGTGAAGCTTTTTGTAAAGGGAACATCTAGGGTTACGTGGTGTAACCCTTGTTCCCTGAAAAAAGCGGAACCAGATGCTGTGCTTCTTTGCCGCACTGGGATGTCCCAGGACTGCTCTTCAGAAAAAATATCTGACGACACGCTGGTGATGCATCTATTTATAGCCTGGCCACAGGTGCATCCAATGATCTCACCAGCCGAGGCTATAAATTCCGGTCAGTGTTCATTGACGTATTACACACATATTCACAGCTGTTCACAATGTAGGATTGTTCCCAAAGGGCTTTTCTCAGTGCAGAATCTCGTTCCGCTTTTTTCAGGGAACAAGGGTTACACCATGTAACCCGAGACATTTTGTTTTGTTTCATTGGTTTGAAATTTGCCTGCTTAAAGCCCATAGATAGCTTGTTCTATTGGTTTTCCAGGATTATTGTTCCTGCTTTTTCAGTTGCTAAGCTGTGGAGTCTCTATTTCCTCAGGATTTGTAATGAGATACACTGCCAATTCTCCTTATAGGGTCCAACAAAATTTTTGTTTGTTATGTGTGTTGGTTTAATTTTTCTAATGTTTCACATAGGTGCTTTTAATTTGTATGATGATCTGGATAATGTTTGATCAGTCAATAGTGCTTGCAAAAGACAAAAGTAGAAAAAAAAGAAAAAAGAAAAAAGTAATTAGCTGGAAAAGGGTGTTTTAATGCTAACAGTCATGAGAGTTGTCTAAGTAGTCTATTTGTAGCAATTATCATTGAAATAATGTTTTATGTGGGATGTTTTCAAACATTGAGGGCTTTTTTCTACCCAATTTGGAGTTTCCAATTCCCAATGCACTCTAAGTCCTCATGGTGGCATAGTGACTCGCCTCAGTCCAGATGGCAGAGGATGAATCTCAGTTGCCTCTGCATCTGAGACCGTCAATTCGCACATCGTATCATGTGGCTTGTTGAGCGTAACCGTGGAGATCCGTGGAGGCTTCACGCTATTCTCCGTGCCATCCATGCACAACTCACCACGTGCCCCACCGTGAGCGAACCACAAGGAGGTTACCCCATGTGACTCTACCCTCCCTAGCAACCGGGCCAATTTGGTTACTTAGGAGACCTGGCTGGGGTCACTCAGCATGCTCTCTAGAATGAATCATATTTTATTTTAATGATTTATAGCCCAGAGTGTTTCCCAGTTTAATAAGTAACTTTAATACCTGTTATATGTGAGAACTGTCATGTGTATTTTGTTGATTCATGTTTTTCATGTCTTTTATTTTGAAATTCTTGTTCCTGTTTCATGTCATGTGGTTCCCTTGTTATGTGATTTCATGTTTCCCTCCATGTTCATGTGTCTTGTTTTCATTGGTTTATTGTCCTGCTATCTTGTTATCAGTTCTGTCTGGTCATTGGTTCCTTCACCATTGTTTTGCCCCTTGTCCTTGTATTCAAGCCCTCATGTTACCCATTGTCCATTGTTAGGTATTGTCATGCCACAGCAATGCCTCAGCCTGCTCCATGCCATGTCACAGCAACACCTCAGCCTGCTCCATGCCATGTCACAGCAATGCCTCAGCCTGCTCCATGCCATGTCACAGCAACACCTCAACCTGCTCCATGCCATGTCACAGCAATGCCTCAGTCTGCTTCATGCACATCACAGCCATGCCTGAGTCAACCACAGTGGGACCTTTCGACCCTCTGGACCCTCCGAGCCCTGGACTCCACCTTAGCCTGACGATCCCTCGACATCACCTCGGCTCTACATTCGCTCGTCTCCACTGTGGTCCTTCAGCCTGTTGTTTTTACCGGGGTCCCGCATCCCTCCAGCTCCTCCTCAATCTGTCAGTCACAAGGCTCCGCCTTGGCTCTCTGATCCTCTGGTTGTGAATCGTCCTTCCGATCCATCAGCTCCACCGGGGACCTCCTTCCCTAAGACTCCACCTTGGTCCTTAGTCCCACCGACTCTGCCTCAGTCTTTCCGTCCCCCAGGTCCACCTTGCTCCCTCCATGTTCATGTGTCTTTTTTTCATTGATTTATTGTCTTGTTATCAGTTCTGTCTGGTCATTGGTTCCTTCACCATTGTTTTACCTCTTGTCCATGTATTTTAGCCCTCATGTTTTCCATTGTCCTTTGTCAGGTATTGTTGAATGTAACTTTGGTTGTGTTTGGTAACATGTCATGTTAAGTCTATGTCAAGTCAAGTATTAGTCAAGTCAATTCTAGTTCATGTTTATGTTTCATTCACATTTATAGTTGGGGTTTTTAGGATTTCACTTTTATTAATAAAATTATACTTCTTGGTTCTTCACTCCTTTGTCATCATCTTCGTCATTGCCAGTGCCAGCAACATCAGTGGGCATTTGGGCATGTGTTGAATGCATAGAATGCTGTGAAATATATAATCATGTATTAAGGTAATGTATGCTGAAGCATATGGGTAGGCTAATGTCCTGTTTTTCCTTTAATTTGTGTATTAGCCTGTATCTTATTTTATTGTACATTATAATTTCTGTATCCCATTTTTTTTAATTTTTTTTTTATATATATAATACATCGACAGCTGTTTTTTTCCTTTTTAATAAACAGCCATCAGAATAAACCCCCACAAGAATTTTTGTATCCTGTGTTGATTATTTTCAACCCACTGGCTACACAGATATAAAAGATCTGTTATAATTTACTCACCCTTACATTATTAGAAGTTATGCGACCAATAAGACTTTTTCTTCTGTAGAACACAAATAGTATTAGGTATTAGGCAGATTGTTAGCCTTCATCACCATTCACTTTCATTGCATCTTTTTATACAATGAAAGTGAACGGTGATTGATGAATGTAAAATAATTCAACAAACTGTGCTTGATCGCTTTATATATTGGTCAGATGATCTCTTCTTGAATAAGTGGACTAGAGGTCGACCGATATTGTTTTTTTCAGGCCGATGCCGATGCCGATCTTTTGAAATCCGGGTCGGCCAATGGCCGATTAATGCTGCCGATTTATTTTGGCCGATATGTGCTTGTTTTTAACCTCTTATTTGAACCTTTTATTTGAAAGATAAAATGTAACACACATAATTACTTAAGATAGACAACATTTCTCAACAAATACATTTATTGAACACTTGACCAATCTGCACTTGTACACTTAAAATTAAAAATGTATAATGTAAAAACATATTGTATATATAATGTATAACAAATATATTAAATAAACAAAGCAGGTGTTACGAACTGCTCCGAGACACGAAGGTTGAGATCCAAATGCAGCCTTAATTAAGGGGCAATTCAGACACGTAATCCAATATTCAGAGCATCCAAGAGAAGCACAGGCATAACTTGGGATGGGTATCGTTAAGGTTTTAATGGTATTACAATCTTACCGATACTGCTTATCGATCCGGTACTTTAACGGTATTCTTAACGGTTCTTTTGTTATATATATATATATATATATATATATATATATATATATATATAAAACATTTTATTTCAGGAAGGTCTACTAACATTACTGTTCAGGTGTGGTCTAAAAAGAAATCTAATAAAGTAATCAATTGTAAAATAACACTGCATAGTTTATCATAGATAGATTAATGCTTATTAATGCAGAAGTTATTCATTCAAGAGCTGTAAGTGATTTTCTCTTTGCCTTTTGTTGTTTGATTCGCAATGGCTCAATCGTCACATGTTTAATAGACAGCTTCCCCTTTAAGACCGAGTTCAGATCTAATAGGCTCCTGATGCAGCATATTTTCTCCCCAACTATTTCCATAACTACGTCCATTTAAGACATAAACTGTGTTTAAGTGAATCTCCAAGCCGGTCGTTTAGACATATTTTTGTGTATAGTTGATCGTTTAGACGCATGAAACCCAAAGTAGCCTATACTTTGCTTGTCTCTTTGCGGTGTGTTTCGGAGCGCGCCACCTTGGGACCGGTATCTTTTGCGCTCTTTTTATTATTATACGCGTCCCGCAATTTAGCAACAGTAGCTAGACTGCATTTTACAGCAATCACCGATCGTGCTGATTCTGACGTTAAGTTTGAGTTTTAGGGAGAAATGTCAGTGCACCGCTGTGAAGGGAAGGAAGCTGTGCTAGACAGAATGCGGCTTATGTATAAATATTCTTTTTATAATCTTTGGAAGGCGAAATCTAAAATAAAATCAGACTAATAATCACAGATCTAAACCAGGCTATGTTTGAATGTTTAGTTCTGTCACTCATTATGCTGGGCTCGTGTTGGGCTCGTTTTGTGCTCGCTGTGGCACCGCGTGAGCGAGTTCTCTCTCGCTCGCTCTCTCTCTCTGACTGCGAATAGCTAAATTGCATCACAGACAAATGGTTTCATATTATTATACATAGAAATGGCTGGCGATATAAAATAACTTTCTCTTTATAGCAATAATAAATGTATTTTCTTAATTTCTCCAGTACCGACAGCAGAACTGATAACGTCCGAGCTTACCAAAGCCAGTCCTTCAACAGCATATACTGCGTTGGTATATTTTTATTACTTATTTATCTGCATTGAGTGACAATCCTCTCAAATATAAGACACACAAACAGAACAAATAAAAGTCTCAGATCCACTGTCTGTAATTGCAAAATTCTTGCTTCCTTATTGTGACATGATAGCCACCCTTCTGCTGTGATAATGCAACTTCAACTACGCTATCAATATCCAAAGTAGCCGAACGTCATGTCAACTATCGCGTTTGTCACGTTTTTTCTCGAAGTTGGCAGTAACGTATCAAAAGTTTTTAATTAAATCTAAAGAAGTTATACGAATTTAACCCTTACTGTTTTCTCCAAGGAACTTAGCTCCTTCCTTAGGCACTGGATGAGGTCTGCTCACTCTGCTGGAAAATGACTCTAGGGGCAGCGTGCGTCGAACACGTGTTCCACAACAACACTAGGCTGCCCACAGATGCGCCTGCCTAATAATCGGCTTGCTATGCGTGGATATTGGCCGATGCCGATTATGTAAAAAATGCAAAAAATCGGCCGATTAATCGGCCAAATCTTTAGCCAGAATAAGCTCCAATGATCAGACCTTATGCCAATAGTCAAATCTGATCAGTAAAACTTGTTAGTCAGAGTAAACCTTTCTGCAACATTTTACCATTGGGAAATAAGGTACAAAATCATAAATGGCCAAAACTTAAACAAAAAGAATTGTCAGAAAAGAGCAGTTCAAACTAGATTTTAAAATTATCTGAAGAAAATGTGAGTGGTGTTTGCCCATGCTAAACTAACTGACATAGTGCTAAGGTCTTCTGGGTGGTTACTATGGCATTTCTAGAGTGTTTTGTGTGGTTTTTACATGGCTGCTTACAGCTCTAAATCAATACAGCCCATCTCCAAGTCTTTGTGGGCCTTGGATATGTGTGGGGCTGCAAATCTATGGGATTATTTATTTATTACCCATTTCATCATCCTCTACGTGAACATTTTAGGTTCTATTGTTTAGAAAAGAACTGTATTATCACACAAAAACATTTTGATTTATCAGGCAGTAAATGTCCAGTCCAGTTAAAAAAAAAAAAAAATCTGTGATTCATAATCTATTTTCATTTTAATTCAGAACGGCTTTACTAATACATTTCTAATCTCAGGTAGAACATAATTACAAATTATCTTGATTCAGAAACAAAATACTAATACATAAAGCATCATTTTGTATCCTAACTGAGAACATATGAGTAACTCTTGTGATGAGAGATCCGCTTTGTTTTTTTTTTGCTTTACAGCTGTGAAGATTTACAGATGATTCAGATCACACCACCGCCCATCTGCCCTATGAAGCTACGGCCCAGTGAGACCAGCACACTCAACACAACAGATGGGAGATGATGCTATAAACTGCCTTACAAATCTCAAGCTGCACTGCAGCATACAATTATCATCAAGATCATTGTCACACATCCACTGCATTTATTTAAAAAAAAATTTTTTAAATACGTCTAAACATCTCAGGCTGATAATCACTAAATGAGCACTCAGACACCATTCAAAGGGATAAAGCGAGTGTGTGAGAGAGAGTGTGAGTAGAGTCATCAGCTCATATTGGCCAATCAATCAACCTGTCTGATGGATAGCATTAAGCAGCCAATCAGATTGCAAAGCCTCTTTGGCTCTAGGCTGAATAAATAGGAAATGATGCGATCACATGTGGAAGTAGGACATGGCACACTGACACGTCTGATGAAAAGTGCAGACTGGGGACACTTTGGAAAAAATTAAAAAAGCAAATCACCTTTCACTGTTAAAAAACAAACATTTAAACAAAATTTTAAATCCTGTCATCATTTATTCACTCTCATGTTGTTTCAAACCTCTATTTGACATAAAAGGAGATGTTAGACAAAATGTTCGCCTCAGTCACCATTCACTTTAATTGTATGGAAGAAGTAAGTAAATTATGACAGAATTTAAATTTTGGGTGTGAACTGTCCCATTAAGATTGGTTTCAGCTTTGCTTTAACACTTTTAAGGAAACAACATAAAAACATTTTGTTGCCAGAGTTGCTGCTCTTACAGTTTCCTCAAAATATCATAATTTTAGCACATCAAAGCTAATGAGTTCCCTGTCTGTCGCTCACTTCAATTTTGTGTCGAAGAAGCGACACTAGCGGTCTCTCTTGTGAGCCTCGAGCATCTCTGAACTTGAGAAACGTCCAATGAGAAATTGGCAGACAGAATTTGCATGAGGGCGGTTAAACCCTCCCGGCCAAGTGGTCTCTGAGTGGTCCTCTCATGCCTCCAGAGACAACCGCTAGAATCAGTCGAGCTCTTCCTGAAGACGGCCCTCCTGATTGTGCTTGCTTCCATCAAGAGGCTTGGGGACCTGCAAACGTTCTCTGTCCGACACCAAGGTTTCTACGACTCCTATAAGAGACCAGGTAGTGAACCTGCAAGAGCTGCCCCGGGAGGAGGCAGACCCAGCCCTTTCTTTGCTCTGTCCAGTACGTGCCCTGCATACTTATGTGGACCGCACGCAGAGCTTTAGACATTCTGAGCAGCTCTTTGTCTGCTTTAGTGGACAGCAGAAAGGGAACGCTGGGTTGTTTATGCCATAGCATTGGCCTATCACACCCAGGCCGTGCCCGCCCCCTTGCGGGTTCGAGTACACTTTCGAGCAGACATATGCAGAGCAGCAGGTTGGGCAACACCCAATACCTTTACGAGATTTTACAATCTCAGGGTTTGTGTTCTCTCAGGTCCGAGCCAGTCGAACTCGGTAACGAGGAAATAAATGACCGGGTGTACTCGGTGCCTTTCCCCTCCACTGAGGCGATCACGTGCACTCTTATTCCAGGAGACCCCACTAACTCGGCTCCCTGGATGACTCCTCCCTAGCCCTCTGGTCCGCGAATTCAATTCAGTTGTAAGGTATGGCGGAGGATCAGTGGCCTCTGCAGATTCATGAATAAGAAACCCCACTTTTAAAACTCCCCTAATTACTGAAATAGCGCCAACCAGTCTCCACAAGCACAATAAATGTATTGACAAAGAGACAAGGAACCATTGACAGAGGATCCTCGTGGTGCTTTCTAAAAACCCCCGCACATGTGAGACTCTGTGCTTCACCACGTGAGAAAAGGGCACATGAAAAGTTGGCAACAGAGAATGTGTGTGTTTTCAGTTTTAAACTTAGAAATGTATTTTCTAGTGAAATATGTTTTAATCCCCGTATGTTTTGTGTGTCTGATGTTAGATCAAAACTAGTAGAATTGTTTTCATTTGTGTAGAAAGCTCTGAGGCTTGATATTTAATAGCCGAAGAGTGTATATTCCTTCTTGAGTGTACCAAATATACGTTTCTTGGTATCAAATTAAACCTTACGATTTGTCCGAGCTGAATTCGAATATAAGATCTCTGTAGAATGATATTACGCTATGTTTTACTATCTTTTGAGTCATTCAGCCCAAAATCTCTTACTGTCATAAACCCGGTCATAAACATGCAAATGAGCCTTGACAAAGGAATCATTCTCCTGTCCCAATGGAAGGAGAATTTTACGACCTCCAAAGGAATGTGCAGAGATGGCCAACTCTCACTTACTGAGAAGGAGAAATGAACCCTTTTTAATCCTGTATATCCTATATATATCCATGTGATAAAAATATTAACATGTATCTAATGTTCCATCTCAGGATTTTCCTAAATGTTGTTGATCTATGTTTTCTTGCAAACTCTAATGGGTTAATGTTTCAGACTTTGCATACCATGGTTAACCGAAATCATATGTGTGGCATATTTGGTCTCTATAACTTGGTATTTTGAAGATTGAAATGACTGTGTACATGATATGTCGATAACAACAAAATATTAGTATTACAAGAAGATTTTCTAGTTTCTTCATCGGCTACCACCCCTCTCAGAACAAAGGGCCATAAACCAAATTCCCGCCTGAAACTTCCACTCTTCTTATTGGTCGAGCCAATGAGAGGTGGGACATGTTTTCTAAGGGCATAAATTGCACCAACAACGGACCTTCGCTCTCTTATGCTCCTCTTGCTTCCTGCCTCTCTTGCCCTCTGAGCCTTGTGCTCTCTCACTCTCTTGCTGAATGATGCTGAACTAGAAGGCCCCAAGGACTCCCAAGCATGCGCCAGGCTACGGCCTTGTCTTTCCATTCACCAAAGATCAATCTGACCCCCACTGGTTCTCTCTCTCATCAAGACAACATCATCAAAGATCAACTGGAGCCTCAACAATTGCATCAGGACAGTTTAATTCAAATGGGACATGCAAGTATCAAACTTAGTCTCATTATTTGATACATTAAGTATCCTCACCCCTTTCTAAAAGGGCGTGTCAGAACTAATATGATGGTTTGCTCAGGCTGTTGATCTGCTGAATTTCAAACAATGCTATAACTTCTTGCCTTCCTGTATTCTGCTTCAACCCTCTTTCCCTTGGTAAACTGTATGCATGTATGTATATGTATGTTAGAGTAGTTTAAATGTTTAGTCTAGTTAATAAAGTCTTGTTCATGTCACATGTAAAGTTGTCTGTGCCTCAAGCTCATATCTAAAGTCACTAATCATAGATTTTGACTACTTGCTCTTAATACGTAGTAAGAAAGACATTTCCCATGCCCCGGAAATGTACCTTTCTATTAATTAATTAATTAATAACCAATATTGAGTGTTCACGGGATGAACCGAGCATTTGGTTGTAATGTTAATGTAGCTACATCAAGTTAACCCGATTAACTGATCCAAATATTCATGATCGATTATAACAAGTTATGATTGATTATTAATATTTCATAGAGCTGATTCGCTACACAGTGGAGGAATTCCCCGACCAAACTCACTACAAGTACTGAAACTACTCTGTACTGGAATAGGTGCTCCACAGGATGGGCCCCTGTGTGGATTTTCTGCAGTACGGTCCCCTTGCGAGCGGACCAGCGTCTCCCTTGGGCAGTCCCTGCTGCCCCCCGTTTGCTGTGTTGTAGCAACTCCACCCTCTCAGCAGGTAGGATCTACCACGCGCTATTTTCAACATGTGGCCTAAAAACACATGTGATGTATTTCGCCACTCTTTACCTCCCCTAGCCTGGGCAGGTGTGGTCTCTGCAGGTTCTTTTCCCCCTGAAAGAATAGGAGTTGGAAAAGAATGCCTTCCCCGATGCATGGGATAGCATTAAGATGGCCCCAGGCGCTTTAACTATATGCAAGAAACAGAGAGAGAGAAAAGGCGCAGCTGGCGTGGATTTCTCCCATGCTTGGCATGTCGCCTTGTTCCCTCCATCAGAGTGCCGGGATCCAGAAGGTTATGACGATTTTATGGGCCATTGGGGAATGGTACGTGCAGTCTGATGCAGCCTGTCGCTTTGGCACGCAACTGCCTGCCCGCACCTGTGTCAGCAGCGCACGTACACGTTTCAGCGCAGGGTGTGATTAAATATGGACCCTTAGTGTCGCTTCTTCGACACAGCATCGAAGTGAGTGACAGACGGGGAACGTCTAGGTTATTATTGTAACCTCTGTTCCCTGATGGAGGGAATGAGATGTTGTGTCCTCCTGGCCACAACTCTGAAACGAGCCACTGTTATGGCCGAACCTCATTCTCGGCTCCTCAGTGCAAAAACCTGAATGGACAGACTAATTTCCCTATGGGGAGGGACATGCAAAGTTCCGGGGCAGGACATGCAAATTCTGTCTGCCAATTTCTCACTGGCCTTTTCTCAAGTTCAGAGATATGCGCGGCTCTCAAGAGAGACCCTAGTGTTGCTTCTTCGACACAACGATTCGTTCCCTCCATCAGGGTACGGAGGTTACAATAGTAACCTAGACGTTTCATATCAGCTTTAGTAAAAGAAAAAAAAAGAAAAAGACAGTTAACAGTTATTACTCATATACACTGGTGACCAAAGGTTTGGACTAATGTACAGATTTTGCTCTTATGGAAAGAAATTTGTACTTTTAATCACCAAAGTTGCACTCAACTGATCACAATATATAGTCAAGACATTAATAAAGTGAAAATTACTATTACAGTTCTGTAGACAGAAATGCCTTGTTGATGAGAGAATAGCCAGACTGGTTCAAACTGACAAAGTCTACGGTAACTCAGAAAACCTCTCTGTACAATTGTGGTGAGAAGGATGCTATTCTGAGATGCGGGTTGGCACTGTTTTGGCCGCACAAGGGGGACCTACACAATATTAGGCAGGTGGTTTTAATGTTGTGGGTGATCAGTGTAACAACCACACACACACATGCTCGCGTGACAACCTTGCTGTTGCCTAAAGCTTTCTGGTCTCTCAAGGGCACATGAACATCAAATTCTGTGCTACTCTCACTCCCCCCACTCTTCACACACATGCACACGCAGACATGATCGATTCACATGTGTCATTATGGTGTGAACTGCTGACCCAGGCTTTTGGAGAGTAAGGAAAGGATGCTATTGTAGCAATGGGCATTACTGCTCAAGAGTAATGTTTCAGCAGGAGTAGTAGTAGACCGTATTACACTTTTTAAACCTTTCAGAAAAATGTTAAAACATAACACTTAAACATTAAGCCACATGATATGAAATTTTATTTAGTCCCTAACATTGTTTTTCCTGGGGTTACCCTCACAGGGCGGATAATTTGCTCTACTAAAAAAACAAATTTGTAACGTTATTCTTTTATGTGATTTCTTTCTGCATCTTAGACAAGTTAATTAGATGTTGTTCTTAATTGATCAACGTTATCTAGCCTTCTTCTTTCGGCTGCTCCCATTAAGGGACACCACAGCAGACCGGATGCCCTTCCTGACACAACCTCCATTGGCTGGGGGAATCTCCAACTTCATCAAATCTTGTTTTACAGAAAATGTAGAAAATATGAGCAATGCTGTACCACAATGAAAAATTGCTAAATTGCCATATGGCAACTCTGTGATATAAAATGGAATTGCACTAATGCATTTTCCCATTGGGCAATTTAATAGAGAGTGGGATCTATTATATTATTGCCTTTTAATATTCATTTGGAAATGTTTGCCATTGCATTTATGCATAAATAACACAATATTGATTTTTTTTTTTTTTGCTTTTCAGACAAAAATGTAATACAGCAATGCTTTATAGAAAAGGCAAGAAGAGTGCACAGTGCTGACATCTGAATATAATTGACAATATTGAAGAACGTATGATAATCATTCACTCAATTTTAGTTTGTAGGAGTTCGAGTGTTTATATATATATATATATATATATATATATATATATATATATATATATATATATATATATATATACATATATATATATATATATATATATATATATATATATATATATATATATATATATATATATATATATATATATATCAATTGAATAAAGACATATTAATTTAATTAAAGGAGAAATTAATTTGTATTTTATTTTAGAAAAACTGTTTGTTTGTTTTGTTGTACAATTTTCTATGTGTGGAGTGGTGGTGGCGTATTGGTCTAAAGCACAGAACTGTTAATCAGAAGGTCGCTGGTTCAATCTCCACAGCCACCACCATTGTGTGCTTGAGCAAGGCACTTAACTCCAGGTTGCTCCGGGGGGATTGTCCCTGTAATAAGTTCACTGAAAGTAGCTTTGGATAAAAGCGAATAGTAAACTGAGGCACAAAAAACGCATGGAGAAGAAAAGGTGCAATTTAACTGCAAAAGACTTGAGAAGAATTAAACCTGAATCTACCAGGAACAATTTATCCTCCAATGCTACCATATTCCAGAACTGCAACCTACCTGGAGTGTCCAGAAGTACAAGGTGCCAAGTGCTAAGAGACATGGGCAAGGTCAAGAAGGCTGAAACAGGACCACCACTGAATATACAGTATTCACAAGTTGCAGCGTAAAGATTCGGCAAAGAAATACACGAAGACAGATTTTTCAAAGGTTTTATGGACATATGAAATGAGAGTGACTCTTGATGGACCAGATGGATGGGCCCATGGATGGGTCACTAATGGACACAGTGCACCACTTCGAGTCAGGCGCCAGCAAGGTGGAGGAGGGGTATAGGTATGGGCTGCTATCTTTAAGGATGTGGTAGTTAGACCTTTTCAAGTTGAACATGGACTGAAACTCAACTCTCAAACCTACTGCCAGTTTCTGGAAAGTACATTCTTCAAGCAGTGGTACAGGAAGAAGTCCTCAGCATTCAAGAAGGCCATGATCTTTATGCAGGACAATGCTCCATCACATGCATCCAAGTACTCCACTGCTTGGCTCGCCAGCAAAGGCCTCAAAGATGCCCAAATAATGACTTGGCCCCCTCCTCACCTGACTTAAATCCTACTGAGAACTTGTGGGCCCTTCTCAAACATGAGATTTACAGTGAGGGAAGAAAATACATCTCTTTGAACAGCATTTGGGAGGATATGTTTGCTGCTTCAGCGAAAGTTGATCAAGAAACTGACAGACTCCATGGATGGAAGGCTCATGGCAGTTATTGAAAAGACGGATGGATATATTGGTCACTGAATATAAGGCCAAAAATTTTATTTCATTGTCATTTTGTGGTACTTATTTGTTACACCTACTCTAAAAATAACTAATAATAAACAATTGAGTTTGGAGGAATTATTTTTATAGTTTAGTTGCCTAATAATTGTGCACACTAATAGTTGTCTAATAATTGTGCATACTTATATATTCCCCTGAGAAATACAGAACTCAATTAATTCGCTGAAAATGTTTGCTTATTAGAGGACTGCAGTGCTTCAAAATTGATTCTAATGAACACGTTTAGTGATTTTAACCCAAATAATAAAAAACACATGACATTTTGTTACCATCATTGAAGTTTAAGTCTTCTACAAAGTCTCAACTGAAGCCCTTTCAGCCCTCAACTAAAGCCCCCACTAGCTCAGTTTGTCCATAACAAACACCATGTTCAAACACAAGGATACTCATAATTGCATTTGGTACCAGAGCTCCTTGGGCCAATGATTAACTTTGTAGTAATTTCATCTGACTTGAGGAAACATGTTCTGGACACTCGTTTGCAGACAGGTGCTGAGCTGTCAACCGATCACCATCTTGTGGTGAGCTGGATCAGATGGTATGGAAAACTGACAGAAAGACCTGGTAGACCCAAGCGCATAGTGAGGGTGTGCTGGGAATGACTGGCAGAGGACCCTGTCCGGAATGATTTTAACCCCTACCTCCATGAGAACTTCTCCCATGTCCCTGAGGAGGTGGGGGACATGGAGTCTGAATGGACCCTCTTCAAAAACTCCATTGTGGAAGCAGCCAGGCACAGCTGCGGCCATGGAAAAATACTTTTGGTTGACATTTAAGAGGTTTTGGAGAACCATCCGGCACCTCAGGATGGGTTGGAGTAGCCTCACTCAAGCTGTGTTCAGCAAAGTTGGAGAAACTCTGACCTCAAATTAGGACATTGTCGGGAAGTGGAAGGAACACTTTGAGGAACTCTTAAACCTGAGAGATATGCTTGTCAGAGGCTACTGGGGTATCAGAGTCCATTTCCCTGGTGGAAGTCACAGAGGTAGTTGGGAAGCTCCTCAGTGGCAAAGCTCATGGGTGGATGAGATTTGCCCAGAACCACTTAAGGCCCTGTATGTTGTGGGACTGTCATGGCTGACACGCCGCTGCAATGTTGCATAGACTTTAGAGACATTGCCTTTGGACTGGCAAACCAGGGTGGTGGTCCCAATATTTAAGAAAAGGGGCCAGAGAGTGTGTGCCAATTACAGGGTTATCACACTGTGGAAGACATGCCTCTTGTTCATCAGAAAGGAGGAAGCGGGTTCAACCAAAATACCAAAATAAGCACACACACATAAGCAAAGCTCCATCTCTCTCTCTCTCTCTCTCTCTCTCTCTCTCTCTCTCTTGCACTCTCTCTCTCTCTCTGGCACTGCTCCATCTCTCTCTCCTGCTGATTGGGGCAGTTCAGCACCAGGTGTGCATCCTCACAGACTGGCAACGCCCAGGCTGGGTATCCAACTCTCCTTTACCACTTATTCCTAATGGAATAAGTGGTAAAGAAAATGGATGGATGGACACCTCTTTGCTGTTTTTGGTGATATAAAGCCTACCATCATGATGAAAGAACAATAACATTTTTATAAACATTTGGAAGAAATTGTCACTTAAAAGAAATAGCAAAAACATTCACAAATACATTCCAAATCATCTGCAGAAGTAAAAATTCCCTCAGTAAACTGAAATGATTCAGATGATGTGTTTAAAATTGGGTATATACTGTAAAGAAAATTGTCAAGTAACTTAAAATTGTGCTTCATGATGTTATTTAGTAATATGATCAAATTTCCCTTACAAATTAGGTTACACCAATGAGAGTATTATTATTATTTATTAAAAAAAAATTGTTAGAGTTAGATTAAATAGATCCATGAGGTAACAATTGCAGGTTTAACATGCACCTTTTTCAGTGTACTGTGTACATCTTGAATGTTTTTTTAGTAAAGTGTAAACAAAGCATTACTATTATTATTATTTGTCATTTGTTTTCATTTTTCACAGGTATACAATTGTTTTGATGTTATAATGCACATCCATTAAAGACTATAAATGTAGAGAAATTGTGGAACACCATGCCATTGCAAAGATCCGGATGCTCCAACAAAACTGATGAGTGAGCAAAGAGAAATCTTGTTAAGAAGGCCAACTGTAAAAGAAGCTGTAAAAATGTATTGCATTGATTGACCACTCCCTGCATTTTACAAGAGTTAAATGTTTACAATAAAGGACAGGAGCTATTTCTTCCAAAGAAATAGCACACAGGCTCATATAAATTCTACAAAGAGTCACAACTCCTAAAACCATGGCATAAAATCCTAAAGAAATATTGGGAAATCAGACACAATATTGTCCCCACTGTCAGGCACAAAGGTGGCATCATGCTTTGAGTTTCTTCGCAGAGATGGGGACTGACCTAAAGACGGCTGTGCACAAGAGACCTCATGGCTGTCAGACTGAGCAGTAAAGAACAAAAAAAGAAAACTGTCCAGGTGTCTTGGCTTAACTGAGACTTACAGTAAAAAGTGTAAAAAATGATTACACCAGACTTTCATTGGTGGAAATCGATGTAGTCAGGTTAATTCAGTCATATTAAATCATATTTTGACTTGAATAGATTTAGACGTTAACCCGTGAAGCACGTTTTTTTAAGTTACCTGATTAAACATTTAACTGACATGACCAAAATTAATTAAAATTACAAATTTATGCCTTAAGTAAGAGGTACTGACATGAAGTTTTAGTTTAGTTGAATAGTCTGAATGTATGTTTGCTACTAAAGAAATTATGATTTTTTTAACCCTTTTTTCTCAAAAACTAGAACATTTAGTCTTTAGAAAGTCTTAAATAGCCTTTTATTTATAATGTTTTATGTACCTTGAAAGCGACGAGACCACAGTTTCAAAAAGATTGTGCAGACTCTTAATATAACTACTAACTCACTATTACATTTTAAGTTATTTTAGATTAAACGTGAGAAATTTATTTTGAATTCTGATGAAATTTTTATTCATTATTAATTAATTTATAATTTTTTGATAATACCTTTTTATCTGGTTTTACATTAGACAGAAAAGACAAAACAAACAAACAAAAACAAAGATTCCACAAATATAAGAGTAGCCATACAATGCAAGTGTGGGATTCATTCATTTATTCTAAACATACACTGTAAAATGTTTTGTCAAGTAACTTGTGAAGTGCCTTCATGTGGCAACATCTGAATTAACTTGTTTTATTCAATTAAGTCAAAAATGTAATTTGACTAAATTAACCTGACAAATTAGGTTATCTCAAAAAAAGCAATTTTATGGCTTGGATCAAGTAGAAATAGATCCTTGAGATAACAATTTCAGTTTACTACTTTTTGTCAGTGTATGTTTCCTATTAATATGTATGTTTTTCCCTACCCTTTTTCCAAATTTCTCTATCTCTCTGACTCATAAACACACACACACACACACACACACACACACACACACACACACACACACACACACACACACACACACACACACACACACACACACACACATACACAAGCATACAATCGGGAAGGAGAGGGTATTCCTCTTGGGCAATATGGCTCTGTGGGCCTGATTTATGTCAGTGCTGGACTGAGGAACACTCTGCAAGAAGTCCAATGCCCAGTTCATCAACTGATCACTGATCAGCACTGCATCAGCAGCAGTTAACATCCACAATCCTAGATTTATCTCCACTGATCGGCATCAGTGACACACTTTCTCACCAGCTCTTTGTGCTGAGTTGGTTATCCAGCCAGAGGTTTCTTCAATTCACCAAAGAAGCTTGGTAAAAGTCCATTTGAGCATCTGCCAGGGAAATTAAAACACAATTCGAAGGTATCAAATCAGGCAGTAAGTCAAAAACTATTCAGATGATCATGGGAGGCAGATCTACTATTCTTTCATGGGATTCTGAGAGGAAGCCAAGGATTATAAATGAATAATGTGTTAAAATGACGTGTCTCTGAAATGTTAGCCTTTAGTTCACTGTTGGAAGCAGTGTTAAATGTGAGGAGACGCTTGGAAAACACAAGCAGATCTGCACAGTAATCTGAACAAAACCTGCCAAACATTTCAAATTTGATGGGAGAGAGTGGAGAGGATCAGTGAGGAGAGACAGATGAAAGCAAAAAGGGAGTGGAAAAGAGAAGATGAGAGAGAGATTGGAGGGGGAGGACTGTTGGGAGAGAAGAAAGATGATGAAACACTTTTTGCAGTGTAATATTTTCAACAAACCCACACTATTCATCCACATATATCAGTCATCAGAACCCAAACAAATGTTTCACTCTTTTCTTTCTCTCCAACTCTCCTCACAGCCCTCAGTCTACCTCTGCAGGCAGGACTCTCTTATTAATCCATCTTTCCCAAAGTGCTCTCATTTTCTTTCTTCCATCTCTTTCCCTTCTTCGCCATCGCTTCCTCCCTCCATCTCACACTCCATTTTCCTTTCCTCTCTCTTATTTTCATGCTCTCTTGTTCAATATTTAATGTGGATAAGAGCGTATCTATTCTAAGCTTGCTCTCTGCCTCCTCCCCTTCCTCCCTGTCATTTAAAAAAAATCCCTTTTCTCTCCACATCATTCTTTCTGTCTACCTTATTTCCCTCCACTTCTATAAATCTCTCTCCCATTTTTTCTCTCTCTCCCATTTCATCCCTGATGTTCTGTGTCTCATTTATGTTCACTCTCTCCCACTTTCCATGACTGGACAATGTCCATTAATACAAAGAGGTCCTTAGCAAGCGTACCTTCCCTGTCCTGCCTTTGTTTGCTATTACACACACACACACACACACACACACACACACACACACACACACACACACACACACACACACACACACACACACACACAGCATACACACAAGCACGCTGCATGTTGGTGTGGCTAACTTTAGGAATAATTTTTATACTGTACAATCTATATATTCTATCCCCTAATGGGCTCTTGTACACAAAACATGTATATTCCCTTACCCTAAACCTAAAACTAAACACTCACAAAAACACTTTCTGCATTTTTACATTTTCAAAAAAAACATAATTTAATATGTTATTTAAGATATTTGATTTATGGGAACACTAGAAATGTCCTCATAAACCACATTAATAGCATAATACCCTTGTAATTATCAGTTTGTTACCTAAAAAAAATCCTTATAAACCATTAAACCTGTACATCCCCCTCCCCCTCACACACCTCCTCCTACTTTATTCTTACTCTTTTTTCATCTCTCTCTCTCTCATGTGTGCTCTATCTATGCAAGTGTTGTTTTAGGCACAGTAGTGGAAGGTAAACAGTGAGATTGAAAATGCATGTCACACAGAGCAGTGAGAAGAAGGGAGGGTGTAAGTGGGAGGAAAGAGTGTGTGCAGTATGTGTTTATGTGGGGGACACATAACTTCTCTCAGACAGAATCTGTGATGCAAAACCACAAATTGTGTAATGCATGTATTTAATGTGGAACACTCTAGGTTAAATATAATTTACTTAACCTCTGTTGATGCTGTGACATGCTATTGAGTATCACAGAATATAAATGTACCCTTTAGTTTGTACAAAAAAGAATTTCGATACATTGAAACATTGTGAAATATGGAGCATGTCCAGCAGAAAGCTTGCATTTTTTTAAGCACTTACATAACTTCTTCAGTAAAATAAGTTTGTTATTAGTACTGTAAAATTGTGTAAATTATCATATGAGGTGTTCCATTTAAGGGTCGCTTAACGAATAAAGTTGTCCGAGAGGTTGTTGAGTTTGTAAAATAATTTATGTTTGCATCCATGTTAGTTCATTATATATATATATATATATATATATATATATATATATATATATATATATATATATATATATATATATATAATTGAAAACTATTTCTTTATAGTATTTTCTACAAATAAATAAATAATGACTTGTGGTGCAACCACAAATTTATCAAAGTTAGAAGTATTTAAATGCATTCCTTCCTTGAATACACATGAGTACACAACATAATCTTAAATTTCAAAATATAAAAAATGTATTACAATAATATATTACAAATATTATGAATTTCTGAGTCACAAATTCTATGAAGTTTTCCAAAGGTTACTCCATTTGACCTGATCAAAATTTGCCTTTTCATAAAAATGTACAAACATCTGATTACAAACAAACAAACACACACACACACACACACACACACACACACACACACACACACACACATACACACAAACACAAAACATTTTTGTTTGTTTTTTTGTCACATGCCAACAAAATATCTACCTACACGTTGGCTACGCTTGACTTTGAATTACTGTAGTAACATAACTTTTTCAGATACAAAGAACATTTTAAAACAAAATTGTTCCATTCTTTATTTTTTTGACAGCTTTTAAAGAAACGTTAACCTATTTATTTGTACTAGATTTGGTCAAAAAAAATATTGTTACAATACTGACCCATAAACAGTGCTTTGTGGAAAGATTCAACAAAGATTTTTTCATGGATATGGAAATGGCAAACATAATTTTAAGAGATGGTAAAAGATTAGTGCTCAAAATTTTGTAAATCACATATTTGGGTAAATTTGAATGGTGCTGAATGGGAGACTACAACAAATGTTGTTAAATAAGGCAGAAACACAGCATAACAAGTCTGTGAAAAGTGTCCATTTAAAGACTTTGTGTTTTACAACAGTCAGTAACCGTTGGGGGAGACTCTAAAGTAGTGCTGCAATTAATACTTTTTGACATCTCTTAAAAAACAACAAATTATTCTCATTTTGAAGATAAGCGACACTTTTTGTATCTCTGTTGGGATTTTGCATATGACGCATTGTACAGAGTTTAAAGGCTCTCCCTGGTGGAGGGGTACCACACAGAGCAAGGTTCTTGAAAGGCAAAAAGTTCAAATGGGGATCATCTTTAATTAGAATTGAGCTAAATATGTTTCAATGTAATTTTAAATTAGATTTGGGAACATGGGCAGGTGCAGGCAAAACATGAAACTACAAGTGTACTGTATATAACAGAGCCTATTCCAGTTTGCCCTGATCCCTTCAGAATGAAGATGATGCAGTGTCACCTCCCACCCAGGGTGAGAACTTCCTGTGTCACAGGATCACCCAAGCAGCCTGGTCTGCTTGTGTTACAATTTGAAAGTTTATATCTGAAGCAAATCAAAGTTGGGCAAGAGCTGAATGTTCTATTAGATTGAAGGCTACGAGTGTGTGGAGATTGGATTTGAGAGGGAGAACTGAGCATGTGACAGACAGAGCCAAGCACGAACACCCTGAGCTAAATGTCATAAGGGCCACGGTGTCACGGGGCCTGGAAATGATACACTACCATTTTTCATCATCTGCTCCTGAGACAGAGAGACACAATTGAATTGGGAGGCAGTATTGCAAATGAAAGATGTTTTATGAAAACTGTCACCGGCCTGTCACAGTTATATAAAATGAGTTGAAATGTTGTAAATAAAGAAATGAAAAAAGGATGGAATAAAAAGTATATGTAAATCTCTAATAGGGGGACCACATAACTGACTTGTTTGAATATTACAATATATGAGCTATTTATGATTGCAAATTGCAAACTCAATTTGCAGCACACTTAAAATACATGGAATTCTAGTGTGTGTGCGTGTGTGTATGTGATGTAGAAAGAGGGAACATTTTCTTCTAGACCTACCATACCAATTTACATTTTTTGCTTGAGTCCCAAAACTTGTGTGCTGACAGAGAGAAGGAACGACTGTTGAAAAGAGGAGTGAAAATTTCGTTGCTGCCATAGAAACTCTGGCAAAGAGAAAGATGGCAGGCCGATGAGAGTGAGGCACACAAAGTGGTGACAGAGGTAGATCATGAGAGAGTGAGCGAACAAAAGCAGGACAGAAATAGACTTCGAAAAAGTCAATGTAGCTTGACACAATGAGTGTAGGGGAAGACAGGAGGAGCTGGCAAATGTAGAGTGGTGGTGGTGGGGTGCTGTGCTTTACAAATGGGCAGAGGGGAAAAGACAGGTGAGAGATAATAAAAAACAAAAAGAGGGAAAAGACAAAAAGACAGAGGGATTCCCCAATGACACCTTAAATCTTCCTCTCTTTCTCACTGTCCTCTCTTCCTATATTCTCTTTTCTTACAATAAATCATTTTGACTTCTCCTTAACCAACTCATTCCCCGCAGACGGGAGGCAAAGTGCAACTATCCCTCCTGTTCTCTATCTCTTTCTTTTTCTCTTCTCATTCTACAAAAGAAAAATAATAACAAAAAGGCAACTTTCACGAGACAGTGTGTCTTAAGTCATCATTTCATTGACCTTCTTGTAATAGATATTACAATGCACTTTCCATGTAACTAATAAATATCTTTATATAACTAATTCTGTACCTTATCATCAACAATATATCCATATATGTCCTTGACAGGCAGGCAGGCGGACTGGATGGATGGATGGATGGATGGATGGATGGATGGATGGATAGATGAAGCATGCATTTGTGTCTGCCAGTTGGAATTCATTAATCTCTTGAACACTGGGACTCCATGCTGTTATTCTACATTTGCAATAGAAGTCATATCCTGATATCCTGAACATATCCTGAACTCGACGAGTTCCAACAATCTACCAGTTTGAGTCAGTTTTGCAAGGATAGGGTGAATTAGGGGCTGTATAAGCATGCTTTTGTGTGTGTCTGTGCTTTTTTTAATATACTGTTAACACACGCTGGATGGACGACTTTGACTGTTGCACTGAATTTCACTATTTTGCTCAGGATCGACACATTTTTAGACACCAAATAAAGTTAAAAAGAACATACATTTTATAAACAGAGCTCGAAACACCTGTTTTGTTTCATTTGTAGTTCTGCGTTCTGAAGAAGTTCAGGTTGCAAAAAGGAACTTCATGTGACTTACACTATGAGTCTTGATTGTTTTTCACCTAGCAAAGTTTCAGTGCTCTGATGTGCATATTTCTGTACAATAATTAAACAAGTTCAATGCCATTTAATTTAAAACCATTTAAAAATCAAAACTTCCTGTAGAGGCTATTTAACCACAGCAGTGTAAATCCACGCACGTGACAATACTTGCTTTTCGCTGCCTTACGGAAATGTGAACCTCAGTGGGCAGAGTGCATATACAGGCAGTGCAGATTATTTTGTTTGACATTAATGTGAGATTTTATTTTTTGAAGATGTATGTATTGTGGTTTTTAGGTTCATAGCTCACTGTGCTATTTATTTGCTGCTATTTTGAGTAGTGTTTGAGGGAATTCTGTGGAAATAATGATATATTTTGGAACAACGTTCCAAATATACTCTGAGTGCCCTGACCGGGCAGAGTAAATTAGCGTCGCTTTCGTCCGCTGGGGACGATAGCGCTGCCAGAGATATCACCTGTACTCTGAAGGGTGTGGAGAGCACTTTAGGAATATACCCGTGCTTTGGCCTAAGGACAACTCTGCAGTCGTTAGGTCCAAATTGCAGGCATGCAGCGCTTGATGACAGCGCGTGCAGTTTGCCCACTCTCTTGACTGAGGCGAGCGCCAGCAAGAGCGCAGTTTTGAGCGAGAGCTGTTTAAGGTGCACGGTTCGGAGAGGTTCGAACGAGGCACTCTTGAGTGCGTACAGGACCGTGGCCAGGTCCCAGATCGGCACCGAGGGGGGGCGAGGGGGGTTCATCCTCCTAGCGCCTCTTAGGAAACGAATGATTAGGTCATTTTTCCCTAATGAATGTCCTTTATCAGGATTGTGTAACGCCGCTATGGCAGCCACATAGACTTTGAGCGTGGAGGGTGTGCGGCCCGCCTCCAGCAGCTCTTGCAAAAAGGCGAGTACACTTGGTATCTCGCACGATTTGGGGTTCAAGCTCTTGGTATCACACCAGTCACTGAACACTTTCCACTTTTGGGCATATAAGCGCTCGTAGAGGGCTCAGCGCCTCCGTGATGGTTCTCAAAACTCCACTGGGGAGGTTCTCGGGAACCCGTTGAGGGGCCATGCATGGAGGGCCCACAGATCGGGCGGGGATGAAGAATCATCCCGTTGGCCTGCCTGAGGAGGTCTAGCCTCAGCGGAATCGGCCATGGGGCAGATTGCATCATCTGCATCAGTTCTGGAAACCACGTCTGGTTTTTCCAGAGAGGGGCTACCAGGAGCACTGCACATTTCACTTCCCTGATCTGACTGATGACCTGAGGTAGCATCGCGATCGGGGGAAAAGCATACAAGGGGCGGCTCGGCCAGACTTGGGCGAGTGCGTCCGTGCTCTTTGAGAAGAAAAGGGGGCAGTGCGCATTTTCCCTGGAGGCGAAGAGGTCGACCTCCGCCTTGCCAAAGGTTTGCCATAACCACTGAACCGGTCAGGGGTGGAGAGACCATTCTCCTGGGAGAACCTTGTCTCTGGACAGCATGTCCGCTCCCTGGTTCAGGACGCCTGGCACATGCGCTGCTCTCAGCAAGCGCAAGTGGTGCTGTGACCATGAGATGAGCTCCCTGGCCATAGAGTGCAGGGAGCTCGACCTGAGTCCACCCTGGCGATTTATATACGATACTACCGTCATGTTGTCCGTTCGGACCAGGACGTGTTCGTTTTTCAGGTACGGAAGCAGGGCTCTGAGAGCCAAGGCGACCGCTTTCATTTCCAAACAGTTTATATGTAGGCGCTATTCCGGGTTTGACCAAAAGCCGGAGACAGGCCTGCCCTCATAAAGGGCCCCCCATCCTATTTTGGAGGCATCTGTCGTGATAATTTTTCTCTGTGTGTTCACGCCCAGATTCACGCCGGTTCGATACCAGTCGACGGCTTTCCAGGGCGTCAGGGCTTTTATACAGCTGTGATTTGCTCTGATTAAAAAGTGGCCCGAGCGCCACGCGTGAGTGGGGACACGGCTCTTGAGCCAGCGTTGGAGAGGACGCATGTGCAACAATCCTAGCTGGAGTACAGCTGATGCCGAGGCCATGAGACCGAGCATCCTTTGAAATCGTTTGACGGGGGCGCGCGTGCCCGGTCTGAATGATGTTGCAAGGCGTTGAATAGAGAGCGCGCGCTCTGATGAGAGGCGCGCCGTCATCTGCACTGAGTCTAGCACTATTCCCAGAAAGGAGATATTCTGGCTGGGGGATAGCACGCTCTTTGCAAAATTGATTCTCAGACCCAGGCATTCTAGATGGCTGATAATCCAAGATCTGTGCATCGTTAACTGACTCTCTGATTGTGCTATGATTAGCCAATCGTCGAGGTAATTCAGTATTCGCACTCCCGCTGTCTCAGGGGAAAGTGCTGCGTCCATACATTTCGTGAATGTACGGGGGCCAATGATAGGCCGAATGGTAGTACTGTGTACTGGTATGACTGTCCCTCGAAGCTGAATCTCAGAAAAGGCCTGTGATGAGGCGCTATCGAATGTGAAAGTAAGCGTCTTTCAAATCCACTGATAGAAACCAATCCCCGGGCGAACTTGCGCGAGGATATGTTTGGTCGTTAACATTCTGGACGAGCGAATCATTAAAGCTTTGTTCAGATGTCTGAGATCTAGGATGGGGCGGAGGCCACCGTCCTTTTCGGGACGAGAAAATAGCGGCTGTAAAAACCTGCCTCGCTCATAGAGGGAGGAACAGTTTCTATAGCCCTTCTCTATTAGTTTGAGCACCTCGGTGCGTAGAACATGTGACACATCTCTCCTCACTTTCGTCTCGACCACCGCTGAAAAGCGGGGTGGTCTCGCGAGCCGAATTGAAGCGAGTAACCGTGTTTTATTATGTTCAAAACCCATTTCGGCATGTCGGGATTTTAACCCAGGCTTTTGCTCGCACAGATATAGGCTGAATGCTGGCTGGGGGCGTGTCGCAGTGACGTATGGGCCCCACCGGCAAATTGCCTTGTGCTAACACTGAGCTTACAGCTGTCAGAGAGCTGGCGCGCTGAGCAGCCTTGTTGATTGCCGAGTGCAGGGGTGCGTGTGAGATTACAGGCACGCGCGCTATCTCCGAAATGCTCGCAGCATGAGCTGGAGAAATGTTTGAAACTGTATGGACAGTGTTTTCGGGTGGGGGTGCAAACATCGTAATAGGCACGCCGCCACTGTCATAAAGCTTCCCGCTCTTAGCGGGAGTTTCTTGACTCGCTGCGTCGCATCCGTGATGCTTGCGGCATGAGACAGAGAAATGTTTGAAACTGTATCGACAGTGTTTACGGGTGGGGGTGCATACATTGTAATAGGCATGCGCGCCACTTTCATAAAGCTTCCCGCTCTTAGCGGGAGTTTCTTAGCTCGTGCGTCGCATCTGTGATGCTTGCGGCATGAGACAGAGAACTGTTTGAAACTGTATGGGCAGTGCTTATGGGTGGGGGTGCATATACCGTAGTAGGCACGCCGCCACTTTCATAAAGCCTCCGCTCGCGGTGGGGGGTTTTTGGCTATGCATACAGTGTTTGTGTGTAGGGGTGCATGCAGGACAGCAGGCACGCGCGCTACCTTTATAGTATTTCCTGCTTTTACTGGGGAAGTGTTTATAACTGTGGGAACAGTGCTTGCGTGTAGTGGTGCATACATGACAATAGGCACACGATCTACATATATGGTGCGTTCAGCTGGAGCTGGGGAAGTATTCGGCACTGTTTGGACAGTATTGATACGTGGGAATGCGCACTTAATGTGGACACGTGACCCCTTAGTGACACAGGCAGAAAATGACTCTTTTTGTGATTTCTGTGTGTTGCCGTTAAAACGGCGTTTGATTGCAGGTGAGCGAGTTCTGTGACTGGCCCATTGACTGCTGTACAGACATTTCCAGCCGCCTGTAAGGGGACTGGGTAATGTTTCTTTACGTTTTAGAGAGAGTGGTCCAGCTTTTGCGAGACACGCACTCTCTCTTTTTCTTCCTATTGCTAGGAAGACTTACGAGGCTCCGGGTTCAGCACGATCTTGGGCCGAGGACCTCGTTGCTCAGGCGGCTTCCTTCGGTTAGCAGAATGTGAGCGGCGTCGAGCGTCCGTTTCAGGTCTGCTCTTTGGCTGGGAGACGGGAGGCGCCGCCCTGGCTTGTTGCTGCTGCTGAGGCGGTCTCTGGCGGCTCTGAGACGAGCTGGAGCGCTTGGGCAGGAAGTGACGCATAGCCTGCGAATCCTTCCGAGCTTCAGTGAAGTGTTCAGCAAACTCTTTTACCGATGGTCCGAACAGGCCGCTTAGCAGAAGGCTTCGAAGGCGGCTGAAGGCGCCGGCGTCCTCTTAGCAGTCCTGCTGTAGGCTTGTCAACGGCGGGCGAAAAGACTCCAACAATCCGGAGGATCCAGCGAAGAGAAGGTCTTCGCTGAAGGAGATTAAATCTAAAGAACTCTCATGACGGGGCGCCTAATATATAGCCTTAGCCACGCTAATCTTGGCGGGCTCTGAGCGCGCTCATTGGTCGCGGGTTCAGAGTCGCCCCGTCATTGGTTCGAGCAAGTTGCCGCAGCACAGCCAATGACCGAGCTGCCTCGCTCATTGCTGTCTGCTGTGCAGCTGCAATGCGTTTTACATAAAGACACAGCTGCGCGTAAGTTCTCACGTAAGTTGGGGCGAAAAGTTCACATTAAGGGCTTAGTAACTACTAGTTAGTTTGTAACTAAGTCAGTAGACTTCTTAATTTGGTTGCACCACCTGTTCTTCAGGACTTAACTAGTAGGTCGTAAGCTCTCCGTAAAGTAGCCTAATGTGTAGTCGCTTAATATAACGTTTTGTATTGATTCAATAAACTGCCTTCAAATTTGTACACAGAAGTATTAAAAAGCTGTGTATTTCAGTTTTTATCTCGTTACGGTTGATGTTCAAACCTTGTAACCCATAACTGTCAGCTGTAATAAATTAAATCACCATTAAAATACGATACGTATTAAAAGTACATTTGATCGTATATTTGCCCTGTGTAAATAACAATAAATAGGAACTGGTATCTAAAATAAGTAATGGGTGAAAAATAAATACTAATACAACAGGCTGGAAAAATAGACATTTATTAATTTTAATATCTTATATATTTCGTATTGACACCGGGCAATGCACCCTGAAAACAGCACAGTTAGATCAGTTTCATGCTGAAGAGCCGCTTAAAAGTACGTTTTTTTCTCTCTCTCGTAAATGTGAACGCGTGTAAATGCCAACATCATCATATATGTCGAAAGGATTGATGCCTGTCACACAAAACATGATCTCATTGACTGTTTTTTTTTTTTATTCCAACCGTTACTCCTGGTCGGAGGCTGCGTAAATATTTAGTTTAGTCCTACCTAAAATGAATGGTGCAACGCTCAAATATTTAGTAGTGCGTAAATTGTGACTTAATGCCCATTTACGCAACTACTAGGCTAAGTTGTAACGTACGTATAGCTGGTGCAACCGGCCCCAGGTTTGCGGATAATAGGATATAATCGCTGCACTCTGACACCATGGATTTTAAAAGGATTGTGGTGATGGGTAATAAAACTGCACAGGAAACTGTCCCCGTCGTAATTGTTTAGAAATATTTTACGCCCAAATCAAGTTTTTCGTCCGTCACGAGAGCTGAGGTGCTAGTTAACCTTCCTAAAAACCATCTCGGAGAATGAGAGCTGGAGCAGACAGAGGCGCGCTTTTGTCCAACACAGGAGGCGGAGCTTTTGACTGAACGAGCACATCCTACCAAATAATGTGTGTGTGTGTGTGTGAGAGAGAGAGAGAGAGAGAGTACAGTGGAAAGGACCAAATAGGGCGAATAAATCTCTCCCCACCATCACTTGTTCGTCACACATTTATAAGTGTAAAACATCCAGCAGCGCGCGGGACTCTCCACGTGCACCCTACCAAATACGATACCGCACAACACCATCACAAACAAAAGAGAAAATAGTTTTACATTTAAGGAGCATGTAAAGCCAGAGCGAGGAGTCTAGAGGCAATCTGCCGTTGTTTCTGTTGCACGCGCTCAGTCGTGCTTCTCTCTTCGACCGCGCTCGCGAGATTCTTCAGCGCTGAGCCTCTGATCCGCGCTTCGGGGTGGACGCACTTCCCTCTCCCGCATTTAAACAGCTACCTTTATCTTCCCGCTCCATCCACGGACATCCATCAGAAGCGCCAGAATAAAGGGAGTCTCATATCCGCTGTATCGGACCACTGGATTTGGGTTGACGCCGTGGGAACAGAGGAGGGGGTCTTCACCATGGATTCTGACTTTTTAAACACTTAAAAACCTACACTTTGAAAAAGCCTGTATATATTTAGTTTGTCGCTTCGCGTTAGGTCAGATCTTTCCCGATTCTTCTTTACCAATTGGGATGTTTCCAGTGCAAAATTGCGTGTGGTGAGAGTAAGCTACCTTGAAAGACTGTGAAGAAACGCGAGAGGGACTGAGGAGAGAAAGTAAGATCGAGGGATTATGGCTCTCTTCGCGCTCCATCTCTTTATTCTGACGTTCACCTGCTCAAACTTTGACCTGGTGAATGCGGCCAGGCACGCGGTACACTGGAACAGCTCAAACATACTGTAAGTGGGTTTTTATTTTCAGTTCAATCAAGATTCAACATAGGCCTAATTTAGGGAATTTATAAGGTAGTAATTCAGGATGCTGTACAAATTGCCCATATGAATACATGGGCTATATTGCATATATGACCAATAGTGTAAAACAAACGTCAACTTTTAGTCTAATTATCTCATGGAACACGTTTTAAGGTTTATCCAGATTCATTGGGCTTCCCTTGTGGGGCAGGAGCCTCAGTACTAGGCCAGGACAGGCAATTTTGGAAAATGTGTTGCATTACAATGTTTGTGTGTTTTCTCTTTCTGTCTGATGATAAACAATGTGATTTTATTTGAGTGTAGCAGTTTGTTCTGCAGGATCCATTTTCTAATGGACCTCAGGGGCTAGACACTTATTCCTGGAAAGCAACCAAATGAACCATCAAATACCTTGTCAAACACATCACTGGGTGATCTTGTCCGTTCATAGGTATATGTTTGCAAAATATTAGTACTTTACAGTTTTCGTTCGACTGTGGTGGTTCAAATTGTAGCTCATCTTAGGGCTTTGTTTAATTTGCATCACATACTTAGATGTAGCAGAAAACTATTAAGATTGAATTGCATTGCGCTTTTAACAAATGTTGACACAAAGCAGCTTTGCAGAGATTTACACATAGAGCCTCAACGATAGTGTCAAAATCACCGAAATGACAAAGACTGAGTGATCACTTCAAAGTCAGGATCTTTAAACCTGACAAAACAAGAAATGACTTGCGCTCAATTTATGAATCTAATACAGTTACACATCTGTACATTGTAGTAATGTTTTGTCCCCATAGAACCTCTCACTCTCTCTCTCCCTGTGTGTCTATTTCATCCCTTCTGTTTCTCCCACAATCATCTCCTGCATGTTTCTCTCAGGAAGTCTCCGTCTGTCTCTTCCCTCTTTCATTTTCTTCTCCTTCCTCTTTCTGCATCATACATGGAGCCCAGACAAGTCACCAGTTTCTTTTCAATCCATCTGCTGTAATAAGCAGCATTTTTTCATGATGACATCAATATGCCTGCATTGTGACAACGTTCAATCGCAGCGCCTCTCACTCTGTCTGTCACAAACACTGTCTCTCCATCACCCACTATCATACACACACAAATACTCCCACTCACAGCAGACTGACCTCACAGTGGATTCAGAAAGAGTAGGTTGACTTTTCTTTTGCTAAAATCAGTCTGTGCTCACTAAAATGCAAAACAATGCCCCCAGTGGCCAAAGAATTAAGTGATGTTGGGTGTATCAGCATGTGCAAGCTCAATTTTCTGGGTGTAAAATCCAAAGAGGGGTGCCAAAGAGAGTTGTGAAGCAAGTTGTTTTCAGCTGTACAGGCAGTGAAGAAGAATGCTTATTTAATAACTGATCCCCCCTCCGCCCCCAAACCCTAACCCCAAACCTTAACCTAACTACCAGTGGAGTAAAAATATAATGTTAGAGGGAAAAATACAACTTCCGAATCATGTTTGTCACTGTTTTTGCTAATGCAATTACTTCTTGATTTCAATGTGGGATATGAACTTACTTCTCCCATGCTGCTGACACAACATGCTTCTGATCACGCCACAGGGGAAGGTAAACACACTGGAGCCGATGCAAAAATTTCTGATGGGAGATGCAGCTTTATTTGAGTTGGCATGTGCCAGGGTTTTAGTCAGCATAATGTGTACCCAGATGTCCTAGGGTACCGGAACTCTCGGAAACCATATGCTGACTTCCCATGTGATTATGTTGCTCATGCGCACTTGTGGACTTCTCATGGGAAAAGTTGGGGTGTTTTGGTCAGAGAACATAACCTAAGTAGTGTCTAAGTAGAGACAAATGAGCATGAGTTGGTGTTGGAAGTCTGTGTTCTGGCTTTAACGGTTCTGAACTATCCAAAAAATCACCATAAATCAACCTAGTTCACAGGTACTCTTCACACTACTCCTGCAGCAGCTTGTGGTGAAATACACATTTGGAATGAACTCAAACACATGAACTGCAGCTGGACCAAAACCCAACAATCCGTCTGCCTGAGAGCTTAATTTTTGCTCTTTTTCCTCTCTAAAGCTCTATCGCTCACACTTCATACACTTTACAGAGCTTATCTGTGATTATAAGAAGATATTAAGCATTTTTAAGGAAGAGGAGTCATAGATCACACAAACTTATGCCTTAGATGTTTGGAGTACATATGTGCCATCATGTGTGTTTTCATTCACACTGGAGTTCATGCTGAGCAGTGAAATGAAAACTGTCTCTTCCATGCAGCTTAAGCACACAGAGAGAGCTGCCTCACTACATTAGCATCGGTAGCAGCAAGGGAGCGGATATGATACGTGATTAAACTAAATTAAACTGGATTATTTTCATGGATTAAGTTTAATAGGACATCTACAGCAAATGCTGTTACACTCTATTGGTTCACTGCATAGAAGAAATTGTGCTCTGGTAAGCACTGGAAGGAATTTGGGAATTAACAAATTTTTTTTTTTTATTCTGCTTGTGTTCTCCATTGTATTTGGAAGAAGTGTTCCCGAAAGTGTGTTTGTTTTGGTAAAAAGTATGTGGGAGTTAGCTTTTGAGTCAGCATTAGACTATATGAAATTGTGTAGACTTCCCTCGCTCTCCATGACTGCTCTGCAACACTGATGACACCCTGTTACCTCAGTTTGGCCTAGTTACACTGCAAAGAGAAAGATAAAGAGAGAGAGAACGATTTAGAGCTGTGGAGTGATGTTTACGCATTGTATGGCTGAATGTCATTCTACTTTCTTGCAGTAGCCTATAAGTGTGCTTGTTCTCTAAATTCAGAGCGTGGATGTAGCACAACAGGTTAATAGCAGTGATGGCTGTGGTCAATGTGTCCATAAATAAAGAGCTGATTCTGAGGTAATTTCAGGTCTGTACTGGAGCCAGAGACCAAAGCTGCACAGTCGCTCAATTTTTCAATGCTGTGGACCAGACCAATCAAGCTCTAGTAGCTGGAAATTCTCTGGGTAGTGGTTTTGACTCTGGGGTGTGATACAGTGTGCATGTGTGTGAGTGTTTTACAACAAATGTCTTTGTCTCGAGTGAAACACATTTGGTGTAAACAGTAAGAGGGGCCCTGTTGGCTATGTAGTAAAAAACTAAAACAAAGCAACCAAACCATTGCCTCCTCATTCATCTTCTGTGAGAGTTACAGCTGAGAGTGTACCTTTAGCTCACACACACATATACACACAGACAATTACTGAGTGCAGAGTGGGCAGTGATCCTAACACCCCTACACTGGTGCTCCAGTGATGTGAATCCCGGAAAAAATTACAAACTCTCTCAGACGCATAATTGAGGAACAGGGTTGAATAAATACATGCGAACCACAGGTTTTCCATGGCATACACACACGCATGCAAGCACACACGCACGCACGCATGCACGCACGCACACACACACACACACCTTATCTGTACAAAAGCAAATATTCTATTCACACATTCTCAGTGAATGCTTTATTCAGTTATTCATTATATTAAAATGAAGGAAGTTTTATAGATCTGTGTATGTAATGGAGAAAGCGCACTATAAATGTGTGTAATGTTTGAAGACTGTGTGTGTGTGCGCTACAGGGGAGAACTACTCTGGAATGTTGCTGCACTGTTAGAAAACAATAACAGAGAATTAGAGTTAGACATCATTCTAACAACACTAAGATTGTAAAAAGACCACAAGCTGTGTTGTTCCAATATGTGTGTTGTTCCAATGACAGTGTTATCAGCAATTGTAAAAGACCCTAGTCTGTAAGTGTACTTCATTAAATGGCACATTTGAAAGGTGATTCATAGGGTCATGTTACAAATTCCTGCAGTGAAGTTGTGTTGGATCTCTGTCTAACAGCTTAAACCAGGTTGGGGGGCCAATTTCAGAGTTTGCATGCATGGTCATACAGATTATGCAATAAGATGACAATGTGTAAGGCCTTAAACAGTGTTCTGCTATCGAGGTCAATGCTAATCTTTATAATCCTTGAAATTACTGATGAAAATATTTGTTGTCGAAGGTTTTTTATTTAAGAATAAGGATAACGAGACAAAAAAGACACATCATGACAATATAAAATAAATTGTTGATATAAATTGGACAAGAAAATAATAATACTGCAAGATATTTACAATGCACTAACAATGTTTTTTATTTCTTTGTTTTTAAAGAAAAAAGAATAGATAGAATTGATTTAAATAATCGACTATGTTGGGGATGTCTATGCTTGAACGCCAGTATGCTAAACTGCTTCAAAAATGGGTTAATTACCTCACTCAAACACATCCTATTTAAGAGATTTATCAACTATATTCAGAATCAGAAAAAGATTTATTGCCAAGTAAGTTTTTTACGCATACAAGGAATTTGTTTTGGTGTTGTAGGTGCGTTCACACAATCTCTAAATATATGAAACAAGAATTAAAATATAAGCAATATAAATATAAATATGTCCACGCAGTATCAATTAAAAGTAAGTATAAAATAAAAGAGAGCAGAGTAGTACAGTGGAATGTAGAGCCAGAGGTGGAGTGTGGAGAGTGGCGGATGGGAAGAAACTGTTCTATATTTGTAACACAAACATAATATTACAACTTACATCTGCACTGACAATAAAGCTAATGAACATGTGAACTTGAACTAAGTTACACACTAGTCAGAATGCATACTTTGCATTGTTTTCATAAAAATGTGCTTCATATAACACAAACTGTCTAAAATAGCCTCTGAAGCGTGAAGCATACACGATTCAACATCTTTTAAGTATCTAATTCTGTATTTCAGTGTACTATTTTCATTACATTCTATTTAGGAGCTCATGTTATCCGGATTGTTTTCATATGTTGTTTGATAAATCTTATATTTGATACATGTTTAATGCTGATGTATGTAACTTTTTCTATTTTAAAAATCTTTCTTCTATCCAAGATTAATTTGAGGGACAACTATTAGTAAGCCATTCATAATTCATAATTGTCTCAAAAACTGTAAGCACTGTCTTTCTGTGGCACTTTGAAAATGTTTCTGTTTATGTTCAGAGCGATCTGCTTCGACCTCTAAGTTTATCTCTCATTTTGTCCAACCCCAGACGGGGGTGTATTCAGAAAGCTGTTTTGAAAAAAGTTTATTTTTTCAATTCCATTTGGTGGCGCTAGTGTAGCAGGAATTGCATACTTCAGCTTTAATCAAATGTTTCAACTGTTCATTTTTCAAAAAGTTTGACAGTTTTTTTTCTCTATGTAATGTTTACATAATTGTCAACAAAAAGTTTTATTAGGACTTTTCTGGATTGGCCTCTAAGTATCAAGTCGTATGTAACAAGTATGTAGTCGCTGTCTCGATCCGTATCCTCGCGAGGGGAGAATTGAATGACACAGACACAGAACATGCATCAAAGATTTCTCATACTTTAATGTTCAGCACAGCATTATAGATCTTTGAAACAACAGGAAAAGCAGTACATTCACTACATTATCCAGTGAGATCAATCATTACCCTATTTGGAAAAACACACATAAAGATTCTGCATTAATTATGTAAATTATATTTATTCAAAATATATTAGAGCAGACGAGTGGTATTTAATATTTAGCTCGAGGCACTCAGAGAATAAAAACAGGGAACCCTTTCCACATGATTTCCATTTCTGACAAATGTCAGCTTAAACATAAGTTAACAGAGAGGTCAACTAAGAGGTGTTCCTTTTTTCACAGTTGACAAAAATGATATGCCATTTTAGTCAGTGTAAAATTGACTGAAATTTATGAATATGACATGATGAAATATTGACTAAATTTAAAGGTAATTGTAGTAAAAAACAAAACAAAAATGATGACTAAAATATTGATACCCAATATTGACACTGATATACAAATGTGGATGTTCTACACGTTTAAAGCATAAAAAGTGATTAAACTAGTCTTATTCAACTCACCCTTTTTACAGAAACCATGATCCAGCTCATCACAACTTGCACATGCACGGTACTCAATAGTAAAATTAAATATACATCTCTCGACTGAAACGTTTCGCACCCTCATTCAAGTTTCACGCATGCACATCAGCTGCTCACTGATCAGCAGTTATCTCTATTATGTCTGAAAGAGGTGATCCTCAGTTCAGTGTACTGGTGACTCGCAAACTGCTGTGATCGACTCAATGTACTGTTGACTCGAGCTGCTGTCCACGGATCAGTGTAGTGTTGACTCGAGAACTGTTGTCCTCGGATCAGTGTACTGTTGACTCGAGAACTGCTGTCCTCGGATCAGTGTACTGTTGACTCGAGAACTGCTGTGATCGACTCGATGTACTGTTGACTTGAGCTGCTGTCCACGGATCAGTGTACTGTTGACTCGAGAACTGCTGTCCTCGGATCAGTGTACTGTTGACTCGAGAACTGCTGTGATCGACTCCATGTACTGTTGACTGAAGAGTTGCTGTCCTCAGATCAGTCTACTGTTGACTCGAAAACTGCTGTAATCGACTCGATGTACTGTTGACTCAAGAGCTGCTGTCCTCAGATCAGTCTACTGTTGACACAAAAACTGCTGTCCTCGGATCAGTGTACTGTTGACTCGAGAACTGCTGTGATCGACTCAATGTACTGTTGACTCAAGAGCTGCTATCTTCATATCGGTGTACTGTTGACTCGAGAACGGCTGTCCTCGGATCAGTGTACTGTTGACTGGAGAACTGCTGTCCTCTGATCAGTGTACTGCTGACTCGAGAATTGCTGTCCTCTGATCAGTGTACTGTTGACTCAAGAACTGCTGTCCTCAGATCAATACTGTTGACTGGAGAGCTGTAGACTGGATCATCTTCCTACGTTGATAAAACGGTGATACAATCAGGTCATAAACATATTTCCAGTATGTTTTATTTGTTGCACACTCTATTGTTCAGCAAAATACACCTGAAACATACATTTCGCCCCGTAATCACACACATGCTCAATGTCAGCAGCTCATTGGTTCTCAAGATGTCGGACACCTCCAAAAGAGGCGATTCTCAGTTCAGTGTACTGTTAACTCAAGAACTGTAGTAAGCAACTCATTGTACTGTTAACTAGTCTAACTATGGTATTTTGCTAACTAAGGCATGCTTTGGCCTTCACTGTGTTTAGTGTGTAAGAGGGAGCACAGATGTGTCCAGGTGTTGTGCGGTTGTCCCCAGACTTGTGGGTTGGTTCAGGGAAGGTGAGCTGATTTAATTCTGTATGCATGTTAAAATATCTGGGATAAGCAACTACATTGCTTATTTCCTTTATTGTCAGTATGAATGCATAAACAGGGGATTTGATTGGCAGGTGGATGGAGAGACTGAAGCGCAAAACCCATAAATCAGATAACAGTCTGAGGTTTGCATATGCAAATTGCTCTGTGCATATTCATGAGTAACGGAGAGATCTGTCTAAGTGACAGTGAAGACCTGGTTCTCGTTCATCAACTTTGTGTTATCACTGAGCTTGCCCGTCTTCCAGCCTGGTCTCTGTGAGTGTATTTGTGCTTTACGATGTTAGTATATTTGTTTGAAGAACAGCAGTCTTAATTAATAACGCCAGTTTAACTGAGTCTGAGGAATGGGGCAGTAGTGCGTAACCACATCCACTTATCACAGAAGTCACTTTTGTTTATTTATGCTTCGTCATGGTAAGAGGTTGCAGTGAATAAAGTAAAGGGAATGCTATGTTGTAGATTGTTCCACACTCCTCTTTTCTGAAGTGCCATTACGTTCATAAGCACACCTTTTTTTAATTTAATATTTTGCACACCCTCTCCCACATTCCATGGCATGCTCTCGCTCTCTCTCTCTCTCTCTCTCTCTCTCTCTCTCTCTTTCATTTATCTCTTCTCTTCTACTCTCTTTTTAAGTAATTTAATTCTTATTACGAGCTCACCTCCTCCCTCCATACTTCCATTTATCACCTATCTCCAAACATTGTGACACTCAAGCTCTCCCAGCTTATGATGGAGTGGTAGTAGGGGGTTAATTTAATATTTTGTAGAGAATTTGAGATTGGAAATGAAAATGTTGTGTATTTCTAGCTCACTTCAGTCTCTGATTATTCACTTCAAAAGCAGGTCAGATTTGACACACCTTTCAATAAGACGAATTATGATGAAGAACGAATAATGCCTCTCGCCTCCTACTGAATTATCTTTTCTAAAAAGAATAGTTCATCCAAAAATTAAAATGTACATCTGTCCATACTAGGGGTGGCAAGACAACTCGACTAAACGGTACTCATGCTGCTAGTCAATACTGGAATTACTAGTAGGGTTAAATATTTTCTCATTAACCGTTCAACATTTTTACACATTTACGTTTGGCTTTATATTTTTACAAAGGCTGCTCTTAAATTACTGTCATGTTAATGTTACATTTTAATTATAATTAATAATACAATTATTTAGAAAGAGGATATCTGAAGCAGATGTATGTAAAGTTTAATTTCACCTCAGGCAGCTTTTGCTCCATGCAAGATAATCGCTTCAGGTGAGTCAAGTCCTGTCCTTTACCGGCCAATGTTGACATGTTAATTTTGCTCATCAAAAATGTATGCCCTGAGTTTGTAGCCTAGAAAACGTCCTGGTTACTTCCATAACCTCCATTCCCTGATGGAGGGAACGAGACGTTGTGTCGATGTAGTGAAACTAGGGGTCACTCTTTGGAGCCAGAGACACCTCTGGTCTTTGATAAAAGGCCAATGGGAATTGGCGAGTGGTATTTGCATACCACTCCCCCAGACATTTGCGTATAAAATGCAGGCGGCTGTGGCTCAGGTGGTACAGCAGGTCAGCTGCTAATCGCAGGGTTGGTGGTTCGATTCTCAGCCCACACAACTCCACATGCCGAAGTGTCCTTGGGCAAGACACTGAACCCCAAGTTGCTCCCAATGGCAGGCTAGCGCATTGCATGGCAGCTCTGCCGCCATTGGTGTGTGAATGTGTGTGTGAATGGGTGATTGTGACACAGTGTGAAGCGCTTTGGTAACCTCTATGGTTAAAAAAGCGCTATATAAGTGTAGACCATTTTACCATAAAGGAGGGGATGTGCATACCGCTCATTCAGGCTTTGTGCTGAGGAGCCTAGAATAAGGTTCTGGCCATTTCAGCAGGTAGTTCAGCATTGTGGCAGGAGGGACACAAAGTCTCGTTCCCTCCATCAGGCAACGGAGGTTACGGAAGTAACTAGGATGTTCCCTATCTGTCACTCACTCGACGTTGTGTCGATCTAGTGACACTAGGGGTCCCCTACAAAAACACCACTTCTAGCTGAACTGTGTTACTTGGATCGGCAGTGCGAGATGGGCAGACTTCTGTGTGCCACATAGCCAGCGCACCGTGCCGGCACGTAACCTCCTCTGATGCTAGTATGACTGTCGAACAACCCTTTGGGGACGAGTCGACAGCCCAAAGGATAGGGACAGACTAGCCCAGTCATGCCTCTTCCCTCTTTTTTCTATTTCTCCCCAGAAAAGGAGAGAAATCTTTTACCGACTGGGACACCCGTGTCTACGTCAGGGGGAGAGGTGCCACTGGTCCGGGTCCATGAGCCACACTGCTGGTGGAATGGGCTCGTAGCCCTGCAAGGGGCGGCACGTGCTGAGCTTGGTAAGCGATAGTTATGGCGTCAATGATCCAGTGGGTGATCCTCTGCTTGGAGACAGTGCTTCCTTTCTGCTGTCCACCAAAGTAGACAAAGAGCTGCTCAGAGACCCAAAAGCTCTGCGTGTGATCCAAAAAGATGCACTGGACACAGCAATGCTAAAGCTGGATCTACCTCCTCCTGGGGCAGCGCTTGCAGGTTCACCAATTGATCCCTGAATGGGGTCGAGGGAACCTTAGGCACATAGCCCGGTCGGGGTTTCAGGATCACGTGAGAGTAGTCCGCACTGAACTCCAGGCACGTTTCGCTGACAGAGAACGCTTGCAGGTCCCCTACCCTCTTGAGGGCAGTTTTCAGGGAGAAAAAAACTCTGCTGACTCTAAGGGCTCAAAGGGAGCCCCTCGTAGTCCTTGCAGGACTACAGAGATGCCCCACGAGGGAACGAGGCATAGTCTAGAGGGATTCAACCTCCTGGCACCTCTCAGGAACCTGATGATCAGGTTGTGCTTCCCTAAGGACTCACCGTTTACTGTGTTGTGGTGTGCAGCTATAGCTGCTATGTACACCTTCAAGGTGGAAGGGGACAGCCGTCCCTCCAACCTCTCCTTCCGAAAGGAAAGCACTAAGCCGACTGCACATCTCTGGGGGGTCTTCACGCTGGGAAGAACACCACTTAGTGAACAGACGCCACTTCAAGGCATACAGGCGCCTCATATAGGGGGCCCTTGCCTGAGTGATGGTGTCATCCACGGCAGGTGGTAGTCCACTGAGGTTTTCTGTGTCCCGTCCAGGGTCCATGGAGGTTCCAGAGGTCTGGTCACGGGTGCCAGATGGTGCTCTGTCCCTGAGAAAGAAGGTCCTCTCTCAGGGGAATTTGTCAAGGAGGGGCTGACGGGAGGAGCGTGAGGTCCGAGAACCAAGTCTGGGTGGGCCAGTAGGGTGCTACTAGGACGAACTGCTCCTTGTCATCCCTGGCTTTGCATAGGGTCTTTGCAAGCAGGCTTACTGTGGGGAATGCATACTTGCGTAGTCCAGGCGGCCAGCTGTGTGCCAGTGCATCCATACCAAGGGATGCCTCGGTCAGGGCGTACCAGAGCGGGCAATGGGAGGGTTCTGGGGAGGCCAACAGGTCTACCTGTGCCAGCCCGTATCGACTCCAGACCAGCTGGACCACCTGAGGTTGGTGTCTCCACTCTCCCTTGCGTGGAGACTCCATCTTAATGTATAGAGGGAAAAAAGAGCATTTAGAGTCTTTCTTCCTTCACTCTCTCTCTCTCTCTCTTTCTCTTGCTCTCTTCAATACTCCTGTTACTCTGTTTGTTTGAGCTTTGGCACAGAAACACAACAGCTATCTAACACACAGGCAGGCTTCAAAGCAAACACACATGCACACACATAGAGTGAAATGCTGCCTGGAACTTATGAACACCATAATACAGACACGTGACAGTAGGCTGATTTCTTTCCTTTGTGTAATTGTTTTCGAAAGGGTTTCCTTTGCAATTGTTTGGAAAAAACTTGCCATTGGTTGAGCCAGTGTTGCTTTGTCAGGCTGGTCAGCATACCCTGCAAGTGGAGCAATGTGCTTATAGCACCACAGAGCCACAGTGTTTACACTTTTAGGGGAATGAACTCCCAAATATCTTGCTTATAGTTCCATGCACATTAAACTGGATAGAGATACTGTAGCATTTATTTTTGAAGTATTTTACCATTTCTTGTTAACACATCAATAAGAGACATACATACAGGGTATAAAAATCTGTTGTTTATTATTATTATTATTATTATTATTATTATTATTTGAAGTTGTAGTTCAGAGATTCTTACTATATATATATATATATATATATATATATATATATATACATACCGATCAGCCACATCATTAAAACCACCTGCATAATATTGTGTAGGTCCACCTCATGCCACCAAAACAGTGCCAACCTGCATCTCAGAATAGTATTCTGAGATGATATTCTCCTCACCACAATTGTAAAGCGTGGATATCTGAGTTACTATAGACTTTGTCAGTTCTGACCAGTCTGGACCTTCTTTGTTGACCTTTCTCATCAACAAGGTATTTCCATTCGCAGAACTGCACTCACTGACGTTTAAATTGTTTAATTTGAGTCCAACATTTTATTTAATTAGACTGAATCAACATGACTACATAATTTTATGCCTGCACAAATTAAGTAAATTCAGGATAATTTCTACAGTGGTTGTTCAGTGTATGCTCTGAAAGTTCAGTTATTTACTGCCAAGATTTAGTACTTAACATTAGTTCTCATTTAAGAAAGTGAAAAAAAATCCTCAGCTCTTGCCCATTACACCATTTTACCATATTTCTCACCACATAATTTTTGATGGAGCATTTTGAGCTCTTAACCTTTTATATGTGAGTGTGTTTGCATGCATGCATGTCTATGTGTGTGTGTAGAAAATAGTTTATAATGGGGATTTTTAGCCATTAAAGCCATCATTAGCCTGGCCAAAATTGTACCCTGTTCACCATAATCATGAACATATTTAGAGAATTAGCAGGAGTTGGAGTTGTGTGTATGTGTTTGAGTGCTTGTGTGTGTGTGCATGCAAGTTATGGATTTTAATGGAGAGGTTTTAAATGGACAAGCTAAATTATGACCTTTTATAATGGCCTTTTTTATCAGCCAATGTCAGACTGTGCTTCTGGAATGGTTCTCAATGTCACACTGATAAGTGTATGCATTTGTGTGTGCGAGTCTAAGTGTGTGTTTGTGCGTGAGTGTGTGTGTGTGTGCTTGTGTATTATTGTGTATAATGAAAGTTTTGTCCATATATGGCATGGGATCTTTTTTCTAAATTCATCTCATTGCATTTAAATCAATATGTCTCTTGCAGCAGTCACCCTCACTCTCTGTATCTTTTTTTCCCTTCTCTCCTTCTCTCTCTGACACTACCCATCCGACCCACTTTGTCACTCAGTAAGTCCTTCTCCTCTGTGCACATGTAATCCATAAAATACAGAATGTACAACAGATATAGTGTAATAAACCAGTTTCTGTGAGTGCAGCCAGAAATGTGTGTGTGTATACACAAGTCTTTATTCCCAAATCCTCTCTTGCCTTTACATTGGTGTACAGAATATCAATGTCTTACTGCAGGTCCCACTATGTGAATGTGAATGCGCGCGTGTGTGTGTGTGTGCGTGCGTGTGTGCGTGTTTTTGTGATTTACGGGGACAATTTTTTAAGTATAAACTGGTAATTACAAGGTTATTATGTTATAAATGTGATTTATGAGGACGTTACGAGTGTCCCCATATTTCAAATAGCTTAAAAAACATACTAAACAATGTTTTATTGAAAATGTAAAAATGCAGAAAGTTTTCTGTGAGGGTTAGGTTTAGGGGTAGGGTTAGGGTTAGGGGATAGAATTTATAGTTTTTACAGTATAAAAGTCATTATGTCTATGGAAAGTCCTCATAATGATAGGTAGACCAACATGTGTGTGTGTGTGTGTGTGCAGTTGTTACCATTGCAGACTTATGGTAATAAATGCATTTTCACACCAGTTAACAGAATTCTGTGTCACATCCCAGGAGAAAGACAGAAAGGAAAGGAGATGTGTAGAAAGGAGGGACTGAGCATAACACAGGTAGGTATTTATAAAAATAGAGATGGAGAGAAGAGCAGAGTAAGATTCAGATGAATAGTAAACCAAGTTCTCAAAACAATAAACCTTTTCTTCCAAACTGGTTTTACTCACTCTCACACATACACATATACACAGCAATATACCAACAACACACACCACAATAATAGGAACTGCAATGAATGGATTCTAGAGAGAACAGACTCAAAGTCTTTAAGTAGGTGTGTGTGGCTTAAAGAATATATCATGTCATTGCCAAAACCAACAAGCATGCAAATTCACAAACTCTAACATAAAAACACACTTAGTAAGGCTCTGTTTCAGAATCCTTGGCAGCTGTTTTCAGGCATCACATGTTTTAAGGCATCACATGTTAGGCAGCATGGAAATGCTGTCTTCTAAGTTACCTTCTAAGGCATCATTACATGTATTCTTTGCAGAGAAGTCATGCTCAGGGTGCATTATGATGAGGCAAGAAAAATGCAAATTGTAAACTAGATAGGTAAAGTTAATCGAGACAGACTTTGATGTTGGCTTGACAAAGCCTTGTATGAAATATAGTTTTAAATTGAAGGTGATAGATGGATGGATGGATGGATGGATGGATGGATGGATATGTAGATGGATGGATGGATGGATAGAGAGAGAGAGAGAGAGACAAAGAGAATCTAACTTAAAGGTACAATATGTAAGATTAAGAAGCCCTTGTTATTAATGACACCTGTGGCCGTTAAGTGAACTGCAGCGATCTACCTGCTGCTCGTGCTCCTGCACACACTCCATCGGAAGCAAGCATCGACCAAAACAAAGACATAACGTACAAAGAGGCTGAATGTGATTCATTAGCATTATGCTGACAGATGAGGTAGCATAATTAAAATTACACAGTTATGATATGTTTACTACAAAATGTAAGACTATATTATATTTGACTCTCCACTGCTGGAACATGGCTAAAACAAAGTGTGGATATAGGTCTGACTATGTTTTATGTAATCCCTTTTTTTGCATGATACATTGACTGCATTTATATGATAGCCAAATAGCTAAATAGCAAATAGATAGCTAAATTTGGTGGATGACGAAAGTAGCTGTTTATAAAATAGACTGTACATTATAAATATGTTGACACAATTAAGTATTGATGTGATTCCATCACAACTGTCATTTTGATATATTGATGCGCTTTTGTTTTATAATAATACAATGTATATATTTTCTGTATAACCAAGTTACGTTACACTAATGAATGGTTCTTTGCATTATCTTGAACATTGTCTAGCATTCATTTCATGTGTTATTGTAGTTTACCTTGCTGAAACATAACAGATTAACATTGACAGTAACCTGACTTTTAGTATGAAGAGTAGATTGTTGAAATTATTTGAAAGTTTCAAAGCAAGGTGTCAGCGTTAGCAGGCAAGATCAAGTTTGCTAAAATTACACAGCTCAATCCTTATGGCACTATATTTCACATTTGCATTTATGTAAGCTTACCTGTCCATTAAGAAAAATGCCAATTCAAGGTCGGTTTTGATCCCCAAAACCAAACGAAGCCCCTCCAGGAATCAAATGCCCTGCCAATGTTCACTTTAGTTTTTGCTCGACCACGATCACGTTTTGCTTAGCCAGATGGGATTCAGTAGATGCAATTTCAGAGGCTTTCTCTGAGTTTGTTTAGGAATCAGTGTAGTGCTGGGAGCCGGCCGTTTGCTCTATTCCATCTCTAAGATAACGTTACCTAGTGTTGCAGACTGTTGTCTGTCTGAGGCAAGGCTCTCTGGAGTGTGCATAAACGTCACATCCTTTGGATTTTCCTGGCAAAAGCGGCCCGCTCCCTTCACATGAAAATCAGTCTACAGGCTTTAATAGGCAACCTAGGAAGTCTGGGAAGGGCTAATTTTTTAAGTTGCATTACAAGCCGTTCACACAGTGACACATATATTACATGAAAAATTTTACATATTGCACATTTTTAGCAGAATAAAGACCTTGTGTGTGTTTGTTTATGTTTGAATTTTTGACAATTTGTGTTTGAACAGAAACTATTTAGCAGAGACTGGCCACTTCTATTTAATTGAATGAGAGAAATTGGAATTCCCAACCAAGAAGTGCACAAATGTCAATAGATGTAGGCTGGAAGTCTAGCCTTACAGGTAAAAGAGCCAATCACCTTTTAGATACAGACATCTCTGGTCAATTATCTCAAGAACACGGATGCACATTAGCTATACATGCCTGAAAAATGTATGATACCAGCATTGTCAGATATTACTGCTGATTTGAAATATGTACTTTGATCGCAAACTTGATGAACCGTTTTTGAGATTTTAGTGTTCCCCCATTCAAGTAGATAAGAGCTGCTCTGTCTTTACTGGAAATAGTCTCCCGTGAGCATTCCATATATGGCCGCCAGTGGACTGACTTGCTAGAAAGACTTTGGTTTGAATTAACAAACATTCCGTTTTAGACTCTTGGCCCAGTTGAACATTTTGTCAATGTAAATCTATTGGATTTTTGACAAATTAAAATGTCCGCTACAGGAATACCATAAGTGTGATCAGTTAGAAACGACAGCGCAACCAAAGTCAGAACAGTTGGAATGTCTGTGCCTAGTTTGGTGGAGATAGCTTGAAAGCTTTATAATGAGTTGGAGTCAAGAATTTTGGTCTTGGTTTAGGAGGTTTGAAAAAAAACATGTCTGTAGAATAAATTATGTTTATCAAGCCAACATAATAATAAAATTGACTATTTTACCCAGTTTGTGTGTATGCTATGTTTTTTTTTAATGCTTATAAGTGTGCCACATCATTAGATTAGCAACATCCTATTACTAACATAATACTGTTAAAAACTTTTATTATGGCTAGAGTTTCTCATGTGCTTTTCGTGAGGTTTGCTATTTGTATGACCCAAGGAGTTGCTACCTACTATATGCAAAACGTTCCAAATCAGTCACTTATGAGGTTCCATCACCGTTAGAATGCCTGTGTAGATACTAGACAAGAGATGGCTCAACCACTCACTTGGTTTTGGAGCAATGCCTTACTTTTTCAACTGCAGCCTGTTCCACACAATCACAAATAATATTACAGATAAGCCACAGTATACTCTGTGCAGGTGAACTCATTTAAAAGTTGAATATACAGTTTCCTCAGTATTGCAGTTGTCACGGGTCTGAAGAGATATTTCTCACAGCTGTCATGAGTTAAATATAATTGAGAGAGCAAGAAAAGCGGCTCTGGAGAGTGAGAGAGGCTTCATTGGAGGAGGTGGCATGGAGAAAGAGCGTGAATAGGGAGATAAAGAATAGATGGGAGAAAGGAGTGAAGAACGAGATGAGTAGAAACAGAAATGGACAGAGGGATGACACGTTGTTGCCATAAGATCGGGTCTTATATGAAGCTCCAAATGACAACGAGTTGACAACACTGCAGAGCTATGACATGAACAAAGACTTCTCACATATACTGTACACAACTGCACACACTGAGCAACAAGCTCTTACGCACATACTGTTGATACGCATCATTATGCATGTGCACATCTACATTTACGCTGTAACACATGCATGCAGTCTCACATGGTTTTAAAAGTATTGTGCATGTACACATACTTATGCTCACACAGGAACAATCATGCACAGTACAGCTCATATACATAATTATGCAGCACACAAAAACACATGCACGACCAGGCTCATAGACCACTTCTGGAGCCTGGAGTCATAATTTGTGATGCGATGTACAATAGCTAGAACATGCAGGGGTCGAGAAGCACATGTGTGAGGGATTGTGTGCATGGCACTTTACAATATACAAAGTGCTGCAGCTCTGAATAAATTACTTGATCATAATATTTCAGTATTTTCAGATATTTAATCTACATAATATCCTTATACCCCATTTGCTTTTTCTGGAGCTGTGTGTCTACAGGATTGACTTTGGCTATACTTGTGATGCTGGAAATAAATGTCGGAAAATGTGTGCCCGTGGGTTTTTGTGGGTTCTAATACCTTATTGTATGTCTTGCATGTCTGTTTTATTGTATTTGAGTGGGAAAGTTAGTGCTCAGACTGTATGGCCTATTTGAATTTGAATCAAACTTAGAAATGGTAGAGATGAGATTGGAAAAGGAAGGAAACAAGAGAGAAAAGAAGGAGTGGGGATGGTGGACTCAGGAGGAGGAGTGTGGTTATTCTGGATTCAGGAAGGGGTGAGATGAGAAAGAGAGAGGGAGTCCAGACTGCTAATCAATTGTAATTAAAATGTGGGTTAATTGTAATTAGATTGAACTCTCATGTGACAATGCCACAGTGATACAGTGAGCATTGCAGACCATATGCTTTCCTTTGTGTCTGCCTGTCCGAGTGTTTGTGTGTGTCGCGCTTAGTCAGTCACATGTAGGTGGTCAGAGACAAAGAAGATGTGAATGCCGCAGAGATTTGGCTGTGTACTTTGCCAGTTTTGGGGCTGGCAGATTTAAATACATTACTTTGTCAAAAATAGGTTTAGACTTTCTCAGTGCTGCAAAAATATACATTTCAAACAATATAAAAAATTATTGCAATAAGAAAAGAAAAAGCAATATAACCTAACAACAAACAACTATAACATGCCATCACCTTACAGTTTTTTTTTTATTTTATTTCAAAACGAGTGATACAGTTTTGTACACTCTCCTGTATTCAAGTTGCAGGAAAAGTATACAAAGGATTTTAATATTTTACTTCACATTACATTTTTAAAGTCATTAAATAATTTATTTGTAGGAAATGCTATAAATGTTTTTATAAATTTATGAAACCAACATAGACTCAAAGATTACATTTTTACAAACTTTACATGTGTGTTTTGAATTAGATTTTTAAAGTTTTATCAACTTGGACAACCAGATTTGTCAATAACAATAACCAATATATAACAATTACCGGTATCAATTATCAACAAAAACAAAACTACTTTGGTAACATATCCATCCATCCATCCATCCATCGTCAACCGCTTATCCTGTGTACAGGGTCGCGGGTTTGGTAACATATTTAAATTTTTAAATTATCATTACAACAAAACTCTGTTCTGAATGTGTATCATTAACTACACATTGTCATTTAATTAACCAGTCAATAAATACAAGTCTCACGAACTTTAAGTACATCGTAATTGTCACGATTCCCTTGTTGTCTGCCCTGGGTTTCACTTGTCCTTGTCAAAAACTACACTTCCCATGATCCCCGGCCCTCATCACTGCCAGCCCTGTGTCATTGTGCTCACCTGATTGTAGTTTGTCATCATCATGTCTCCAGTATAACCCTGTTTGTTCTCCATTCCCTTGTCGATCGTTGATGTTTGTGGACGCCTGTTTCCGTGGTCTTTGTATGTGTATCCTGCCTGTTAAACTCCTCGTATGTCTTCCGTGTTTTTGGTTTATTTCCCCATTGCGGGTATTTCCTTTGTTTTGGTTTTGTCTGTTTAGTTTTCACTGTGTTAAATAAAGTTACACTGCAAATAGATCCTCACTCCACGTCTGCCTTCATCTGCACTCATTACAGTAACACAGTAACGGTTCTCAGTTTATTTTGAGTCTGATATGAGTGAGCTGTTTTAGACTGATTCATTAAAAATAACCATTAAAAAGATAATACAAGTCATTTGTTCACAAAACAGACTACATTGGTATTATGTTTTGAATTTATGTCTGATGTTTCCAGTGAAGAAAGCTCACTAAAAAGATTCCTAACCCTAGTCATGTGTCACTGAGAGATTCAGCTCACCTGAGAGATTACCAGTATTAATTGCTCTATTTTCTGCTACAAGTGGCCAGTGGAATATGTTTGTTACAGTCTGATTGTTCCAGTATTAATTACCCTGGCCATTTCACAGCTCCAGACACACATATCATAATAAAAGCCTCTCTCAACCATTACCAGTTACACTTGGCTGCCTGCATGATGGGTGTGTGTGTGTGTGTGTGTGTGTGTGTGTGTGTGTGTGTGTGTGTGTCTTTTAGACAAGTTGTTGGAGTGTGGAGCAGCAAGAGCTGTCACTAACAGACACCCCGGCATCTCTGGGTAACTGAATGGAGCATATCTGAAGAGGGGGCTTATTTTTCTGCTTTTGACACACCACTCTGACTGCAGGATGGTGTGTATAATTATGTCAAAGACAGTGCTAATGTTGGGATGAGGGGTTGGATGTGTGGAGGTGGGCCCAAACCTCAGCTTTGTCACTTGTAATTAGTGATCAACTTTTTCAGAGTCTTACTGGGCTTTGGCATGTTGTTTTGAAGTAAGAGCTCATTGAAATCAATCAACAGCATAGGGAGGTGAGTTTCCCCACTAGCAGCTTTGTCATTTGTAATTAGAAGTCAAATTCAAATTTGTTGTTTGGTGTTTTCTTCTTTGCAGATTCCTTCCATCTCCCGTTTCTGCTTATCAGGCCTGTCTGCGGGATGCAGGAGACCCGTCAAAGACTCGGCTTGATAGCATTTTAGCAGGCAGAATGGGGGTGAATGCTGAACAGTGGAGAACTAGATGAGCTGAGCAAAACATCTTTTAAATCAACAGAGAATGTGCTGGTCACATAGAGCTGCACAGTTCTTTGATTTTTATCTGTTTTAGTCAGCATTACAGCTTTCTCCCATTGGGACAATTAAGACTACACACAGAAGAGTATGCTTTTTGGTGAAGCGTCTCAGGGCCTTAATGCTGTTAAGTTGACAACAAATTATTTATCAAAGTAGCTGTCCTGGAGTATGTGGAAATATCAGTAATTTTCAGACTTGTAAAAGTTATGGAAATGACTAAAATCTTAAAGCTGATGTATTATTTGATGTTGAAATAATTTCTCTTATCCCAGCTTAATATGCAGAGACAAACATTAGTAAGCCATTTGTAGGTTGAGTTCACCTAAAAGTAACACTGTGGCTCTGTTGCATTTTCAAAACTCTCAAGTTTGTTTGAGTGGGCCGTGCAACTGGCACAGAAATGTTGGCTCAACAAATGGTGTAAGTTTGGGGTGGGACTATCTATACAACTAATAAAAGATGGGGGGAATTGACTAGAAGTTTGAAAACAGTAATCATTTGTGCAGTTCTGCTTGGTGACATTATAGTGGTGCAGAAATTACACACTTCTTTCAGCTTTAAAATGAGATATTTCTATATTAAATTATATGTATTTTCTAGTTTTGCTCTACTCTAAAATATTAACTACATTTCTATTTCTAACAGTTTCTGTCATCTGGACATTTCTAATGATCCTCAATGGACAGATTGATGTTATTACACTAGCTCAAGTTTTATTCTACACAAACACTCACTGTTTGAGTTGAGTAAAACTTGCCTACAAGCCTGCATGGTAACAGCAGTCTCTCTGTTGAGGATCATTTGTACACTAAAAAGAATAGTTTAAATCTATTACGTTAATTGAGAAGATTAATATCTGACAAACAAATGGAAATCTGCCCAGCAATATTTATAAGACGGCTTCTAAAAAAACCTTTATCCAGTTATCATAAATGACTGCAGAGACTTTTTAGCTCCTGAGACGGAGCACTGGTAAAACAAAATATGACGGATGTAGAAATGGAAGTCCCACCTTACGGGAAAAAGAGCCAATCACCTTTTAGATATCGATATCGCTTGTCAGTCAACTCAATTACATGCATGAGCATTACCTGGACCAGTGTAAAGAAATAGTTTTTTTAGCATGATCTGAGTGAAAGAAGCACAATTTAGGTTACCATTGTTATCAGATTTTACTCTGATTTGAAATATGTTCTTTGATCATAATCCTCTCGGTTACTGTCTTAACCTCCATTCCCTGAATATTTTAGTATATCCCTGAATTTGCATGCCCCTACCCCAGACATACGGGTTTAAAAGTAGGGAAGTGTGGGTCTGTTCAGATGGGAAGTGTGTGTCTGTTTAGATGGCCCCAGCTGAGGCTGGGGCCATCTAACGCTATAACACGCATCGGGGAAGTGTTCTTTTCCAATCCTAATCTTTCAGGGGGAAAAGACCCCACGGAGACCACATCCTGTCCAACAGGGGAGGTTAACATGTGGCAAATATGTCACATGGGCTTACCACCCACACATGGAAGTGGCGTGGTACCTGTGGTAATCAGTACCTGTGGAGCACCTATTCTGGCGCAGGAAAGTAGGTCCTGCGGTGGGTCTGGCTGCAAACTTCCTACGCTGAGTTTGGAGCCAGAGGGCTAGGGAGGAAGGACACCCATGGTCCATGACTTGTGGACTTGACTGGGTGAGTAGAGTGCACGTCTTCACCTCAGGGGAGGGGAAAGGCTTTATGCGCAAGTGATACACCCGGCCAGCTTTTGTCACCGTATTACCGAATTCTACATGTTTGGACCTGTCAAAACACAGAACGAGACTGGCTCAACCCGGAGATTGTAAAATCTCACGAAGGTATTGGTTGTTGCCCAGCCCACCGCTCTACAGATGTCTGCTAGAGAGGTGCCATTGGCCAGTACCCACGAGGATGCCACACTCCTTGTAGAGTGTGCTCAAACCCGCAAGGGGGCGAGTATGGCCTGAGTCTTTTAGGCCAAAGCAATGGCATCCAAGATTCAGTGAATAAGCCTCTGTTTGGAGACAGCGTTCCCTTTCCGCTATCCACCAAAGCAGACAAAGAGCTGCTCAGAGTGGCTAAAGCTCTGCATGCGATCCAAATAGGCACACAAAGCACACACCGGACACAGCAACACTAAGGCTGGGTTGCGATCTCCGCATGTAGGGTGGAGGCGTTTTCGCCCTGCACCGAGGTAACGCAGACGCGGCTGAAACTGGGCAGGCACCTGGCAAACTGAATCCGACGCGTAGCTGAGTCGTATGGTCCTGACCAGCCACCGTGACGGGTTGGAAAGCATAAGCAACAAGCTCCGGCCTAGTGACACTAAGGGGATAATCACATGTGACGTACCTGGTGGGGCCTCGCGGCGGGGGGAGCAGACAAAGTCCCGAGGTGGTTGTGCTGAGGAGATGCTCGAAGCGATTACCTTGCTCCGCATACCTGGCCTGGGGCGGGTAGGCGACTGAGGAGGAGGTTCTGTAGCGATAACCTCTAGACTTGTCAACACCTGCCAGCCTGAGGTGGAAGTGTGGTGCAGATGGGCACATGAAGGTGGAGGGTCTGCGTTCATGGGGGCCCGACTGCAAGTGCTTGGTGTCTGATCATTGTGAGAACTGCAGTTGTGGGCACCGGCTAAGTGACCCAGGGAGTGAGGAAACTGCTTCTTTTGCGACAACATGGCTACTGCAGCCTGTTGGGGGTGCAGCAAACAAAGGAAAGGAAACAAAAGATTCTCTACCCGGCCCTCCACCGGGGAATGGAGTGGTCTGGATACCAGCTCCGTGTCAGACATCTCTCCCTGGGTTGAATGTCTCTGGAGCGCTTGGGAGCCTTCTGGGTCTGGGAGGTGGTCCGTGATATGAGCTCTACGCAAGGGCTGGGTTAGAGCTGCCTGGGGTTTCACCGCCGCAGGGGGGCGCCCTCGGCGAGCAGACGGAATGTGGGATCTTGAGCCGTGGCGGGCAAGATTTGTTTAATGGCCGCCATCTGTTTCTTCACTGTCGAGAACTGCTGGACAAAGCCCTCTATGGTGTCACCGAATAGGCCGATCTGGGAGATGGGGGCGTTGAGAAAGCGAGCCTTGTAGGGGTCCTGCATCTCGACCAGATTCAGACACAGATGACGTTCCTGGACCACGAGGGTGACCATCGCCTGTCCAAGTGCATGCACTGTGACCTTCATGACCCGGAGAGCGAGGTCAGTCGCCGAGCGCAGTACCTGCAGCACATCAGGACCAGGAATACCCAAGTACAGATCTCTTTGCGCTTTGGCCTGGTGGACTTGCAGGAGGGCCGTAGCGTGCAGGGCGGAGGCGGCCTGTCCAGCGGCGCTGTAGGCCTTGGTTGCCAGAGACGACGTCTACCTACAAGCCTTGCCACAAATGCTGCCTCTGTGTGATCTCTGCCTAGACACAAGAGATCTTGTGTCTGTGGCCATCAGAAGCGGAGAGGAAACGACCGCAACCAGGAATGACAAAAAGACAGAAGGGCATCTTGAAAAAGACGCATCTTTAAAAAGACACTCAACGTCAATGTGTTTACTCTTATAGAGAAATATATACTCTTTTAGAGGACTGTCGAAGTGCTCAGGGGCGTAGTATGCACTGGCGTGCAGAAGACGTGTAAAGCCGATGAAATGTGCCATATTTCTAACAGCATATGCTCTTTAGAGGTGAATGGAACAGCAGTGGGTTTTACTCAGCTTGCTGAAACACAACCGCTCAGCTCTGAAGAAAAAATCTGTCTGAACAGACGCACGCTTCCCTCCTTTTATTCCTGTATGTCGGGGGGGAGGGGCATGCAAATTCTGTTCGCAGATTTCCTCTTTGAGGACAATAAATGATTATCTGTCTGTCTGTCTGTCTGTCTGTCTGTCTGTCTGTCTGTCTGTCTATCTATCTATCTACTAGCTTCCATTGAAAATAGCTGCCTGGGTTTTCAAAGATGACCACTGATTGGAGGCACTTTAACGACTGGAAAGGTCATGAAAAAGTCATGGAAATTGTGCATGAAAACCCTGAAGTAGGGTCCAGCTTTATTATGGTATCACACAACGGTGTAGTAAACACTGGATATAGTAGTTGTGGCCTTGAACTTGGATGGAACATTTTTGAAATGAGGTAGGCTTTTTAGTCTGTGAGAAGATCCTTAAGTGTTTTTTGTACTTTTTTCCACTGGCTAACCACCCAACAGAAGAGTCTCACATGGGATTTTTCACCTGTTCTTTATTTATAGCAAGTTCAAGGTTGAAGAATAGCAGCTGCAAGCTGTGACTCGTATCATTTCCCAGTGCAACCTGTCTGCCAGGCTACTGAAAGGAACATTGAATTTTAGATCTAACAAGGTAGCAAAGGACTCCTACCAGATTCGATTAATTCTGCATGCTTGCTGCATGTAGTTTTTAACAATTTAAAGGGATAGTTTGCTCAGAAGTGAAAATTCTGTCATAATTTACAGCGCTCTCATGTTGTCACAAACCCATACGATTTTCTTTCTTCCGTGGAACTCAAAAGATGTTAGGCAGAATGCTAGCCTCAGTCACTATCTGCTTTTATTGAATGGAGTAAAAGATGGAATGCAAATGAATAGTCCCTTTGGCTAATATTCTGCCTAACATTTCCTTTTGTGTTCCATGATCACCCAAAATCATATGGGTTAGGAACAATATGATGACATACAGTGGGTACGGAAAGTATTCAGACCCCCTTAAATTTTTCACTCTTTGTTATATTGCAGCCATTTGCTAAAATCATTTAAGTTCATTTTTTTTCCTCATTATTGTAAACACAGCACCCCATATTGACAGAAAAACACAGAATTGTTGACATTTTTGCACATTTATTAAAAAAGAAAAACTGAAATATCACATGCTTCACTGTAGGGATGGTATTGGCCAGGTGATGAGCGGTGCCTGGTTTCCTTCAGACATGATGCTTGCCATTCAGACCAAAGAGTTCAATCTTTTGTTTATCATGGTCTGAGAGTCCTTCAGGTGCCTTTTGGCAAACTCCAGACAGGCTGTGATGTGCCTTTTACTGAGGAGTGGCTTCCGTCTGGCCAATCTACCATACAGGCCTGATTGGTGGAGTGTTGCAGAGATGGTTGTTCTTCTGGAAGTTTCTTCGATCTCCACAGAGAAACGCTGGAGCTCTGTCAGAGTGACCATCGGGTTCTTGGTCACCTCCTTGACTAAGGCCCTTCTCCCACAATCGCTCAGTTTGGCTGGGCGGCCAGCTCTACGAAGAGTCCTGGTGATTCCAAACTTCCATTTACAGATGATGGAGGCCACTGTGCTCATTAGGACCTTCAATGCTGCAGACATTTTTCTGTACCCTTCCCCAGATCTGTGCCTCCATACAATCCTGTCTCGGAGGTTTACAGACAATTCCTTGGACTTCATGGCTTGGTTTGTGCTCTGACATGCACTGTTAACTGTGGGACCTTGTATAGACAGGTGTGTGCCTTTCCAAATCATGTCCAATCAACTGAATTTACCACAGGTGGACTCCAATCAAGTTGTAGAAACATCTCAAGGATGATCAGTGGAAACAGGATGCACCTGAGCTCAATTTTGAGTGTCATGGCAAAGGCTGTGAATACTTATGTACGTGTGATTTTTTTTTTTCTTTTTTATAAATTTGCAAAGATTTCAAACAAACTTCTTTCACGATGTCATTATGGGGTATTATTTGTAGAATTTTGAGGAAAATAACAAATTGAATCCATTTTGGAATAAGGCTGAAACATAACAAAATGTGGAAAAAGTGAAGCGCTATGAATACTTTCCGGATGCACTGTATGTGACGGAATTTGCTAGTTGTGTGGGGTGCAGGGTTTATCAGCCATTAACCACCTTTCACACCAGCTCAGTTTCCCACCAAACACTTATCTCTGCTCGCCCACCTGCCTTTCGTCTCCGCATTTCCCAAGCCTCAGCCATAGCAGATTTTTGCAGTGCAACATAGCATAGCATGCCTCATAACTGTGTTAAATGGGGCTTTATCACACTGCCAAACTCTTATATACCTGTCACTCTATATGCTTTATGTGCAGGCTGTGCTATCTCCCGAAGGATTAACCTGCTCTTCAGTTGTTTGTCAGATTAGTTGTGTGGAGCTATGGATATACTATTCCCATCATCAGAGGTGTTTATTTATGTTGGTCATGCTGTTAACTTGTGCTATGGGCCTGTTTTGATCTTTGGTCTTGAGGTGGATAACTAAGGGAAAAAATTCAGTGCTGTTGGTCTCCTGCCAGTTTTATTGGGGAGGTGCTAAAGGTGTTGAGAGTTCAAACATAATGAATTTTGCTATGACAGCACATCACACTTTAACAAGCCTGAGTGCTTTTAGTGAGAAGGGAACAAATTCCCTTCTCGCAGTAAGTGAAATTTCAGCTGTATGGGCAATGCACAGTTTATACAGTGAAGAAAATAACTATCCAGCAGACACACAACACAAACATGCATTACGTTCTTGAGTTCAAAACACTTGGAGCGCAAATTCGAACTAAGGGATCTCAAGATGTGTTCTATGAATTAAACTATATTTAACTTGACACAGTGACCTAAAAATATTATGTTTATGATGCAGCGCACCCTATATGCTACACAAGCATGTCTGACACTTGTTGAAATTGACAGGTCCTTAAACAAGCCCTCATAATAAATCTCAAACTGATTGTTAAATTCACTTGTGAAATGGATTGCTGTGAACTGTGTGCCAATGATTGGCTTATGTTCAATAATATGGTAGTAAACAATACATTGAATTATAAAGCTGCTTTTGTGTTATCTTATCAATCATTAACTCTTCTGCCACAAGAATGTAATGCATTTTAATTATCTGAATTTTTTTATTGTAAATAAAAAATTTTCAGCTAATTAAAATGCATATATATATATATATATATATATATATATATATATATATATATATATATATATATATGCATTTTTAAATATTTAAAGATAACTATGTATAATGATTTCATCATTATGTATTGAATTATTGTTATAAGAGGGGCTTTCGCAGCATATATTTGTATATGCGATTAATTAATCGGGACACCATGTAATTAATTAGATTAAAAATTTTAATTCGAACTAAGGGATCTCAAGATGTGTTCTAAGAATTAAACTATATTTAACTTGACACAGTGACCTAAAAATATTATGTTTATGATGCAACGCACCCGAGACGCTACACAAGCATGTCTGACACTTGTTGAAATTGACAGGTCCTTAAACAAGCCCTCATAATAAATCTCAAACTGATTGTTAAATTCACTTGTGAAATGGATTGCTGTGAACTGTATGCCAATGATTGACTTATGATTAATAATATGGTAGTAAACAGTACATTGTATTCTAAAGCTGCTTTTGTGTTATCTTATCAATCATTAACTCTTCTGCCACAAGAATGTAATGCATTTTAATTATCTGAATTTTTTTATTATAAATAAAAAATGTTCAGCTAATTAAAATGCATATATATATATATATATATATGCATTTTTAAATATTTAAAGATAACTATGTATAATGATTTCATCATTATGTATTGAATTATTGTTATAAGATGGGCTTTCGCAGCAAATATTTGTATATGCGATTAATTAATCGGGACACCATGTAATTAATTAGATTAAAAATTTTAATCGATTGACAGCCCTAATAATTATGCATATTATATACTCTGCACCCATCTACTGAGGTACTTCAACTTGGGAATTTACATTCCTTGCGCTTGAACATCATATTTACGGGCAAATTGGCGGTATTTGTTTTTTAGATATTTCTGTTGAACCAAAGAATTTTGGGTTGTGAGTTCCCACGAAGGATACACCTCTTGCATAAAAATGAAGTGCTGTGACAGCAGTAGAGCATGTTTGCCCATTACTTAATTTTGGTCAAAAGGAAATTAAAATTGATCATCTCAATGCTCAGTGTTGACAATCATGTCACAGTTCAAATCACAATTTCAATATTTTTTCAGTATTAATTTTATTTCGATTTTTGTCAAAATCGTAGAGTGCCAGTAAAACAATTGGTGCCATTTACATGGCTTTACTTATTTACATACATTTTATAGGTATAACATTTGTAGATGGAAATCACAATGTTTAAATTACCATATAATTCCAGGTTTTCCATGACTGTGTAGTTTTTTAAACACTCTTATAAAAAGGTTCCCTTTAGAACCAAAAGACATTTACAGCCTATTGCCATAGAAGTGTAAAAAACAAACAAAAAATTATTCTCTAGTTCTTTAGAAAGCCATCTATGTACAGGGTGCAGCCCTGAATCTCGGGTGCAGCAAAGCACCATTAAAGAAACTTTATTTTTAAGAGCTAATTCATGTAAGGAGCACCCTCTGATCTCCTATTGATTTAATCTGTTCGTGTTGTAGCAAGGACTCATATATTGCGAATATATTGGAATTTTTAGAGTTATTGTTTAGCGTAACATTGAGATGTCTGCTTTGAGGACTCTGTAGTGGCGTCTGTGCAGTTGGAAGAATTTCTAAAACTCAAATCAACCTGTTACCGCAACAGAATGTGCACACATTCAGACAAAAACATCTAGTGGTAAAACAATTCAGAATCTTCAGAATCCACTAATAAAATCCAAATTTCATTGAGCACAATTTTATGTCATCATTTACTCATCCTCATGTTGTTACAAACCCATGTCACTTTCTTACTTGTTGTTAGGCAGATGTTAGGCAGAATGACAGCCTCAGTCATCATTGACTATCATGGTATCGTTTTTCCATACAATCAAATTGAATGGTGACTGACATCATTCTGCCTGACATCGTTTGTGTACCATATAAGACATTAACTCAAACAGGTTTGGAGCATCATGAGGTTGGGTAAATGATGACAGAATTTTCATTTTTGGGTGAACAATTTCTTGTTTGTACCTTGGGGTTTGCGCTTTCTGCCAGTTTAATGTAACGTTGAGACTTCTACAACTCACATCTCTGCCTGTGCATCAGCAGAAACAGAATACATACACATACACCCACATACCCAAACAGACAATGTAAATAAATCCACACTTCAGTTCAATAGAAAGACATTATTGAGACAGATAAGAAATATAATCTGTAGCCCAAAAAACAGGAGGCAAGGCAGCGAGTTCCAGAGGAGGGTTTGGATCTCTGAGGTCTTGTTGACAGCATGTAGAGTGCAAGAGTAAATCCTGGCTCAGAGAAATAGACCAGCTTACACTCACACAGGGACTTCTGGACATCACATTCCAGCTTTCATCCATCCCTTTTTCTCCTTCCTTCTCAGTTTTGCTCTTTCCTCCCTCCCTCCCTTTCTCTCCAGAGCCATGCTGTGTCCCCTCTGATGCCCCATATGAGGAGCAGTCACGGTCCATTGAGCTCCAATTTGGTTGACCCGTGCTGAAAGCTCAGCTCATGATTTTCTTTAGGAATAGTGTGACAAGAGTGTGTGTGCGGGTGGTGAAAGAATGTTAAGGTTGGTGGTGGAATTTCAAACAATTTATTCCAGAGATTTTGCTGTATTTAAATGCTAAATTACTAAAGCATTGGGTTTGATACTTCCCAATCTGTCTAAAGAAAGCTTTGCAAGACTGACGCGGCCCCAGGCTAAAAGGGCCCTCCAACTTTGCATTCATATGGATATGTGAGTTTGAAGCTCTGTGTGAGTTTGTAAAGTGCCAGGTTTTTTCATATGTATGTGTCTGTTTCAGTGGGCTGTGCTCTGGCATTGTAACTTTAGCCTAGCTGCTATTTGGCTCATTAGCATGTCAATTTGGCAAATTCCCTCAACCTGGGTTTGAATTCCAACTTTTAGTCTGAAATTAATCACAAATCGTTCCCACAGAGAGCTTCAAAGATCACCTTACACCCGCAGAGGGGGAATATAGAGAAGGGAGAGCCCACCGTGACTGAATCTTTGTTTTAAAGAAAGAAACTCAATTTGCTATGAGAATTTTTTATCCTTTCTTCTTTAGCTGTGTCACTTTTGTTAAAACTGTTCACTCTCCTTTGATCACAGTTCGTTTGGAAGGAATATTACATTAAAGGAAGCATTACTTGACTCAACAACAATTTATTTGTTCATCGAAACCTGACAAAATTTCAATGCAGAGTGTATCAATGAAATCAAAGATTGGATGGCCAGAAATGGGTTCTAGTTATTAGACCAAAAACCTCTAAAAATAAGCCGCTATAATATAATTTGACTCTCGATGGATGTACTGTTACATCGTCTTCAACAGCGAAGAACTTGGGTGTTATATTTGATACCAATGTTTGTAGAACAAGTTACGACAAATGCTCTCAGTTGCTGATGCCGAAACACAAATGAATGCATTCATGATATCAAGACTAGATTATTGTAATGCATTACTAGGAGGATGTCCAGCAAGTTCAATAAATAAACTTCAATTGGTTCAAAATGCAGCAGCCAGAGTGCTAACAAGAACCAAGAAATATGATCATATCCCATTTTATCGTCATTACATTGGCTACAGGTTAAATTTTGTATACATTTTTTAATTATTTTAACTTCAAAGCTTTGAATGGTCTAACTCCACAGTACTTACGTGATCTTCTGACACGCTATATTTCTTTACGTTCATGATTGCAAAACTTGACCTGTTAATAGTTCCTAGAATATCAAAATCCACAAAAGGAGGTAGATCCTTTTCCTTTTTGGCTCCAAAACTATGGCATAGTCTCCCTAACACAGTTTGGGACACAGACACACTCACTGAGTTTAAGTCTAGACTAAAGACTCACCTATTTAGCCAGGCATGTACCTAATTTATTCTTCACCACACAATTAGGCTGCTTTAGTTAGATCTACCGGAACCTGATACATTGGTCATGATCTATAACTCTGCAAAATATCCTATCCCAAGGTCACCAGAACTGGCAGCATCCAGCTCCATTCCTACGTGTCTCTGAGTGATGATGACAAAAAGCAGCCGGTGCCATCCAGACATCACTTCAGTCTATTATGATGGACCTGAGAGGATGAACTGATACCAAATCACCTCACTGATCTTGGCTTGCATCACCATGGTCTAATGATGGACAACACTCCTAAAATGGAATACATAGACTATCAATAAAATGCCAACAAAAGCCTTCATGAGCCAACTAACAAAGGACAATTGCATCTATGTGAACATCTGCAGTTAATCCAGAATGAACTTCAAAGACATTAGTCATTAATCTTACAATTCATACAAAATCTTTGTTTAAACATTGACCCATAACACTTACTTAGTTTAATCGTTTTAAACCATGACTTGCACCACACATAAATAAGTAATATTGGCATTATATTCATGATGTTAGCCAGAGGGGAACAGTGAGCGATGTTTCTCCCAAGGTTATTTTCTCCATTAAATAACATCTTATGGAGTTTTGTGTTCCTTGCCACAGTCAGCTTCGGCTTGCTCACTGGTTTCTAAATGCAATTATTATTGAATTACTTATTTTTAAACACACTTCATAATTGTGTTTAATCAAACTACACAATGATGACTCTAAAAATGTATAGATATTACAGTATATTCTTCTGTTAATGCGTTATTTTCTGTAAAGCTGCTTAGAAAGGAGAGAAAGCCTGCGCAATGTGGTTAAGATAGAGGCAAACGCAATTCCATTAAACTTGCATGGCTTGGATTCACTTCTTTAGTTTATGTGTTTAGCCATTTAGTGAGTGATCTGATGTGTATTGATTCAGCTCAGTAGAATCATTACTGCTGGGAGCGGATGGCCTGTTCACACAGCTAATATTTCCATTTAAATTATACATCTCTTTTAGACAGAGAGAGGCAAGAAGAGAGAGAGATATGCTGTATATCTGTTTATCCTTCCTCTCTAAATTTGGACCACTTTTTTCATGCATACTGAAAAAATAAGGTATCAAATATTTAAACAATTTTGGGCAAAACTAACTTTGAGGTGTGCGTGAATGATCAAACCTGATGACGGTCAATAATATTCTTTCTCATTTTTATTTCGCTTTTCCTGAAACCAGAGTGTTTGAGTGCTCACTGAATAGGAGAGAATTATTTGCCATTTTTAACAGGTTGTACTGAATTATTATAAATATTTAAATCTCACCCTTTATCACCTTGGGGTATTTTTCACATATAGTTGCTTGCGACTCATGATACATTTCAGTGCAGCACATTCTTGGCATTATTTTTACTAAGCCAAGTCTGTGTTAGGGTTTAATGTTCAATGAATTAGGCAAATCCTTGCATTTACTTCAGACACACACTCTCTGCAGAGCTGATTGGCAGTCATTGTGCTGGAGGGTGAAATATGATTCTAATGTTATTTGTAAACTGTGCAGTATGTGTTATAAAGTGCCATTCTCACTCCATACGACACAGCTGATTACAACGTCCTTGCTTAGTTTAGCCCTCAAGATGGAGAAAAATACGGGCAAGACAAATGACTCCATCACTCCTCTTTCGGACTGACAGCATTCAGCCATATCCATTCTATCACTCGCTTCGCATTGGCACTACAACCGGATAACTATTTAAGAACGTTCTGACCATTAAGAACAAAGCTCGACATTAGGTAATAAATGGTTCGCTGAACTGGGAAAGTGACTCTATTCCACATCATTGCTGCTAATCTTGCAAGAATAATCATACGGACCAATCACACACACACACACACACACACACACATGTTGGTCTACCTATCATTATGAGGACTTTCCATAGACATAATGACTTTTATACTGTACAAACTATAGATTCTATCCTCTAAACCTAACACAACCCCTAAACCTAACCCTCACAGAAAACTTTCTGCATTTTTACATTTTCAATAAAACATTGTTTAGTATGATTTTTAAGCGATTTGAATTATGGGGACACTAGAAATGTCCTCATAAATCACATTTATAGCATAGTACCCTTGTAATTACTAATTTGTAACTTACAAAATTGTCCTTGTAAATCACAAAAACACGCGCACACACACACACACACACACACACACACACAAAAAAAAAATATGCTTTTTTTGCAAAGCATATGCTTGACCAATCAAATTAACAATTCATCAAAGCAACAATATCAACTTCAGAGTAATTTTCTTTTCTGGTCCACTAAGTCAGACTCCCTATCTGACACAGACACACAAACACATTGGGACAGAGGGATACACTACTGGGAGAGCTGGTTGGGATCAGTGACACCAGTTCAAGTGGGGTCTCAGTGGTGACACACACACACACACACACACACACACACACACACACACACACACACACACACACACACACACACACACACACACACACACACACACACACACTCATAAAGATCATGCAGCCATGAAAACAGTTGAGTTGTACAACTATGCAGAGCAATTATTTTCCTTGTGTGTATCATAGAGGGAATTGTTGGAGTGTTTAAAGCTGGATTTGGAGGTCTGAGGGCTCTGAATGTTGAGAATTAGAAGTTGAGATTTAGAAATCGAATTGAGAATTAGAAATTGAAACATATTTTTAGAGCTTTTGTACATAAACTCAGCCTATGTGTCTAATGTGAAATCGAAAACTTTTCCACAGACAATCTCTTTTCAGCTCCTTGGACTGAAGCATTACTGAATTTAAACCCAAACCTGTTTACAACTAGAGCTTTCACCAGACAAACTCTAACCAGACAGGAAGGACGAGACCAGAAAAGGGGGAATAAAGTATACAGGACAGAGAGAGAGAGATGGAAAAATAGATTAGATATCATGTCTCTCTTTTTATATTTCCCTGCCCCTCCCCCTCCACCAGTGCTGTTCATGATTAGAATGAAATTGAATTATTACAGGCATGAATGTAACCAGACCTTCTGGCATAGATCCTGTAGATGGATGGATGGATGAATGGATGGACAGGCATTGGGGTCAAAGAGAGAGATGGCTGGCTGGATAAGTCAATAAATAAATGGTAGATAGATAGCCATTGGGGTAAAAGAGAGAATTGGATTTAGAGTGAATGAAATGAGGTTATTGCTTAGCCAATAAAGTGCATGGATTGCCATGGTGGTCATATAAATGTGAAATTGAGATTTAATTGAATGGAGTGATTGGAAAGAGGGATAGAAGTGATTCACATACAGGAGAGAGAGAGATAAATAGAGGAAAAGACAGAATTAATTCTTAGTCTGTCAAACGGGTCTCATTCACTTATAATCACACTGTATTCTCTCTCTCTGTTTCTGTTTGTCTCTCATTGTTCACTTTATTCCATCTCTCTATTTCCTTTCCATTTAGTGGTCTTTCTTCCCAGCCCTACTATGCTGAGTATACCTTTTTGCTATGAGCAGTACATATTTATCTATCAAACCCATACCTGTCAACACTCCCGTTTTTCCCGGGGTCTCCCATATTTCACACCCATCTCCTGCCCCCTCCCGTTTTGTTATTTCTCCTGGGAAACTCCCGTAATTTGTATGGCCCAAACGTTGTTATATAAATAATCACAACAATATATTATTCCAAGGTTGTCCGGTTGCCAGATCTTGTATGAAGCACATCCTTGTATGATACACAATCAACACATCATACAAATGTCAACCCATTTGTGACCTTAACCTGGCAACCCACAACCAAGTTGCACTGTTGACTTCTGCACAGGTAGCATCACTGGTAGATGGGAGGAGAAAACTCTGGTGGTGCTCCGGCAAAAAAAAAAAAAAAATATACATATAAATTAACAACAGCTGGCCGGAAGAATTTCATTTCATATCTTGAAGCCATATCGACAATGCCCACGTTTTTTGCGTGTGTCGCACTGATTTTATGACATGGTGAGAAAAATGACGTTACTCAGCACATTAAATCACAACGCCACAATTTTTATGTGTTTAGCCTGCCTCTGCCATCCAGAAAATTTCCATTTAAACATCAATGAAATTAGTCATTCAGCAAATCCCTTGTCCATATAGCTGTATTAGAAGGATCCTTCCCTTTAACCATATGTTAATTACAAGCTCATAACATGAGCAACATTTTCATGCTAAAAGCAATGTGTCATGAACATCTTATGATTTATATCTATGTGCATCTATTACTACACTGGGAGATGTACTAAAAATATTAGCATAAACACACTGGAGAAATTTCCCATTTAAATATGTCACTCATGAATATTTGATTAGTTCCAAGCACACCTCTTAGTTTCCCTTTTATGAGTGTGAATTCAGGTGACTGTGACGAGCAGTTGCTGGAATGGCCTGGTCTGTGTATGACTGTGACTGGAGAATGGAAAGCCAGTGTGCCAGGATTCAGGCTTCAGTGCTTCTTGTTCATTTCTCAGAGAGGCTCAAATTAGAGTGCAGGGAGATAGAGATGGCAGTGATGACATATCCTGCTTCGTCATTGCTGGAGATCTCAGCCAGCACTTAACTGTGGAGCTTTAAAGCATGGATGGGAACCTGCAGTCATAATCACAGCAATCCTTTATGGTGATGCTAATGTTTCAGTAGAGTTTTTGAGCCTGATTGAATGGATGCGCATACTCTGAAAAAGAGAAGATAATGACTCTGTTCCAAAACCTAGTGAGCTGCCTTGCTGTCTACATAAACAGATGCCATCCAAGGCAGCATCGTAACTGAAATGGGTGACTGATTAAAGTGGTCAGGACATGATGAATCAAATTTTCTTTGATCTTTTGACCAGTGTTGAGTTACTTTCAAAAAAGTAATACACTACTGATTACTGATTACTTTCGTAAAATTTTTGATTACTTTGCTATTATTACATCGATTACGAAGTTACTTTCTAAAATCAATGAAAACTAAACAAAAGTGACATGAAAGTGAGATCCAATGCATTTCTGAAAATGCAACAACTTTCTTATCTCAAATATGCTGTAGTTGTGTCTTCAGGTGTGTGTGTGTGTGTGTGCGTGTATTTATCACTTTGTGGGGACCAAATGTCCCCATAAGGATAATAAAACCCGAACTTTTTGACCTTGTGGGGACATTTTGTCAGTCCCATGAGGAAAACAGCTTATAAATCATACTAAATTATGTTTTTTGAAAATGTAAAAATGCATAAAGTTTTCTGTGAGGGTTAGGTTTAGGGGTAGGGTTAGGTTTAGGGGATAGAATGTAAAGTTTGTAGAGTATAAAAACCATTATGTCTATGGAAAGTCCCCATAAAACATAGAAACACAATAAGAGAGTGTGTGTGTGTGTGTGTGTGTGTGTGTGTGTGTGTGTGTGTGTGTGTGTGTGTGTGTGTGTGTGTGTGTGTGTGTGTGTGTGTGTGTGTGTGTGTGTGTGTGTGTGTGTGTGTGTGTGTGTGTGTGTGTGTGTGTGTGCACCATCTATAGCGGTATCTTGGAGTGGTAGTGTAGCGGTTAGCGCGCTGCACTACAAACCTGGCGACCTGAGTTTGATTCCCGCTCATGGCCAACACCAGTGATGATTATTTGAACCGGTCCTGGGCCTCCCCTAGGTCGACTCAGCCTAAAATGAGTGAAAAACATCGCCACTGGGGAGTCAAAGGTGGTTGGGCGTGGTACTGGACACCCACCCCCTTGTGTACCATTCTGGCCTTCATAGGTGCTCGCTAACAGCACTTGCCCCTACAGTCTGTTAAGGCTAAAGTTCAGTGGGCACTGTTTCATCATGTAAATCCCCACGAATCACCCGCCCCCATCACGCTCAATTGCTTCCATCCGGGCTTGACGTGAGACCGGCTTGCCTCATGGCCAGTCTGATGTCTCCGTCATTGCCAAGGAGCAGGATGATAACGTCGCCGCTGCATCAGAAAGCGTTGCGGCGTCTGACGCGGATGCTTTCGGGCTTGCCAACCCATTTCGAAGCTGATGCTCAGATGTCCAATATGCTGGCCCGGGCCACCGTGAGTGTGGGGCTGGACTAGAACCCTCCATCCTCCCCTTAACACTCACAGCTAGACAATTGGTTCCTCGAGTCAGGGCACTGCTTGAAGCTTTTTCCCCCCCGGTTCCTTTGTTCCCGGAGGTGCATGACGAGCTAACGAGGTCGTGGAGGTCACCTTTTACTGCCCGGAACGACCTCCTTTCTCGTCCGCTCTCACTACCCTCGACGGCAGGGTGGTCCACGGGTATATGGCGGTCCCCCAAGTGGACAAAGCAGTTGCGGTGCACCTGTGCTGTCCCCATCCACCTTAAAGGTATATGTTGCCGTTATAGCAGCCCACCATGATGCAGTGGACGGTAACTCCCTAGGAAAGCACAACATGATTATCAGTGTAAAACAGTTAAAGGATGGGCAAGGAGGAGGCGAGAACCGGCTTGTCAATATAAATAATAATTTAATGAAAACTCAAAAACACATAAACAAACACACATGACGGACATGCCCGTAATTCTCTCTCTCTCGAACAATCGTTCTTTATCACTCGCGCGCCTCATCAGGCCGATTGGGGACCGGGCACGCAATATTCCGACCCGGCCCCGCCCCCCTCCGCTCCACAATCAGGTTTCCTTAGACCTCGACCGGGCTATGTGCCCAAGGTTCCTACGACCCATTTCAGGGACGAGGTAGTGAACCTGCAAGCGCTTCCGGGATTGCCTTGTCTGCAGCCTAATCTTATGAATATTACATGACTGTGGCAACATTTTTTGCTAAATTAAATTATGTGCTTAACTACACGTTGCTACAGTTCCGAGGTAAAATGTCCACTGAAAGCGAGTTAATGTTCTCACAAACAGATGAGGTGAACAAAACCTACTTCCTACCCTAAACCTTAAACCTAACCGTTAGTGTCTGAAAAAAGCAATTGTGAGATGAAAAAGTAATTGCAGAAGCAACTACGTTATTTTGTGGTGCTTCAATGACACTTTTGACTCACATGTCGACTCGCATGCTCTCGTACCCTTGTCCTTGTGTTACCGCACAAATTGATCTTGCTAGAACAAGCTTGTAAATGTAATTGGTTATTTAATGCAAAAGTTAAAATGTATCGCCTTACACGTCAGTACACAGTAGAAAGTTTTGTGTTTTGATATAAGCATTGTGTGACGAACAGAGTCAAAACTGTCAAAAATTGTTAACTGATAATCTGCCATTTTACTGGTTGCAGTGCCTCTAGTGTTTATTTCACTTGGAAATATTTAGCAAAAATGTAAGTATAACATGATTCTGAAAGACCAGGTTGATTCTCTTGGAACAATACAGCCTTGCTCAATGTCCACACTAATGCCTTCTCTGTTGAAAACGCATTCGTTTTGCTACATTTATGCCTTTCATCCGCAATGGAAAGGCATTACCCTTAACCAGAAAGAGATGCTTTCAAAAACGTTCATGCTTACAGTGAAAGGCAGTGTATGTGAGTTTATGTGTCTGCTGATTAATTATAAATCACATTGGCACATGCTTTTTTTTTAAATTGTGAAGTCTTTTCAAAACCCTGTAGCACCTATGTTTTTGTGTGTACACCTGTGTGTACAGGTGAAACTCGAAAAATTAGAATATCGTGCAAAAGTTCATTAATTTCAGTAATTCAACTTAAAAGGTGAAACTAATATATTATATAGACTCATTACAAGCAAAGTAAGATATTTCAAGCCTTTATTTGATATAATTTTTATGATTATGGCTTACAGCTTATGAAAACCCCAAATTCAGAATCTCAGAAAATTAGAATATTGTGAAAAGGTTCAGTATTGTAGGCTCAAAGTGTCACACTCTAATCAGCTAATTAATCCAAAACACCTGCAAAGGGTTCCTGAGCCTTTAAATGGTCTCTCAGTCTGGTTCAGTTGAATTCACAATCATGGGGAAGACTGCTGACCTGACAGTTGTGCAGAAAACCATCATTGACACCCTCCACAAGGAGGGAAAGCCTCAAAAGGTAATTGCAAAAGAAGTTGGATGTTCTCAAAGTGCTGTATCAAAGCACATTAATAGAAAGTTAAGTAGAAGGGAAAAGTGTGGAAGAAAAAGGTGCACAAGCAGCAGGGATGACCGTAGCCTGGAGAGGATTGTCAGGAAAAGGCCATTCAAATGTGTGGGGGAGCTTCACAAGGAGTGGACTGAGGCTTCAAATGTCGTATTCCTCTTGTCAAGCCGCTCCTGAACAACAAACAACGTCAGAAGCATCTTACCTGGGCTAAAGAAAAAAAGAACTGGTCTGTTGCTCAGTGGTCCAAAGTCCTCTTTTCTGATGAGAGCAAATTTTGCATCTCATTTGGAAACCAAGTTCCCAGAGTCTGGAGGAAGAATGGAGAGGCACACAATCCAAGATGCTTGAAGTCCAGTGTGAAGTTTCCACAGTCTGTGTTGGTTTGGGGAGCCATGTCATCGGCTGGTGTTGGTCCACTGTGCTTTATTAAGTCCAGAGTCAACGCAGCCGTCTACCGGGACATTTTAGAGCACTTCATGCTTCCTTCAGCAGACAAGCTTTATGGAGATGCTGACTTCATTTTCCAGCAGGACTTGGCACCTGCCCACACTGCCAAAAGTACCAAAACCTGGTTCAATGACCATGGTATTACTGTGCTTGATTGGCCAGCAAACTCGCTGACCTGAACCCCATAGAGAATCTATGGGGCATTGCCAAGAGAAAGATGAGAGACATGAGACCAAACAATGCAGAAGAGCTGAAGGCCGCTATTGAAGCATCTTGGTCTTCCATAACACCTCAGCAGTGCCACAGGCTGATAGCATCCATGCCACGCCACATTGAGGCAGTAATTAATGCAAAAGGGGCCCAAACCAAGTACTGAGTACATATGCATGATTATACTTTTCAGAGGGCCGACATTTCTGTATTTAAAATTACTTTGATTTGTATATATTTTATGCATTTGTAGACACTGTAGCTGTCATATTGTTTCAGGGGTTGCTAAAAGTATTACTCATATGAAGTGGTTTTTGATTGAATAATTTCCAACAACTTAAAAAATGTCCTGTTACATATGTGACCTCGGTTCCCTGAGATGAAAGAGACGTGTCACTAATCTGACACTCTGGGGAGTGTCCTTCTACACAACCTAGTTGAAACCTTTCTACAATAATGACAGTATTGACTATGGTGTTTAAGCTTTTTAAGCGTGAAGCTCTCTGGTCCCGCAGGACAGTGACCGACATGAGTATGCCACAAGTGAATGACCCTCATGGTGAGCCAGGATGGGAACACTCAGAATATGTGTATGAACTATGGTCATATAGTATGAATTAACCCATTCAGAAAGTCAGTCGGGAAGGAAGTTTAATGTACCTGTGACTTTTGGGAAATACAACGGTCTAAATGCAGGCGGTTGTGTAAAAAGACAGGGAGCCTGTACTTAAAAAGAGGGGCTTAAGTATATGTTTGGCCAATGACATAGCAAGCGCTCTAGGCAGAGATGACTTGCTATGAGAGAGACATTATGTCTAGGTTGTGAAACCTTGTGAATGTGTTTTGAGAAGACCATTTTGCTGCAAAACACATTTCTTGTAATACACACCATTCGTCCATGCCTATGAAGTGGCCACGCCTCTAGTTGAATGTACTTAAACACCAATTGGGCAGTTTGCACCCTGAGACTCATAAGCCAGGGTGATCACATCAACAAACCAGTGAGAAAGTCTTTGCTTGGAGACAGACATTCCTTTCATGCATCCTCAATAGCCCAGAGCTGGTCAGACAGTCTGAATTGGCGGGTGTTCTCAATGTATGTGTGTAGCGCTCGTGTAGCGAGTGGTGGTGGCGTATTGGGCTAAAGCACATAACTGTTAATCAGAAGGTCGCTGGTTCGATCCCCACAACCACCACCATTGTGTCCTTGAGCAAGGCACTTAACTCCAGGTTGCTCCAGGAGGATTGTCCCTGTAATAAGTGCACTGTAAGTCGCTTTGGATAAAAGCGTCTGCCAAATGCATAAATGTAAATGTAAAGGGCATAACAAATGCAATGACTGGGGCAGTTCACTAGGTCTTGGCATGTGAAAACCACCAATTAGTTAACACATTCCATTTCAGTGCGTGAAGGCGTCTCGTGGACTGTGCTCTCGCCTGTAAAATGGTGTTCGTAACCGACTGAATTCTGGCTTGTCCACTGTGTTCCGTTCAAATGCCGTACATGTAGGCTTTACAGCTCTGGCTGGGGATGCCAAATCGTGCCTTGTGTTTGAGAGATAAGGTCTCTCCTCGGTGGCATTTCCCATGGAGGCCTGTCCAGTATTTTTACCATCTCCAGAAACCAGGACTAATTAGGCCATTTCGGCACAATTAACAGAACTGTTTCCATGTCCACTCAGATTTTGCTGATGACAGAATGGAGGTGCACCGGGGGATACGCATCCTTGATTTTCATGGCAATACTTGGGCCAGCATGTCCTTGCGACTTACTTACCCCACTACTGGTGTGCTGTCCAAATGAATCAGAATGTGGTGATTCATAATGTCAGAATGAAAAGCTTTCAATGCTAAAAAGACAGCCAGTAGCTCTAGGCGGTTGACATGCTATGCTCGCTTCACACCTGTCCAGGTGTCGAAAGTCGGGCTTCCATCACACACCGTGCCCCAACCTGTGATGGATGCATCTGTGATCAGCACTTTAATTTGACACAGCATAGCACCCTGTTGGTAGAAGTTCAGCGCTGTCCATGGGGCTAGAGCAGACAGCGTTGAGTCACCACATGAGATGCGCATGCACCATAGGCTCCAGGCGCAATGTGGAACATCGCTTGAGCCAGTACTGGAGAGGTCTCATGTGTAACAGACCTAACGTTATACCAGTGGATGCTGCTGCCATAAAACCCAGTATTGTCTGAAATGGCTTCAGTGGTAATGTTTTTCCAGTTTAAACTGAGACAGATACCAAAGAATGGTCTGTATACGCTCTTTTGAGAGGTTTGTATGCATGCTCACGCAGTCGACAAACTCTTAAAAAGGAGATTTACTGGCTGTGGAATAGTGTGCTTTTAGCCCAGTTGAAATTATGCCAGATTTTTCATATGGCAAAGCAGCAAGTCTCTGTGTTTGCTCAGTAATTCCTTTGATTGTCTAGTAATAACCAGTCGCCGAGGTAATTCAAAAGACGCACACCATTTATTTTCAATGGGGCAAGTGCCGCGTAGATACATTTCGTGAACCTGCGGGGAGACAGAGACAGACTGAAATGAAGGACTTTAAATTGATACACAGTTCCATCGAACGCAAATCTAAAAAGATCTGTTTCTGAGTAAACATTTTCAATGGGCGCATCACAAGCGTGAGATTCAAGCGTCTCAGAACTAGAATGGGCCGAAGCCTGCCAATCTTCTCCAGAATGAGGAAATAACAGATGTAAACCCTGCTGTGTGTCACAGTCTTGGACAGTCTCTATCACGTTTTTTGCGAGGAGACTGTAAACTCTGCATGCAACAAGCAGGAGGTGGTTGGCGTACAAACTGAATCGCATGACCTTGCTTGATATTTTTAAACACCCATTCTGATACACACATGAGAGCTTGCCACACATTCGCACAGCGAGACAGCAGGCTTATTAACTCATCTGAAACAACCTCAACCTTCTGTCTTCAGACGGAACCGTGGAAGACAAAACATTGTTGAAACAGTGCGGCCGACATGCAAATTGGATCGCATAACCATGTTCGATCATTTTTAGCACCCAGTCAGAAATGCTGTCTGGGCTCTCCACGTGTCTGCGTAACAGGACAGAGGCCAATTTGGTTTGTTCATTGTTTGATATAATGTGCCGCTTACAATTGAGAAGGGGTTATGCATAATGTATGGGCTTTGAAGTGGGGAAAAGCTCTTTATTGAAAAAGTGTAAGTGTCTCGTGCATGTGCAACTAGCACTGTACTCTTTTTTTGCATTATTTATTGTATGTGATTGAATGTGAGACACAGAAACAAAATATTGAACAACATTTTGAACAACAATATTCCTTTCCCGTGCTGGCCAGAGACAAAGCAGGAGCGAGCCGGTTGTGATGAAGTACTGCTCCGTTTTGTCATAAAATGCCTCATAGTCTGTGAGTGTTGCTGAGTCGTGACGTAACGCTCAGCAAATCTATCCACAGAGCCACCGAAAAGGCCGGCTGGAGACACTGGAGCATGGTGGTGTAGTGGGCTAAAGCACGTATCTGGAAATCAGAAGGTGGCTGGTTTGATCCCCACAGCCACCACCATTGTATTCTTGAGCAAGGCACTAAAATCCAGGTTGCTCTGGGGGAAATAAAAACTAAAAAGCTTTAAAAAGACGCTATTCGTCAGTTCACACTCTTTTAGAGGAAATATACTCTTTTATTTGCAAGAATATATACTCTTTTAGCTGTCGAAGTGCCCAGGGGCATACTCTGCATCAATCAATGTCCAACATCATACGATTCTTTGTGAGGTGAATGGACCGGCAGTGGAATTCAGTTCTCTGTGAATCAACCGCTCTTCTCCGAAGAAAAAATCTGAATGAGTGGTTGCGAGCCAGCTCCTTTTATACCCGTATGTCCGGGGGAGTGGCATGCAAATTCCACTCACCAATTTCCACTGGCCCAGAGGTGTTTGGGGCTCCCAAGAGCTACCCCTAGTGTCACTACATCAACACAACGTCGAGTGAGTGACAGATAGGGAACTCACAGTTTGAAAATGCTTTATTGGCATGACAAATATTTCTATTTTCATATTGCCAAACTATTTGCCCATTTGCAGCCTAGTTACATACAATTAAAATTGTGAAAAACAAATAGTGGTAAACTATGTTGAAATTAAGAAAAAAGAGACAAAGTATACAAGGGCAATTGGCAAAGAATAATAAAAGTGATGACTTAAATAAAAATTACTCAAAATAAAAATTTATAGAATCGAAGTTATAAATAAAGATAAACAACTAAAATATTAAACATCTTTTCTAGCTCTTTCTTTCTCTGTAGTGCAGTCTCTTTATTTCTCTTTAACATTGTAATTAAAAAAAAAATATATATATATATATATATATATATATATATATATATATATATATATATATATATATATATATATATATATATATATATATATATATTCTATTCTCTAGTCTCTATTTCTCTTCCAAAATCAGCTCTTCATTACAATGTTTCTGGAAACATTTCTTTTGAATCTATTTTATTCTCTGTCTTTCTTTGTGTTACTACAGATACGCTGTGTAGTTGACACTAGCTTTGTTCATTCTCTGGTTTTGCCCTTCACATGAATGTAAACTTGTACTTGGAGAGGATGGGATTTTTGTTGAATGCATTGGTCAACAAAGGGGCCCTGGAAATTCTCCCTCTCACTCTCTTGTTCTCTGATGATATTACATTTTCAATCCCTATAGCTGAGAGAAAGGGAAGGCTGGCGGCTGACAAGAGTGAGGAAAGAGGAGACTGAAGAAAATAAATAGATAGGGAACTATATGTGTGTATGGGTTCAGAGAGAGTATGGGTACTCAAGTTTGGACTCAAGTCCGAGTCACGAGTCCAATTTTAATGGACTCGGATTGTCACGGACTCGGATGCATTTTTACTCGGACTTGACTCAGACTCTAGTCTTTGGGACTTGAGATTTTTTCAAAACAGAAATTAATGAACACATCTCTGTCTGGAGGTGGCAGTGTAGTGGGCTAAAGCACATAACTAGTAACAGAAGGTTCCCGGTTCGATCCCCACAGCCACCACCATTGTGTCCTTGAGCAAGGCAATTAACTCCAGGTTGCTCTGGGGGGGGATTGTCCCTGTAATAAGTGCACTGTAAGTCTCTTTGGATAAAAGCATCTGCCAAATGCATAAATGTAAAATGTAAATGTCTGCATTAGCTCCTGAAGTTGATTCTAAGCAAATATACACATATTAACTTGCACAGGCACACTCATCAGTCAACTAATACGCTTGAATGTTACTAGAGTCTACTGTATAACATTGACTACCGAGGTGGCTGGCACGAAACTATTTTTAAAGTTTTGACAAGCTGCTTAAAATACATTATTTTACAGCATTTGTCCACCATTCACAACATTCAACCATGCACAATTAAATATTTTGATATTTTGGGCAGTGAAATATTTTGTTTATAATTTAATTATAGACTATAAAATAAATGTATTATTCGATTTTGTGTATGAAGCTAAACTTGATGTTATGAGATGAATTTAGTTGGTTATGATGTTTTTATTTTAAATGTTTATAATTTTTATTGTAAACCATTGGGTATCTTATGCACATCTTTTTTTTAGCCTATATCTCTGACACTTTTAAAGGGGCATTCTGTGAAATGTATGACTCCAAATTATTATTCTCCATGTTTTTGCGGTTAAAGAAGTGCTCAATGACATTTTCTTTGGATGGTAGGCCTATTTAAAGATTTCAAACTTATTGCTGACCAACGCGGCTGCCGCTCAAGCAAATATATATAAAAAAAAAATCTTCTGCGGCAGCTGCTGCGAGATGCCCATGGACGTATCAGGGATTTAGTAGGGGTGTAACGATCCATCGATCTGGATCAATGCATCGAACCAATAACCAACAAATCTGATGTTATCGATACAATGTGTAAATATCGATAGCCTATACATTTTTTACGATGCACCTTTGTCAGCCACTTCTGTATGTATTTCCGTCTTTACGTTAATTTCACTTTACAAGCGCTAAATATGCTTTTTATTTGGGACACGGATGTGCACAGGGTCTTTGAAGCGAAATTGCACTCTGCTGTCCATGCGAGCGTGTCAACTGGGCTTCCAGCAAAATGTGCTCCGGTGACAGATCAGTGTGAGCGCATCAACCGGGCACTCATTGAAATTCAAGCTCTTGTGACAAACGCAGAGTGGCTCAAATGCGCGATTAAGTTGGGCTTCCATCGATATCATTGCGTATATGACCCATTTGAATTTTACATGAAAATGTGCTATTTAAAAGCACCATGGAGCAGTTCAACTATCATGTTAAACAGCATTCAACAATGAACAGCACTAACGAGGGAAAGAGAAAACACCTAGCATCAGTTATAAGATTTTACACAACAACAACACATCAATACCCATACTTACATTTATCACAATAACCTGTAACAGAATTCTTTATTACAACAGTGAAAGTTGTAGCCAAGAAAAACATGGATAGCATAGCACATACTCTCCTGTTGGAATCAAGTCATGGGTATGTAAGTATTTTGAATTGAAGGACTAGCTTGACTGTTTTAGAGATGACAAATTTCCACTAAACTGAAAAATTAGCTGTCATCAAACGATTGATGAACACTTGTGTGTGACTTTATTTTTTATGTTATTTATCTGTATCATGTTTTTTAACATCTGAAGTAACTTATCTCAGTATAGACTATTATTTCTTTAGATAGGGATAATATAAAATTTAACTAAATGAAATTTAATTGACAAATTTAAAATTAAGTAGAAATTAAAACTAAATTCAAATTCAAAACATAACCTTGGTTGTAATGACTAACGCAGCTTTCACTTTCTTTATTCTGTGTTTGAGTGGAGGGGAAAAAGCAACAAATAATTGAAACAGAACACAATAAGAATTGTGTTGATGGACAGTTTTGTCTTCATACACCTAAAGCATATGCTTTCATTCTGAAACCACTTTGAAGTCTGTTCAGCAGGATACTAATCATAAAATGTATACAGTATTTGAAATGCAACAAAAGTGTTTTTGTTAAATTGTGAGTTTTGTTAAAACTGTTTTAGTTGTGAAGTTTAAAATAAGCTTAAAATATTGATGTTGAGTTTACAGTTACAGTTTTAATTCAGATTCATGAACAGATTAATTTTGACTGGACTCGGATTTGGCCTGTTATGGACTCGGTCTTGAGTCTGACTTGGCCCCTTTTGGACTCTGACTCAACTTGAACTCGATTGTTTAAAGACTCTGACTCACATAAGGGGGACTTGAACCCAACACTAGGTTCAGTATTTTGTCAGAATAAGCGCTTTTATGTATTTTCAACCTTGTTATCTGCTTGAGTCATAAATTATACCTCAATTACAGATGTAATAAACCTGAGAAAATGTTCAGTCAGTATTGCCCCAACATACACTCAAACACAGATTGACTGAGAGATGTCAGCAACATCTGGAGCGGCATATTGACTTGGCATGGCAAAAGTAATCATGATATGGTGATTATTCCTAATATGTCCTTTTGTGTTCTACAGAAGAAGAAAAAAAGTTATTTCGGTTTGGAAAAACATGAGGGTGAGTAAATGACAGAATTTTCATTTTTGGAACCCAAAATTAATCTTTAATTGAATGTAAAGGCATGTACCACTCTTTGTCTTTCCCTCATTAATTGCATCTGTAACTTACTTGACTCCAACACAGTCAATTCAATCGTAATACAAATTAAATGTTTGTTGTAGTTTAGGTTTATTGCCCAAGTGCGATTAGAGCTGTAACAATTTGAATTATCGATAGTCCCTGCACTAAAAAACTAGGTCTACCATTCTTGACACAACAGAAGAGATGCAGCGATATAAAACTGGTATTTAGAGTCAAATAAACAGAGCCCTCAGGCAGGCCTTGTGGTGGCAAGTTAGGGGATATATATTTGAAACATCTCTAACATCTTGAGTTTGAAATATTTTGGATAACTGGAGGTCAACACAGCAGATAGTAGAGCTCAACTGAATACCTGCTGAAATATTTCCTTCCTGTGAATATTGAGATTGCAAATAATATTTAGCACACAACTATGAAAACATGCTCATTATCAGTCCTTGCTCATTATCCATACAGCCTAGCTTGTGCCTTTCATCCTATTCTTCGTAATAAAGTAGTCAGTGAACTAAGGAAAGCAAAGGCAAAGTTCTTTATGGATATTATTAAAGACGGAAAAGGAAATAGTAAATTGATATGGAGCAGCATAAATAAACTAACAAAGAAAGACAACAAGCGAAATCAGGGAAATGGATATGAGCTGAAAATTAATGGAATTTTAAAGAATGATTCTAGTGAAATAGCTTCTGTATTTAATACTTATTTTACCGCATCAGTGCAGAATTTATCTGACACTTTTGGTGCAAGAATTAAAAATATAGCAACACCAGATTATATAATAAGACCATTTTTAATATAACTGAAGTTTCTGAAAATAAAATCTGTAAGACATTAAGTACTTTAAAGTTATCAAAGGCAAAAGACACATTTAAGTGGGATTCAACATTTCTAAAGAACAATATTCACTCCCTCAGCACCCTCATTACACACCTAATTAATTTATCGATAAAGCAATCAATTTTTCCATCTGCTTGGAAAAATGCAGTGTTAGTTCCGATTTTCAAGGCAGGGGAACCTACTGATGTAGCTAACTATAGACCCATCAGCATTTTGCCGGTGACATCAAAGATTGCAGAAAAATTGGTAACTGAGCAGTTAACCGACTTTCTAAATTCTGGACAAACACTTCATCCAATGCAATTTGGTTTTAGAAAAATTATTCGACCGAAATGGCTACCTGCTATTTTGTTGAAAAAATCAAATCAAAACTAGACAGTGGGAGTGCTGTAGGAGTAGTTTTTCTGGATTTAAAAAAAGCCTTTGATACAGTAAATCATAATGTTCTTCTCTCTAAGTTGTCAAATTAAAATTTTTCTGATGCTGCTATGAACTGGATGGAGTCCTATCTTACCATGAGAAGACAAAGTACCAGAGTTGGGAATAAAATGTCATCATTCAGTAACTGTTCTGTTGGTGTTCCGCAAGGCTCAGTCTTAGGCCCTTTGTTATTCAGTTTATATGTTAACGATTTACCGCTAGCATGTCCTCAAGTTCACACCCAAATGTATGCAGATGACACGGTCATTCTGGCACATGGAAGAGACAGATACGAAGTGGCAACCAAATTAACAGCAGCAATGGCAAAAATTGCTACATGGCTCTCTGAGTGTTGCATGACACTAAACGTCAGTAAAACTGTGTGTATGTATTTTTATATAAGGAAAAATGAAAATCAGCCAGATGTTGTAAATGGGGAAAAAATCCAGATTGTGTCACACTTTAAATATCTGGGAGTTATTCTTGATTCAAAGTTGTCTTTTAAGAAACATATAAAGCAGGTTTGTAATACTGTTAAATTTAATTTAAGAAATTTTAGACACATTCGTAATCAGTTACCTTTAGATGCTGCCAAATTGTATATGCATTCAATGATTGTCTCACATTTTACATACTGCATCACAAGTTGGTCACAAACTGGAAAAACAATACTTGCTCCACTACAAACGCTATATAAACAAACTCTCAAAGTACTAGATAAAAAGCCATCAGGATATCACTACTGCAATATCATTCAAAAGCATAAACTCTTGACTTTTGAAAATTGTATGTGCTTTGCCAATGTTTGTTTAGTGTACAAAGTAATTAATAATCTGGCTGCGTCCCCATTACAGGAGTTCATAATATTGCTCTCAGATAGTCGGAGAACAACCAGGGCGACCAATAGAGGTCACTGTGCCGTACAGCGCAGACGTACTGATTTTGGCAGATCAGCCTTCTCTATCAGAGCCTCTAAGTACTGGAACTTAGTCCCAAATGAGATTAGAGACATTTGTACATTTACTAGTTTTAAATATAAAGTAAAATTATGGCTAAAATCTATACAATCATGTACCCATTAATCATAAATTCAAAAAACTCATTTTTTTGTCGTATCCTAATAGTGTTTATTAATATTGCACTTTATTTTGTTCTGTTTTTCTGTTTTATTGTGCTTTTTTAAGAATGTGAAATTTTGTTGTCTGAGAGGCTACTTGCGTGATGACGTTTTATGGTATATTTATATGGTTTGTTGGATTGTTAATTGTATGTTACTTTTTCCTGCCCAGGGACTACAGATGAAATTTAGCTTGTAGCTAATTCTGGTATGGCTGAGTGCCATACACTGTCCCTGTTAAATAAATAAATAAATAAATGTCAAGTCAAGTCATATTAATCAATTTGTATTGCACTATTCCCAACAAACATAATTTCAAAGCAGCTTTACAGAAACTTATGCTGTAACATAAAATTAAACTGTTATGTCAGTAATGTCATAAAGTGCCATCAGGAAATACAGTTGCCATGAAAGGGGTGTACGTGGTCTGCCTCAATCTTTAGGTAAGTGGTACATGTCAAAGTAATATCCACATGAATGCCAGGACCCAAAATTTCCCAGCAAAACATTGCCCAGAGCATCACACTGCCTCCGCCAGCCTGCATCCTACTGCCATCTCTTCCCCAGTTAAACGACACACATGCACCCAGCCGTCCACATGATCTAAAAGAAAACGTGATTCATCAGACCAGGCCAGCTTCTTCAATTGCTCCATGGACCAGTTCTGATGCTCACATGCCCATTGCAAGCGCTTTCGTCGGTGGACAAGGGTCAGCATGGGAAGTCTGACCAATCTACGGCTATGCAGTCCAATACGCAGCAAGCTGCAAATCACTGTGTGTTCTGACAACTTTCTATCATGGCCAGCATTTCGTTTTTCAGCAGTTTGTGCTACAGTAGCTCTTCTGTGGGATCGGAACAGACGGGCTAGCTTTCGCTCGTTTTTGAGATGCTCTGACCCAGTCATCTTGCTATCACAATTTGGCCCTTGTCAGTGTCGCTCAGATCCTTACGCTTGCCCATTTTTCACATGAAATTCACATGAAATTCAAGAACTGATTGTTCACTTGCTTTCTAATATATCCCACACCTTGACAGGTGCCATTATAACAAGATAATAAATCATCAGTTATTCACTTCACCTGTCTGTGGTTTTAATGTTGAGGCTGATCAGTGTGTGTGTGTGTGTGTGTGTGTGTATACAGTATATAGACATACTTTGGGATATATATATATATTAGGGCTGTCAATCGATTACAATTTTTAATCGAATTAATTACATGGTGTCCCGATGAATTAATCGCGATTAATCGCATATACAAATATTTGCTGAGAATAATTCAATACATAATGATGAAATCATTATACATAGTTATCGTTAATATAAAAAAATTATATATATATATAAAATACAAAAATTTTCAGATAATTAAAATGATTTACATTCCTGTAGCAGAAGAGTTCATCATTGATAAAACAATATAAAAGTGGCTTTAGAATACAATGTATTGTTTACTACCATATTATTGATCATACGTCAATTATTGGCATACAGTTCACAGCAATCCATTTCACAAGTGAATTTGTCAATCAGTTGGAGATTTATTATGAGGGTTTGTTTAAGACATTTTTTTTATTTTTTAGAAACAAGCCAGGGGTATACATAGGGTGACCACCTGGCTATTGCTCTGTTGCAGGTCAGCAGACCTGATTTTGCGGGACAAGTGGGAGAGATAACTTGCTATTATTGTACTAGGTGAATAAATATTGATTTTATATTAGATGTATTTTTGCAGTGATGTTAAATGTTAATGACAGTGCTGTGAACGTCACTCAGTTTGGCATAAGGTCTACGATACAAACTAATTTTAACAGCTCAGACCTACTCAATGTAAATATAATGAAGTGAAAATAATAATCTAATCATTAAAAAGCACATTTCCAAATAAGCACATCAATTCCATTATTAAAGACTAGAACGATTAAATGTGATCTTACCAGATTTAGTGCATCTTGCATTTCATTTTTTTGTCTGATCTGGCTGCTTCGAGTAGGGCCTTCTCATTCATTATGATTGAAGAACTCCTGGCAGGTGTAGGTGTTCACTTTCACCAGGAGTTCACTTTTGATGAGGTCCACAGATGCTCAGTTCCTTGTCTCTGTCCACGCAGCAGTCATCAGTGAAAACACCCTCTCCATGAATGCATTGGTGACAGGAATACTCAAAGCCAAAGATATCAGAGCTGTCATGTTTGGGGCACTGAAATGCTTCAGCAGAGCTGTCCGTGAAACATCAGTGGCATACCCTGCACTCTCCTTTTTTTAGGTTCACCTGTAACTGGTTTTAACCATGTATATATTGTCTCCAATTCTTTATTAAACGAACAAAGACACTTTTTCTGTTTTTTTTTCCAGTGTTTTCCCACTCTGGCAAGAAAAAAAGGCTGCGCTGCGCATGTTCAGTGTTTTCTTATTAACTTTTTTTTATAGTGATTTTGTAATTAAAGGACGATTAGATAAAATGATGCCGAAATAATAATAAAGATAAAAAATAATACATACAAAATTAATGGCATGGCAAAATATATGATCTGATTAAATCAATATATTCGTAAAACAGGTGTGCTGTTAAAATTGGAGACAAACAAATTGAATTCTTCACCCAGAGAAGAGGTGTCCGTCAGGGTTGCAATTTAAGTCCAACTTTATTTAATGTATATATAAATGCTGTTCAGTTGGATCAATGTGCTACTCATCCTCTCCCCCTCCTAGATGGAGAGGTGAAGTATCTGCTTTATGCTGACGACCTTGTTCTGCTGTCTCCTACTGAACAAGTACTACAGCTGCAGTTGGACAGTAGACAAATACTGTCAAAACTGGGCCCTAGCAGTAAACATGAAGAAAACAAATGTCATGATTTTTCAAAAATGGCCCAAGTGTCATGAAAATAAATACCAGTTCACTATAAATAATCATGTAATTGAACACAGCATGAGTTATACCTACCTTGGTATAACAATAACAGCATCAGGGAGTTTCAACATGGCAGTGAATGCACTCAAAGAAAAAGCTCAAAGAGCCCTAAACGCAATTAAGAGAAAATGTTATAATCTCCAAATTCCAATTAAAATCTGGCTGAATATATTTGATAGTGTCATCCAGCCTATTGTACTGTATGGTAGTGAAGTATGGGGTCCACTCAGTCATCATGGCTATACATGTTGGGACAAACACCCAACAGAATCTTTACATGCAGAATTCTGCAGATACATCTTACATGTACACAGAAATACACCAACAAATGCATGTAGAGCAGAATTAGACAGATACCCACTGATAATTAGCATTCAAAAGAGAGCACTTACATTTTCTACTCACCTTAAATCTGGCTCCCGAGACACCCTTCAATCCAAAGCCCTCCAAATCCAAGAGCTGAGCACAGAACAGAGTCCCCTACCTCAGTTGGTGCTGAAACTAATTGTCCCTCCTCAAACACACTTTGACCAGTCCCACATCAACACTGTTTTCCAAACACCAATCGGAGTAAACCAAATTATAACGCAATGCAAAGAAACCTATTTGGAACATTGGAAAGAAAAAACTAAAAGCCAAAGTCGATTAGAATGTTATCTGGCCCTAAACAGAGATTATGAGTTGGCAAAATATCTCTTTACTGTCAGAGATACAAAACAGAGACAGATCCTAACCAAATACAGACTCAGTGACCACAAATTGGCAATTGAAAAGGGAAGACACAAAAAATCATAGCAACCAAAAGAAAACAGAATATGTGGTCACTGTTGGACAGGTGAGGTCGAGACAGAAATGCACTTCCTCCTAAAATGTGAAATATTCAGTGAAATAAGGAATGTTTACCTAAACAAGTTTAGCTCTGAAACGTCAGACTTTAAAGACCTAAATTACCTCTCAAAATTAAAAATACTTATTCTTAATACTTAATAGCACATCTTGCTGCCCAGTATATATCAACATGCCACAACCTGAGGGACAGTGAAAGATCTGGACAAACACACACACAAGGTGATATGGTAAAATAAATAACAATAGTAATTTATATTATTGTTTATTACATTACAGTTACAGTTACAAATATATATTACTAATAATTATATTATATACTGTCCAAAATGTATTTTGATTTTATTTTATTTATTCTATATGATGCTTTGGCAACATTGTTTTTGAAACTTTCATGCCAATAAAGCCCATTGAACTGAATTGAAATTGATGTCTGAAAGAGTGTGCCCAAAATAAAAAAGAGAAACCAAGACAGACAGAGGATAGTGATACAGATAGAGACAGATGAGGAAATGAGAAAGTCAGTGTTTCCCAGCAGTGCTGCACTGCTGCTGAATTATGAGCGCCACTATTATCTATTGATATTTCAAATGGCTCATTAATATCCATGACGCAATATTAACACTTGCCAGCACCAGTCAGTTGCGTGCTTATGCTGCATGCAGTTAAATGGGACACTTGTATGAAGCGAAAGGTACCACACCATATAAATGCACGTCATCGTATAGGAGCCCATCAAAGGCAGTTTGCAGGAGAAGCAGGACACCTGACATTATACCTCTTCTAGCAGAAAGTCTTTTACTCTGATAACTTCTTTGACAAAGATAGTAGAAATATAGGGCTCCAGACTGGTCGCATCCACCGGTGAGACTTACGTTTCCCCCTTACGTTTTATAGGTCACACCGGTGCGACTACAGAGTTTGCCAACTCTCATTGTTTACACGCGATGCGTCTGTTTCTGTTTCGTATGAAAAATATTTAACAGCACTAGCCACTTCCCGGATCAATCATCAGCCGGTGTTCTGTCAATCTGTGCTACCTGCTCAGGATGTGCTACCAGCAGTAAAAACAGTGATGTGTGAAGCTAAAACATGAGTAGCACAAGTCAGGAGGCATGGGAGGACATGTCTTTATGTACTTTAACAGAAAAGTGTTAAAAACCTAGGTTGCTTATCTTGTCAGGCATATAATACCTATCAGGATGTGCTACCAGCATAACTATCATGTAGTGTGATATGGTGTGAGGCTATACTAATCCCTAACCCTAAAACTTTGTGATTATAGCGTTGCACATCCTGAGAGGTAGCATATATTTTCAGGAAACTGGTTTAATGAACAGATCACAAATCATTATTAACAGCACTGCGAGAAGCGTGGCGTGAAACTCTTGAATTTGGTTGTTTTAAAACCCTATGAAAACACTTATTGTCACTTGCCTCGCTGATTTAACGAGTATTTTGTTTTTATAGTTTCATAACAAAAATGCCATTGTTTGTTTTGTTGAAGTTACTTACTATTGTAGTGAGGCTCGTGGACACACTCACACCAGCACCGCTGCTGAAAACTAGAAAAACTCTGAGAAAGTAATAGAGTAAATGAAAAAAGTGAAAGTTTGTAAAAATATTGTTATATATGTTAGCTCATGTTAGTTCTTATGCATTAACAAGACTAATGTATACAAATTTTGATTTTAAACATGTCATAGTATATGTTTATATTAATATTAACAACGGTTACTTAATGCTGTAAAAGTATTGTTCAGTGTTAACAAATGGAACATTATTGTTTCCTGTATAACCTTTTCAATGTTGAAACACTTTCTCCTGTCCTATCCCAACTGAAAGTAAGCCATTAGTTGGTGGATTTCCCTGAAAAGTGTAAAGATTGTGGCTCTGTAGCAATTTCAAAACAGTGATCTGTTTGTTAGAACATCCCAATGAGGCCAACATAGCAAAATTAGTCCAACCAATTGCATGAGACCCTAATTGTTTTCATTGAGGTTTGTTGAGGTCTGTGGGTTACATTTTTTCATAAAGATTTTTTAAGTAAGATTTCCAAATTTAGCCGCTCTGAAGTGTTTTATATTTGTTTTGTTTTCTAATGTTAGATAAAGAAGCCAATGTTTCAAATATATGATTAAGGTTGTTTGTTGCTAAATTTATAGCATTAATGTCTGGGGTGAAATCAGTGGACATAAAATCATCCAGCATTTTAAATAAAATAGAATTGTTCATGTTTTCTTTGAATTGTTCAAGGTTGGATTGGTTCCATTTAAGTTTAGGTTTCAAAGGAAATTTCTCTCTCTCTCTCTCTCTCTCTCTCTGTCCCTCTTCTGTCTCAGCTTTTCCATTTAATTTCATCATCTATCTTAGTAGAGATTCAATTACAGCGTCAGACTAGTAGTGCAACAAACATACAGCAACTGTAAAAACAAAACTCTAGAAATGAATTAAGTGAATATTTTGTTGATCATAGGTTTCTCTTTCATAGGATTCAAGTTTTCTCTTTTCTTAGTAGAAATAATGGAGCCCTCAGTTATATTTCCTTTAAATGTCAACTTTGTCTCAGATGTTTGTCCTAAAATTTCTTAAGGAATTTAAAGGGGTAGTTCACCCCAATTGAAAATTCTGTCATCATTTACTCACCCTCAAAGTTTTTCTAAACCTGTATGACATTCTTTTGTGCAACCCAAAAGGAGATATTTTGCAGAGTGAGTCATTCACTTTCATTATATGGAAAAAAGATGCAATGAAATTGTAAACAGGTTTGAAACACATGAGAGTGATTTAATGATTACATCAATTAATTTTTTTAGTTAACCATCCGTTTTAAAACACAAATGAGACAATTGTTGTCACAAAGTGATTGCAAGGAGGTATAGAGCTATCATATTAATGTTAATAGAATAGCCTTCAGAATGTAGTCTTTCAACTGTTTAATGAGAAATGTTTGAGTTCACATTGAAATCTGTCAGCAGTTGGGTGTGGGACTATCTGTCTGCCGAACAATGGAACATGAGGAGAGTGATCAGGAAAAAAGTTTGGAAACAATCACTATTTTTTGCAGAAATTACACACTTCAGCTTTGAGACATTATTTAATATGTCTATTAAGCTGTTTTCCACATGATATAGTTGTCTGGTCCCACATTGTAGATGAAATCAGGCTTTACACATTGTAGGCGATACAATCCCTACTCTTTTGGTTTTGATTCCACACGTCCACATCTTTCATGTGAGAAGATGCAACATTAGATCTGTGGGAGAGCAGTAAGGTTAATGGAAACATACACACTTACAACTGAGCCTTGCATGCCATTTGCTCATGCTCACTTGTCTTTGGACTAACTATGCTCTGACTAGAAGAGAGAGATCATGAAATAGATTCTGACACAGTGAACTGGACACACTCACATTTCTTTACATTAATGATTTACCTGAAGTATGTAAAGATGTAAATATTCAGTTATATGCAGATGATGTAGTTATTTATATCCATGCAAAGAATTTTGAAAAAGCATCGATTACTTTGACCTCTGCTATGACTAATGTACAGGATTGGCTTATTAGGTCAGGTTTAATATTGAACACAAAAAAATCTGTGTGTATGATGTTTTCAAAACGGTTAGTAGAGATGACGCATTCAAATGTATTTATGGGAGGAGAGGAAATAGAAGTTGTGAAAGAGTTTAAGTATCTTGGAGTTACTTTAGATTCTACTCTCACTTTTAAAAGCCATGTAAAAAAGTTGTCTAATATTGTGAAATTTAATTTAAAGAATTTTAGGTATATTAGGTCCTTTTTGACAGTTGGTGCTGCAAGAGTGGATTTATATTCAATGATTTTTTCACATATGCAGTATTGCTTCAGTAGTTGGTCTTTCACGAGTAACTCAATTCTTAAGTCCATAGAAATACTGTATAAGAAGGCGATAAAAGTGTTTGATAAAAAAACCCTTTCATTTCACCACTGTAATATAAATAAGAAACATAATCTATTGAGTTTTGAAAATTTTAATTTTTTTAATTATGCGTGCTTTGTTTATAAGGTCTGCCATGGCCTTGCTCCACCTCCATTGAAGGAGTTTATTAAACAGAGGGGAGATTGTGGTATTGGTACCAGGTCTGTCAGTAGAGGGGACTGGGAAGTACCAAATAGGCGAACATCCTTTGGCCAGAAAGTTTTATCAGTGATAGGGAGCAAATATTTTAATAGTTTGCCACAGTCAATACGACAATGTTCTACTTATCACACTTTTAAAGAACATCTTAAGAAGTGGCTTATGAAAAATCAAGTGTGTAAACATTTTTCTTAGTAATTTTTGTGATGTGTTTTTATGTATTGTGTTTTTTAGTTGAGTCTTGTGTATAGTGAGTATTTGTTATTTGTGTGTACCTGCCTAGGGACTAGAGGTCAACCGATTAATCGGCCGATTTTTAGCATTTTTTACATAATCGGCATCGGCCAATATCCAAGTATATCAAGCCGATTATTAGGCAGGCGCATCTGTGGGCAGCCTACTGTTGTTGTGGAACACGTGTTCGACGCACGCTGCCATTAGAGTCATTTTCCAGCAGAGTGAGCAGACCTCATTCAGTGCCTAAGGAAGGAGCTAAGTTCCTTGGAGAAAACAGTAAGGACTAAATTTGTATAACTTCTTTATATTTAATTAAAAACTTTTGATATTTTACCGTCAACTTCCAGAAAAAATGCGACATGACATTCGGCTACTTTGGATATTGATAGCGTAGATGAAGTTGCATTATCACAGCAGAAGGGTGGCTATCATGTCACAATAAGGAAGCAAGAATTTTGCAATTACAGACAGTGAATCTGAGACTTTTATTTGTTCTGTTTGTGTGTCTTATATTTGAGAGGGTTGTCACTCAATGCTGATAAATAAGTAATAAAAATATACCAACGCAGTATAGGCTATTGAAGGACTGGCTTTGGTAAGCTCGGACTTTATCGGTTCTGCTGTCGGTACTGGAGAAATTAAGAAAATACATTTATTATTGCTATAAAGAGAAATTTATTTTATCTCGCCAGCCATTTCTAAGTATAATAATATGAAACCATTCGTCTGTGATGCAATTGAGCTAGAGAGAGTCAGAGAGAGCGAGAGAGATCTCGTGCACAGCGAGCACAACACAGCCCTGCTAAATGAGTGACAGAACTAAACATTCAAACGTAGCCTGGTTTAGATCTGTGATATTAGTCTGATTTTATTTTATATTTCACCTTCCAAAGATTATAAAATGAATATTTATACATAGCTAAGCCGCATTCTGTCTAGCACAACTTCCTTCCCTTCACAGCGGTGCACTGACATTTCTCCCTAAAACTCAAACTTAACGTCAGAATCAGCACGATCGGTGATTGTTGTAAAATGCAGTCCAGCTACTGTTGCTAAATTGCGGGACGCGTTTAATAATAAAAAGAGCGCAAGAGATACCATTCCCAAGGTACCAGACCACAACGAGACAAGCAAACTATAGGCTACTTTGGGTTTCATGTGCGCATCTAAACGATCAAATATACACAAAAATATGTCTAAACGACCGGCTTGGAGATTCACTTAAACACAGTTTATGTCTTAAATGGACGTAGTTATGGAAATAGTTGGGGAGAAAATATGCTGCATCAGGAGCCTATTAGATCTGAACTCGTTCTTAAAGGGGAAGCTGTCTATTAAACATGTGACGATTGAGCCATTGCGAATCAAACAACAAAAGCCAAAGAGAAAATCACTTACAGCTCTTGAATGAATAACTTCTGCATTAATAAGCATTAATCTATCTATGATAAACTATGCAGTGTTATTTTACAATTGATTACTAGATTATTAGATTTCTTTTTAGACAACACCTGAACAGTAATGTTAGTAGACCTTCCTGAAATTAAATCACTGTGCCTATATAACGTTTATATTTGTGTAATATATATATATATATCTAACAAAAATAACCGTTAAAGTACCGGATCGATAAGCAGTATCGGTAAGATTGTAATACCATTAAAACCTTAACGATACCCATCCCAAGTTATGCCTGTGCTTCTCTTGGATGCTCTGAATATTGGATTACGTGTCTGGATTGCCCCTTAATTAAAGCTGCATTTGGATCTCAACCTTCGTGTCTTGGAGCAGTTCGTAACACCTGCTTTATTTATTTAATATATTTGTTATACATTATTTATACAATATGTTTTTACATTATACATTTTTTATTTAAATGCCAAGTGTTCAATAAATGTATTTGTTGAGAAATTTTGTCTATCTTAAGTAATTATTTGTGTTACATTTTATCTTTCAAATAAAAGGTTGAAATAAGAGGTTAAAAACAAGCACATATCGGCCAAATATCGGCCAAAATAAATCGGCTGACCCGGATTTCAAAAGATCGGCATCGGCCTGAAAAAAAAACAATATCGGTCGACCTCTGCTAGGGACTACGGAGGTAAATTAGCAATACTGCTATAATCCGGCTTGTTTACATCTTGTATTCTGTACAAATGTTCATCAACATGCTTTGTCCCTATCAAATATTAGAAACTCACTCACTCTTACTGCACCTATTGTTGGACCGAGAGCTGCCCATGGAAACAGTGCAGGCTGAGACCTGTGTAAATAGACCCATCCATCCCAGTGTGAGTGCGAGTGAAAAGGTAGTTTAATGATGATCCTGCATATGTGTGTGTGTGTGTGTGTGTGTGTGTGTGGGCTCGGGTTCAGAGAAAGCTCTTTTAGAGCGGGTACTTGAGACCATTACACTACTTCAATCTGCTCCTCTTTTAACCGCTGTATTGATTCTCCGTAAGAGCCTCCAAACTACCAATATTCAGGGCTGTAAACATGCCACACAGTGTGTGTGCATTTGTGTGTACATGTGATGATGTAGTAGGGTTCATTTGGGATCAATGTGGAGGTCCAAGGTTAATGTTTTGAAAATACAGCTCAATTAAGGTGTGCAGGTTTGCTGATTTTTTTTACTAGAGAACAGACAATTGAGAGTGTTTTGGAGATTAACTGAAACTGTGAAGTTCAAGATTAAATGAGTGTCTTTATTTACTCTGTCTTTATTTGGTATTCAGCACCTTGATCACACTTAAGAGCATCTACACACTAGAGAAACATTGCCAGAGTGTTTGGAATATATGTGTAAGATTCAATTTCACGGTGTGAAAAGAGGGCCAGTTTTACATAAAGCATCAATAACGCTAATTTTATTTTTGCAAACAAAACTGTGTCACTTTAAGGTTTTTTAAAGTTGAAGTTGTATTTAACTTGACACAGTGTCTAAAAACATGCTGCTCCTATGTAAAACATTGAACAGTTATGTGCTACAGACAAAGACGTCCATCTAGCACATGTTTACAGCACATCATTTTCAGAGTTTTTTGCTCAGTATCCATTGAAATCAGTGGAGTTACAGCATTCTCCAATTCCCTGAGGCTGGAAACATTCTCTATGAAAATATGTAATTGGTTTTAGCTATGCAAACTTGCATTTTTGCAATTCAAAATGTGTCATACCTCATCTGATAACCCAACACAAGTACATGTTACATTCTTAGCAACATTAGCATAAGGGGCTGTTCATTTTAACTTAGCACAGCATTTACAAAAACCTGCTGCTCTTACAGTATGTGAGAAATGGAAAAAACACCATGATGTGACGCAATGGTCAAAGATGTCCTTTTAGCGCATGTTTACATAGAAAAACAAGTACAAACAGAGCAGATGCATGGAAAAACTTGTGTGGTGTGAACAGCACCAAAATTGTCATCTTCTACAAACAGTTTTCTCTTTCAGTCATGGCAGCTCAACAATTAAAGACAAACATGCAACGTTAGCTTAAGTCAATATGGTAATAGCAAGCTTCCTGAATAAATGGCCCAGACATTTGTAGGTAATGCCCTGGCCTGTTGAGTACTAACGGTTTGTTACCACCAGAGCAACACAAGAAAGATGGCTAAGCATGGCCTTACATTCATCGTATTACTCTTAAAGGAATATTTCGGGTTCAATGCAAGTTAAGCTCATTGACAGCATTTGTGGATAATGTTGATTACCACAAAAATACATTTTGACTCGTCCCTCCTTTTCTTAAAGGTGGGGTATGTGATTTGCAAAACGGCCGGCAGATTTTGAAAATACACAACTCTAAGGTCCTACCTTCTCTCCTCCAACGCTGGCCCTGACTCCACCCATTCGAAAAACATGGACGCGCAATCATGCACGAGCGAAAACTCAGATGCGCAGTGTTCTAGCAGTGTTCTAGACTCACTAGTCAAACAGTGCATTCACCTGTCAGACAATTTTTCAGAGCAAATTGTTGACACAGCAGGAGGAGGGGTTCGCATACCACTCTTGAAAGGTGTAGAGCTGATTTTCTCATTACTGTAAAAAAAAAAGAACATAGCCAGCCCTGGCATCTGTACAGCGGTCTTCTATTCAAAACAGGATTCATAGAAATGTGGAACAACCCCACTAGCACTATAAAAGCTCTATTCTCCATACATAAATACAATCGCTTCCTGTTACTGGGTCACGAGCTTTGAGTATGCGCATCGAACGGGACACGCGCGCCAGGGTGGTGGGGGAGGGGGCATGGTACGACCGTTTGATTGACACATTTTCTGTCCAATGATTCTAGATGGTCTTGAAAATGATCGGCTGGAGTTTTTCGAGTCCTGCCCGTTCCACAGATGATTAAATTGCTTAATTTTCATTTCAGTGCTTCTAATTTACAGCCAGTAAGTGGGTTAGGAATAGGATTTCAAGTTATTTTGAAAAAATGGTCAAAAAAGAAAATCACATACCCCACCTTTAAATAAAAAAAGCAAACATCGAGGTTACAGTGAGGCACTTACAATGGAAGTAAATGTGGCTCTGTAGCAATTTCGAAACAGTGATCTGTTTGTTAGAACATCCCAATAAGGCCAACATAGCAAAATTAGTCCAACCAATTGCATGAGACCCTAATTGTTTTCTTTACATCATCTAGTTTTACTTTATTTTTCTTTGAGGTTTGTTGAGGTCTGTGGGTAAAAATTTTTTATAAAGCTTTTTTAAGTAAGATTTCCAAATTTAGCCACACTGAAGTGATATTTCTGATTTGGGGGTTTCAGTGATTTGTTTTATATTTGTTTTGTTTTCTAATGTTAGATAAAGAAGCCAATGTTTCAAATATATGATTAAGGTTGTTTTTTATAATTTATAGCATTAATGTCTGGGGTGAAATCAGTGGACATAAAATCATCCAGCATTTTAAATAAAATAGAATTGTTCATGTTTTCTTTGAATTGTTCAAGGTTGGATTGGTTCCATTTAAGTTTAGGTTTCAAAGGAAATTTCTCTCTCTCTCTCTCTCTCTCTCTCTCTCTCTCTGTCCCTCTTCTGTCTCAATAGCAAGCTTTCTGAATAAATGGCCCAGACATTTGTAGGTAATGCCCTGGCCTGTTGAGTACTAACGGTTTGTTACCACCAGAGCAACACAAGAAAGATGGCTAAGCATGGCCTTACATTCATCGTATTACTCTTAAAGGAATATTTCGGGTTCAATACAAGTTAAGCTCATTGACAGCATTTGTGGTATAATGTTGATTACCACAAAAATCCATTTTTTGGAGGGTTTAATGGTAGAAATTTGAAGCTTATAATTTTATAAAAGCACTTATATTAATTATTTTGTTAAAACTAATGTGTTATTTCAGATGTAAAGTTGTTTAAATGGTCATTTTTACAGTCATTTTGGGGTTTGTTGAGATTACATTGTCATGGCAACTAAATTGTCAAATTGGCTATAACTTTACACAGGAAAGGTTAGTGAGTAATTTTGTCACACTAAAATCATGTCACACTCATATTGTGTTTTGTGGCTAAACTTTTGAAAAATTTAGTATTTTCACTTTCAAAAATTGGCCCCATTCACTTTCATTTTTAGTGTACACTGTAACAGATTTTCCTCTTTTTTTTTTAAGAAAAGGTGGCAAAATACATTTTTCTGGTAATCAATATTTTGCCACAATTGCTGTTGATTGAGCTTAGTTGAACCCAGAATGTTTCTTTAATCCTCATTTCAGTCATGTTTTTGTCCATTGTCACCAATACCAATGCACTCCTTTTACCTTTTAGCCAGACGGAAATGTCCTCTCTCTCTTCTGTAGTGTCCTGTTTCACCTTCTCTTTCTCTAACTGTGCCACATTCTCACTTCTGTTTCTGTGGTCTGTTGCTTCATTTTTATTTCTCCTCTTCCTCATCCCTTAATTCCTCCCCTTCACTTCCCTGAATGTGTTCATCCATCTCTGTCTGTTTTTCATCATCTTTCTCCTTGAGACATGTGCGCACAGTCAATGCTAATTCAATTTTAATTCATGACACATGGCCTGTGCTGAAGTCAAAACCCCTTAGAATGGAACCCGTGAATCAGATCACTGCTTCACCCTGTCTCTCTCTCTCTCTCTCTCTCTCTCTCTCTCTCTCTCTCTCTCTCTCTCTCTCTCTCTCTCTCTCTAAGTTTCAGATCAATTCAATTCAGCTTTATTGGCATGACAATTGGAGTATAGTATTGCCAAAGCATTTTAAGGTTATGTAAATACAAACTGTTATTGATAAGGTAATAATACAAAAATAAATACAACAATTAGTATTAATAAAAAAAATAACATTTAAATACTAAGAATAATTAAATAGAATAGAAAGACATATATATACAAAATAGGAGAATATACACAATATAAATTAAATGTATACATTGAATTAGTTATGTCTAAAATGTAAATGGCAGACACATATTTAGCAGCTAGTGTGACCTGTTGTTGTCCTTTCCAAGTATATAGAGGAATTTCTCTGTATCACCGAGTATAAGGAATGATGGATTCAGTGTTTGAAATATGGGGGAAAACATTTCTCTCGCAGTGTGGTGCTTGGGACAGATGGCACTTTTGTGGTTCTATTTAGGGCTGAATACTTTTGGTGTTTGTTTTGGAGGTCAAATTAAATTTGTAATGTTTTATCATGGGTATCTTTTAGATTTTTCTCAATGTCTTTAACATTGATTTTAGGGTTGTACCTGGAGTCAATCATGGGTTGAATTTTATTAACTAAATTAAGAGCCAGTGTATTTAGAGGATGAGACACTGGAGGGATCTCACTGACGAGGAGGGCTTTATATTTTATAGACTCAGGATCATACTGATGGAGGTGATTCCAGAATTAAACAGATCTCATCTGTATTTCAATGTTTAGTTAATATAAGCCTAATTCAGTCCTGCAGATGGTATTGGAAGTGCCTGTGCCTCAAAAATATTCTTTGCAAATGCCAACAAAATATTTTCTACTACAGTTTTATAACAGTTTTGAAAATGTAAGACTGGTCCCCAAATTTCACATCCATATAATAGAATTGCTTTAATGACTGAGTTGTATAATTTAATCCATGTTTTAATTGGTAATTTCATATGACCGAATCGTGATTTAATTGCATGAAATGCCCTCCGAGCCTTTTCACTCAATGCTTTTACAGCCAGACTGAAACCATTACATAATTTTTGAGGTAACCATCAGTTTTAAAACATAAATGAGACAATTTTTGTTACACAGTGACTGTAAGGAGGTATAGAGCTATCATATTAATGTTAATAGAATAGCCTTCAGAATTTAGTCTTTCAACTTTTTAAGAAGAAGACATGTTTGAGCTGACATTGAAATCTGTCAGCAGTTGCAAGCACACACACACACACACACACACACACAAAGACACATATATATCGTTTCATCTTCATTGCTCCGAGGGGAGCTGTGTTCAGTAAACTTATTTAACTTGCAGTAAAGAGAGCGAGGGAGTCAAAGAAAGATTCAAAGGAAGTGAGAGAGAGAGAGAGAGAGAGTGAGTGAGAGAGAGAGTCATATCTTCATTGTTGTTCAGAAGATAGAGGAATAAACAACAGTGCGTGTGTGTTTGTGTGTGTGTGTGTGTGTGTGTGTGTGTGTGTGTGTGTGTGTGTGTGTGTGTGTGTGTGTCCGGTTCTTTGGTCTCTGTGCAGACGTGACTGAAAAGAAAATCGAAAAAGGCCAGACTGAACTGATATATTGGAGGGGATGAAATACTGTGTATTGAAAATCATATCCGCACCCTCTGTTTAATAAATAAACTCTCCAGGGTTGTTTTAAAACTTTACGTGCTATCGACAAATGCCGGAAAGTGGCACTGTGAATAAGTGTAAGTTTATTTGTAGCATTAGTACAGTTCAAAACAGCTCAAACTCACCATCAGAGTGGTGACATTGAGTGACTGCATGGATATAGAGAGAGAAAGGAAGAGAAAAATGGTACGGAGAGACGTGAGATGTAGAGAATGAGCCACAGAGGGAGTGAAGGCGAGAAGGAAGACAAGACAGAGAGATTGGTTGGTTTCTAATTGCCTGTGGCAAATGGGCTTTGAAACGAGGGGAAGTGAGTGGAGGTGTGTTTGATTTACACTCTCTCACACCCACACATACACACTGGTGATGGTGAGTTGAGCAGTGATGAGGTCAGCTTTGAGAGCAGGTAACAGCAGTAGCCGAACGCTTCCTCGCCTACACATATCAATTCCTTAGCAAATTTAAAACCAGACACACTCAGCAATGTCTTTCTCACTCTTTCTCGTTCTTTTAGCTGAAACACAAACCCAGGCGTTAGACAAAGTTTGGTTAATTAAGATCTGCAGCCTGTTTCAAGAAACCCCTTAAGTTAAAAAATAAATACAAATCCCTTACTGGCAAAAGCCTAACTAAGAGTTTTCTTAACCAAATGTAACCCTTTGCAACTGGGCTTGTTCTGAACTTCAAGAGTGTTTGGCTGCAAAGAGAAGAACTGCGTTCAGTAAATGTATCATGGTCCATCCATCCATCCATCTTCAACCGCTTATCCGAAGTCGGGTCGCGGGGCAGCTGCTCCAGCAGGGGGCCCCAAACTTCCCTATCCCGAGCCACATTAACCAGCTCTGACTGGGCGACCCCAAGGTGTTCCCAGGCCAGTGTGGAGATGTAATCTCTCCACCTAGTCCTGGGTCTTCCCCGAGGCCTCCTCCCAGCTGGACGTGCCTGAAACACCTCCCTAGGGAGGCGGCCAGGGGGCATCCTTACCAGATGCCCAAACCACCTCAACTGACTCCTTTCAACGCAAAGGAGCAGCGGCTCTACTCCGAGCTCCTCACGGATGACTGAGCTCCTCACCCTATCTCTAAGGGAGAAGCCCGCCACCCTTCTGAGGAAGCCCATTTCGGCCGCTTGTACTCGCGACCTAGTTCTTTCGGTCATGACCCAACCTTCATGACCATAGGTGAGGGTAGGAACAAAAATTGACCGGTAGATCGAGAGCTTTGCCTTTCGGCTCAGCTCCCTTTTCGTGACAACGGTGCGATAGAGCGAGTGCAATACCGCCCCTGCTGCCCCGACTCTCCGGCCAACCTCCCGCTCCATTGTCCCCTCACTCGTGAACAAGACCCCGAGATACTTGAACTCCTTCACTTGGGGCAAAACCTCATTCCCTACCTGGAGTACGCACTCCATCGGTTTCCTGCTGAGAAATGTATCATGGTGTGGAGGTTTATTATGCTTTTATTTATAATGGTTCATTATGGTTCATTTTGCTTTGAAGTTCTAGTTTGAGTTTTAATAGTAGTCGGGGGGGGGGTCTTTTCTATATTATTCAAAGATAGTCTAAAATAAGGCTTTTGAGATTAACTAAATCTGTATGTCTTCATGTATAGTTTTATTGGGTTTTTCTTTCATACTATAGTGCACATTTACAGATCTTATTAAGAGTAGTGTCATATTAAATTTCATCAATGGCATGCACGATATTAAGCTGTTTTGAGGTAGATCATATCTAGCACTCAATTTCTGGAGTTTACTGAAATGTTTTGATAAGATTTTGGTTCAGTGTTTCTTTAGCTGAGCGATCAACACCAATTTAAATAAAACAACATTGAAGACACTGTATTCTATGTTTCTATCCCTCACAGTCTTATTTTCATTCTTTTAAAAAATTTAATATGCCACTTCTTTGAACAAGGTTCCTAGTTTTAGGTTAGATTATGTTATTTTGGTAACTCTCATTTAATTTTTGAATTCATAAGCTGCTAGTTTTTGTCTTTATAAGTTTTTGTTAACTGTAATAGATGGTCCAATTTTATGCTGATCAGCCACAACATTAAAACTACTGGCAGATGAAGTGAATAACATGTATTATCTTGTTACAATGGCACCTGTCAAGGGGTGGGATTTATTAGGCAGCAAGTGAACAGTCAGTTCTTGAATTTCATGTGTTGGAAGCAGGAAAAAGGGGCAAGCGTAAGGATCTGAGCGATTTTGATAAGGGCCAAATTGTGATGGCTAGACGACTGGGTCAGAACATCTCCAAAACGGCAGGTCTTGTGGGGTGTTCCCTGTATGCAGTGGTAATACCTACCAAAAGTGGTCCAAGGAAGGACAACCGGTTAACCGGAAACAGGGTCAGTGCTGAAGGCTCACTCAATTGCGTGGGGAATGAAGGCTAGCCCGTCTTGTCCGATCCCACAGAAGAGCTACGGTAGCACAAATTGCTGAAAAACTTAATGCTGGCCATGATAGAAAGGTGTCTGAACACACAGTGCATCGCAGCTTTCTTTGTATGGGGCTGCATACCTGAAGCTGCAGAGTGCCAATGCTGACCCCTGTCCACCACCAAAAGTGCCTACAATGGGCATTTGAGAGTCAGAACTGGACCATGGAGCAATGGAAAAAGGTGGTCTGGTCTGATGAATCATGTTCATGTCTGGTCATGTTTTCTTTTAGATCATGTGGACGGCCGAGTGCATGTGCTTCATTTACCTGTGGAAGAGATGGCATCAGGATGTACCATGGGAAGAAGGCAGGCCAGCAGAGGCAGTGTGATGCTCTGGGCAATGTTCTGCTGGGAAATTTTGGGTGCTGGCATTTCATGTGGATGTTACTTTGACACGTACCACCTACCTAAAGATTGTTGCAGACCACGTACGCCCTTTCATGGCAATGGTATTCCATGATGGCAGTGGCCTCTTGAATGGTTTGAGGAACATAACAAAGAGTTCAAGGTGTTTAATTGACCTCCAAATTCCCCAGATCTCAGTCCGATTGAACATCTATGGGATGTGCTGGACAAACAAGTCTGATCCATGGATGCCCTACCTCGCAACTTACAGAACTAGGATCTGCTGCTAACGTCTTGGTGCCAGATACCACAGGACACCTTCAGAGGTCTTGTGGAGTCCATGCCTCGACGGATCAGATCTGTTTTGGTGGCACAAGGGAGACCTAGATGATATTAGGCAGGTGGTTTTAATGTTGTGGTTGATCGTGTATATTAGGTGTCTTTAACTACTACTAACGTTAAAATACATAAAATACAATGTATTTATTTTGTAACTACATGTTGTTCTGCATATTTCTCACAAGATACAAATTTGCTGATACTGAGGTTAAGGTACATGAAGGTTTTGGAGTAGTTGTAGGGTTAGGGGTTGGGTTTAGGGTTGGGGTAGGGTTAGTTGTAAGGTTAACAGTATGATTACAAATGTAACTGAATGCAGATATTTCAAATGCAGCAACACATATGTACATAATAAGTACAAGGTATCAAATTCTTAAGTTCAAAGTATTTAAATATTTCTAATATAAATTGGTCCTAATAACCTTTGGTGGGGCATATTTGAAATTGCATGAGTATGTAAGCCAGTGCCAGAGGCTGTATAATGTCACTGAATTTAATAATATGTCAATAATTCACCACTGTTGAGAAGGAAAGAGATGACGAGTGAAGAGAAAATTAGAGAGAGAGAGAGTAAGAAAGAGAGAGAGAAGATGAGGCAGAACAGAAGTATTTGACTGAATAATTAGCAGAGAGAACAAAGAAAAAGGAAGACTTATAAAAATTGCAACCTGTTGTAACATCTCTTATAAAGATATTATTTTGATTTGCCCATTCATGAGCGATATGATGAGTCAGAGAGAGGGAGAGCATCATCTAGATTCATTATGGTGCTGCCCTGTGGCCTGTGTTCTCATATGTGAATATTGAATTAGGAGGAGAAATGGCCTCACAGGCTCATACACACACTCACACACACACACAAACACAAACACACACACACGTTTGTTTTTCTATCATAGTGGGAATTTTCCATTGACTTCTAGTGATTTTATGTCAGGGCATATTAATAGGGTATATTAAGTTTTACTATCCTTGTTGTCATTCGAAGCCTGACCTACAAATACATATTTTCTTAATTTAATTAATTAATACCATATACCTCTATTTTTTTATATAAAGCTAATTATAATTATTATAGAGTCTCTAGACTAACCCTAACCTTTCCCTTATAAGAACATTTTTTGTTTTGAATCATTTTTCCAAGTGAGGATGCCCCCAAATGTCCCCAAGGGGAGATTATGTCATATTGAACTCTTTTCTGGAGACAATATAAGTACATACACACACTCCAGCAAACATATGTGTATATGCTTTGGTCTGAATGTTATTAAACACTCTTACTTTTACTCCACCGTCATCAGTGAATCAGCAGGTGTCCTTTATACAACTCGGCATGTGTGTGTTTGTGTGTGTTAATGCAAACCTCACATGTTTTGTCAACTGTTCACAGGACAGATGCTCTCCTTTAATTAAACGGATTGAGGGGGTTAATTAGAAGAACAGAAAAGAACAGCAAGGGAAGCCAAGTGAGCTGCTGTTTCTCCTGTGGTGCTGATTCAGCTCTGCAATCTCTCTCTCTCTCTCTCTCTCTCTCTCTCTCTCTCTCTCATTACACATATGAGCTGTAGGCACAATTTTCCGGTGTCAACAGTAAGACATTTTCTGTGAGGTGCATTGCAATGTTAGATTTCTTTGTGTGTACTTGCAACATTTGATTAATGAAGTGAATTTAAATGCTTATAGGAGCAAGTAGTATTATTGCTATTCTTCTTTTACGTTTCTTGTAGGGGCTTGGCCTCTTTTCTCTCTCTCTCTCTCTCTCTCTCTCTCTCTCTCTCTCTCTCTCCCCACCTGGTAGTACTCTATTGACATTGATCTGAGCCTTGATCTTGCTCTAACCTGCTGTCCCAAAATCTCTTACTGCCTAGCTCAGCAGCTTGCATCCTGCACTCACACACCCCATGCTGTCTGTAGTATACCCATACAAACAGATTAGCATGTGAATCTCATAAACTCTCACAGAAATCTATTTATTAAAAAAAAAATAAATAAAAAAAAAAAAAAATATATATATATATATATATATATATATATATATATATATATATATATCAAATAGAGAGTTAATAACTCTGAGCTGAGGAGAAAGTGTTCCAGTCCATTTTAAATTCTCCAGAATTATTTTTAATTATTTGTAATCTCCCACAGTAGTGTTAACATTTCTTTCCTTCATCAACCCCCTAGTGGACATTAACACAACTGCAAAACTTCAACCACCTACTATGTAATCCCTAATCAGTGCTCTGGTCAACTACAAAGATTTAATGTGTAAAACAGTGATTAAGAGTGTTGTTGTTTTAGGTGTTTAAGTTTTTTGTTGAACTCAGTTCCTTCTCTTCTATGGTATTTTATGTAGTTTATTCTGAAAATGCTAAAGAGATATACTTGAAATCTAAGTGACACTCTATCTATCTGTCTGTCTGTCTGTCTGTCTGTCTGTCTGTCTGTATGTCTGTCTGTCTGTCTGTCTGTCTGTCTGTCTGTCTGTCTAGTGACAATAGTAGCTTATACCAACAAAGTTACCACAGTTTTATTGTAATTGCAAAAAGTAAAACAGCTAATTTTTTCATCTTACAACCAATACATGTATTTGCTATGAAATTTATATTTTTTTCTGTTTGCTATTTGAAATTAATTACCAACACCATCATTAGCATAAAAGACAGAACTGAGATTGAGTGAGTGAGTGAGTGAGTGAGTGAGTGAGTGAGTGAGTGAGTGAGGATCAGAAGGGAGTGTGAATGGGGAGAGGCATAAAAGCAGCGTTTTTGATCTTCATTCAATAATTGAATTATAATCTCCCTGGAGAAGTGACCTAGAACTGAGCAGAAGAAACTAATATTCAGTTGAATAGCTACATACTGACACCCGCTGGTCTGTAATTGTTATTGCAGCAAAGGCAGCGTGTTTCCCGCCAACCTTCTCTTTTAATGGCGTGACATTGACAAATGAGTGCAGTGAAGAGGTGACAGCATTTGGGTTTTGGAATTCTGACACTTAGAACCTTTGGAGCAGTGGAACTTTCTAGCTGTGAGGTCGTCTGACACTCCCCTGAGATCAACATTTACACCTCTGGTCAACATTTACACTCCTGGCAGTTCATATACATTACTCGTACATTACTCGTACAATGTTACACACATACATCACCTCATATGCTGAATGATAAAACTCAATGGCTGTGCACTGGAGCAGTACAACAATATTACAACAGGTCCCAACACAGCCGTCTCTCATAACTTATTCAAGCTTGTACTGATTCTGCCTGAACCTCAGCCCAAACAACATACATCTATCATCATGTGAAAACACATTCTAAGTGTGTAATTTCTGTGTTTTCCAAAAATGCACCATTGTTTGGACCAAAAAATTGTTAAAGGCTTTTTGAAAAAAGAGATTGTTTGAAAGATTTATATAGGTATACCGGTACTAAAAAAAGGACTTATTTATTTATATGTTTCATAATAATAAATAATAAATCATAATACTTCTGAAAACATGAATTTGATCACAGGAGTCACATGGATTACTTTTATGCTGCCTTCATATGCTTTTTGGAGCTTTAAAGTTCTGGTCACCATTTACTTGCATTGTATGGACCTACAGCTGAGATTTGTGTATATATATATATATATATATATATATATATATATATATATATATATTATTATTATTATTATTATTATTATTATTAAGCAGAAGAAAGGCATAAACATCTGGGATGGCATGAGGGTAATTTATGAGATCATTAAAATTTTTGGGCGAACTACCCCTTTATCAACATCCCAAACTATGTGTGTGTGTGTGTGTGTGTGTGTAATGGATTCCATAATAACTACCTGCTTTGCCCTTTGTAATAGTTATACTGTAAGTGAAGATTAATTATCTATAAAAGAGTGCTCCACTCGGATCATCGGAGCATTTCCTCTCACCCTGTAAAAGAGAGGCCAGGAGGGTCTGTAAACTGAAAGGAATTCTTTTGTCATTTGTGAATGTGAATGTTGAATGTGAAATCACTTGCACCCGACCTCTTGCCATTTTAAATCTGATTTGCTTGACTTATTTTGAACGTGAGAGCATTTGTATTTGCTCTCACATTCAGCTTTTCTGTTGGAGAAAGAAAATTATTATTTTGCTCAATTGTATCCTGTTCTCTGGTGCCAACCTGTGTGGTTTCAGCAGCCATCCATTCAGCTAACATTTAAAAACATTTTGCAGCACGTCAAAGCTAGGAGTCTAGTAGTATTTGAGGAGATATAATGAAATGTGATAAGAGAAGACAGCAGTGTTCTGTAGTGTGACATTCTGTACATTATCTAAAACTATTTTGTGGTTTGTTTGTTTTTGTTAGCTAAATTATCATGCATGTTAACATTTTCAAGACTATTAATTGAAGAATCTGCATGGAACATCTGTTCCCCTTCTGTCACTCACTCAACATTGTGTTGAATGAAGTGACACAAAGGGTCTTCCTTGGGAGCCTCGCGTACCTCTGAACTTGAGAAAAGGACAATGAGAAATTGACAGAATCCACCTCCGGACATAGGGGTACATCTGTTAGTCAGATTTTTTCTTCGGAGCCGAGCGGTTGTGCAACAGCAAGCTGAGTTCACTGCTGTTCCACTCACCTCTACTGGCAAGAAGCACTGCTGTTGGATTCCAGCTGACGTTCTCTCTCTCTGCATGCTGTGCAGTCCACGTCCCTGAGCACTTTGACAGCACTTTCACTGCCTAAAAGAGCGTTTTCCCCTCCTAAAAGAGTTTGTTTCTCTAAAAAAGTTTGAGTTTTCACTCATAAAAGAGCAATACACAGACAGGTGTTGAACGTCCTTTTCAGGACGCATCTTTTTGAAGATGCCCTTCCGCCTCTGTGTAGTTCCTGTGGTCAATATCTCTCCAAGACCGTCGCCCACAGACACAGCCTCTTGTGCCTCAGCAGCAATCACATTGAGGCAGCATTTGTGGATGATTTATGCACTCACTGTGAGAACATGACCATGGCAGTGTTGCGGTCGCGGCTCTCCTTCCTCAAGGTGAATGCCACTTCAGCTGCCCATCCGCGTCGCTCCTTCTTCCCATGGGATTGAGGATGACCCAGCTGGCGATGAAGGCGATTTGGGGATGACGACAGGCTCGGTTTCACCGGGCAAATCACCACGAACTACCTGCCCCCCAATACGCTCGCTCGCTTCCGTCCAAGCTCGGGATGAGTCCGACTCGCCTGACGGCCAGCCGGCATTCTCCCTTGAGCCCCCGGAATTGGATGATGACATCACCGCTGCATCGGAGAGCGTCCAGGCGTCTGACGCAGAGGACTCGACTGGGCTGCCGCCTTTGGGCTAGCCCGCCCAGTCTATGCTTGCCTGGGCTGCTGTGAGCGTGGTCTGGAACCATTCGTCCTCCCCACAGCCTTCGCATCTCGACGACTGGTACCTCGGCTCGGGGCGCCGCTCACAGCCATGCCCTGACAGGCAGCTCTGCCTCAACCTAGGCCCAGCTCTCATCCACAGCGTCAAGCATCTCGCAGGCAGCGCACGTCCCCCGTCTCCAGGACCCCTTCCAGGACCAGGAAAGCTCTGAATTGCTACTGAGACGGGCGACCCATTCAGTTAGACGTTTGCTCCGGAGCTGGTACAAAAAACGGGAGAACTTTTCTTACATTATTTTCATTTGCCGCACCACCTTCGGGCTGAGAGCACGACTCTGCTTCTCAAGGATGTGATAGAGCCTGTCCCTCCAGCCGAGATGAGGTAGGGTTTCTACAGCCCTTACTTCATCATACCCAAAAAAGGTGGCAGGTTGCTACCAATCTTGGACTTGCGAGTTCTCAACCGGGCCTTACATAAACTCCTTGTGAAAATGCTCACAAAGAAACAGATTATAAGCTGAGTTCGACAGCCAGATTGGTTCGCGGTGGTAGACCTGAAAGATGCGTACTTCCACGTCTCTATCTTGCCTCGACACCGACCCTTCCTTCTCTTTTCTCGGCATGGAGTTAGACTCAGTCTCAATGACAGTGCGCCTCATCAACGAGCGCGTGCAGTCAGTGCTCAGGTGCCTTGCACTCTTCGAGCCCGGCACACCGTTTCCTATCAAACAATTCTAGAGGCTCCTAGAGGCCGCGGCACATACCGTGTGATAATCACCCCCTCCTGCCATCAGACTTCCAACCCTTGGACAGACCTCTGTTTTCTGCAAAGGGCATGCTGCCGCTGGCTCCTGGACAGGGCCCCGGCTGCATTGGCACATCAACTGCCTAGAGTTGCTGGCTGTATTCCTTGCCCTGCGGAAAGTTCTCCTGCTGATTCGGGGCAAGCACATCTTGATCCGTTCAGACAGCACCGCGACGGTAGCGTACATAAATCGTCAAGGTGGTGTGCGCTCTTGTTATATGTCATATGTCGCCCAACATCTCCCCCTTTGGAGTCAGCAGTGACTCAGGTCGCTGCGCACCACTCATATCCCTGGCAACCGCAACAGGACGGTGGACTCGCTTTCGTGACAGGTTTCACCCAGAGGAGAGTGGAGGCTCCACTCCCAGGTGGTCCAGCTGATTTGGGACCGATTTTGCATGGCACAGATAGATCTCTTTGCCTCCCAGGACAACTCCCACTGCCTGCTCTGGTACTCCCTGACAGAAGCCCATCTCAGGACAGACACACTGGCACACAGCTGGCCCCAGGGGCTGTGCAAGTATGCATTTCCCCCAGTGAGCCTTCTTGCACTGGTGCTGTGAAAGGTCAGGGAGGATGAGGAACAGGTCACCTTGGTGGCTCCTTATTGGCCCACCCGGACCTAGTTCTCGGATCTTATGCTCCTCGTGACAGCAACTCCCTGGAAAATTCCCCTGAGGAGGGACCTTCATTCTCAGGGACGGGGCACCCACGCCCAGACCTCTGGAACCTCCATGTCTGGCCCCTGGATGGGACGCGGAAGATCTAAGTGATCTACCACCTGCAGTCGTAGACATGATCAACCAAGAAAGAGATCCCTCCACCAGACAACTGTACGCCCTGAAGTGGCGCTTGTTCGTGAATTGGTGTTCTTCCCTATCCGAAGACACGTAGAGATACGCAGTTTGTCAGTGCTTTCATTCCTGCAGGAGAGGCTGGAGGGGAGGCTGTCCCCCTCCACCATGAAGGTGTATGTAGCCGCTATCGCAGCCCACCACAACGCAGTAGATGACAAGTCCTTGGGTAAGCAAGACTTGATTATCAGGTTCCTTATGACCTTAACACTCTATGCGAGAGACATAGAGAGAGAAAAGGCCACGGCTGCCGGGCTTGCTCCCATGCTATTCATGCAATGCTTATTTCTGAACATATTCTTCTATTTGAATTGTAGGTGGATGTGTGTTTTTTTGCATAACAAATATGCTCCATTTGGCAACTTTGTTTTGTCTCAATTTTAAACAATTACTGACCGTTATTGTTTGTGTTTTGTGTTTTTCTCTGTCTTCAGACTTCGTAAGGAGGGCTACACAGTGCAGGTGAATGTGAATGATTATCTGGATATCTACTGTCCTCACTACAACAGTAGTCAGAGGGGCGTAGCAGAGCAGTACGTGCTCTACATGGTCAGTTATCGTGGCTACCGCACGTGTGACCCACAGCTGGGCTTCAAACGATGGGAGTGTAACCGCCCCCACGCACCCCATGCACCAATCAAATTCTCTGAAAAGTTCCAGCGCTACAGCGCCTTTTCACTCGGCTATGAGTTTCATGTTGGCCAGGAGTATTATTACATCTGTGAGTATAAATTGTGCTTTAAATCTCCTATATACACAAAATTACCAAGTCCATGATGATTTGTAACACAGCTGTACATTACTGTTTTTGGATGAATCTCACGAAAACAGTCAAAAGCAAGTCCATCAAAAGGAGAAATAAGAAATCATATTTTTTACTATTAAGATATTTTGTTTTTCATTGTGACGTGAAAAACCTTGACATGTTTTTGTGAGTTTCACCTATTTGTTGAACACGTGACAGTTTATTACACAATACACAGGTATTTCAGATATTACTGTATCTTTAAAGGAATATTCCGGGTTCAATACAAGTTAAGCATAATCGACAGCATTTGTGGCATAATGTTGACTACCAAAACTTGTGCCATCCTTTTCTTGAAAAACAACAAAAATCTGGATTGCAGTGAGTAAGGTTGCTACCGTATGAGGTTTTCACAGTATGATGACCGTCTCAGAAAATATCACAGTTTCAAAACAGATGAAGTAATTAAAACAGAAGGGTTTTTTTGGTTGAACAAATACTTTATTATAATTGAAACTTTAAACAATTTTTTATGGAAGTATGTGTAAAAAAGTCTCCCTTTTGAAAATAAATAAGAAAGCTGTACATCTACCGTTTGAACAAAAGAAATTAGGAGGAAAAAAGGAGCAGGACCTTTAAAAAAAGAAATCTCTCTTTAGAAATAAATAAATCAAACTGTACTTAAAAGGGAGAGAAAAAAGTGCAGGACATTTTTGTTACTATTTTCCTGAGATCACATTATCATAGCAGCATGTATTTCTTGATTTTCTTTCAGGCCATGTTATTATGGAGAAATGTACACATTTTGAGATTTTCTACAAAAATGTCAAAATGCTATAATTGCTCAAATACTTGTGAAAATTCTACTAAAATTAACTACTAAATGAAAAATAACACCAGCGGTGTGAGCTTTTAAATAATGTCCTATGATTATTAACAATTAAAATACTGTAGGTGCATGACAGCTCCTGTCTGTACCTTTAACTCACACACTTATGTCAGTCACTTATGTTTTTTCAGTACTATAGATAAGCAAATGTACATGGTATGATAACCGTCAATTTTCATATCATGGTATACAGTGAAACCGGTATACCGCTGCAACTCTAGCAGTGTGGCACTTACGTTCTACAATGGAAGTGAATGGGGCCATTCCATAAATGTTGAAATACTCAATGTTTCAAAAAGATAGCGATAAGATCTACAAGATGCATGTTAACATGATTTGTGTGTGATAAAATTGCTGTGTAAATTTTCTGTGTAAAATTATGTCCAATTTTACAACTTTGTTGCCACAACAGTGTAATGCCGTAAGCCTTAAACCACTAAAATGACTGTAAAAACAATGGTTTAAACAAATTTACAGGTCATATAATACACAAGTTCAAACAGAAGAATTAATGTAAGCACTTTTATAAAATGATAAGCTTCACATTTCTGCCTTTTAAACCCTCCAAAAATTGGCCCCATTGTAAGAGACTCACTGTAACACTGATTTTTGCTTTATCTAAAGAAAAGGAGGTATGAGTTGAAATTTTATTCAATATAACTATATTCAGTAATAAAATTATTTGCCACAAATGCTGTTGATTGAGCTTAAATGTAATGGATCCTGGAATAGTCATTTAAGTACATATTGAATTTAGCTATACACATTACATGTGTTGGTACATTAAGCATGATATTTCACCTGTACTGCAATAACCAAGCATACTCAATAATATATCTGTAAGTACCTTATGCATTCAATATAATATAAGATACCGTAATCCAACAGTATAAGCATCTTACTGCATACTAAATACTTGTATTATGACTTAAGCTTTTCTGTGGAGTGGAATACTATAGTTCAACCATAGCAATGTTCTGGTTAACAAATGACTGACATTTCCTATTTTGTTGTAGCCACACCCACTCATCACCACAGCCGCAGCTGCCTGAGACTAAGAGTGTATGTGTGCTGCTCAACAGGTATCGACCTCTATTTGTCTATCATCCATCAATTCATCATTCTATCCATCCATCATTCCATCTTCCATTCATCAATTCATCATTTCATCCATTAATTGATCCGCCATACAGCCTAATTGTGAAGTGTACTTAGTCCATGTTTCTTAAAACCCTACAATCTGTCTTTGTTTTGATTCCGTTTTTCCAGGTGCTGTCAGGATTCGTGTACTCTAACTGTCAGTTTGCTGGCACTAAGTGTTATTTTAACGCTTTACCCTCATCTCTCCCAATTTTTAATTTTTTTCAATTTTAGAAGTACTTTATTGGCATGATTGTGTTTACATACAATATTGCCAAAGCATTAATACCCAAAACAGATAATGACAAGACAAATAATAATGATAAGATAGAATTAAAATAAGGTGCCAGGTAATGAATCAAATAAAATAAAAACTATAATAACAATATACAATATAAAATAAAATATGCATTTAACACAACATTATGAACATAAGTAAATAAAAGTACTGTGAATGAAGTACATTAAGGCAGTAATTGGTTTCTGAGGATGTGCAGCTCAAAAATGAATTTAGCTGCAACTGACGCATGATGGTCCTCCCCAGTAACACCAGCATCTGATCTGTTTCTGCCAAACTGGAAAACTGTGGCATGAGGTTTGAGAGTTTGTGGAGGTATTTCTCTCTCACCTCTGTAAATTTCTCACAGTGAAGGAGAAAGTGTGTCTCTGTCTCGACCTCACCCGTGTCACAGTGAGCACAGACTCGTTCTTCCTTTATAAGCCATGTTTGTCTGTGTCGGCCTTTTTCTATGGCCAGACTTTGATCACTGAGTCTGAGTCTCTCTGTCTCGCTCTCTCTCTCTCTCATTGTCAGTACTCATGTTCATTAATAATATTCCAGCCCAGTTTGTGTGTGGGTGTGTGTGTGTGTGTGTGTGCATGCATGTGAAAGAGCATACTGTGTGCTATCTTAACCTCTGCCCTCTATCTTGGAGTCTTTGAGTTCTTGTGTCAAGATGAATCTAGTAGTCCTGCACAGTCTGGTCTGAACTCCACTGCCTTGAGTGAAGAGAGCTAGACAATGCAGCTGTATGTGGCCTGAACTGAACTGGGAACAGTGACTATACCCTCCCACTGGCCATGACATGGGAGAGCTTGCAAATTAATTTTGGCCTTTGAGTGCATCTATAAGATCCTACAGACAGAGCAAAATTACTTGGGTGAATTTACTTAGAATTAATTGTGTCCACTTGTAGCAACATTAAATTGCACATGCAATTGGCATTGTCTTTGCAAGAATTAATTATGCAAATCTGAAAACTTTTGTGCTGATTGCAATTTGCATGTCACAATTCCTGACCTTCTGGGTCGGTTCTAAGCACTAGGTTGTGGAGGATGCATGCAGTTGACTACTGTGATATGGCATACTTTATTGGGACTGTAAAACATCACTCCACCACTACGATCCAGACACCTGAAACGGCTCTTTCAAATCTTTAAAACTAAAGTGTGCACGACTACATCTCACATCTGGATATATGCACAGTCATAGCGCTCTTTTCCATCATTACCACTGCCATTATCAATAGAAAATATACACAAACATCTCTTTTAAATAAATGTCTATTTACCACCTGCTATCTGTGGGTGGTTGTAGTGCAACATTAATTGCACCAGGCAGGTATAGCTGATATTTTTTAGTAAGGTACAATCAAAAAAAATCTAATTTACATAATAAAGAAGGCATGTTTGCACTGAAAAAGAATGACAATGATTGATATTATTTAAATACTCACAAAGCAGCGTTATTTCAGCACATTTAGTAAGTGAATAAAGTCCCTTTCACACCAAATGCAATAAATTTTTTTATTTCTCACCATGACGTTGCGTTGCACCTGTTACTGTACTGGAGTTAAACTGATTGTTGATTAGTAGCACTGTAAAGTTGTGAGTGTGCTAACTGTGATTATTCAAGTCACTTTTGATGTGAAGGGATCATTTATAAGGAATTTGTTTCATTTTTACATTGCATTCGATGCTTAAATACAGTTCGCAGAAGTGTTGCAACTGTTAATTTCCGAATATGTGTGTGTTTGTATGTTCTGATTCTCCTTTCCTATGTTTCCAGCATCTGATTCAGATGATGAGCCCCAGCCCACTGAGCCAGACTACACTTTAAGACCTAACATCAAAATTGATGACCTCGGTGAGTTACACATAAACCCCACTTGTCCAACCAGAAAAACAACACATATACACACAGTCACACAGTCATACGTATGCATATTAATCACTGTCTATGCTGACATTTAAAGTTTCTGTACCCAGAAAAGTAACATCCAAACGCCTAAGTCATAGTTACACAACAAGTTCATAAATCATGTGTGTGCACGTGTGAGTGTATATGTATTGTCATAAATCAAATTTGATTTGCCGCAAAGAAGCTAATTCCTCTTAAGGTCATGTCATTTGAATGAACCCTAACAGTGCAAAAAACGCAGTCAATAAACAAAGCAGTTATCTGTTAAGACGCATCTTATTGCCGATGACTGGGACCAATGAAGCTGTAAGCTAAAAGGTAAATGGAGTCTGGCTACGCTGCTATACTTAGCTCGGCGTTGATTAGCCCTGTGGCTAGTGTTAGTGCTGATTAGCAGTGGGAGAAGCCTCCAGATCCCAGTCATCCTCCAAGCACATCCTACTTGCTGTGTTGCCATGTGCTCTTATTAGAAGTGAATTTGGGCAAATGTGAAACATTAATGTGTATTTTGGGTTAATTTATAGAATACAGACGTGTATTTTGGCTTGCTAATTCTTGGCTCCAGTAGCATAATTAAGTATGACCGACCATTACTGTAATAGCACTTAAATATCTGTTCAAGCTGTAGTCTACATAGGACTAATGTCATTATTAATAGTAAACAAAAATGTATTATTTTTGTGAAATTAAATAATTGTTAAAAAGTTTATATGTTTTTGTTTATATATTTTATCTTTTCAGCAAGAGACATTTTAGCACTCCTTTCTTTGCTTATTTTGGGCTTGTTTGTCAGATTAGGTTGCTTGCTATTCTGACGAGATCTAGCAATACTGCTTTTCGTACTTGCCACCACATTGACCCGACACAAGGACAGCAGCGACCACACCATTTAAATGAGAGAAAGGAAATTTATTTGACTTCAAGTGTTTTTAAGGAATAAAGAGGCATTGATTTGTTCATGTTTTTTCTAAGCATGTTTTGAGACAAATGGATGCTCTGGGTTGGAGCCACCCAACGATTTCCAATAATGGAATCTCAGTACCAGTTCTATCCCACTTGCTCTGATCGGAGGTTCAGTTTTCAAACAGGCCAGAGAGGGGAAGAGAACAACCACAAGAGGCCAGCCGGGTCTCAGAAAGCCACACATCACAGTACTGTTCCATACATCGCTGTCCAATAGACGGTTCAAAAAAAAAAACCTTCGTCCTTGCTCAGAGCTCACTGCTATTCCATTAGTATTGACCACCTTAAATGAATAAAAGTTTGCCCATGAATAGGAGTTTGCAAATTATATATTTCTAAAATGTACACAGAACTTTAGGCAAATCAAACAGTACCTGCAATATTGCCACACACTGCAAAATAAATTAAACATAAAAGAATCATTATTTTTCATTGTTTTCAGTAAAAAAAAAATTATAAATTAAATATCCTTAAAACAAGATTACCTTTTTTTAATGTATTTTTTTTTATATATACAATTTTAAGATGTATTCTTTGATAATAAATCTAATTAACTTACACTACATTGCTTAGTAAAGTAAAGTTATGTTGTTTTAATGATAAAACAACATAAAACAACATTATATTTTTAACTGGAAGACAAAATACTGATTAAGGAAATTCTTTTTCGCAGTGCATCAGTTGAATCAGTTCTAGAATGCTGCAAGTGTTTTTAAATTAGTGTTATGGATAAACAATATAAAACATTCCCTCGAGGCACTTCAATAAATTTGGATTCAGATGTCAATAGAGAACATAAGTGTGTAAATTCTCATTTTCTTTTGATTTTTAACATATTCTATACATTTACTGGAGCATTTAGCCCCATTAATGGCATTATGTTTCAAGCTACCATCAGAGGTTGTGTTAGTCTTTGTATAGAGCAACTCAATCACAAATACAAACGGAGAATAAACATAAATGCTAATTTTAGTTGGCCCTTGGGGAATAATATGAAAGAGGATCAAGATTAAGATTTGCATGGCAGTGTGCTCATACCAATCTGTTTATGTGTTTGTTTGTTTGTTTGTTTGTTTGTTTGTTTGTTTGTTTGTTTGTTTTGAAAAACAAATCATTTCCTGCTTGTGTGTATCTATATTAAATCAGATACAAAAGTCTGAATGTACTGTTACATAAGTCAACCTCATCAGATATCTTGGTCATCTTGATGTGCGCCCAATGATTGTCAAATAAACAACTCACAAAGCATTATTTGAAACACCTTGAATCAGCAGATCAATGATGAATAGCAATACAAATTCAGCCAGGTCATGTGATAGTTTGTCGGGTCTGAGTTGTGTATATTGAGTGTTGAATCCCACCAATTTTGTATTCTAGCAATTTAATAATATGTAAAACATGGCATGAATAACATCCAACAATACAAAGTCAAATGATTATTACAAGGAAGATAAACAAGAAATAGTATCTTTAATATGGCAGTTATTTTAAGAAATAATTAGCATTTTTACATGCACAGTCTTACAACATATGTGTTTATGTTATGTTTTTGAGTCTTAAAAGGCTTTCCTTTATCGGGGTATGGTCATAAACGGTTTAAGGAAAAAACCTTCTGCATTGACCATTACCTGGATTTCACTCTGCATGTACTATAAACAGCTTTATTGGCATTCTTCCCGGTTCATTCAATATGTGCAAGTGTTGTGCGCATGCCTGTTTACGTTTTGACCTTAAAAACATAGAATAAACAGATTTCAAGTCTTATGTAAATGTTGTTTTCTTTTTTTACATAATCTGATTTTTGTTAGTTATCAACATATTGCTGTGCGTGTGAAGAAAAAAAAAGTTTTAAGCAAAACTCCTCAACCCATTATTAAATCCTGTGGTAACAGCAAATATTTTGATGAAAGGTGTCTCGGTAAAAAAGGTGTTTGCACCCGGATATGTCTAAAAACCTGTAACGTCTTTTGTCATGTCCTGTAACATCATATTATTCTGTCAAAACCAAACACATATAGCATGTCTGGAGATGTTTCATGTCAGCTTATATGCGTCACACACTGTTCCTTGTAAAGATGTGTTTATGAACTTGTCTATCACAAGAACATTGTAGACACCTTCTTGCACTCATGCAGACATGAACAAACTGGTTATGTTAGTTGTCCGTCTCCAGTATTGATGAAACAGAATTCCGTAGATTTCTTCGACACACTTGGATACACTTCTCATAGCTGATAATAGTTAGATCTTAGTTCTAAGACATCTGCACCAACATCACGCACTTACACAAACAAAAACACCTACACTACATACCTGACTGAGTCACTGCATTTTATTTTTAACTCCTTCCCTTAGGACATAGTTGGTCAGAAATCAACTATACCAAGTTCATGACTTGTTACCTTAGTGAGTCAAGCCAACAATGGTGTCTAGACGTTAGCTGTTAATATTGTTTTCATTTTCTCTGTCTCTTTTTAGATGACTATGATAATCCAGAGGTTCCCAAACTGGAGAAGAGCATCAGTGGTAGCAGCCCATCCAGGGATCGCCTTCTCTTGACCGTTGCGTCACTTTTCTTCATTGCCCTCTCTGTCTCCTAGCATCCACCTCTTAACTGTCGCTACACCAACGAGGCCTTGGGGGAAGAAAGGGTCCAGGGCCAGCGTGTTTGCGAATAAAGACGTAGGAAAAAGCTGGAACACTTCAAAAGCAATGGAAGTCAACAAAAAAGAGATGATAAACTTGTTTGGAAAGATACTACAGCAGCTTGCTGAGTGTTGAGCACCAGCCCACAACTAAACAATGCTATTTATGTCTTACAATAAAAAAAAAAGACAATACTATTACAATACTATTACAGAATTGCAACATGCAATGTTGAGAGTTGTGCCATTTCGGTTACAAAAGATGTACTTTGTGCGTGCATGAGTGTTTAGGCATTTGTGCGTGACGCCGTCTGTGCAGACCTTTCCTTCACTCTGAAGGGTTGTTTGCTCCATTATCTGTGGATTGGCAGGTTTAACGTTTAAGAGCTTCTCAGATTCTGTTTGATGAGAACTAATACAGAGATATTAAGTTAACAGTTTGAAAACTCAGATTACCCTTTAGCCAAACTCGGCAGAAAAAACAAAGCCACTTTTCATGTAATGTACTTCCAAGTATTTGTTTCTCTCTCTGAGTTACTGTTACTAGAGAGATGTACAAACTGCTGGATGATCATGTAATTGCCATCAGGGATGGAACGGCAATATTCATTTGATGAGTTCAAACAAGTCTGTCATAGAAACAGATCAACTCTAAATCAATTAAAAAGAAAACAACTCTAACACTATTTTTGACTTGGCATTGACAAGGCCAAAAATCCAGTTACATCTGATTCTTATTAGAATCTATGGTGATTCCACATGAAGGCAAGGCCAGTAACAGGTGATTCGTTCTTTGAAGCAGAAAATTAAGAGAGAGAAGCAATTTTGCAAACATAAGCAGCAACACAAACACATTAAACACATGAAGAAAAACAGAAGCAAATAGCTTTTATTGTTGTTTTGTTTCCTTCTCCCTTTTGATAAAAGGTGCTCGCGTGTGTGTGCGTGTAAGTGTGTGTGCATTAGCCAAGTGATGCTGGAAAAATCTCCTCTGGATGTTCTTTGGATTTAACGACTAATACCTTAAACTGGAGATGGACACCTACACAAACACAGACACTGTACATAAAACAGATGCATTTATTTATATGTGTTGGGAACAAATAGACATTGTGGACGCCTAATGTGTTCACTCATTAGTTTGGACCATGCTGATTCTCGTTGGATTCGGAGAACTCCGAGATGCCAAACCAACTTCGACTGGTTCCATTCCATTTCAAACCAGTTCCACTTGCTGCTTGTATCAGACTTTTGGTGGTGATCAGCAAGACCAAATTAAAATTGATGGTTCTAGTGGTCATAATCTGTTTCTAAGGCAACAGTAATTCAGTGGTGGCTTTTCCACACACTGAATGCCATAATGCCACACACACCTAAAGGTACTAGGAGTTCAGCAGGAAATCAGAAAGACACATTAAATAACAGCAATTACTGACAGCAGTTCTGGTGACACTTTTGCAAAGCATAAAACAAGCAAACAAGTGCTTTGGGCCAGGTAGTTATTGTGTTCTTATAAGCTTTTCAATAGATAAACAGCAGCAAATCTAATTTTACAACAAGGTCCCAAATTGAGGCTCTAACTTTTTTCTCATTTTTTTGCATAGCAACTAGCACCTTATGATGGTAACAAGATCATACCACAGCCCATGATTGCAACCAGCGCTGCTTTTTGCCATAGAACTGAACAGATGCAAATAATACTGCATAAACTAGCAATTGAATTTGGTTTATGTATGGTATAGGTTTTTTATTTTAACATAGAGTCATAATGGAACTTTAATGTTTTAATATGGACACTTTCTTTCTCACACCCACAGGCTGTCTCTAACATATTGATGATTATTGTATCATTCTGCTTTTGCTCTGCAAATAATCTAAATTTTTTTGTGGAACATTAGGTCTGCTTTATATTCCATTTTATGGTTGCACAGTGGTAGCACTGTTCTAGAGCAACTTCCGAACAAAGAATGGAACACTAACTTGAATGCTCCGAATGATGTGATGTAAGCATTTATACAGACTTGAATCTACATTTGGTTTGTTTTTTGAATTTCATGTTGTCTTTTAAAGGTGTTGGGTTGAGGATGAGAAGCTTTGTTTGGGTTTGCTCATTAAGTTTGTGGTTTTTTGGGCTGTAAAATTTTCTGCAGGCATAAAGTAATATTTCAGAAGATTTGATCAGGTAAAGAGAGGGAAGAGCATCACTCTTCAAATGTTGCACTTACAAAAACTTGGACACGAGAATAGTGTGTGTATGCAATTTTAAGAAGTGGTAATTTGTCTTAAAACAAGCCTAATCTTTTAAGTGCATGTGGGAGAATGAGCGATAGTATGAGGTAGAGTACTGTGTGTGTGCGTGCGCGCGTGTGTGTGCGCATGCTCGTATTTTTGAGTATTGTTTTCCATTGTTTAGATTGAGCATATTGTGTGTGTGTGTGTGTGTGTGTGCTCATATGTTTGAGTATTGTTTTCCATTGTTTAGTCTGAGCATATTGTGTGTGTGTGTGTGTGTGCGTGTGCGTGCTCATATGTTTGAGTATTGTTTTCCATTGTTTAGACTGAGCATATTGTGTGTGTGTGTGTGTGTGTGTGTGCGTGCGTGTGCGCGTGCTCATATGTTTGAGTATTGTTCTCTTACGAGAGGTTCTCTCGTATTGCGTAAGCTAGCTTACGCTACGGGAAAGATTCATCTTTTCTGAGATATTGAAGCCAAAAAATTATCCTTAATTTTGTATCCATTGTCAACGCAGTGCAGCAGCTGCATACCTTGAGCGGGCTAGCTAGCGAGCTCATTTTTTGCTCTGCGGCAACTGCTGCAGCCTATAGACGAACTTGAGTGAACTTGCGTCCAATGACAGGCGCCCGCGCCATCACTGTATCAAAGCCCGCCAGAATGGGCGTGGCTAGAGTGCATATAAGCGTAAGTTCATAGGCTGGAACCCTGATTTTCATCTATTCAGCGAAGCTCTTCGCATCTCTGAACTGCAGAAGCCGCGTCGCCGTTCGAGGGACATCTAGCAAGCGTGGACAGCGCTCGAAGAAGCCGGCCGTCTTCACCACCTTCAGCCATCCTGCGAGCTACACCATCCGGCGACGTATCCTTTTTAGAGCAAGCTAGTTCCTCAGCGAACTTCACAAAAAGAGCAACGAGCGTCTTTTTAAAGATGCCTCGCACCACCTGCGCTTCATGCCACGCCCCTCTCAGTGCCGGAGACCGCCACCTCATCTGCGCTCTCTGCCTGGGACTGGAACATGCAGAGCTCGCCCTCGCTGACGGCGGATGCGACCTCTGCGAGGAGCTTCCGATGTCGACCCTGCGGGCTCGACTCGAAGCACTCAAAACCGAAGCCACCGCGCCGCCTTTCGTTTCGCCGCGCAGAAAGAAGCGCCGCTCCCAAAGGCTGCCGGAAGAAGCGACTACCTCGCCGGAGCCTCTCCCTCGAGCCTCGTTTTCACCCTCCCCGCCCCCCCGGGACGCGCAGTTGCCGCCGAGCGGCCGAAATCAAGAAATCTTGTAAAAAGCGAACATGCCTTATGTGTAGAAAATGTGCCCACAATCCAGTGTTCACCCCTACACACAAGCATTACACTTCCCGTGTCCCTATCAGAGCCCACTCACATAAAGCAGGCACAGCCAGCTCGAGTGTTAGAGTCAATAAACGCGCCCACGAATCCGTGCGCGCGCCCCTTCTCTGCCCGCTCTGTCACACGGCCAGCAAACACCTCTCTGTATGTAAGTCCCATGCCCGTGACTATGCTCGCGCATCACTTCACAGATGTGACTATTTCCCCATTCACCTCAATCGGGAAGTCACTCACAGAACAGCCTGTCCCTGCTGTCTGCGAGCAGTCATGCATAAGCACAGTAAGCGCGCTCACACATTCTGTTCAGCTCGCTGTGTGCGGCAATCAGGGCGACTTGGCCATTCACCCTCTAGCGTTACGCTTCAAAGCGTGGAAAGCTATCCCAGGGATATCCAAATGGGTGTTAAGCACAATAAAACAGGGCTATTTGCTACAGTTCGATCGCCGCCCTCCCCGCTTCAGAGCGCGGCTCGAAACTACTGTGAACACGGAAGCAGCCTGCATGCTTCGTTCAGAAATAGCAAACCTTCTGTGCAAAAGGGCCATAGAGAGAGTGCCACCTTCTCTGAGTGAGTCGGGGTTTTACAGCCGTTATTTTCTTGTCCCCAAGAAAGACGGCGGCCTCAGACCAATATTAGATCTCAGGGTTTTGAACAAGGTGCTCGCAAAAAGACCGTTCAAAATGCTTACAATCAGGAAACTCCTCGCGCATGTGCGCCAGGGGGACTGGTTTATTTCTCTCGATCTGAAAGATGCCTACTTTCAGATTCAGATAAATCCCCGTCACAGGCCATTCTTGAGATTCGCCTTCGACGGCCAGGTTTATCAATACACCGTCCTTCCGTTCGGCCTGTCTTTAGCACCCCGTACTTTCACGAAGTGCATGGATGCGGCGCTCGCACCCCTGCGGAGTCAGGGCTTGCGAATTCTGAACTATTTGGACGATTGGCTGATTTTAGCACAGTCACATACGGAGCTTCTGTCTCACAGGACAGTTCTCCTCAGTCATCTGAACAGTTTGGGTCTTGCAGTCAATTGGACCAAGAGCTCACTACAGCCCAGTCAGGCAATTTCCTTCCTTGGAATAGAACTAGACTCCATGGCGATGACGGCTCGCTTATCTACACAGCGCGCGCGCCGTGTTCAGCGACTAGCCGCGTCCTTTCAGATGAACAGCCTCACGCCTCTGAAAAAATTTCAGAGAATGCTAGGTTACATGGCCTCAGCCGCAGCAGTACTTCAGCTGGGTTTACTGTGCATGCGCCCGCTTCAGCATTGGCTAAACACCCGCGCGTCTCGCCGGGCTTGGGCCACGGGCCGCCAGCCGATCAGAGTGACTCAGACCTGTATCTCAGCTCTGCAGCCCTGGGCAGTGGCCGAATGGTATCAGCGGGGAGTGACGATGGGAGCTGTATCTCGCCGAAAAGTCATCTCGACAGACGCGTCCAACACGGGTTGGGGCGTGGTCTGCGAGGGCTCTCCGGTTTTTGGCCTATGGTCAGTTCAGGAAAAGCTCCTTCACATAAATTGTCTGGAAATGATAGCGGTCGAGTACGCGCCCGTGCGCTTCCTCCCGGTCATTCAGGGTCACCACGTCCTGGGCTCACTCCACTAGAGGCATGGCCTCCTCGTGGGCATGGTCCAGCGGGATTTCCATTCACGACATATGTGTGGCAGCGGGCTGGGCTTCCCCCTCCACCTTTGTCAGATTTTACAATCTGGAAGTGCCCGCCCTGCAGGCAAAACTACTAGCGGTTTAATACGCTACAGCTCCCCTGGTGAGCTGCACTGACGGGACACATTCCACACAGACCGGCACCGCCGCTCTGTCTTTCCCATCCCACTATGTACTTATATATTACACACTCACTGGCCCGCACTCTTGCCGGCCAAATATTATTCCCCCACTCACAAGGGCTCATGCAGTGGATGCTTGGCGCGCACGGCGTTGACAATGGGTTCCCGTAGCGTAAGCTAGCTTACGCAATACGAGAGAACCTCTCGTAAGAGAACGAATCGGTTACCTAACATAACCTCGGTTCTCTCTAGAAGAGGGAACGAGTATTGCGTAGCCGGCCGTGCTCGCGCCACGAGCGATTTTCGCTTCATTCAATGAAAACCAGGGTTCCAGCCTACGAACTTACGCTTATATGCACTCTAGCCACGCCCATTCTGGCGGGCTTTGATACAGTGACGGCGCGGGCGCCTGTCATTGGACGCAAGTTCACTCAAGTTCGTCTATAGGCTGCAGCAGTTGCAGCAGAGCAACCAATGAGCTCGCTAGCTAGCCCGCTCAAGGTATGCAGCTGCTGCACTGCGTTGACAATGGATACAAAATTAAGGATAATTTTTTGGCTTCTATATCTCAGAAAAGATTAATCTTTCCCGTAGCGTAAGCTAGCTTACGCAATACTCGTTCCCTCTTCTAGAGAGAACCGAGGTTACGTTAGGTAACCGATTCGTTTTCCATTGTTTAGACTGAGCATATTGTGTGTGTGTGTGTGTGTGTGCGTGCGTGTGCACGTGCTCATATGTTTGAGTATTGTTTTCCATTGTTTAGTCTGAGCATATTGTGTGTGTGTGTGTGTGTGTGTGTGCGTGTGCATGCGCATGCTCATATGTTTGAGTATTGTTTTCCATTGTTTAGACTGAGCATATTGTGTGTGTGTGTGTGTGTGTGTGTGTGTGTGTGCGTGCGTGCTCATATGTTTGAGTATTGTTTTCCATTGTTTAGACTGAGCATATTGTGTGTGTGTGTGTGTGTGTGTGTGTGTGTGTGTGCATGTCATGTTTAGTATTGTTTCCATTGTTTAGACTGAGCATATTGTGTGTGTGTGTGTGTGTGTGTGCGTGTGCGCGTGCTCATATGTTTGAGTATTGTTTTCCATTGTTTAGTCTGAGCATATTATGTGTGATTGTGTGTGTGTGGAAGTACTGTTTTGGGGAAACAACAAAAGCATTTATTAGTGTTGGAAACAACCAATTACAGTTGTGTTTACCTTCAACTTGAATGAATATAAAGAACTTGAAAAAATAAACTGTAAACTGAACAAACCTTATTATAACAAACATGTACAAAGCTTATAATAATAATCATGAAAACAAAACTTTGTGCCTTTGATTTGTATGTGTTACAGACACCAAGACATTGTTTATGCACACTTATGTTTGGATAAAATATTTGAATATTCATTTGAATGTGCTCATAACTTTACACAAACATACACATGCATGCTGCAATGTAGTCTGCCTGCTGCCATACACACATCATATACACCAATCTGCTGTTCTTATCATTTAGTTCAGATCTCCTCTACCCAACCGCTGTCATAACATATCATACTTTACCCATCATTATCACTCTCCATGTGTCATTTTGCACTCCATCATCAGCACACTCTTTCAAGCCTATTATCATGGCATAGATAATCTCCACGCAGTGTGTGAGAATCAAGCAAACTGAAGATGAAAGGATGCTATCAGATGCCTAACTGATGCTGGGAGTTCTTATCTAATCATTTCACCTCAACGGCACCATGAAAATATTTCTACATATCAAACGCCATTAAGGCATTTGGGGCTTGCAATGTCCCTTTTAAAAAGTGATACCTATCCAGTTCGCCTTTACATTTTGAGCAACCCCTGGGCTTTAACTTGGGCCTACAGACACAAATAGTAGTAATTGCATGTAATTCTAATAGTAATAAATGTTGCATTTAGTTTAGTTAGGAGAGGTGTTAAAGGGATATTTAAACCAAAAAAAGAACATTCTGTCATAATTTGCTCGCATTAATGTCACTCAAAATCTGTATGACTTTGTTTCTTCTGTGAATCACATAATGTGAATTTGAATAAGTCTGCACAGGGTTTATTTTCCATTTAATCAGTTAATAGTGACTTATAGTGAGGTCTGTAAAGCTTGAAAAAGGACAACAACAAAAAAAAACATAAAACCACAGCAAAAGTAATTTACATGTATTTATTTAGCAGAAGATTTTTTTTATCCAAAGCAACTTAGAAAATGTTGAAGGATGCAACAAAAGCCGATTCATCTTAAGGAGGCAGTGATACGAAAAGTGCTGCATTATAAAGTTTCAATTGCATAAGTATTAGCCAAGACAGAGAGAGATTAGAGGTTTTGTTTGTTTGTTTTTTTATTATTGTTATTGTATGGTCAGATGCTCATGAAAAAGTTCTGAAGTGTATTTAGATGTTTTTTGAAGACAGAGAGGGTGCCTGCTCCATGGATTGTGTTGGGACAATTGGTCCACCACAGAGGTACAGTGAAGCCAAATGTCCGGCAAAGTCATAGAGAATGTGTCTTGTCTTCCTAATGTTGTAGAGTGCAAATCTACATGATCAGGCTGTTTTTGAGATGTGGTAAGATAAATTGAGTTGGTTGTCAACGGTTACCCCTAGGTTTCTGCCCATTTTGGATGGTGTTATTGTGGATGAACCCAGCTGAACCATGATATTTTGCTCAACCGTAGGGTTGGCTGGAAAAAACGAGGGGCAGATTGAGTTGAAGTTGGTGTTCCTTCATCCAGACTTGGATGTCTGCCAGGCAGGCTGAGATCTGAGCAGACACCAGGGAGTCATCAGGCTGGAAAGACAAGTAGAGCTGTGTGTCATCGGTGTAGCAGTGGTAAGAAAAGATGTGTGCTTGAATGATTGGCCCCAGTGATGTTGTATACTTTATTTAAAGAACAGAAGTGGGCCAATCACTAAGCCCTGAGGTACCCCAGTAAGTAGCTGATGTGAATTGGACACCACACCACTCCAAAAGTAATTTGACATGACTCATGTAAGTATTCTAAGGCAATATGATCATTTTCGGTGAATAACTAAATAACATTTCAGTTGTTATTCACCCTCAAGCAAATCATTAATGAAGTGCTGAAATCGAGTATGGTGGCTATATTGTTAAAGTGAAACCTCATTGGTTCTCTAACAAGATGAAATGAGAACCAATTAAATTTGATGTTATCGACTCAGTCACCATGTACAATTCCAGCACTTTATTAATTAGTTGATTTAAAAGTGAAAAATAACTTAACTTTCATTGTGTTCATCACATTAAATTATCGTTTTGCTTTAGAAGACTCTGAATAACCAGGGGTTCAATTGGGTTTTTTGAGGTAGGGGTACCAAACACCACTCCCATAACACCACCCCCTGGTGCCTTTCTAGGCATATATAGTGGAACAGGTTCCTATAAAGACTAGATGGAAGCATAATCCTCATGTAATGAACTTTAACAGTGTTTTAGAACATGCAAAATCACTAAATGGATAGGGAAAGCATTTAAAAATGTAACTGAAGCCTGACTGCAGGAAATAAATCATTGGGAATGATGTGAAAAATGACATTTTTTATTATTATTATTTAAAAATTGTAGTTTATTATGTTCTCTGCAAAGCTTATTTGCAGTTTGAAAATTATCTGTGGCGAATTTGCAGCAAGTGTTTGCCAAATTTGCCATGAAATATAAATGTTCGAAAGGGAATTAACCCTCGCATGGAAATAACAGAATAGGCTACTACTCTCTGCATTACTGGTTTTTTTTTTGTTTTTAGCTTGGCCAAAAAACTATACCCCAAAAGAAAATCATAAGGGTTTAGAGCAACATAAATGAGTAAATACTTGCAGAATTTTTTATTTTTTGGGGGTACTCTATTACTTTAATTTCTGCAGTTGAGTATTTGTCAGCACTGAAGTTCTTTAACTATCTCTAATAGTTACTGAGAACAAGCAGAACAGCTGTTGCTGAATTTAATTACGATCAGTTGGATTTTCTCATCTTTTTAGAGCTGCGCTTGATTCAGAGCGACATGTGGAGACAGACTCATCTATGTGACTGACTTTCCACTAATTAGTCTGAGCCACGGCGTGAGTAAACCGTCTGAAAACACTGCAACAATAACGGCGATAGATGGATCCCTGCCGACACCGACTGCATTCTGCTACAGGCCATACCGAGCAGACGCTGACTTCATCCGCTGTGGGAATAGAACAAAGACGCCTTATTAACAAATAAGATGATTGAGGTAATGAGTAAAATCTCTCATGTTAAACAAAGCAGACCAGTATAATGCTGTAGACAGCCCTAACATCAGCATGCATGTGTCTATCAGTTTATCTAAATAGGAAAATGTCCTTTTTCTGCCATTGTATCATAGTGCAAATCAATAACAAGAAATACACGTGTTGTAATTTAAGGAAGTAGGGGCCTACTGTAGCTATTTCTATAAATGGGTATACCAACCTTTGTTCATGCTCAGGCACTTATAACTTGAGTATTTACATAATGCAAATTACCCCCTATATTTGCCTTGTGTCTGCATTGTAGGTAGGCCTATTACTAATGCCGAGTTTACACTACACGATTTTATGCCCGATTTTCGCTCGCCGACAGTTTTGTGGAGCTCGCCGACAAAAGCTTAAAATCATAGGCAAATCGGAGCTTGCTCCCGTGAGGGATGATCGCAATGTATGAATTATCAAAGATGCGATTTAAGAGAAGCGCTGACGATGTCAGCGAGATATCTAGAATGTTAAATATCTGGACCTGTCTGCGATTCCAAATCGTGCAATCGGTCCGGAAAGTTTCAGTGGGAGGAGTCCTGATGTACCTGCAACGGAATAACAACTAGCATGGCTGCGGTATCAAGAAAGTCTTATTGGACTGAACATTGGCAGGAGTACCAGTGCATATATGATGTTTCCTCTGAACTGTACCACAACCGGGTGGAGAAAGAGAAGAGTTGAAGAGAATTTGCAAATTCTCTTGGACAGTCAGGTAAGCAGATAAGCAATAGGTTGATTTTTCAGTTGGAGGTACTTTTTCATATAGTAAGTAAACAATAAAATATATGATTAAAAACATATACATCATGTTCTGAAATGCATAACATATGATCATGCATTTGTTTTTGTATCAATGTCAAAGACCAGTATAGCCAAAATAAACTGCTAAAATACCGCTTTAGATACGGAGAATAAATGAAAACGACATTTGACTGAATATATACATATTGAAAAACTGTCATAAAAGAATTTTTTAGTTTAAGTATAAAAAAATACATATAAAGTACAGTTCTGGTGCCATTCATTTTTATCTGAGGCCTCAAAAGAGAAATATTGAGGTGCAGTTTGTCTTTACAAACACTAGATGTCTCTGTTTCGTCGGTCGTACGTTCAGAATTATAACACTGCAGGCGTTCCTCCTAATCCATAGGCTAAACAAATAAATAAATCCAACTGTGTCTGTTGTATAAGGGGGTGAAGGGGTCTGGGATTACACCATTTAGATTGAGTCTAGTAGGTTATGATATAATCTCCTTGTGAAACAATCACTATGATGATTTAACACAGACACATTTTTTTTTTTGAAGAAGTGCTTCTGCATGGTTTGGGCACACTAAAGTCGGACACTTTTTCATTGACATTTATTATTTATTTAGATTATATAGAATTAATTTATATGAATGTATTGTAAAGACTTAATAAATATACTCATACACACTAGTTTTTTATTTAATAGTTTTATTTAGTCTTTGATAAACACTGTTTGTGAACTGTCCGGATGACCAATCCATTTGAACAAAATAACAATTTTGTCTCAATTTATAAAGTTGCTAAGAACAGAGTATGTTTAAATTGCAATTAAGATACATTTTCTCTCTAGAGAAATAAAGAGTGACTCTTTATACTGTGTGATCAGTATATTGCATGTTTAAGAGGAGCTTCTTAGTATAGATGCCGTTGCCCAAGGTGTTTGAGAACAAGAACAAGAAGCTTGCCTCTGACTTTGTTATATCCACTAGATGTTCCCTGACCTTTGCTGAACTTTCAGAGGAAGCCTTTCCACCAACTTCCTATCGCTCAGTGCTATAAATGTTGGTTTCTGTGGTACCAGGATTGCCGTGGTTTCCATCTTGACTCTTGACATGTTAAATGAGGAGAATCTGTTATGAGAATTTTAAGTATGTGAATAAGACCCACCCACTCACCCATATGGCCCAATTAGAAATAATCTTTGAGTGGAACCATGTTAGCATAAATTAGCATTCATTAGCTCACCCAGAATGATTAGTCATGGAGGCAACATGCTGCGTTGAGACTTAAAATACGTCTCATAAAAGCGATTACTTTATTCGCTTCAGAGCATAATGAATCCTGCATTGTCATTACTGCCTTCAGTAGCCTCATTACTCTGTGTAAGTGCTTCCACTAAAAGCCCCAATCGTACCATTTTTCACACAAAGAATTAATCTTGCCTTTGCTGCCTGCTCCCAATGATTTTGTTTTTCTTTGTCATTTTTTAAATGAGTGTAAACACTAGACAGTGAATGTGTTATTACTGGAGGGAGATGAGATTACCAGTGTAATGCTTTGCGCTGGCCTTGCACTTGCAATTTGCAAGAGACGAATTGAAGTGGGGAAAACCCAAAGAGCTAATCCAGCACTAATGGTATTAATAACTATCCAGTCACATTCATGGCCTATGGACACTTCATATTTCTGCGGGACATCATCACCATTCTTGCTTGTTCCCTCTATTCGCGGCTAAATTCAGGCAAGCACTTGATCTGTCAATCAAATGTCTGGTCTATATACAGTACAGCAAAGGGTGGTTCATTAGTCAGTGTGTATCACTGCAAAACTGACTAAAATCTTTCACTTGCCATTGACATTTGGTCACCCTCTGGTTTCCCTCATTTTCTGTTTTTAACCCTCTCCCACTCTCACTGCCACCCTCCCCTCTATCTTAATGCATAATCCTCTTTTTTGATGTCTGCCTCTCAACAGATATAGATATATATATAAATAAAACACTGGCTCTATTAAATGTCATTGACAGTGAGCACTCATTTACAGAGTACAGAGACACAGATCCCTGGTTTAAATGTAATGACCTCATTTGAATTTAATTAGGACCACTTTAATGACAATATGGGTTTAAGTAATAAAAAAATTAAATAAAATAAAAAATCTGATTCATTTTGTTTTTGCCACTAGAATTTCTTTCTTTGTGTCATTTTTTTTTCAGAAGGGGATAAAAATAAATTTCAGAAGGATTATCAGACTTTCTCATTTAATAAATCAAAAAACAGTTCAGTACATGAAGCGCAAATACAGCATAAGCACATTATGCAAGCTCAAGCTGAAAATGCTACTCATGCAGAACTGCATTAATACCAACCCATTATTGGTCTTCAGATTCCTCAGAATAGTCCTCTGAGAAATATGTTTAGTGCATTTCCAATTATGTATGCTTTTACTGGCATCAGTGGGAAGCGTTATGCAAAACTTCAACACATTAAATATTTCTAGTGAATTTATGGAACTTTTATTGAAATGTAAATCTCAGAATCTGTTTTAGGTTTTACGTATTTCAGTCAAACAACTCATACCAAAAGAAAATATGGATTGTACATTAATAGATAAATCCATTCAAAACCACTTTCCTGTCATTTCAATGTTCCATTTAATCAAAGGAAATTACAGAAGTGAAGCAATAAACATATATTTGAATGTACTCATTTTGTTTTGAATTGAAGTTTAAATCGTGAGGTTGAAATGTGGGCTGTTTACAGTTTGAAAAGAGAGATTTAGAGTAATTATCATTATGTTGTGGTGATATTTTGGTGAGTTTAATCAAAATTGCAACAAGTCATAGAGCAGATTGGCATTATTTTTTAAATTTACATGAGATAATAATGTTTAAGCCAATAAAGTTTCAATACATTTTTTGTTTAGAAGTGGAGTTGGTTTGGTTTGAGTTGGTTTGTTTGTATTGTGATCTACTATAAAAGTACTTTGCCTCTTGGGTTATTAGCATGCAATGGATATCAAATGTCTTGACCTAATTGATTAATTAGACAAACCAATGGACATGGATTATTTGTGACAAAGCCCAGACCTTGTCCTTAAGTCACTCAACACACACTAAGAGGCACGTAAACAAATACAGTCTCACATACTGTGCACTGTTTTCTTTAAGGCATATGTCAAAGCAACATGTACAGCATCTGAACTTTAACTTGGAAACATGAAATTTTTCATATGTTTAGCAGAGTCTTGATAAGAAGGTATAGATATGGACTAACTAGGGATGCACCGATACCACTTTTTTGTCTTCTGATCCGATTTCGATATCTGAAATCTAAGTAACAGCCAATACAGATCCAGATCCGATACCAGTGTTGTTGCTGTTGTTTTTAAATTTTTTAATTTATTTATTTATTTTGCATAATCTATAATATAGAATATCTTTACATTATTGTGTGGAACTAATTGGGTGTGCTCTTTAATATTAAAAGAAAAACACACACCTCTTACTACACATTATTTCACTATAAATGTATAGCTTATTAAGAAAAAACATTATTTTTAACTCATTGTGGAGCGGAGGGGGGCGGGGCCGGGCTGGAATGTCACACGTCCGGTCCCCAATCGGCCTGATGGGGCGCGCAAGGGATAAAGGCGGCTGGTGACGACGGTTCGAGAGAGAGAGAATTACGGGCATGTCCGTGTGTTTATGTTTGTGCTTTCTGTTTTGAGTTTAATTAAACATTATTTATATTGACAAGCCGGTTCTCGCCTCCTCCTTGCTCATCTGAATCCCCTTACCCTTATCTACTGGATAGTGTAGCATCTTTTGCGAAAAAAATAAAAATTTGTATCTGAATTTTAAAGGATTCAGATCTATTTTATGTTCAGTTTAGTTATAAGATATCAGTTCACTTTTCATTCAGTTATTTTTTGGAACCCATTCAACTTGCATATTATTATAATTTGTAAACAAATAGTACTACTAGTAAATTATTATTATTATTACTAATATTATTGACTTTTAGAATTTTAAATACAACAGTAATGTTTCTCAACTGTGCACCTTTAACTATAAAACCCACTGGCTTTTATTTAGACATTCTGAACTCTCCAGGAAGTCCTGTATGTGCCTGTTTGTTGGCAAGATCACAGTAGTTTAATTCACTTCTTTTTCAAATTCGGATAAAATGCACCTCTGGTGCTGTTCTAAATGCATGTTATAAGTGAACCGAACTATTGAGCATCTACATCGGAGATATTCTTGAGTAGTGCTCAAATATTGCTCAATGTGTGAAGGCTAAAAATATCTGTGTGTGTACATGTTTATACTACATTAAAACCTGAAACCACCTACCTTGTGGGGCCCAGCAAGCTGTCCAACAAGGGAAATGGCATATAATCAAAAAAAAATTTAAAAATGTAAAAAGTTTTCTTTGAGGTTTAGGTTAAGGTATAGAAATTATTGTTAGATCTGTATAAAATCCACAAAATGCATGGAAGTCTATGAACAGTCCCCACAATGGTATAAAAACAAGTTTCTGCGTGTGTGCACGCGTGCGTGTGTTTGAACAGTGCAACGTTACTCACTAACACGCTGGAGCTGCGCGTGCATTTGATGTTGATTAAACACAGCCTTTTGTGATTCACAGAGCTATCGTAAGTGGCTTTGAATAAAATGCACGAGTCATATGAACTATTTTAATGGGGTTTTTATGGTTCTTTTATGTCATTTTTGGTGCTTGACCGTAATGAGCATGACTAACACAGTATTCGGGTTTGGATCGGGCTCATCAGACCGGGACACGATTGGTCTAAAAACGTCAGTATTGGAGCCGATACTGATCCAGGTATTGGCTCGGTGCCATCCCTACTACTAACTGTCCAATATTTTCCATATGTGTGAATTGATCTACATTAGTGTATGTGTATACATGTGTGTGTTTTCATGTTTGTGTGCATATGGTTAGTTTGGTTGACTTGGATGTGGCTGACTAATAGAATTGCACTGTCCTTTAACTGGACAATAACATTATTGATATTAAGTACAACAGCACTCTTGCTTGTGTGCTATCGTGTAGATGAATACTTTTTATAGACTTTTGAAATGTGCACATCACTGTATAACTGATTAATTATAAATTATGTTATTGAACTCTTGAATTTAACTAAATTCGTATTCACTTATATAAAGTCTCAGATAAGCGTCAGAATAGTATACTGTATTGTTTGGCACCGGTCATGCTATTCCATTTAAGTTATTGTTTTTAATTTACACTTCACAAACAGTGAAGCTGATCATGACCCATTGTGTTCATAATAAAGAAGATAATTATTCCAAAGTTCAAGTTCATGCTCATGTTACAACTGCAAAAATCGCTCCCACTAACTGTACGTCATACACCATGCATGACTGCCAACGAAGTATGTCTACAGAAGGGCAGCCAAATGTTAGGAATGTCACAAAGTATGTTGCTACTTCAAATCAGTCATATACCCACACATACAGCACAGTCCGTATCGTCTGAAATCTTGTAATTTCTGTGCCAATCAGATCACAGCAATGTTGCCCCAGTATTGCCCCAGTGTTGCCCCAGTGTTGCTTTGAATTGAGCATAGCTGCAAATTCCTACTAGGTGTAAATAATGTTATCCAAACACATATATAAATGATTACAACAGGCAGAACAGGGGGTTGACTGGCTGACCCACTATACCAACCTTAAGCTTCAGTACAAAGACAATTTAACCTGCTTCAAGCCTTTGTAGCTAATAAAAAAAAAAATATCTGTATCAGCTCTAATAAATATGTCCCCTGTAATCATAATGGCTTTAGAGTGCCATTTGAGGTTAACAGTATATTTAACAAAACAGACAATGGATTACATTCTAATGTATACAACTGTCTGTCCCACAGGAAAATCTCAAAGCATGTGAATGACCTGGCTTATTTCGGTGTCTGTAGTCATTTTAATTTTGGTCAAGAGAAATGTTAACTCAAGAAATGTGATAATGGTCTACAGCCAGGTCAGCACTGAAAACCCTGAAAAGCAACAACCACCACAGGCAAACCAAAACTATACAGAATTACAGTACAGGCAGTAAAATGGTCTAATAGTTTGACTTCTCCATCAATAGAAATGACAAAGAGACAAACAATAAAACATTTCTTAGTAGTTATAGTTTTTTAATTTTTTTGACTAATACTTTTGTCACACTGTCGTATTTTTAGATTTGTATAATAACTAATTATGGCTACAAATGTCTGGAATTGCACAAATGAGTGAACCGATTTCACAATGTACGCAAACCGCTCTGAGAGCGCTGACAATTGTGTGCACACAAAGCAACTTGTTACTTGTTCACTCTGAAGTGCATTGAACCACCAGAGATAATTTCACAGTAGAAGTGGCTCTAGTCATGGCAATTTAGGTTGAAAAAAACATATTAATGACATGCCAGGTGTTGTTCTTCTCTATTAGAAGGAGTCCAGTCAGCACGTATCGCAACTGTCCAAGAAAGAAAATAATAGAATATGTCAGCGTCTCATAGGAAGGGAGTAGAACGCAGGTATCTTGAGATAATATTAAAAGTTTATCTTTTTGACACGGCCACTTATGGTAAGAGATACCATCACAAAGTTCAAAGCATGTTTACATTGACAAACAGTTCAAATCAGCACAGACAAATGCAAGAATGCATCCTGTGTGAATGGTCACTGTGGATACATCTACTCATTCTCAGACTTAGTTCTATAGTCAGCATCGTATGGCACATTTATATGATTCTATAGGACTTTTTAATTCAGTTCTGTTGTTACAAGATTTGGCGATGAGTATTTCAATATTCATTTGGAAGTAGAGTAATACTTTGTTTGGCCCATTAGGCACACATTACAATTACACTGCAGCTTCTGAAGCAGACTTCTGAATTTACTGGACCTGAAACATGTCTCCTGATTTGTTAAGGTATTTCTTTTCCCTTACAGTTTTTCAACAGGTTTCTCCTCACCTACAAAGTGAGCATCTGTTTGCTGAGGATTCCAACAAAATATCACAATAAATAACCAAATATGCCTTCTATTCCCCTGATTTTCCTTCTCCTCAGGATGGTGTACACATAAAAAAAAATGCAATGTTCTTGAACTAAACAAAAAATCAAATGACCGTTTGACTTCTGCCCACTCTTTCCGAGAAACAATGAATTATGATTTTGATTGCTAAGGTTTGGTGGGCTAAAGGTCATTTTCACAATATCATAAGATAAATGCAGGTTCCTTTAAGATCAAATCAGGACACATGTGATACCCTAGCTTTGCTGAAAATAAAAGAACACTCTATTACACAACCATTTGAAGACCTCTCACAACAACAGTATTATACTGATAGGCACAGATTTAAAGCTGGCAAGTCTCTTTCTCTTTCCATGTGTATGTAAAGCGTATTTATAAACTTTCAGTCAATCACTAACTCCATCCAGTCCTTCCCTGCTAATTCTTTTAGTTAACCCCATGCCATTCGATGTAATCCCCTGATGGTCAGGAAATCTGCTCAATGAAGTGGTCAGTCTGTCCTTATGTGACACTGAATGGCCAACACCTTTAGGTCAGCTTCGGCTACAGCTCAGTACCATTTCACTGTGTCTCGTGAGTGATGCTGATGATGCAGGTTTGCATGATTTGGACCAAATGAGGCCTTGGTAAGAAGTGCACTCGTGGGCGAAGGATTTTAAGCCTGCATATATGGGCGGAATTTCAATCGATAGCTTTTACAGCCCCTCCTTGTCAACACATCACTGTCTTGTCACCAGCTGACCCTGAGATGCAACTTTGGAAACAAACACTTTTTAGATTACATCTGATCCATAATAAACTTCCGAGCTCAAATCCAGCCCAGTGGACGTGTATTAAGAGTCTCTTTATTTTGAATCTGAAGGACTGAAAGAAGGACTGTCATTTGAGGACAGCACCAAAAAAAAAAGCACTGCCTAACACATACCAGCACACAAACAAAAGATTATAATGCCAATTAAATCATCAAACATGGTTTCTGTGAAATGAGCTTGGAAAGGCAGTGATTATTTTAAGTATGAAACAGTTTTATTCTACCAGGATCCAGAGGAAAGCTGAAATCTGTTTTTTTTTTTAGTTAAGGATTTACTACTGAAAAAAAAAAAAATTATAATTATCAGAGGGCACAGAATTGGGTCTCGCGGTTACCCTGTGGCCTTAAAAGACTGATGAAACTGTAGGTAATGAAAAAAAATCACAAATGCACATACAGTACATGCACATGTCAACAGTCTCTCAATGACACACAAACATAAATGCATCAAAGACCCCAAATGTTCAGATTGAGCACCAGACAGAGATTTTAAACCCTATGGAATTTCATTTGACATGGCAATCACACAATTGCATGTCCTTGAAATACACTGACCATTTCTTTTCAGAGCCAAAGGGAAACAGAGTTAAGTGCTCAATCTTCTGCACTTCACTGTGACCTAACCAGTCGGACAGACTCTACAAACTAACAAATACAGCACTTATATAACCTTGATATAAAAGAGCATTTTCAATCCATTGAGTTAAGAGACAGAGCACATTAGAGAGATGGTCAGATAAACTGAAAAAAGCTGAGTATGGAAAAGGGGAGAGATAAGCCCAAGGTTCGGATCACAGGTTTTCAGTTTTTTTTTGTATATACATTCAGCAGTTTTTTGGTGAAAATATATTTGAAACATATTATAAAAAACCAGCATTATATAAAAAAAAATATTTTCCATATAGAAAATATTTTATTTAAAACTTCACTATTCAAAAAATACATTTCAAAAAATACATTCAAAAAATACATTCAAAATACATTCAAATTACATTTCAAATAAATAACGATATATTTCCAAGATCACAACTCATTTAAATCATTTATGTTAGGGTATAAAATACTTTAAAAAAAACTTTATATTAAAAATGTATATATTTTGATTTTAAAATACAATTTGTCCAAAAATATATAACAAAATATACACTGATCATCCACAACATTAAAACCACCTGCCTAATTGTGTAGGTCCCCCTCATGCCAACCCACATCTCAGAATAGCATTCTAAGATGCTATTCTTCTCAACACAATTGTACAAAGAAGTTATCTGAGTAACCGTCTACTTTCTTTGTTGTCCTCTCTCATCAACAAGGCATTTCCATCTGCAGAACTGCCCCTCACTGGATGTTTTTGTTTTTGGCACCATCCGGAGTAAATTCTTTAGCAAGTGTAGGGAACGTCAGGCCTCAATGCTGTATAAGGCCCGCAAGACCATTTTACTCGACCCGCGAGGCCATTTGAGAAATAATTTGAAAAGCAAAAAAAATTGCCTTGATTCAATTAACCTAAAAAAATACATTCCTGTCAAATAATGTTAAAAAATAATTTTAAATGAAAACAACACCAGTGGTGAATTCTCAGGGCCAGCAAAGCCTTCTCTGAGAAAAATGTAAAGTTTATCCAATCAGAATGTATTCCTTGATGCATACAAGCGAAGCGTGACAACTGTTTCACAAATCGCATGCCCGAAGCAGCACGTGATTCTGAGCTCCACCTCCTCAGGCCTTCAGAATTTCCACAGAATCCCTCAGCAGTGCAAATTAATGAGCAACTAAAGCCAGTGTGTCAGATTCATCAGCCATTCAGATTTATTTATTTGTTCTTGGTGGGTGTGATCTTTAGGATATGTCCCGGTCAAGGCCTTCTAGCTGGCTTTGAGTGACACAATCCCACGGGATTGAGGATGACCCGGCTGACGATGGAGGCGATTTGGGGCTGGCACGGGCTCGGTTTCGCTGGGTAGATCCCCACATTCCGGCATCTGACGCGGAAGACTCGAATGGACTGTCGCATTCGGGTTGGCATGCCCAGTCAGATTCTGACGCCCAGATGGCCAACATGCTAGCCCGGGTCGCCACCAGCGTGGTGCTGTACTGGGCACCTCCGTCCTCCCCACAGCCTTCAAGGCAAGATAATTGGTTCCTCGGGTCCGGGTGCCACTCCCAGTCACAGTGATCTGCACTTGGGTAGTCCTGACCCCGACGTGTTGCTGGAACTGCACTCTGTGACCGACCTCGCCCTCAGTGCCACGAAGGCCACAGCGCAGACACTCGTGCAGGCGATGGCCACCCTCGTGGTCCAGGAGCATCATCTATGGCCGACCCTGTTCGAGATACGGGATGTGGACAGAGCACGCTTCCTAAACTCCTCCGTCTCCCAGGTCATGCCCTGCCGTGCCAGCTCGACGCCTTGCGGGTTCAAGCACACTCGACTAGAAGTGTGGCATCCTCGTGGGTACTGGCCAATGGTACCTCCCTAGCAGACATATGCATAGCAGCGGGCTGGGCAACACCCAATACATTTACGAGATTTTACAATCTCAGGGTTGAGTCGGTCTCGTCCCTTTTTCTCTCAGGTCTGAGCACTCGGGAATGTGGAACGTCTGACCGAGAGTTCCGCTTGCACATAGCACCTTTCCCCTCCACTGAGGTGACCACGTGCACTATTTTGCCCCAGGAGAGTCAACTAGATTCGCGCTCCCTGGATGTTCTTCCTCCCTAGCCCTCTGGTCCGTGAATTCAGTGAAGGAATTCCCCGACCAGACCCACTATGGGTACTAAAATTACTCTGTACTGGAATAGGTGCTCCACAGGATGGGCCCTTGTGGATTAATCCCCCTGTGTGTATTTTCCGCGGTATAGTCCCCCTGCTGGTGGACCAGCGTCTCCCTTGGGCAGTCCCCGCTGCCCCCCGGTCGCTGTGTTTGCAGCCAACTCCTCCCACTCAGCAGGTAGGATCTACCACCGTGCCATTTCCACATGTGGCCTGAAAACCCATTTGATGTATTTCGCCACTCTTTACCTCCCCCCAGCCTGGGCAGGTGGTGGTCTCCACGGGATCTTTTCCCCCTGAAAGAATAGGAGTTGGAAAAGAATGCCTTCCCTGATGCGTGTGATAGCGTTAAGATGGCCCCAGCCCCTTTAACTCTATGCGAGAAACATAGAGAGAGAAAAGGTGTGGCTGGCATGGCCTGCTCCCATGCTAAACATAATCAGCATAGTTGAAAGAAATATATTTTCCAAATAGTTTTTTTTAATCTTATACATTTTACATTTTTAAATGTATTATCAAATGTAGTACAGGCCAGGGGCAAGAAAATACATTTCCAATATAAAAATACATTTTATAAAATAAAAGTGTAATTAGACTCAACTTTTTATATATTCTGGAACACAATATATTTTTATATAATATATAAAAATCTTAATATATAAGATTTTTTTTTTTAAATGTCAAAATATATAAGAAAAATAAATATCACTAAAAAACAAACATATTTGCAGAAATTTATTTTACAACATATATTAGCAATGTTTTTTACTGATTATATTTCTAATAATATATTTGGTATATTTAAAAATACATCAATAATATATCTAAATATTTAACCAGATGGGTACAAAAATGGACAGCATGCTACTGAACAGATAGATGGGGGTCACAAACAAAGCGAGAGAGAAAAGAGACAGACAGAGGCCAATCGGGGCTTAAATGCGCTTTGACAGTAGAATATCCTAATCTCTGAACATTTAGACCCTCCTCTCATTCACAAGTGTATTCAAAGTAGGGCAAATTTATTTCCTTAATCAATTACATTTAATTCACATTTCCTCAAAGTCACAGACACATTTCTTTACCCTGACAGCTGTTTTTCCTCCCAACCAAAGCCCCTTTCATTCATACATGGGACATCTCCCCTGTTTCTGCCCTTGAGTTCTCACAGTCACAGAGCCTGATTGTCTGATTGTTAAACACATAAATGCACGCACACACACACACTCCTTTGCGATGTCAGTGATGTCACATTGTAAAGAGTTCACAAACATCACACTATCCTTCAAAAGATTCTGGGAAACAGAGAAACTACTGTGTAGGGGGAGAGAGAGAGAGAGAGAGAGAGAGAGAGAGAGAGAGAGAGAGAGAGAGAGAGAGAGAGAGTTGATACTTGTAAGCATGTGGCACTTGAAAAAAGTTTTATTTGCTTTTAACAAGATTTCTGGGAAGCAAAACAAACTTGACCTGTTTCAAGTTGATTATTAAATTATCTAGAGACACTGACTCAAGTATGTTTAAAAAAAACTGTGCCTACCTAATATAGATTTTAGATGCTTTGCAATAAACATGAGTTAGTCATAGTATTATGTCAATCATGGAATTTAACAAAACCATTCACGTCTGTTAAACAATGAAAGATTAAGTGTGTTTACCTCTTTTTATGTCCATGCATTTGTGTGCGTGAGCGCATTAAAGTGAAAATGAGAACAATGCAGCCCTACATTGGTCATGACAAACAATTTAATGACATAAACAATTTGTGGCATTTAAAAGGCCCTTCATGTGTTTGATGAATTGCCCGGCATTGACAAAAGACCTGCATTCATGTATAAATCAATGTGCTTGTTGCTTAAGCCAAGACTATGATATGACGCTCTTTGTGTTCAAAATAATGTTGTGTTGTTAACATTGTATAAAGGGCTTTCCTTCGACAGCATTTTTGTTGCAACTGTGGGTATTTATGGAAAGTTTTCCAATGTTTAGTCACTCTAAGTAAACAGAGGTTGTGACTGAACACAATGAAGTGCAAGGGCATGTATATCCAAGATATGTTACAATGTGTTAACAGGTGTGCTATGGAGAGGACTTATGTGACTTGCCTGTCTCATTAAATGCTAAAATTGACATCATTGCTCTAACTGTTGAGTTCTTACCTCACTGTTTTCCTATGATTACCTGAGAAAGGTTTATTATAGTATGCAAACTTGATAAGGCACTTGCACATAGTGAGGTCTTGCGGAAAGGCATTTTGTAGATGTTTTCAATGAGTCTCCATAAGTATTTCAATGCATGTTAAAACATTGCCTTTTACTTCCCTTGTTCTCACTGAATTTTCTTATTTTATGTTTCTTTAAGTTTAAGTTTTTAAGTTTTTAAGTTTAGTTTGTACATTTTGCATTGCTTTTATTTTATGTAATTTTTTTTAGCTCTAGTGATCCCTCTTGTACCACCCTCCTCTCAGTTTTTCCACTGTTGTTTTTTAATGAATACTCAGTGGCGTACACTGAAATATATTTACTGTCTGGTTTTAATTTGAGAGTTCCTATTGTTTTACATTGCAGAAGAGCATGACTAAAACCCACAATACAAATTAAGTGACATCACTGGCCATGTGTGCGCACGCACACACAAATAGAGACGTGCAAAGACAAACACTACTTGTATAACTAAACATTCACATGGCATCTTCAATGTGGATGAACAAAGCTGCAATTGTGTATACATTGTCTTTGAGTATTTGTAGAATTAATTGCAATTAATGAGATTTATGGAGAGTATGTGAAATCATTACATGCTGCAGGGGCGATTCTAGGGTCAGAGCTTTAGGGGTGCTGAGCACCCAATGAGCCCCACTGCCACCACCCACCCTCTTTTCACACAAAAACAAAAAATATGTCTATTGAAAAATAACTTTATCATTTTAACATTGGTTCAACTAACTCCAAAATCCAGATTTTTTTTTCTTTTTTTTTTGAGAACTTTTCAGAGCACCAGCTTAATTGTGAGAGTTCACACAGACAGCCCCCTGTAACAAACACAAAACCTTCTTCACTCAGCTGCTTTTCCTTACCGTTAACTCCATGTGCCTCCTTTTGTATCACAGTCATCAGATTGGTTAGATTAGATTCAACTTTATTGTCATTGAACAAAGTAACAGGTACTTGGACAACAAAATGTAATTCATCTTCTGTAAATTATTTACAAAAAATGGTTCTTGAAAGGCTCTTTTTTGTGTGCCAAACTGAGTATGAGTGTATTGAGACAGCTTTAACTGTTTAGGACCAGTGTCCTTATCCCCTAAGTCTGAATAGCTCTTTTCTGTCTCTGCTGCTTTGGCTTGGTGGTCTCTATGTTACACTCCCTCTGTCTCTTCATTTCTTTCACTAGTCAATTCCCTCTCATCCCTTATGGACTCTCCCTGTTACAAAAAGTTAATGTAATATAGGCTACTTAATGCCTATAAGTTAGTATAGGAGTATGAGTAGTTACTGTTTTGCTTGCCAATATTCACTATATGTCAATTTATTGTTGTTGTTTCCTCACCTGGTTCTTCCTGCATGCTCTCCCTTTTCCTTTCTCCTTCTCCATCTCCCTCTCTTTCCCTGGCACTGACAATCATACACAAATATATTGTAGGCAGGAGAGTTGAGGTCAGTTTGTCATGTCACAAAAATGTTATGGAGACCATTTACAGATTCTAAGGATATGATCAAAAGGCACACAGAGGTGTGCCATTTTAAATGTCTTTATTATTATTATTATTATTATTGTTATTGGGCTTAGAAACTTTTTTAAATCACAAATTCCTTTCTCAAGAGAAGCTGTATTCTCCATTGAGGGTTTGAAATAAATAAAATAAATAAAAGCAGGGGACCATTGCCTAGATAAGTAATTTGATACAACAACAGATAGCTGGTTTGCATTATCTGTTACTTTAGCTTAACACTTTTCAGAAGAACAAAAAAAACAAAAAAAAAACAAGACAGAGGTCATTATGGACTGTCTCTAGTCTCTCACCTGAATCTGTCTTTTTTCTTTTAAAGAACTGTCGTATGTCCATTGCTCACTGGCAGGCCACACACACACACACACACACACGCACAGAGAGAGAGAGAGAGAGTAATGCTAGGAGTTCAGGAGTTAAGCCTGGTTCAGGTTAAATCCTCTATGTGTGAGGAATGAATAGATACTGCAAAAGAAAAACATTAAACTTTCTTTTATTGTCTAGTTTGATAGTCAGCCACAACTGAAAAATAACAGATATAAATCTAGGAATGAATAACAATTCATTTAAAAAGCCACAGTGAGTGTTTTCACACATACTGGTGGTATACAGTGATATGTTTATTTTACTCTGGTCCAAACACCAGGGCTTCATGTTTCCATGACGACTGACCAGAAAAGACGCACGTGATGTCATGTTTACACGACTCCCGATTCTTAAAATGAGTATCAAATTAACGATAAACTTTAACAACAGAGACACACGTACGCACTACACAGGTACGCAGTTTATTTGTCGCGCTGCTGTTTTTGTTTCACGCTCTAGCAGTTAATAAACAGAACTGCATGCGTCTTGCGGAAGAACATTGTAACCGGCGCTACTTCTCTCCGTTTATGACTATGGACGAGTCACCCTGGTCCTCTGCTACTCCACAGCGGCGGCGACCCGCTGGACTAAAATAGTCAGAAAATAAACACTTATTATAAGTGTACCATGGTGATTCAGGATACTGACTCCAGTACTCACCGAAATGGTTTCGGAATCGGAACAACTCTAGGTAAAAGGAAAGAAGTGTGAGACACAGCTTTGGAGCAACTTAGTTGATTCACAACACTACATAACGGGTTCTCACTCTGCGTGTGTTTCGCGCTGGATGACTGTCGTGCTGAGCGGTGCATGGAGAAGTAGAAGAAGAGAAGAGGATGACACCATTTGCTAAGCGGGGATGTTTTCATTTTCATCCTTAACACATACATTTTAAAACACAAAATACGGAGTATGTTTTGGACATTATTTAACCTTGTCAGAGACGAACAAAAATTTTAGAATAACAACATTTCTTACTCCAAGTTTTAGGGGTGCTGAGCTCCTTTTTAGGGGTGCTGAAGCACCCCTAAAAAGGGGCTAGACTCGCCCTTGACATGCTGTAAGATTAAAGCAGTTCACCTGCTTCTGAATGATCATGTACCCTGAAATTGATGCCTCAATCTCCCAAATTACTGATTGCAAGAGCAATGTCCCAGACTCGAGTGAAATCAGAAATTATCACATTCAATACGATACATAGTTTCTGGTCCTGTGGAAACCAAGAAGTTACAGCATTTACATAAACAGCGGGGGACGTGATTCAGAGGTTGCATTTCAGGTTGACCACTACCGGTGAAGAGCTGCAAACTTCCAGAAAACATAGGAAGCTCATTTGCATGTGAAAATAATGAGTGTTAATAATGATAATTAAGTTAGCTAGAACTCCCTGTGGACATTTCTCCTCAACAACTCTTTCAGCTTCAGCCACTGGGGCAGTAGTCTGAATTTCAGTGAACAGACCAGTTTTTAATGTCCTGCCTTTCAAAGTATGATCAGTCCTTGACAGTTCCTGAAGTATAACATTTTGGACATTTAATCGAATTCATCCTCAAAATATAGTCATAAGCATCTTCAGTAAAATCTTTTACATATATCCTGTTTAATGTCTTTTCCTTAATGGGTGTTCAGTGAATAACAGTTTACAATCCCGAAAACTTCGATTTGCATACATTTCCAGAAACAAATTAGTCTTCAAATGTCATGCTGAAATAAGAATCATTGCTCTGAAGAAATGATCTGGAAATCATCAATCTTACTGAAATGATTGATAAACAAAAGGTTTTTTGTGATGAAAAAGAAAGTTATAAACATTATAACTTTTATCTTGTGGTAAGAATAATGTTTGCAAACTGTTTACGAAAAAGAGCAATAAACATCAGCCCGCTGAGGGAGAAAGGAACTATGGAGGAATGAGCACAAATTTATGAGATATCGTAACACCCTTCCTGGAGTTTATAGTTTTCAAAGTGTAACACTCTGTGCTCTTGTATAACTTTAACCGAATCATTTAAACGGCAGCCTCACTAAAAGGCTAAAATATTGTGCAAAAGAATTCACCATTCCTTTGTGCACTGTAATGGCTGAACAGCTCTTGACCCATCCCTGGATTAATAAATGAAAAACACAATTCATCAGGGGCACCAACAGAGCGGGACAAGGGCGGGAATGTTGTCCCGGCCCTTCAAACTGCCACCCTGCAGTGACCGATCAAAAAAAAAGTGGGGCCCCAAGCGTGAACCTGTGATTCCTATCGGTCTCACTGCCACATCATCAAACGTGTTTAAAAACTATGTTTGATATGTGATCTCAAGTGAAGTTCAAGATAGCTGAGTCTGATGCAACATGGCCTTTTATGGTTAGTTTTGGCTCTTGGCTACCTGCAGGGAGTTTCAAGTGTTTTACAGTGGGGTAAAAGTCCATTCTGTTTAAATATTGTAATGTACCTCAGGCCATAAACACATGGAATACATAATTAGATTAAGATAAGAAATACTGGACGTTTTTCCAGTTAACTACCCTTATCACTGCAGTGAGCGTGCTCACAAGCACACACACGTTAGAAGTTCACCTAGATGCACGTAGTCACTAAGATTTGCACAGGACATTGATCCCATTGATTATTTTGAGATGACTGTAAGTACATACCTACATTTTAAATAAGTGCATTTACACACACAACACTATGCTGATAACAATACCAAACTTAAACTTTTTTGATAAACCTGACAATGCAAGAAAACTGCAGTTACATGAGACTTGTAATCATCATGGTTTTCCCTGGTTTTGTCTTCAAAACGTGAAGAGGCATGCACACACTTGCGCAACAGAATGCGGTAAAGTCACTGAATGAATGCGTTTACATGTACAATCTTACACCGATTTTGAGAGAAGCTTGATCACATTGTCACACCTGTTCAGCCGAGAACTTGCGTTATTTTTAGCGCTACACAACACAATTTCTCATCTTTTTTCAGATAGTGCTCATGATTGCCCGGCGGACATCAACATTTTCACTTAAAAACACTTACATTTGGGGTAAGCCTTGATGCACAAGTCGCATAGACCACTTTTATGATACATCTAGGTCCTTTTTTTACACTTAAAATAAGGCACCGCGGAGACCACACAACCGCCATGGGGGGTATTTTAAGTCGAGATACGTTACATGGTCTTACCGAGTCTAGTCGGAAGTGTGTCATGTGGAGAAGTCCCATGGTAGGTCCTACCCAATGGGGGAGGAGGCTCTACGAGCATGGTGACTGGGGCAGAGGGGCTTCTGGCAGGGAAAAGTTTTTTAGCTGAATATACGTTGCAAGGGGTTACCTATGGGAACCAGTGCATGCGGAGCACCTGTCCCAATACGGGGCTTAGTTAGCACAAGTACTGAGCCGGCAGCGAGTTTCTCCACAAACTCACCTGCCACAGGGCTAGGAGGAAGTCAACCAGGGAACACATATGTGAACACTACTGGGAATCAACAGCACACATCTTCAGCTCAAGGGAGGTGAATACTATGAATGTCCGGATGACCCGGACTTACCTGTTCGTTCCTGCTAAGACACGGAATGAAACCGGCTCAACCCAGAGATTGTAGAATCTCACAAAGGTAAATGGTCTGCACTTAGCGCATTTTTTTAACCTTAGCGGTTTTCAAAGCACTTTACACTGCGTCACCCATATACACACACATTCACACACCAATGACAGCAGAGTTGCCATTCGAGGTGCTAGACTGCCATTGGGAGCAACTTGGGGTTCAGTTTCTTGCCCAAGGACACTTTGGCATGTGCAGTCATGTGGGCCGGGAATCGAACCACCAACCCTGCGGTTAGTGGCTAACCCGCTCTACCACAGCCGCCCCATTGTTTTTTTTTATTTTCAGTTGTTTTAATGGAGACACTGATTCAACTTTTCTGTGATGAGTTACATTCATTTCCGTAGTTTCCGACTCACAGCCAGACTTAGAAAATAAAATAAAAGTATATCAATATGCTGCAGCTGCAAAACTAAGGTACATTACTTACATTCCAAAAAACAAACAGAAAAATCTGTACTAAATAATAATAGTGCCAATGGTTCTTGGGGATGCTAGTGAATACTGAAGCCTATAAATGGCAAGTTAAAGTTCTGAACTGTTTCCCAGAATGACTCAGCATGTAACAAAGACATTTCAAGAACATCTTCGATGTTTAAAAAAAAGCTTTGAAAGGAAATAAATGAAATACTTAAATGAACAAGAAAGGAAAAGGTTCCTGTTCTCACTAAGTTACTTTTTTGTCTTTATATCATGTATCTCATTCCATTGCAGTAGCCCATCTGAAGCCAAGAGGTTTCTTGAAGTTCTTGGCTTTTACAATCGCTCCAGAGCTGAAGCTCCATGGCACCAGTGGTAAAATTTATGAGATCCTGTCTATCTTCAGCCATGCATTGCACTAAAAAAACACCCAGTTACAATTTTCTGAAAAAAAAAAGGGGGTTGGGGGGTCAGGGAGAGACTGGTGGATGGAGAAGTTGAAAAAGTGGAGGAATGGATGAATAGAAGATAGAGAAAAGCACATTTATCCAAATAAAAAGTGTGCTTTAAGGGGAAAATGTGTGCAAATAAATGTCCTAACTAATTTGAAACATTGTGGCCATTTTGTTTTGGCATACAAGAAGGACTGCGAGAAGGACAGTATAGTAAAGAAAAAATACTGGAGCAATTAACCATCCCTCTTCTGTCCATTACAACACAAGTTTTCAGTCACTGTGTTAATTTTTGGCCCCATAGGGCACCTACTGTAGCAGTGCATCGACAAAACAAAAATGAAATGAAACTAATTTTTTTTCCTACAGTTCAAAACCATCTGACAATAACAATAATAACGACAATAATAATATTAATGCTTCAAAGATGCAGGAAATTACTGCCTAAGGCAGGGGTGCCCAATACGTCAATCGCAAAGGCAATGCTGGTAGTAAACTTTTAATACAAATAAATAATAATGTCTTTCCTTCTTTTAGTTTCTGTCTGACTTGCACTTGACGAGTAAATATTGACCAGGCGAGGTTTCGTTTATTCAGTTGCCATGACAACTAGGTTTGTGCATACGCGCCTTCCAAGGACTTCTGAGAACAGAGCACGAAATTGCCGGCACACTCATTCGAGTGCCTAATCAGAGCAAACAAGTGTGCCGGGGAATTGGAGGTCCGTGAGGATTTACCGGCGGAGCTGGTCCCATTGTGGTCCCTGAATCGGCCCCAGTGCTCGCTGTGCTGGCCTCATACCCATAGGTAGGAGGACCGAGGCAGGGAGTCGCTACGTTGACATGGTCATATCCTTGCAGTGAGGACATGACGCATCCACGAAAGATGTCTCGGCATGGGCGGCGCCCAGGCATGAAAGACAGCGATCATGGCCGTCTGAAGGCGAGAGATATCGACCACATCCAGGAATAACACACAATCGGAAGGGCATCTTTAAAAAGATGTTCTGCTGTGTGCCGCTCTTTTAGAATATACTCTTTTAGAAAGGAAAATATTCCTTTAGAATAAACTCAAAATGATCTGCTAAAGCACACAGGGGCGATCTTTGCTGTGCACCCGTGCAGAGAGGGGAGAAAGCCACTGTATTGCACCGTAAGTATCCAGCAGAGGTGAGAATGGAAGCCGTGGGAAATTCAACTCGCTGAACCATCGACTGCTCGGCTCCGAAGAGAAAATCTGAATGAGTGGTATGCACGACCCCTCCTTTATACCCGTATGTCCGGGGGAGTGGCATGAAAATACCATTCACCAATTCCCATTGACCTTTTATCAAAGATCAGAGGTGTCTTTGGCTCTCAAGTGTTACCCCTAGTGTCACTACATCGACTCATCATCGAGTGAGTGACAGATAGGAAAACACATTACTGCCATTCTAGTGGCTTATCCAATGTGCGCATGTGTGTTTACGTTTTGACATCAAAACCAGAGAAAACTAAAATTATTTCAAATCTCATTAACATGGTTTTCTCGTGTTGTCTGGTTTTTAGAATGAGGTGATTTCATATGAATGAGCATGTAAACATTCACCATATAAATATGTTTATTTATTCTGATTGGTTCTGCTGACTTGTAATAAAAGGTGGGTTGGTATTCCATAATTTGACTCAGCTTTTGTGGATGTGTTGCAGTAAACCTGACTGCCAGGAGCTGGACTTAATTAATACCCAACACCCTGTGGCCTGAACCTCGACCTGCTAGTTCTCTCTTTCAGTCTCGCTCCCACTGAGCATTCTCCACATGCAGTAAAATAATGAATGTGAGAATGACAGTAAGTTTAAGGAGTATGTTTTTAATGTGAATCTTTAAATGAGTAACAAATTATCTTCAGAAATTCTGCTGCAAATGATCGTTAGAAACCATGCTGAAAAACATCACACATACGTATAAAAATTACCCACACTGTAAAAATGTGTTCATCATTATGCTGTAACAACTTATTTGCTTCCATCAATTTAACTTGTCACAATAATTTCTGTCATTTCTACTTGATTATATGACTTTCAAAGATTATTAATTTCAAAACAGTTGAAACATTACATCAACCGGATAACTGCAAGTTGTACCTTTAGCAATAATTTAACTTTAAAAATAAAGCAGATATTAATAAAAAAAAAATATATTGTCAGCATTTACTCACCCACATGTCTTTCCAAAATCTTCTGTGGAACACAAAGTGGATGTTCAGCAGAATGTTCGCCTTGGTCACAATTCACTTTCTTTGAATGAAAAATAGATGCAATGAATGTGAATGGTGACTGAGGCTGACATTCTGCCGAACATCTCCTATTGTTTTCCTAACCTGTTCTCCCAAATATTTTAAATGTGTGCTCTTCACAATGCTAGGGAGGAAGGACATCCAGGGTCCACGGACTTGTGAACTCACATGGGAAAAGAATGCACACGTCTTCGCCTCACAGAGGGGAAAAGCATTGTATACAAGCGGTATATATGGCCAGCTGTCCTGTAAAAATTACCTGTTCAGACCTGACAATGTGCAGGACGAATCTGGCTCAAGCCAGAGATCATAACATCTTGTGAAGGTGTTGGGTGTTGCCCTGCCCAATGCCCTGCAGATGTCTGCTAGAGAGGAGCCATCGGCAAGTGCCCAAGAGGATGCCACACTCCAGAGTGTGCTCTTAATCCCAAAGGGGCGGGCACTTCACCCTGGGTCTGGTATGCTGACGCGATGGCATCCACGGTCCAGTGTTGCTCCAGTGGGCAAGCCTCTGTTTGGAGACAGTGTTCCCTTTCTGCTGTCTGCCAAAGCAGACAAAGAGCTGCTCTGAGCATCTAGAGCTCTCCATGCAATCCAACTAGATGCCCAAAGCAAGCATCGGACACAGCAATGACAAGGCTGGTTCTGCCTCCTCCCGGGGCAGCTTCCATTGCAGGCTCACCACCTGATCCCTAAAAGCGGTCATGGGAACGGGGTCTCAAGGTCTCAGGGTCTCAGGTGTCACTGCCAGAGGATGCTTGCAGGTCCGCAAACCTCTTGATGGATTTCATGAGCGCAGTCAGGAGGGCAGCCTTCACTGAGACCACCTTTAGATCAACTGACAAAGGGCTCATACGGGGCTCTCCGTAGGCCCAGGAGGACCACGGAGAGACTCTATGAGGGAAAGAGGCGTAGCCTAGGAGGATTCAGCCTTCTAGCGCCATTCAGGAACCTGATTATCAGGTCATGCTTCCCCAAATACTTATCGTCTACTGTGTTGTAGTGTGCCGCTATAGTGGACACGTGCACCTTTGAGGTGGAGGGGGACAGCCACCCCTCCAGCCTCTCCTGCAGGTAGGAAAGCACTGAACCGACTGCGCATCTCTGGGGGTTTTCGCCTCGGGAAGAACACCAACTTGCGAACAAACGCCACTTCAATGCTTATGGTTGCTTCAGAGAGAGAGCCCTGCTTGAGTGACCGTGTCTACCACCACGAGGGCCAGACATGGAGAAACCAGAGGTCTGGGCACAGGTGCCAGATGGTGCCCCGTCCCTGTTGCAAGGAGCATGAGATCCGAGAACCAAGTCTGAGTGAGCCAGTATGGAAGCCGGCTCACTGGGGGGAACGCATATTTGCGCAGCCCCTGGGGTCAGCTGTGAGCTAACGCATCTGTGCTGAGGGGAGCCCCCGTCGGAGAATACCAGATTGGGCAGTGGGAGGATTCTACAGGTCTACACTGTGCTTCGCTGACGCAACTCCATATCAGCTGGACCAACTGGGGGTGGAGTCTCCACTCTCCCCTGAGCATCACCTGCCATGAAAGCACGTCCGCTGTACAGTTGAGGTTGCCTGGGATGTGAAAGGTCCACAGCGACCTGAGTCGACCAGAGAAGGAGACAGCGGTGAGTTGTGTCACACGACTCGGACATAAGCCACCTTGGTGGTTTATATGCACCACTGCCATTGTCCGTCCGGACCAACACGTGCTTGCCCTGGATCAATGGCAAAAGCCTCCGCAGGGCGAGCAGTACCACCAACAACATGAAGAAGTTGATAAGCCAACACAGTTGCGGACCTGTCCTGGAGCTAGCGGCTGTGTGCCCATTGCACACAGTGCCCCAGCCTAGCATGGAGGTAGCCTGTGGTAACTGCGCCTGGACACTTGCTGAAATGGAACCCCTGCCTGTAAAAATGTAAAGTCTGTCCAAGGGCTGACAAGTGAAGATGTGGCGGAAGATCGGCGCAATAGCCACGCGATCCTGGGAGAGCTTGCTCTTTTCTCAGTTGACCCAAAGCCGGCTGAGGTGCTTGAGCACTAGGTACACACAAAAAATCTCGAGAGTGAGCTAGAATCAGGCAGTCATTGAGGTAGTTACGGATGTGAATGCCGTTGTGAGGCAACAGGGTCCGACCAAAGGGGAGGACCTTGTACTGATATGTCTAGCCCTCTAAGGCAAACCATAGGAAATCAAATCAAATCAAATCACTTTATTGTCACACTACTGTGTACACAAGTGCAACAGTAGGTGAAAGTCTTGTGTGCAGTTCCAAATAACATAGCAGTACCATTTACAATAAACAACATATTTACACAACACAATTTACATAACAAATGTACACCTAAACACAATATACAATGTACAGTAAACAATACTGTAGAAATCTAGGGGTAACCATTGATGATGAGCTAAATTTCACAGACCACATTTCAAAAACTGCAAGATCTTGTAGATTTACACTCTACAATATCAGGAAGATAAGACCCTTCCTCTCTGTACATGCCACACAACTGCTCGTTCAGTCCCTTGTCATAACTAGACTGGACTACTGTAACACTCTCATTGCAGGCCTTCCTGCATGCGCTATTAGACCTCTCCAAATGATCCAGAATGCAGCAGCACGTCTGGTCTTTAATGAACCTAAGAGAGCACACGTTACACCACTCTTTGTCTCTCTCCACTGGCTGCCGGTTCATGCCCGTTTTAAATTCAAGGCCCTGATGCTGGCATATAAAACAGTCACTGGGTCTGCTCCAGCATACCTTAAAACATTTATGCAGAGCTACGTTCCCACCAGAAGCCTGCGGTCGGCTAAGGAATGTCGCCTTGTCGTACCAAAACAAAGAGGCACCAAAACACTTTCCCGGACTTTCAGTTTCATCATACCACGGTGGTGGAATGACCTTCCCAACTCAATCCGGGAAGCTAACTCACTCTCTATCTTCAAAAAGCGGCTAAAAACACATCTTTTCCAAAAGCACTTAACCGGTCAATAAAAAAAAAAATAAAAATAAATATATATATATATATATATATATATATATATATATATATATATATTTACATTTCTTGTTGCACTTAAATCTGTTTTGTATACTATTATGATGATAGTGAAACTTTGTAATATGGCACTTTTTGTACCACTGTCTCCCTAAGATGATTCGCTGATGTTCTTCCTCTTTTGTAAGTCGCTTTGGATAAAAGCGTCTGCCAAATGAATAAATGTAATGTAAATGCAATACACACAATATAGAATATACATACAATAAAAATAAAAAATATGGGTGAGGGTATATAAAATATATATACAGTAGTTGAATTGGGGAGAATATATTTGACAGTCCAGTGTGAGATTATAGATTAATAAAGTGCAGTGCTAATTATTGATCCTGATAGATCAAGTGTTCAAAAGTCTGATTGCTTGGGGGAAGAAGCTATCATGTAGCCGGCTGGTGCGGGTCCTGATGCTGCGATACCGCCTGCCTGATGGAAGCAGTTAGAGCAGCCCATGACTCGGGTGACTGGAGTCTCTGATGATCCTCCAAGTTTTTTTAACACACCGCCTGTTATAGATGTCCTGGAGGGAGGGAAGCTCACCTCCGATGATGTTTCTGGCAGATCGCACCACCCTTTGCAGGTCTTTGCGGTTGTGGGCGGTGCTACTGCCGTACCAGGCGGTGATGCAGCCAGTCAGTATGCTCTCTACATTGCTGGTGTAGAACCGTGTGTGGATGTGGTGGTTCATTCCAAACTTCCTCAGCCGTCTCAGGAAGAATAGGCGCTGGTGAGCCTTCTTCACAATGGCCTCATTGTGGACAGACCATGTGAGTTCCTCAGTGATGTGAACACCGAGGAACTTGAAACTGCTGACTCTCTCCACCGGTGCGCCATTAATGGTGATGGGGCTGTGGTCTCTGTCTTTCCTCCTGAAGTCCACTACAAGCTCCTTGGTCTTACTGACGTTGAGGGCGAGGTTGTGCTCCTGACACCAGTGTATCAGTTTCATCATTGTCAGTGATCAGACCTACCACCGTTGTATCGTCAGCAAACTTAATGATGGCATTGGAGCTATGTGTTGCCACATAGTCATGTGTGTATAGTGAATACAGGAGTGGGCTGAGAACACAGCCCTGCGGGGCTCCAGTGTTGAGGGTCAGTGATGACGAGGTGTTGCTGCCCATTCTAACCACCTGACGTCTGCCTGACAGGAAATCCAGGATCCAGCTGCACAGTGAGCTGTTTAAGCTCAGAGCCCGGAGTTTCTCATCAAGCTTGGAGGGCACTATGGTGTTGAATACTGAGCTGTAGTCTACAAACAGCATTCTCACATATGTGTTCCTTTTCTCCAGATGGGAGAGAGCAGTGTGTATTGTAGATGCAATTGCATCATCAGTGGAGCGGTTGTTGCGGTAGGCAAACTGCAATGGGTCCAAAGAGGGGGGCAGCACAGAGCAGATGTAGTCTCTGATTAACCTCTCAAAGCATTTGCTGATGATGGGGGTCAGAGCAACAGGACGCCAGTCATTTAAGCAAATGATTTTGGCTTGCTTCGGTACAGGCACAATGGTTGATGTTTTAAAGCATGTGGGGACTACAGACAAGGAGAGGGACAGGTTGAAAATGTCCGTAAAAACACCAGCCAGTTAGTTTGCGCACATTCTGATGACGCGGCCCGGAATGCCGTCTGGACCCGCGGCTTTACGGATGTTCACCCGTCGGAAGGATCGGTTACATCCGCAACAGAGACGGAGAGTGAACCATCCTCTGTAGCATCAGCCACGAATACCCTCTCCACGAGGGCGGTGTTATTGTCCTCGAAACGAGCATAAAATGTATTAAGCTCATCCGGGAGAGAGGCAGTGGTGTTCATGGTGGAGTTTTTATTCCGTTTATAGTCCGTGATGATGTTAATTCCCTGCCACATACTTCTAGAGTCTGTGGTGTTGAACTGACCTTAAATTTTGTGCCTGTACTGGCGTTTGGCTGCACTGATAGAGTTGCGGAGGGCATAACTGACTTGTTTACGCTCCTCCGTTTTCCTGGAATTAAAAGCGGAGGTGCCGCACGAACATCGCCGTTAATCCATGGTTTCTGGTTGGGGTAGATCCATATTCTCTTGGTCGGAACAACATCCTCTACGCACTTCCTGATGAAACACGTTACGCTATCAGCGTAAACCTCGATGTCGTCATCAGAGGCGGACCGGAACATCTCCCAGTCCGTGTGATCAAAACAGTCTTGTAGCACTGAGAGTCTGATTGGTCCGACCAGCACTGGATCATTCTGAGGGTGGGTGCTTCCCGTTTCAGTTTCTGCCTGTAAACGGGCAGAAGCAGAACGGAAGAGTGGTCCGATTTGTCAAATGGTTGGCGGGGGAGGGATTTGTAGCCATCCTGGAAAGGAGAATAACAGTGGTCCAAGACCCCACCTCCTCGTGTGTTGAAGCTGATATGTTGGTGGTATTTTGGTGCTATTGTTTTCAAATTTGCTTTGTTGAAGTCCCCGGCAACAATGAACGCAGCCTCAGGGTGCGCGGTTTCCTGCTCACTTATACACCCATACAGTTCACTGAGTGCCTGGTCTGTGTCGGCTTGTGGGGGGATGTACACAGCTGTGATGATGACCGCTGTGAATTCCCTCGGTAGCCAGAATGGTCGACACAAAAACATGAGTGTGGCAGCGGGGGCATGGTCAAGCGCCCGTCCGGGAGAGAAAAGCGGTAAGGGTGCTTACACCTGAGATAAATTATGTCTAACACCTGTCTCTAATTTCAGTGAGCACGGGGAGAGCGGCAATAAAAGGGCAGCCAGAGGGCCTCCATGGGGAGAGAGATGACAAGCTAACCCAGTGCGCTTGTATTATAGTGTGTATTATTATAAAGTATTGTAAAGACAACGAGCATTAAAGGCTTACCTTGCGGTGAAGACTTGTTTCCTGTCCTCCTTCCTGTGAGGGGTGTTACAATGAGATATTCCAGATCAGGAGAGCAGAAAGACTTGATCAAATGTACGTTCCTCTGATCACACCATGATTTGTTGATCATAAAACATACACCACCACCTCTGCTTTTACCTGAGAGGTCTTTCGCTCTGTCCACTCGGTGCATGGAGAACCCCGGGGGTTCGATGGCTGAGTCTGGAATCTCCGCAGCCAGCCAGGTTTCTTTAAGGCATATAATAGGAGGCATAGGAAGGTTCTGTGTTGAGGTACAGACGTGGAAGTGCGCATCCTTCAGGTCTACCACAACAAACCAATCTTGATGCCGGACGCACGCCAAAATTAGTTTTCGCATCGGCAACTTGAATTGGAGCCTGTGCAAGGCCCGGTTCAGAACTAGCTGGTCCAAGATTGCCATCAACCCACCTCCTTTCTTTGGCACAATGAAATAAGGGCTGTAGAACCCTTTCTTCACCTCTCCTGGGCTTTTACCACCACAGGGGGACACCCTCGGCAAGCAGATGGGGTACGGGATCTTGAGCCGCGCTGGGGCAATATGTGCTGTATTGCCTCTGTCTGCTTCTTCACCACCGAGAACTGCTGGGCAAAGTCCTTGACGGTGTCGCCGAATAGGCCGCTCTGGGAAATGGATGCGTTCAGGAAACACACCTTGATGGCAATCTTGGACCTGCTAGTTCTGAAATACAGGTAAACGTCATATTATGCGACTACTCTTTACTTTACGGAGTGCTTACAACCTACTAGTTAAGTCTTGCCTTAAGAACAGGGGGTGCAACCAAATTAAACACTGACTTAATTACAAACTTTACGTCTCAACTTACATGAGAACTTATGCACAGCTGGTGCAACCCTAACCTGAACATTGTTTTGTTCAAAGTAAAAGTCCCATATTAAATGTACTAATTTAAAAATTAATACGAACATGAATTACAATATAAAAATTACATATTTTACAACACAATTTTAGGACATCCTTCAATCCACTTATTTATTTATTTAATCATTAAAAAAATATCACTTACAGCACCTTTAAGTTTGCTTTCCATCTACACTATATTTTTTCTAACATATATATATATACAGTATCTGTGTGTATGTGTACATGTAGGCCTGTTAGTGTTTGTGTGTTAAAGATGCTTTGAGACTGTCATAATTATACAAGGATTGGGTGGAGATCAGAATCAGAATCAGAATCAGCTTTATTGCCAAGTATGCTTACACATACAAGGAATTTGTCTTGGTGACAGGAGCTTCTAGTGCACAACAATACATCAAACAATACAAAAACAGCAGCAAGACATACAGTAGATAATAATAATAATATATATATACATATACGTACATACACACAGGCACACCTTCATACATACACACATATACGTAGTGCAAATCTAAAACAAATCAGTTATATAAAGTACAAAAAAAAAAAATTCTTTGTATGTAATGGCAGAAGATGATATGTTAGATAATATAAATAGACTTAAACTGTGTATTGCACATAATTATTGCTCAATGGGGTGGCTTTAACTGTTCATGAGATGGTTAGCCTGAGGGAAAAAACTGTTCCTGTGCCTGACGGTTCTGGTGCTCAGAGCTCTGAAGCGTCGGCCAGAAGTCAACAGTTCAAAAAGGTAATGGGCTGGGTGAGTGAGGTCCAGAGTGATTTTTACTGCCTTTTTCCTCAATCTGGAAGTGTACAGTTCTTGAAGGGGGGGCAGGGGGCAACCAATAATCCGCTCAGCAGTCCGAACTGTCCTTTGTAGTCTTCTGATGTCTGATTTCGTTGCTGGAATCAAACCAGACAGTTACTGAAGTGCAGAGGACAGAGATCTGTGTTGGACTGACAGGAGGAGACACTGTTTCATGACTTGACAAGACTATGAAAACATGGCCAGCGTTGGGATGTGTGAATTGTATATTCAGGGCCGAATATGGAGTGCTGGAAATTTGGCAAGCCAGACAGAGGATTATGCACTGAGGATCGAAGCATTTCTGTATGATAAACACATGTTAGGGTCAGAAGTGTATTTAGGATAAAACGTGGCATAGCTAAGGGAGTACTGTTTGCTGTATGGTATAAATGAGTCTGGTTGGTCAGAAGATATAGTTGGGTGTGTGTGATCACAAATAATGTCAGTCTGGGTTGGTCTCAGTAGATCAAGGCTAAATGTCACACCAGAGCAACATATGCTGTGTACAAGCCCAGTCTGTCTGTACAGAAAATCATCCCCAAAAGTGGGCTTAATCTGACAAAATCTTCATTAGAGGACATTCAGAAATGTGCCCAGTTAAAAATAAGAAAAGAAAATAGAGCCAATCCAGTTTAGGTTTTCTTTTAGGGTATGATTAGGGTGTGGGAATGTTTAGTCTATACTCTATAGTAATTACAATTACCTTTAAAAACAATAGTAGTCAATGGAATTTTTTTTGCAGATGACACATGCAGATGAGCATTGTGGCAAATTGTCCATTGTCGCCAAATGGTTGCTGCAGGTTCACCACAACCGGTGAAGAGCTGCAAACATCTGGCAAACATTTGCTTCAAATCACAATCTAATTTGCATGTGAAAATAATGAGAAAATAATGTATGGGTAATTTCCTGCAGAAGTGTTACAAATGTGCATGTTTGTGTTGTTTGTAAGTACATGCTTGAGTTGTGTTGGTCAGTTTAACAGCAGAGTGTGACCTAGTTGAGTTGCTGCTCCAGACATGTTGAGCTACAGTAATCTCTGATTACTTTTCAGTTCTCAGTACAACAGAGCAAACAGCCCAGGCCTCTGTGCATCATGATTCTGTAATTGCAACACTGAAAAAAAAACTATAGAGTTTAACCCCAAAAACCCCAAATGCATGCAAAAAAATATTTTTAGCATGCAATATACACTACAATATACACTATCGGTCAAAAGTTTCATCAAAACTAAGGAATAACATAAATGGAACTATGGGAACTATGTTGTGACTAAACAAAAACCAAAATAAATAAAACCTGTGTTATATTTTAGCATCTTCAAAATTAGTCACCCTTTACCTAGAATTTGCAGACATGTACTCATTTATAATCTTAACGCTATAAAATGCGTAGGGGAAGGCATTATTTTCCGTTCCTGTTCTTTCAGGGGAAAAAGACTCTGCAGAGACCACATCCTGCCCAGGCTGGGGGGAGGTAACATGTAGCAAATACGTCACATGGGTTGTCAAGCCACACGTGGAAGTGGCGCGGTGGTAGGTCCTACTTAGTAAGGGAGGAGTTCTACAAGTACAGTGACAGGGTAGAGAGACTGCCCAAGCGAGACACGGGTCTGCCAAAAGGGGGACCGTACCGTGGAAAATACATCACAGGGAGTTGCCTGAAAAGGGAATTTTCCCTACCCCAGTATAGAGCACTTGAAGCTCGTAGTTGGTCTGGTCGCAAATTCCTCCGCTGAATTCGCAGGATAGAGGTCTAGAGAGGAGTCATCCAGGGAGCCGAGTTAGTAGGATCTCCTGGGATAAGAGCTCACGTGTTCACCTCAGTGGAGGGGAAAGGCGCTGAGTGTAAGCGGTACACCCGGTCAGTTGTTCTGCATTACCGAGTTCTGCCGGCTCGGACCTGATAAAACACAGGACGAGACCGAATCAACTCTGAGATTATCTGCGGGTCTTCAGACTGGGAAGAACACCAATTTGCAAACAAGCGCCACTAGAGGGAGAGGGAGCTATGGCTTGGTTGATCGTGTCTACAACGCAGGTGGTAGGTCACTCAGATCTTCCCAGGTCTGGGCGCGGATGCCAGAGGGTGCCCTGTCCCTGAGAAAGCAGGTCCTTCCTCAGGGGAATTTGCCAGGGAGGTGCTGTCGCGAAGAGCATGAGATCCGAGAACCAAGTCCGAGTGGGCCAGTATGGAGCCACTAAGGTGACTTGTTCCCCGTCCTCGCTGACCTTGCACAGCACCAGTACAAGAAGGCTCTCTAGGGGAAATGCGCATTTGCGCAGCCCCCGGGGCCAGCTGTCTGCCAGCATGTCTGTCCGGAGGGGATACCAGCGTATTCGCTGTCATGTTGAGTTTGCCTTAAATTTTTGGGTATGATGAAGTAAGGGCTATAGAAAACCTTCTTCATCTCACCTGGAGGGGCAGGCTATATCGCATCCTTGAGTAGCAGAGTTGAAATCTCTGCATGTAGGGTGCTGGCATTTTCGCTGCGCTGCAAGGACGTCTTCAGAACTCGTCAGTGCCGTTCAAGAGGTGAGGTAGCTGCGTCCGGGAAACCGTGACTGTAGGATTTTGGTACTGGGGTGCCATGAGAATGGCACGCACTGGCTAGATGACCCAGGGAGTGAGGATATCGCTCTTTTATTTACAATGTGGGTACCTTAGCCCGAAGGGGGTGCGGCAAAAGAAAATAAGGAAAACAAGGATTTTCCTCCCAGCCCTCCACCGGGGGACGGAGTGGTCTTTGTACCCCCTCTGGAGCGAACATCTGACTGCCCAGGTCTTCCGTCTTAGGAGCGCTTAGGAGCCTTCCGGGTCCTAGAGGGGGTCCTGGAGATGGGGGGTGTACACTGCCTGCGGGGCACTCAACGCTGGGGCTGAGAACTGAGCCTGGGTTGAGGCGGAGCTGCCTGTTGTTTGGCTGAGAGTGGCGCCCTGACCCGAGGTACTAATAATCAAATCGTGAAGGCTGTGGGGAGGACGGAGGGTTCCAGTTCAACCCAGTGCTCATGGCAGCCCGGGAAAGCACGTCGGCCATCTGCACATCAGCCTCAGACTGGGCGGGCTGACCCAAAGGTGGCAGCCCAGTCGAGTCTTCTGTGTCAGACGCCTGGATGCTCTCCGATGCAGCAGTAACATCATCATCCAACTCAGGGGGCTCGAGGAAGAATGCAGACTTGCCGTGAGGTGAGCCACCATCACCTCGAACCTGGATTGAAGCAAGCGAGCGTGCTTGGGGGCGGGTGGTTCGTGGGGACATACCTGCCGAAACCGAGCCTGCTGCCATCCCCAAATCTTTATCTGTATCTTTATAAAGACGCGTCCTGAAAAGGACGTTCAACGCCTGCTGTGTATTACTCTTTTAAGAATGAAAATACTCTCTTTTAGAGGGTACATGCTCTTTACAGAAGTGCTGTCAAAGCACTAAGGGGGGTGGACTGCACAGCATGCAGAGAAGGAGAAAGCTGCAGGAAATGTGCCGTAGATCCATCAGCAATGCTCTGATAGAGGTGAGTGGAGCTGTAGTGAAACTCAGCTTGCTGCTGCACAACTGCTCGGCTCCGAAGAAAAAATCTAACTGACAGACGCACGTCCGCTTCCCTTTATACCCGTATCACCGGGGGCGGGACATGCAAATTCTGTCTGCCAATTTCTTTCACTTTCTTTTCTCAAATCCAGAAGTACATGAGGCTCTCCAGAAAGACCCCTTGTGTCACTACAGTCGACACAACGTTGAGTGAGTGACAGAAGGGGAACAAACATTAACGCATTGCTCAATTTAAATGGGGTCTCCAGTCCTTCCAGTGCAAGTGCTGAGTTATGCTGGGAGCATTGACTCTGATTAACACTGATTGCTGTAATACAAGCTCAGAATAAACAGAAGCAGCTGCAGGAGCAGCAAATGCCTGTTAATGTTAGGTTTATGTGGGTGGAAGGGGTGGTGACACTGAACAAACTCAATGAAGAAAGAGAACGGAAAGAAATCAGGAGTAATAGGATGTGAATGGATGTAAATCAGGAAAATATAGGACTGACATAATGAAAGGTTGATGGAAATGGGAAAGAGACTGGAAGAGAGGGCATGTGAGTGGGTGAGTTAGTGAGAGCATGTGAGAGGCCTTTCAGTTCTGCCACAAAGTCCAGCCACACTGTAATTAGGACCATCCCAGAATAGAGGAAAAAGGAAAGAAAACAACACGTCAAAGTACATCTCCAGAGGGATGCCAAACGAAACCTGGAAAACAAACAAGAAAACTTTTGAAATACTGTAAATATTTGCATTGTGTGCCATCTACAAATCAAGCTCTTCATGCTAATTAAGCAATATCATACAAGCAAGAGTGATGTTGTCCTGATTATCAGCATGATTGATTCAGACGGAGGCATGAAGCTGAATGTAATAACAGCTGATATTCAGTACAACAGCTTAATTGTGACTGTGAAATTACGTTTGATGCAACAGTTCTATAAACCTTTAATATCAAGTAACTTACATGGTAGACAAAATAGCCAGTTATTTTGTCTATTTTTGCTCTGCTAATGAAAATTGTTCCAAACGAAGCATGCAGATTAATATGAACAGTGTGAACAGTGAACAGTGTCCTATAGTGTTTCATACTAATTATCAGCACAATTCGTTCACCACTCATCCAATCAGATTAGAGCACCAGAACTACTGTCACTGAACTATAATAACATACTATACATATGTATAGTAAAAGATGTGAATTACCAAGTATCTAGCTGAATAGTTGTTGGGGATTTCTTATGCTAAAGGCATTTGAAAATCTGGAGGCCTGTCACTAGTTTATGTAGCTGCCATACAAACCCTGGACAGGCAGCCAGTCCATCACAGGATTTACACACAGACAACACATTGACCACGTTTTCATGCACTTAAGAAAATGTTTTATTCCAGGGTTTTGCAGAAAGCAGCATTTTAAAACAGCATGTAAATGAGAACACAGATTCCCCTTCTGTCGCTCTCTTACGTTGTGTCAGAGAACGACACTAGGGGTCTCTCTTGAGCGCCGATATTCACCTCTGTACTATGAAAAAAGGCCAATGAGAGTTGGCAGCCAGTATTTGCATGTCCCGCCCCCGGACATACGGGTATTTAAGCGGCGCAAATACGGGAGTTCATTCAGAAAATTTCTTCGGAGCCGATGGTCGTGTTTGCAGTCTGCTGCGTTACTACACACCGAGTTCCTGCTATCCTCTGCTGCATGCTGTTGGATTCTGCGGCGCACAACAGTGGCTTTCTCCTGGTTGCACGGCTGTGCACTTCCTGCCCCTGAGCGCATCGACAGTTGCAGATAGAAAGATCTCTCACGAGTCTTTCATTCATAAAAGAGTGATTTTATTTAAAAGAGTAATTTCCTCTAAAAGAGCAAAAACACAGCGGCGTTGAACGTCCTTTTCAGGACGCGTCTTTTTAAAGATGCCTTTCCGCCCCTGTGTTGTTTCTGGATGCGGTAGAGTACTCTCCGCTTCCGACGGCCACAGGCGTTGTCTCGTGTGTCTGGGCAGCGATCACACCGAGGCTGCGTTTGTGGATGGTTCATGTTCTCATTGCGAGAACATGACCATGATAACGTTGCGGTCACTGGCTTGCTTACAACCGCAAGCAACCGTAAGCAAGCCACTCCAGGCGCCCCCCGCGTCGCTCCTTCTTCCCACGGGATTGAGGACGATGCGGCTGGCGATGGAGGTGATTTGGGGATGGCAGCGGGTGCAGCTCCGCCGGGTACGCCCCCTCGGACCACCCGCGCCCCAGCACGCTCGTTGACTCCCGTCCCCGCTCGAGGTGGCGGCGACTCGCCTCACAGCCAGTCTGCCTATCCTCTGGCGATGGAAGCAGATGAGTTCGCCGCGACATCGGAGGGCGTGGGCTCTGACGCTGAGGGCTCCTCTGGGCTGCCGCCTTCGGGCTTGCACGCCCAGCAGGAGGCCGGCAGCGCAGATGTCCGATATGCTTTCCCGGGCAGCCAATAGCGTGGGCCTGGATTGGAACCCTCCATCCTCCCCGCAGCCATCACGGCTAGACGATTGGTTTTTGGGCGTGGGGCGCCGCTCACAGCCTCGCCCCCCCAGTACCTTTCTTCCCGGAGGTGCATGATGAGCTGACGTCTTCGTCTCAATTACCTCGACGATTGGCTCATTCTGGCCCCCTCGCAGGAATTACTATGCGCACACAGAGACCAGGTGCTCGAGCACCTCCGCCGCTTGGGGCTTCAGGTCAACTGGGAGAAGAGCAAGCTCACCCCAGTCCAGAGCATCTCTTTTCTCAGTTTGGAGTTAGACTCAGTCTCAATGACAGCACGTCTCTCCAACGAACGTGCTCAGTCAGTGCTGGAATGCCTCGCTTCCTTCAAGCCAGGCACCGTGGTCCCGTTGAAACGTTTCCAACAGCTCCTGGGGCATATGGCATCCTCCGCGGCGGTCGTGCCACTGGGGTTGATGCATATGAGACCACTTCAGCATTGGCTCCAGACTCGAGTCCCGAGACGAGCATGGCGCCACGGCACGCACGGCGTGGAAATTACCACTGCCTGCCTCCAAACCTTCAAACCCTGGACAGACCTCTGCTTTCTTCGGGCAGGGGTACCCTTGCAGCAGGTGTCCCGTCGCGTTCTGGTTACAACCGACGCCTCCAAATTGGGTTGTGGCGCCGTGTGCAACGGGCGCGAGCCGCAGGCCGGTGGAACCAAGGCCGCTGCGCTGGCACATCAACTGCCTAGAGCTGCTGGCCGTTCGTCTTGCCCTGAAGAAATTTCTTCCGATGATTCGTGGCAAACATGTCCTGGTCAGGACAGACAGCACCACGGTGGTGGCTTACATAAACCGCCAAGGCGGAGTACGCTCCCCCCACATGTCACAGCTCACCCGTCGTCTCCTCCTTTGGAGTCAGCAGCGACTGGAGTCGCTGCGCGCCACTCACATCCCCGGCAACCTCAATGTGATAGCGGACGCGCTGTCAAGACAAACCTTGCCTGGCGGAGGTCCAGCTGATTTGGGACAGGTTCGGCAAGGCCCAGGTAGACCTGTTTGCCTCCCAGGAAACCTCCCATTGTCCGCTCTGGTATGCCCTCACAGAGGCTCCCCTGGGGACAGATGCTCTGGCTCACAGCTGGCCCGTGGGGCTGCGCAAGCATGCTTTTCCCCCAGTGAGCCTTCTTGCACAGGTGCTATGCAAGGTCAGGGAGGACAAGGAGCAAGTCACTCTGGTGGCCCCCTACTGGCCCAACCGGACATGGTTTTCGGATCTCACGCTCCTTATGACAGCCCCTCCCTGGCGAATTCCCCTGAGGAAGGACCTTCTTTCTCAGGGACGGGGCACGCTCTGGCACCCGCGCCCAGACCTCTGGAAACTCCACGTCTGGTCCCTGGACCGGAGGGTCTAGCCGGCCTACCTTTAGCCGTCATAGACACTATTAACCAAGCCAGAGCCCCTTCGACCAGGCATCTTTACGCCCTGAAGTGGCATCTGTTCGCGAACTGGTGTTCTTCCCGAGCCGAAGACCCGCAGAAGTGCGCAGTTAGGTCAGTGCTCGTGTTTCTTCAGGAGAGGCTGGAGAGGAGGCTGTCCCCCTCCACCCTCAAGGTGTATGTTGCTGCTATCGCGGCCCACCATGACACGGTAGACGGCAAGTCTCTTGGCAAGCACGACTTAATCGTCAGGTTCCTAAAAGGTGCCCGGAGGATGATTCCCTCCCGACCTAACCTATTTCCCTCCTGGGATCTCTCGGTCGTCCTGAGGGGACTCGGAGACCCCCTTCGAGCCGCTTGACTCAGTTGGACTCAGGGCCTCTCTCTCAAGACTGCCCTGCTGATCGCTTCGCCTCCATCAAGAGGGTCGGGGACCTGCATGCGTTCTCTGTTAGCGACGCCTGCCTGGAGTTCGGTCCGGCAGACACTTTCGTGATCCTAAGACCGCGACCGGGCTACGTGCCCAAGGTTCCTACCACACCCTTCAGGGATCAGGTGGTGAACCTGCAAGCGCTGCCCGGGAGGAGGCAGACCCAGCCCTCTCACTGCTGTGTCCGGTGCGTGCCTTACGTATTTACCTGGACCGCACACAGAGCACCAGACGCTCTGAGCAGCTCTTCGTCTGCTTTGGGGGACAGCAGAAAGGGAACGCTGTCTCCAAGCAGAGACTCGCCCACTGGGTTGTCGATGCCATTTCCTGGCTTATCACACCCAGGCCGTGCCCCCCTTTGCGGGTCCGAGCCCACTCCACCAGGAGTGTTAGCGTCCTCATGGGCACTGGCTAGGGGCACTGCCCTAGCAGACATTTGTAGAGCTGCGGGCTGGGCAACACCTAACACTTTTGCGAGATTCTACAATCTCCGAGTTGAGTCAGTTTCGTCCCGTGTTCTCTCAGGTACCGAGCCCGTGAGAACTCGGTGACACGCCGACGATCTGACCGGGTGGATCGCTTGCACCCAGCGCCTTCCCCTAACCAGGGAAACAGTGCGCCTTCTTCCCAGGAGATCCCAGGCTTGGGACACTGGTTGGCTCCTCCCTAGCCCTTGCGGGTCGCAGTTCTGCGGAGGGACTCGCCGACCCAAACCACTGCGGGTACCGCTAGCTACCCTGTACTGGTATAGGGGCCCCACAGGTAAGGCCTCCTGCTCGGACTCCCCCTGTGTCTAAACCCCCCTCTCTGAGGCTGGTGCTACCACCGCACTACTGTTCCGCATAAGGCCTAGGTATAGGCCATGCGATGTATGTGCCACTCAAATTTGCCTCCCCTCCGGGTAGGTGTGGCCTCCGCAGGGTCTTCCCCGCCCTACCAAGGGCTAAGACCCCCTTCCCTCAATGCGTGTAAGGGCCCCGGCCGTAGTTGCTCTATGCGAGAAACATAGAGAGAAAAGAGGCCCAGCCAGGCTGGCCCATTCCCATGTTGGCGGCGTCACCTTGTTCCCTCCTCCGGGTAACGATAAGGAATCCTGATGGCTTAAATGGGGCATTGGGGAAGGGTACGTGCGGCTGATACAGTTGGTCATTCTGCACGTAGGAATACCTGCTCGCTCCTGTATCAGCGGATCACGCATACGGCTCAGCGCATGGCGCTTTTAAGTGGACCCCTAGTGTCGTTCTCTGACACAACGTAAGAGAGCGACAGAAGGGGAACGTCTAGGTTACGTATGTAACCTCAGTTCCCCGATGGAGGGAACGAGACGTTGTGTCCCCCTTGCCACGTCGCTGAGCCGAGCCCCTGTTGTGGCCGGACCATTTCCGGCTCCTCAGAAAAATCCTGAATGAACTCCCATATTTGCGCCGCTTAAATACCCGTATGTCTGAGGGCGGGACATGCAAATACTGGCTGCCAACTCTCATTGGCCTTTTTTCATAGTACAGAGGTGAATATCGGCGCTCAAGAGAGACCCCTAGTGTCGTTCTCTGACACAACGTCTCGTTCCCTCCATCGGGGAACTGAGGTTACATACGTAACCTAGACGTTTCCATATGCCGATTAAGGGATGAAGAGAAAGCGATTTAACACACCTGGGTTTCTCCCAGAGATCATGGCTTATGTGGACTTGTACACAAAAGCGGCGTTTTTACAGTGTTTTGAAGAGTGTGCATGCATGAACAAACATCATAGGATGGAGTCCAACAAGACAACACAGTGGAAAGAATTCAACATTTTTGGGAGTAAAGTGGGAAAAGCACATTACTATTAACTATACTCATTTATACACACTATTGTAATTGATTGTCCCTCACATTCACGTATATGCTATGATACATACAGGGAATTTTACATAAGTGGGAAACCCCACTACTGCAGCACTTTTCTGCTGAAGGTCGCAATAGAAATTTAAGGAAACAAACATGGCAAGAACTCTGGAATATCTGGAAATAAAGTGAAGCAACAGAGAATAAAACAGCAAAGTCTTCCTCGGATGCCACGTTGTTATTTACATAAAATAACAGAAAATTACGTTGCTGTATAATAAGCTGCTTACTGACTGAGTGGAAGTCTGTATACGGGAGTAAAGAGTACGCTGCTTATACAATGCATGTAAACTGGAATGCCAATTTCTCCCGAAATGCCACTTTTTGGTGTCCATGTAAAAGTAGTCATTCACACTGGAGTACTGCTAGCCCTTTTCCACCAACATGGTTCGGGGGAGGGTTCCTGGGCCAGTGCGAATTCTCGAACTGTTCCACATGTTTCCACATCAGCCCCAAAACTTGCTGGTCTCAACGTAGGTACAAGCACTCTACTTGCAATATGGTCTTCTATGGAGATCCAAGATCAACTAGAGAGATCGCAAAAGGGGGAACACATCTACAAGAAGATACAGCAAGACATGGTGCACGTGGGCTTCAATCGGACAATTGACATGAATGATTAATGACATTTTAATGAATCATTGTTTAAGCTATCCACCTTTTCCCTATGTCCCGTAATGCTTAGTGCAAAATGTGGGCGTTACTTCCGTTGTCAAGTTATTAGCTGTTTTATGTTAAATATACACTAAATATTTAAATATTGAAACTCAGGGTTGGAGGCAATACCAAAACATGCATTTTATACCATAAAACACAAATAAAATGTACAAAAATAATTATCTTGAGACACAATAAAAATAGGTCTAGATCTGTCTTTGTCTAAACTGTCTGTGGACATTTAAAATTGTTGTGTGAAATGTTATTTTCCTAGCTATACATCCTAGGGGTAGAAATAAGCCTGTAATCACTCTTAAATATGTCATCAAAAACAGAAAAAGCTGTACACAAAGCATGTGATGCACAATGTTTGTGGGCAGGTGAGGTAGTCACGTAAAACTACTATGTAGATACGTAATGTGTTACGTCACTATTCAGTCCTCAAGTACGTGCAAATGCACAGCCAGTTTATGATAGGCTCTAGATTGCCCTGGCCTTGAACCAGCTGAGCACAGGCTTGGCATGAGGACCATTGCCATTTCGGTGGAAAAGGGCTACCAGAGGAAACCCACGCCAACACCGGGAGAACAAGCAAACTCCTCACAGAAAGGCCCAGTTTGAGCCAGCACCCGAAACAGTGACCTTCTTGCTCTGAGGCAACAGTTCCACCCACTGAGCCACCATGCTGTCTTCTGATGTTGAGGTGACTTTTTAAATTGATATTTTGGTTCTATACTTCAAAGGCTATGTGGAATACCTTTGAAGCAAATCCAGCTCAAACAAATGTGGTTGTGTTGAGACTAGAATTTGCTCTAAAATGCATAGATTCATACTCTGAGTTGATTTTGAAGTAAAGAGTAATTGAAAGTTAGAAAAAATCTTACTATTTATTGATGTTGAAAAATAAACTAAATCTAGACCTAACACACACAAACAGGCTCACACATATTATGTAGCCAATGATGTGGCTGGTCAGAGAGGCTCTGCTGTGGTCATTGGATGTGCTTTTTGTTCTAAACCCATAATTGCACCATGGTGCCCAGTGTGTGTGTTAGCGGATACAGGCTAATCCTTTAATTGGGTTAAATAAACAACAATCCCCATAGGCAAATGTCGCACTGTGTAATCTGTCATGAAGATCCTAATCTACTCAATCAGACGGACCCACAAGAACACATGCTTCCATAAAACTAACCAACTGACCAATTCAACCACTGATTTCACTTATAAAGACAAAGGCTGTAACTCTGGCTTTGATCTTTAACCCCAGGAGAATAATCCAGCTAATTTAACAATAGAGTGCTACAGTCTGGTTCCAGAAGTAAAAATCCCATAAAATGTTTCCATACACAAATTGATTTTCAATGCTAATTTCAAGACAGACCTACCTTGAGCTCCGAGGTTGTACATCAGTGGTATATGCCTCTGTTGAAACCATATGTCTGTGTTATTTCAACTCCATTGTTTAAATAGTGTGTTTGATAGCAGAACTTTCTGGTAAACAACTACATAACCCATGGTACAGCAGAGAACAGGTTCACCAATCAGAGAACCATGGCCAACAGAGCCCATGAAATTTGCCTTGGAGTGACTGCCCACTCACAAGATGCACTGTGAGCGACATAATAGAGTCAGTCTCTCTTCACCCTTAAACTACTTATCTTATGGCGCTTTTCCATTACCAGTACCAGCTCGCCTCGGCTTGCCTCGCCTCGGCTTGCCTCGACTCGGCTCGCTTTTCGCTCCGTTTTCCATTGCAGACAGTACCGCCACAAATAATACCCGGTCGTCATAGCGACACCGCAGGAAACTGCCGTGACGTAATCTTATACGCGACACACATCCGCTACCCACACACACAGGACAATGGAGGAAATCGAGTGTATGCTGTTTTTTTTTTTTTGATCCTCGGGATGTGGCTGTTTCTCACAGCAAGAAGACAAAAGTTGTTTCATGAGAGGCTGAGGGCAGCAAAACGAAACACTGCTGAAAAAAACAGGAGAGTTTGGGAATTACTACAGAGTTCAGACTACGAGACGAATCCGGTTGTTCACAGCCGACGCAAGAGGTTAAGTTATGCTAACATAGCTAACGTTTGCATATGTGTAAATACTATACTATATGCAAAGTATTTAATCAACTTTATAGCTACCAGTATTACGTACTAAAATGTGCATGGTTTATGTGTTTCAGATCTGTTTAGCTTTGCAATGTCGCCTCGGCAGACCGTCTGTTTGGGCTTTCAACCGAGCTACCGATTCACTGACACTGGACGGCTGACAGTAGAACAGCAGATCTACAACAAGAAAATATGTCGAGCACGGATAGTGGTTGAAAACGCTTTTGGTAGACTGAAGGGAAGGTGGCGTTGCCTCATGAAAAGAAATGACTGTGATGTTACAATTGTGAAATCTATGATTCTTACTTGCTGTGCTTTGCATAACCTTTGTGAGAGTCACGGAGAAGACTATGACAATGACTGGGATGCACCTGCAGCAGCAGAGCCTGTGGTGGCAGTGGCACAGGGTGTTGAGGAGGAGGGCAGAGATGTACGAGAGGGTCTGATGCGTTATTTTAATTGCTAAATAAATACATTATCATTAAATATGTTGTCTCTGCTGTTTTTCATTAAAGGTTATCACAGTATACAATCTGAAAATACTTGTTCAAACCCTTGTAAAAAAGCAAACCATCAAAAAAAGACACTGTTTGTAATAAGTTTCAAAAAGGTTTTATTTAAACACGCATACAAATAGAAAAAATATAATATTAATATAAATTCACACATCCAACTATATACATATGTTACATGTAGTGCAAACATTTAATTAAAATAAACAAAGGGGTTTCAGTCCAGGGGCGGTGGAACAGCATCCCGCCGGTTCAGTGCCTGGACAAGCTGGCTCAGGGTTCCCAGAAAGGCCTGGTTGAAGGACGACATTGCAGCAATCTCCTCTCTCCTTAAAGCTGCTTCGAAGTTCTCGGGCATGTGCTGCATCATCGAGTGCCATCTGTAAATGGCGCTCCCGCTGTGCCATAATAATAGTTTTGTAGGCTATATCTGTGCAAACTATTTAAAAATGGCGGAGTTATTCTGGATACTCCGTCTGGCGCGCGCAATGATGACGCAGTGAATAGTGACGATTCTCTCTGACCAATCAGCAGTCGGCATTGTTTTTACGTAACATTTTAGTATCGCCTCAGCCCGCTCAGAACCTCGCCGGAGGTGGTACGAAAAAAAGTACCCGAAAGCAGGTACAGGTACAACTTTTACACAGTGGAAAACCAAACAAAGTCGAGTCGAGTTGAGCCTAGGCGAACTGGTACTGTGTAGTGGAAAAGCGCCATTATTGTACATATCAGAATATTTTGCAATACATGTCAAATATATTCGTTCTATACTTTCAATCAACAACCTATACCAATAGATTAATATATATATTCCCATCTTTTTTATTCAATTACATCATTCGCAATGCTTCATGGTATTGCAGTTTGTACCCTCATGAAAGATGGTATTTACACAGCTTTTTACCTTTGTCATTTTGTCTGATTTTCAAATACTTTTTTGCCTCAAAACAAAGTTTGTTATGTTCTGATTTACCTCGGGCTGGTTGGTTTGGTTCATGGCTCATAACTCTATTATGGAGGATTTCATGAAAAGCCTACATAAATAAATATGGGAAAGATACTTCTGGAACCCAGATGCTTAATAAGTGAGCAGGTCACTGTTGCGCTTTGTAACCTTGGCAAAGGAACACCTTAAAAGAGATTGCAAATAAATTGTATTCTCAATCATGTGGCTTTTAACTTTGGCATAATTTACAGTTATTCATACAAAGTCATCATCTCTTAAAAAAAAACTCTTCCCAGTACCACAGCCTCCCTTTAAAATCCATCTGTCCAGAAATGTGCCCATGCTACGATCACTTCATACATCTAACCGTAGGCTGATGCATTAAAAATGTAAATTAGGATCAGAAATATTTCTTTTGAGGGGAAGATTTCTCATCCACTGATCATGTAGTTTTCACCGTCTAATTAAATCCTCGCATCTATTTGCTCTCTCAAAAACATACATCTCTTTGTTCTCATTTATGCAGCAAATAGATGCACACACACACCTGTGTGTGTGTGTGTGTGTGTGTGTGTGTGTGTGTGTGTGTGTGTGTGTGTGAGCGTGTATTTATCACTTTGTGGGGACCAAATGTCCCCATAAGGATAGTAAAACCCGAAATTTTTGACCTTGTGGGGACATTTTGTCGGTCCCCATGAGGAAAACAGCTTATAAATCATACTAAATGATGTTTTTTGAAAATGTAAAAATGCAGAAAGTTTTCTGTGAGGGTTAGGTTTAGGGGTAGGGTTAGGTTTAGGGGATAGAATATAAAGTTTGTACAGTATAAAAAACATTATGTCTATGGAAAGTCCCCATAAAACATGGAAACACAACGTGTGTGTGTGTGTGTGTGTGTGTGTGTGTGTGTGTGTGTGTGTGTGGACATTGCTGGTCCTGTGTTGATGGGCAGAGGGAGAGCCATTCACAAGCAAAATAAGTGTTAGACACTGAGTTCTTGTTAATTATGTGTCACTTATGCAACAAGTTTCAGACACTTCCTCCTGCCAATAATGCAGGCTGTCCCAAATACCCAGCCAAACAGAAATACAATGCAACACAACCGCATAGAACATCCTGGCTGCCACACATACCTACAACATAAGACAACACAGCCTGTCACACAGAAAAATTACAAAACCACATTTTCATGTCTTTCAAATAGAATAACCTAACATTCTTCCACAGAGATTCCTCAACACTGTTAAAAGTGGTAACATGTGTTGCTGGAACTTTTTGTGCCTGATCTCAACCATTGAACAAATCCAATGAATTTAGCTGTTACCACATGAAGAGCCTATTAGGGTAACATTTCTTTCAGTGCACACTGTCACATAGAAAAAGCACAACTCTATAATGCCGTCTGCAACACAAGTAAAGATTCAATAATAAAGCACTACACATTTTTTCATGCAGAATCACACAGCTTGATGCATAATCTAGGTGATGCAACGGTGGGACAAAATCACAGCAAAGCAAAAAAAAAAACTCAATTGCAAAACTGGAAGTGTTGTGTTGCAAAAATACGAAGAGAGAGTGGGAGAAAGGTGAAAAGGTAAAGGTGCGTACACACTGCCAGCGACTTTATCGCTGCAGGTCGCCAGTGGCTGGCGGTGAAGTCGCTAGTGGGTGTTCCCACTACTGGTTGCCTAGTAACGTTTGTAAATGACATTCACGGATGTCATTCCATTGCTGTTGACAGCGAATCTCTTTTCTTGCCACTAAAAACAAACATTTTGGAGGGAAAAGACTAAATATAAATGGAATCAGTACATAAAATGCTTTATATCAAAGATGAATGAGAAACCAGGCGTGCTGTTTGCCAGAGCGGCTGTTTATCTGCGTGCGAAAATGCAAATGCCGTTCTGTCTGGGTCCATAAAATCCCCGCGATCTCAGATACACCTTTCCACGCAGTATTTTTCTTAAAAATGTCCTTGTACGTGGGAAGAGACATATAATAGAGCACTGGAAAATTTCTAACAGCAAGAATTAGCCTTTCATCCATCTTTCCGTTACTGCAGGAGCTGGAGAGAGAGAAGGATCACGTGAGCTCTCCCCTCGTCTCTCCTATTGGCTGTCGCTTCCGTTAGTCGCTCCAAAGTTGAACTTTTCTCAACTTTGTCGTGTCGCTGGACACGCCCACATCTAGCGCCAACGGTCGCGACAGCTCGTGTCGCCGGAAGTCGCTGTGCTCGCATTGAAAATGAATGATATTGAGTCGCTGTCGCGCGCGATGTCGCTGGCAGTGTGTACGCACCTTAAAAGAGTAGGAGGGAGAGAGAGAGAGAGTAGAAACCATGACTAGACCACTGAGGCAACTGTGGTCAAGGCAGGGTGAGCAATACGTCCTGGTTACTTTTGTAACCTCCGTTCCCTAATGGAGGGAATGAGACATTGTGTCGATTTAGTGACACTAGGGGGTCACTCTTGAGAGCACGGAAACACCTCTGATCTTTGATAAAAGGCCAATGGGAATTGGTAAGAGGTATTTGCATGCCCCTCCCCCGGACATACAGGTATAAATGGAGGGGACATGCATTCCACATATTAGGTTTTGTGCTGAGGAGCCGAGATTAATGTCCTGACTATTTCAGTGGTAGTTCAGCGTTGTGTCAGGAGGGAAAAACTTCTTGCCCCCTCCATCAGGGAGGTTACGAAAGTAACAGGACGTTCCCTATCTTTCACTCACTCGACGTTGTGTCTATGTAGTATACTAGGAGTCAGGGGACCTGATAATCAGGTTGTGCTTTCCTAAGGACTTGCCATCCACTGTGTCGTGGTGCACAGCTATAGCCGCTACCAACACCTTCAAGTTGGAGGGGGACAGCCTTCCCTCCAACCTCTCCTGCAGAAATGAGAGCACTGAGCTGACTGTGCATTTCTTGGCATACAGGTGCCTCGTAGAGGGGGCCCTAGCCTGAGTGATGGTGTCTACCACAGCAGGTGGTAGGCCACTGAGGTCTTCTACGTTCTGTCCAAGGGCCAGACATTGAGGTTCCAGGGGTCTGGTCACGGTGCCAGATGGTGCCCGTCCCTCAGAAAGAAGGTGCTTCCTCAGGGGAATTTGGCAGGGAGGGGCTGACGCGAGGAGCATGAGGTCCAAGAACCAAGTCTGTGTGGGCCAGTAGGGAGCCATTAGGGTGACCTGCTCCTCGTCCTCCCTGACCTTGCACAGGGTCTGTGCAAGTAGGCTCACTGGAGCAAACGCATACTTGTGTAGTCCAGGTGGCCAGCTGTGTGCCAGCGTGTCTATGCCGAGGGCATATCAGAGCGGGCAATGGGAGGATTACAGGGAGGTGAACAGGTCTACCTATGCCTGCCCATATCGACTCCAATTTAGCTGAACCACCTGGGGGGTGGAGTCTCCACTTTCCCTTACGGGTGCCCTGTCATGACAGCGCGTCCGGTGTGGTGTTGAGGTCGCCTGGGATGTGAGTGGCTCACAGCGATTTTGAGGTGCTACTGACTCAACAGGAGAAGACGACGGGCGAGTTGTGACATGCGAGGGGAGCGTAACCCACCTTGGCGGTTGATATATGTGACCTTCGCCGTGTTGTCTGTTCAAACCAACACATGCTTGCCCTTGATCAATGGCGGAACCTCCGCAGGGAAAGCAGTATTGCCAGCAACTCGAGGCAGTTGATGTGTCAACGTAGCAGCGGGCCCGTGATGTGTGCCATGGCGCCATGCCCATCTTGGGACTCGAGGCCAGAGCCAATGCTGAAGCGGTCTCATATGCATCAACCCGAGCGGTGTGGCCACCTCCGAGGATGCTATATGCCTCAGGAGCCTCTGAAATAGTTTCAGTGGAGATGTGGTCTTCTGTCTGAATGCCTTCAGACAGGCCAGCACCAACTGAGCGCACAAGTCCAACTCCAAACCGAGAAAAGAGATGCTCTGAACCGGGAGGAGCTTGCTCTTTTCCCAATTGACCCAAAGCCCTAGCCGGCTGAAGTGCGTGAGCACTTCCTAGCAGCCGGCCGAGAGACGGGTGGCGTCTGCTTCCTGGGGGGGTGTTCGACGCCGTGCGGGACCACAGGGGCAGGCCGGGGTGGAGCCAGTGCAACCGCCACAGGGGGACGACCTTGGTTACAAGCAGATGGGGTGCGGGATCTTGAGCCATGCCGGGGCAGGATGTGTTGGATGGCCTCTGTCTGCTGCTTTATTGCCGAGAACTGCTGGGTGATGCTGCGCTCGAGAGCTCATCGCATTCATGGGCACCGAATAAGAGGTCAAACTCGTCCTGGGATGAGCTGGCGCACTCATCTGAATGCCTAGCCGGGGCAAACGAGCGTGCCGGGGAATGGGAGGTCCACAGGGATTTAGCCGGAGGTGGTCCCATTGGAGTCCCTGAATCCCCCACAGTGCTCGCTGCACTGGCCTGATACCTGTAGGTAGAAGAACCGAGGGAGGAAGCTGCTGGGATGGCTTTCTTTCTTGCAAAAGCGTTCCGCAACCGCAACGTTGCCATGGTCATTGCCTCACAATGAGGACATGACGCATCCACAAAAGATGTCTCGGCATGAGCGGCGCCCAGGCACGAAAGATTGCAATCGTGGCCATCAGAAGGCAAGAGGTATTGACCGCAACCAGGAACAACACACAACAGGAAAGGCATCTTTAAATAGATGCGTCTTGAAAAAGTTGTTCCGAGGTGTGCCGCTCTTTTAGGAATATATTCTCTTTTGTGAGGGAAAATGCTCTTTCAGAAAATACTCTTTTAGATCTGCTGAAGCGCCCAGGGGCGATCTGAGGGGAGAAAGCCGCTGTAATGCGCCGTAAGGATCCAGCAGAGGTGAGGGATGGAAATCTCTTGCTCAGTGTTACGATCCCGTGTTGTCTGCCCCGTGTTTTCTGTCTCACTCTCCACTGATCACGTTCCATGTCACGGTTTCCTTGTTGTCCGCCCCGTGTTTCACTGTCCTTGTATAAACTACACTTCCCGTCTTTCCCGGCCCTCATCACCGCTGTCACAGCGTTATTGTCCGCACCTGTTCGTGATTTTGTTATTACCGTGTCTGTCTATTTAAACCCTGTTGTTTTCCCTTTCCTTTGTCGTTCGTTGTATCATTGCATGTTCGCGTGTCATGTTCTTCAGGTTCTCTGTGTTCGTTCGAGGTCTCCCTGCCCTTTATGGATGTTTCCCCAACCTGTTTAGCCCTTTTGTGTTTTTCCACATTTAGTTTATTTTCCCATCGTGGACTTTTCATTTGTTCCTGAGTTTGTTTATTTTTTATATGCTTGCCAAATAAAGCCGCGTTTGGATCCGCACCTCCCGTCTGCCTTCTCTTGACTTCCCAAACACATTACACTCAGTTTGAACCATCGACCGTTCGGCTCCGAAAAGAAAATCTAACGAGCAGTATGCACGTCCCCTCCTTTTATACCTGTATGTCCAGGGAGGTGCATGCAAATACCAGTCCCCAATTCCCATTGGTCTTTTATCAAAGATCAGAAGTGTTTCCGGGCTCTCAAGAGGGACCCCTAGTGTCACTACATCGACACAATATCGAGAGAGTGACAGATAGGGAACACACTAATTCTTTACCTCTCGCACACACCGACTGTTTATAATTACACAACGTGATACTTATTCAGACAGAGCCACTTTACACTGTATATCTGCACAGTTTGATATACAATGACAGACTTTTTGGTTGGAGTGAGAGAAAAAGAGTATGAGAGAATGAGTGTATGTGTATGTGTGTGCATCCAATGGTAATCTTATATGTATATGTGTGAATGTGCTGCATAAGGCAAGCATTCCTTAGCATGTATTTACAGAATATACTCTCATGTTTCAAGAGTTATGGAAGGACTGTATTTTTATGATACACATGTTCATGAAAAGACCAGCCACTCACACATCCCAGTAAGTAACTAAAGCATATTTGAAGCGTAAAGCTCGACCAGGTCATTACCTTGTGAATTTAAATTATCATTAGTCATTTAACACCCAGCTTACTAAACTGTAAGCTTGGCATGCAAATTAAAACAGCAGGGAGCACATCCAGAAAGTTACATTTACTGCATGCATTTGGCAGCCACATAAACAACTTTAGAGTGCATTCAGGGTATTCATTTCATATAGAATTACATTGTTATTGCTAGTATCATGCTTTACCTGTTGAGCTACAGGAACAGGAAATTTAGCCTAACTCTAAAGTGTAATGCTCATTCAAACAGATGGGGCACGTACCCCCTCAGATTTGCAAGCCAAGTGGATATAAAATGCCACTTCAAAAAATTTATTTGTGTCTTTTGATTATTATGTTGTACAATTATTAGGTAGAAAATTAAAAGTGTTTCACACTAGAAATTCTAGAAATTCACAACTACATTTGGTCAGTCCAATCAAGTCACACCTTCCACAAATAATTTCCTTTTAAACTGAATTTTCATCATCTGCTCACCCTCAGGTTCCTCGAAACTTGTGTGTTTTTCGCCCATGGAGCATGTAAAGAATTATCAACAGCTGTTCTTTTCCATACAACCAAAATGCACAGTGATCACTGGCTGTCAAATTCATGTGCAGTTTTGCTTGGTTAAAAAATAAATCATCAGGATTTGAACTCCCCTTGATAGCTAATCAGAATCACTTCCACTAGACCAACTTGTTTTACAACTGTCCATTGAACTGCAAAGTTATTAAGTTTTTTCATTTGATTGGTCATGCATTATCTCGCTTCAGGCAATGAGTAAGCCAGAGCTGCCAAAGAAAAACAAAATTGGTGCATGATGATATTGGCCTGACCATAACTAATTGTTATTCAATTTTATGGCAAGATTTAGCCTATTAAAGATCCCGGAATATATAAAGCCTTGTGAAACAGCTGTTGTTCAGAGAGATATGGCAGACATAATGAACACCATAATCTACAGTATGTCTATTCAACACTGTGTGTATGCTAACCAGTAATGCAGGAAACATCCAACCAGATGACAATGCTACTCCTATTTTAGCATGGACACATAATCACTGAAATGCATTTGTACATGGTACAAAATGTAATTAAATGTGCATACAGTTATATTTGTCTGAGTCATGGTGATGAATCTCTGAACAATGGTTGCACTTCAGCCCAGAGGATGATCCAGCTTCCCTTTTTGTTCCTGTTATATTACAGTATCTCTTCTCCATGTCTTTGAACATCCCAAAAACAAACACACAATCACACATACACAGACTTATCCCTCTCCCATCTCTACAAGTGTTGGAATTAAATCAAATGATGTGTGTGTGTGTGTGTGTGTGTGTATGTGTGAGCATGTATTTATTACTTTGTGGGGACCAAATGTCCCCATAAGGATAGTAAAACCCGAAATTTTTGACCTTGTGGGGACATTTTGTCGGTCCCCATGAGGAAAACAGCTTATAAATCATACTAAATTATGTTTTTTGAAAATGTAAAAATGCAGAAAGTTTTCTGTGAGGGTTAGGTTTAGGGGTAGGGTTAGGTTTAGGGGATAGAATATAAAGTTTGTACAGTATAAAAACCATTATGTCTATGGAAAGTCCCCATAAAACATGGAAACCAAACATGTGTGTGTGTGTGTGTGTGTGTGTGTGTGTGTGTGTGTGTGTGTGTGTGTGTGTGTGTGTGTGTGTGTGTGTGTATGTGTGAGCGTGTATTTATCACTTTGTGGGGATCAAATGTCCCCATAAGGATAGTAAAACCCGAAATGTTTGACCTTGTGGGGACATTTTGTCGGTCCCCATGAGGAAAACAGCTTATAAATCATACTAAATGATGTTTTTTGAAAATGTAAAAATGCAGAAAGTTTTCTGTGAGGGTTAGGTTTAGGGATAGGGTTAGGGTCATGGGATAGAATATATAGTTTGTACAGTATAAAAACCATTATGTCTATGGAAAGTCCCCATAAAACATGGAAACACAACATGTGTGTGTGTGTGTGTGTGTGTGTGTGTGTGTGTGTGTGTGTGTGTGTGTGTGTGTGTGTGTGTGTGTGTGTGTGTGTGTGTGTGTGTATTATATTTAATTATGGATTTTTTTTTTTTTAAGATAAAAGACATTAAATGACAAATGCCTGTTTCCAAGAAATCTGTAATTTTGCTGTTACAAAAATCAAGCCCTGGGACATAAAAGTGCCCAACGTTGAAGAAACAACCAAGTAATGATAAACAGGTAACATTAAGTACAATTTTACAATCTAAGATTTACAAATCAAAAGTTCAGCATAATCTTTTTAGTAAATTCAGATGGAATTGACCAAACCTCCACACACACACCTAAAAGGCTGCAGTAATGTGATTAGTCTGAGTGTGTGTGTGAGTGTAACTGAGAAAAGTGAGGTAACAAAGAGAGAAGTGGACTAACTGTTCAGTGAGAAAAGAATGCAAAAGCAGCGGGAGACTCGACAGACACCACCTGATGAAGGATGGCAATAAACAACAGATATGGAGTATAATTGCTGGTTGCTAAATTTAAACAGGCTTTAAGCAAACTGAGAGAGAGCAAGAGAAAACTATATAAAATGTGCCAGAAAAATAGAAAAACAGTAGTGATGATAACACAAAGTTTGATGAAAATGAACAAGAAATACCAGCTTTAAGAAAGGGACAAAATTAACAAAAATGTATCATTAGAAAGTGCAGTAGATAAAACTGAATTGGCATTAGTTTACTTACAGGCCTCTAATCTGATTGGACAAGTGATGTTCCAAGAGTGCTCATATTAACATGGATGCTTCACTGTTTGTGCCATCCATTTGTCTGTGCTTTCTGACAGCTACAACAGATGATCATGTGTGTTGGCTTTGTTTTTGATAACAAAGCAAAGGGTGAAAGAATAGATGGTTAAAAAGAGAAAAAATGGGAGCTATGGAATAAACAGTAAAAAAAAAAAAAAAAGGACAAATCAAGTCATCATGGGAGAAATTAGATAATGAACATTAGAAGTGTGCTCTATAAGAACAAAAGAAAGGACACACAGAGAAGAGACAGAGAGAAATTATTAGAACGAGGCCAAGAAAATCACCAAACATCTGTGTATAGAATAGTTCAGTTAATAATTTGCCTCTGTTTAAGAGTTAAAACAGGATTGTGTGTGAACTTCGGCTTTTGAACACACTCCTGGTCATTAATTTGCCCCTTATGGAGCAACAGGAGCCCCATTGTTTAGGAGTGTGCCTTCAGATCCTGCCCCACAATGCAGACCACCTGTGTGCTAATGAGTGATCATCCCATTGTGTGAGAAAAAGAGAACAGCTTGTCGGAGTGTGTCGCAATGAGACAGAATGTGACAAAGCAGAGGGTTAAATAGGGCGATAGAACTGAGAATGTGTGCAATGAGGTCAGACCACAGTGTTTCTTATTGACTAATTCACCCTCATGCCATCTCAGATGTGTATGAGTTTCTTCTGCAGAATACAAACAAATATTTTAAGAAAAATATCTCAGCTTTGTAGATCCAGACAATGCAAGTGAAGTCTAAATCACATTAGACTCCAGTGGTTTAATCTAAATCTTCACAAGCGATATAACAGGTGTGGGTGAGAACAGACCAAAAGTAATGTCCTTTTTTATTCTAAACATCCACTTTCAATTTCACTTTTACATTTAAAAGTCACATGTGGTGTCTGTTTATTTTCACTTTCACATCTGAAAGTGAAAGTTAAAGTGGAGATTTAGAGTAACAAAGGGCTTAAATATTGTTCTGTTTTCAACTGTCACGAACCCCGCTCCCTCGCTCCGTCCCCTTGAGCTTGTACGCTCTTTTTCCTCCCTCAGGCTTCCACGCCCGTTTTGCTCGTTCGAGATTGTACACTCGTTTTGCTATTACGAGCTCCCATGCTCATTAGCAGGTCTCCCTCCTCGCTCGCTTCCCGCTCCCAATCCCCAGAACATTATGACCACCTGCACTCGCGTCATCTGCACTCCTGCACATTAGTTTCACCTGCACTCGTCTCATCACCTTTCATTGTTTACACCTGCACCTTCCCCATATAAATACCACAGCACATCCGATTCACGGGTGTTGGTTATTGTATTTAGATTCCCGTGTCTTTGCCCCCCGCTAGTCTCGTCTAGTTTTGACCCCCCGTGATTCGTTACCCCTTAGCTTGCCAGCTCTCTTGTTCCCCTAGCTCCCCTGTTTAGTCCTTCCCGCTACTCATTCTGATTACCCCGGCTTTGACCCTACGCTTTCCTCGACCTCTCTCTTTGGATTTGCCCCTTGTTTATACTTTGATTCCCCGGCTTTTGACCCTACGCTTCCCTCGACAACTCTTCACTGGATTTGCCCTTTTTTTGTACTGTTGCACGCTTTGTAATTAATAAAGCTGTTTGTATTCGACATTGTGACTGTCTCTTCTTGTGCGGGTTACAGAATAACCAACCGTTACCGAAGACAGTCACAATGCCCCGCGCTGAGGATTCGCGCAGCTCACTAGAGCGGAGGTACACGTCTCATTCAATGCGAGGAGCTACGGTTTGGAGGCATGACCGAGCGCTCACGGCCCAGGGACAGCAGGTACGTGCGAATTTTGATTGGTTTCACCCTGTTCCGCCTGTGTCTGTCCCTGAGCCCGGTTATGCTCCCAACACATCCCCGAGCGCCGTAAGCCTTCAACCCCCTGAGAGGTTTTATGGCTCTTCGGACGCTGACCAAGAGTTTATTATGCAAGGCAGCGGTTGTGTAACTCATAACCCCACCCTTGACATTATGGAGCCAGCGGCCCGACTCTTGGTTTTGCGTCAGGGGAGCCAACCCTTGGAGGCTTATGTTATTGATTTTTGTGCCCTGGCCAACCAGGTGAATTTTGATGAGGTGGTTCTGAAAGACATTTTTCAATATGGACTGAATGAGCCAGCCTCATCATACATGCCTGGTGGTCGCTGCTCTCTCAACCTGGCTCAGTTTATTGACCTCGCCCTGCTGTGCGTTGGTTCCTCGTTTACTGTGGGGGAGGCAGATACTGAACCAGCGCTCCACACCACGGCCCCCGTCTCGAGGCCTGTCACGGCCCCCGTCTCGAAGCCTGTCACGGCCCCCGTCTCGAGGCCTGTCACGGCCCCCGTCTCGAGGCCTGTCACGGCCCCCGTCTCGAGGCCTGTCACGGCCCCAGTCCCGAAGCCTGTCACGGCCCCAGCCTCGAAGCCTGGCATGGCCAGCGAGTCAACGGCCATGCCTGCCACGGCCAACGAGCCAGCGCCCACGGCCCACGAGCCAGCGCCCATGCCCGCCACGGCCCACGAGCCAGCGCCCATGCCCACCACGGTCAACGAGCCAGCGCCCATGTCGGCCACGGTCAGCCAGCCAGCGCCTGTAGCCTCGACCGTCCCCATGGCCACATCCCCTGTTGGCCGAAGACGTCAGAGAAGGAAGAGGGCCCCTTCTCCCCAGTCTCGTCTTGTACTCAAGACCGCAGAGGTTCCCTCAGAGTCTTCCACGGCTCTGCCGGGCTGTGCTCCACCCTCAGAGTCTTCCACGGCTCTGCCGGGCTCTGCTCCGCCCTCAGAGTCTTCCACGGCTCTGCCGGGCTCTGCTCCGCCCTCAGAGTCTTCCATGGCTCTGCCGGGCTCTGCTCCGCCCTCAGAGTCTTCCACGGCTCTGCCAGCCTCTGCTCGCCCCTCTGAGCCCTCGCGGGCTCCTCCTCCCGAGCCTCCCAGAGCTCCGCCTCTCAAGCCTCCCAGGGCTCCCCCTCCTTCCAAGCCTCTCAGGGCTTCTCCTCTAGAGTCTTTCATGACTCCACCCCTCAAGCCTCTCACGGCTTCGCCTCTCGAGTCTCTCAGGGCTCCTCCCCCTCTCAAGCCTCTCAGGGCTTCCCCTCTCGAGTCTTTCAGGGCTCCTCCTCCCCTCAAGCCTCCCAGGGCTTCTCCTCACGAGTCTTTCATGGCTCCACCCCTCAAGCCTCTCACGGCTTCGCCTCTCGAGTCTCTCAGGGCTCCTCCCCCTCTCAAGCCTCTAAGGGCTTCCCCTCTCGAGTCTTTCAGAGCTCCTCCTCCCCCCTCGAGCCTCTCAGGGCTCCGTCCCTCGAGTCTTTCATGGCTCCACCCCTCAAGCCTCCCAGGGCTTCTCCTCACGAGTCTTTCATGGCTCCACCCCTCAGGCCTCTCACGGCTTCGCCTCTCGAGTCCCTCAGGGCTCCTCCCCCTCTCAAGCCTCTCAGGGCTTCCCCTCTCGAGTCTTTCAGGGCTCCTCCTCCCCTCGAGCCTCTCAGGGCTCCTCCTCCCCTCGAGCCTCTCAGGGCTGCTCCACCCCTCGAGTCTTTCATGGCTCCACCCCTCAAGCCTCTCTCGGCTTCGTCTCTCGAGTCTCTTAGGGCTCCTCCTCCTCTCGAGCCTCTCAGGGCTCCGTCCCCCAAGCCTCTCGAGCCTTCCAGGACTCTGCCTCTAGAGCCTCCTACGGCTCCGCCTCTCGGGCCTCCTACGGCTCCCCTCCAGAGCCTCCCACGGCTCCACCTCCCGAGCCTCTCACGGCTCTGATCCCAAAGACTCCAGAGCTTCCTACGGCTCCGCCTCCCGAGCCTCCTACGGCTCCGCCTCCCGAGCCTCCTAGGGCTCTGCCTCCCGAGCCTCCTACGGCTCCGCCTCCCGGGCCTCCTACGGCTCCCCCTCCAGAGCCTCCCACGGCTCCACCTCCCGAGCCTCTCACGGCTCTGCTCCCAAAGACTCCAGAGCTTTCTATGGCTCCGCCTCTCGGGCCTCCTACGGCTCCCCCTCCAGAGCCTCCCACGGCTCCAACTCCCGAGCCTCTCACGGCTCTGATCCCAAAGACTCCAGAGCTTTCTAGAGCTCCGCCCCTCGAGCCTGCTACGGCTCTACCCCCCGAGACTACAGAGCCTGCCAGGTCGTCGCCTCGGGGACCTCCCACGGCGCCACCTCCCTTGGCTCCACCTCCAGAGCCTTCCAGGCCTACCTCGCTAGAGCCTCCCACGGCGCCACCGTCATCGGCTCCACCTCCTGAGCCTTCCAGGCCTTCGCCCCTAAAGCCTCCTTCGGCTCCACCTCCAGAGCCTTCCAGGCCTACCTCGCTGGAGCCGCCCACGGCGCCACCATCATTGGCTTGGCATCCTGAGCCTTCCAGGCCTTCGCCCCTAAAGCCTCCTTCGGCTCCACCTCCAGAGCCTTCCAGGCCTCCGCCTCTAGAGCCTCCTGCGGCACCACCTCCCTCTGCCCTGTCTCTTGGGCTCCCCATGGCGCCGCCTCCTCAGCCTCTCAGTACCCCGCCTGCCGAGTCTCTCACGGCTCCGTCTTCCAAGGCTCCGTCTCCCAAGTCCTCCACGGCTCCGCCTTTCACAGCTCTTCCCTGGCCCCCTGACCCTGTCCGGTGGCCCCCTGACACTCTCCCTGTCCTCTGGCCTCTTCCCTGGCCTCCTGACCCTGTTCCTGTCCGGTGGTCACCTTCCAGACCCCCGGACCCAGTCCCTGTCCTCCAGTCGCCTTCCAGACCCCCTGACCCAGTCTCTGCCCTAAGGCTGCCCCCTAGATCTCCCGACCACCCGCCTGTCCGCTATGTTCCCCTTGACCTTGCCTTGAAACTGCCCATTGACCCCATGGACTGTCTCATTTCCCTCTGTGCCCCTTGGACTGCCATCAATTTTTGTTTGTGTGTTTTGTGGGTTGTCTGTTCAGGGTTTTTTTTTGTTTGTTGGGTTCGTCCAGCACCACTTCCCAGAGGTCGCGCTCCTCGCAACCGAGCGCGGCCGTCAGGAGCCGTCCGTTTCAGAGGGGGCAGTACTGTCACGAACCCCGCTCCCTCGCTCCGCCCCCTTGAGCTCGTACGCTCTTTTTCCTCCCTCGGGCTTCCATGCCCGTTTTGCTCGTTCGAGATTGCACACTCGTTTTGCTATTACGAGCTCCCATGCTCATTAGCAGGTCTCCCTCCTCGCTCGCTTCCCGCTCCCAATCCCCAGAACATTATGACCACCTGCACTCGCGTCATCTGCACTCCTGCACATTAGTTTCACCTGCACTCGTCTCATCACCTTTCATTGTTTACACCTGCACCTTCCCCTATAAATACCACAGCACATCCGTTTCACGGGTGTTGGTTATTGTATTTAGATTCCCGTGTCTTTGCCCCCTGCTAGTCTCGTCTAGTTTTGACCCCCCTGTGATTCGTTACCCCTTAGCTTGCCAGCTGTCTTGTTCCCCTAGCTCCCCTGTTTAGTCCTTCCCGCTACTCATTCTGATTACCCCGGCTTTGACCCTACGCTTTCCTCGACCTCTCTCTTTGGATTTGCCCCTTGTTTATACTTTGATTCCCCGGCTTTTGACCCTATGCTTCCCTCGACAACTCTTCACTGGATTTGCCCTTTTTTTGTACTGTTGCACGCTTTGTAATTAATAAAGCTGTTTGTATTCGACATTGTGACTGTCTCTTCTTGTGCGGGTTACATCAACCACACCTATTATATTGCTTCTGAAGACATGGAATTAACCATTGAAGTCTTATGGATTATTTCTATGCATACCTTCATGTGATTTTTGGAGCTACAAATTTCTGGTCACCATTCACTTTCATTGTATGGACCTAACAGTTGAGATATTTTTCTACAAATCTTTGTTTGTGTTCTGCTGAAGAAAGATATTCATACAAATCTGGTATGGAATGAGGGTTCATTTTTGGTGAACTATCCTTTTAAGGTGCTCTATTGCCAAGGGTTCGTATTAGTCCAAAATAAATATCTAAATAACCATAGCACTCTTAACAGTGGCGGATCTACAGGGGAGGCAAACAGCGGCAAATGCCACCCTAAGAAAAGGCATTGCCACTCCATCTGCCATCCCAGTATGTATAGAAATAATTCAAATATAAATGTTAGATGTTGACATTGTGTAGGGGTTTATTCATGTCGAATTGTTTCAACTCTCACAAACAGTCCCTGTTTTGGGGCAGTTGATTTGTCCCCGAGGTGCAGGGGACTGTACGGCGCTTGTAAGAGTATTGGAGGAGGTTACGTGACAGCCGGGTGCACTGGCTACGAGGCGCACAAGTGTCTGCCCGTCTCGCACTGCCAGTCCACATAACACAGTTCAGCTAGTTGTGACGTATTATATAGGGACCCCTAGTGTCACTACATGGACACAATATTGAGTGAGTGACAGATAGGGAACGAGATCCTGGTTACTTTAGTAACCTCCGTTCCCTGATGGAGGGAACGAGATGTTGGGTCCCTGCTGCCACAACACTGAACTACCTGCTGAAATAGCCGGGACCTTGTCTCTGCTTCTCAGCACAAAACCTGAATGAGTGGTTGCAAGCCAGCTCCTTTTATACCCGTATGTCCAGGGGAGTGGCATGCAAATTCTACGCACCAATTCCCATTGGGCTTTTCTCAAAGATCAGAGGTTTTTGGGGCTCCCAAGGGCGACCCCCAGTGTCACAACAATGACACAATGTCTCGTTCCCTCCATCATGGAACGGAGGTTACAAAAGTAACCAGGATGATCTATGTGTTCATCTGCTGACTATTCTAAATCCCAAAACTGATAGTGGCAGATGTACAGATGAAATTACCATATTATATGAAATATCCATTTGAGTGCTTGATTAAGAATCATTTAGAAATCATTAAGAATGACTGTTTATCAAAATAGGTTTTTTAAAAGAATCTTTTATTGTACATAAAATATTTAATATACATGAGATTCGCAGCACTGCCACCCAAAGTACATGTTCCCTAGAATTAACTAGTACTTGTTGCAATGAAGCTTGGTACCTTGATTCATAAGAACTATGCATGCACCCCATTAAAAAATTCTAGATCCACCCCTGACTCTTAATACATCAATTAATTGTATTAAGAGCACCATGGTTATTTATCTTTTTTGGAATAATAAACAATATGTTTGAAAAAAGAACCCTTTATATTTAAAAGGATAGTACACCCAAAAATAAATATATAAAAACAGTACTCACCCACATGTTGTTACAAACCTGTGTTACTTTCTATCTTTCGTGGAACACAAAGGGACATTTCAGGTTATTTGACGTTAACTTTTTTGCAGTGTATTTTTTTGTTTCTTCCCTTAGCTAAAATCACGCATTGTTCATTATGGAAAGTGTCCTTGAAACAGAAATACACAGAGGTCAACCTGCTTTAAGGTAAAACAGATGTTTCTGTTTTGTGTTCTGAATATTGTGTTTGCAATTGTTCTTTCTCTACTACACAACCATCCCTCCATTTTCCAGGTCATCCCTGACTTTTATTCATAATATTATGCCTTTTTCAAAGTAAAACCACATTTTGATCTCTATTTCTCTTTTTCCAATTTTCCCTTACTCAACATTTGCACACATCTCCATCCTCTACCATGCCTCTCTCTCCCTCACAGTATTTTGCAATAGCAGATTCTGTAAATGCCTCAGGGTGTATCTTGGCGCAATGAAACCGATATCCACTCCTTATTTTGAGCCAAACCCTCAACGGCTAATACACTCCTCCACCCTTTTATCTTCTCACCTGTCAAACTCTCTCTATTTTCTGTCTTTCATTGTCTAGCCCATGTTTTGTTTTTGTTTTTTCATTAATTTGTCACTTGAGTGTACCCAACCATTTCTCCATTTTGGGAGAGCTGTTACACAATATTTGTAAAACATTAATAACACTTCATCAATTATTCACCCAGGTGAGCAAAGCACTGTGTGTTAAAATATTTTCTGCAGGTGCCTGAAGGGCAGACACAACTTGAAGCTGCCTAGAAAGGTTGCCCAAAGTTTGTCAATGTTATTTTTCTTGTCATTGCTCTTATTGCATAACTGTGGTGCTCATTTTGCATGTCAGACAACAAACAAACAGAATTACTGTTCCATAGAGACACATGATAACAGCTATGGGCTTATTTTCACAATGTGGAATAAATTTTTTATTATATATTTCATCATCTGATGTTTGTAGCTGATCAGAGTGGTGGATTGCTTTCTTTGTTGCAGAGATGAGATCTAACTGAGCACATGTGGATAGTTATTGGCAACTTGAGAGCTTAAATGATAACTCAAAACAGAATTTTATAATCTGTCATTAAATTATCCAACTTGTTCTCATTCATCACCATGCTGGTTTGTTAGGTTACTATATACTGCAAGCCATCAACTGAAGTTCCCCTCACTAAATGACCCTACAGCCATTGAATTAAGAAAAGCTGGACACATTGAACGAATGCTGTGTCAACAATGAACAAGCACTTTTACCAGTAACATTGACATGAATTTGTGTTGAAGTGGATGCAAAGTTTCCAGACAGAATGGCAAAGTCATTCACACCTTGATCACTTTGTAAAGCAGCAGTCTGTTATGCAAAAGCATCCTTTGTTCAGCTACCATTCAGAACACTGGACAACTGCCCATTCACATGCATTCATGCATACACTCACACACTAGACAGTATAACCAACTAATTTGAAATTCTCCTACACAGATCTATCCACACAGCAATGGGCACTTTTGAGAGGGAGCGAGAACAAAACAAGATAGTGTGTAAAAGAATGAAGAAATGAGGGAAAGAGATTGAGAGAGGATGGAGAGCAGGATCTCTGCTTTGGTCAGATTGCAAGCACGATGCATGGTGCCAAAGCCCTTCTGTAAAGGGAAGCCTGCTGTGGGCAGATCTGTTCCTGAACATTTGCTCAGAGCTCTCCTTCCTAAGCCGATGCAACTCATATGCATACTGTAACCTGCTACATTCAGCACAGACAGAGTGCTCATAACTATACTCATATTAAATACACATTCCCTGTGTCCAAATATTCTGTATACATCCCTGAAATACAGTATTGCAAAGAACAGCATGTCAAATGACTAGGATGTCCGAATACTCCGTATTCATTGTATATAGATGGCGAAAAATGCCAGATGATACTACATCTGCTGAGATTCTCAAGTGTGCAAGCAGTGGAAACTTTGCTGTCCAACAATGCCAAGAAAGTTGCTAAATGTGGATAAATTGTTCCCAAGTAAAAAAAAAAATATATATAGCATGTTATATGTCAAACTGCACAGGTCAAACGACAGTGCTAACATGCTTGATGTCCACGTTAAACTATGAACCTGCATACTTACAGAATATACTTCATCACCAGTTGATAAGTATTCAATATATACATCGAATTCAGTACATACTATGGGAATTTGGATGCAGCCATCGTCCCTGATCACCTGGTGAATGTGAGGCATTGCTCTCAAAACAGACGGAAAAGCACCCTCACTCATATATACTCACTCAGCCTTGACTAATTGTCCTGAAATGAAGCCTTTAGCAACATATAACATGTATGAGCCTGCCCAGCCCAGCCCAAAATAGTCAGCAGGTAGATACACTTTCTGCTGGGTTTACCTTTATACTCCCAACCTGAAAGATAATGGGTCTCCCCTATGACCCTATGAGTAGCAAAACCTGGATTAGAGAGCACCAGGGAGCCCCCTGGGGAGGTGGGATGGGGGGGGGAAGAAGCCCTGATGACTGTAGAGACGATGTCATAATGCTCTTACCAGGTGTAAAAGGGGATTATACAGATTACAGTTTTTGATAGATACTCAGGAAGAATCTCAGGTTTTTTTTTTTTTAACAATGAGTAAATTTCCTAAAGTCATATTTCATAATAGAACACGACAGCCCACAGTAAAATTACTCAACTTGCTGTCATACTGATCAATGCAGAACAGGGTCATAATCTAACTTCCTGTAAACAAGTTACTTACAGTATATAGGCTATAGAAATTTTAGAGTAGGTAATGGACGATTCAAGAATGCTTAAAGAAATGTTCAGGGTTCAATTCAAGTTAAATTTTCTGAACAGAAAAGTTTAGTAAGTGATTTTATCACACTAAACTCATGTTCACAGTGAGTATTTTAACATGCACAAATTGACTCTCACTCACTTCCATTGAAAGTGCCTCACTGGAACCAAAATTGTTGCTTTTTTTTAAGAAAAGAATAATTTTTGTAGTAATCAACATTATGCCACAAATGCTGTCGATTGAACTTAACTCATTAATGTCCTTTAATGTCTGGACGTGTTTAATAAAAAAAAAAAAAAAAAAAAAAAAGCCTAAGTCTAAAAAATAACAAAATCACAAATGTAAAAACTAGGAAATGCAAATGCTGGGTTACATTTATCATAATAACAAATTAAGATAGGCTATTATAGAAATAAGGGACTGGAGATGTCTATTACATATATCAGTGACTGATATTTTCCAGCCTATAACTGAATTCCAATAATAAACAAAACAAAAGGGTTTGTTCACTTCAATCAGTTCAGCCCGTGCTTGGAGGCATGTTCTGAGAACGGCTCTGTTTTGATTGGTTGTCTTGCTTTGTGGGCGTTGGGCTGATTGATAATGTGGACTGAGTGCACATTTCGGCAGGCTTAACAGCGATTGCTTCAGTGAGAGTCATACAAACCAGTTACTCAAGCAAACTGAATCACTAGCGTTTCAACTATTCTTGCACTGTAGTAGTGCAAATTTATTTTGATAACTTTGACGTGCAAAACAGTATTTTGCACTCATATATAGTCTTTAAAAGTGTATTATACCTTGTACTCGATGGATTTTCTGTGGCTGGTCTGTGTTTTTGTGAGCGTCAGCGCCTGGTACGCATCCGCAGAGCGACACAGTGTGTACTGGAACAGCTCAAACTCCAAGTAAGTTTTATGACTTTTACTACATATTCCTTTATCTGTGCCAAACGTTTCCCCCTGTCTTTTTATATTTGTATTTGTATGTTGCAACGTCTTGTTAGTATTCACATGTGCATATCACACTAACCTCATATAGTTTTCCAACTAAATCTATATCCTGTTTGTGCACTACCTAAACCATCTAAATATATGTTTACATGACTCTAGCTGGTGTATTTTATTTTTAATATCTGCATGCCATGAAATATCCATGGCTAATAGTAGCCTGGGCTTTATACGGTATCATATTACGGTATGTTATTAAGTTGTAATACCGTTACAGTTTACATATCAGTGGTTATTATAAACCCTAGGAGACTTTGGTGTGCGTTTTATCAAAACATCGCGAGTGTAATATCACCTCGAGTGTTAGTGATATTGAGAAAGGATGGGTCATTGGGCACTTTAGAAAGATCAATACGAATGTCTGCAATCCCTGCTATTTATTACGCTTTTAACGGGAAACTTAAGAAAGAGAAAATTGACTTTTGTAGACGAAGAGTCCTACACCAGAGGCTATAAATGACATACTGTAGGCCTATGTATTGTAAAACAGCATTTTTGACCAAGAACTGACATAAAGGGCTGGGTAAAATATATTTTCTGATTTATCGCAATATTCGTTCATGCTATCGCAAAAGTTTCCGATTAATCGCGATATTTGTTTGAATGATCAATTTTTTCAAATCCAAAATCTTCTACTTTTACTTAAAAGCTTACTACACTTTTGGTTGTGTCAATCATTATATCTGTTAAATAAATAGCAATTGAACTGCATCATTTGGGCCCTGTTAATTATTAAAATTACTTTTTTCTTTTTGTAACCAAAGTAAGAAGGTTCCCTGTATAGTTTTTAGCATTAGCTAAGAGAGAATCGAGGGCTTGTGAATCGGAATCAAAACAAATCAAATTGGGAAATTTGTATGGAGACCCAGCCCTACTAACATTAACTTTTTAGTCAAGTGTCATTGACTTGCCTCTGCAGAGAGTACACCATTATTTGCACGTACACAGTTGGCCATAATGAACCTGTGATCATAAAAAAGTAGCTAGTGATAACTAGATTGGCAAGAGAATTTGGGCTTAACGTCATGACCCTACTGCATGGTTTAATGATGTCACTGGTGATTCGCACAATGTTATGATTCAGTTGCTCTTTGTGTTTTTGGGTAAGTCATTTATCAATATCATTGCGCAACATGAGTGTGCCAACCTTAACCAGACACGCGCGCACTCAGCTGAGCCTGACCGAGATGGCAATTTCTGAAAAAAGAGAGAAGGAGTGATAGCAAGAAATTGTGTAATGGAGACTACACTCCTTTAGGACCTGCTGTGAAAGAAATGAGGTGGAAGAGAAAGTGATGAAGAAGGAGTAACAAGAGCTGGTTGAATTTATTGGTGCAAAAGAGTATATATATATATATATATATATAAAAAAGAGTAGGGGGGGGGTGATTATGTGGCTGCAGTCTGGTGCATGGTCCACTCACTAATCCTGACATGGTCCAAATTCATGGGAACAGTTGCATAACCAAAACAAGAAAACTCATAATGACAAAACACTAAGCCCCTCTGGCAATCTCTACATTAAAAATCAGTGTGAATTAAAAAAAAATTAAAGCTCTTCTTCTTCTGTACACACACACACACTCACACAGACACACACGTAAACAAACATAAATAATACATATGACCTTCTTTGAGCATGTAGTACTGAAAAGGTTAACAACAAACACTCACACATCAAGACTAGCACTTCTTGATAAATCCTTCTTGTGTGAGTATAATCTGGCAGGTTTGGTGGGAACTGTTTTTATGACACTTTTTCCAAGTTAAGCCTCTCCCGATAATCTCGCATTCTAAGAAAAAATAAATAAACTATGATATTTGCTTTAATGGGATTTCAGGCCTCTTCTGTTGCTTTTCTTCCCTTTTCACAGTTTAAAGAGTTTTTATAAAGGCCAGTGCCCAGTGGTTATTCAGTCAGACCATGAAAATCAATCAGTCAGTATGGAAGTGAATTAGACAAACTTGGCTAATCAATGCCAGACTTGTAAAGCCAATTAAGCATTAAATGTTAATTGGAGTGATCATCTGATTTTTCCTGCAACATAAAAATATTTGCACATACAAACAAACACAAACTGTGCTTTTTGTTTCCTCGAATTGAGTGTTTTCCAACTGAGTGAGTGATCTGTAATGATTTAATCTCCTGCGTGTGGCCTTTGGCGAGTTAACTCTCTGGTTTGGCAGGTATGTGCGTGAGTGTGTTTACCCCAGGAGACTGGATTTTCAGGTCTGATGTTTTGTGGAGTGACATGTGGACGTTGTTTTCGACTACCTGTTTTTGTGCTCATCGCATGACGCTTGCACAACAATTGTGTTAAAGGGAAAGTATTGTCACGACCTGTCACGTTAGCATCATCTAATCATTACATTTGGTCCAGATCATTTATATATATATATATTTTTTGTTTATGTCAAAAGCATGTGCGTACCCTCGTCAAAGTTTCACTAGCAGTGCAGGGGAGTGTTTTTTATGAGCAGCAGTATCACTGCATGCTGACAAAACTGTGACTCACACACACATGGTGTGGCACCAGTGAATGTGTGATTCTGGAATATATATTTAGTAGACAGGGATTCTTTCCAGCAAACATGTTGCTGCTATACTTGACCTTTCAGCTGTTCATTCATTGTCCACCCCATTTCGTTTTTCTTTTGCTTCCCTGCTGGTACCCGTCTGCCAGATGCACTTGAAAGGATTAGTTCATCCCAAAACGAAAATTCCCTAATTTTGTTCCAACCCCAGATAACTTTCTTTTTACTGTGGAACACAAAACTAGATGTTAAGCAAATTGACAGCCTCTGTCACAATTCACTTTCATTGCATGGAAGGAAAAAAAATGCAAAGAAAGTGAATGCTTACAAGACTAATATACTGCTTAACATCTTTTGTGTACCACAGAAGAATGAAACTCCTACTGGATTGGAGCAACATTAGAGGTGAGTAAATAATTAATGAGAATTTCTATTTAAATGTTTTGGTGAATTATCCCTTTAATTTAAAATCTCTTTGAACATGTAGGCAGAGAGTCACAGCTGAAAAATTGCACACTTGACGTGTTTGAGAGGACGAGACAGATTGGCATTCATATCCAGACAGATTCCACTGTCAGACCAGAAATCCATCATCTTTAACCCCCCTTGTTCTGTGTCTCTGTCTCATAAACACACACACAAACATGGCCTCAAGACAGCAATGTAGGCAGGATTATAATCTGTGAAACAGACAGAGTTCCACCTCAGATTATATGTAGATGTGTTTAATCTGGGTGAATGGCCCATACACACAGAAATCACTGTTATATGTATAGATTTGGTAATCCGGTGCTGCCTAATCCCACTCTACAATGAAAATTATGTATGGAAAATATAATCCATGAATCCACAAAGTGTTATGGAACGCACAGCCATCTAGAGTGTTTGATGGTTTATGAAACACTTTTTCTGGCTCATTAATGTTGTGTTTCCACGCATATGATTGCATTTCATTTCAGGCTTTTAACTGGTCAAGTAATAATGATAAATAATCCTTGTACCAGTTCAGTAGAGTACATCAATTATTTTGGCCTTGCTTGTTACTTTTGTTTTTGCCCAGTTTCTTCTCCGTAATATTTGTTTTCCACTCAATATAACCCGTACAGCCCCTTCATTCACCTCTTTCTCAGCTATTCCTTCTCCTTATCTTCACCCCAGACTTCCCCACTATTTCTCTACTTCTGTTCTTTTTACCCTCCCTGCTCCATATTTCCCTGCACTCTTATTCCCACAAAAGACCCAGTCACCCCTTTGTCCATCTTTCTAAGTCCTTGATTACTGTTTTGATTCCCTTTGCACGGTTGAGTTGGGAGTTTTCCTGTTTTTTGTGTCTGTAGTGTGCTCGATTGTGTAATTGTCGGTGTAGTAAAGTGTGATCTGTGTGATGTCAGAAGTGTAAACAACAGAGCTGTTTGCTTTAACCAGCAGCTTCTTGTATGGAATTTCTTAATTCCCTTAAATTGAGTGTTGGCCTTTAACATCCTCAAAAGCTCACTATCGCCACCTACAGAATCCTCAATTTAAATCATGTCAACAAACTAAAGATATTTCCTTTCATTTATTAAAAGAAAGGATACTTTAAAGATGTATTGTTTTATCTGTATTAGTTAATAGATGCTTATTTCCCAGTAATGGTGCTGAATTTGAATTAAACTCACAGAATGGTACATAACAATAAGCCTCCATATCAGCAGGCAATTAGCAATCATTTAAAAGTGAAAGAGAGAGGGAGGAGGGGGAAATCAGACATTTGTAAGGTACAGACAGAAAGACAGAAGCAGGGGGATGGGTGGTGAGTTAGAGGTTAGACAGAGAGAAAGGAGAGTTTCTTCAAAAATTAGCCTGAATGAAGAGGCCCGGTTCATAATGTGATTTTAAACAGAGAAGAGAAAGAGAGAAGATGGAGGGGGATGGGAGATTTAAAAATATAAGATCTACAGATGGGGGCAGAGCGAATTACGTGATCGACTGGGTTACATTTTCGTGCAAAATAAATTATCCAGAGTTTTTAAAAAGTTTCTGTTCTTTAGCTGGAACCAGCTATGCCAAAAGTCCCATTCACAGGAATGTTGTCAAACCAAGAAAGTAACTAAATATTCAGTAAATTATATAACTTAAATTATACGTTTTTTTGGAATCTAAGATTTTGCACAATATTTAGGAGGAACAAATGTAAACACCTGTACGAATCAGTCATTATAAATTCATATTTATCAACCTCTATTTTGAAGGTTTCGGGGTGTGTTATTATACATTTACACTCATATACTTAGACTGAAACAACCCCCACTCCAGCCTCACTAGAAACATCTGAATCTGTAACCCCCACCCTTACCATCATCCCTGCAAATGGGCTGCACTAAATGGGTCTGGTGCCGGTGAATAGAAGTGGTATGATCATACACTCAGTGTGATAATCCCTAGTTTGGAAGAGCGTATTAGCCAGCCAAAATTCCAACCAGCTCCACTACAGCTGGGGTAATTACCAACATGTAACTGGGGTGACAGACAATATAAGTATTGGGTACTGATCGAGAAGAAAGTGAGAGAGCAGTGAGGTTAAAAGGACTTAGCAGCAGCTTAGCACCCTGAACCTGTCACCCTTTAACAGAACCAAGGTGTAAGATTGAGACTTCTGTATATATTACACTCCTAACAGAAAAAGAAAGACGAACCATAAGTGTGCAATAGTTTATGTGTGTGTGCGCTTGAGCAGACAGGTTTTATTACTTGATAGTGTGAGAACAAGCCCCTACAATAGGATCATAATACTTGTCATGACAAGCAGCAACTCTTTAAGGTTTTGTGTAACTGAACCCTTAAGTGTGTGTGTGTGTGTGTGTGTGTGTGTGTGTGTGAGCGTGTATTTATCACTTTGTGGGGACCAAATGTCCCCATAAGGATAGTAAAACCCGAAATGTTTGACCTTATGGGGACATTTTGTCGGTCCCCATGAGGAAAACAGCTTATAAATCATACTAAATTATGTTTTTTGAAAATGTAAAAATGCAGAAAGTTTTCTGTGAGGGTTAGGTTTAGGGGTAGGGTTAGGTTTAGGGGATAGAATATAAAGTTTGTACAGTATAAAAACCATTATGTCTATGGAAAGTCCCCATAAAACATGGAAACACAACTGTGTGTGTGTGTGTGTGTGTGTGTGTGTGTGAGTGTGTGTCGACTGCTGACAGCGAGTATAGTGTAGTTGGCAGTGAGTACATCTGTTCAGAAGTGCACAGCTCTGACCGGCACTTAGTATGTTTATGTGTGTGCCCTGCTAACTTATTGAGGGTGTGTCTGCAAGAGCTGACCCTGAACTTTGACACTACTGACCTGACTGATTGCTTGAAACATTCTGCTGAGAGAAAGAGGTGGAGAGTGGATGAATACCAATCAGTTTCCATGTTAAATCTCTAATTCTGTGTAAAAATACTACTCCTATCCAATCTCAATATGCAGAGGCATTTACAAGTAAGCCATTTTTAGCCTGAATTCCCCAAAAAGTGCAAACTCTGTCTTTGTGGTGCTATCAAATCATTTTCAGTTTTTTTAGCATCTTGACTGGCCCAACAAAGCAACATCGGCTCAACCAATGTGTGTTTAGGGAAGGTCTATCTGTTTTGACCAATGGTAGACAGGAGAAAATGTTTGAAAACCAGACTTTTCTCTTGAGAAAACGCAGACAACCACTTCTCTTATCGTTTAAAATTGAGCTGCTCATTACAGAGATAAAGCAGCTAATTTAAACCCAAAGCCCGCACACATATTTAAAAACACATACAGGCTCCTCTCAAACAGATGAGTAATGTGGCCCCTAGGGCCACAGGTACAGACACACATCTGGCAGACCAAAAGAGAGGAGAAAAGGGTGGGAGCTTAAGACGGGAGATGCTTGATGTTTACATGGATTCATGCCCCTCGCATAACAGCGTCACTCGGCCCATCACAGAGCAAACTGTCACACGGGAACAAGTTGGGTACAGCGAGAGAAAGCTGCGTTTGAAGTGACAGATCACATGAAGGAAAGATCACATAGAGCTATCAGTAGCTAACCTCGGAAAACTCAAAGAGATTAGATGGGCATGGGAATCGCAGTGTGTGTGACGGCCCGGCAGACCCTCTCAGTCTAAACAGGCTTCTATAAGCAGGACTAAATACTTTTGGCTTGGTTCACACTGACCTTAAATATGATTTTTTTTTTTTCTTCAAATCCAATCATTGTGTAATTTATGAAATCTGATCCATTTGTTCAGATGAAGTAGTCATAGTTAATGCCACATAGTTTGCTATATGGAGCTATGTATAAATGCAGACAATTTGCAGATTGAATGACGTTACATACACATCGCCTTCCAAATGACAGTTCCAAAAAACTAGCTTTATATTGACTAATACACATTGTACACATTTTTATCTCAAACTACATATGGATATAAACTGGACCGGATTTGTAAAAGTGGATTTTACTGGGTTTTTTACTGGTTAGACTACAAAACAACTAAACAGATCTGTGTTTCATCTGTCAAAAAATCAGATTTTTTGCTGCCTGTCTGAACAAAGCCTTAGTAACTAACCACAGTCACAAGACCAGACCCCAACCCTGAGGCTGGTGTGTGAGACGTGGGGGAGTTAATGACACCCAATTTACATTGTTGTCTTGGTCTCTGAAACACATTGTAATAAGGTCTCAAACAGCTCCAAATCAACTGCTTCAAAGAAATGTCAGAGGAAGTGAGATATATGGATTTAACTCTGAAACTAGTAAAGATAATCACACTGAGGTCACTTTTGACCACTTTGAGAGCTTTTGGATCAACCGATATTGTTTTTTGTGACCAACACTGATTACTTGTATGTGTAATTGCCTGAATTTTAAACAAAATAATATTAATTTAAAAAAATGACAGCTGTTTTTTGACCTCTACTGATTATTTGTATATTTAAGTGACTGATAATCAATATGCATAACCAAGGTTTATTTTTGCTTTTAAATACAATAATACGCAAAAAAAAATTAATGTAACACCTTTACAATATAAGTGTAAATATCTGTAAAAAATATCGGCAAACCGATAACCAGTCTGTCTCTAGTTTATAGTGCTGAACATGTAGTTTCACACTTTCTTAGTCTTATCTGTTGCGAGTCGTTTAACGATATATTGAATAAACACATGCATTGTGCTTTCCCACACAGAGAAAAGCCAGCCTTTTGAACATGGCACTGATTAGAAGCAGTGCGAGACAGACTCTAATCTCCACATTTACCAGGGCTAATGAGCTCAGTGATGAGTGTGTTTACCCCCTGTCTGAATAGACCGCGAGGCTGTTTAGACAGGTCGGCTAATTCTTACTCCAGAGGCACAGTGGGAAAGAAAGAGTGAGAGATGTAGGTTGTTGGGGGACACAGGGGGCCTTTCAGGAGCCTGTGTGTCTGTCTGTCTGTCATTTAAGCACGGCTCCCAATGGCAACAACAACTGTGCCAAAAGGGAGAAAATGATAGACCAGAGGGCAAGCGGGGGGAGAGCGGCCGCTTTGTGCTTTGATGGTGGTTCACATGAGGGCCGTGTGAGTTTTGGGTGTAAGTAAATGTTATAGTAATTTTGATTGAATGCATAGTAACACAGTCACGGAAAGTGAAGATAAGCAGCCAATCGGATCTTGTTATCTGATCTCGTAGTGATAAATAAATCAATTATGACATGTACTGTTTCAGCTTAAGACAGAAATGTTGTGACAAAAAAATAAGCAATAATAAATAATTGACAACATAAAACAAGATAGGCAGATAGGCCATTGGATTTGTCATTTATACATCTGGCAAAATTGACGTTCAACAGCAGCAGCAGGGAGGTTTTGATCAGACAAATATAAGACAAGCTAAACAATCAAACAACAATCAAAGGAAAGAGAGACAGAGAGGAGGTTATAAAAATACTATGAGCAAATTCAAAGAGTCAGTCAGTCTAAGCGGCTCCATCACTGTTCCGGAGAGAATGAGGAAGAGGTCATGACAGAGAGAGCGGCACTCAGGAGGATAAAAAAAGAGTCTAAAATGTAAAGTAAAAAAGATAGAGGAGAAAAAATGACAACAATTTACAAAACAAAATCAAAAGAGAGGGACAGAGAAACAGATGATAAGGAAATCTGTCTTGTCATCAAGAATCAAGAAAAAAAAAGAGAATCTTTGTACAATCGCTCCTCTACACTGCTTTGTCCATTGTGACAAAAAAAGAAAGAGAAAGCAAAGAGGGATTTTACTGTGTGTTTTCAGCCATTCATACAAATTAAAGGGCAAGGTGAAGGGTGAAAAACGTCACTTACACCCACATAAAACAAAACGTGCATCAGGGTGTAGCCCCTGCTTTTGGTAAGCACTGATGCTTGCCTGGGGCCTTTAGGTGTTTCCAGGATTGTTTCTGTTTGTTTGTGCTCTTCATGCCACTTTAGTTATTCCTGAGGTGTGTCTTTGTTCAGTACACAGGTATTAAAAGTAACATTTCCTTAAACTCTCTTTTTCTCTTTTTTCTTCTAGTTTCCTATGGGACGACTACACTGTGGATGTCCGCATTAATGACTACCTAGACATCATCTGCCCTCACTACACACGTGGCGAGATCCCATCCCAGGAGGCAGAACGGTACGTGCTCTACATGGTGGAGCTGGAGGATTACGAGGCCTGTAAGCCGCAGTCCTTCGACCAGCTACGCTGGGAGTGCTCTAGACCCTTCGCTCCTCATGCCCCTGAGAAGTTCTCAGAGAAGTTCCAGCGCTTCACTCCCTTTACTCTGGGCAAGGAGTTCCACCAGGGAGAAAGCTACTACTATATTTGTAAGTATCCACATCTGTATTTGCAAAAGCACTCAAAACCTAGCTAGTTCTGTGTTAAAGGGATAGTTCACCAAAAAATGCAAATTCTGTCATTGATTACTCACCCTTGTGCTATTCCAAAACCATATGAATATTTATGACTGTTTTCCAGAATGTCCAAGCTACTTTTTTGCATACAATGAAAGAGGATGGGGACCAGATATGTGGTCCAACCATGGTCACCATTCAATTTCATTGTATGGGGAAAAAAAGTAGCTTGGACCTTCTGATAGCTATCTCCCTTTGTGTTCTGTGCGAGAGATAAAAGTTATACTGATTTGGAACAACATAAAGATGACAGAATTGTCATTCTTGTGTACTATCCCTTTAACTCTTGTTTATAAAACCGATTTAAATTCTAAATGTTCTGTCTCCTTTCAACAGCCAAGCCTCTTCACCATCATGGGCAGGAGTGTTTGAGACTGAAGGTGGATGTTGTTGGACATCATGGTAAGAATCAAATCAGTTCTTTGCATTACTAAGCACATGTTTATGGATTCTCATAGCAGTGTCTGAATTAACCTTTTCATTAAGGGGCAATAATTTTGCCTTTTATGAGGGCATATTTATTCTAATCCTATCAAAATGAGTGTCATACTTTTATGTCAAATACTTAAATTTAATACATTTATTATCATAAATTCTCAGTCTGAGTAAGTGTGCAGTATCTGATATTTTCTGCAATAAATAGACTCAAAAATGATTTCAAGATTTATGCATTTTAATTTAATTGTAAATTTCTGTCAAATGAAACGGAGTAATCTTTAACACAATGAAACAAAAATAAACCTTAGTTTTATTAATTTTATTAATAATTTTGTTTACACAATTCAATTTGATGGAAATTATTATGAAACTGAAATATGTAAATCAATTCTTGAGTGTACCTAGGCCTAGAATAACAAGTTAAGAAATGTATTAGATGTTATAAATGAAACAATGAGAAAATCATTACAGCTTTTTTTGCCTCCACATTTTGCCACTTTAAATGGCATTTTTTTCCCCAGGTCCCCTTGCTAAAAATCTTTCATTTATTATTTAATGTTCTAGGTTCCAAGAGCAAGAAGAAGACAATGGAGAAGGAAGAGGAGATCAAAGCAAAGATGGCTGCAGGAGGCGTTCATAACCCATCCAACAGGCTTCCAGCAGGTGAGCACTTCTTATCTGTCAATCTCCTCTTCGCTTCTGTCAGCATGTCCATTTGTTTTAGAAATGATGTGAAATTCCAGAGTGACTCTGCCTTTCTAAGCCAGTGTGTTAGAGTGTGACTTTACGCAAGTTGCATAGTTGTGAAATGTACTCACCGTCCTTTCTCTTCTTCTTTCAGATGACCCTATTGCAATGATCCCAGTTGTGCAGAGGAGCGTGGGCAGTTCCGGTGTTTGTTTGGCTCCAGTAACAAGCTTCTTCACATTGGTCTCTGTATTCATCCTTCGGCTCCTCCACTGAGCCTGATAAAGGGACTCTCCACTGTGGTCCATTAGGACACAACAGACTTTAAAGCTGGTGCTGGTTACTGGCTCAGAAAATAGATTTTTTTTACAAATAATTTTTATACAAAGAGAATGGACTGACGTTTTGGTGCTGGTGTGCAAGTTGCTGAGTGATGTGTTTGTATTTGTGTTTGTGAGAGTGGTGAGGGAAGGTTAAGAAGCTTCTCTCTCAGTTTTGAAGAGTATTTAGTATTCTGTAATTGTTTTCCCCCTCAGCTCTTTTTACTTTACTTTTATAGACAGTGTGTGTTCACTGTTCCTGAAAATTCATCACAAATGTACTTGGCAATGTTAAGATATAGAACCTTAAAGACTTGAGGACCTGTAACCATCAACTGTATAACTGAAATCATGAACACTGGGATGAACTACAGGCTTGATATTGTGTTTGATAGAGACCTTCTTTCTACTGTACCGTTTTTAAAAACCTTTGAGCCAGAGATCACTGGTATTATCTTAGACTTACTCTGATTTCGCACCTTATAAAGAATTGATGTTTGTGCATAGAAAATGTTTGAAAAATCTAGAGCATTTATCAAGCATTGGTGTTTTCCTGTGTTTTTGATCTGTTGTTGAAGCTTGTTTCTGTGATATAATGTGAACACACCCTACAAAATGTACTGGCACTAATTCAGAAAGCCGCTAACCATACAGCAAACATATTGGTGAAATCATATTTCTTTTCTTTCATAACACAACATTTGGTTTTGAACAGCTATGTTCAGCTGTGCTGTGTGTGTTTGTGAGAGCGAGAGAGAGAGTTAGAGTGAAGCTGGCCTTCTCTTGACAGAGCACAACTGTACACAATGAAACAATTCAAAGTATTCTCACAAATAAGTTAAAATAACAACTGCTTTTGTAAAGTTTTTTTGTACTGTATTGGTTTATAAGCTTTTGTAAATAGTTGTGTAAAAATGTACATATTGAGAGTTATATAACATAATAAATACATTTGTTAATTGTGAAAATGTGTAAAATGTTTTTTTTAATACTGTATGAATATTGTGTAGATGATTCAAAGAACAATGACCTGCATTCAAAAAATCTTGAATATTATTGAAGCAGCACACAGATTTTCTTGTGAATTTGTTAAGACCTCAGAGAAAGCTTAATACTCATATCAAACATACCCAACTTTCTACCTCTCCTCTTCAGTTCCCTTTTCTTCTCTCCTGGCCAGGACTTCACAGCTTTTAACACTCAAAAAGGGGTGAGATAAATGACAGGAGAGAGGGAGCGGGGGAGTAGAGTAAACTGGCACTTGGGTGCCAGAGTGTAATTTGCGTATTTTCCCTGGAACTCTCATCTCTTAGGCAAATGAGAAAATTCAACACAACACATCTCTTCTGTATTTAACCAACCACGTCAATGGAAAATACATTGTTTCCTCAAAATCTGAAGGGGAAGCTTAAGTTGGCTACAATATGCAATAAACAACCAAAAAATAAAGATGGATATTTGCCTAAATAAAAATATATACGCAAACCATATGTTCAACATACACTCCCTGCAAAATACACACATTCAGTGTAGATAAAACACTTTTCATGATACAATTGGTTGATAGCAAAGCATGTGTACTCCTCAAACTTGTTTATTTCGTGTTTTTGAAAAGAATTTGGGAATTTGGTGTGCCGAAACAGAGACTATTTGGCATAGACGGGGCACTTCTAGTTAAATCAAAGGGAGAAATTGGAATGCTCAGCCAAGAAGCACTAGGGCACAACGACTCCTGACTTCTCCTTGGCAAGCTCCTCCCCCACTCACATGTCAGGTACGAGTTTCGTTTCATCCGCTGCAGTAAAGGTCTCGACAGTGCTCGGAGCTCAAATCATCAAAGGTAAAGATGTTAATTTAGCATCTCTTTTGCTTCTCTACCCCGCATGAGATCGTCAAATTGTGGATTGCGTGGATGTGTAAGAGCTCTCAGGTCTTCAGATCCCAGACTGTTGCGCAACCTCCCATTTCACAAATTCGTCATCGTTCATATGCAGCTCTTACAGACGTTCGTCCACAATGTGCCCTAAAACTGTTTCCACTGCCTCATTACCCAAGGTGCCAATCACCAAGACATCTCGAACATCCTGTTTACAGCAGGCCTATTTGTAACAATTTCAATGAATCCGTGTGTGCTTTTTCTCATATTTGTAGCTTTTGCAAGGACCCGCACCTAAAATCTGTGTCCACGACGTTGACAGATGGCAGTCAAAATATTACTTTGAAGTCTGACTCACTTTTGGGTGCAGAAGTAGCCCTCACATTTTTTACTCGCAATCAGAAGGCCTATGCTGGATCCTTCACAATTATTTTAAGCTCCCCTTCGTACTACACCTGCTCGACAACTTCCTGCTTATTAATCACCCCGCTGCACACACACCCATTTTGGACGTACTAACCGAGCTTTTTCACAAGGTGGGTGTTCCCTCTCAAGTGAATAAAACACGGGCCAGACCACGTCTCTCAAATTTCTTGGCATCATGCTTGATTCGCTAAACATGCAAGCTTCCCTGTCTAAAGATAAATTCGACATGATCAGGTCTATTTGCACATCGTTCCTCCGGTCAGTTTCGGTCTGAAAACGCGATCTCCTGTCCCTATTAGGCCACCTCAATTTTGTCATGTGCATCATTCCTCAAGGCCGCTCCTTCATTTCCTGACTCCTCGCACTAGCCCATTCTGTAGACAACCTCACTGACAAGATATCAATCAATGATGGCTGCCGCTCGGACCTTCTCTTCTGGTCACAGCTTCTAAATCACTCAAACAACATTTCCTTTTTTCATAATGAAAAACCAGAATCTACGGATGACATGTCCTTCTTCACAGATCCAGGGCAAGCATGTGTTGGTCCAGTCCGACAACACAGTGACATTAGCATATATAAATTGCTAAGGTTAATTGCTTCCATTTCCTCCTCTGGAGTCAGCAGCGGCTGAGGTCTCTGTGGGCCACTCGTATTCCGGGCAGCCTCAACGCCACAGCGGATGCGCTGTCATGGCAGGCAACGCTTAGCGGAGAGTGGAGACTCCACCCCCAGGTGGTCCAGCTGATTTTAAGTCGATTCGGCAAAGCACAGGTAGACCTGCTCGCTTGCCGGGAATGCTCCCACTGCCCGCTCTGGTATTCCCTGATGGGAGCCCCCTTGGGACAGACGCGCTGGCACACAGATGGCCCCGGGGGCTGTGCAAATATACGTTCCCCCCAGTGACCGTACTTGCACTGACCCTGTGCAAAGTCAGGGAGGACGAGAAACGAGTCACCCTTGTGACCCCATATTGGCCCACCCAGACTTGGCTCTCGGACCTCACGCTCCTCGTGACATCACCTCCCTGGCAGATTCCCCTGAGGAAGGACCTTCTTTCTCAGGGACGAGGCACCATCTGGCATCCGCACCCAGACCTCTGGAACCTCCACTTCTGGCCCTTGGATGGGACATGGAAGAGATACCACCAGCAGTCGATCACTCAAGCTAGAACTCCCTCTACCAGGCAGCTTTGTGCCCTGAAGTGGAGAATTGTTTTGGCTGATGCTCACTCTCTCATGTCCCTATGGAGTGTGCATGAGCAGCAGTTAGCTGGCTGCAATTCACTTAATGCCCACAGCTGTCATTAATAACAAGGGTTTATGAAACGTACATACTGCACCATACAACAACAAATTGACGTCAGTGAGCAGCGCTTGGTGATAACCAATCAAAATGTAGGAATCAGTGAATGCTGATCGCGTAAACTGAAACATTGAAGGTAGACGTCATTCTTGCATATGTGGAGGATTCCTCCTAAGTTTTTCCATATTATTCGCTTGCTTGCAGAGGTATCTTTATAGTGCCGCATGTGTTCGTTGATTTGCTTTACGGTCTATGGTTTTCTGCAGCTGCTATCATGTGCCTGCATCATATTTACTCATGTTTGCTGAGAATTGCATATTAACAACCAGTTTATAACAGCACTGCCTGATATAAGTCTCAGAAATACACTGGTCTTGCTGTAGATTCAAAAGAACTGGCTTATGAAAGTCTTTCATTTGGAAATCAGGCTACACTGGTCACGCTTTATGTTTCACACTGTAGATTCAAAAGAACCGATCCATGAGGATCATACGTTTGGGAATTGGGCTACACTGGTCACGCTGTATGTTTTACATTGTAGATTCAAAAGAACTGGTTCGTTAAAATAATTATTTGTGAATCAGGCTACACTGGTCACGCTTTATGTTTCACACTGTAGAGTCCAACAAATTGTCTTATGAGAGCCATTTTTTCAGGAATCGGGCTACACTAGTCACGTTGTGTGTTTCATGCTGTAGATTCAAAAGAACCGGCTCATGAGACTCATTCATTAATTTGTGAATCTGGCTAAACTGGTCACGCTGTGAGTTTCACACTGTAAATTCAAAAGAGGGGCAGTGCTACCTCTGAATAGCGTGCAGCAAACAATGTCAGAGTATTTTAGTATTCACTTTGCATCGCCAGAAAAAGCATATTCAAGAACCGTTAGTGGAAATGAAAATCATAAAGTTCCATTGTTTTCTCAATAAGAACAGTTTTTTTGGTTTGTCAATCTTAAAAAAGGACAGCAGGAGGAAAAAAACACTTACCATATCTTTTGTTATTGATGTCAAAAACTAAAAACCTGTCAAACTCTTTTGGTGCCAATTCATCTGTTATACTGTAGAAACCAGCTAGCCAAATGAAACCGATGCCAACATGGACAGGTTGTGTTACACTGTCTTACCCTTGAAAATGTGAAAATAAAAATTCTAAAAGTAAAAAAAATAAAAAATAAGCCTAATTAAGTTATTTTTGTTTACATTTATACATTTTTGGTATTGTGTTGGGTTGCGATTTGATGTGCAGAGTAAAATCATTCAAGAACCACTGTATAAAATGTTAAATAAATGTGCATATTTTCTCTCCTTATTTTCACAGTGAACATAATAGTGTGAAAATCTTGCAGTGACATTCCAGCATTCCATCTTTTGTTTATCATGCTGTCCATCTTTCTTCTCTATGCCCTCACACAGTCTCCATCTTCCTGTTTTCAATCTCTCTCTCTCTTCCTTATTTATCAGTCCAGTTCTGTCTATCTGTCTTGTGCCTTGTGGTCTGTTTCCTTTCATTCTCTTACCTTCTTTTGTTTCTTCCTGTTTTTCCCTTCGTCAATGTGTGCAAGTGTCAATAACAGCTTGTTATGGGATTGAATATACTGTATGTGTATGTCACACGTTTGTACCCTATCTGTGTCATGTTCCATTCACATTTTCCCTCTTTCCCCATTATTCTCTGTATCCTCTCTACTGTCTCTGTCAAATAAAAGTGGCAAAAGCAAAAAAAGGAATATCATGAAACCTACTGAAAATATCGGACTGTTTGTGTGTTTACTCTTTAAAAGCAAAAAATCTCTCTCCTTCCTCAAAAAACTTTTGTGCTCCTTATTTCCACCAGTTGGAGATTGTGCACATTAAGTCTGTGGAGCGACTGTCTTTTTCCTTGACCGACACTACATTCTTTACATTTACATAGACGCTGTATGGCCTTCAGCTACAATACTTATATATAATGGTAAGAGGCTGTCATGAAACAGGTGATTGTGGTCAAAACATAAGTACTTTGAATGTCAGCCTCCCTGTCTTTCAGGTACCCAACACCCTAGGCATTTTTACCATCCTCATCTGCTTCTTCCTCTTGTGGAGGTTTGGAGCTATCATTCAAAACAAGCCCTCTTATAAACTCATCCAAATCTGAGAGAGTATGGAGATTGATTCCGTATGATTGAATCTAATTAAGTGCCTTCTCCACTTTCATTTACACAAGTACCAAGAGCATCTGCTTCCTAGATATCAGACTGTCTTGCCCTCTGAATAACACCATATCAAACCTTTCCCATTATGAAACTGGCACTTTAAAGACGATGTGTGTTAATCTGTGCCACTAGTTTCACCAAGTGAAATTGCAAGGTTATATACATATGCATATATATATATATATATATATATATATATATATATATATATATATATATATAGTACTGTGCAAAAGTCTTCACAAAGTTCACAAAAGTATTTGACATAAGATGGTATATAAATAACCAAATAAATAAATATATAATAAATATATATATATATATATATATATATATATATATATATATATATATATATATATATATATATACGTATATAGCTTTAGTGTGTTGATAGGAAATATAAATGTTAGACTCCCAAACATTCCTTTTGCAAATAGAAAAGATCAGAATAGAAGAACAGGGAGCCCTGCAAAATATGTCATGGCCCCCACAGTACCCCCCACTGGACATTGAGTCAGTCTGAGATTACATGAAGAAACAGAAGCAATTGAGACTTCCTAAATAAATAGAAGAACTGTGGCGAATTCTCAAAGAAGCTTGGAACGTCCTATCTGCCAACAACCAAGAATAGCTGTGTCCAGGTGCTGTTTTGAAGGCAAAGGTGGTCACGCCAAATATTTAGCTTTTTTATGTTTACTGGACTTTATGCAATTTATGTCAATTTATGTCATTATTTTTGAAGACATCCTCATTATGCACCATTTTTCACAAGTGCCTAAAAATGTTGCGCAGCACTGAATATATATATACAGTATATATATATATATATATATATATATATATATATATATATATATATATATATATATATACACCCAAACTTACACTAATAGTTGCGCCAATGTTGCTATGTTAGGCCGGTCAAACAAACTATATTCTAATTGTGCCACATTGTTTGCTCTTTATCCCTGTCTCTGCATATAAGGCTGGCATAGGAGAAAGTGTTTGCATAGAAAACATTGAAACAATGGCACACTTCAGCTTTAAATTTGGCTAAAAGACAATTTTCACTTTATTTCAATCTTTATCTTTTTTTGTAAAATCTTTCAGGGAGAATCTTTCAAAGTTTGTTAGGTTTTGCCTGAACTATTATAGAGGCGTCTGTGGGTTAATCAGTGGCCAAATCTTCAAACACGACAAACCCCAAACTCAAACCTGTTTCCTGTTTAGAACATTTCTCTAGAAATTAGACCTTGAAGTTGCATGTGTTTGTATTAAACAGGTATCTTTTTGCCTTGGGTAAACATGGTTCTGAGTGGCCTTTGTAAAGTGTCATAATCTGTTACCCTCTTATGTAATGATTATAGTGTTTACTGTTTGTACGTTAATCATACTGTACTTCAGCTTTTATTAGCATAATCATACATTTAAACTGTCCAAGTGGCAGTTTGGCAGCTATATAATCAGTGCCCAACTCTGCAGAAAAGTGATAAAGTTTCTTTTAACCAGACCTTGGTAACCATAAAGCTAAGTTGTTGTGGCAAATAAATTAATAACCAACCATTATCAATGCGTAAGAGACACTCTGAATCAAACAGTCTTTTAAAAGAATTTATTCTTGCAAGAAGGACCCGGTCATTAAACAGGAGTTAATCTGTGCCATGAGCGAGACGAGAAGGGGAGGGCTGACTTGTATTTTATACCTCTTTTTATCCAAGGTCTCCCACAGAAGCAGATCCTCCCCCTCTGCATTCCTCAGAGAGGCATCCCCTTGCAATGACTATCACTGATCAATGAGTATCAAAATTTCTACAACAATTCCCCGCTTTTTATCATTCAGATAACTCAATCACAATAATAAACAATAAGACAAATTTTAAGTCATATCATCACACTTACACTCTTCATCTCTGATTTTCGCATAAATGATCACTCTCTTAAACATTTGTGAAATAACATTTGGAAAAATAAAAAGCTTAGGCTGTTTTTTTGTGGGGATGAGTAAGGGGTTAAATGAGTAAACACTGTTACTGCACGTCTGACATAAAATCAGACCCTCAGTCACCTCTGTATAAAGTCAGTAAAAATAAGAAATACTGTACAGATTAAGTAGGAAAAACACATCAATTTAACATTTTGATTATGTCAGCTCTCTTGGTTATGTCAGCAGGCTATAAAAATACAAAGAATAAAAGTAGAATAAAATCCCTCATTTCAAAACCTCTCCTTGTACGTCATCTCGTAACACGGATGACAGCTGCTTATAACCCTCTTTATATATCAAAACATTCTCAGAAAGGGAAGACATACCTCATTTTAACACATTTCACAGTAGCTCTCACTACTCGTATCATCATATTTGTGTTCATCATCCTCTGGATATACTGTCATTTTTACCATTTGAACAGACACCCCTGCTTTAACCAGTCTCTGTACTGAGCTGGAAACACACGTTATGATGCATGGTAAACATAACAATATCAACAGTCCTATCACCGCAATTGGTAACACAGTTTGAACCAGCCAATACCCCCATCCTCCCCAGAGATTCATAAACCAAGTAAACCATGTACTCTCAACATGTTCTGGCTCCTGTACGGCTTTTCTCATGTGTTCAATTACATTCGTGATGTTGTCGCTGTAATCTGGAATATTAAAACAAAAAGACATTCCCAACATTTTGCAAACTCCCCATTTCTCTGGAGTTAACATATCAAGAACCAACCTGTTTTGAATGACCACATCTCTTAACTGTTTCATTTCATCATTGTCAAAGCATTTTCTGTGCTATTAGCTATTGCTAATACTGTCCATGCCAGCCCATTTATCTTATTAATTGTTACCGTTGTACCCACCCCTAAGAACAATGACCACCCCATATTTGCTCCATAGTGCTTTGGTAAAACCCCAGGCAAAATTAAAAAAAATGTTTTCCCCTTCTTGTAGTCGTAGTAGTACATTTGTTCCTTCCTGAATCGTGATGATTTCTCCTTCCAGGTCACGCGTTGGCTCCACGAACATAAATGTGCTTCTCTTGACACGTCGGATGGTATTGTTTGGCGCAGTTGTCTCAGTCCAGTTGGTGTGGTTTTCTGTTGATAACACTCTCAGGCCCTCGGTAAGGTGCAGTATTATCATACAAATTGTCACTGCAAGCAAAGTCATTATGCACATACTCTTACCAAGATCACACATTCCCGGCACTCTGAATGGGTGCCACGGTCTCGGCGCTCCATTTCCTCAGTTTGCTAGATCAGTACTGCACCTGTGTGACCAGAACGTGTGAAGGAGTTCAGTCTTTGAAGCACTCGGAGTCTTATCTGTTTTGCTGATTAACGGTGCCCAGCCGGATGCTGTTTCCACAACTAGGGCTGCCTGCCTCTTCTTCTTGTATCTGGCTCCTCTTAAACACACACAGCTAGAATGCAGGGGTCTGTTGTTAATATTCCTTGAATTATTTCCAGTTCGTACCTTTTCACGATGATTACTGCTTGTGACCACACAATGGGGTCCACTCTGCACACAGGCCGTGTTATTCTCTGTGGTTGGCCTGTGTAGAAGGTTTCCCAAAGGATGACATGGGGAACAGCTTCTTGCTCAAGGCAAGACTTTTTTAATAAACACACTTTTAATTGTACAGCACACTTTGTCAAATATAGCTGGTCCGGGTGTAGGCACTCTCTCCCGGGGCTCTGTGGCTGCTGCAATTTATGCTGCTCTCCCCATGCTTACTGCAATTAGACACAGTTGTTAGACATAATTTAGCTTTATACGTTTACATTTATGCATTTGGCAGACGCTTTTATCCAAAGCGACATACAGTGCACTTATTACAGGGACAATCCCCCCAGAGCAACCTGGAGTTAAGTGCTTTGCTCAAGGACACAATGGTGGTGGCCATGAGGATCAAACCAGCAACCTTCTGATTAACAGTAATGTGCTTTAGCCCACTACACCACCACCACCACCACCGGTGGCTCAGGTGTAAGCGCCCTTACCGCTTTTCTCTCCCGGACGGGCGCTTGACCACGCCCCAGCTGCCATATACCCGCACCGCCCGACTCAGGCCGGGACGCCCCGGCCTACCTACCACTCCCCCCCCATTTCTGGAGAGGAAGTCAGCAGCAGCCATCTGCACCCCCGGTCTGTGGACCACCTTGAACTTAAGGCTGGAGGGCCAGATACCAACGGTGATCCAGGCATTAGAATCCTTCATGCGGTGAAGCCACTGGAGTGGGGCGTGATCCAAGCAGAGGGTGAAGGTCCGCCCCAGCAGGTAGTATCGGAGTGTGAGGACCGCCCACTTGATGGCCAGACACTCCTTCTCTACGGTGCTGTACTTGGTCTCCCTCAAGGAGAGCTTCCAGCTGATGTACAGCACCGGGCGCTCCTCCCCCTGCACCACCTGGGAGAGTACGGCCTCCAGCCCTCTGTCTGAAGCATCCGTCTGCAAAACAAAAGGGAGAGAGAAGTCAGGTGCATGCAGAAGCGGCCCCCCACAAAGTACAGCTTTAATCTGTATAAACGCCTCTTGGCACTGCTCCGACCATTGGACCGGATCTGGAGCCCCCTTTTTAGTGAGGTCAGTCAGCGGGCTGGTGACATTCGAATAATTAGGCACAAAAATTCTATAATAGCCAGCCAGCCCCAGGAACTGCCTCACCCCTTTTTGGTCTTGGGTCTAGGGCAAGTCGCAATCGCCGCAGTCTTATCAATTTGGGGGCGCACCTGGCCATGACCCAAGTGGAACCCCAGATACCGTACCTCCACACGCCCAATCGCGCACTTCTTGGGGTTTGCCATGAGCCCCGCCCGCCGCAGCTATCTCAGGACGGCCCTCAGATGTTGCATGTGCCGCTGCCAATCATTGCTATAAATGATGATATCGTCTAGATAGGCAGCGGTGTAAGCGGTGTGTGGTCTGAGGATCCTATCCATGAGGCGTTGAAACGTGGCTGGTGCCCCGAACAAACCGAAAGGAAGCATCACGAATTGGTGTAATCCAAACGGCGTGGTGAAGGCCGTTTTCTCACAGGATATTGGTGTCAAGGGGATCTGCCAATAACCCTTCGTTAGATCCAAGGTCGAATAAAACCGAGCAGTACCTAACCGATCGAGCAGTTCATCAACACGGGGCATTGGGTACGTGTCAAATTTAGACACCGCGTTGACTTTTCTATAATCCACACAGAATCGCACAGACCCGTCGCTCTTGGGAAAAAGAACGACCGCACTGGACCAATCGCTGTGGGATTCTTCTATTACTCCCATCTCAAGCAACGCATCCAATTCTTCCCAAACTATTTTCTTTTTATGTTCGGGCAAGCGATAGGGGTGGCAACGTACCACCACTCCCAGCTCGGTCTCGATGTGGTGTTGTATGATGTTCGTACGGCCCGGTAGAGGAGAAAACACATCTGCAAATTCCTTTTGTAATTCGGAAACCTCTGCGAATTGGCACGGTGAGAGGTGGCCTCCACAAGCAACCGGGAGTTAGGATTGTGGGATTTGTTTACTTCCGGTCCGAGCTCCGCCCTTTCTGGAACTACCGTTGCCAACGTCACAGAGGCCGCATCTTCTCTCCACAATTTCAGGTGGTTGAGGTGATATATTTGACGTGCGCCACCTCTATCAGTACGTTTAACCTTATAATCAAGATCCCTTACTCGTCGTGTGACCTCAAAGTATCCTTGCCACTTGGCGAGCAATTTAGAGCTCGATGTTAGGAGTAATACAAGCACCTTATCTCCCGGTGCAAATTCCCGTAGCTGAGCACCCCTGTCATACAGCCGGCATTGGCGTTCATGAGCCTGGAGCAAATTCTCCAGTGTTAATTGCCCCAGTGTGTGGAGTTTTGCTCGAAGATCAAGAACATACTGAATTTCCTTTTTGCTATTCGAAGGTCCCTCCACTCCGCGTGGGCGTCGCCCATACAGCAGCTCAAATGGAGAGAACCCTGTGGAGGCTTGCGGAACCTCTCGTACTGCAAACAACAGGGGGTCCAACCACTTATCCCAATTCCTAGCGTCTTCGTGTACGAATTTATGAATCATATTTTTGAGCGTTTTATTAAATCGTTCCACCAGTCCATCTGTCTGTGGATGGTACACGCTAGTGCGAATCGACTTAATGCCCAACAGTTCATAAAGTTTGCGAAGTGTTCGTGACATAAAAGTAGTGCCTTGGTCGGTGAGGATTTCTTTCGGAATCCCCACACGGGAGATTATCTTGAAGAGTGCCCCTGCAACACTATGTGCTGAGATGTTGCTCAGAGGCACTGCTTCCGGATATCGCGTTGCGTAATCCACCAGGACAAACACAAAGCGATGTCTGCGTGCTGTCCATTCTAATGGCCCGACGAGGTCCATTACAATTCTCTCGAAGGGGACCTCAATCAATGGAAGGGGGCGCAATGGCGCTTTTGGGGTGGCCGGTGGGTTTACCAGCTGACATTCGCGGCACGCCGCACACCACCTGCAGACGTCGCCGCCAATGCCCAGCCAATAGAAACGGGCTATTAGACGGAGAAGTGTCTTCCTTTCCCCAAGGTGAGCCGCCTGGAAAATCATTTCCCGGCAGCTCCGTGGAATCAACAATTGTGTCACTTCCTCCTTTGTTTGAGCGTCCTGGGTCACACTAGTGAGAGCGGATGAGCCGATGCAGCGGCAGGGCTCATCGAGCTTGGGGGGCTTCAGAGGATAGGCAGGCTGGCTGTGGGGCGAGCCGCTGTTGCCTCGAGCCCGGCTGGAAGTCAACGAGCATGCCGGGGGGCGGGTGGTTCGCGGGGGTGTACCTGGCCCGTAAACCGAGCCCGTTGCTATCCCCAGATCGCCTCCATCGTCAGCCGCGTCGTCCTCAATCCCGTGGGAAGAAGGAGCGACGTGGGGGGCGGCTGGAGTGGTGAATCTTTATGCCACAAAGAGGACTTAGATCACATTGGGAATTGGGCATTCCAAATTGGGGAGAAAAGGGGATAAAATCAGGGGAAAAAAATTAAATTACTGAGAGAGAAAATTATTTTTGGTGTGTGGCTTAGTGGGTAGTGCATGTCCTCTGACAGGTCACACAGAGACCCTTATGTGTGGGTGACCTGAGTTAGAATCCTGCTCCGGTAAATTCCTGACAGCTCATTTCCTGTCTCTTCTTCTTTGTCCTATTAATTAAGGCAAAAGGAAATCCATTATAATAATATTCAAAATAATAATACTAAAAAATAACTTTACACATTATCCTCCCTTGGAGAATGGAGAACACCAAAGTTGCACAAAATACGAAGGCTTTACTCTGTGATTTAGGGTGAATTTGTTTTGGTAGAAGCATTATAGGATCATAACTTACAGGAAACTCAAGGAGCAAACATTAGCAAATTAAACAAATTACTAACTCACATATTCAGGACCCATGAGATGGCAGAATGAAAATCTTTAGAAGTCACTATGAAAGTGCCTTTGCATGTGTTAAAATGGTACAATCTGTGACAGGCATAAACATCCAGGCTGTAAAGTCTTATTGGGTCTTACTGTATATCTTTAGGTACTTTATTCTCTAAAGGCTCTTGTTCCCAATGGGCTTTGTGAATCAAAAATGGTTATGATGATTATTTCTAACATATATATTTTTGTATTGTTTATGAATTCGATTGTTTGATTCATTGTACAGTGTTTTGTGCTTAAATGTAAGCTTAAATGTCTTAATATTCCTTTGTTCCATTTTATACCCAATACAATTATGTATATAATACTATATTATATTTAGAGGGATGTTCTTTCTGTAGTCATCTGAAAAACGTTTTAAATAATTTTTTGTGTCTGGCTGAGACTTAGAGAACTATTTATGAAAGCTTAGCAGTGGAATGTGAGTGGTTTCTTCTGGCCTCAAAGAGGATCAACACCAATTGTGAGCAATGAAAACACTCGCAATGAAAACCCTCTCACAATGGCACAGCATTAGACGTATTGACAGACATTTTAAATTCTGTGGGAATTTACAGCACAATTATCTCCCGTTATCAGGTGTTTGTTTTGGTACAGCTCTTCTCAAACATTTGTTTGTGTGAGTGTGTTTTTGTGTTGTTTGCCTGATTGTAGTTTGTCTTCATTAACAGGAGTGAATGCAGTGTGAACTGTCTGCTTGCTGTTTCTCAGTGGTTATGTAGTCTTTACATGCTTTTCCTGCCTGCTGCTCAAAGAAAGACATGAAAGAGGAAAAGGATTGTTGGTAGTGATTGTTTATCAGAAGAGTGTTTCTGAAAGAGAGAAAATTTGTTCCAAGTAATTGGCAAAACCAAACAAAGTTTTGTAAGATTGTTGACCATGGCAGTCTCATGCTTTATTGTAAAAACTAAAATCATGATAAAAGTATAATGCTCATGTCTGGTGGCTATACTTTTGAAACTGTGCCCTTTAATGTCTATAGACTGGACCCATTCACTTTCATTTTAAGTGCCTACATTGTATTTTCATTTTTTAAATAAATGAGGGACGAGTCTAAGTAATCAACCTTATGCCACAGATGCTGCCAATTGAGCTTAATTGGTATTTAACCTGGATAATTCCTTTTATAATCTTGTTGGTAATCGTTAATAATTGTGTCTTTAGCATATTTTTTAAATCATTATAAATTGTATCTTTGATTCAAGCTTTAACCTTTCAGATTTCATGATGTATCGTGCGTTTTTGCATAAAATTTTACTCCCCTTATAACTTGGCTGATTACTTAAATATGACAGCAACTTTCAGTTAACTTTTAGCATGAGATTAAAGAATAATTAATTTTCTTGAGTCAAAATGGCATCCACACCATGGCAGAGCCATCAAGCTAAAACAAAAGCAATTTGGTGTAATTACAACTTTGTAGACTAGCTTAACAACAGACGGATAAATAAACAGAGACAGGGGTCTGGGTGGTATATACTGAAGGGGGTGATGGATGACCATGTGGAGACAGAGAGACTAGACAACACTAATAATCTAAACTCAAGATTGTGTACGTGTGTACAGCAAAGTGTTTGTATTACAGACATTCTGTGCAGCGTTTCTTCCTTTTCTGGGTAGTCTTGTAAGAAGGTGTCCGTGCAAATGTGTGTATGTTACGAATCTCATCTGATTGATCTCAGACACTTTCCTTGGTTCTCATTGCTAACAACGCAGTAGCTGTAGTGTAGACGTGTGTAAAGCATATGTGTGTGTATGTGTGTTTAATCAGTGTAACAATGGGAGTTCACTCAAAAACAGGATACCTCTGTTTCCTGTAGTAGAGACTGTCTCTGGGATACACACATAAACATACAAGCACCACCTTATACAGCAGTCTATATTGCTACTCTGTTGCCATTTATACTCGACACACATATACTTAAACACATACATTATAACGCATATATTATTTGTTTTTGTTGACACATTAAATTACACCATAAATCCCAGCCATACATGTCTCTCTGATTCTTAAAGCTGCAAGATTCTTGAGTACTGGAACAAAACAAGCTACATAACTGGAAAAAAATAATAAAGATTTATGTATCAAGAAATTATTTTGGATTAATTGATTAATCACGTTCAGAGGTATTTTAAAATGTTTTGGTGCAACCTCCAGCTTTTTCCATTAGATCACAAAATGTGTTTTTCCTTGCCTGTCACATGATAAATTTGTCAAATCTTGATGTCCATTGCATGTTCATGAGCACTATGAGAGAAGCTAGTTCACAGTGGCAAGCATGAAAACAAGCCTCTATCATAGCTCTCATGAATGCATACCGGATGTAAAAATGTTAACTGAAAATAACTTATTGAAAATTCCGGGTTGTTTCCCACTAAAACCTACCATAATGCCTTCAGAAAACTTGGAATATGATGCATGGACTTCGTTTTATTATACTTTTGGGTCCTTTTTTAAGCTTTAAAGTAGGGCTGTCGATTTAATATGTTAATTCAGTGCAATTAATTATATAAAAATAACACGTTTTATAGTGTGACCATACGTCCTCTTTTTCCCGGATATGTCCTCTTTTTCGAACCTTAAAAAAGTGCCCGGCCGGGATTTCTAAATTGGTCTCAATGTGTGTGTGTGTGCATATTTGCATTGCTTTAACCCCTCTTTGTAAGTCCCGCCTTCTCACACAACAATTGGTCGATTATAAGAGGCTTGCAGCAACTACTGGCCAAATTCCTGCCTATCAATCTCTCCGCGAACGTGCAAAGCAATGTTGTGTTCGGCATCAAACAGTTGCTTGACTGTAGCAGCAAATGACAGCTGAGTGGAAACAATGCCCAAACAGAAGTGCAAATTTACAGAACATTTACACAAAAAAATCCCATGCTGTCGTCCAGGTCGAGATCCGTGGGAAGCAGAATATATGACATGTAAAGCTGGCACTTATGTGTCAGTTACTAATAAAGGTGCAAGTGATTTAGAAGCACACATTAGCTCTACAAAGCATTAAGGGTCCGCAAAAGGGGAAATTTCATAAGGTAAATTAACGAACTACTTTTTCTGACCAGGTAAAATTGTTATCACATTGCTTAATTTTCCATGGCCATTCAAAATAATAGTAATAGTAAATGAAGGTACACTCATGGCATCAAATATTTTATTTTAGTACATGGACATTCAAAAGAATGTTGGACATTTATATTTATTTATGTTATGCTAATAGAGTGTCTTTTTCACTGTATTAAAATTTGCATTCATAGTAACACTTTTTTGAACCCTATTATTCCACCCCAGCCCAAGCTCCCCCCAACCCCGTGAAAAAAAAGGTGTCCTCTTTTTGGAAAACCAGAATATGGTCACCCTAACGTTTAAAAACGTAACTATTATTTATTTATGTATATTATTATTTAAATTTATACAACAGTTAGTTCCTCATATCTGATTGGACAAGAAACGTTCCATGAGTACTGATGTCTCACACCATTATCACACGGACTCTTCACTGTTTGTATAACTTCGCTTGTGTTCATAGGCGGAAATCGCGTGCGGGTCAGGACCCCCCCTATCTGAGGGTTGTCCCCCCCTAAAATATCATTAAAATATGTGTATTGTAAATAATATAATGATATATTCTTAAAATAATTGTTGAAGAAATAAAATAATACAAATGCAAACGGGGCAACAACAAAAGACCCCTTGGTGTCCCCTTCAAAATTTGCTCTTGAGAATTGTTATGTTTATTGTCCCCCCCAACATTTTGATGACATTTTCGCCCCTGCTTGTGTTTGTGGCAAATTAGCTAGATGTGTCTTATAATTTTTTTTCCTGTGATATTAAAGATTTTAGCCAGCAGGTGTAAACAAAATACAAATTTTATGTGTTATGAGTCAGTAAAGTAATGTCAGTCAGTAAGCAGTATTTTATCATTGACTCTCACTCCATGATCGCTCAGATTACTACTACACTACTGTACACCTGGGAACAGCTTCAGCATAAAGGTTTATCACAGCTGAGAGACACATCTGATGGAGTAATCACCTGTTACTGGAGCACAAATGCATTTTTTTGTTGTGTTCTAGTTTTTCCAAATGTTTTTATTTACTTGTTCTTTGACTGCACACTGGAGTACTTGATTAGACCAGCTGCTACTCGCGCCAGTTTTCCGAAGTCTATTTTTGACTTCATATAGGGGGTCCCTTAAGCCGGACCCCATCCCTCATTTTTCAGTAACTTTGGTAGCTTTAAACTGTCATGAGTGCTGTTTGCTGAACACTGAAAAACAGTACCGTGTGTGTTTGTTACATCAGCATGCTTGCATGTGTGCGTGTGTGTGCATCGTCAGCTCATGTGTTTCAGCATCCAGCAAGTAAACCACACCTGTGAGAGCTCCAGCTGTTGTTTTGCAGAGACCAAGCAAGGGAAGAGGAGACGGAGGTAGAGGAATGTGCTGCTCTCTCCATTTCTCCGTCAGTCCCTCTCTTCTCCTGTATCCCTTTTGTTCTGTCTAATCTCATCTCATTCAGGTCTGTTATTGTCTTACAGGCAATTATCTCTCTCCTCGTGCTTGTTTGTATTGTCTTTATCCAACACTGTAGATTATACTTCAGTTCACACAGACGCCAAAAACACCACAAGTTGTACTAACATGTCTTTAATAGATAGATTCTGTTCTCCAATTATAGAGAGAAAAGTAATAAACGTGAGACAAAACAACAGAGTGCAGGCACAGACAGGCAAAACTCCTCTGGCACCTGCTGACCTCTGTCATGGATACTTGGGGGGTTAAACCTTGCTAGTGAAACATGTGAGGTCAGAGGTCATAGACTATAATGGTGGCCTTGCACACCATCCTTTCTCTCTCACTCTCTCTCCGTTTCATGTGCAGTTGCTTTAGGCAACTATTTTTGAGCTACAATATGCAGACTCAAGACATTAAAGACACTATTTAAAGCTATTTTCTTTACTGTACCATTTGAGTACTCTGCTGCCTAGCGTTCCCTTGTTTATTTATGTTACATAGGCCAAAATAGCAAAATGGTCGTCATGGGCTTATACTGACACCTAGCGGCGTAGATGCAGCATCATGCAATAGCAAAGGTTTTCAGCCACAGATTTCATTGTAGAAATACACTAGTCCCAGTCAGCCGTGATTCATTTATTCTGCAAGCAAAAGTATCCAATAAGGGCTGCTAGGATAAAGTGAGTAGTAACTGGCATGTCATGATCTTAACATGGCAGCCCCCATGAGGCTACCCACATCATGTAAAGTAAAACTGGTTTTATTAAGCTGCAGATATGGCTGTGATCTTAATCTCATGTTAATGGTCATGATTTTAGCAATATTAAATATGTAAAACTTTTTAAAGAGAGAAAAAAGAAAATTTTAATATAATTAATTATCTGCTCTGCATGCCTTCATTGCCAACAGCCTAACTTGTGTACATAAATTGCACTGCAATTGTTACTTCAACAAGCTATTTCTGCCTGATCTCACCCTTAAAATGAGTTTAGTTGGTGTAACCTAATGTAGTCAAGTTCTTTTTTTTTCCTTGAATAAAACCAATTAGTTGTGATGTTCCCACATTTTATGTAAACACTTTTTTCAGTGTCAGTTTTTGATCATGTTTATATGCTTGTCTTTTGCTCTTTTTGGTTTTGTGTGCAATTGGCCATGACATTATAAATCACACTTGTGTTTTTAACAGAATTTAATTTTTCCAATTTTAACAAGAATATTTAATAATTGTTTTTTTATTGTTATTTTATTGTTTTTAAAGTTATTTCTTAAATAATCAAATTCTGTATATTTGAAAGTGATACATCATGCTTAACAAAGATTAAATGAGATAACATGGTGTGTTTTTTTTTTTTTTGTGAGGTCCTCCTATCTATACATGTACTTGCACTATGACCTCTTAACTGCTGATGTACTTGCTGGTGTTTAAGGCCTCTTGATGATCCTAATGAAGTTCTCAATGAGTTTGGCACACTTTGCCATGCTGATCATGATCGTCATCTACATCATTCATCCACTTCTCAGAGTGCATAGGATTCAGGGTCTACAGAGAAAAAGTAACTAACTCTGGTACAATGCATCAAATTGTAATATTTATGTTTGAAATTGTGCATGGTCCCTAATAAATAAAGAAAAGAAAGAAAAAAAAAACACTGTGTATTTACATTATGTACCTTTTTGTTCAGAGCTGACTCCCTTAAAGATCATCTAATTTATACTGTTTAAATCTTCTTTTGCTGATTTATTTAAACGTGCAATCAGTATTTTGTATTTATGTATGTTACACAGTGCTACAGCTGGTTGATACAGCAGTCATCTTGGACATACAGTAGAATTATTTGGTTACTGATGCCATTGTTGAAATCTTCAATTTGTAGTTAACAATTAATAATCTAGTGAATGAAAGTGTTCGATAAATCATTCATCAACAGAGCCCAAATCAAATATGACGACACATCAATAACATCAAACCTTACTTGTTCTTCCGCATCTCGTTATCAAATGTCATGACTCACTCAACAACAAATGAAGTTTAATGTTATTGTCACATTAACGTAATTAATTTGGGCTCCGTACAGGATACATGAGTTGATAAATTATTTGGTTTTATCTGAGAGAGAAATATGACTTTAATTTCAGTCTGTTCCTCATACAAAGTGACTGTAGCCTATGTCTCTTGAAGACCGCAGAAGACTATGATATAAGAAATGTTTTCTGTATAAGAAACCTCACTGCATCTGTGTTAACTTTTTTCTTGCATGTTTGTTTGTTTTGACTAATTCCAGGGTAATATAATACAAAGTATAGTGTTATAAATTTACACTAAATAATTTAAAAAAATCAAATTATAAAAAAGTTTGCTAGATTTAAACTGCCAATAAGGTGGGAACTCATCATCACAGGCTGTGCAGTTCATTAGCAGTCTCAATACTCTTTAAAATAGCTCATTTGGTGTTCAGCAGAATAAAGAACATCTTATAGGTTTGGATTAAATAGTTATGGAAAACAGAATATGCATTTTTGAGGGAACTCTTCATTAATGAGGAAAATATTATTGAGGGCAGCTTTGGTTATTTTGTCTCTTTTTTTCTTTTTAATTAAAAAAGGACAAATATACATACCTGGATTTCCCTTCCAAACTCGATCAGTACCATGTCAAAGACCTTCGGCATGTCCAGAAGAAGGGTCCCACACTCTGAAAGTAGTGTGTACAAATCGCATTTCCTATCGGGGGAGGTGTACTCACATTTTCTACCGGAGGAGGTGCATTCTCTATTCAACAAACAGAGAGCAAGAAAGAGTTTTAGATAGATCGAAAAAGTTGGACAATGAGGTAGTGATCGAACACTCACCTTGAGAGTACACGGCAGAAACCAGCAAGCACATGCTCAGCATGCCACCAAATGGCCTGATTCTGCCATTGTTACAAGAACAAGACTGAGACTGGTGGTATAAGAAAGCTACAGTCTTATTTTTATAAATTATTTCATGTAGAGCCAGGGCTAGTTGTCACACTTTTCACTCCATTGTATTTTTCAATGGAGTGAAAAAGGGGACTGGTTTTAGGTTTCAGCTCTTGGGTTTTAAGGGCTTCCTGTTGCAGTGTGTTAGGGGAACTTGAATTTAGGTGTGTCCAAAATTTGAGGGATCGTTTTTCAATATGTATTATAAGGGGGTATCTGCCTAGTTCGGCCCGGTATGCATTAGTAGGTGTTCTTCTCTGAACTCTTAGAATGTTTCTACAGAATTCTGCATGCAGGGATTCTCTGCGGTGTTTGTCCTATCTCGAGTAGAAGAATTATTTAGAGTAAGACCGGGTGTTGCAGATTGTTCCAGTAGCATTGCTAACTCATAAATGTAAAAGTTGAACAGAGTTGGACTCAAACTGCAGCCCTGTCTCACTCCTCACCCTTGAGTGAAGTATTCTGTTCTTTTATTGCCTATTTTAACTCACCTGTTGTCTGAATACAAAGATTTGATAGTGTCGTACATTTTACCCCCAATGCCGGATTGTACAATTTTATAATATATAGACCATCATGCCAAATGGATTCAAATGCTTATTTTAAATCAACAAACCATGCATACATTTTGCCTTTGCATTTTTGATGAACGTGCTGGTTGACTATTGTGTGTAGCGTGTGAATGTGGTCGGTGGTGCTATGGTTTGGTAGGAATCCAATCTGACTCTTACTCAAGACATTGTGCTTGGTAAGAAAGGCCTGTATCTGGGCGTTCAGGATACAGCAGAAAGTCTTCCCCAGATTGCCGCTCACACAAATGCCTCGGTAGTTATTGGGGTCAAATTTGTCTCCACTCTTATATAATGGGTGTATTAAGCCCATACTCCAGGTGTCAGGATTAGCAGAGATTGCAGAACCAGACTGAACAGTTTTAACAAGGCCTCCTGCATTACTGCTGGACTGTGCTTCAGCATTTCTTTTCTAATATTGTCTAAACCACATGTCTTTCTGGGTTTTAGTTTCTTAAGTGCATCTGTCAATTCTTCTCTGCTAATCTGATAGTCTAAAGGGTTTTGGTTATTTTTTATTGTAGATTCCAATTGAATATTTTGCATGTTTTTCTGGTCAGGTGTGAGATATATATATATATATATATATATATATATATATATATATATATATATATATATATATATATATATATATCTTTTCTGCTCTTTGTGTCTAACAGGACTTCCAGAAGACATTCCTTGTAATCTGGATGAAGATTCATGCTTAATGTGCATGCAGGATAGTTCCAGCTTTCTAGATATGCCACAGACCTTTAACATACTATTGGAAGAGTTTGGACAGGACAGCCAGGTGTGTATGTTTTTCTGTCTCTTGTCCAAAAAATTGTTAAGTAAATAGTTTATCAATAGTTTAATAGTTTAGTAAAAGAGTTTTAAGTAACTCTATTATTTACAAGGGATTAGTTGCACACAAAGAGGAAAAACCTCTCTTTCTCTCTCTTCCTTGGTAGAATGGGAACACAGTGCAGGTGACAGATTTGTTTCAGCGTACAGAATGGGATCATTAACTTTAAAAAGTGTGGCGTATTCATCAGACGCGTCCGAAAAGTCATTGGATGAAATAGACACATACACACACACACACGCACGAACATTGTGAATAACAACACCATTAAACTATCTAAAGTTGTTCACATTTTAAATGGTCAGACTGAGAACTTAATCAGGGGAAATAAGGCATTAAAGCATCTTGGCCAAAAATGTACAAATATATATTTTTTTCTTCTTCATAACTGTGATTCTTCAATTCACAACCTATTGCACACAAAATGAACAGAACGCAAGACATTCAAATGAAAGAATATCAAAACAGCACAAACAGTGTGTCAAGCCGGTTTTAGAATAGTTTTTGGTCACGTTTTCTACTATTTGTGTATCTAGATACAGTATCTGGGTCCTTGCAAACTGGAAAAATCTTAAAGGGCTCTCTAACATCACAAAGGAAATGAACCAGAGGTGGTTTCGCTTTATGTTCATGATATGGGGTGCCATTAGAGATAAAATTGTACGATTACTTCCACCCTCAGCTTATCTTCATAATATTATTAAATAATTAAAACATTAAGATTGTGAAATTTAGTGGGGGCTAGCTCAGCGAGTAAAGATGCTGTCTACCACCCCAGGAGTTGCAAGTTGGAACCCATGGCATGCAGAGTGACTCCAGCCAGGTCTTCTAAGCAACCAAATTGGCCCGGTTGCTAGGGAGGGTAGAGTCACATGGGGTAACCTCCTCGTGGTCACTATAATGTGGTTCTCGCTCTCGGCGGGGCGCATGAGAGTTGTGCGTGGATGCAGTGGAGAATAGCGTTAAGCCTCCACATGCACTATGTCTCTGCGGTAATGTGCTCAACAAGCCATGCAATAAGATGCGCGGATTGACGGTCTCAGATGTGGAGGCAACTGAGATTCGTCCTCCATCACCTGGATTGAGTCACTACGTCACCACAAGAACTTAGCGCACATTGAGAATTGGGCATTCCAAATTGGGGAGTAAAGGGAGAGAAAGAAGAAAAAAAAGATTGTGAAAGTCAAAAAGGGAATAAGAAAGTTTTTTCACTGGTTGTGCTTCCCTGTTCAGGAAAACTAAATCAATAATCATGAAAATAATACAAGTGAGAAATGTGTCTGCTTTATTTAACTTTTGCTGTTAGCAAGTACAAACATTTTGTCAATTTACAAACGGCAAAATATATAGTGCTAAATATTATCCTCAACATCAATATAAATTCGCACAAGACATAAATCTGAAACAAAGCACTCAAATAACAGAAATCATGGCCAAAACCAAAGCTTTCCGCATCTGGTCTTTATTGCAATAACAATATCACTCACTCACTCACACACACACACACACACACACACACACACACACACACACACACACACACACACACACACACACACACACACACACACACACACACACACACATAACACAACATAAATAAATTAATTATTCCAGCAAACCTCTAAAACAATTCTTGCACTGAGACACGCACATGACTGACAGTTACACAGTCATTAGCAGCATCCATTTCGAAAATTCAACATTGCCTGCTAAATCATTGATAAACTGTTGCCATAAATGATCTTTGAAACAAAACAAGACTTTAACAGACCTGATTATGAAAAAAAGGCTTGATGTGTGTCAAAAACGTCTAGGTTACTGTTGTATCCTCATTGTGTCAAATGAAGTGACACTAGGGAACATTCTTGAGGCCTCGGTTACCTCTGAACTTGAGAAAAGGCCAATGAGAATTTGGCAGACAGAATTTGCATGTCCCTCCCCTGGACATTCGGGTATAAAAAGAGGGAATCGTGCATCTGTTCATTCAGGTTTTGCACTGGGGAGCTGAGAATATGGTTTGGAAGTTACAGTGGCTCGATTCGGGTTAGTTCGGGAAGTTACATCGTGGCCGGGGGGGACACAACATCTCGTTCCCTCCATCGTTCCCACATCAGCGATGTGCCAAGCATGGGAGCAGGCCACGACAGCTGTGCCTTTTCTCTCTCTATGTTTCTCACATAGAGTTAAAGCGGCTGGGGCCATTTAACGCTATAACACGCAATGGAGAAGGTGTTCTTTTCCAACTCATATTCTTTCAGGGGGGAAAGACCCTAAGGAGACCACATCCTTCCCGGGCTGTGGGAGGTTAAATGTGGCAAATACGTCACATGGGTTTTCAGGCCACATGTGGAAGTGGTGCGGTGGTAGATCCTACCTGCTAAGAGGGAGGAGTTACTACAAACACAGCGACCGGGGGGCAGAGGGGACTGCCCAAGGGAGACGCCTGTCCGCCAGGAGGGGAAATAAATACGGGGGGATTAATCCATGAAGGCCAACCATTTAGAGCACCTATTCCAGTACAGAGTAATTAGTACCCATAGTAGGTCTGGTCATGGGGATACCTTTGCTGAATTTTCAGACCAGAGGGCTAGGGAGGAAGGACATCCTGGGAGCGCGAGTTTAGTGGACTCTCCTGGGAGAAAGAGCGCACGTAATCACCTCAGTGGAGGGGTGCTATGTGCAAGTGGAACACCTGCTCAGACGTTCAGTATTCCCAAGTTCTACATGCTCGGACCTGAAAGAACACGGGACGAGACCGACTCAACTCTGAGATTGTAAAATCTCGTAAATGTATTGGGTGTTGCCCAGCCCGCCGCTCTGCAGATGTCTGCTAGGGAGGTGCCGTTGGCCAGTGCCCACGAGGATGTCACACTTCTCGTCAAGTGTGCTTGAACCCTCAATGGGGCGGGCATGGCCTGGGTGTGATAGACCAAAGTGATGGCGTCGACGACCCAGTGGGCTAGTCTCTGTTTGGAGACAGCGTTCCAATTCACAGCAACGATAAGGCTGGGTCTGCCTCCTCCCAGGGCAACACTTGCAGGTTCACTACCTGGTCCCTGAAGAGGGTCGTAGGAACCTTGAGCACGTAGCCCGGTCTAGGTCTTAGGACGACATGGGTTTCTGCCGGACCGAACTCCAGGCAACAGGCGCTGACAGAGAACGCTTGCAGGTCCCCAACCCTCTTGATGGAAGCAAGCATGATCAGGAGGGCCGTCTTTAAGGAGAGGGCTCTGAGCTCGACTGATTCTAGTGACTCGAAGAGGGGTCTCTAGAGGCCTGAAAGGACCATGGAGAGATCCCATGAGGGGAACAGGCATGGCCTGGGAGGGTTCAGACTCCGGGCACCTCTAAGGAACCTGATGATAAGGTCGTGCTTCCCTAAGGACTTACCGTCCACTGCGTTGTGGCCGATATAGCGGCTACATAAACCTTCAAGGAATGAGAGCAATTCGCAAACAAGTGCCACTTCAGGGCGTAAAGTTGCCAGGTAGAGGGAGCTCTGGCTTGATCGTGTCTACGACAGCAGTTGGTAGACCACTTAGATCTTCCACATCCCAACCAGGGACAAGACATGGAGGTTCCAGAGGTCTGGGCGTGGATGCAGAGGGTGCCCCGTCCCTGAGAAAGAAGATCCTTCCTCAGGGGAATTCGCAAGGGAAGGGCTGTCACGAGGAGCATGAGATCTGAAAACCAAGTCCGTGTGGGCCAATAGGGGGCCACTAGAGTGACTTGTTCCTCGTCCTCTCTGACCTTGCACAGCACCCGTGCAAGTAGGCTCACTGGGAGAAATGCGTACTTGCGCTGCCCCAAGGGCCAGCTGTGTGCCAGTGGTCTATCCTGAGGGGAGCCTCTGCTAGGGAGTACCAGAGCGGGCAGTGGGAGGACTCTTGTGAAGCAAACAAGTCTACCTGTGATTTGTCGAACTGCTCCCAAATCAGCTGGACCACCTGGGGGTGAAGCCTCCACTTTCCGCTGAGCATGCCCTGTCTCAATAGCGTGTCCGCTGCGGTGTTGAGTTTGTTGCTGACTCCAAAGGAGGAGATGGTGGGCGAGTTGTGACATGTGACGAGAGTGCACGCCACCGTGGCGATTTATGTACACTATTGTGGTGGTGCTGTCTGAACGGATCAAGACGTGCTTGCCCAGAATTAGTGGGAGAATCCTCCACAGGGCAAGAATTACAGCCAGCAACTCTAGACAATTGATGTGCCAATGCCATGCCCATCTCAGGACTCGAGTCTGAAGCCAATGCTAAAGTGGTCTCATATGCATCAACCCTAGTGGCTCGACCAACGCGGAGGATGCCATATGCCCCAGGAGCCTCTGGAATTTTTTTTGAGGAACCGCTGTGCCAGGCTTGAACAAGGTGAGGCATTTCAGCACCGACAGCACACGCTCGTTGGTGAGGCGCGCTGTCATTGAGCAAGGGCTGCCTCTGTGACCTTCGTGAAGACGCGAGGGGACAGGCCGAAGGGGAGGACCTTGAACTGATACGTCTGGCCATCGAATGCGAACCGTAGGAAGGGTCGATGTCGAGGCAAGATAGAGACGTGGAAGTACGCGTCCTTCAGGTCTTTCTCTGCGAACCAATCCTGATGCCGGATGCATGTTAGAATGTGTTTTTGCATGAGCATCTTGAACAGGAGTTTGTGCAAGGCCCGGTTGAAAACTCGCAAGTCCAGGATCGGTTGTAAGCCACCTCATTTCTTGGGTAAAATGAAGGCCTGTAGAAACCCTTCTTCATCTTCATCTTTGAATAAAAGGGTTGCGATCTTCGCACATATGGTGTTGGTATCTTCGCCATGCACCGAGGTAAAGTGGACACCATAGAAAGTGGGCAGGTGCCTGGCGAACTGGATTGCATAGCCGAGTCGGATGGTCATTGGATCGCGTAGCCGAATTGGAAGGTCCTGGCCAGCCGGCACAATGGGTTGGGAAGTGAAATCCACGCGTCCAAGCCATGTGAGAGGGGCACTAATGGGATGATCGTTTTTGACGTACCTGATGGGGCTTCGCAGCAGAGCGGAGCAGGTGGTGCTGCGTCGGGAGGCAAAACCGCTTCCCGAGGCTTTGGTGCTGAGAGAAGACTCGAAGCACTTACCTTGCTCCGCGCACCAGACAGGGGGTTAGTGACTGTGGAGGAGGTCCTGTGTAGGCATCCTCTGGATTCATCAGAACCGGCCGGCCGGAGGACAGCAGTTGTGGGTCCGGAGGCGAGGGATGTGGCACCGGGTTGCCGTGAGAACGGCATTTGTGGGCCAAGTGACCCAGGGAACAAGGAAATAGCTCTTTTATTGAAAATGTGGGTACTGCAGCCCGAAGGCGGTGTGGCAAATGAAATAAGGGTAAATGAAGATTCTCCTCTCGGCCCGCCACCGAGGGACGGAGTGGTTTGTTTACCAGCTCTGGAGCAAACGCCTCGTTCCCTGGGTCGTCTGTCTCAGGAACGCTTGGGAGCCTTCCAGGCCCTCGAGGAGCACGGCCCGCACTGGAATGGCGGTGAGGCATGAGAAATGAGACGGGGCATTGAGAAAGCGGGCTTTGTCCACCTCCTGCATCTCGACCAGGTTCAGCCACAGGTGATGTTCCTCACCAACCCGAGTGCCCGCGCTGTGACCTTCGGAGGGTTCCAGTCCAACCCCACGCACATGGCGGCCCGGGTGGGCATTAGCCTCAGACTGGGCATGCCGACCCGATGGCGGCAGCCCAGTCGAGTCTTCTGCGTTAGCCACCGGGATGCTCTCGATGCAGTGCCAAATTCATCATACAACTCAGCAGGTCCGAGGGAGTAGTCAGACTGGCCGTGAGGCGAGCCGCTCTCACCTCGAGCCTGGACAGAAGTCAACAAGCATACCGGGGGCGGGTGGTTCGTGGGGATCTACCCGGCGAAACCGAGCCCGCTGCCATCCCCAAATCGCCTCCATCGACAGTATTGTCATCCTCAACCCCGTGGGAAGAAGGAGCGATGTGGGGGGTGGCTGGAGTGGCGTTCCTTTTTAGGAAGGAAAGCCACGACCACAACATTGCCATGGTTAAGTTCTCGCAGTGAGAACAAGAACCATCAACAAATGCTGCCTCAGTGTGATCACGGCCCAGACACACGAGGCACCGTTTATGACCATCAGGAGATATCGACCTCATCCAGGAACTACACAGGGGCTGAAAGGCATCTTTAAAAACACGCGTCAGGACATTCAACGCCTGCTGTGTGTGCTCTTTAGAGAAATTATCTCTTTTAGAAAAATATTCTCTTTTTAGAAGCACTGTCATAGCACCCAGGGGCAAAGCTGCTCTGTTGTGCAGAAAAGAAGCAAGCCGCTGATACGCACCATAGATCCAACAGCCACGCTCTGCAGAGGTGAGTGGAACAGATGTGATCTCAGCTCACTGATCACACAACTGCTCGGCTCTGAAGAAGAAATCCGAATGAAATTATGCACGATTCCCTCCTTTACAACCATATGTCCGGGGGAGGGACATGCAAATTCTGTCTGCCAATTTCTCATTGGCCTTTTTTCAAGTTCAAAGGTAACCGAGGCCTTCAAGAAAGTCCCCAAGTGTCGTTCATTCGACACAACGTCGAGTGAGCGTCAGACGGGGAACAGTAGTGTTTTGGAGATTGACATTCAAATGGGTGAGAGGGGTATTTAAGCAGGCACCTTTAGGGATCTCAAACACGCAAGACTAACCAGCAACTCAGTTTCTTTCATTACACAGTCACAGTCATTCTTTTATAGTACAATCTAATCACTTTCTGGATGCTTCATTCAGCACTGTTTTGACCCGAACAAACCAAACAAACAAGGTCTCTATGCACAGGACGTGGACTGACATCAACACATATGTCCAAAGGTTTTGAAACTCTGATCACCAGGACAGTCGACCACTGCAGTAAACATCTAGATGTCATCAAGCCTTATCAAATTTAGATAATTTGCAAAGTGATCAAATTTCAAGGCATTCCTTTAAAAAGCACATACATTGTTGTTGAATGAAATCAAGGTCTATTTACTCATTTTATTGCACCCATATTGGGTGGTTCACATGCTAAAAATGATGGAAAACAAGTTTGTAAATATTGAGGAATCATTTGTTTTTAGGGCTGTGAATCTAATTAACTGCATAAATATTGGCTGAGAAAGCCCTTCAAATAACAATAACTCATACAATAAAGCATACATTATAATGATTAAGTAATTATACATTGTTATAATTAAATAATTATAATGAATTTATATATTTTTTTAAATAATTCAGATAATTATAATGCAATAAATTATTGTGGCTGTTGAGTAAAGCATTAAAAATAATACAAAACAAAAAGTGTCTTTAGAAGGCAATATATTGTTTATTTAAATATTATTTTCTCATAAGGTTATCATTGGCTTAAAGTTCAAAGCAATCTATTTTGCAATTTAATTCTTCAATCTGTCTTATATTTATTATAAGGTCTTTTTAAGAAGATATATATAAATGTATACAGGCATCAGACGGACACTTTTGTTGCGTCTTACTTTGGATGTGTCACATCACAAATGCAGCATTTTAAGATTGCTGTGTCAAGTAAAATGTAGTTTGAACAATGTTTTAACATGTTTATTTATTATTATTTTTATTTGAATTAATCTCACTGTATTAATGCGTTAAATTGACAGCCCTATTTGCTTTAATAAAAACTTTGAAAATGAATTGTTTAAGACTAAACTTTTATCATCCTGCATCATGAATATAAGTAAACCTGATTTACATTTTCATTGTTTTGTCTTCAGTCAAAATAAAAACAAATGATTCCTCATTATTTAATACTGACCTACATGTTGTTAGCATCCATAACCACAAAAGATATATTTTCCTTTGATATTAAGTGAATCTTAATATAAAGTATCAATGCATCAGTAGCTATGAAATAAGCAGGTAAACAAACAACATCAATAGAAAATGATCAAATAAAATTAGCTTAAAGGTGCTGAGTAGACTGCTTTCATAGTTTGTTTCAGTGAGTGAGATCAGTGGGACGTGTTTGGATGGTTACTCGTCTCGGGGGATTTTGCTCCACAGTGCGATTGGCTATTAGCTCCTGCAGCTGCAGAGCCCCTCCGCCAATGAAACAGAAGGCTGGGCAAACGGGGGCGGAGCAATCAACAGTTCCCTCCCACAGCACTCTCAGAGAGTGTGCATCATAGAAAGTGAGCCGCCCCTTCTCAAAATCCAGACACAGTCCTAGGCGAGGTGGCAGAGGAGCAGTGAGGGGGCCAGTAGAAGAGTTAGATGCCCCACACTTGGGCAGTAAGATCTTTCCCATGCCCATTGTGAGGAAACAGAATGGAGGAGGACAGTCCTGAGCATCTTCAGCCCCACTGTCATGACCACTGTCTGGATCATACCTACAGAGAGGAATAGTGGTAAAAGACAGAAACAGATGATAAAATTCTTGCTTATGTTAATTGTACATTATTTTGTGCTTATAAAGTAATCTTAAAGACCCTGTGAAATGACTTGAGAAGCAAATTTCTTTGGCATAGTTCCTGTTGAAATTGGAAATTTGGGTGGTACAGTACATATCTAAGGGTTCATCCCTCTTTTCAAATAACCAATAGGCTTTAGTTTTGACCGGCGCCAGAAATTAAGAGGGGCTTGGGGCAAATTGCCCCTAAAATTAAAATCTGTGTGCACCTTTATGTAAAATTACTTTTCTGACACTGGTTACAACACAGCCATGAACCAATGCGTTGTTGAATAGCATTCCAAAAAGCAAGGCGATGTTGATACAATGTTGATTTTTCATCATCATTTTGGTTGTTTTAAATTTCAATGTTGTTTCAACAAATGTGATGTAGAATCAACATCAAATTCTAACACTGATTCAATTATGTTTTTTTGTTAAATAAACAAGTGTTATACATATAGTAGAATCAACTTTAGATACTAACATTAATTAAAACATTTTTTTTTAAATTTCAGCATCGTTTCAATATAAACTGAGGGTGCAAAATTGATATAAAATTGATAAAAATCATATTGTAAAGTTAATTCAATGTTGACACATCAACATTGACTTAACATTGTTTCAATGCTTGTTTGATGTCTGGGATTCTTCCATATTTCTATTATCATTTCTGAATTACGCATCATTAAAAGTAAGAATAATACGGGGGCCTGGGTAGCTCAGCAAGTAAAGACAATGATTACCACCCCTGGAGTCATGAGTTTGAATCCAGGGTGTGCTGAGTGACTCCAGTCAGGTCTCTTAAGCAACCAAACTGGCCCGGTTGCCAGGGTGGGTAGGTGCGTCATGTGAGTTGTGCATGGATGCTGCGTAGAATAGCATGAAGCCTCCGCAGTAACACACTCAACAAGCCACGTGATAAAATTCACAGATTGACACCTCAGAAGTCAAATATCAGTGCTGTACAACCTGAGTCATCAGTTATATGGTTTTGTTTTTCCAGAAGATACATTTTAAAAGCGTGTAACCAACTATAGCAAATAATTGGTAAAAGTGTATTTTGCCAGCATATACATGGCTTCAACGTTAATAGATAGGACTACTGTAAAAGTCACAAAACTCTTATTTTAATTTCATGGGGTCTTTAAGTTAATCAGCTCATGAAAGTTCACCATTCTTCCTCACCGTGGACTTGCCATGTCTTGCGGAAGATGGAACCACTCCTGCAGTTTTGCTTCTAAACCCACTCCTACCTACACAAATACAAAACACAACTCTGTCTGGAAATAAACCTATACCTATACTTTTACTATTTTTTATGTAAAATACAGTATATATTGGCTAATCAGCTGCATGTTCACCTTGACCAGGTAGGATCCAGGCTCAACTGAGCATGCCCAGTAATGACGTCCCTGTGTGATGGAAACATCAGCAACAAGGAGGTCAGAGGTGAGGTGACATGAGGTAAGGGCCCGATCAGCAGCCTGTAAAAGAGTCAGTCCAGGTACACTCCGGGCATACGTCTGTCCTTTGCCCAGAGCCACCCGCTCGGCATGCAGGCCCCAGCGAGAATCCAGGCAGAATGACAACACTGAGATTGAGGAATGAGGGAAGAGAGAAGTGGAGGAGAATAAGGGTGAGCAAGGAAGGATGTTGAAGGGTTGGCAAGGCCAGGCCGCAAGGAGGAAGAACACAAAATAAAAAGAAGTTGTGGGAATTAGATATAGGGTAAGACAACATATAATAAAGGAGGACAGAAGGGGAGAGAGTTAGGGAATATGCATGGAAGCGAGAAAAGGGAAATAAATGAGATGGGAAATTTGGAAGAGAGAGGAAAAACAAAGAGGACAGCATACATATTCCAGGATTCTAGGATTCAGAGGAGATCAAGCAGCTGATATATTCCAGTTAAATAGGAATACAAGTCAAAGAAATCGCAGAAGGGGTAAAGAAAGGTGGAGAACGAGGGGGAACACAAGGAGAAATTGTTTAGAGAAAAGAACAAAAACATGTTGTGAAACATGTGTCAAAGTGTTGTGGCTATGTACTAAGAAATATCCAAGTGATAAGCAACACATAACTGTATAAGACAAACATTCTGAGGATGGATGAATGGATAGATGGATGAATGTAAGAATTAGAAAATTAGAAGAAATGAATAGCAAAAAGTAGAATGAGTAGATAGGGTGCAAACTGAAATTGAAACATTCTGAAACTTGAGGGGAATAAACGTTTGTATAAATCACATTTTGAGGCGTTAACTTGAGTATGAGAACAAAATACTATGAATTTGTGTCTTTTTGTATGTTTGTGTGCAGATGTGTCTTACCTGGTGCAGGTGGTGTGTGTAGATATACCTCCTCACTGTACTCTCCAAAGCCTGCCTTATTACAGCCTCTAACTCTCAGGACATACACACTGTCCATTTCTAGCTTGTCAATCACTGCACTAGTCCCACCCACATCATCCAGACGCTGCCATGGACAGTGTGTGCCATTAGATCCTGGGCCTCCCTCAGACCGGACTCTGCCCCATAATGCCCCAGCTCCACCCACTTTTCTCTGATACTCTACTGAGTAGTGCCAGGCCGGGGCAGAGTCCTGTGGAAGGCGCCAGCACAAATAAAGCTGGTCATAGGCCAGTGTCTTTTGAGTGTCAATCACAGGAGCCAATGGGGCTGTAGACAGAAAAGTGAGGGGCTGGGTTAGAACTGGATTCAGATCAGAACATAAATAAGTCCAAAACTTAACTAGAAACATAAAACAAATCTACCACGACAGTAGACATTTGGAAGCTGTAAGTCTAACTTCAGTTATTTTAAGGTATTCTAACATAATTATAGCCATAATTGTTCATATTTGGCAATTTGTTTCAATAACATGAAATTCAGTTGAAGTATTTAACATAAATGGATGATAAAATATTGTTAAAATATGCACTCATTAAGGTAAACCATTAACCTTTAAAGGGATATTTGACCCAAAAATGTAAAATCTCTCATCATTTACTTACCCTCATGCCATCCCAGATGTGTTTGATTTTCTTTCTTCTGCAGAACACAAATAAAGATTTTTTAAAAGAATATTTCTCTGTTGGTCCACATAATGCAAGTGAATGGTGACCAGGACTTTTAAGGCCCAAAAAGCAGTATAAAAGCAATCCATAAGACTCCAGTGGTTAAATCCATATCTTAAGAAGTTATATGATATGAGTGGTTGAGAAACAGATAAATATTTAAGTCCTTTTTTTTAAACTGTAAAACATTCACTTCCACACCAGAAGGTGGAAGTGACTTTCATTTTCACATTCAGCCACAAACTGGTTGGGGCTGGTCAAATGTGCAGATTGATAGTAAATAAGGATTTATATATTGATCTGTTTCTCACACACACCTATCAAATTGCTTCAGAAGACATGGATTTAACCACTGGAGTCTGGATCTTCTGAGGTCTGGCCACCATTCACTTGAATTATGAGGACCAACAGAGCTAATATATTCTTCTAAAAGTCTCCATTTGTGTTCAGTAGAAGAAAGTCATACACATGGGATGGCATGAGGGTGAGTATATCATGAGAAAAGTTTCAATTTTGGGTGAACTATCCCTGTAATTAAAACAAGTGAATACATGAAAATGGTTTAAATGCGTGATCATTTAACTTTTCAATTACCAGAATACTATAATTGGTCTAGAGCAGAAATCCAAGCTATTTATGAACAGTCCACATATGTTTTTGGAAATTAAGTTGTTATAAAAACCTTGTATAAAGTTCATGCTGCTAAACACTTTCAGCTCTCTGGAGGCGTCCAGCTGAAAGTGTCGGAACGAAGGATCAGCATACAGAGAGAAATGCTGAATATGTTCTATTGCTTTCACCAGTCTGAGGGAAAGAAAGAACAACACAAGTGTAACTTAACATTCCAGCATTTACTTTGTTTGACTAATCACAATTGTTTCTTTGGAAACACAGAATACGCTATTGTGGTATTCTAACTTCAAATATAAATAGACTTATGCAAAATAGCAGCAGCACACACCCACAACATACACACTAACCTGTTGTGTGTGACTCTGGCAGCCTGCACAAAGCAGGGTTGGTCAGTTTCTTTAAGCAACTCCTGAGTGTATGTGAGTAGTCCAGCATTTTCCATAAGACTCTGTTTTTCTGAGAGCTGAGCATTCAGAACCCCTGCCCGCTGTGCTCGAGCCCCCTCCAGCGACATGGCCAATGCCCCCTGACGCTCTGCCAGCACCCCACGCAATTCACTCACACACTGATTCAACTGCTCCTTAGCCACTGCGCTGTTCACCTGAAGAGAGAAATAAAGAAGAAAGATATTGAAGAAGACAAAATAGAAAAGGGGAAGGCAAGGCAAGTGTTTCTATATAGCACATTTACTGTACTGTATATAGTAAAGCTCAATTGTAACTCAAAGTGGTTTACATAGGTATAGTAAAGAAAAAGTGAAATAAAGGCTTATACAAATCAATTGTAAAATCATTTAATAACATGACAACGAATAAGGAAATGAAAAAATGAAAAAAAAAAAAATGTATAATATTAACTAAAAAGGAAAGCAAAGGTATAATAAAATATCATAAGGGAGTAGCAAAAGGAAAGATATTCATCAAACAGAAGCATGTAGTGTAGTCGTTTGGGTCTAATACCCAGATGGACAAATGTTTTACAAACACTGACTGTAAAATTGAAAACCGATGCAGTCTACCTCAGTCTGAGCAATGCCACTCTCTACTTGGGTGATCTGTGCCTGTACAGCATCCTGATTGGCCAAGATGTAGTTCATCTCTTTGGTGATTTTCTCCTGTGAGTACACAATAATGAGAATGATGAGTTAAATTAAACACAGACATATCATAGAGATTTTTTACATTGCCAAACCATCGAAAACATTTTTTTCCCACTTTTACCTTGATCATATAGATCTGTGTGGTGCTAAACTAAATATTATGCAAAATAACAATTCTAAACTAAAAAGACTGAATGATGAGCTCGATGAGCTATAAACTATGATGCTGATGGTCTAAAAACTGGTGCTACTTAAAGATAAGAGATCAATGGTTTGGTAAAGGTTTAGAGCAGATACCTTTAGAGTTTGGTAGGCCAATGCAATGGGCATGATCTTGTGGCCACTATGGGAACGGCGCAGCTTACAAAGTGGGCACAACAGTTGCTGGCATGATCTACAGTAAAACTGCAACTTCTCATGCTCATGTTCCACACACACTAATACCTGTACGTGCGTGTGAGAGAGAGGTAGAAAGAGAGATAAAGAAATATAGTGAGCAGGCGAATTTTTGAAACTGTAATGGTTTATGAAAATCTTTCCTTTCATGCTGTGGAAATGGAAAATATTACTATATTAATAACATGGGGTTATTTCCTTTTCTCTAACACTTCAAAAAGGCCTAAAATGTCTTTAGATTCTATCTTTCTGCATAATCAACCAATCCACAATTCTGGGCCAGAGTACAATTGCCCATCAGTGGCTATCCACTCCCAGAATGGACCTGTGTGCTTTTACCTTGGGTCTGAAGCTGTGTGTAGGGAGGATATGTTCGTGTTGGGCTCGTGGTGTTCCCCAGGGGTGGTACAGTTTAAAGCACTCATTACAGAAGTTGGACCTGCAGTCAGCGCAACCTTTGGTGGCCTCCAGAGCCTGAGGAGGCTTGCAGAACTGGCACATAACTGCCATGCTGCCAAGACTCACAGTCTGCCTGTACCTGCATAAATAAAGAGAGAGATATGTCATCATTCAAACTAAATGACAGTTTGAGAAATGTATAGCTCTGGTTATGTCTATACCGTATGTGTTTATTTGCAGGGCCGGTGCCTGGAGAGTTTCTAACTTTGACGGCATTCGGGTCCTTGAATAACACATAACGTGCGTGTAAGGGCAGCCGATTAACTTTTTTGTGCCCTATGCAGAGGGAGCAGCAGCCCTGTCAGTGTGCGTGTTTGATGTATCCAATTGTAGCTTTAGCTAAGCTATACAAAGACGGCATGAAACAAAAAACATTAGCACTTTGCTTAGATTCAGCTCCACCGACCTAGAAATGTGATTTGATTGATCAGCATAGCTTGTGAGACTATTCAAAGAGTTGTCAGTCCCTATGGTATTGTGCCTATGAATAGGTTCAGAAAATTTAATCTGGTATTCGAAACAAGCAGAACAACATTTCTGTGTCTAGCAATATAGGAATCCAATTTCAATGTGGCTCTAATAAAAAAGTTTAAATCTGCAGTGATTAAAAGCAGAGCTCAGCAATTCTCTGTAGAAGTGTTTTCTGTGCATTTTAGTGTGCGAGAGAGAGAGACCTCTCAACGATGCGCTCCAGTGTGAGGTTTCTGAGACAGTCTGCAAGCCCTCTCTCTCCCAGCTCCACATCCTTTCCGCAGGTGGGACAGGGGAACTGCATGATCACAGGAGGGGTGTCTTTACGTCTGCGTCCTGGATGTGTCCCACATACTGCACTCACATACACATAGATAGAGAGAGAGAGATACGATAGAGAGATAGAAAAAGAACCTTCCAGCACTAAAGCTTCTTTAAGCCCCCATAAATCTAAGCCAGGAAGAAGAAAGAAAAAGCTAATCAATGCAGAAAAAGTTCAGAGGAACTGTGTGTGCTGCTGACACATTCAGAATTAGCCCATCACAGCAGCTGCAACATTTAAAAACACACGCACCTGCGAAACGCAGCACAGATGCAATACATCTGCTTCACTACAGTAACAGGCCTTCTGACTCAAACATAAATGCACAACCATACATTTACATCTGCACAAAACAGAAACCATGCTACAGTCAATCATTGCCCAGCTGAAAAGATTAGTATTGCTTTGCCAAGGAAATGCAGATTCATCCAGCTACACTCAAACAATTTCAGGTTTACATAATCGGTTTACAGAATCCTCCCTTGTTCATATGACTACAAAAATGCATTTAACCAAGTGAACTTGAGTTGTTTCAATGAAAAAAATTATTGTGTTTCTTGTTAATTGTGTTTGGAGATTGCTGATTTTTTTTTAAAAATTGGTGAACTGGGCGGATGACCCATAGGGAGAGTAAAAGTTAAAGTTAAGCATTGTGTGTTTTGTGCAAGATGAAGATAAAGTTTTGTTATGTTGAGATTTAGAAGTATTTCTGTTATGTTGGAGTTTAAGGGCGTTACAGTTATGGTGAAGAGTGGATCTTAGGTTGAGAACAGGTATAGTACATGTTTAACATGTTATTACTCTTTTCATTGAGCGGTTGCTGTGCTAACCAAAGCATAGTCACCAAACTGTACTCTGTTGTGCTTTACACCAGCATATATTTAGCATGCTAACTTTGTCTAATTTTGTTGGGTTTACCCAATTCAGTTAGGTTCCCTCTATACAAAGAATCTGAGTTAAGATGACATGGGCATTTTAAGTTCATATAACTTATTTCAAACATGTGGTACCACTGTTGACGACTGAATTGAGTTCAGCCAAAAACATATTTTTTTGAGTGTACAGTATGCTGGTTCACCACCTACACCAGCACCAAACCAGCTTAAACCAACCTTGACCAGCATGGAAATTCATGCTGGTCTAAACTGGTCTTTTTAGAAGTAAACAGTGAGGCTATAATGTGGCATCATGATGTTATCATTTGAAACCCTCCAGTCTCTAAGATGAAGTCACTCTTGAATGATTATTGCAGTGATGACTTTAGAGAATGATGTCATCATAGTGTAACTAACAGTCTGTACTAATAAACACACAAACCTGTTCTGATCACTCGGTCCAGGCGATCTGTTTTGGGCGGAGGTCTACGTGTCTGTCGGGGAGAGCGCATGTTGGGACTGGAGGTCGGAGTGTTGGGCTCTGGGGGGAGCTCAGGTTGAGGGTAGCCCCTCTGAACCAAAACCTCTGCTGCACACAGCACGCACACACTGTGTAGACATGGCAACACAATTGGCTGCTTCACCATCCCCTCGCACACTGGGCAATGCAATTCTCTCTCTATACTCTTCATATTGGACTATAAAAACAGAGAGAGAGAGAGAGAGAGAGAGAGAGAGAGAGAGAGAGAGCGAGAGATCACACAGAAGGTCACACAAGGAGTTGTCTGGTTAAAAATACATGGTTAACGCAGTGTGTAGGCGGCAAAGATATTTTCCTATACATAATAGATTATATAGATATTTACACATGTAGACCATAATTATCTTCCCTGCTGTGTTTCAGAGGTTTGAATGAGAATTAGAATATTAGTTCTGTTAAGAATAACTATATTTTAGACTCAATGTACAGCGGCTGATACACACCATGGATGGACATAGGCAAGTTTACACACAACAGTTAAAATAATGACTGCAATATAAATTATAGGAGTTGATTAAAACACTGGGTTAGTTGTAACAGCACATGTTCCAGAAATCAGGGTCAGGCTAGATTCATGCTGTTACTAGAGCACATACCTACTGTGGTGCAAATGTCACATATGCATTTTTGAAGCTATACACTACTAGATTTTAAAGCAAATAAAATAAAACATAAACCCTCTGAGGTGAGAAAGTACCATAAATCTTTGAGTAATACTGGTCTAATTTACATTTAAATTAACGTATACAAGAATTGTGTTATGGACTGAGTCAGCAGGAGGTAAAGTGTATTTTAGGTTAGTCAGTATGAACGTGACACTTGTTTTTCATTATGTTTAAGATCGTGAGAAAGTTTGCATAGTAGGACAATGATCAGGCCCATATATAAATGTCAGAAACACCAACCCAACACAGACAAACAGTCGTTGTTCTTCTGCATTCAATATTTGAACCTGTCCTGTTCTTATTGCAAATAACCTTGTGTTCCTGCTTTGTAATCACAGATCTTAAAGGACTGGCACATGTATCTACTTTTTAGTCACAAATTAAGAACTCTTTAGGTCATTTGTGCATTGAGGAATGTATTAAAATGTGTTAGCCATCCTTGAACTTGGTTTATCCAAGAGGCATGTGCATTGCAAAGCAAGCATTTAACGTGACAAGATGTAAAGGAGCATCACTTCTCAAACACAACAAACAAGCTGGCTTCAGTTATAAAAAAAATAAATTCACAGAATAATGATAAATCTTGTTGGTTTAAATTTCATACTCCCACTCAGAATCAAATGTCAAGTGAGAAATTGTAACTTTCCATACCCTACATCAATCAGATAACAACCACATAATTCTACAGTAGTGGCTAAAGAATTATATATTTACATGAAGGGCTATTCCATAATATAAGTCCTAATAAAACTATAATCTTGATAATTTGACAAAAGGGTCCACCCAGTACAGCAAAGATTTATCCCACAATTGACAGCATATCAATATTATACTGATATAAAGCTATTCAAATCGTTAAAATATGTCAATCTGTCTTCAATTCCTCACTTGTATGATGTAGTTTGTCCAGTGATTGCATGTTCCCCCCTCGCAGGCGTTTCCCACTGAGGGCCTCCTGCCTGACTCCTGCGCGCGGCCTCAGCGTGCTCTCATCCTGTATCTATGGCAACACGCACCATGTCGCGCGACAGCAGCTCATAAAAATATCTTATTTTCCTTCCCTTAAATTCTAAAGCCCCTGTCATCTTTCCTTTAACTAGGTCTTTCGTGACAATTAAACCAAAGGTTACTTTGCATCAGTATCGGCTGTGTAAATAATTTGCAACGTATGCGTCAAGCAAATCAAACACCATTTTTAACGTTGGCTAAATGCGCCAAAATATTCGACAATATACCCAATTACTGAGTCAAAACGGGATTTCAGTGATGTATTACAGAATTAAGAACCATTGCAAGGGGAAAACAGCCATGGCCTAGACGAGCTTGGGCTTCAGAAGCTGGAAGAGGTGGACCTGGAAAATGATCAACCAGACTCAGTTTCTCCATACAGGTGTAATTCGTACATTATCAAACAAATTATATGCTCTAAATAAATGGTTCGTTTGCAAACAACGCTTAGTTTATCTAGGTTGCTCTATTTAAGCTTATAGCTATTAGAGTTTGTGCTTTAAAACGATTCTACATTTTCCAGAGACAGGAGGCGCATTCGTGGGCAATAAACCACATTGTTAAATGAAAACCTGCAGGCAAATCACATGTAATGTGGAAAAATACGGTACTGATCATGACGATGATGATGATGCAAATATACTTACGCTTATGCGCACGAGAGTGTCCATAATGGATGTGAAGGTTTGCAACTCCGCATCTGCCATCGCTGGAACAATAACGGGTGTTAAATTAATGTTAAATGAAATACACGGTTATTATTCAGTCCCCATTTCTCTTTGTCTGTGGTTTCTATAAAACAACTAACCGTTTATAAGATCTGGGCACGACGAATTCAAAAGAAAACGAGGTATCTGCAAGTGATATAGATAGGAAGACAGACCTTTACGTATTACTGATGTTATGAGGATCTAGCATATTTGAGAGGTCCAGTTTAACGCTATCCATGCTGATTCCGAGCTTTTTTCAACGGTGCTTGCTGTGGTCTATTCTAACGGATATTGAGCCATAGGCTACATGTGAGCGATGGATGTTGTTCTGAGGTGCTCAGGGAGAGAGCAGCAGAGAGCATGCGTAGACTATTGGATGCTGAGAGGACAGCCGTTCTTGAACTAAATATGTGTATCTGTTTTCTATATCGTAACTGATACTATGGTCAACATAATATAATATAATATAATATAATATAATATAATATAATATAATATAATATAATATAATATAATATAATATATAAAAGGATGAGTCTACAGTGTAGAATTGTCTAGAGTGTAGAGTGTAGAATTCAAATCAGAATCTTGACCCCTTGCGCTTTTTAAACGCATAGCAGAGGAATGTGTTGCACTCTCCTCTGTCCAACAGATGGAGCTCGAGTGTTTATTCACGGGGGGAGTTGGCACAGTTTTTACTCTTTAGCTGAACGTCATCTCTATTCTGCTCTGGCTGGGATTGAACATAGAAGAGCGTGGAATCTGTTCATTTTATTTGACCGGTGTTGATTATGGGTGAGTTTTGCTTGTGCATTACGCAGCCAAGATAAATCCATTTCTAACGTTTATTATGGAAGCATGATCATAAACAGTGACAAAATAGTAGCCCTTTAGCGTGGTAGGAGAAGTTCTACCACTATGCCAAATAGATACCTACTAAAGGTCGTAATCTTAATTTTCGTGTGTACATTTATTGAAAGTTGAAATGTATTTTCGGGTGTGCATTTATTGAAAGTTGAAATTTGTTTATTTGTTTCGTGTCTTTGTGGTTTAAAAGCAATCACTGAATAGCATTTAGCTCGCACCTTAATGTGCTATTTAACGTTGTTCAATATTTTATTTGAATTTTCGCAGCAATCTTACAATAAATCTAAATAATAATAATAATAAAACAACCGCACATGTTTATTTGTTTGTTTTTTTTTTGTAAAGAGAAAGTGGAGGAAAATTATAGTTGCAGTGTGTGTTTCCAGACGGAACATATCGAAGCGCGGACACTGACGTGTCCCAGTTCTTGTATATTTTCGTAATTCTCTCATGATAACATTTTCATTTTTCGTTTATGGCTTAGTGTTTGCCATTGTCTTTGAAATTTTATAAATTTGTAGTCTGTGAAATTGTAGATGAATATGTAATGTTACTTCATCTGCATGATCTCCGGTCCCCAATAAGAAGTATTCCGTAATGAACACTTGTCCATAGCGGAACCAATTGTAACACTATCTGTCAAGACGTACAACACTCTGTCATAATTCTAAAACACACACATATATATATATATATATATATATATATATATATATATATATATATATATATATATATATATATATATTAGTGTTTTTGTTGTGTCTTTTAAACAGCAAAACATCTTTGCTAACCTAGTGCTATGACACAGTTTTATCATTCTCCCTCCTCCACCCTCTGTCTCTGTCTTTCTATTCTCATAGCGGTGAACACAAGTACATCCTTGGTGTTGTCCAGTCTGCTGTCAGTGCTGGTGTTTGCTGGAATGCAGATGTTCAGTCGGCAGCTGGGCTCATCAGAGTGGCTGACCATCGTGGGGGGCTTCCTGGGCTCTGTGCTCTTCATTTGCTCTCTCACTGTATCCTTCTGCTGCTTTCTCATGTGCACATTCCCAAATTATCATCATACTTTTTGACCACATTTGTTTAACATTATCTTAGTTTTGGCATAGATACTTTGTGTTTGTACATTTGTTTGCGGTTTTAGTTCTTAACCTGCAATTACAGGCTTTCAATAATCTGGAAAACCTCATCTTCGGCAAAGGCTTCCAAGCCAAAATCTTCCCAGAGAGTAAGTGTCACAGTATGCACACAGACTGTGCAAATAACAGAATCATTTTGTAATACTGCTGTTGTTGTTTGTATCCTCCTCATTTATACAAATAATATAATCATGAGAGTTCAAGGTTTTAACAATGGCCAGAGTTTAACAATGGACCATTATAACCTCAGAATTTCTGACTGAGAACAAGGAGCGCATTGCTCGTGCCTCAAGAACTCTGAGTCTTGTGGTGCGGCTAGCGTTCGCAATGTCTCGTTCCCTTTGTCTCAGGGAACCGAGGTTACGTACATACCCGAGACGTTCCCTTATGACTTAAGTCCACACATTTTAATAGACAACTGAAATTAGATTTAAAATAATATTTAATTTGGCACTCGACTGAACATTTTTTTCACTCTCTCTTAGTTCTCTTGTGCCTGTGCCTCTCTCTGTTTGCATCTGGTTTGGTGCATCGCGTGTGTGTGACGACATGGTGAGTATCAAAGAGAAAATAATGAATACATCATAACAGGTGTATTCATATTCAATTCTGTTCCTTTCCCGCTTTTACACTTCTATCTGAAATTTTCAAATGATCCTGAAGACCTTGGGTGCTTCTCATTTCAAACATTGTGCATCCTCATTTCCTCATTATGCAAACTTCTACTACATAGTATCCCAAAAATAGTAAATGGAATAGGGCTTAAATCTTAGTATTAATAAAAGAGTAGGCAAGAAATGCACAGATGGACTACTATTTCTGGCAAAATTCTTAATTGAGGATCCATTGGACACTTTAAGGTTCAAGTGTGTTTGATTAGGATTGGAGCTAAAGGACAATGGCGCTCCAGAAACAGAATTGACCCTTTGCTAAGCCCCGCCTTAAAAGCACTTCTGACCAATCCTGTCTTAGCAACTGTTGCCCTGCCGCCATTACTCTGAGACGGTTTGCTACTTTCCAATGGCAGCCTATGGAAGTAATGTGTGTTTGAGTATTTGTTTTTTCTCCCCAATTTGGAATGCTCAATTCCCAAAGCGCGCTCAGTCCTCGTGGTGGCGTAGTGGCTCTCCTCAATCCAGGTTGTGGAGGATGAATCTCCATTCCCTCCGCGTCTGAGACCATCAGTCCGCGCATCTTATTACATGGCTTGTTGAGCGCGTTACCGAAGAGTTAGAACCACATTATAATGACCAAGAGGAGGATAACCCTACGTGACTCTACCCACCCTAGCAACTGGGCCAATTAGTTGCTTTGGAAGCCTGGCTGGAGTCACTAGGCACACCCTGGATTCGAACTTGCGACTCCAATTGTGGTAGTCAGCATCTTTACTCGCTGAGCTACCCATGCCGCCCTGTGTTTGAGTAGTTTTAAGCGAGCAGGATTTTATCAAAATAATAAAAAATGTTAAACATGTTGTTGCCGGGTCATTTGTAATAGTGACACGAGTTACCCACAGAGGATACATGCAGTGTTTTTCTTAAACTGTGTCAGCCCTCATTCCCAAATGAACATATGACATCTACAACGACACCTACATTTGCTCCAAGGTAAATTAAAGCTAATAACAGAATGTTAATTTATTTATATATTGATTGAAGTCATAGTAAAAATGATACAGATACAGTAAATAAACAGTTCACAGAATCAAAAGGAGTGTGTTATAAGCAGTCCGGTTCACTTACGCTATTGTTATTGGATGTGTAATCGCTATTAAATGAAGTTTTTACCTTTTCTAGTGATTGTAATAATAGTTTGCCTTGATTCTGATTCTGACAAAAAACTTTAGATAAATATGCATTACAGTGTCACTCTTCATACCAGCCCACATAAAAATATTATCCATTCCGTTTATCAGAATATTTTGCCAAAAACTGCGTCGTTCACAGCAATTTCCCATTCATTCGTAAGGGGAGTTCTGCAGAGCTTGTCAGAGCGAGTAACTGTAACCAAGCGGGCAGAGCTTAGAGAAGAGTCAATTGAATAGCTCTGTAAAACAGGAATTTTTTACCATTGCTACCTGTTTGGTGGATTCACCATCAAATTGGTGAAATATACGTTCTCTAACTGTTTAATTCTTCTTTCTCTGTCCTCTCCTATATAGCCTGATCTTCTCTATCTTTGCACTGTACTACATCAACAAAGTGTCAGCAGCCCTGTACCAAGCAGCTCCCATTCAACCTCTTGCCAAACCCACTAGCAAGGGCAAAAGGAAGAACTGAAGCACTTACTGGCGTTCCGTTGGCGTTCCGTTATGGTCTCCAGTCACCCATTAAACCACCAGAAAGTTGTATGATCATGATACAATATCCAATGTTTTTGCCAACAGTTTTTTTTTTGTTTGTTTTTTTTTGTTTCATTCCATGAACATTGTAAAGATAACTGAAAAATCTTTGGTCTTACGAGCAATAGATGAGTAATTTTTTATTTAATTTTTTTTCTGCTCATGTATTATTTTTGTTAAAGTTTGTTATTAAAAGATGACAAAATAAAATCTTGTCTTTTTCAGGCAATTGTTGCTTCTGCTGTTTTCTATGCTGGCACTGTCAGATTAATCTTATGTTAGTTTATTGAAAAGGAAATCAAACAGAAAGGGCAGAAAAATGTCATTTTAATTATCTGTAACACTGTTAATGTGTGTAACAATGCCTAAGGGGTCACTTCTTCCTAAGACTTTCCTGGTTCTGGCCCTGCACATAACATCAGTGTCTACTTTCAACTGTACTTAACCTACAGTAGTAGTCCTTAAAGTTTAAACAGCCAGATCAATTTAGCATATCATTTTAAGTATGGGTCTTCACCACAGTAGTAGCTACTCATATTTTAAATAGACAATTGCAATTAAAACCAGAGAGTTGTTAAACAGCTGTGCTAAACTAATTTTAGAAACACAAGCAGGCCTTCATGAAAATTTTGGTTGAGCTGGACAAAACCCTAGGCAGTTCACCTTTACGATATGTAGAGCAGTTCATTTGCACAAATGTACTACTTTCCTAAAAGGATAAATGCTGTAGTAGTGTTACTGGAATTGAAAACTTAATGTTTTGTTGGTTGTGCCTCTTTTTAGAATTCATGAATGTTAATATCCATTAACTTCTATAGTTTACCAAACTACTCATGAGGCAATTTAAGGAAGTTCTGTGCCCTTGCTTGCAAGGAATGTTGTGAAAATAATGACTGTGAAAATTTCCAGAGAGCTGAACAGAGCAGTACTGGCAAGGAGTTCACTGTCATGGTCACCGTGACAACACAGCCACATCCCATCAAAACACCATGTACCATCCACCCATGACTGTTTTCTCGCTTCCTCCTTCCCTTCCTTTTTTCCTCTCATGTCCTACTGATAAAGATTCCATTTCATTTTTAAAGTGATGCAATGTATAATGAAAAACAATTTTAAACTAATATGATCTGTTAGGTCTGTGGTGCAACAAATGCAGGAATCCAGGCTGAACATACTGCCACACTTTATTATGGTATGTACACAGTAATACTGTTACTAAACACAGCTATAGCTAGGTTTGCAGTGCTTCAGCCTTTTATCACACAGTAAATGGTTAAAGTTGCCTTTTAAACAAGCCCTTCAAAGTCAACTGGGCAGATTAAAACTTAAAGTCAGCCAAAAACGGCAGTCTTTTTGCTTAGAAATAATGGAGTGATAATTATCATCTTTTGTAATGTGTCCAAACTACACCATAAGGAAGTGGCAGACGTGTTGTGTTGTTAGACAAGATGCATTGTTGAAAGCTATGAGTCATTTAGTTAGGAAATGATGGAAAGGAAAGAAACGAGTTGCTACTCTCTGTAAATCTTCTCTGAACGTTTATTTAACATAGAAATACACTGACTGTAAAGCAAAACATTAGAGTTATGAATGATATATAACACACAAACAAAATATATACTATTTTTACTTAATTCTGCTGTGGTGAAAACTATTGAATGCAGAAGTGATGGAAAAAGCAGGGTAAATTTGGTAACACTTAACAGCAATGTTCCCTTTGTTAACGGTTTATAAAAGGGTTCAGTAATGACTATTAAATAATTTACAAACACATTAAAAATCATTAATATATGCTTATAGCAGCATGCATTAATAGGGTGACTTTCATGCAATACCTGCCTAAAAGTGAGCCAGTATACCTCACTTGTTATAAATGCTTAATAACTTTTATTCAACATTAGTAACCTATGAAAATGTTGTAAACTGGACAGTTGTGAACAATTTATTGAGGAGTTGATAACATTAGAAACCTGTGTATAAAAGTTCAGTATGGAATATTGGTCATCAGAATTATTATATGATATATTGCACAAGAATACCTGAAAAGTGCATTTGCAGAAGACTTTAAGTAAATAGGAATAGGTAAGTTGGGACATTACTCAAAGTAGCACCATTCTGTAGAAACAGATATCAATGTGACATGGAAAGTATTTTCACAACAAGTCAAGAGTCAACATTACAGTAAACACAAAGCAGAATGTAGCAGAATGACAATCACTCTGTTTAATCTAACTGTAATAGTTTATTTTAGCAAAAATGATACATAAATCATAAAGTAGGGCATTTTCAATCAAAATAAGTATGAAAAGTGTATTAATTAAGCATTTATAACATCTAAGTTAGAATGCTCATTATTTGGCAAGGTATTAGATGGTAGTAAATGTATAGGTTATCAGCATATAAATGATTTATAATGCATTTGAAATTACCTAGTTTTGAATAAACCCCTTTATAAACCTTTTTTCAGTGAACTAAAAGGAATAGTTCACCCAAAAATGAAAATCCTCTAATTTACTCACCCTCATGCAATCTCAGATGTGTATGACTTTCTTTCATCTGCTGAACTCAGATGAAGATTTGTTTTACAAGACATTCACAGCTATTTTGGTCCATACAATACAACTGAATGGGTGCCAAAATTCAAAAGCTCCACAAATCACATAAAACAGCATAAAAGTAATCCATAAAACTCCAGGGGTTAAATCAGTGCCTACAGAAGTGATATGATAGGTGTGGGTGAGAAACAGATCAATACTATTTCAATACTCAATTTACTATAAATTCTCCTCCATGCTCAGTTAATCTGCACTTTCATATTCTTCTTCTTGTGTTTTTGGTGATTCACATTCTCCCTACTGGGCAAGGAGAATAATTTTTTTTAGCAAAAAAGGACTTAAATATTGATCTGTTTAACACCCACACCTATCATATCACTTTTGAAGAAAGGGATTAGTTGTATGGATTACTTTTATGCTGACTTTATGTGCTTTTTGGAGCATCACAATTTTGACACCAATTTACTTGCATTGTGAGGACGAACAGAGCTGAGATATATTTCCAAAAATCCTCGTTTGTTTTCAGCAGATAAAATCATACACATCTGTGATGGCATGAGGGTGAGTAAATGATGAGAGAATTTTATTTTTGGGGTGAACTTTCGTGTAAAGTGTTAAACGTTAAGCATTACATTGGTGTGTGGTCCTCTGTAAAGAGTCCTTGTCATTTTAAAGCTCTTGTTTGTTTTCTCATTGGTACGTGGTCTTAAGACTATTGATTTACATTGATTTACTCACATTGCTTCACATCTGGACAGCAAATTCCAGTCATTGTTATCTGTAAAGTTAGCCCTAAACAGTTAACATTACTCATTGCCCAACCACAGACTCGTGCTCACACTCAGTTCATTCGGGCGGAGCCCCGCTATATATTCCAGCCTTGCTTGCTGACCATCTCGTGCGCAGGACATTCTTTCTTCTTCAGGTGACGCTTTGCCTTTATCACGGTAAGTGCACCTAATTACACAAACTATTCATTCTCGTGTCATCAACTTCCTTTCACTTAAAGTTTTGTCTGAGACCATTATTTATTAAGTCATTACGTTTTGTACTGTGATGAATTTCGACTTGTTAGAAGACAGACCTAACGCTGAAATATGAAAATATTTGTAAAATGACGATTAGCCATTTAACTTATGTGTAACGGCGAGGATGCGTTACCGTTACTTATATAATTTAATCATGGGCTTGTCATTTCTCAAAGTTTTATCAGAGGTAGAAACAAATGGACATAAAGCACTTTAAACTGCTATATTGAAACCATTTGTAACATGGTATCTCCTTGTAATGTGCTTAATATAAATGCTGCACTTTTTTCTGCATTTACTGGGCATGAAGGATGGGTATTAATCACTCTTTGGCTTGTTCATAATTGGAAAAATACACTTCTCTTTCCAAATCTGATGGAGAACAATGGACTGTTTACCAAATATTCACAGTTTTATTAACATTATTTTAGTGCATTAGGTAATGGAATGAAGCACTCACAAAATAAAACTAACATGCTATTTTCTGTAGACAGTCACAATGCCGTCTGATCTGGAGGGAGCAATGGAGACACTGATCATGGTGTTTCACCGTTACGCGGGTACAGAGGGTAACAGTGCAACCCTGAGCCGCAAAGAGCTCAAACAGCTGATGGAGATGGAGCTGTCTAGCTTTCTCAAGGTACTGCTACATTTCTACATTCCTCCACATGACAAAATAAACCTTTCCTCCCTCAGTCCTACACATTGATGGATTACCGACTGGGCCAATTGGGCCAGTGCCCAGGGGGGCCCTGGGCTTTAAGGTTGCATGATCCAGTTTGGCGACCCCCCCCCACTCCAAATCCCATCAACAATGAAAACGACGCTCAACAAATTCGGGCCATGAAAACTAACCCACCCACCCCACCCCCGGTCAACAACCTTTGGAAGGGGGCCCTTGGAGAAAATTTTCCCCTTTGCAAGTCATAATCCGTCCCTGGTCTTACACATGGCATTCCTTCTCTTCTCACCGCTGCTGTATTAACTTTGTCAAGAAAAATGTCCACACTTTACTGTTTTCCACCATCTGTGTTTCTTTAGCCTCTCATGAAAACCTGCTTCCATTTGTCTTTTCTTATTTAACAGAAAAACATCTGAATCTCTCTTCTCTCACTATAGTCTCAGAAGGACCCTGCAGCTATAGACAAGATTATGAAGGATCTGGATACTAATGGGGATGGAGAGGTGAATTTTGAGGAGTTTGTGTCTCTTGTGGTGGGCTTGTCCATTGCCTGCGAGCAGATCTACCAGAAGCAGAAGCAGACAGCGGGTCAAAAAAAGCCATGAACGAAAAACTTGAGGGGAAAAAGAATGTCAGTTGGAAGTAATTACTGCGACTGTGGAAAGTTACAGTGTATTTGTGTTTCCACGGAGTATGTTTTGACAGATAAAAGAGCATTTTTTTAAGTGATGATCACATTTATTTTAAGATTCATAAGAATTTACATAAAAGGTATTATCCATAGCCCTGTTATTCTCACCACGAAAATAAAAACTCAATAAATGTATTTCTTTGCCTCCATGGTGTCTGTTCAGGGGCTGGTATATAGACACGTTCTTGGATTCTAGTGTTAGAATGTGTATGTAATGTGCCCCTGTGCCCATGCAGGACTTCAGCCAGCTCTGCATGATTCTTTTTTCAAGCAATGTCACAAGTCCTCTGAAAAACTCTCCTTGAGATAGACTTTATCAAAAGGGAATGAAAAATGTCCTCTGTAATTCAAGATGCATTCATCACATTTGCCAGGAATGGAATACACATATTTTGTTTTCAAAACAAAACATCTATGCACTTTATTTGTCATGGAATTGAAGATGAATTCTGTGCTAAATCATTAAACACCATTCTCAGTCCTTGTCCTTGTGTGATGTACAACAATTCATGGGTTAAATGCAGTGACATCTAGTGTCCAGTGGTTGATCATTTTGAATTATAACCGCCACTGTATGCATATTGTTTTTGGAGTATTATTGGGCATCTCTAAATACTCTCACCTTCACTCTCCAAGGCTATTTATCTGATGGGTTTTTAAGAGTGAATCTTAAAAAACAAAAGAAAGAAAGAAAGAAAGAAAGAAAGAAAGAAAGAAAGAAAGAAAGAAAGAAAGAAAGAAAGAAAGAAAGAAAGAAAGAAAAGAAAGAAAGAAAGAAAGAAAGAAAGAAAGAAAGAAAGAAAGAAAGAAAGAAAGAAAGAAAGAAAGAAAGAAAGAAAGAAAGAAAGAAAGAAAGAAAGAAAGAAAGAAAGAAAGAAAGAAAGAAAGAAAGAAAGAAAGAAAGAAAAACATATCCTTTAAAATATTACCTTTAGCCCAAATATTTTTGTGTGGCTTGACAAGTTCCTCAGTTCTGTTGTCTGACTTGATGGCTTGTGACTTGGCATCTCCTCTTGATGTAATTGTTAGAGTTATGATATAAATCAGAAGATGAATATTAAAATATGAGGCCTAATTTCACAATAACGCCTGCTTGATTCACCCAGATTAGATGTAATGTTTAATATAACATTGACGGTGACAGGATCACAGCCATAGCATCCTTAAATTTTCCAATAAAGGGTTTTATAGAATAATAAACATTCAATGGTCATGACAACATCAACACACCAATTTGAATTTTAGCTGATCACTGGAATGTCCACCCCTGATTAATTCTGGGTTCAGTATAGTAAAGCTCAATTGACAGCATTTGTGGCATAATGTTGATTACCACAAAAATAATTATGAAAATTTGAATCCTTCCTTAAAAGAATTTTAAAAAATAAAGAAGCAAAAATCAATGTGAGGCACTTACAATGGAGGGGCCAATTTTATTAAGCTTTTAAAGAAAGAATTGTGAAGCTTATAATTTGATAAAAGTACTTACATTAATTCTTCTGTTAAAACTTGTATTGTGTATTATTTGAGCTGTTAATTTGTTTAAATCATTGATTACCAGGATTACAGGGTTTAAATTGTTACATCGTCATGGTAACACAGTTGTATAATTGGATATACCTTTTCACAGAAATGCTTAGTAAGCTATTTTCTTTCTTTCTTTTTTACATTTTTTTTTTATTTTTTACAATTGTTATATCTTGCAGCTATAGTTTTGAAACAGTGAGTATTTTAACGTTTATGTATTGGCCCCATTCACTTCTTCAGTCAGTGCCAGATTTTTGCTTTTTAAGAAAAGGAGGGACGAGTCTAAATCATTATTTGTGGTATTTCAACATTATGAAATAGTGTTCATAATGTATGCAGTTACATTCAGATTAATAGTAAGAGACTGAGACTTGAGACTGTCACTACTGTGGAAAATTAGCATTATAGTCTTCTGTGTGTTCTTCGCATGTTCTTCTCATTGAATATAGACATGGTGCAGGTCTGGGATCAGTGAAGCCTGGTGCAGGTATTGTAAATACACAAATTAATTAATTATACTGCATACAATGAGGATCTGGAGAGCTCTGTGATTCGATGTAATACACTGATGCAAAGATTTGTAAATATCCAGACGCTCTCCCTCTCTCAGGAACCACTGAGTACATGTGGGCGTGTCTGAAATCTGTGGAAACAGTCAAGTTGCCCAGCAACCATAAATTACTCTAGGGTGTGTCAGCCACATGAGGTCATCTGAGCAAGTACAAACATGTTTTTTTTCTCCTCCATAAAGCACATGATTTGTCTGGTGATATTTCACTTTATTTTCAACATATTAGCTCTGATCTTCAGTATATATCATAAGTTATATTGTATACAACATCTAAATCTATGTCTATATATACAAAATATGAAACACAAACAAACTGGATTTTGCAGGAATTGCAACATGAACGTAAAATATTTTTTTATAAGTGAATAAGAAGGAGATTTACAGTTTATGCACAATGCCTGTATCGTTATGATTCAGAAAGATGATCACTAGATGTCAGCAATTTTCCACTCACAGCATGACAACATAAGCGGTCTCCTCCCCTGGTTCCTTTCACTTTTTTCTCTTTCTGTATCTTTAACAAAGACAAAACCCTACAATCATTCTCCTACACTAGCTCCACAGATGAGATCAAAGACATCTTTATGTTCAATTTAAAACCATTTATTTTAGCTGAATGCCTCATAGCTTTTGGTCTTCACTTAATAAAATGCACAATTTGTTCAGCGTAGAACTGCTGTTTGATACTTTAGAACTTTCTTTCTTTGATGAATACTTTTAAAGACTTTTTAAAGATTTACTTTCAAAATAGACACCACATTTGTTGAGGTTTTCTTTATTAGTTTTGATATTAAAAGAATAGTTTGCCTCAAAATGTATATTCTGTCGCCATTTATTCAGCCTCTCCTTGTTCCAAATCTGCATGACTAGCCCTTTTCACAGATACAGCCTTTTCCAGACAATTTGGTTAAAAGGTTAGAGGTCATGTGTGAACACAACCTTTTAGAAAATACTAGTAAATTTTGCTCTGGCAATTTCCCTTAAAGAGAAGTTGTATCATACATTTATATATTGGTGGTATGTGTTAACAATACATACTGTATGGTACATTTGCCAGGAAATGCAACCCAATAATTTTCCTGTTATTTGCCTGGTTGCATGTTTGAAATGGGCTTCTGTATTTATTGTGAACTTGTGATATTTTTTCTTTGAAAAAGTTTGATTATTTGATTAAAATTTTATATTGTCATTCTACATAACATCTCATTTTGGGTTCCATGGAAGAAACAAAATCATATGGGTCTGAAACAACATAAGGGTAAGTAAGAGATGACATTTTGGGGTGAACTATCCCTTAAAAATGCCATTTGTGAAAAAATTCTTGGGGCACCAAATAAGATGTCTAAGATTGTTTTTACTGCATAGGTGTAAGGGTAAGATATGGTGGGTTGTGACATATCATGACAGGAGCTTTATTTGTATCGAACACACACACTGCCTCTGTGTTGGTGTGGCATATCAATGTCTTTACACTGGATGCATTACATTTTTTAACTAAATATATTATTTGTAATAATAATTACAATCATAGTTGCAGAGAGCATGATCTCTCAAAGCAGATGTGGCTGTGGTTCCCATAATCTTTTTTTCTTGTCTGTGTGTGTGGGTGGGTTTGTTTGTTTGTGCATTAAGGTTAAGAAAAATTCCATATCAATCATACATGTCAAGCAAAGTAGCAGAACCAGAACTGAACAAAAAGATAAGTTAAACCGTGTACACTTAATAGTCCACACCCTGTTTTGCAAATGTACCACAGTCTAAAGGTCTGTCACTGATGTTCGAGACATGGACTAATGGGGTTTACTAACAGTCAGTAACCAAATGAGACTACTTTGGTACTTTTTAACAATCTGGTTACTAACATGGTTATGTTCGGTGAAGACTTATTATTCTTTGATCATTACTGAATCAAATAAAGGAACGTGAAATGTGGCAAGAATGTAGTAAGAATGTTATGAGAAGAAGGGTGACAGTGTGTGAATGAATAGACAGATGAAATGAATTAGAAAGGGTGTGGTCTCTTTATTGAGCTTTTTACTCTGTAAGAATACAAAACTTAGTTTTTGCTGGTGTAAGCTAATCTACTCAGGTTGATTCCAGTGATATTAAATACGTATTTTGACTTAACTACAACCAGTAAATCTGAAGCATATGAACACATGAAGCATATTTTTTGGTTACATTTTTTTCAGTATACAACAGCATATCAAAGCATGTAGCATGGCATTTGCAGTATTTTAAAGAAATAAAGTTTGTTAGGTTTCAAATAACAAAACAATAAATACGTATATTGTAGCATTTTTTTATCAAATAAAGGAAAAGATTAAGGCTTTTAAACCAAACAGTCATTTATATTCATGAAGATACGCCATGCACCACTGGTTATATTATTGTTATATACTGGTTATACACTATTTATATATCATATAAATTAATAAATATTATTCTTTGAAAGTCTGCAGAAAGCTGCATTATCATTTGTTGTATCATGACAGCTGGACTAATACAACATATTAGTGTTCTCCTTTTAAAATGATCTGAGGTCAGTTTGCAATCATTCCTTTTATGTTTGAAGTCTAGATTTAGAAAGGATAGAGTCTCTGTTTACTCCAAAAGAAAAGCTTCCCTTGAAGTGTGTGATTCATGAGAGAGTCATCACTTTGATGGAAAAACATAACCATAAAATAGCCACACAATGAGTCCTTCATCTTCTTAGATTCATTTTAAACACTTAAAGTGTTTAACAAATCTATATTCACATGGAAAAAAAACATAGAAATATGGCGGTCAGTGTAGGCAACACCCAGAAAGGAAAATAAAATGCGAGAGAATGACATAGACAGAGATGTGATTCAGATTCTCAGTCTGGCTTGTATATCTAAAATTCTAATATAAGTATAACACATTATGTTACATAAGAAGAATATATAACTATACAGAGTACATGTCCTGTTAAGACTGGTATATGGGTGTGCTGTGGATCCTTCATTGCTCAAGGATGAACCATTTCTTCTGTGTGTGACTGAGTGTGTGTGATGTGAGGAGAATATAATCTGTGTAGCAGACTATTTTACTCCAATATAATCTCTGCTCAAACTCTTTGGGAACACATCAACTCTGAGGTAAGTGAAAGAAAGAGAAAGTAAGAAAGAAGGATTGAAAGACATGCAGAAGACAGGAAAGACATTATAAAGAGAGAGAGAGAGAGAGAGAGAGAGAGAGAGGAGAGAGAGAGAGAGAGAGAGAGAGAGTGTGTGTGTGTGTGCAGGGAATAGAAATGTTTTTCTCACACTTATTTAGGAGATAAAGAATTTTGAGTTTGAATTATTATGTTGGATTGACAACAAACCATAACATCCTACTGTATAGCAACCAAGCTAGCCTTGACCAGCATAGCAATTCCTTGCAACCAGACAGGACAATCTAGTAATAGAAACCAGCCAGAAGACTTAAGAAATTACCTAGCAACCACTCAGTCGACCTTAGCAACCACTTAGTAATGCACTGTTTGCCTCTCTAAGTTTTGACTGTATTGTTAAAGGTACCACAGAGCCACAGTGTATTCACATTTCAGGGAACTCAGCCTACAAATGGCTTATACTGTAATTGTCTCTATACATTATACTAAAATAGAAAGTTTCAAATCAAATAAAAAATGACACGTCAACTTCAGCCTGAAGCCCTGCTACAGGTGACCTACTTGCTCCATGCATGCAAACATGTATGCAAACAATTTTCACTAATTATCTGCCACACCTATATTTTTAGAATGCTGTAATCATACGTGAATGGGCAGTAACCATCTTAAAGATACAGGAATGATAAAAAAAAATTATATCAGCTGTAATTCCCATGGAGAAATTATCTTGTGTTTGAATGACACTTCACCACACTGTTATAAGTCATAATTATCTAAGTCTGACATCAAATCATCCATAAATAATGCATAAACTTTTTCCTTTGGTAAAATTATAGTAACATTATATGTTAATACATTTTTCAATCCCCAAACACACACACACACACACACACACACACACACACAGGCATGCACGCACATGTTGGTGTAGCTATCATTATGAGGACTCTCAATAGACATAATGATTTTTATACTGTAACTAAAGATTCTATCCCCTAAACCTAATACTCACAAAAAAACATTTTTACATTTTCAAAATACATTGTTTAGTACGATTTTTAAGCAGTTTAAATTATGGAGACACTAGAAATTTCATCATAAACCACATTTATAGCATAATACCCCTGTAATTACCAGTTTATAACCTTAAAAAGGGTCTTCATAAACCACCCAAACACACACACACACACACACAATTAAATTTGCCATACTGTGCACGTTTCTCATAAATGTAGATCAAAAAGGGGTATGCTGAGAGGGGTGCAGGCAGTTTTGCTTGAACTGTCTCACATTTCATGGACTTCTTCAAATGTGCAGTTCTGTGGCAATGCAAAGGCAAATAATGCTCCCATTTTGACTACTCATGTCAGCAATGAAAGTGTATACCAATATTCCAAGATCATTAAACAACATAAAACTGTGCAAACTATATTATCATCATAACGATTTGAGTAAGAAGTTCAATTTAAAAATGAACATGAATTTCACTATTTCTTTGTATTTGGTATGCCCCCTTATGCGTTAACAAAAACATGCACTTGAGCTGATGAGTTTGTGCGATACCTGATGATCCATGTTTTCCCAGCATGATTTGAGAATGTCCCAATGAGAATCTTGTGTGCTTCAATAGAATCAAGAATGTTGCAAATTTGCTTAATATGTGGCATAGAAATGCAGCATCTATAGCTTTATCATAGTGTTTCTTCTTTTTACGTTTTCAAAATCTTAAGACTTTTGGATTATGTCCAGGCTAAAATTAGATTTTGAATCTTAGACATTGAGTACACTGATGATTTTATGAACCCATTAGCAATTGATTCAAGAGATATGTTGCTGGACAGGGATGGGCAGTATTTCAGCTACATGTATTTGAAATACATATTTGAAATACAAAATACTATTTAATACTTTGTATTCTAAAATCTTTGAAAAAAAAAATGTTCAGTCATTTGTATTTCAATACATTTAAGTTTGGTATTTGTGTATTTTCAAAATACATAAAATACCTTGTGACAGTCAACCTCTTTATTAGGCTGCTGATTTCCTGTATCAACTAGTTCAGGCATGCCCTCCAACCCCAACATGCACGAATTCTGCAGATATCAGAGAGACTGGGGGAGCAAATTTTCTGCATTCCTGCAATAAAATATGTCATGCTGCATTCCATTCAACTCGAATGTGGGATATGTTAGGGATATTGTACAGTCACCCGGTTGTTATCACACAATAAACCAGACAGGGTGATCAGGACCTTGACGTGAAGTGGAGGTCTTGTATCACCCTAAAGAGGTTTATTTTGGGATAACAACCTGCTGACTGTACATTATACCACTTATTACATGGCTATTAATCACATAAATAAATACATGGACATAAAATATTGATTTGCATTGAAATTATGTAATTTGAGAAGAAATAAATCGCTGAACATCTGAAACACACCAACCATCTGACTTCTCATTATTCAGCCTATTACAAGACTGCTTGCCAAATAAATAAATACACATGAAACATCGATTTGAGTTTCAATGATTTTATTATCTTACTTTTAGAGGACGCACAGTGATCCGAGAAGCAGGAGAGATGGGTTGTATAACCCAGATTAGCAGTCTGATCCGTATAATCCCTGGATGTGTGGTTGTTACAGAGCAATATCTGACCACTGAATAGTGCCATTGACCAATCAAAATCAAGTATTCCAGAGAGCCGTGTAATAATCCTACTTATACCATGGTCTGTTCAAATACTCAATTCTGATTGGTTGGAATGCGTGCATTAAAACCATTTAATACACAGGTAGTTCCAGTCAGCACTGTTCTATATTAATGCGCCTTCTCTACTGTGCTCCGTAATGAGACATTGTGAGAGTTTAATGCCTCTGTTCAAACAACCTGATGGATATGGATATGATGGATTAACCATCATATCACAAAACAACATCATCAAGTCATGCAGTGACATTGTGGCGTAGGGACGTGGTCATGTGTCGGTCTGCGAGAGAGAGAGAGCAGTAAGGCTTGTCACCTGGTTCATAATTAACCCTAACACCTGTCTCTTGTTATAGTGATGCGGAGGGAGACATAAAAGGCAAGCCTAGTGTCCAAAGAGGGGAGAGAGAGTGACCTGGATGCCGATAGTGCTTTCCTTTGTTTTGATTCCGACGGTGACCGTCGATTGTGATTGTGTTTTAGACTGGAGAAATTAAAGACTGACCTTGAACCTGCTTCACTGTCTCCTGTCTCCTCCATTGCCCCAAACAAAGAGCTTTTTACAGACATCTTTAAATCAACTGCGAAGTGCTACAGGAAACAGGGAAAAGACTACAGTGTTCATCAGCCCCGTATTACTCACCCAATGTGCTTTTGAGAAAAGTATGGTTTGATATTCAGCTGTTTTGCACGGAAGGTTCTGGGACCCATCAAATGTGTCTTTTGCTGTCTGGCAAGATGAGGCAAGATGATTTAAATTGTAAGTGTCACCTAAAATTGCTGCCCTGCTCAACGTGTGCCACTTACAACAGCTAGAGTGTCGCCCACGATCACATATCGCCTACTAAAGCTGTCACTGTTTCATAACATGCAGACTTTTGCGATGTAGTATTCATGCAAGGCGACATTGCGGTTTGATTCTTAATTCAATCAATCGTGCAGCCTTATTGGATACCATTTGGATGTCTCAGAGGTCAAAGTCAGCAGCATTAGAGCATTTTGAATTATTTTCTCCTCATCGTGTACAGTAATTGCTACGTTTACAACTGTCACGTCAGCAATGCTTGTTTTTCATCATTAATGTAAAACTGACAAATAATAGATATGAAAGATTACATGTTCTGAGAAGTGTCAGCCTTTCTACATTATGTGGCTATGATTATTTCTGGATTGACTATTTAAATTCACAGTTTTTAAAGAGTGTTTGGTCTCCAAAAAACTCTAATATTATCACACTACTTTATCTCTGTGTGTAATTTCACAAAATCACTGTTCCTAGGAAGCTTTCTGCAGGAAACCTGTCACACTGCTTGCTTTATGTATCGCATATTGTTTTTTCCAGAGTGCAGTCCCTGCCCTATGCACCTGTGTGGTAGTCTACAACTAATTCAAGTGTGAACACACCCTAATGTGCCTAAACACACACACAAAGCACACAGCATCAGACTTGTTTACACAGAATAGATGGCTATTGAAATTCTCTGTTAGCTACACCTCACATGCTGGAAAATATTATACATAAAGGTCAGAATTAACACATTACCAAGGGCATAATTTGAATAAAATTGCACCTAATTAGCACCACAGTTGTGCAACATAACAGTTAAATTGTATTGCATTTAGATTTAAATGTATGTTCTTGGCAGATGCATGTGCAACGCATTTCCTGTGTTTGTTAGCATTCTTTCAGCATATAGAAAAAGATATGTCAATAACTTAGACAAAACCACAAACCCAATATGAACACAGAACCAATATTAGTGTACAGTAATTCTAGCTACATTTTGATCCCCAAGGTGAATTGAATACAAAGTCAACAAAAAGTTGGAATGCAGCAATAATCAGACAATATTGAAAATCTATTGCTCATTAGAAGAATATAAGAAAAGCTATTTCCAGTTAAAAGTTTACACACCGAATGATAAAAAATTAGTTTTTATGTGTCATCATCTTAAACTGAATAGACTGGATAGTGAAGGAAAAGAACCATGAAAAAAACATCCAGCTTTGAGGTGAATCACACCATTACATTACTTTGTTTTGAGGGGAAAAAAACAAGAACAAAAGACAAAAAGACAAAAGAATGAACTTCAATCCTATGAAGCATTATGAATGATGTAATTGAATAAAAAAGGATGGGAATATCTGAAACTATTGATTTTTGGATGTTGATTATAAGAACAAAAACAATATATTTTATGTTTGCTTCAAAATAATTCTGAGATGTATAAATATATAACTAGTTTGAGAGTGAAGGGTGACCGACTCGATCGCATCATTCACAGTGTGTCTTGGGAGTGGGCGGTTACTGCTGGGCACATTTTATGGGTTTTGTTGGCTGCAGTTCTCTGACTGGTGCACCTTTCTTTGCTGAACCATGGGTAAACATGTACAGTAGTTGTTCACCAAGAATTCCGCTGCTAATCACGATTTTTTAACAATGAAGTTGAAATTATGCAAATTGATGGCTTCAACAGAAGCATTTACCATCTATAAACAATCTGGGAGCTAATGGTATGTCTATCTTTAAAGTTTTATAAGTCATTATTAAAATATATATAATAATTAGTAGGTATACATTAGTAAATTCCATGTGCTCCCTTTGTTTTAACCTGATATTAGCATGATCTCATAGTGAAAACGTGACTGGGATGGATATTATCAAAGCATCATAAAGTTAATATGGATTTATGTTGCTAAAGATCATATGTTGTTCATGCGCTCTGAGTGGGTTTAACAAATAAAGAATTAGCCCTGCGTAAGGTGATGTTATGTCCAATTCGTACTAAATCTAATCTTAATAAAAAATGACTTTAACAACCCTTATATATCCACCTGAACAACCAAACATATTAACTAAATCTATATTTACAGTAAAGTGACCAATACATCACTCTCATGCATTGATTCTTTCAAAATGTGAGGATGTCAAAGGTGGGAAAGGACAGATGGATTTTTTGTTTTCTGTTTTACAGTAATGTCTCTTACTAAACCACATTCAAATATGTGCTGTGGTGACTCACCTGCTCTCATGTCACCTGATTACCTGAGAGAAATAGTTTCCCTTCTGTACATATCAATAAATCAATCATCTCTGATATACACTCACCTAAAGGATTATTAGGAACACCATACTAATACTGTGTTTGACCCCCTTTCGCCTTCAGAACTGCCTTAATTCTACGTGGCATTGATTCAACAAGGTGCTGAAAGCATTCTTTAGAAATGTTGGCCCATATTGATAGGATAGCATCTTGCAGTTGATGGAGATTTGTGGGATGCACATCCAGGGCACGAAGCTCCCGTTCCACCACATCCCAAAGATGCTCTATTGGGTTGAGATCTGGTGACTGTGGGGGCCATTGTAGTACAGTGAACTCATTGTCATGTTCAAGAAACCAATTTGAAATGATTCGAGCTTTGTGACATGGTGCATTATCCTGCTGGAAGTAGCCATCAGAGGATGGGTACATGGTGGCCATAAAGGGATGGACATGGTCAGAAACAATGCTCAGGTAGGCCGTGGCATTTAAACGATGCCCAATTGGCACTAAGGGGCCTAAAGTGTGCCAAGAAAACATCCCCCACACCATTACACCACCACCACCAGCCTGCACAGTGGTAACAAGGCATGATGGATCCATGTTCTCATTCTGTTTACGCCAAATTCTGACTCTACCATCTGAATGTCTCAACAGAAATCGAGACTCATCAGACCAGGCAACATTTTTCCAGTCTTCAACTGTCCAATTTTGGTGAGCTCTTGCAAATTGTAGCCTCTTTTTCCTATTTGTAGTGGAGATGAGTGGTACCCGGTGGGGTCTTCTGCTGTTGTAGCCCATCCGCCTCAAGGTTGTGCGTGTTGTGGCTTCACAAATGCTTTGCTGCATACCTCGGTTGTAACGAGTGGTTATTTCAGGCAAAGTTGCTCTTCTATCAGCTTGAATCAGTCGGCCCATTCTCCTGACCTCTAGCAAGGCATTTTCAGCCCACAGGACTGCCGCATACTGCATGTTTTTCCCTTTTCACACCATTCTTTGTAAACCCTAGAAATGGTTGTGCGTGAAAATCCCAGTAACTGAGCAGATTGTGAAATACTCAGACCGGCCCGTCTGGCACCAACAACCATGCCATGCTCAAAATTGCTTAAATCACCTTTCTTTCCCATTCTGACATTCAGTTTGGAGTTCAGGAGATTGTCTTGACCAGGACCACACCCCTAAATGCATTGAAGCAACTGCCATGTGATTGGTTGTTTAGATAATTGCATTAATGAGAAATTGAACAAGTGTTCCTAATAATCCTTTAGGTGAGTGTATGTATTTGCTTCTTTATCTCCCTGTCATTCTCCTCTCTTTCTTTTTTCTGCTATCTAGCATGATTGGGGTGTAGAAAGAAAGAAAGAAAGAAAGAAAGCCTCTCCTCTTTCTCCAGGAAAATTGACCAAATTATTGACATTGCACTATTGATTTAATAAATAGAATATTCTCTATAATAGCCACCTTCAACTCACTAGCAAAATCAAGCAAATCATGGTTCAAATCTAATAAAACTTTATGGCTATGCTATTGTTTGTATTATTACAATTAGTGTTGAGAAAAATATTTTGCCTTACTATGGATAAGGACAAATCCATTGAATATCTAATTTTAATTTAGCAGAACCTAGAGACACCCAGCTGAGAAATTAAAGAAAGGTTTTCTTTTTTAAAATGTGCCAGAGCGGAGAGGCTTGCAGTAGAAAATGTATATATATATATATATATATATATAGAGAGAGAGAGAGAGAGAGAGAGAGAGAGAGACTAGGCCAAACTAGGCAGATACCCCCTTAAATACATATTGAAAAACGATCCCTCAAATTTTGGACACACCTAAATTCAAGTTCCCCTAACACACTGCAACAAGAAGACCTTAAAACCCAAGAGATGAAGCCTAAAACCAGTCCCCTTTGTCAGCTGGCTCTGAAACTCACAAACCCACTAACAACTAACAAACACCAGTTTCAGACCAGCACTGCTGAACAAAACTAGATCAGAATAAACCAAATCATAAAAGAAAGCAAAAATTCAAATTTGGACCATTGGGAAAATGAAAGTAAAAACCAAAGCAAACTGGAATGTTATCGGACCCTAAACAGAACATATAATCTGGCAGAATATCTGCACACTGTAAGAGATCCAAAACAGAGACGGATCCTCACCAAATACAGAAAAAGGCCGACACAGACAAACATGGCTTCCAAAGGAAGAACGAGTCTGTGCTCACTGTGACACGGGTGAGGTCGAGACAGAGACACACTTTCTCCTTCACTGTGAGAAATTTACAGAGCTGAGAGAGAGATACCTCCACAAACTCTCAAACCTCATGCCACAGTTTTCCAGTTCAGCAGATACAGATCAGATGCTGGTGTTACTGGGGAGGACCATCATGCATCAGTTGCAGCTAAATTCATTTTTGAGCTGCACCTCATCAGAAACCAATTACTGCTTTAATGTACTTCATTCACTGTACTTTTATTTTCTTATGCTCATAATGTCATGTTAAATGCTTATTTTATTTTATATTGTATAGTGTATATTGTTATTATAGTTTTTATTTTATTTGATTCATTACCTGGCACCTTATTTTAATTCTATCTTTATTGCTATTTGTTACAATTTTATCATTATTATTTGTCTTGTCATTATCTGATTTGTGTATTAATGCTTTGGCAATATTGTATGTAAACACAATCATGCCAATAAAGTACTTTTAAATTGAAATTGAAATTGAAATTGAGAGAGAGAAAGGGGTGAGAAAGGAAGACAGTGAGACAAAGAGAGGAAGGAACATAGGAAGGTGGAGGTTGGTGTGAAGATGTGTGCTTTTCCATTATGAAGTGAGGAAGAACAGCAGCTTTAAATTGGTGGGGAATGGTCCAGAATGATGTTCCGGTGTTGTGCCAAAATCTGACTCACTGCCAGATTCTTATCCTCTGCTTTCTGGTTGGTCCCATTAGTCACATAAAGATACTAAGGAGTCAGAAATTGTCACGGCAAATTACATAAGCATTATGCTTCTGTTTAGTCTGGGGCAGGGTGGTGACTCGGGGTGGTATTAGCGTTCCCCCCATCTCAAAAATCCAAATTTAACCCCTGGTAAAAACAAAACATAGAGGGCCATTCCTACAGAAAACCTCAATCCATGGACACTGTAACATAAATAAATGCATATTTATCTATTTATTTATCATGCAGAAGACAAGTAAATGTTTAGCACCTATAGTACAGCTATAGTGTAGCTCTCTGGCCTAAAATAATGGGAAGAACTCAGATAACTCAGAAGTTATGAGACTGGTTTCACTGATGGCCCTAAAATGTACACCAAGGCTTATCACACACACACACACACACACACACACACACACTCACACATACAAGTATGCACAGCTTCTGCTGAGTGGTAGGGTCAGATTTTCTGCATAATAATTAAAATTGTTTCAAATTTAAGTTACATAAACAGGCTGTTAGCACTGTGATCACAATGAAGGAAGTCCCTTATTCTAGTATTGTTTGGCAGCAATTCAGATGCTATTCCCTTCATTCTCTTGCAGGAATCATAGTTTAGATTTTCAAGGTGATATTGATCAGCAATCCAGTCATGGTCTCTTTAGTTGGATCTCTAGAAAGGACTCATTGAAGAGCTTAATAACTTCACATACTGTTCAAAAACTGTATATTTCGAAATGTTCCATTGTGCACAGTATATAGCAACTAGACATTGTCAATTGATTAAAATCTACGAATGCACGCTTCGTAGATTATGATTATGCGAGTAGACAATCTCAGAATCTGTCTTCTGTTATGCTGTCAGCTTTTTTCCAATTTTGCCAAAAGTTCTCACTTGTCATTGATGTGGCTTTCTGTATTTAACTTTAGGGACGGAAAGGGGAGGTAAATTAATGTTGTTTATGTGAAGTTAGTGTAAAAGTAAATGTATCTTGTTTTAAGGATGTTTAGATGCTTTAACTGGAAAACAAGCCACATATTACTGCATAAAAAACTGCCGGACAATCATATCCTTACACAATTAAAGTCTCATTTATACTTTTGAGTAGTGGGTGTGTGTGTGTGTAATTTTTCGGCACATGCCTCCTATTTGCATGCTTTTGCAGCTAAAAGCATTTCTGTAAAGAAATCCCCAGCAACCAAACTTGTGTTTGTTTCTTTGTTTTGTTCTGTTGGCACTTTAGCCCTCCTGACAAAACCAATACTTCATTCATTTCCATCACATGTTCTCATGTGTTCATATCTTTTCTGACTATTTTATGATTCACCATCCAAGTGTCCTAAAGTGCTATTGCCCCCATACTATTATACACCAACAGTCTAAAGCAGATTTGAACCAACACTCGTGGTCCAAATGGCGCCACGGAGGCCCCACTTATTGTTTTGGATGGTGACTCACGGGGAAACAGCCACAAGATTTAATCATGAGTTTGTCTTCTCATTGCTAGTGTATCACAGTTACCATTGTGTGAGTACATAGGTATGTGTGTTTCTCTCCAAAGTGTAAAAAATTAAAAGCTCATTTAAGGGAAATAAACAGCATGCTACAAAGTGTAGGATGCATAGAAGGAAACTCATAAACACAAACACTAAAAAACAAACAAACAGTAAAAGATACTTACATGCACAAAGAACAACTGTTGCATTAAAAAAAAATGTAATTCTACTCGAATGAGTCATCCTCTCACTATTACGTAATGAGAGAGGTTAAATAAGTCCACGCATCTATTCCACCCCCTTTTTTCTTTCTCCCTCCCTAACATCTCTCATTTCCAGCTCTGTCTTTAACTGTCACTGTTCCTGAAATACTAGTACTCCAACGTTCTTTTGTTCCATCTTTCAGATGCGTGTTGCTATTATTCTCCCCTGCCCTCTTCATTTCTTTGCTTTGTCATGTGGTGTCTCTCCCTTTTGCCTTTATTTTCTTTTGTTTTCCAAAATTTTTCTTCCTCTCTACTTCTCTATAGTGCATCACTGAAATCAAAGAGTAAAACTAGTATACAACCAAACATCATCACCATGGGGACACAGTGGTTGAGCCCACCCCTCCACATCACATGCCTTACCGTGCGTTCAGACCAGAGGCGGTGAGAGCGTCAACTGCCAACAACGCTATCGAAAATTTGTGGACGCTCTGACGTATTTTAAATAGGCGGCAACGTTCGTTGAGAATGCTTGGTTTTGTGAACTATATTTAAAGGGGCCACAAAACATCCAGACATGTCGACCGGTATCTTATTGACGACATATCACAAGTAGCGTATATCCTCATGAAATATGTTAATATATTATTATATAAAATTATATAAACCATAATATCCACTTCATCAACTCACCTGGCACACCAACAATTTCAGACACCTTTGTCCACGCATCGTTTTTTTAATTTTATTTAGATCCCTGTAAGCAAACAGGGACAGATCAAATATTACGGGAAAACCCGCCACGGCAATAATCCGTTTCTCCTCCATTTTGTCTTCGGAACTAATGTTTGGTGGGAACCAGAGTTTACACGGTTGTGTTCTAGACTTCGCTAGAGCGGAGCACTTCTATATTCCAATAGGTTGCCGCTGAACCACGTCAAAGCTCATTACAATAATGTTGGCTGCACTTGAACTTTCCTCTGACGGCCACACCGCCCAAGACTCACCGTGCCGCACCATGAACGCACCATTACACTGTGTCACATCAATGCATGGCTTTTTAACTTGTTGTTCAATGATCCTACTCCTTTTCTCTCCATCATTCCTGCTTTGTCCCCCTGCTGAGTAATTTTTGTGACTAATATAGTATGGCTGTTGAGGAGATAAAAATGTTCCTTAACAGGCTTGCTACCATGCAATCAGACATTTTGTTGTTGTTGTTGATCTACCAACAATTGTTGCAGATAAGTCACTTTATTTTCTTTCTAACAAAGCATGCACAACATTTTTCTATGGTGATAGTGATAAAGTCTATTTTCTGCAGTTGTTAGTGTTTGCATTACTGTGTCTTAGTACTGCCTAGAATGGTAGAATGTATCTGTGCTCTGAAACAATGAGGACTGTATCGCTATGCTACACAAAGCCACAAGGGTCTGCAGAATTGCCTCATTATGATTACAACATAACTTATAATCTTCACTAATATAATCTTTTTCTGATTAATGACATGAATCTAGCAAGAGGTTTCATAACCTAATGATGGTATAAATTAATATCTTTAAAATAACACCCAAAAAGAATGCTGGTTCACACCACTTCCCATCTGTAATCTAAGTAGAACCTGCCTCACTGGCTTTCCTGTTTCATATCATTGACTGTTGCAAAAGATTGGTTTACATTTCTTTAAACTGAAGCCGTTTTACAGACCAGCCAACAGAGTTGCAACCTACTTGTATGAAAATGTAGGCCTAAAGATTTTAACAACTGGAGTTCCAACATATTTGATAGATATCCTGTCAACTACCAGTAACAGGGGTGAAAATTTCATCAAAATGTTGGGGGGGACAATAAACATAACAATTCTCAAGAGCAATTTTTGAAGGGGACACCAATAATACAGGCAAAATTGTACTTGCAAGGATACGTGTACACCGAGGAAAGCCGTACTACTATTATTAGTGTAGCATGGAGCTAAAACAGGCAATATGGTGTCTAAAATGTACATCACTTAATATCAACTTCTTGTTTATTAAACTTGTATAAAATCAAAATCACATTTGTTATCATGCTGATATCTGGAGAAAAACTGCACTCTTCGTGTGATATTATATTAGATTAACTATATTAAATGATATAAACCGACTAAATCACAGTGAAAGCATTAAAATCTAAATGCGCACCCGGACTAGTCTAATCTACAAGACTAACGTTACATCACGTAGTGTATGCGTACACTCTATGGGTGTGTGTGTGAGTGGGGATATACTACTGTATAAACAAGCTAGGTAAACAAATAGACTGTATTAAACAAGGGTAACGTTAAATGTTATAATCGCTAACATAGCAGACTGCATCAGTGACAAAAGTACATTGGTACACAAGTACACAATCATATATTTGTTTTTTGACATGATTTATTAATGACTCAGCATCATCTATATTAAAGAGAAAATAATCACTTCATCCGATGTTTAAAGTAAAAAAAATAACATTGACTTACAGGAGTTCCACAACTACTCAAAAACCGCCTATGACCAGTAACACCTTTTATAGTGTTAGATTATTTCAATGTGCCTTTAGCTTTGGTGGTTCCAATTTCACTAAAGTAACTGCAATTGTGTTTCACAGAAACACCCAAATGAAATCTGCCAATCAGGGGCAGGTATTTTCAATGGATTTGCCCAGGGGCCTAAGTCTATGATTTTGGTTTAACAAGCTTAGTTAAAGACTTTCACAAGAACTAGAGAAGCCAAGCCCACCTGCTTCTTTTTTGCAACTCGAAACTGAGTTAACAATAATTTCTATGGTTTAACTGAATTAACAATGAGAATGAGAGAGAAAAGGACAGAGTGAGAGAGAAAGAGAGAGAGGGGGGTGAATATGGGTGTTAAGGGGATGGTGGGAGGGGCTACATTAGAGGGTGTGGCATTCTCTGCATAAAATACTCAGTCTGTCTCTTCGCCCTTACTCCCTCAGTATCACTCTATTTTACTTCTTTGCTTGCTGTGAACTCCACACAAATACAAGGTGAGTAAATGCCAGGTGTTGTATTGCTACTAACTGATTTGTAATGAGGTTCAGACTTCATATGAAGAGAAACAAGTGTTGCATGCAACTTTGATCAGGGTGAATTGTTTGAATGTCTGACAATTTTGATTTTACAGCTGCTGTATTTAAGAGTGTGGTGGGTTTAAAAGTTCATAAATGTCTATCTTTCTTTCCTGATTTTGGTTTAGTGCTTTGTTCAGTTCATATTTCAACAGAGCCCTCAAACCCCTCTCATCATGCATAAACAATCTATGTCTGTCTATTTTATTTATTTTCTTCCCAATTGCACATCTTTCTCATCCTTCTTGATTGGTAGATGAACTTGAGATTAGGCTCATGTTCAGACAAATGCCAAATTTTGCAGAGTTGGTGTCATGGAAAGACAGAGAGTTGACAGTTGGTGGTGGATTCATTTAATGGAAGAAATTATTGGACATTTTTTGTATTCTTAACTATCAGTGGTCGAGCTGTTTTCTGTCTTTCCTGTCTCTCTTCAAATCGTGAATCCACTATCTTAATTAGAGGGTGTGCTCTGCATGTTGGCTGTAATCCACTTCTGCTTTAAATGCTTTAGCTCTCCTTTTCTTAAACTCCCACTCTGTCTTTCACCTCCTCAGACAATTTTATCCTTTCAATCTTCTTCCCTCCTTCTACTGTTCCTTTTGTTTGACTCCATGTTGCACAGAGGGGTGTAACCAGTTCTGTATTTTATGCTGTCGCAAGGCATGACATTATATACTGTGTATGTGTTTGTACTTTTGCCATCTCCACGACCATCTCCTATAATAATTATGAAGGATAAATGCATATTAGATTCATATTAATTCAGATGTTGTGGTCACATTCCCTTATTTTTGGTAAAAACAAAAACTACAATTATTTATATGACACACCTACTTTGTGTCACACTAATGTAGAGGAATATAAACACTGCTTAACAACTCTCTCTCTCTCTCTCTCTCTCTCTCTCTCATTTTTGATAGTCACAATGTCTAAAGTTCAGCAGGGCATGGTAATGCTGATTGAGGCCTTTCATAAGTACTCAGGGAAAGAGGGAGACAAAAATACCCTAACAAAAGCCGAGCTCAAAGACATGCTCACTGCAGAGTTAGGCGATTTCCTGGGGGTGAGTTGTTGAGTAACTCTTCCATTCACTGATCAGCTAAAAAATGGTTTCTCTTTTCCTTATTGCTGGCCATTTTAAATAAATTGTTATTTTAGTTTATACCATTTTAGTTTACGTTTTGAAAAACATAAAAGATACTTTTGAATTGTTATATACAGGGGCGTGTCTAGAGCATTTTCAGTGGGGGGGCTATGCTGGGGCACTGCCTCCAAAGGGGTGACCGCCAGTGACCAAAAAAAAAAGCTAAATTCTACAGTATATCACGTAAATCCTATTGATTTTATTATTTTTTTAACTTGAATAAAGTTACTTGTAAACAAATGTAGTAATAAAGCACATTTTTGATTAATTTAGTTTTTTGTCATCCCTGTATATATCCATTAAGTTAAATTTGATGTTTTTTTGGAACATTCTGTGCATATTGTCATTTGGTGGTGTATGTGGTCACTGTCACAAAATAAACTGATACAAAATATGCAAATCACCATGACAGTGTTTATTGTTTGATAGCGCCCAGCGTATTTTACTTTTATTGTGTTTTATTAAACTTTGACTGAACATTGGATTGAAATCAACCACGACCAACGCGAGCAGAGCCTGACGGGGTAAAAACATTGATCTGAGAAAACCATACAAACATATTAAACCATACATAAAGGTTACCTACCAGCTCTTTGTTTGGTGTCTTGACTTCCCACACTTGAAGTAAAAGTCCAAGTCCGCGACGACCGTTGTTTCTCTGGCGCTGCACTTCTTTGAATCACGAACTTCAGTAGAGTCTATAAACTGATTGGCCGTAAAATGAACCAATCACAAGACATCTTATAGGGGGGGCACCTGGGGTGGCCAATCGAATTTCAGGGGGGGGCGGTGCCACCACGTAGACCCGCCCCTGGTTATAAAGGATAACTACAGTCTATTTAAGGCATATTTTTCTAATTAATTGTACAGGTCTAGGGTGAAGTTTGTGAGCTAATAGTGATGTAAATTTGTGCCATTTAGCATAATGTGTAACAATACATAAATCTAATAGCAGTTATATCACAATATCAACATGCTAACTTTTACATTGGATTAAAATTTTGTGTATGTTATGTTTGTTGCAGAAAACCAGTGATAAGGCAGCTCTCGACAAGATTTTTAAGGACCTGGATGCGAATGCTGATGGTACTGTGGACTTTCAGGAGTATGTCACCTTGGTTGCCTGCATCACTATGATCTGCCACGAGTTTTTTACTGAGGGAAAATAAATGATTCATTAATGGTTAACCTTAAATTTAATCTAAAAAGTTTTGTTTGTAAAGAGATGGTATCTGAAAAAAAAGAATAAAACATTTTAATGTTTTGAATTAAACACTTTATTCTTTTGAAATGTTGGTGTGAGTGTTCTTGACTGTACGTGTTAGTTTATGGGTGTTTCTGTGGTTACAGTTTTAAGGGTTAATTACACACAAAGGTATCTGCAACCTTTTGACTTGCTTGAGAGAAAAGTAATTCCTCTGGCCAAATTAGAAATGTGTTTCCTGCTGTGGTGAGATTTGCCTACCATCAATATTATCAACATAATACTCACATAATTACAATGAAGTGTTAAAGTAAAGATCACATAAATGCATAAAGTGCTATATGGCATGGACTCAGAGAGAGAGAGAGAGAGAGAGAGAGAGAGAGAGAGAGAGAGAGAGAGACAAGCATATAGGCAAAACTGAAACTCATATATCTTGTAGAAGGTAAAAAAAGAGAGATACATGTGTTTGGTGACAAAGACTTGTGGTAAAAACACAAAAACAAGAGAGAGAGGAGTTTATTTTTGTTGTAGACATTAAAATAAGAGCTGTTCACAGACCAACACAGATTTAAAAATATATACAGTCTTTGCGTATCATTCTTGAAGCCCAGCCCATAGCCTCAGAACTCTGACTACGGTGTGGTATGCTGCTGAGCGACAGTGCCAAGTAATGCTGAGGCCAAATTATTGTGTTCTTTCCCACTCTTCAGCAGCCTTGATGGAAATATGACCATCGTAATCTTTTCTTGAATTACTTAAGGTAACAACATGAAAGCATTGTTTAGAACAATGCTGAAGTAATGGACATATCAAATAATAATTATTAAGTGTAAGCATTTTTTTTGTGTGTGTGTTGGTGTGCCCTTTCTCCTTAGTTTTTGTCTCCTGGCACTTAATTTTGACATGTTATGTTGTTTTTTAACAGAACTGCAGTGCTCAATTACTATTTTTTGACCTGTCACTGTAGAAATTACTAATGTATTTAGTACAGTATGTCTAATTATAACTATAATTAATAATTTATTATATTCTAAAATAAACCGATTCTATTCTGATCCTATTAATAAACACTCATCGACCACTTTATTATGAACACCTGCACACCTAGCACATTCATGTGATAATTTAAACAGCCAATCATGTGACAGCAGTGCAATGCATAAAGTCATTCAGATGCAGGCCAGCAGCTTCAGTTTATTTTCACATCAACCATCAGAATGTGGAATAAAATGTATCTGAGTGATTTAGACAGTGGCATGATTTATGGTGCCAGACGGGCTGGTTTGAGCACTTCTGTAACTGCTGATCTCCTGAGATTTTTAAACACAACAGTCTCTAGAATTTACTCCAAATGGTGCTAAAAACAAAAAACATCTAGTGAGTGGAAGTTCTGCAGACGGAAACACCTTGTTGATTAGAGATATCAATGGTGAATAACCAGACTGGTTTGAGCTGACAGAAAGGCTACGGTAACTCAGATAGCCTTTAATAGTATTGAGCAGAATAGCATCTCAGAATGCAGAACATGCAACCTTGAGGTGGATGGGCTACAAAAGCAGAAGAACATGTCGGGCACATTATTAGGACCATAATGTTCCTAATAAAGTGGCCGGTGAGTGTACAGTACTGTGCATAAGTCTTAGTGTGGCAGCGGGGGCGTGGTCAAGCACCCGTCTGGGAGAGAAAGCGGTAAGGGTGCTTGCACCTGAGCTAAATTATGTTTAACACCTGTCTCTAATTTCAGTGAGCACGGAGAGAGCGGCTTAAAAGCAGCCACAGAGCCACCAGGAGAGAGAGAACCTGACAAGCCGACCCAATGCGCTTGTAATTATTGTGTGTTATTTGTAAATTAGATATTTTCTAGATATTTGTAAATATTAGAAAAAAATTTAATTAAAGCCTTACCTGCATTTCCAAAGCCCTGTTTCCTGTGTCCTCCTTCTCTCCTTGAAGTCGAGTCTCACACTGTTGCCGAAAGCCGGGATCAATATTGTCCAAGTCATGGAAGGAAGTCGCCCCGTAGAGTCCTCCCAGCTGGCGGAGGTCCTCCAGTCCCTTGCGGCAATACATCAGAGACACCAACAGTCCCTGCTTGAGCTTCGGCAGGACCAGGATCGTCGGTTCTTTGAGATCATGCGGGCTCAAGCAGAGGACCGGCATGCGATCCGGAGTCTTCTCAGCCAGGAGGCCGCTCCAGCCACAGCCGTGACCCCGGACACCCGCGCCTCTTTGCCCCCACCTGCGTTATAGAAGATGGGGCGGCGGACGATCCAGAAGTGTTCCTGGACCTCTTTGAATGCACCGGCGAGATTTGGGGCTGGCGGAGCGACCAATGGGCAGCTTGCCTCGTTCCTCTTTTGTCCGGGGAAGCCCAATTTGTGGCTCAACAACTGCCGGCAACGAGCCTCCTGGCCTATACAGACCTGAAGAGAGCCATCCTGCAACGGGTTGGTCGGAGCCCGGAAGAGAACCGTCAACTCTTGAGAAGACCGACCGCCCGTTCGCCTTTGCCCAAAGGCTCTGGGACGCCTGCCGGAGGTGGCTGCTAGTGGAGGACTGCGATGTCGAGGGACTCATTGACCAGGTGGTGCTGGAGCAGTTTGTGCGACGCTTGCCCAGAAGAACGGAGGAGTGGGTCCAGTGCCACCGCCCGGCAGCCGTCTGGCTCGCGGAGGACCACATGGCAGCGATTCCGAAGGGCGCTCTCTCTTTCTCTTCCCCCTTCCCCTGTTCCCTCCCCCTCCCCTTTGCCCTCTCGTTCTGCTCTCTCTTCAGGGCTTGTTCCTGCCCCGCGCAGGCGAGGAGGTTTTCAGATACCAGCTTCCCGGCCATGGGAGTCTACACATTCCCCTTCCCCGTCCTTCAGCCGCCCTCCCCCTCAGGTGGGGGCGCCCGCCGACGCAGGTACGGGTGTAGCGCCTGGGCCGGCATGTTGGAGATGCAGAGACCCGGGCCACTTCCGGGATCAGTGTCCGCTGATGGAGGTGGGGACGGTGGTGCGGGTCCCCGATATCTAGCAGGCTGCCCCCTATCAGGCTGGAGCAGATTCCGGTAAGAATCAAGGGGGGTACTTACCATGCATTGCTGGATACAGGGTGTAATCAGACCACCATCCACCAACGCTTGGTTCAACCCGGGGCTTTGGGCACAGCTAAACTGGTGAGGGTGAGGTGTGTGCATGGGGATGTTCACAAGTATCCTATGGTGACCTTGGTGATCAAATTCCGGGGGGAAAAACATAGAATGGAGGCAGCGGTTAGCTCCCGCCTCACTCATCCGCTGATTTTGGGGACCGATTGGCCGGGTTTTAGAAATGTATTAGAGGGAATTTGCGTGGATGGGTCCTGCACTAAAATAAGGAGATGTGTGATGTGCAATGCTTTTGCAGGGGAGGCGGAGCCGGGGCCGTCCTCGACCGCTTCAAGAATGACGGAATGGCTACCGTCCCTCCTAGGAGAAAGGAAGACACTGCTCCATCTAATAGCCCGTTTCTATTGGCCAGGCATTGGCGGCGACGTCCGCAGGTGGTGTGCGGCGTGCCGCGAATGTCAGCTGGTATGCCCACCGGCCACCACAAAAGCGCCCCCTTCCACTGATCGAGGTCCCCTTTGAAAGAATTGGGGATGGACCTCGTCGGGCCATTAGAACGGACAGCACGCAGGCATCACTTTGTATTAGTCCTGGTGGATTATGCAACGCGATATCCGGAAGCAGTGCCCCTAAGCAACATCTCAGCACGTAGTGTTGCAGGGGCACTCTTCAAGATAATCTCCTGGGTGGGGATTCCGAAAGAAATCCTCACCTATCAGGGCACGACGTTTATGTCACGTACACTTCACGAGCTTTACGAACTGTTGGGCATTAAGTCAATTCGCTCTAGCGTGTACCATCCGCAGACCGATGGCCTAGTGGGACGATTTAATAAAACGCTCAAATATATGATTCGTAAGTTCGTACACGAAGACGCTCGGAATTGGGATAAGTGGCTCGACCCCCTGTTATTCGCAGTACGAGAGGTCCCGCAAGCCTCCACGGGGTTTTCCCCGTTTGAGTTGCTGTATGGGCGGCGCCCACGCGGAGTGCTTGAAGTCATCCGCAAATCTTGGGAGGAGTGACCTTCGAATAGTAAGAATGAAATTCAGTACGTTCTTGATCTTCGAGCAAAACTCCACACACTGGGGCAATTAACAAAAATAAATAACGTATGGAATTCCTGAGCATGAAAAAGGCAGCGATATGGTGAAATTCCTAGATGAGCTCTTCCTGAGTCTGCTTGACATAACAGGCCATAAGCTGAAAATCGAGCAAGCTCACAGAGTCCTGACTCGCAGATCTGCTGAGGGAAACAGACCTGATCAATTTTTGAGATCACCCGATTAAGATCTTGTGTTGCGTGTTTCTCATGTGAATGGATTGACTCTCTGAACATACACTCGATTGTCTGAGGAAGCTGGGCGCCATTTTTGTTTCTGTTTGTGTTGGTTCTGCCTAGCGGCTGGAGTTTGTTTTGTGGAATAAAACTTTTCCTTCAATAAACTTTTGCATTGACAGAGGATCGCTTTTACACTGTGTTCCTGGCCAGATTGAGAGTGGATGCTGGGAATGGCCGCAAAATATCTACATGCCCACACAAAGGATGTATTTTATAAAGTTGACGGACTGAGTAAGTCATGGTGTATTTATTTATAGTGAATTTGACTCTTGACCATCTGAGGAACCAGGATGCCTGTTTTGTTTCTTCTTTCTTCTTTTTTTTGTGGAGTATTTTTGTGAGACATTGGAATGATTACGTCATCTGCTGCACTCAAACAGCCAGCTCACTGAACACTTGTCTCTCTGTCCGAGGAAACTGAACGGCTTTATATTGGTTGGAATTTGTTTTGTAGAGGAACATACCTTTGAGACAGTTCTGTGAATGAATTTACACATTCATTGAGTTTATTCTGCCTATTGGCTGGGGTTTGTTTTACAAAGTATTTTCTGTTATGTAATTTTGTTCTACAAAATTTGTGCAATACGATGGCAAAGTTGTCGCGGGGGCTCTCATAGGCGTACACGGACCTTTTGAGTTTAGAGGGATTGACGATGTCGTGCGCGGGGTTAATGCGCACATTTTTTTTTGTTTGTTTGGTTCGGGGGGAGGGGGGGATGTGGTCTGTATAATCTTGTTTTTGACACACAATTTATTTTGTCTATTATATCAAAATGTCAAATGTTAATATGAGTGGGATATCTTTCTCCACATGGAATGTGAATCGGTTGGGGCAACCCATAAAAAGAAGGAAGGTTATTTATTTTCTTAAGTGTAAGAAATGTGATATAGTGTTTCTTCAAGAATCACATCTTTCCTCGCGGGAAGTTGAAAAATGTTGGAAGATATTGGGTGGACATTTTTTCTTTAGTTCTGGCTCAAGTAAGAGCAGGGGAACCATTACATTGATAAGTAAGCAGCTACAATTCAAATCTCTCAAACAGATTAAAGATAAATTATGGAGAATCATTATTGTTTTAGCAGAAATTCTGGGGCAAAGGTTGGTTTTGGCTAATATTTACGTGTCTAACGTTGATGATCAGGGCTTTTTTATTGATCTTGAAGGAATGTTGCACGCTGCTGGCACCCCTCATGATATAATATTGGGAGGAGACTTTCATCTTTTAATGGACTCAGTCCTTGATGAGACCTAAGATGAGACCAAGCCCAGAGAAGTCGGCAGCACTTCTGGACAGTGTTGATGTATGGCATCTACTTTGCATAGTAAAGTCTTAGCTTGCACCTGTGGATGCAGCAGTGAATGGTCTTGACTAACAAAGGTTTACTAAAATAATCCCAAGCCCATGTTCATGATAGCATTACAGATGCATGATGTTTTTTAAGATCATGTCTCAATCCCTCAATTATGTCTGAGGGATCAGATATTACACACATTCAGAAGTGGTTTTCTTCTTGCCCTTTACGCACAGTGATTTGACAATATTCCTTGACTCTTTGAACTATATTGTGCACTGTAGAGGGTAAAATGCCCAAATCCTTCCAATTTGTCTTTGGGGAACATTGTTCTCAAAGTAATGGATTATTTGCTGAAGCATCTGTTGGCAAATGGACAAATTTCGATGTGTACCCTTCCCTCAGTAAAATCTGCTGGTGGTGAAATGTTTACCTCGGACATTGATATTAATAATGCCTTTAAAGAATTCTATTTTATAGTTCCACGTCTTTGTCTACTGCTGAAGATATTAGAAACTTTGTGGAACCATTTGAACTCCCTAAATTGAAGACTGAGCAAAACATTTTCTTGATTCTTAGATAAACTTGGAGGAGCTTGACGAGCACTGCCTACCGGCAATGCTCCGGGGCCAGATGGCTTTGCAGCTAATTTTATCAGATCTAATGCTACAGAACTGGCTCCACTTTTGTTAGAAGTTTATATGGAATCAATAAAGCATGGAAAGCTTCCTCCAACCATGACACAAGCACATATCAGTCTGATTTTTAAAAAGGACAAAGATCCAAGTGAGTGTAAGAATTACCGTCCAATTTCCCTGATCCAGCTAGATGTAAAACTTTTGTCAAAAATTATGGCTAATCCATTAAGTTATGACATCTCTTATACAAATAGATTAGGTGAGTTTATTCGGGGCCGCAGATCTTCTGACAATATTAGGCGTCTTATCAATATCATGTGGACAGTGACGAACAATCAGACTCCGGTCACGTTCATCTCACTTGACGCCGAAAAGGCCTTTGATATTGAAGGATGGGATTATCTCTTTTAGATTTTGGAAATATGGTTCGGAAATATAAAGTAACTTAATCCATCCAATACAAATAAACACCCTGTAGTGGCGGTACAAACAAATGGGTTAATATCAGATTATTTTACTCTGAATAGAGGCACTCGGCAGGGTTGCCCTCTTTCCTCATTATTGTTCTGTCTTGCCCTGGAACCATTAGCAGCCGCGATTAGAAAGGAGGATGATTTTCCAGGAGTGACAGCGGGAGGTGTGGCGCATCAGCATTTACTTTATGCAAATGATATTTTAATATTTGTCTCCGACCCCACTTGATCTATGCCTTTTCTCCACAGAATTATCAATTCCATTTCTACATTTTCTAAATTTTAGAGTTAATTGGTCTAAATCCGATCATTGGCTCTGACTGTTTACTGCCTGGTAACAGCTTTTCCGCCTGGCACCTTTCAATGGCCCAAACAGGACATTAAGTATTTGGATATTTTATTCCCAGCAAATTAATGTGATTTAGTCAGAATTAATTTTGACCTACCCAATATTTTGTTTTATTATTATGCATTTGGTCTCAGACATTTGGCTCATTGGTCACTTCCACCTGAGAGAGCCCCTCCCTGGTTTCGTATTGAACAGGAAGTCTTTGCCCCTATTTTGCCATTGCAAAGCTTTTCAATCATGCTAACCGGAGAGGTAAAGTTACAGTATGGACAAAAGTGTCCAGAGTGTTTGATTCGGTTAATTAAACTCTAAATTACATATTAATAAGTCCCCTTTCTGTTGGTCAGAGTGGTTTGGGAGGGGGGTTACTACACTCTATGACCTATATGAGTGTGGAGTGTTGAGATTTTTTGATAATTTGATTCAACATTTTAAGATTCCTAGATCCCAATTCTTTAGGTCCTTACAGCTGCGCCTCCTGCATTGTACTATTTTTGGGAGTGTGTACACCCCCCTAAAGCGGCAGATACTCTGGGAGAGGTGATTACTGCTTTTGGAAAAGGCCATGAAGCCTCTGTGTATTACTCCCTGTTAATTCAGTGTCTAGGATCCTAATTAAAGGGAGTAATGTGAATAATTTATTCTGTTTTTTATGTTGTGTTTGTATGTTTAATCTTTGGAATAAAAAATAGTTTTTCACAAGTGCCTAAAACTTTTGCATAGTTTTGTATCAATATAATCTATATATATATATATCTATAGTATATATATATATATATATATATATATATATATATATATATATATATATAGTTGAAGTCATAAGATTACATACACCTTAGCCAAATACATTTAAACTCAGTTTTCCACAATTCCTGACATTTATTCATATAAAACATTCCCTGTCTTTGGTCAGATATGGGGATTTTCCACTGCACACATGGTACTTTTTGGGGGTTTTCCACCGTGGATAGTACCTGATACTTTTTTAATAACACCTCGGTGGAGGTTTCAAGTGAGCTGAGCCGATACTAAATGTGATGTCAAAATCCTGCAGATCACTGATTGGTCAGGGAGAATCGTCACTACCAGCTTCACTGGATTTCCGACACACAACATCAACCCGCTAGTTTTAAAGTTAGCAACAGCGATAACAGTATCATTTGTTCACGCGACTTTTGAATTATGGAAAAAGAAACGGCTGTGCACAAAACCTCGCCGTGGTCAATAAACGAGGAGCAGATGGTCCACTCATTAGCAATGAGCAAAACGAAAAGTCTCTCAGGAAGTGTATCAGCTGTTGGCCCCACACAGCTACCACCAGACCACCCCCATGCTTCATGGTTGGGATGGTGTTCTTCGGCTTGCAAGCCTCATCCTGTTTCCTCCAAATATAACGATGTTCTTTATGGCCAAACAGTCACATTTTTGTTTTATTAGACCAGAAAACATTTCTCCAAAGTAATATATTTTCCCCCATATGCACTTGCAAGCTGTAGTCTTGCTTTTTTATGGTGGCTTCTTCCTTGCTGAGCAGCCTTTCAGTTTGTGTCGATATAGGACTTTTTTACTGTGGATATAGATACTTGCCTAACTGTTTCCTCCAGCATCTTAACAAGGTCCTTTGCTGTTGTTCTGGGATTGATTTGCACTTTTCGCACCAAACTACGTTACTCTCTAGGAGACAGAATGCGTCTCCTTTCTGAGCAGTATGAGGGCTGCATGGTCTAATGGTGTTTATACTAGTGTACTGTTGTTTGTACAGATGAACGTGGTACCTTCAGGCATTTGGAAATTGCTCCCAAGGATGAACCAGACTTGTGAAGGTCCACAATTATCTTTCTGAGGTCTTTGCTGATTTCTTTTGATTTTCCCATGATGTAAAGCAAAGAGGCACTGAGTTTCAAGGTAGGCCTTAAAATACATCCACAGGTACACCTCCAATTGACTCCAATTAGCCTATCAGAAGCTAAATTATGCTTGACATCATTATCTGGAATTTTCCAAGCTGCTTAAAGGCACAGTTAACTTAGTGTATGTAAACATCTGACCCACTGGTATACCACTATTGTGATATAGTCAATTAAAAGTGAAACAATCTGTCTGTGTAAACAATTGTTGGACAAATAACTCATGTTTTGCACAAAGTAGATGTCCTAAATGACTAACATCCACTAATGGCTAACGACTAAACGTTTGCTAATACAAAATCTGTGGAGTGATTAAAACATTTGTTTTCATAACTTCAACCTAAGTGTATGTAATCTTCTGTATGTATGTATGTATGTATATGAAAGCATAGATTTTTAAACTGGATTACTTTTATGCTGCCTTTATGTGATTTTTGGAGCTTCAAAGTTCTAGCGAGCATTCAATGGCATTTTATGAACCTGGAGAGCTGAAATATTCTTATACAAATATTCATTTGTATTCTGCAAAAGAAAGAAAACCGTGTTCCTGGAATGGCATGAGGGTTAGTAAATTCAGTTAATTTTTCTATGATTGGGAGGGGATATATATATATATATATTTTTATTTATTTATTTATTTATTTATTTATTTTTTCCTTCGGTTTAAAAAGCAAGATATGAATCCCAAATTCAGTGATCAGAAAAGTGGCAAGAAACATTAAAGCTATGTTTGATGGAGCGTATTTTCGAATAAATGTCTCCATCTTCTGGTGGCCATGATAAAGACTTGTGCCAAGCTATGTGCACGTTGAGGCCACGTGAACAGGAGGTCACGGGACTGATCCAACAGGTGACAAGTGTCGACTGACTGAGATGACTGGCTGATGCACCACCTGTGCCCCCTACTGTGCCAACTTCCAGTGCTTAAGCCTCTGCTCATTGTTGTGAGCGTCGCTCCTCTGCCTTCCTTTGTTTTTGGAGGGCGACTGCTCAGGGGCGGATCTAGAAAAATATTTATGGGGTGGCGAGAGGGGGGCAGGAATTTTTGAGGGGTGGCAACATATGGCAGACTTATATATACTTAATTTAATCACGTTTATCACAGTTTGATGAGAAATAGTATGTACACACTACAAAAGGGCACAGGCTGCCATTTACAAACTCATACAGACAAACTTAATCTCATGCAATCAATTTCTTGCATTTGAGGTTTCATGTGAAACAGTTCATATTAGGAATAAGTGACCATACAATGTGATCTCACTTAATAGGGGATAGAAGTATGATTGAAGTAAGGGCATTATCACTGGAAAGGCATTAATTCTCTTGCCGCTCTGGCGTCATCTCGTGCTGCATTCGGTGCAGTCGGACGTTGGAGATTCACGCTCGTAAATTGTCAAATTGGCCATACCTTTTAATTCTTTGCTGCCAATTGGGGTGGTAGATCCGCCCCTGCGACTGCTTCCAACTAGCCAGTAGCGTCCTTCACGACTCTCCTCTAAAGTGGCCGATCTTGACACTGCTGGTACCAGTCATCGGCAAGTCCACTCAGCTCCACATCCTCCTGTACCACATCACTCCATCTCTTCTCCAGCCCGTACCGCACCCGCTTAGCCCGCTTTATCCGGCCGAACAAAAACTGTTTAGGCATGCGGTGGTCCACATCTTTCAAAGATTTGTGAGCACCTCACACAATCCAGCCTGGTTAAACCCAGGATGGATCTTTGGCAGGCCAGCTTAAATGTTTCTAACGGGCAAAGATGTTCCATTAGGGGGGGGGGGTCCACGTTTCGCAAGCGTAGAGAAGGGAGAGAATGACCGTGGCCGAGAATACCTGAAGCACATACGCACACAAAACCTAACAAATATAAACTATACGCTTTTAAGCAAAAGTTTATACAGCTCTTACATAGGCATAAAGAACTTTGTTGTTTACCTCCAATTTCACTTGGCTCTCTTGATCTTTATGTAAATTTTTAAGTATCTTTCTTGGAAACGAATCTTCATTATTGCCTTAAATAGTCTATTAACTTCTGCTTTCAAAGACTAAATTCACATATGTTGGTCTGTCTTTTAAGGAAGACCATTACAATTTTCCTTGCATGAAGCTAAAGTATTAAACCCTGTTTTAATTATTTTAGATTTAAGGATTTTTAATGACTCGTTGATAACTTTGACCAAAAACATCTCTTCTGTCAGAAAAGTAATTTAGTTTAATACAATTTTGATATTGTACAATTATAAACTAAATGAAATTATGGATTTAATTTTCTTAAGCAAAAAAAAATTTATATATGTTAATTTATGGAGAATTTGATACTATTGTAATTTCCCCATAAATAACTTTTAGATATTGTGTTCCGTTTCTGCAAAATAATAAAAAAGATTACTTCGTTACTTCCGCATTACATGTCCCATGGTGCACTGGTTTGTTGTTGTTGTTCTTCTACTGTTTATTGGCGGTTGGCAAAACAACTTTGGAGCATTACCGCCACCAACTGGACGAGTGTGGTGCATCAACGTATAGGAGTAAATGATTTAAAAAAAAAAGAATAATAATTATAATAATAAATATATACATATATATTACATGAAATTATGCACACCATAACATTTTCTTGTCCAACCCAGTTGCTTTAAGATATTTTAAAATACATTGTATGCTTTTCCTTACCCTCCAGAATGATTAAGCAGGCTAAGAAAATTAAATGTGGTGTCACCTATTTCTCTTAATATTTTAATAACGCTGCTCTTTCAGTCCCATATTCACTACACTTTAACAGTATGCTCAACTGTCTCTTCTTGACCAATTTAAATGTCTGCTCTTAATTGATCTATTCCATGCTTCTTGTCATTTGTTAGTAATGTATGCTTTAATTCTTCCTTTGATTTCAGCCTTGTTCAATGATAATTGTTTATCTATTTCTGTGTGTTTTAGTGCCTGTTTTGCCAGATTGTCAAACATTTAATTGCCCTCCATCCCACATGAGCTGGAACCCACAAAAATTACATTAATACCTGCATATTATGAATTCTTAACAGACTTGCAATTATCTAATGGGTAATATCCTGCCTTACTGACTTTTGTTCACTTGTCAATGCTACGAAGGAGTCTGTGCATAGACTCCTTCGTAATATTTAATAGTTCAGCCTTACACTTGAAGGCTGAACATCTTCAACCCATTGAAGGGCTAACTGAATAGCAATTAATTCAGCTGAAACACGTGATCAGTTGTTCTTTCCTTAATACTGTACTGAATTTTGAGTGTATGCATAGCAGCAGCTGTGTGACCAGAAGAGGGATCTTTAGATCCATCAGTAAAAATATGCAGCATTGAAGCATATCCCTGATCTAGGTGTTGATGGAAAATAAGCTTCTTAGGGACACATTTATTATATTTGTTCTTAATATTATTTTGCAGCTGAAGATCGATTATTGGCATAGGATATAGCCATGGTGGCACATTTGGTATTACCACAGAAGGGCTGACTACATACTCTGTCATTTCCATTATCTGAGCAACTCTGTTAGCAGACCATCCAAAACTCATAATCTTTCCATTTCCATGCTCTCAACATTCTTCCAAGACCAATTTAGATCGTTCTTTTAAATTAATCCATGTCTATAAAGATATAACGGTTCTTCCCCCATTTCCTCCTGCAAGTCTGGAATTGGGGACTAAATTGATTCCATCTTTTAATTATAGTTGCTAATGCATAACCATAAATTATACTTAGTCAATTGATGACCTGATTACTGCACAATATATTCTTTTTAATGATATTCTAGCTACCCATTCAACTCCTGCCAAACATCTTAATATATTTATGGTCTTTATACACTTTTCTACCAGATTCTTAGCATGTATTCTAAATGTTAATCTAGATTCCAACCATATACCCAGGCATTTTATTACTGGGTCTTGTTCTAGTACTTGATTATATAATTTCAGTTTAATCTTTGGGGCAGTTCTTTTTTGTGAAGTACATCACTTGAGTTTTAGTCACTTACAAGCAGAAACTCCACTTATTAGCCCATTTCTCTACTTCAGCCACTGCTGCCTGCACTCTATTCAACATAAGTTATATTACTGTAACGCTTGGTACTTGAAGAGGAAGAGAGGAGATGCAGGAGTAGATCCTTTATATCTTTTAATAATAGACACAGGAGTGGAACAAAATATAGAGATTAACATAATAAACATAACACAACGTAACACTTTAAGGACTGACCATGGATAAACAAAACAGAAGTGTAATTATGCAAACAAGGGCTGATGATGGAATGGAGGACAGGTGAGTAGGAAACAGATGGAAGTGATGAGGGTTGTGAATTCTGGAAAATGTAGTCAGGGGACAAACTTCAAAATAAGAGTCCTTGAAAAGCATCAGGGAGACGTCATACGTCCTTTTTTCCATATTGCCCCATAATCAGCATACAGTGATCTTCCAATGTCTACTTTAAGATTATTTAAAACATAATTTATCATTATATTACATAAACTGAACTACAAACACTTCCCTGAGGAGTTTTGTATAAACTTGGAATATTATGATCCTAACATGTCCCATTTTTCTAATAAAAAATCCATAACCCAGTAAAACATTTTCACTCAAATTCCCATATTTTTAAGTTATTCTTTCCATAACATATCATATGTATTTTCTATGTCAAAGAGCTCACCTACCACCGTCTCTTTATCAGCTTGTGCTTTTTTTAATGTCTGATTCCAAACATAGGCTAACATAGCAACAATGGTACAGCGACCTGTCCGAAATCCACTCTAATTTGGTGTGATAAGACTTTCCATACACTTAAGCACACATTTTAACCTGTATATAATAATTTTCTCCGCGAGTTTACACAAATTAGCAATTAAAGCAACATGTCTATAGTTATTTGGGTTAAACTGATCCTTCCCAGGTTTTCCAACAAGCACAATAATCCCATGCTTCAGATGGAAGTTTACCTGAATTCCACACCTTATTAAAACAAATATTTAATATTTTACACAATTAAATATCTGATAAATGTTGAATCATTGCATAACATCATCCTTGCCAGGAGATGATTGTAACTGCTTCGGGTTTGTTGTTATGTGACAGTAGTAACTTTCAAGGCACACAAGTGCAGCAATCTCGTGATAGGGGCGGTTTGGCGGCGTCAGTCTTTCCAGTCTGGAGTCTGACGCACTCCGCCAGCCAATAAGCTCATGTAGCACTTCAGCACCCGAGCCCGCCGTAGAAGCAGGATTTCTTCAAATAAAGATGGCAGATGTTGTCGAAGGAGATGGCATTCGATCCGCTGCCCCTTCCACGCTTCACTCATCGGCTCGTAACGGCTCCGGTATGAGCTCGGGGACGTGCGCCGGCGGGCACGTCGCCACCACGGTCACCTCCGGGCCTCGGCTGGTCCGCATCGTCAAGTCGGACTCGGGCTACGGCTTCAACGTCCGCGGGCAAGTGAGCGAAGGAGGGCAGTTGAGGAGCATTAACGGTGAACTTTACGCTCCACTGCAGCATGTCAGCGCCGTGTTACCGGGCGGCGCGGCAGACCGAGCAGGAATCTCAAAGGGCGACCGTATTCTTGAAGTGTAAGTTTATATATATATATATATATATATATATATATATATATTAGATTAACTATAGACTTCATCATCACAACGCGCGTGAGGTGCGCGAGCCGCTGCCCGGAAGGCAGCCGTTTAACCGTTAGACAGTTGTCCACCTTCACCATCAACCTTTATTTGACAGCAACGTCTCAACGGCAAAATACGACTGTATATTTCAGGCGCTTGAGTGTTTCGAAGCTACAAATGATGCTGTGATCCAGTGCAGCTGCTAACGTGGCTAATAAGTGGGTTGAGTAGCTGAAAGTTAGCCAGGCATGTCACTGCAGCACTACAAATTATCTCTTCAATGAAGAAATATACAGAATATTTCAAATTCATAACGTATACATGGCCGAAGGCGTTCGCAAATATATATTTTTCCAGAAATGCAGAAAGCACTTGGATATGACGGTTTCATAATCGGAGTACATGCAGTTTGTCATCCAAAAATCATCTAGTATTACAATAATATAATCTCCTTCAATGATCTTCATTATGAAGTTTTAGCAAAATAAGAAAACACCTCTGTTTATTGGCACCTGTCTTTTTAGGCTGATTTCAAGGGCACAGATTTGCAAATTTAATGGACTTTGCTTGCTTTCACAAATGCAGACTGCAGTTTCAAGGCGGGTTTACATTTCCATATTCATTTTCAGGCTGCGTTTCCACTGGCACGGAAGAAATCCGCTGAAAGCTGCTCACAATGATCGGGAACAGCTTGCTCCGCGGCATTGTCAATCCCACAATCCACTTTGCGAGCTTAGCGCGGGACTTCCGTAGGAATGAATTAAAAACGCTCGCTTACCTTCGTTTAAACGCTCTTGTGGAAACGTGTCCACTGGCGCGTTTTGAGCGAAGGTGAGCAAGCGATTTCAGTTCACGATGTTCAGTTCAGTCTGTGATGATGGCTTCAACACCTGATGATAATGATAGACTTACTGATGGATTGAGTGCTTAAATAATTCGTTTACTTCAAATTAATATTGCACACATTAATTGTGGCAATACTGTAGCTGAGTAAACAAAAACTGAAATAAATCAACACAGTTTACATACTTTTGGCATGTGGAAATAAAGTTTGCGTCTTTCTGTCTGTAATCGCACACATATATGATGATTATATTGACTGTGTACTGAAAACAATTGTTGTTTTAACCCTGTATTGAAAGTATCACAGATTAAGTTCGAAGCTGCACACTACCATACCATTCTTACTATTTTTGCCATAGATCGATATGTTGAAGCAGTAGTAGTATGTATTGTATCATTGAAAAGACATCCGTAGACAATACAAACTTGCTGTACCATGCCTCAAAGTGGAAGAGTTGTGAGCGACAGTGAGCAGATTTCTTCCACGTCAGTGGACACGTACAGTCAATTGGAGAGAGGTGGCAAAATGGAGGCGGCAATCGAAGCGGCGCTGCTTTCCAAGCTCGTTCACCTGAAACCTGCCTCTTTGTTGTGCACTGTTTTGGAGCAGTGGCTTCTTCCTTGTTGTGCAGCCTTTCATGTTATGTCGATATAGGACTCGTTTTACTGTGGATATAGATACTTGTTTCCTCCAGCATCTTCACAAGGTCCTTTGCTGTTGTTCTGGGATTGATTTGCGCTTTTCGCACCAAACTACGTTCATCTTTAGGAGACAGAATGTGTCTCCTTCCTGAGCAGTATGATGGCTGAGTGGTCCCATGGTGTTTATACTTGCATACTATTGTTTGTACAGATGAACGTGGTACCTTCAGCCATTTGGAAATTGTCAATCCCCAAGGATGAACCAGACTTGTTGACACAATTTTCTTTCTGAGGTCTTGGCTGATTTCTTTTGATTTTCCCATGATGTCAAGCAAAGAGGCACTGAGTTTGAAGGTAGGCCTTAAAATACATCCACAGGTACACATCCAATTGACTCCAGTTAGCCTATCAGAAGCTAATCACCTAAAGGCTTGACATTATTTTCTGGAATTTTCCAAGCTGCTTAAAGGCACAGTTAACTTCTGGCCCACTGGAATTGTGATATAGTCAATAAAAAGTGAAACAATCTGTCTAAACAATTGTTGGAAAAATTACTTGTGTCATGCACAAATTAGATGTCCTAAATGGCTTGCCAAAACTATAGTTTGCTAATATGAAATATGTGGAGTGGCTTATAAATGTGTTTTACTGATTTCAACCTAAGTACATGTAAACTTATGACTTCAACTGTATATAATGTTTCTTTGAGCTTTTATATAAATAGGAAAACAGCCTCATAAAAAGCTGCGAGTGGACAAGTCAGCGTACCAGGTGAAAATAGACTACGGAAACATGTATAGCTTATTTTTGGAAAATAGGCAACTGTACAATGTTCACAAATGGGCCATGGGCCGTATACTTTAATTTTCTCTTCAGCAACAGGCATCTGAAACATCAACTTTAGATAAACAAAAAATACAATTGCCCAAGCATGTTATTGGCATAGTGTTTTATGGATTTTTAATGTTCATTTGTAGCCCTCCCATTTTATTTTCTTCTAGAAAAATATTTTCTTTCTAATAGTTTCTTTAGTCATTAAAAAAAATGCTGAATTCATCAAATGTGGAGAGTGGAGACAGGTGGCAAGACACCATCAATATTTACAATTACATTGACTAGCCTTGATATTATAATTTTACATTAATATAAAAATAGATTATTAAAATATTTATAGTTATAAAACATTTTATGAAAAAAATAAGTGGAATTTTATTTAAGTGCAATACTATAACTAATGAAAACGAAAACAATATTTACAGTAATCGCCTCATAGATGCCTTAACTGAGCTGAAGCAGTGGGTTGCATATTGCAGTTTTACTGGCGTATTTCGCACGCTTCTCATGTGAATGCAAAATGCCTCTACAAACGAGAAGCAGCAAGATCGCAAGCAAAGCCTGTCGCCCACCACGTCCCGTGCAAAACCACCCCAGCCTTCCTGATCTTAACTCCAAAATATCAATTCACACACAGTGTCTCTGGCTGTCACATGCATTGGTGTATGTCCCTGCGTGAATGGCCACTTCATTTCTACCAGATAAAGGAGGTTTGTGTTTGGACACATGTATCTTCATTGCAGATTCAGGTCACATACAGCACCGTGAACAGACAAGCTCTCTCATTCCTTCTCATCTTGCTGTAGCTGACTGTGCACTGCTCTGTGCAATACAGGGTCAAAATCTAAATAAATCGCAATGGACATTTGTGCAAACAGTATTCTATTTTATTTTCAAACACTGCCTCAATGTTTGGCACATCCAACTTATAACCATGGAGATCTCAAATATTTGCAGCAAGATTATATAACCATTGACTTGTGTATGAATTGCAAATGCAGTATGTCTGTTGTAGGGGAACGTTTGCGTTAAATGTGATCTCTCTTGTAAATGATTTTGGGATATCTTACTTGTTGACATTATTGTGTTTCAGATCAGCACTGGTACTGTTCAAGTTTCATGTTAATATTCACAGGGCACCTCATTGATACTGGTGTATGTTGCCATGGTGACGACTGGTTTTGTGGTGTTGATTGAGACAGGGCTCAGCAGCAGTCACTGTAAACTCAGGACAGAAAGGAAGACAGTGTACATACTTCTGTCTTAAACAGTCCTCTAACCCTGTCTGTGCAGTAGATGTATTGTTGGTGGTGGTGCCTTTTCTTATACCATACGTTAATACTTCCATGTGCAAAGTCTGCAAAGTTTTGCAAAGCATATTTAAACAACCCACAGCCACTCTCTAAAGAAGACATGCACACACTCTCCCTTAAATGGATAGTTAACCAAAAAAAGTACATATTAGTCATCATTTACTCACCCTCATATTGTTACAAACTTGTATGACTTTCTTAGGTAACCATTCACTTTCATTGCATGGGAAAAGAGATACAATGAAAGTGAATGGTTTCTGAGGCTAACAATTTGCCTAACATCTCCATTTGTGTTCCATGGAAGAAAGAAAGTCATACGGGTTTGGAATGAGATGAAGGTGAGTAAATAATGATTGTATATACATTTCTTAAAGTCCAATATCCCTTTAAGCAGTTTCTCTTCTTCAGTGCCCTTACATCAGCGCTAACGTACCTCTCCAGATTTGTTTCCTCTTTTTCAGCAGAACCATAAAATTATTAAGTAGTGCACCCCAAATGGCAGAGTGAGCTTGTTTGCATATACACCAGAAAGCCGTTTAATGCGAGAGGGCTGCTTAAGGCTGGGAAGTGCCATTCCAGTTTAAATGCACTGTGTTTGCTATCTCTTTACGTACGCGGAGGACTCCAAACAATGTGCATGTAGCATACTAGCTTGGTTTCCATCCAACAATTTTTATGCACATTTTGAAATTGTGCATAAGAAATCCTGAATGGAAATGCTTGATATGCAAACTTGATATGCAGGGTTACTGACCAGAAGGTCAGGGGTTCAAGCCCCAGCACCACCAAGATGCCACTGTTGGGCCCTTGAGCAAGGCACTTAACTCCAGGTTGCTCCGGGGGGATTGTCCCTGTAATAAGTGCACTGTAAGTCGCTTTGGATAAAAGCGTCTGCCAAATGCGTAAATGTAAATACAAACAAACTTTCTAAATTCACTTAAAATTGTATGCGCTATGAGGAGGTGGATTTTGTAGAGTTTCGCATTAGTTAAAATGCACATTAAGGTGATGGAAACAGTTTATTCGCTAAACGTTAATGTGGTTTTACCATTCGTGCATGTGTTATGAGCATGCGATGTGACTTGCCCAACGAAAGGTCCGACCTTGGCCCACAATTCTTTGAACAATGCCCTTGTAATTCGGAAGTGTTTAATCTACAGCTGGTCGATAAAGTGGGTCCTCACAATCCGCCAGAACAGTTTTGAGAGCAGGCGCTCCCAGGTATGTGGAGACTGGCGGCGTGTGGTCATCGCAGCCATTTCAGCCCCATTATATCAGATATTACACTTATTCTGCTGTGTCTGTGGATGCATTTAATAAGGCGAGGTACATTTGCTCCAGTCCTGCAAACAAAACTTCCCAAAGCAAGGCGGTCATTCAGATGCTCTATCATGGTAAATGGTCTGCACTTGTATAGCGCCTTTTTAACCTTAACGGTATTCAAAGCGCTTTACACTGTGACACATTCACCCATTCATATACACATTCATACACCAATGGCGGCAGAGCTGCCATGCAAGGTGCTAGCCTGCCATTGGGAGCAACTTGGGGTTCAGTGTCTTGCCCAATTATACTTCGGCATGTGGGCCGGGATTCAAGCCGCCAACCCTGCGATTAGTGGCCGACCCACTCTACCAACTGAGCCACAGCCACCCCATATCATGACACGGTGGGCTCCCTCAAGTGGATGGAAACTCACAACGAATCATATTTTCTGAAGTCAAATTTTTAGCTACTGTTAACATAAGTACACATAAGAAATGCAAGTATTGGCATTTTCCTCTTTAAAACATTCTTAGTTCTGTGTTTTTAACCCATTTAGGCTGTGTTTAGAATTAATTTGTGAATTGTTTAATTACTATTAATTAATTACCGTTAGTAATAACTTGGAAGAATTAGAAAACGTAATACATAAAGTATTTAAATTCATTAAAACTACACTTTGTGGATGGATATTTTGGACCTTTGGATATTTGAAATTATTTTTATTTGAAATGAAATCATAACACGCTGCATAAACACAGTTGCCTACATAACATAGTCTACATTTTCTTTGGTGCTTGTGAGATGTCAGCTGAATCTGCTTTCTCTGCAATCACTGACGTAATTTGTAGGTTAGGATGGAAAAAAGGAGACCAGCAGATCAAAAGAACTTGTTGTCGTGTTGTACTTTAACACACTATCCAGGTGTGTTTTCTATCTTACAAAACATAATGTTCAATTAGAAACGCTCTAACACTGATTGAATCACTGATTCATCTGTGATTCTTCTTCTCTGACAAGTCATGACATGCAGCATGCAAACGCACTCTAGCGGTGGATGACATTATAGACAGCCTTATCAAAGTCTGCAAGCATTATTACGGAAGGCATTTGTCCTGAAATTAAGTAATCAACGATCAAATTATTAATGATGGTTAATTGGTTATCAATTAATCATTAACATTCCTACACTACTTCTTAATCTCCAGTATTCCCCCAATGTATTTGAGTGCATATACGTAAACGTGAGGGACAGTCGATATTTAAAATTGGTGTATAAATATATATTTTGGTATAGTTTCTGTATCTGATTTTTTTTTATTTATTTTTATATATTTTTTCTGCTATGTTGACTTGTTATTGGGCTGCATCCTATGACGTTAGTTAGTTCCACGCACACACAGGCGCGCACTTCAAAAACATGTAAGAATGTCGCAAATGCGTTGTTGTTTACATGTCCACACAAGACACGTTCTCCTTGAGAAACTTGGTGTGTTACTCCGCTTTCTCTTAATCCATTAAACAGAGTAAGGAAAACTGCTTTCTTGTTTACATGACGTGTCGGAATGCAGCTTTCTGCAAAAACCCTTGAAGAACTTTTCTTGAGAGCATTTAAACATGGTCGTGCTTAATTCCTCTCTGCTCCTAGCTTGTGTGTTACAATGTTATAAATGTGTCAATGTACTGTAGAATGCATTGTAAAGTGTATGGAGTGTAATATGCACATGGCGTGTTGTACGTTGTGAAAAACACGACTGGAGGATCTAGTTTCCAGAACATGCAAGTACTTCTGGACCGGGGCTGTTTGGAAACCGGTCACGTTGCTCGCTTGTATCGAAGTGTCAAAAAAGAGAGACTGTGTGATGACACACTGTAGATTAGAGCCATGTTTGAAATGGTTCAATGGGCAATTTTCTCTTTTGATAACTATGGTTCAGTTGCATAACATGTGCCATTCTGCCATATGTAGTAAATGAGGAAGAGTTTGAGCATTCAGTTGATTCAGCTTTTCTTTGAGTGTTGCTGTTGTGCATTTGCGTATGCACTTGGATTGGCTAACTGAGAGTGTCTCTGAGTTCATTGAAAACTGTTGTTTCGAATTTTAAAAATTCACCATACATTACAGTCTGAATGGCACCTTTCTGTTTGTCTTACTCTGCGTCAACAACTTGTACAATGATTTTGATGTCATATTGAGGTTATCATGGCAAAAGATTTGGGACTTTGAGTAAGATTCTTTGTTGAAATAAAACCTGACCTTTAGATTAGCTCCAGGAACTCCACCTATGCAGTAGCTTAGAATTAGTACATATATCTGATCTGAACTTAACCCTCTAAAAGTTCCTGAAAACACAAAGTTTATAGCAAAATGCATTTGATGTCACATTGGATTGAGGTATCAGCTGTGAATGTTAGCTTAATTCTGTAACTAGATACTTAAATAGCCCATTGTCATTTTGCCCTTTCTTCATTTTCTGCAGGAATGGAGTGAATGTAGAAGGGGCCACTCATAAACAGGTGGTGGATCTCATCCGAGCCGGTGAAAAAGAGCTGGTCTTGGCTGTCCTGTCGGTCCCTCAGACAGAGACCGACAGCCTTGATCCTGGGGACGACGGCTCATCCCAATCCTGCTATGACTACAGCGACAAGCAGGCCGTGCCCATCTCTGTGCCCACCTACAAACATGTGGAGCAGAACGGGGAGAAGTTTGTAGTGAGTATTTCACCTACTGTGGCTACTTACACTGCAGTTTTGTCATATTTTCCCCCCCAGATTCGAAAGCAAAATCTAGACTATTTTTTTAAAAAGGATTTTGTCTTGTGAGTTCAGGTCTACAATGTATACATGGCAGGCAGGCAGTTGTGCTCTAAGCGCTATCGGGAGTTTGCCATCTTGCATCAGAATCTGAAGAGAGAATTTGCAAACTTTACATTTCCCAAGCTGCCGGGGAAATGGCCTTTCTCCCTATCCGAACAACAGCTAGACGCTCGCAGACGAGGGCTGGAGGAATACTTAGAGAAAGGTAAGAGGAGAAGATGATACAGGATGGAATATAAGATTAAAATCTAGAAACTAGCTATTAGCAGGTTTTCCCAACATTCTGATCTCTCTCTCTCTCTCTCTCTCTCTCTCTATTTATTTCTTTTTTTTTATCTCACCAGTATGTTCTGTTCGGGTAATTGGGGAGAGCGATGTCATGCAGGAGTTTTTGTCAGAGTCAGATGAGGTAAGGCTCTTATCATTGTGTGAATGTAACATATATGTTTAGCAGGGTTCCCATGGTCATGGATAACCTGGAAAATGTTTAAAATGGATCTATAATTCATGATAATCTTTGCAGTAAATGTATTTATACAAATTAAAAAGTAATGGCCATTGGTTAAAAAAGGGTGGGATCCATGGTTTAATCTAAATGAAAAGAATATATCACATGTAAAAGACCTATTCTAACAGGTTAGTATTGGCCTTCCTACTGAGGACTGTCCAAAAGTTGCCCATAGTATTACCATTGGGTGTTTTTGAATACATAATGCTGTTCATGAATGATTGAAGCAGAGATGGGAAGTATCAACATACTGTAGGCAATGCCAATGCCTGGACATTGAGAGGCATGCTTGAGGCTGAGATGGCCATTAGCATCTTAGAAATGGTCAAATGTGTCCTATCCTTCTTTATACTTTCCATGCCTTTATCTGTTTCATGCCTCGTCATCATACCGCTCTTGAGAATTTTGCAGTGAAGACCAGGAGACTTGTTGCATATAATCAGGAACATTAGTCTGCAACAGAGTGTCCCATTTCACATTATAGCTATATATAACTGAGCTATCTATAACAGTCAAACATTGTAGTTTTAAAGGCCTTCAGGTAACTGGTGTAGCCACGGGTGGGCCGGTGCTACCCATTGGCAATCAGGCCCACCCAGTCATTGTCTTATGCCCTTTTTCCACCAACAGCCAAAAGCTTGCTGGCATCGAACCACAAACCACTAACATCAGAGGCTGTTGGGCTGGATAATGTCAGCATCAAGGCTTTCAAAACAACAGCAGCTCAAAAAACAAAACTAGATTGCTCCCATTATAACACAGCTATTTACACACCTGATCACGATCAGACACGTGTTCTATTGACTGGCATCCCGTATGGTGCAGCGACTCCAACCACTTTATTTTCACAGTCTAATATATTTTTAACAAATTTAAAATATGTGAAACTAATTGCTAGGAAAGTTAAAACCAGATCGAGTTGACATAAAATGCTGAAATAAATAACCTTGGATGTTAAAATGCTCTCGAAACTCCTGAAACTCAACTCCATCCACTTTATTAAAAAATATAAAATATATAACTTTATATAAAGGTATAACTTTTCATTGCATCAAAAGCAGCTTGTGAAAGCCTAAATAAGCTACTTTTCTCTCTTACCTCACTGTTGCATCAGCATCATCTCTCCCGCAATTAAACAAGAATAGAGTTGCGCCACAGTGACACAATCAGAGAAAAAGAAGCCATGTTATTGACAGTAAACCATAGAGGAGACATATGACAACAATACCCATTTCTGTCATTTTAAACCGTCGATTTTATCTGTCTAAATACGTGACAGCAATTTGGGCTAGGAAATAAAATGACCAAAAATGTCCCATTCTGTTGCTAAAATGTGTATTCTGTTTTTACATTTTCAAAAATCTCTTTGGTAAATCCACCCAATCTCCATATAAGTAAGGGATAATGTACAATCAGCTGGTTATCGCAAAATAAATCCTGACAGGGTGATCAGGACGCTACTAACTAAATGAATAAATTCATGGACAAAGTATTGATTGCATTGAAATTATGTAATTCTGTGAGAAGAAAGAAATCGCTGAACAGCAAAAATCCACCTCCAGTCCCAGTTCTGTTGATGATTATTTTGTAATTAATGAATATCTGACTGCTCATTGTATATCTTATTACAAGACGACTTACCAAATAAATAACTAAATGCACATGAAACATTGATTTGAGTTTAAATTATTTTATTAGCTTACTTCTAGAGAACGCACAGTGATCCGAGAAGCAGGAAAGATGGCTCACAAATGAGCAGTCTGATACATGGATGTGCGGTTGTTACAGATAAATATCAGACGGCTAGATACCACCATTGACCAATCAGAATAGAGTATTCCAGAGAGCCATGTAATTGTATAAAATATCTGTTCTCAGGCCTCCTAAAGTTCCATATGCTATGCATGTAAAATAAGATTAATGTACTCTAGGGCCTACTCAAACACAAATGTTGTTGGCTGATCTTTAAATATTCTTAAAGAAAACCTTTTAGTTTTTAACTTTTTAGCTAAATTTCCTATATACGCCCTTGGCTGGAAACACTTAGCGAAACATTAAAACAAAGTAAAGTTAAATAATTTTTTTTTTTTTTTTATATATTTCAAATTGCAATTGATATTTTCTCTTGGCCCACCCAAAAGTTTCTGCCTATGCTACTGCTTCAATGCACATCCACCTTCAGAGCCATATGTCACAGCAGTTTCTGGACCATAGCATTAGGCAACAGTCTCAGGATGGAGGCTTAAGGGTAAAGTATACTTTGGCTCTGCGAGTGATGCAAATTTCTTCATTAGCACAGTTTGTGCAGAATGTCAGTGTGCCAAGTTTTTGTTGCCTTGCGAACCTGTACATGTCTGCACATCATCTGCACACGCAGTGTTGGAATTAGAGCATACTAAAGAGTATCACAAAACAATGAGAGTGCGCTTGTGTAAAACACATTTCTGTATTTTTGACTTGTTCCACTCCTATTTGGGATATTCTCAGGCTAGTAGTCCACAAGAAAGGTATGAAGACATTAATACCATGATATGGCTGATATGATTTCTTTGGTTGACCCTTTAATTTTGTATATTTACATTTTTCATCCTATAATAAATAACACAATAAATTGTAAACCAATAACACAATGAATGAGGATTTACATATTTTATTAAGTGTGATAATCATAATAACAGTAATTAGCAGTTTTCCAAATCACTTCTACGACCCTGATTCCGAAAAAGTTGGGACTGTATGGAAAATGCTAATAAAACAAAAATAAGTGATTGGAAAATTCTATTCACCCTGTGCTATATTGAAAGCACTACAACAAGACATTATTTTATGTTTTACCTTGTTTTCTTTTTAAAAAATATACACTTATTGCAAATCAGATTATTGCAACATGCTTAAAACAAAAGTTGGGACAGTCGAGTGTTTACCACTATGAAAATGTAAATGAAGCAGTTAGCAAGTAAACATTTTTCCAAACAGGTACACTGGCAGCCAAAAGTTTAGAATAATTTACAGATTTTGCTCTTATTGAAAGAAATTGGTACTTTTATTCACCAAAGTGGCATTCAACTGATCACAATGTATAGTCAGGACATTAATAACGTGAAAAAATTACTAAACTTCTTAAACTACTTCAAAAGTATTCTCATCAAAAAATCCTCCACGTGCAGCAATGATAGCTTTGCAGATAATGGTCATTCTAGCTGTCAGTTTGTCCAGATACTCAGGTAACATTTCACCCCACACTTCCTGTCTTGTCGGTGCACTTCTCACACACCTTACAGTCTATCTGATCCCACACAAGCTCAATGGGATTAAGATCCATAACACTCTTCCAATTATCTGTTGTCCAATGTCTGTGTTTCTTTGCTCACTCTAACCTTTTTTTTTCTGTTTCAAAAGTGGCTTTTTCTTTGCAATTCTTCACATAACGCCTGCACCCCTGAGTCTTCTCTTTACTGTTGTACATGAAACTGGTGTTCTGATGAGTTTCTTGAGAAAGCTGTTTCTTTTTTGCCATTTTTGACAATATGGCCATAGCGGTCATTCTGACCGTTCATACTAAACTGTACCAAATGTAATTTTTTTTCATGTCATATTTACATTCAAAACTTCTATTGAGGTTTTAGAATGAAGCTTCTAATGTCTGTCGTCATATTTTATGACGTCATCACCCAAAAAAATCTGATTAATTTTACAAAAAATAACACGTTAAAATAATTAACGCATTTAATCGCAATGCTTTCCTGAGAGATTCAAGCTTGTAGTACCACCTGTTTACTCCAGAGGGCAGTAAGTGAAATTTCAGCTGTGTGAGCAACGCACAGTTTATACAGTGAACAAAACATTAACAACTCTTCAGCGGACACACAACATAAACGTGTGAACCAAGGGATCTCAAGATGTGTTTAAAGATTTTGAGTATTAAACTGTATTTAACTTGACACAGTGACCTAAACATTTTACTTTTATGACGCAACACACCCGAGACGCGACACAAGCATGTCTGACGCAAGTCGTATGGTCTTTACCTCACAAATATTTAATTACCAACAAGGTTAAGGAGGTGTCCTTTAAACTGTTACACCGTTTTTACATGTTTTAGTCAATCTTTATTTATAAAACATGCTCCCTGAAATGGATCCACTTTGCTCCATCAGTAATACTGTAGATTAATCTGCCCCTCACCTTTTTTGGGAATGTGTCCATGCAGTAGTATTTTGGAGAAAATGTTGTTTATTTGTACATACCTCTATTTTAACTAGTTTTATATTTGCTTTATAAAGACGTTTTATTTGGTTTTCACAGTTTTGATAACATAAGTAAACATATTAATCTGATTAATCTATTCATTTTTCGTGCAAAGTTTTTTTATACATAAGTGTACATTTATGTCTATAAAGCCCCTATTTGCACTTTTTTGTAAAGACTTAAAATATTATTGAAATACTCTTTGTACCTCCAACAACTCCAAAGCATTAAAAACCATTGCACTATGTAATGAATATAATGTCTTGGCATTATTGTATACCCCTGGCTTGTTTCTATAAAAAAATGTCTGACGCAGGTGTACATTGACAGGTCCTTAAACAAGCCCTCATAATAAATCTCCAACTGATTGACAAATTCACTTGTGTAATGGATTGCTGTGAACTGTATGCCAATGATTGACTTATGATCAATAATATGGTAATAAACAATACATTGTATTCTAAAGCCGCTTTTTGTTTTGTCTTATGATTAACTCTTCTGCTACAGGAATTTAATGCATTTTAATTAGCTGAATATTTTTTTATTTTATTTATATATATATATATTAGCTGCTAGACTGCCCCGGAAGGTGCATGCCTCGCTTTGTGTCCAGCAAGTTTTTTCACCACAGTGAAATATTTTTTGAAAGTCTAAACACCAACAAACATGGACTGAGGCAGAATATTTCGTTAGATAAAAACATGTTGTGAATTTTGGAAATTATTACATCTATCTTTTTTCAAAACATGTTGACTTTTGGACTTTACAACGCTCTGGAGTTATTGGAAATGTTTGGACAGCACATATAGGCCTAACCCAAAATGGCCAAAATGGTTAATAAAGAATATGAACATTCGCTAAGCTGTGGGAAAACTAACTGATTTAGAAAGCAATATTTGTTTTACTGTGAGCAAAAATATCATGCTGTAAAACTATAATGAAAATATTATGCTGTAAAATCAATATGAACGAATTCTCCTAAAAGTGGGCTCACTTGAACAAGGCATCTGGTTGTTTTGGGGGTAAACACTGCACATCATTCACTGACGCTTGTGGATCGATTACTCACAGTCAACACATGTACTGTCTACCTTCTATGTGCAGCTCCCACACACTACCTTTTGACATTTGTCACAAGTGTCCTTAGTTTTGTTTTTCTTGTGGTTTCTCCGCACTTGGTACTGCCTTCCCCTCTCCATTATCAGCTGCTCCTGCCTTGGTCCTCGCACCGTCAGCTGTGTGACTTTTGCTCTCATATGGCCGTAGCGAAGTTCATTTGCCAGTCGCATTATGAAGTTCCTCCGTGACATTCTCTCATTTGTGCATTTCTTGATCATGATGGAAGCATTTATCGCAGCCAGGTCAAGGATATTATAAAACACAGCCACTGGCCATCTACATGTGGGTGCTTTTCACATAGTATTTCCTTGCCATTTGATCTAGCACATCTACTCCAAACATGGTTCTGTTGTAGTATGTGACTGTCTCTGGTTTAACCTTTTGGCCACTTGTGATGGCAACAGCTGTGTGGACAGGGCTTTCCTTCTTTTGCACTGATAGACTGTGAGCTTTGCATTGTCACTTCTCAGCACCTACGTGGTAAACAGTGCTCTTTGTTCCTTTACGTAGCAAACGCTGAAATGCGTGCGGTCAAAATGACCGTTATGGCCATTCAAGTTAGAAACACTCAGAACTCGTTTTTTTTTTTAAACAAATGTACTTTAATAAAATAACAATGTTTTTATGAAAAGTCATGGTCCTATGGTTATAAGGGTTTTATTTCAACAAGGTTATTACATTGCAAAATTTAAATGACTGCCGTGGTAGTTCTAGTGTTAAGACATGCCAGTCTATTGTATACTTTGGCAACTCATAAACAAACACAAAGACAATGTTAAGTTTCATTTAACGAATCAAATAGCTTTCAGCAGTGTTTGATATAATGTGAGCTCCCACATAATAGCAAGTGATTTTCTAGTATCAAATGATCAATTTAGCATGATTACTCCAGGATAAGATGTTGGAGTGATGGCTGCTGGAAATGGGGCCTGTCTAGATTTAATCAAAAATTACTTTTTTTTTTTCAAATAGTGATGTTGCTGTTTTTTACATCAGTAATGTCCTGACTATGCTTTGTGATCAGTTGAATCCACTTTGGTGAATTAAAGTAACAATTTCCTTCCGTAACCACAAAATCTGTGCATTATTCCAAACTTTTGGCCACCAGAGTATACTTCAGCAATGTTGCTCTTTTTGTACTCATTTGCAGGTTTTATTGCTAGGTTGTGATTGCAGAGTTTGTACCTTGTGAAAGTGCTTCTTATGCAAAGAGTGGAGAAGCAGCCTGTTCTAAATATCTGGACAAGATTTTTAGGTCTCTCGCTCATTTCTTCTAGAACTATAATGGTGTTTCTGATGTGGAACTGAGGATAGCCATGCCAGATAAAACGACAGTTACTGTCTGGGTGCGGAAGAATTGCACAACAGACCAGGTCTACCAGGTAATGAATTTAACATGCAACACTTTGTATCAAGTGCATCAACACCCCTTGCACTGTGCTTAAACTGATAAGAATGGCAGACTGCTGAGGTTCTCCATTATCAAAGCTTATAATGGTATTTACAGTTAGGAAAATGCTTTTGCATTTCAGGCGAACTGTTGTACTTTCTACTTGCATAATGCACTCTAAGGAACAAATTCTGTATTGAACAAGTTTTAATATGCAAATCTCTCTCTCTCTCTCTTTCTCGCAGGCTGTAGTAACAAAGATTGGGATGGACATTATTACTGCTAGTTATTTTGCTCTGTTTGAAGTCATTAACCACTCTTTTGGTAAGATTTTCTCTTTTAGTGTTACTCCGGTAATTATTATTATTTTTATATATATATTTATATATATATATATATATATATATATATAAAACAGTTTGTCCCATATATTGGCATCCCACACCCAAACAGCTGAGAAAGTTTCAGTATTTGTTTGCATTTGAGTCATATTCACATACAATTGTCAGTGTTAAAAATTATAGATCAGAATGTCAACAAATCTTGCTTGAAATATAAACACATCTTTTCGTGATATGGCCAGGGGCAGCCCAAGCATTTTAGGGACCCTAAGCAAAGATACATCTAACCAAATACACCCAACATCATTAACTAGGCAAGTTTAAACTGCAAATAAACTAGTACATTTATTCAAAAGTATGAAGCTAAAAAGTGCTAAACTATTAACTGTAGATTATTAGCACATGTATAACTGCCTCAGAAGTACAAAAAAAATTCTGTGTTATTCTGTGTGACTGTGTAATTGAATAAAATTAAACTATTTAAATTGTAAATAGTATGGAGGACAAAACCTGCAAAAAATAATAAATAAATACATAAATAATTGTAATAATAAGAAAATAAATAAATGAATGAATTTCTTGATAAAACAAATATAATTCGTTTTTAATGAAAGTTATTCCTGAATTTATTTTTGGAGACTTTTCTTTTCCTTTTTATTTGTATTCTTTAAAACATTTTTTATTCTTTAAATTTTTTGTTATCATTTATTTATGCATTCATTTTATTTTTATATTTATTTATACCCACCTGTATGTATTTCCATATTTAAATATTCCCACATGTATTTATTTTTATATTTATTCTTACATTTACTGTCTCTTGTATGATAATTATGTTGGCTGGTCCTGCTTACAATTGGTTTATCGTAGATTGAAGCGTGTGCTCAATTACTCTTGACTTGTTTTGATGTGACTATAGGTCATAGCCATGTGAAACTACAGCTATTTGTGGGGCTAAAAACATAAGAGCTTAAGTCAATCCAAGATTCATTGGTTATACTACAATCACAAAATAAATGGTTAGCTGTTTCTTCAACAAAACCACAAAATGAGCAAGTTTCATAAATTATATGATTTAACCTTATGCTTTTCTTTTTTTTCTGTGTATATAACTTCTTGTTGTTATGATTGTTCATTGTAAAAGATACAACCATGCTTAATTTCCCTGATCGTTTATGTATGTATGTGTGTATATATAAGTTCTGCAATAAAAACAAATCTATAGCTGACGCTTCACATATATCTAGAGAGTTGCGCAACTTGGCGAGTGAAGTCGATAACCACGCATCAAATGACTGTTTCATTTAGAGTAGAGGTGCTTATTGATGGTTTAGGAGAACTGTAGGCTGGTATGAATGTCAAAGCACATCCTGGATTGTTAGACTCTCTGCAAAACGTTTCCCTGCATATTCTAAATCTGTGCGAGTCAGAGGATGCTAAGGTGAGACGTCCATCTTATTTGCTTCCGATAAGTACTATTGAGCTCTCAACCAATGATGCACTGGAGCTACGCAAGGACCGCCTCCCTCATTTCCATGTTGCACACAGAAAAGTAAAAATAAATACATGTATAAATAAATAAATAAATATATATGGGAATATATAAATATGGAAATAAATATATGTGGGAATAAATAAATATAAAAAATAAATATACACATTAATAAAAAACAATGCAAAATAAATGAATAAATAACAAAAAAGTTAAAAATAAATATAGAAAATAATAAAGGAATAAAGTCAAACAATAATAAATTCAGGAATGTAATTAAAAACTAATTATATTTGTTTTATCAAGACATTTATACATTTTTATTTTTTTATTATTACATTTATTTATTTATTAGTTTTGCAGGTTTGGGCCTCCATAAAATAGTGGCACATGCTAATTGCACCCTGAATTTAAATGCATCACTGACAGCAGGACGAAACATTTTTTGAGACCCTCATTCTCCGCTGGCCCATGAGATGCCGAGCCTCTGAATAAAGGTGCCACCTATGCGTCCCGAACCAGAAAAAGTTTGACTGGCCGACTGCCCCCTTCCGACCTAAACCAAACCTTTCTCTACACTGCTCATACTTCAGTGAGCCCCACGATCGCCCCGATAACAAATTATGTTCAGTTATATCAAACTCCCCCTAGAAATAGGTTTTACATATTGTGTGTTAATTTTTATTTTAAATAAATGGCTCTCCAACAGCCTACAGCCACTGTCTGTCATCGCTTTCATGGGATGAATATAGGGAGATGAGTGAAATTGTCAAAATCTGTTTGCCCGCACTGAAAGCCAGCTGCTATTCTAATGTTGCTACAACAGTTCTTAGACATACAAGTGTCAAATGTACATATTTATGTCTCTCTTACTTTTCTTTAATGATAATGTAAAATATTTGACATCCGTCTATTGGCGTGCATATAGCTGGGCTGTCAGGCGAGTGCTATTTAGGCTTAGTGTAAATAATTATTTGGCTATAATGAACCTGTGGATGGGGGGCTCCTGGTGGTCATGGGACCCTCTGCAGCTGCTTAGGGGGCTTACTTATTAGGTAGGGCATCATATTCTTATACTTATCATTGCATTGCATATGTCAGTGCTTGTTCTGGAAGAGAGAGACTTGATGATGAGCAAAATGATGGTGAGGAAAACTGTGGTACTTTTAATACAATAGTACAGTACAGCATATGTTTAGTTAAAACACAACTTGAATAATTCTTATTGTATTACAGAATAATGCTTATTGTATTACATAAAAAACTAAGTGGAATGAAAAATACTCATTCATAAAACTTTGTTTTCATAGCAAAATATACTGTTTATTAAAAGTAAAGATTGAAAGAAATGTGATACTCCCTGGCACCTCTGTTCTGTATTTGGCTGGTAGAAAGTTGGCAATCCTATGTGCATCATGTATTTACCTGCTGTAATTGTCTTCAAATATTCGATTGCACATTGTTTCATGTATACTTGGATAAACAAAGGAAGATTGTAAGCTGATTGCACCAAAAACCGCTGTAGCTCGATAACTGTGCATGAAGACGTACTGTATTTCAGCCAGATAGTAGCTACTGTAGATTACATTACCTTGGTAACATGTTTAAATCAACAGTTTTCAATACAATGTTCAAAGTTTTCAAGGCATAAAAACACATGTGCAAGATCAACGAGCGTAAGATGTATTGAGACAGCAGCACTGGCATGAGTTTGCAAGTGACAGTTCTGTCAACTGGCCCAAAACTCTCTCACAGTGGCACACTTCCAGATCAGAAGTATAGTATAAAAGCCTTTATTGTCAATGGCTATAACAATAACAGTTAAAAAAAGATGGCTGCAAACCTACGCATATCGGCAAAAATGCCTTCTTCAGGGTGCAGCCTACAACACTAAAAAATGTCTTAAGAAAAGACTCTCACTTCATAAATTGGGTACAGCTGCTCAGAAGAAATCACTAACACGCATAACACTATGTAGCACAATTTTTGTTCCTGGGTAGAAAGTGTTATTTCCTAATTGCTTATGCCTCAGAAGTATAGAAAATGGCAAAACTTTGCATTTGTGACCAGGACAGTGATATTTTGCAATGTATTTTTGTTCACATAAAGTCAGAAAAAAACAACATATGAATCCAAATTAACATGTTTTTATATTAAAGTAATACAAAAATGTCTACAAAAGATTTAGAAGTGAGTAGTTTTTCGAGATTTACGATAATTCACGACTTTGAGGCTCCAGGATGAGTTGTTAATGAAGAGACTTGCACACTTTCATCCAACAAGTTCCACTGCTTGAGCCTAGATGTCCAAAGCTCGGCATTGGACTTGGTGAGACCAAGATCTCTAATTAAGTCGTTGAGGTCTTTTTGGTTGGGGTAGTATGGTTTCTCTCCTCAGCTCCACCTCTGAATCCCTCAAAGTCCATATCCTTGATGCTTATCTTGATCAATTTAAGGAGAACATGGAGTGTACTCAGAGGAGCAAGGCCAGCACTTCCATCAGGATGTACTGGAATTGAACGCTGTTCCCAATGACAGTATAACGAGAACATGATGGGAGACTACATTTGGGGGCTGATTCGTGAAAGTGACTTACAGTATAAATCGTAAATCTTAAAAAACTACTTGCTTCTAAATCTTTTGAAGTTATTTTTGTATTACTTTAGTATAAATACATGTTAATTTGGATTCATATGATGTGTTTTTTCGGACTTTATGTGAACGAAAAGTGAAGAAATTAGTGTTTTCTCATTGGAAATTTCAAAATATCTCTGCCCTGGTCACAAAAGCAAAGTTTGTGCCATTTTCTTTATAAGCAATTAGGAAATAACACTTATTACCCAGGAACCAAAAAAATAAATTGTAACACAGTGTAATTTAGTGTCAGAAATCCACTAGGTGGAGTATATCTAGGTACTTCTATCATAGTAAATGATGTCACAATAAAGAGAGAGAGAATTAAGGACTGAAGTCAATTTCTTCATTTAAACCTGAAAAATCTATTCTATAAAATGTTTCTTTTTGGATTATTATTTCCTCATTCAAGAGCACCTTTATATATTGTTTTGAATAACTTTGAACAATACCAGATTTAGTTTTTTGAATCTCTTGTTTGTGTTGAGTCCTGTTTTTTTCTTTCTGGGAACTGTTTCTCCCCAAATACAAACTATGTTGTGTAGAATCTATGTTTTGTCATTTGTGGCTGTGATGTTTTTTACTTTATTAATCATATGTGTATATGCACATCGCATATACACTTACCAGAGGTTATCAAAACCTCAGATCTCCCTCAACACATACACAGTGCATTCACAGTGTCCTTCACTCTCCCTCCTCTGTGTTTGTAATGGGGTTTAGGAACTCGCAGCTGTTGATTTTTACAAGCCTCTTTGTTTGCTAATCTTCTTATCCAGTCACTTTATGAAGGCTAAGTGTGCATGGCCAGTATGTGTTTGCCTCTACTTGTGTGTGGATTTCGTGTGTCTGTGTGTGTGTGTGTGTGGCTGTAATTAATGCTAAAATATTCAAAGGCCCATCCAAGTTTTTATGGTTTTGTTAAAATTTGTTATAGTTCCCAGCTGTTATTATTTAACAGCGTATGTGAGTGGAGCAGCAACAATTTTCCCTCCACGCTCAAAGCATTCTATAATCACTCTGCTCCAGCTCCTCTCCGGGTTGTCCAATTCCCACTCCCCACTCACTGATAAGAGAAACCCGCTCCGTGTTCACTCCATGGCAACATTTGTGCCTAATATATTAAAATATTTAATAGGAGAGAGAGATATGTATTGCTGACCTTAAGATTTTCTTTCCACATGTGAATGGAATACCTTACTGTGTTTTCTGACACATGCCTTCCGCAACAAACATTTGGTCATGGCAGTCACCTCCCCACTAGTGTTTTTTCTTTGCCGTCACTCCTTTTCAATATACAGTTGTTTTTTAAATCACATTCTTTCCATGATATCAGAAATTCAATCTTTCTTTCATGCCAATAGTGTTTAACACTGCTTAACACATAGTGAATTCTTGCAGCATTATGGGCCGTTAACATGTGTGGTGCTCATGATGGAGCGCTCTTGGAGTTAGAGAACAACGATGCTCTGAGAAAAAAAAACCCGCTCCTTGCTGTGCTTCCACTCCGCTCACATACTCTGGTATTTAGGGTTTTTTGTGAAAGTCTCAAGTATTTGTTTAGTATTGTATTTAATGCATGATTTTGAGAGCTGAATATGTTTGACCAGCATGTTTGAAATAAGCATGCTAGCAGCAGAGTCCTGTGATCAGGTCAATGCTCAGTGTATACTGAGATAAATGCTGGACAAAACTGTTATTTGCTTTTGTAACAAAATAACATACAGCCTTTTACCTCCGCAATAAAAAAGGAACATTTTCAAAAAAAATGTAAGCCTATTTCTTTTGCTATTATTTGCATTTAGCATTGTTTTGCACTACTATCTGCCACCCTATCTGAACAGACTGGTGACTCAATTTTTGCTTTCTACTTTGGACTCACCAGTTTCACCAGTTTCTGTTTTCATATTCATCTTTTACACTTTTTCTCTGTCACTGTCTCTCCCTGCTTATACCTGTATATCTCTCACACTCTCTTTCAGCACGCAAGCTGGCCCCTAATGAGTTCCCTCATAAGCTCTATGTGCAGAATTACACATCTGCCATCCCAGGCACCTGCCTCACGCTCCGCAAATGGCTCTTCACTACAGAGGAGGAGATTCTGCTCAATGACAACAAGCTGGCCATCAATTATTGCTTCCACCAGGTCTGTGCTTGTATACAGTATGTGTGTGTGAAAGACTGTTTATTTTACTTTGTATTAGTGCTTGATGTTTTCTGTCTTCTTTCTCAGGCTTTAAATGATGTGAAAAAGGGATTCATCAAAGTGGGAGAGAAATCCTACCAGCTCCAAAAGCTTACTGAACAGAGGAAAATGACCATGGTTAGTCTCAAAACCGTGTAGATACACGATCCCCAAATGAACAATACCAGTCTTTAAAAGTGATTGACTGTTAGGAAAATCCTAATGAAGCAATGTTCCCTGTCCATTTTCCCTCTGTAGTATTTAAGTATTCTGAGGACATGTGAGGGCTACAATGAGATCACTTTCCCTCACTGCTCCTGTGACTCGCGTAGGAAAGGTCACGTCATCACTGCGATAAGCATCCACCACTTTAAACTCCATGCATGCACTGAGGATGGTACTCTAGAGGTGAATATGTTTGCTTTTAAGGAGTGAAAAGTTATTTCTTTACTATTTATCTTACTTCCTGAGAGCATGACTTGCTTGCTGTCATGGCTTCCGATGAAGCTGTTGGTACCACTATAATTTACTCGTATACAGTATCTCACAAAAGTGAGTACACCCCTCACATTTTTGTAAATATTTGATTGTCTTTTCATGTGACAACACTGAAGAAATTGCTGTCCCCTCAAAATAACTAAACACATTAATGTCTAATAAATGCCTCTCTGTCAATAAAGAATCAGGTGATTGCGTTTGAATGGTCAGAAATGCAGAGATGGGACACGGATGAAGAGGGAATGGCTTTCTGTTTTGAGTATGCGCGAGGGGAGAAAAAGCCTCGCTGGGTCAAAATCTTCACTCCATATGTGAGTCCCATACACTTGCAGTTAAAAAGATCTTGCATGCTGCATTTGTCTTTGTGAGCTAAAAATGTCTTCTATTTTCTAGTTCAACTACATGCATGAGTGCTTCGAGAGAGTCTTCTGTGAGCTCAAATGGAGAAAAGAGGTGAGCTACTTTATTAAGAATTGAGTTAGTGTGTTTTCTCTATTGGTCTGTGTATTGATCTGTGTATATGTTCAGGTTGAAGAGGAGGCCACAGACAAGGACAATAAAAACTGCAGTAAAGATGGTATGTGCAGTAAGGTAAGGCTCTGCCTGCCTGCCTGCCTTTTATTTTTTTTTTGCTTTGTAGATGTTAATGTCACAATCCAGAATGTGTGCCCTGAAATGCTTCTCTTTTGCACAGAATATCTTCCAAATGTTGAGACACAGAAGGGATGGAGGCACATGAACGAAGAGATCATCTCCTCTTGAGTCCTCAAGTACACGCATACGCATATACACAAACACTTATAGCTGCATACACAGGCCCAAATAAGAACTACAGTATTTCAAACCAGTCACATACAACGCTTAATCTACAACACATTCTTAAGTACTCTTCTTCAAATCCAAGGCTGAGAAATAAGAAGATATAAAGCAGGAAATTACACAACCACAGGACAGTGAAGAAAATAAGTAAACTTTTAAAGATTTTTGCCATCACATCAATTAATTGGACTGGACTGATCTGGCTAATGCACCTGGAGAAAGGAATTGTTTGGTTGAATGACATATGCCATTCATAACTTCAGATGAACACATCCTGGTCATTGACATGGCACCAGCATTGCAATTGGTCCAGGTGACTAATTTTACATTGTGTGGCTGGTCACAAGACAAGGTCTTCAGACTGGTTACTTTTTCAGAAGTGTTTACAAACTTGAGTTTAAGAGACAGTTTTCCTTGGAAAAGTGGTTAAAACGGAGAGACAGGAGTGTGTTTATTTAAAAACATGGAAACCTCAGTAGTGGAACTAAGGCATCATACTGACACTAACACATGTTCATACACCTGTGCGGGCAAAGATGCTCTCAGAATGTATCAATTAAAAAATAAATTGCTAGATTTTTCACTTGGACAATCAGAGTGAGAGAGGGAAAGAGAAAATGTACTTTTTCAACCTATTTAAAAAGAGGGCAAGAGAGACGGATCAATACTTTCCATGTTTTTTCACACTAATTTGTGTTACCTCACTATTGCCATTATGTTGGTAGTATGTTTGTACAGATTGTCAGCCCTATTGCTGAACTGAGGTTTTATTTAATTTTTTTGTTCTCTCATCTGTCTTTTATTCTCTAAAGCAGTATTTGATTGCATTAGCCATTGCCAGGCCCAATGAAATTTTTAGAACTGATTTGGGGGGCAAATATCTGTGGAATTCTGCAGTATGGGTAGTGTTCTTGGTAGCTAAAAGCATGATCAAAATGGCCAAAATATTTAATAAACGAACATGCAAGGGGTGGGGAATAAGTTGAGCTTATGGGTCATTGAACGTGGAATAATGGGCTTTGGAATTCATCTGAGCTTTCTGCTGAGTTACGCGGGGGTAGATTCCATATTGGCCTGGCCTTTGCCCACTAATTATCTGTACCAGTGCTCTATGTGGGTGCTTTCTCTGCACTTAGAGATAGTTCACCCAAAAATGAAAAAATTCTCATCGTTTTCAGTTGTTTATGACTTTCTTTCTTCTGCAGAACATAAAATAGGATTTTTAGAACAATATCTCAGCTCTGTATGTCTATACAATGCAAGTGGAAGTGTGCCAAACTTTTGACACTCCAAAAAGCACATAAAAGCGTCATAAAAGTAATCCATATGACTCCAGTGTTTGAATCCATATTTTCAGAAGTGATAGGAAAGGTGTGAGTGAGAAACAGATCAATATTTAAGTCTCTTTTTTTTTTTATGCTAGAAAATCTTCTCCCTGCCCAGTAGGAGGCGATATGCACAAAGAATATGAATCACCAAAAACACAAGAAGAAGAATGTGAAAGTTAAAGTGGAGATTGACTGGGCATTTAGGAGAATTTATAGTAAAAAAGGACTTAAATATTTATCCGTTTCTCACCCACACCTATAATATTGCTTCTGATGACATGGATTTAACCACTGGAGTCATATGGATTACATTTATGCTGACTTATGTGATTTTTGGAGCTTCAAACAACTTGCATTGTATGAGCCTAAAGAGCTGAGAAATTCTTCTAAAAATCTTAATTCTGAGTTCAGCAGATGAAAGAAAAGCATACACATCTGGGATGGCATAAGATTGAGTATGAGAGAATTTTCATTTTTGGGTGAACAATTCCTTTTAAATTACTTGATTTGTTTTAACAGTGTTATGAATGTGAAGTACTGAATAGGAAATACAGATTAGTTATGTGTGTGTCTGTGTGAGTGAATGTTGGACTGGTTGGTTTGAGTTTTGGGCTGTCATGCCCTCATCGATCAGTAGATGGCTCTGACTGCACCTGATGCCATCTGCCTTTGATGTAATTTATCTGTTTGTTTTACTTTTCCATTTTACTTATTGTAGTGTGCATACAAACCTGTCACTCCAGACCAGTCATGACATGATTTGCACTTTTTAAACGATGTATGTGTGAGCCAATGTCTGTGTGTTAAAGACTGACTGCATGCCATTTCTGTCCTGTATTGTTCCATGAACCTTCTGATGAATTTCTGAGTCGTCGCATTCATAGACAAACCAAGCGAGCAAGCGATGTGAATTGAATGACCTGAGGATTTGTGTTCTGTTGGAGCCACAGCTGTCTTAGATAACAATTATATGCTGGTTATCATGGGTTATCATGGGATTTCACAGAATCTTGCAAAGCCTCGGCTTAAGCACATGGTTCATATCTCTCTTTGATCTTGTTAAAATGATACCTTATCATAGACTTTTAGATAAGACTTTTGTGTGTGTCTCTTCCCCTCTCTCATTTTCAGCTCTTCTCTTTCATTCTCTCTCTGTTTGTTTGCTCTGGTTGTGTTCTTTCTCTCTCTTTGACTGAAATTTTAATTTATTATACAAATATCTCTGTGTACAGTATTTTCAGCTGTGTGAGTTTTTGGGTAATCTTTTCAAATAAGGAACAAAAAGCATTTACAAAGCAACTCCAAGGAGTAGTGTAAACTGAAAAAAGCAATGTAGGGAGCATACTGCAAATAAAACCAAAAGCAAGACAAACCGTATACTAGGAGGTTTTGATCTAGAAACGTAGTTGACATGGACATAATTTTGTGTACAAGAAAAATGTTTGGTCATAGCAGTATAATAAAATTTAACATATTCTTTTAAATAAATTGACTTATTGACTCAACTATGGTGTGTGACTTCTTGCTGGCTTCTCAGGAAGGTTCAGCCTGACAGAAGGTACAGTTCATCCAAAGGATGTGGGCAAGAGGTGCCAACACAGAAATAATTGAACAGCCTTATAAATTGTGAAAGGGATTAGTAACAGTAGTATTGCTTTCTGTGGGTCAGTATGTCACTGACATTAACCCTAGGTATTTTATCAGGCACTTAACAATTAAAGAACAAATGGGACCTGAAACACAAGATGAGTTTTGGCACTCTATTAGCAGCGTGAGCATCAGAGCTTCAATCCTGTTTAACAGGTTGTAGAATAGGTCATATCAGCTGAATCACTTTAGCAACACAATATATTTTCAAGATCTCATCATTGACATTTATGTTAATTTTAATAGGGAATTGTAAAGTGAGATACTACCTCTAAAATCAAAAGAATATTAAGTCACGCATTACACATATGTGAAAGGAAGTCCCCTAGATAAGTAATATGGGGATCCAATACGATATACCCAATCGTGCCAGCAGCACCGACCTATGGGAAGCCAAACAAACCAAAAGTGGGACGACACAGCGGGGGTTTACAGAGCTCGCGCCGCGCTGACATGTCATCTGCGCGGTTCAATGGTCCGAGCCGCGCGGCCGATTCGTCAGCGCAGCGCGGACGTGTTTCCTAGCGACACCCAATGGGCAGCGCGGCGCAAACTTGTAAGGAAGGAGGGGTTTCTTTATTGTACATTTATTTGCATGTATGGTTTGCGCTGCGCTGTTTAAATTGGTCAGCGCAGCGCTGGTGAGGATTGTTCGCGCCGCGCTGCCCATTGGGTGTCACTAGGAAACACGTCCGCGCTGCGCTGACGAATCGGCCGCGCGGCGCGGACCATTGAACCGCGCAGATGACATGTCAGCGCGGCGCGAGCTCTGTAAATCCCCGCTGTCTCGTCCCACTTTTGGTTTGTTTGGCTTCCCATACTGACCCTTGCAGTTGCAGACTGTTGCGAAGTGAACGTCATCAGCGAGCGTCAAAAATACCGTCGCAGCTACGCGCCAGATTTCATTGTCATTCACTTGCAGTGATTTCATTCGTCATGTGGCCTCTATTTCGGATCATTGCGGAATTGTGCACATTGCTTGCTCAAGTAAGTATAATTAACTGTCCGTAACGTGTAATAGCTGTACTTTATCTACCTCATCATTGCGTTTCTGTCAACAAAAACGAAACGGGAAAACTGTGGAATGAGAGTGATGCCTCGGCGCCGGAGAGCTCCGCAGTCTCTCAGATCGCTGTCGTATATTAAATACACGAAGAGTTTATTGATGCATTGTGATAACTTGAAGCCTGTTTGTTTCCAAGTTATGCATGCTTTCATTTGACTCTGTATTGAAATGAGTAGCAAAGGCATTACGTCTTGACCTAGCTAGCGTCTTATTCATCTTAAACCAATATCAGCCTCTAGTGTCCTTGCAATGTAAGTGAGCAAGTTTTGTATTTTGTGTGCTTTTTCAACCTATTAAGTGTGGATGTATATTTGACTGAAACAATTAGTAAAAGATTTGCTTGTGTATCGTTTTTTCCCATTCATAATTATCGTAAAAAGCTAGAAGGGGACTATTCATCATCAGCGTCGTGACATATTCATACAAATTTATATTTGTAAGATTAGATTGTTACGTGCGCCTGCTTTTTGTTTTCATATAGATGATAACATTTATAATAAAGTTGTTTGTTATTGTATATAACAATGATATGTATGTTATAATATGACTACTAGTATGGCAATATACATTTTTTTTTAGACATGTACCATGCTTCGGCTACTGTACTTTTATTGGGTCTGCTGAATTTTATGCTCCTGTCTGTTGTTTCGTATTAAAGCACTGAGCTACAACAGTTGCAAGTTTCCGTGACTGTATATGGATAATCTAGGTTATGAAGCGCCTCCGGGAGACATTCAACATCCATGTGCTCGACACAGAGTTGGCTTTGTTTTTCCGTACATGGGCCACTTGGGGGGCCTCTCGGACCTTCTCTTCTAGAGTGAATAAGACGGGGTTAACGCATCCCCGGACCCGTTTCCACTCTCACGGGCAATTCACAAGAAATTCACCACAGGGATCGGTTGTTAGTTTATAAACTGCAATGCAGTTAATGTCGGTCACAGTACTGTAATCTCATTAATTATGCATTTTAAGGGTCGCAGGTTGAGGTCGGCTTTCCGTCTGCCGAGTAGTGAAATCTGAAACGTAACCGATGGCTCAATGGAGTATCATAAAATGAGCAGTGCGCAACTGTATTTACATGTCGTGCCGTCAATTGATATGCAGTAGTATTAATATTAGGTTAAGATGAAATAATAATTTAAGATGTAAGTGCAGTTTCGCATTTTTTACCCATTTTTTTTTTTATTTACGTATATTTTCAGGTAAATTTTACTCAATTATTACAGTAATGCAGTCAAGTATAATCTGACGAAACTTTAATAAGGCTTGTGGCAAATTCCGCCGCCTACTGTCGTGATCTTTTAGAAGAATGGAAAGCGAAACCTAACGTGGTCTATGCTTCGTTATGTTGTAGTTATCCTAAATTGCTACATTACCACGTTTTTCTCCTTTCATTGATAACGTATATCACTTTCCTTATTAAATTAGTCTAGACAAGTCCGTGGATCATCCATCCCGTGTAGTAGAGTTTGTATGCCTAAATAATTTGCAAATGTAAAGGAGGATAACATCGTTGGGGTTTAGCTGATCTATTTTCAGTTCTTTTTCTGCTTTAAAGCGTATCAAGTGTTTAGTTTATCAGTCAAAGCACGAATCTGAGCCTTATTCAGACCTGGAGACAGTCGCAACGCTGATTCCGGTTATTCAATGTCAGGCTCATCTGTCTTTTACCGCTAGTTGTTTTTGGAATATGTATGTCTTTTTAATATTGTGTAAATTTCTTCACCTGGACAGGTTATTCTCATGTAAATTCGAATTTTTCTCATATGTAGATTCTATGTTGAAAACTAATAATTGTACAGATATAAAGGCATTAAATACAAGATACATTTTCTATATATATATATATATATATACACACACACACACACACATCTCTTTATACCCACATAATGATTTGGGGTGATATGCTGAATTTGTTTTACAAGATTGACATTTTTAAATCCTTTCAAAGGAAAAAGAAAAATATTTTAGTCTACTTCTGTGATTAATTTAAATGGCTAAATTTTTTAGTCTTTTAACAGGAGGCCTTTTCAACCTAAACAATTTCTTAGTTGTTTACATACAAAAAGTACTGAAGTGTCATGGTATTATTGTAGATAAAATATTTTGATTAATGGTCGATTTATGATAAATTAAGGGAGACATTAGGCAGGATGTTAGGGCACTTTCATTGTGTGGAAAAAAGGATGCTCTGAAAGTCAATGGTGTAATTTATTGTGATACAATCACAATACTATAGTACTGCAGTCTGCTACAGTATTTTTGTAAGGGCTTAGTACTGGTGTTGTGAACTGAAAAGACACCAAACCCCCACTTGCCAAAAAGGTGTTTGTTTGTTTTTTGTCTCCTATATGCACATGGACTACCTTCCCATTCACTTCAGCTTCATTTTAGAAATAGCCATTTATATTTATTTTGGTAATCTGGAATTTATAAAAGTGAAGTGGAAAAGAAAGTGCATAGAAATACAACAGTTCTTTTTTTTTTTTCACTCTTTCACATTCTGCTTATTGTTATGCATATTATCTAATATGTGGTAACCTCACATATTAGATAATATGTTTCAGTGATTTATTGTTGCAATTAAATGAAAAAAATAATTTGCATCTTATTTTAAAACACGAGAGCACTGTGATTCACACCAGACCTACACTAAACTGCACAGCAACATGCATTATCAAACCTAGTGCTAGGTCCACAGTCATACATTTTTTGTCTGAATAAGTTATTTCTCTGTGTTTTGGGACTCCGCTTTACTATTCATTGTACTCATTTTGATCATAGCTATTGTGGTTGCTCACAATGGGAGAGAATGTCCTTGAAAATGCCTTCTTCCCTCTAAAATCCATAGCCACTTTCCCTTGCCATAAAGAACAGCAAATTACTTGATAAGCCAGAAATAAATTGGTTGTCACAATAAGTATTAATAATTAATCTGAGCCTTTTACTTGGTTCTCAAATTAGTCTGCTGTGTTGTGTGTGTGTGTGTGTGTGTGTGTGTGTGTGTGTGTGTGTGTACATGCGTGCCAGAAATGTTTTGTCCCCTTTGCACTACCTTTCATGTACTCTTATGATGTTCTCTCTCTCTTTGTTTTGCAGAATCGGTGTACAGACTAAGCCTTTGCCATCTGTGTGACATTACATTCACCAGATATCTGAGTCTAATTCTAACAAGGGCACACAAGTGGACAACCTTACAGCTTTCTCGCCCCCTGCGCTATGAGCAGCGGTAGAGGAGGGACTAACAAAGATTGTCAGCGATTCACCCTCCCAAACCACCAGGGTCAACCTCTAATTCACTCCACGTGCTATACAACCACCAATCACCCAAGGGGCCCTCGTGTCCCAAGCCCCAGTTCTGTATATGGAAGGTACCCTCATCCTTCCTTTTACTCTTCTTACCCTGCTGCTAGTGTGCCTCAGCGCTGCCCTCTTTTTACCCACACTTCCTCAGATCCACCCCTGTGGGCATCCAGCCAGCACAACACTGATCAAATCTCTGACTCAAATTGTGTGAGCTTCCAGCAACACCAAGTGCAGTTCCTCAGGGGAGAGCGTGCACAGGCTCCCCAGTTCAAAGCACTCCAACAGCACTCCCAAACCTCCAGCCGAGGGGAAGAAGGTGCCACTGGGCCTTTCCAGTACCAATCAGGTTATTGCAACTTTGAAAGGAGAGAGGGCTATAGCCGAGACAGGGCTAACTGGCAAAGGGAACAGAACCTTGAATATACATCTGGACCTAAGAGAAGGGCAGGGTGGAATCACCCACACCAAAAGGGACATAATTATCAGAATCTAAATGCAAAGCAATACTGGAAGGCAGATGATGTGTCAGGTCTGTCCTCAGGCTTCCGTAGTCTGCGTTTAGATGACCGGGTAACAAGGATAGACAACTCTGACAACCTGTTGACCTGCAGCAACTTTGCCAGCAAGGTTTCTAGTTCATCTGGCGCAGTCAGAGACTCTTTGTTTTTGACCTCTGAGATCCAGAACCAGGTCCTCTCTTGTTTGACGTCACTCGGGCCAGACGAGAACCTTCAGGCCAAGGTCTTGGCCAGAAAACTCCATCTGCCCAAGAAGGTTGTTAATAGGGCCTTGTATACTCTCTCAAAATCAAACCAAGCAGTCAAACAAAGTGAGACTCCTCCTCTGTGGAGACTCCGTAAGGAAGAGGACAGTGAGCCCATTAAAGGGAGAAACAGAGCATGGTGTTCAAAGGACGCTGAGAAATCCAAAAACCAGGAGACTAGAGCAGATCGCAACAGCACTTGCTCAGAAGCACAGACCCTTGTTGAAGCTGTCAGTGATACCAGTGACGAATCGGAGGACTCAGAAGGTGACGATACATTGTTGCCTGACCTGGATCAACAGACACTTTTACCTGCAGCACTGTCAGTAAGCTTGTCAATAATGGCAGATCCTAAAGAAAGCAAAGAGCAGATCCTACAGTACCTCTATGATTCAGGCACAGCCAGTGCACTTGTGATCGCCAAGAACATCGGCCTGCGGAGTGCCAAGCACACAAATCCTACACTCTATGCCATGGAGAAACAGGGTGACGTAAGACGGAACACAGACATTACACCACCTACCTGGGAGCTTAGTGCACACCGGCAAGATAAGATGGACCGCCAGCGGAAAGCTGCTGCACCCACAAAACAGGATGTGAACAGTGCTCCGATGTTGTACTCACCAGTTGAAGGGACTGCAAATGTTGCTGCTGTTAAGTTAGTAGCTGCTGGTGGAGATGTAGGGTTTTCGAGTGTTGCCAGCGAGTTTGCAGCTGCAGAGCCAATGGACAGAGGTGACAGTCTATTGACCATGTTGGCTGAGGACAAGGACAAACTTTTTAGGAACACATCACATGACATGCCTGGCCTTGAGCTGATCTCCAGCAACCCCAGTGACTTGTCCTCCTCCACCTTCCCCTCCTACCATCACCATGAGTTTTCTTACTATCAGGATGTGGCTAGTAATGGAGGAGAACGCTCGCAGTGGGCATCTGACGATATTCCAGAGTTCCTCAACACAATCAGGTCAGAGGTTGCTGTATCGTTGGCTGCTCCCCCTCCGACCCAAAGCCTGGAGTCAAGCAAATTACAAAAGTTAATAGAGGCCCGCTCAAAGAACCCAGTCAGTGGGTTGATCGAGTTTGCTCAGCACCTTGGAAGCACTTGTGAATTCCTTCTGCTTGACCAGTCTGGACCCTCACATGACCCCAGGTAAATTTGTGAGAGAAAGTTTTTGTTTTTTGAATATGGGTGTTTGTCTGTGTCTATATTAGGGATGTGCAAAATAACAATTTCAAAATGTACTAGTCGTGGTTTACTAGTTGGTGTTGATGTTTAGTCGACTAGTCGGTCAATAAAGCCCTGTATTATAAGGGTGGAGTTTCCACGACACCAATCAGATGCATTTCTTAAGGCTGTAGACACTTAAGCACATCACCTCAATACGAAAACAGATCGGCTGTTAAAAAAATTAATAACCTTAACATTTGTGGTCACAAAACTGTCAAAAGTCATCAAAACCGAGACTTACGAATTATATATGAAACAACGGGAACATTGCTCTGAGCCAAAAAGTCAGATGTTAAAATATTGTTGTTGTCCTTTGTTTTGCTGTAGCTGTGTTTTTCACCCTTAAATGCATGTTTTGCCAACACCTTTTGTTGTTCATATCTTCATTACCTAATGAGTAAAATTCATAAATTTGAATATAAATGAAGTAAAAACAATAGTACTAATTATAACTGCCAAAATACTCAAAACAGTATGTGGGTAACATTACACACAGCAGTGTATGAATTTCTTTTTCCTTCTGATTACAAATTAAGATTTTTAGAAGATGATTTCAGCTTTGTAGGTCCTCAGAATGCAAGCGAATGTCTATCAAATTTTTAGGTGTGGATGAGAAGCAGATTAGTATTTAAGTCCCTTTTTAGTATATATTTTCACGCTCTTTTATTTTTGTCAATTTGCATTCTTCATACATATCAACACCTACTGGGCATAGAAAATAATTTATAGTTTAAAAAGGACTTTAATATTAATCTGTATCTCACCCACACCTATTATGGCTTATGAAGATATAGATTGGATACTTATGGATTACTTTTATGCTGCCTTTGTGCATTAAAAATGTTGGTACCCATTCACTTGCATTGACTTACAGAGCGGAAATATTCTTCTGAACGTCTTTGCGTTCTCCAGAATAAAGAAATTCATACACATCTGGGATGGCATGAGGGCGAGTAACTGATGAGAGAATTTTCATTTTTTGTCGAACTACATTAAGTATTTGTGGCACATCCCAGCAGGCAGGAGCCAATCCAAAGTTTTGAAACTTTTAAAGAAGTGATATTTTTTAGCCAGTGAATGTTTGTGGACTGGGGCAACATGAAAAAAAAATTGGTCTAGCAGTCAAGTCAATTTTATTTGTATAGCGCCTTTCGCAAAACACACATCGTTTCAAAAGCAGCTTTACAGAATATCAGCATTAACAGACGATAAAACTGTAATGTCTATAAAGTCAATTAATCATCATTGTGTAATTTAGATAAAATACTATTTTTAATAGTGTTTAAAAATAATTAAATGATAATTGTATTAATAACCCCAGTGAGCAAGCTGTAAGCAACTGTGGCAAGGAACACAAAACTCCATAAGATGTAGATTAATGGAGAAAAATAACCTTGGGAGAAACCAGAATCACTGAGGGGGCCATTCCCCTCTGGCTAACATTATGAATGTAATGTAAATATTAATTATGTATAGGTAAAATCATGGTTTAAATTATTAAACTAAGTGTCAAGGGTCAGTGATTTAAACATCGATTGTGTTTGAACTGTAAGATTAATGACCAAAGTCTTTGAAGTCCATCTTGATTAATTGCAGAAGTTCACATAGATGCAATTGTCCTTGTTAATTGGCTGATGAAGGCTTTTGTTGGCAATAGTTAGTCTAAGCATTTCATTTCAAGATCGTGGTCCATAAATAGACCGAGGTGATGCAGGTTGGAGTTGGCATCATTTCATCCTCTGAAGTCCGTCATAATAGATTGAAGTGATGTTTGGATGGCACCGGCTGCATTTAGTCATCATCATTCTGTGACATGTAGCAGTGGAGTCCAACATGAAGCAGGAATGGTGCTGGATTCAGCCGGTTCTGGTGACCTCAGGATAGGAGTCCCGAGGTTGAGACAGGGAAACAAATAAACGCAGTAATGGTAACTTCTTATTTAATATTTTTTATTAGATGCGTATCTTGATGTTTTGATGTTCATCTTCAGGTTTCGGATGCAAGTCATGTTAGACGGTCGCAGGTTTCCACCGATTGAGGCATCAAACAAAAAAGTGGCCAAAAAAGATGCTGCAGCCATTACCCTGAAGATTCTTTCCAGGGAGATGGAGGGAACAGGTGTAGAAGAAGAGGAAGACCAATGCATTGAGGGAGCTGAGTCAACTATTGACTTGGCAGATGATACCCTTGTGAGTTTATCTTTATCTTGGTGCTAACAATGCCGATGTCATGAGTTTGATACCCAGGGAATTTATTGAATGCTCTGTACCAGGGCTGAAACGATTAGTCGATGTTATCGACAACGTCGCAATAAAAAATTGTCGCCAAAAATTTTTGTTTTCGAATAGATGTTTGATCTCATTTAACGTAACATGAGATCACATTAAAATCCAATGATGGTGCACGAGAGGAGCACTTGAGCTCGCGCCTGATTGAGGAGAGGAAGAAGACACCGCTCACAGTCCAGACGCACTTGCAACTTTCCAAAAAGCTTAAGGTGATGTAGATTGTGAAGTATGAGGAAATTATACAAAATTACAAAATAAGAAAAATACAGAAGCACTCTCATTGTGAATAAAGCGGAACCGGAGCTGCCATCTCCCTCGTCCATGCTTGCTGCTGCTAGATTCTTACATTATAGCGGGATGTAGTGAATCGTAACATATGTGATGTGGTGTGTATCTTATCAGCGATACGCAGCTCTTATAATGAGAATTAGTTTTTTTGTGAGTTAAAGATGGATTGAAAACAAGTAAACAAAAACGTGAGAGAGGGTAGTCTTCTCCCATTATACACTGCATCAAAAGTTTTTGATTTGTTGTTTTGGCTTGTATTCCAATATAAATATCTAAAAATCCTTTAAAACAACATATATTTACCCTAGGAGCTTTACTGCAGAAGAAAATTGTTTTTTAGAGAATGTTGAATAAAACATTACATATTTAAAAATATCTAAAAATTCTTAAAACAAGATAGATTTACCTAAGAAGCAACATGTAAGATATTTAGACGTGCTTTCAGAGAATATATCTTGAATAGAATTATATTTTGACTCTAATACACTTGTATACGTAGTGCATAAGTAGTGGTGGTGGCGTAGTGGGATAAAGCACACAACTGTTAATCAGAAGGTCACTGGTTCGATCCCCACAGCCACCACCATTGTGTCCTTGAGCAAGGCACTTAACTCAAGGTTGCTCCGGGGGGGGGATGTCCCTGTGATAAGTGTGCTGTAAGTCACTTTGGATAAACGCATCTGCCAAATGCATACATTTAAATGTAAATGTAAACAAAATACACTTGTATTCAAGAAATATTCTCTGCCTAAATATATTAAATTTACTTGAGAAGCAACATATCTTGTTTTAAGGATTTTTAGGTAATGATAAACAAGTTTTTGCAGTGAATTTACTGAATTAAACGTAATTAAAAAAAAATCCTTTAATTCAGTGAATGTCATTTAGTGGTATTTTTAAGCGATGACTGTGATCTTTATCGTTAGTATGTTTAATACAACCTTTTACGCCAAGGCACAAGCTGAATAGTCGGTTAAGAACTAATGATTAATCGTTGCAATAATTGCCCAAATAGTTGAATAATCATTCTAATAATTGTTAGATTAATTATCAAAATAATCATTATTTGCAGCCCTACTCTGTGCACAGCTTTGAATAAAAGCATCTGCCAAGTGCATAATTGTAAATTTGTGTCAAAGTGGCTAGGTGCTGGGAGGTGCATAATCACTCTTACAAATCTTTTTAATGTTCTGTTGTTGTCGTCTCATTTCTAAAGGGTGGTAAAGATACTCTGCCCCAAGCTCTGTCCAGGTCTCTACCTGGAGGAAAGAATCCTGTATCTGTACTGATGGAGCACAGCCAGCGAAGTGGGCACCCCGTCCAGTTTATCAACACAGGACAGGAAGGGCCCCCCCATGATCCACGGTATAAGTAGCATTGTTTTTGTCTCTTACTCACTCACTCTCTCAGTTTGTCCTTTATTCCTTTGCCCTTAAAATGTGACTGCTGGCTATGAATTACATTGCCTGCTTGGTCTAATGTCTTGGTCTGTGTCAATTTTCAATTTCAATTTAAAAGTACTTTATTGGCATGATTGTGTTTACATACAATATTGCCAAAGCATTAATACACAAAACAGATTATGACAAGACATTAATTAAAATAAGGTGCCAGGTAATGAATCAAATAAAATAAAAACTATAATAACAATATACACTATACAATATAAAATAAAATATGCATTTAACACAACATTATGAGCATAAGAGAATAAAAGTACTGTGACTGAAGTACATTAAGGCAGTAATTGGTTTCTGAGGGTGTGCAGCTCAAAAATGAATTTAGCTGCAACTGACGCATGATGGTCCTCCCCCAGTAACACCAGCATCTGATCTGTATCTGCCAAACTGGAAAACTGTGGCATGAGGTTTGAGAGTTTGTGGAGGTATTTCTCTCTCACCTCTGTAAATTTCTCACAGTGAAGGAGAAAGTGTGTCTCTGTCTCGACCTCACCCGTGTCACAGTGAGCACAGACTCGTTCTTCCTTTGGAAGCCATGTTTGTCTGTCTGTGTCTGCCTTTTTCTATGGCCAGACTGTGATCACTGAGTCTGTATTTGGTGAGGGTCCGTCTCTGTTTTGGATCTCTTACATTGTGCAGATATTCTGCCAGATTATATGTTCTGTTTAAGGTCCGATAACATTCCAGTTTGCTTTGGCTTTCATTTTCCCAATGGTCCAAATATGACTTTTTGCTTTCTTTTATGATTTGGTTTATTCTGATCTAGTTTTGTTCAGCAGTGCTGGTCTGAAACTGGTGTTTGTTAGTTGTTAGTGGGTTTGTGAGTTTCAGAGCCAGCTGACAAAGGGGACTGGTTTTAGGCTTCAGCTCTTGGGTTTTAAGGGCTTCTTGTTGCAGTGTGTTAGTTGAACTTGAATTTAGGTGTGTCCAAAATTTGAGGGATCGTTTTTCAATATGTATAATAAGGGGGATCTGCCTAGTTCGGCCTGGCATGCATTAGTAGGTGTTCTTCTCTGAATTCTTAGAATGTTTCTACAGATTTCTGCATGCAGGGATTCTAGGGGGTGTTTGTCCCATCTCGAGTAATCTGCCAGACAGAGTGGACCCCAAACCTCACTTCCGTACAGAGCAATAGGCATTATAATACTATCAAAGATCTTACACCAGATCGTTACAGGAATGTCTGTTTGGGTAAATTTGCCCTTAATAGCATAGAATGCTCTTTCAGCTTTCTCTTTTAGTGCATTCACTGCCAGACCAAAACCCCCTGAACCAAGCCTTAGACCGAGGTAGTCGTAGTGTCGGGTGTGTTCCATTGCAGTGTTCCCCAGAGTGAATGTGTATCTGGTGTCCTGTAATCTGGCTTTTTTCTGGAAAATCATAATTTTAGTTTTTTTCAGATTGACTGTCAGGGTCCAGTTCTGACAGTAGTTCTCCAGCAGTGTCTCTTTCTTGCCTTTTTTTTTTTCCTGGATCATCTTCCTTTTATCTTAGGTAAGAAGCTATGTTCCATTTTCATTAAAGTCTGTGCAAAAACAGGGATTTGGTATTGACATGCAATCATGTAGCGTTAACCAGCTTTCACTGAAAGGTATGCAAACCCTCAGCCACACCAGATCACAGCACAGAGACTGAACTGTGAAACTGAAGCTCCATTGAGAAATAAATCTTGGTGCTTTGACACTACACAACTCTTATCACTGGGGAGTGAAATGTTAATATTTAATTGCCAGTGGCTAATAGTTTTTTGGTTGCATAGTGTGAGTGATTTACTCGCAATGTAGAGGGCTGTTTTTGGGTAAACTATCCCTTCAATCTTGGATTTGGTTTAAGAAAGCCTCAAGCGTACATACATAGAGTTCTCATGTGCCAGTGGAGTAAATTTGGCCTTAAGTGCAAGAAAGACTCTGGTCTTTAAGAAAACTTTCTGGTCTTGATTTAAAAGTGGCACTTGTTGCCAAATTAGCATGACCATAATATAATTCTGTTGGATTAGAAATGAATGAAAATCAGTCAAGTTGAGAAAGAAAACCCTATCATTCAATGCCACTTTATCAGCTGAAAAAATAAGAACAGGATTTTATGATTTGTCATTCTCATTCATTTTTCTCATCTTTCCATTTTTATTGTCTTCCTGTGTCAGGTTTATATTCCATGTAATGGTTGGGGAGCGGCTCTTCCCAGAAGCCTCAGCACCCAGTAAGAAAGCAGCAAGGCAGCTTGCGGCGGAAGAGGCTGTGAAGGAACTAATGGGAGATGGGCAACTCCATCTTAACAGGGTAAAGAAGAGAGGAAGAGAAACTGCCTTCATTGTAGAAAGATGTGACAAGGGAAAAATTTTATAAAAAGAGAGATATAAAACAGTTCAATCAAATAGCTCCAATAGAGAATTTTGCACACGAGTAGATATTATTGATAAAAAGAGGTTGTGGCAAGGAGGATGGCAGGGCCAGGCCGTGATGACCCACACCCTGCCCCATATCAAGCTATCCAAGCCAACAAGCGGGATTAAGGTCGCCAGAGGAGGCAGTTCGGGAGAGAGAGAGCTACAGCCAGCTACCCTGTTTGTGTTTGTGTCTTTTTGTTTAATTAAATATTACTTTGATGCTTCGTCTGGTTCTCGCTTCCTCCTTTCCCCTTTTACCCCTGTTACATTGGTGCCGAAGGAGGAAGGATGCGCTGTAGTAGAGTCCTCACCACTTCCATCCACCAAAGGAGCAGCCACGGTCATCCGCCAGGGGACGGAGGAGCCCGGCCACCTGAAAGCGGAGGAACGATCACCGACCGTGATGTTAGGAGTGGCTCCTTACCGACCACCTGCAGTCTGTAGCATTAAAGTAATGTTTAATTAAACAAAAACACACAACCATAAACACCTACACAAACAGGGCAGCTGCCTGTAGCTCTCTCTCTCCCAAACGGCCACCTCCAGCAGGCTTTATCCCTCTCGTTGGCTTCATTATCCTGATTAGGGGCCGGGCATGTGTCATTATGGCCCGGCCCTGCCCTCCTCCTTGCTGCAGGGGTATATTATATTGATGAATTTGTTTGCGCTCAAGTGAAGTTACACTGTGTTAAGTTGTAATTGTGGTTCATCCAAAAACGTAAATTGCCAAAACTTACCGTCATGTTGTTCCTAACTAGTATGTCTTTACATTCTTCCGTGAAACAATGGAGATGTTTACCAGACTAACAATGTCACATTCACTTTCTTTGTATCGGAAAGAGCAGCATCATTCTTAAAAAAAATTCTCATGTGTTCTGCGTTACATGGTTTGGAACAACATGAGGCAAGTAAAGGATGAATTTCATTTTTTGGAGAACTGTCCCTTCAAACTATCACTGAATATAAAACTTACATGTTTACTTCATTACACGCACATTTCAATACTCTCGCATATTCACATCCCCCCCCCCCTTTTTCTGTCCTCTCTACTTCACCCTCCCATATTAACACTTTCATCTCTATGTGCTGGTCTTTTGAACGCAATCTTTCGCTTCCAGACTCCAGGTAATTTCTGCCCACTGGGTGAAAGCGAGTCACAGCCAGCGATGCCTGCATGTCCCTCGCTACCCCCCCTGACGGCAGAAGAGCTCCAGGCGGCCCATGAAGCTGGTGTGGGTGACCTCATCAACCACCTGAACAACAATGCTGTGTCCGGCCTGCTAGAGTACGCCCGTTCCCGTGGCTTCGCTGCTGAGATCCGCATGGTGGGCCAGTCTGGACCCCCACACGAGCCCAGGTACACACACACAAACACTCTGATTTACCCGCTCACACTCTCACCTGGTCAAGTTTTAGTGCTTTATCCTTATTACAGAAGCAGCAGGATTCTCATCTCAACATGCCTGACTCCCCACTGCTCTGCCACATAATACAAAATACAGTCAGGTCCATAAATATTGGGACATCGACACAATTCTAATCTTTTTGGCTCTGTACACCACCACAATGGATTTGAAATGAAACGAACAAGATGTGCTTTAACTGCAGAATTTCAGCTTTATTTTGAGGGTATTTACATCCAAATCAGGTGAACGGGTGTAGGAATTATAACGGTTTGTATATGTGCTTCCCACTTTTTAAGGGACCAAAAGTAATGGGACAATTGGCTGCTCAGCTGTTCCATGGCCAGGTGTGTGTTACTCCCTCATTATCCCATTTACAAGGAGCAGATAAAAGGTCCAGAGTTCATTTCAAGTGTGTTATTTGCATTTGGAATCTGTTGCTGTCAACTCTCAATATGAGATCCAAAGAGCTGTCACTATCAGTGAAGCAAGACATCATTAGGCTGAAAAATCAAAACAAACCCATCAGAGAGATAGCAAAAACATTAGGTGTGGCCAAATCAACTATTTGGAACATTGTTAAAAAGAAATAACGCTCCGGTGAGCTCAGCAACACCAAAAGACCCGGAAGACCACGGAAAACAACTGTGGTGGATGACCGAAGAATTCTTTCCCTGGTGAAGAAAACACCCTTCACAACAGTTGGCCAGATCAAGAACACTCTCCAGGAGGTAGGTGTATGTGTGTCAAAGTCAACAATCAAGAGAAGACTTCACCAGAGTGAATACAGAGGGTTCACCACAAGATGTAAACCATTGGTGAGTCTCAAAAACAAGAAGGCCAGATTAGAGTTTGCCAAACAACATCTAAAAAAGCCTTCACAGTTCTGGAACAACATCATATGGACAGATGAGACAAAGATCAACTTGTACCAGAGTGATGAGAAGAGTATGGAGAAGGAAAGGAACTGCTCATGATCCAAAGCATACCACCTCATCAGTGAAGCATGATGGTGGTAGTGTCATGGCGTGGGCATGTATGGCTGCCAATGGAACTGGTTCTCTTGTATTTATTGATGATGTGACTGCTGACAAAAGCAGCAGGATGAATTCTGAAGTGTTTCGGGCAATATTATCTGCTCATATTCAGCCAAATGCTTCAGAACTCATTGGACGGCGCTTCACAGTACAGATGGACAATGACCCGAAGCATACTGCGAAAGCAACCAAAGAGTTTTTTAAGGGAAAGAAGTGGAATGTTATGCAATGGCCAAGTCAATCACCTGACCTGAATCCGATTGAGCATGCATTTCACTTGCTGAAGACAAAACTGAAGGGAAAATGCCCCAAGAACAAGCAGGAACTGAAGACCGTTGCAGTAGAGGCCTGGCAGAGCATCACCAGGGATGAAACCCAGCGTCTGGTGATGTCTATGTGTTCCAGACTTCAGGCTGTAATTGACTGCAAAGGATTTGCAACCATGTATTAAAAAGTGAAAGTTTGATTTATGATTAAATCAATTAAATTGAATTGAATTAAAACTAAAAAGTGGGAGGCACATATACAAACTGTTGTAATTCCTACACCGTTCACCTGATTTGGATGTAAATACCCTCAAATTAAAGCTGAAAGTCTGCAGTTACAGCACATCTTGTTCGTTTAATTTCAAATCCATTGTGGTGGTGTATAGAGCCAAAAAGATTAGAATTGTGTTGATGTCCCAATATTTATGGACCTGACTGTAACAAATGTCTAACAATTTTACCCTCTCAGGTTTACATACCAGGCAAAACTGGGAGGCCGGTGGTTTCCAGCAGTGTGTGCTAGTAACAAGAAGCAGGGCAAGCAGGAGGCAGCAGATGCCGCTCTACGAGTGCTTATAGGAGAGGCTGAAAAAGCAGCACGTACTGGAGAGGTCACAACAGAGGTATTAAAAACACAAATACAGATGCACATCAAGGTTATTACTGTTAACAAAAATTATCACAAAGATCTAAACAAGCAGTAAAAAAATATTTTTAACTAAAAGTACATGTTTTCAGGAAAACGCAATGCGACAAATTAAGAAATGGCCCAGTATGATTATTAAACCGTGTGATTTAATTGATTTAATTAAATATAAAGTCTGCATGTGCTGCAAACCCTAAAATTTAAAATTAAAGCAGTGCTGCTCTGCTATCTACTTTTATGTTCTATTGATATATATTTGGATAAATACTTTGTTAAATAAATTAATAATAATAATCTATTATTTTTAAGCAATATCAAAACAAGATGACAAGCAACAGCATGCTGTGATTCAGCTGTAGCAGACTTGTGCTAGATAGATACAGATTTTTTTCAATGATTTCATTCTTACTATCAAGCTTGGTTGTGGAGCAGTTTACATTTACATTTACATTTATTCATTTGGCAGACGCTTTTATCCAAAGCGACTTACAAAAGAGGAAGAACATCAGCGAATCATCTTAGGGAGACAGTGGTACAAAAAGTGCCATATTACAAAGTTTCACTATCATCATACTAGTATACAAAACAGATTTAATTGCAACAAGAAATGTAAATATTTATTTATTTTTTATTTTTTTAGTGACCGGTTAAGTGCTTTTGGAAAAGATGTGTTTTTAGCCGTTTTTTGAAGATAGAGAGTGAGTTAGCTTCCCGGATTGAGTTGGGAAGGTCATTCCACCACCGTGGTATGATGAAACTGAAAGTCCGGGAAAGTGTTTTGGTGTCTCTTTGTTTTGGTACGACAAGGCGACGTTCCTTAGCCGACCGCAGGCTTCTGGTGGGAACGTAGCTCTGCATAAATGTTTTTAGGTATGCTGGAGCAGACCCAGTGACTGTTTTATATGCCAGTATCAGGGCCTTGAATTTAAAACGTGCATGAACCGGCAGCCAGTGGAGAGAGACAAAGAGTGGTGTAACATGTGCTCTCTTAGGTTCATTAAAGACCAGACATGCTGCTGCAGTCTGGATCATTTGGAGAGGTCTAATAGCACATGCAGGAAGGCCTGCAATGAGAGCGTTACAGTAGTCCAGTCTAGTTATGACAAGGGACTGAACGAGCAGTTGTGTGGCATGTACAGAGAGGAAGGGTCTTATCTTCCTGATATTGTAGAGTGTAAATCTACAAGATCTTGCAGTTTTTGAAATGTGGTCTGTGAAATTTAGCTCATCATCAATGGTTACCCCTAGATTTCTGACCGTTTTGGAAGGCGAAACTGTAGTTGGACCCAGCTGCACGGTGATGTTGTGTTCAACAGCCGGGTTGGCTGGAAAGACAAGGAGTTCGGTCTTGGCAGGGTTGAGTTGAAGGTGGTGTTCCTTCATCCAGGCCGAGATGTCTGCCAGACAGGCAGCGATTCGAACGGTCACTGTGGTGTCGTTGGGCTGGAAAGACAAGTAGAGTTAGCGTGTCATCAGCGTAGCAGTGGTAGGAGAAACCATGTGACTGGATGATGGGTCCCAGTGATGTTGTGTATATGGAGAAGAGAAGTGGCCCAAGCACTGATCCCTGAGGTACCCCAGTAAGTAACTTGTGTGGCTTGGATACTTCCCTCTCCATGCTACCTCAAAGGACCTTTCTGAGAGATAAGAGTTGAACCAGTCAAGCCCAGTTCCAGTGATACCCAGTTTAGAGAGGGTGGAGAGTAGGATCTGATGGTTGACTGTGTCAAAGGCAGCAGAAAGGTCCAGCAAAATCAGAACGGATGATCTCGATTCAGCTCTCGCCAGTCTCAGCGACTCGATGACAGACAGCAGGGCAGTCTCAGTGGAGTGTCCACTTTTGAAGCCCGACTGATTGTCATCCAGCAGCTTGTTCTGTGAGAGATAGGCGGAGATCTGATTGAAAACTGCCCTTTCAAGTGTTTTTGCCATGAATGGGATGAGAGAGACTGGTCTGTAGTGTTCTATCTGTGTGGGGTTAAGTGCAGGTTTTTTCAGCAGTGGGGTTACTCGAGCCTGCTTAAATGTAGTGGGAAAAGTGCCTGCAAGAAGGGATGTGTTAATTATGTGTGTAAGTGCCGGTAGGATGGACGGAGAGATGGCCTGGAGAAGGTGTGATGGAATGGGGTCAAGGGAACAGGTTGTGGGGTGGTTGGAGAGGAGGAGTTTAGAGACCTCAGTGTCAGTTAAAGGAGAGAACATAGGGAAAGAAGGGTTGCATACAGGAGCCAGGTGTTTGACAGGGTGTGGTGCTGTGAATGTATTATGGCTGTAATCTTATCAGTAAAAAATGTGGCGAATATATCTGCTGTCAGTGATGTGTCAGGTGGTGGAGGGGGAGGGCAGAGAAGTGTGTTAAATGTTCTAAACAAGCTACGAGTGTCTGTGGTGCTGTTGATCTTGGTCTGGTAATATGAAGTTTTTGCAGTTTTAACGTTATTTGAAAAAGTTGCGAGCAGAAGCTGATATTTACCTAGATCAGCTGGATCTTTAGATTTCCACCATCTCCTCTCAGCTGCCCTGAGATCAGTCCGATGTTCATGAAGGACGTCAGACAGCCAGGGGCTGGGTGGTGTAGTCCGTGCTGGTCTAGAGGAGAGAGGACAGATGTTGTCTAGACAGGTTGTTAAAGTAGAGCTAAGTGTGTCTGTGGCAGTGTTCACATCAAGCATGGAAAATACATTTATTGTGGGAAGAGAGGCAGAGACATCAGTGGAAAGGCGAGAGGGTGAGAGGGAACGGAGGTTACGGCGAAAGGAAACCAAAAGTGGGGTCGGTTTTACAATGGATGGGAGAATCATGTTGAATTGAACAAAGTTTATTTTACTAAAATTAACTCCAATATTTTGTTGAAAATTGTTATGATTTAATTTATTAAAATTGTATAAATTAATTTGAATAGACATTGTTTTGCTGATATAAATTTAAAACATATGTCATGGGATCCAGAAACTATTTAACAGAAAACTGATTTCATAGGTCCCTATCTAAAACTATAAATGTGCACTTTGACATAGACAAAAAACTAAATAGAATGACATAAAATTGCATTTTGTATTTTCAGACAATGTAAATGATCTGATTTAAATAATCTCTCAAGCCTGATTTCTAACTATCTGTGCCATTTAAATTGACATGTAAAACAACCAACCACAGTACACTTGCATATGTGACTCGGGTAGTTTTAGAGCTAGTATTTAAAAATCAAATCAATCAAATCCCTTTATTGTCTCTCAACCATATAGAAAAATGCAACAGTGGATGAAAGTCTTTGGTGCAGTTCCAAGCAATATGACAATTACAATAAACATCTGATTTACACAACACAATTTACACATCTTGTTACACAACACAGTTTACACCTAATAATATACAGTATACACAAAATAAGAAGACTGTTTACAATAAAAATCCACTGTGCCTCCCATGTAATCAGTGGAAATAAATATGAAGTGTTGTGTTGACATTCAGCTGTCGGTTTATATTAATAAAGTGCATTGCTGATATATGTATCGTGAGCGATCAAGAGTTCAATATTCAGATTGCTTGGGGGAAGAAGCTGTCATGAAGTCAGCTGGTGCAGATCTTGATGCTGCGATACCGCCTGCCTGGTGGTAGCAAGAGAGCAGCCCATGGCTCGAGTGGTTGGAGTCTCTGATCCTCTGTGCTTTTTTCACACATTGCCTGGTATAGATGTCCTGGAGGGAGGGAAGTTCACCTCAGATGATATTTGATATGTCTTGTTTTTTTTAACAAGTCTGTGGGGTGTGAAATGCAAAACGTTCATGAAGTTTAGTTGCTAGTATGTGGGGAAAGGTCTTTAACAAAAGGCCTGTTTATGTCAATGGTTCTATATACAGTGCTTTTGTAAAAGTATTTGGCCCCTTCCTGATGTCTTCTATTTTTGTAATTTGTTTTCATACTAAATTGTTTCAGATCTTCAAATGATATAAAACTAAGTCAGCCTGAGTAAATGCAAAATACAGTTTTCAAATCTATAGTTTTTTTTTATTGAAGAAAATCGTTATTCAACACCTATATCACCCATGTGAAAAACGAACTGCCCCTTTAAACTAAGCTGGTTAAACATTAAACTAAGCTGGTTGTGCCACTATTAGCTGCAACAACTGCAACTAAATACTTCCGATAACTGGAGATCAGTCTTTCACAACGCTGTGGTGGAATTTTGGCCCACTATTCTTTGCAAAACTGATTTTAATTCAGCCTCATTGGAAGGTTTTCGAGCATGAACTGCCCATTTAAGGTCCTGCCACAGCATCTAAATCAGGTTCATGTCAGGACTTTGACTAGGTGCACCAAATCTTTAAATTAGCTTTTGAGCCATTCAGAGATGGAATTACTCCTATACCTTGTATTATTGTCATGCTGCATAATCCAGTTGCGCTTAAGCTTCAACTCATGGACCGATGACTGGACTTTCTCTTTAGGATTTTCTGGTTGTGGGCAGAATTCACGTTTCCCTCAATTATTTAAAGTCTAGTCATATTTATTTGTATAGCGCTTGTTGTTTCAAAGCAGCTGTACGTGAAATTATGCTATAGCAGAAAATGAATGAATATAATGCCAATATATATATATATATATATATAAGTTATTTATGTTTAGAACTAATAGTGATTAAAAATAGTTCACTAAGTGTTGTGGGTCAATGATTAAACAAAATTATTTTATAAGAACATTTTAAAGTCCTTCAAGTCATCCCGAATTAACTGAGGAAATACACGTAGATGCATTGTCCTTAGATTTTGGCCGATGAAGGCTTTTGTTAGTAGTTAATTCATTTTCTATGTAGTTTAAGAGAGTGTTGTCCCTCCTTTGACCAAGTTGATATAGGTATCATTTTGTGAAGAGTATCGCAGTCTGGCTGGATGCTTATTGCAGGTAATTTTGGTGAACATTACCTGCCTTCAGACAGTGGCTCATGAAGAATCCCATGTCTTTTGAGTTTGCATCAATTCATCCACTGTGAAGTCTATCTTGGAAGACTGTTTCCCTGTGCTTGGTTGCATGAAGAAACTTGAGTGAAATTTTTCCTTAAATATTTATTTGTTTACTTGAGTATTCCCTTAAGTGTTACATAAAGCCCCTTAACTGCCATGTGTTGGCTAAGAGCTGTAAGGTTTATAAAAAAGGATAAATGTCGAAGTTTATTGAGTACAGCATTATATATATTTTTTTTAAAATCTATTACTTTTGAGGATTAAACCAGAGAAACATAAAAATCTGCCCATGTTATCTCCCAGTTTAAAATTTTTTGATGCAGTAATCACAAACAACTGTAATTGGTGCATCCAGAACAGCACTGAGTAATGTAACCGGTGCCATGTGACAATGCCATTTATGCACTAGTTCAGACAATAAATTACACTTCAATAATGATACAGAGAAACTTTACTAAAATGAAAATAAAAACATTAAAATGTTAAAGTATTATTTACTTTAATACTTGACCATAGGTATGAGGTTCTTTTGTGACTTCTTGACTTCTGTGTTTGATTTAAGATAGATGAAACGGGGACCCCTGTCTTTCAAATAGTTCCACTTTCAACTCATCAGTCCACCAAACATTCTCCCAAAAGCTTTGAGGATTATCAAGCTGTGCTTTGGCAAAATTCAGATGAGCATTAATGTTCTTCTAGGTTAGCAGTGGTTTTCGCCTTGCCACTCTTCCATAGAAGGTATTTTTGGCCAGTGTCTTTCTGAAAGTGGAATCATGAACTATGATTTTTATTGATGTGAGAGGGACCTGCAGTTCCTTAGATGTTGTCCTTGGCTTTTTTGTGACTTCCTGGATGAGTCATTGTTGTGCTCTTGGAGGAATTTGAAAGGTGGGCCACTTCTGGGAAGGTTCACTACTGTTTCAAGTTTTCTCCATTTGGAGATAATGGCTCTCACTGTGGTTCTTTAGAGTCCCAGAGCCTTTGAAATCGTTTTGTAACCCTTCCCAGTCTGATGTATTTCAATCACTTTTTTTCCTCAATTTGTGGAATTTATTTAGACCTTGGCATAGGTCTAACACATTTTTGCATTTTCACACAGGCCCAGTTGTTGTTGGTTAACTTACCAACTCAGGTCATTGAGCTGGCTGATAATTGATCCAGGTAGTGGCTTGTACTGTTACATTCCTTTTTCTCATGCGAAACAGAAAATGGACACGTCGCGCATAAACCATGAGAATTGGCAAACGTCTCCAGTAACGCATGTAACATCGGTTACCTGAAATGAACCGAACGAGACATTGCAGTGAAACAATTTGGGTAATTCCTTCTCCGACCTAGTTGAAGCCCTTGTGTCATAATGCCAATCTTATGATTGGCAATGGTGTTTGAGCCCTGCCCTTTTAGGCATGCATTTGCCCTATATAAGTGGGCACTCAATCACCATTTCTTCATAATTTTCTGACTGAAGGACAAGAATGCATCGTACCTCAACTCTGAAGTTGTAGTGCTGCTAAGTTTCCCAATGTCTCATTACATGTCTAACCGCAGACATTCCCTTTCGATTCAGGTCACGTGACATGGCGGTGAAATGTTTTGGGGTCCCATCACACCGCACTACATGACGTCATACCCCGATAGATACACCAGGGTATAAACACTTAGAATATGAACCTTAAACACTTATGAATATGTGACCTTATATGCATAGAATATGCCAATAAGTTCACAGAACTGCCAGGTGGTGTCTTATTACAATCATATTTCAAGTGTAGAAAATAATTAATAACACCACATGGTGACAACCAGACTGGAAGTTAATCTTATGCTGGGGATTTCTTTCACTAGATTTACTATTTATAGGTATGTGTGAGTAAAATAAACATTTTTGTTTCATTCTATAATGTACTAACAACATTTTCCCAAATTCCAAATAAAAAATATTGTCATTTAGAGCATTTATATGCAGAAAATGTCAGCTGGTCAAAATAACAAGAGTTTTCAGACCTTGAATAATGCAAATTCATATTAATTTTTAAACAACACAAAACTGTTTTATCTTGGGAAGATTTCAGAAATCAGTATTTGGTTGGATAACCCTGATTTTCAATCACAGCTTACATGTGTCTTGGCGTGCTCTCTACCAGTCTTTCACATTGCTGTTGGGTGACTTTATGCCACTCCTGGCACAAAAATTATAGCAGCTCGGCTTTGTATGATGGCTGGTGGCCATCCATCTTCCTCTTGATAACATTCAAGAAGTTTTCAATGGGGTTTAGGTCTAGAGATTGGGCTGGCCATGACTGGGTCTTGATCCGGTGGTACTCCATCCACACCTTGATTGACCTGGCTGTGTGGCATGAAGGATTGTCTGGCTGGAAAACCCAATCCTAAGAGTTAGGTAACATTGTCAGAGCAGAAAGAAGCAAGTTTTCTTCCAGGATAACCTTGTACGTGGCTTGATTCAAACGTCCTTCTCAAAGACGAATGTGCCCAATTCCAGCCTTGCTGAAGCACCCCCAGATAATCAACAATTCTCCAAAGTGTACTGTGCAGGAATCTAGATCTAGTTAATTTGTTCCAGTTGCCATTATCAAGTACATAGCATGATCAAATCCGGAATACAGACATACACATGATTTTTTTTTTATGTTCCAGCTGCCAGTTTCAGGCAGTACACTGCATGATCAGATTGCCATGCTGAGCCATCAGCGCTTTAATGCACTCACAGCACGCATCCAGCACAGCCTTCTGGGCAGAAAGATTCTCGCCACCATTGTAATGAGGAAAGGATCGGACAGTCTTGGGACAGTTGTCAGCCTTGGGACAGGTACATACACACACTTGCACACAGAGAAAGTCAGCATGATGTGTGCACCTTAATTAGAGGTTCAAGTAATTGTTATTGCTTTACGCCTTTAGGAAACCGCTGCGTTAAAGGAGAGGAGCTGAGTCTTCGAGGGGACACTGTTAATGATTGCCATGCAGAAATCATCTCCAGAAGAGGCTTAATCCGGTATCATCTTACAGCAGATTTTTCTTCCTGGCTCAGACTGCATTTCATAATTCATTTTTCCTCTCATTTTAGCACTCTTGCCTCTACAAGACAGCGGAGTCTTGTTTCACTGCAGCTCATTAATATATTGACTTTATACATCTGTAGCTGTTACTGCGAGAGTAGTACAGAATATCTGCTGTTTTCCATATGCATTTTGTTATTTTCTCAATGTTTCAATACACTTAACAGGTATGAAATTAATGATGCATATTGACAGCAGTGAAGTCTACGATGTTAGTTATTAAAGAGAATTAAACAAAGTAGTAAAAGTATATACAGGGTTCCCACAGTAATGGAATACTTGAAAATATTAGGGAATTTAATATTGTAATTTCCTGGCCATGGAAATGAAAAATCTGAAAAGAAAAAATATATAGAATTTATAGAACCAAAGTAGTCTTCCTTCCTCTTTATAAAATTATTTGTAATCACAAACAACTGGTAAAGTCGTGGAATTTCATTTGTCAAAAGGTGTGGGAACCCTACAAATATGAACAAGATGTTTCTGGTGTATCTCTATGGGTTAGGTTTTTGTATGGCGAGCTTATAAAGCACTGGGAAAGCCCTAACGATGAGACTATATTTGAAGTGGCAGAAGATGGCAAGCTCAAAATCAAATCTGGCATCACCTTTCATCTTTACATTAGGTGAGATGCATACTCTCTCTTGCTCACTCAAGTAACTTTTTGAACAGCTATTTATCAGCAATCATTAACACTACTTTCAAATGCCCTTTTTTCTCTTGCAGCACTGCTCCTTGTGGCGATGGTGCTCTCTTTGATAAGTCATGCAGCGAGACCACCGAGGTGAAAAGTTCTGGACACATGCCTCTCTTTGAGAACGTAAAACAGGGCAAACTCAGAACCAAAGTGGAGAATGGTGAGAGACTAAAAATGCTTTGTGTATGCATGGTGTCTTGCATACTGAGGTCCGTGCCATTGGTGTCAAAATTACTGTTTTAAATACATTTTCAGAACATTCCCCCATCTGCCACACCTTACTCTCACTATTGGTTGTTTATGCTTTTTTGGTTATGAAACTATGACCTTTTTACAGTTTCTCTGCTTATTGAACAAGGATAAATATTTTAACATCGAGGAATTACAAACTTTGTCTTTACATGATGGAGTAAGAGGAGAATCGCTTTAAGACATAAATAACAGTTAAAATGGTCCCAGGCCTTTTGAATGAGATCTTTAACTTTGGGTGTTAAGTGTAGCCAATTTAAGCTAAAAGCAAATATTGATCGTAATCAGAAAAATTGGAGGGTCTTCAATAACCCCCAAAAAACAAGATACACAAGTGAAGTGTCAGATGAAAACTGAAAGCAAAGAAAATGCTGGCACATGATGTCATGGTGTGTATTTGAAATCCCTGATCTTAAATGGCCAACTACACACATGCTGTGGTGTATTTACCAAACGACCACAGGTATGCTAACTCTAAAGTGCTGCCTGTTGGAATAAATAACACATACACAGCAGTGTTCATTAGAGCCATCTGGTTACAGTTATCTCACCCCAGTGTTTCTCTATATCCACCTAAATGTGTTCGTTTGTTGGGCAAAACAGCTGATAACTTGTGTCAAAAGGACAGAACATTTGTTGCCATGTGGGCTGATTAATTTTTGTGGGTTCAACATAAACTTGTTCTGTGGTAGCTTATGTGACAAGGAAGCAAAAAAATTCAGGCACATGAAAAATTGTGCACACATTTTTCTGACATTCCAGTGTTTAATGTCAGAGAATATTAACAGCTAATGCTATTTATATAGCTATCTAGATTCCCATAGCTGGCAGCTACACTAGACAGAATTTAATCTGTGTCAGGTACAGTGGAGTGGAACTGCAGTGATTATTGATCTGCCCATGAGTTTCTGTTTGCAGCTCAGTGCTGATGTTATGATGCCATTGCTGCTATCCAGAAATAATAGATTTTAATAGATAATTAATAGATCAATAATTGATCACCAGCCAGAGGCCATCAGCAAAGAGTCTGATCACTGGGAGAAAAGATGAGCAGAGTGTGTGTTTCATAAGGGTTCCCACAATCATTGAAAACCTGGAAATATTAGGGAATTTTAAAATGTTTTTTCCAAGTCTTGAAAAGTAATTGAGAGTTTTATAATATATATAATATATACACACACACTACTCAGATGCACTGGTAGATGTCTAAACCTGCTGGGCATTACTGCCTGCCACACCTCCGCCGGTGCCTTCAGTTATCCAGCTATGGAGTCATCAGCCAGGGGCCATCAATCACAGATGCTTCGCCACATGAATCACAGATGCTTCGCCACATGAATAACAGAACAACATCTGGTGGTAGAGCTGCAGTCAGGGACATCTCCCTGCTGCCCCCCACAGCTGGACACCGGACCCTTTCGTTCTTGCTTTCCCATCAAGACATTCGTCCTTTCTCGTTGAGACATACAACCAGGGTTCATTGCCTTTAAATTGTTTAACTTGGATCAAACATTTTCGGTAGCCTTCCACAAGCTTCTCACAATAAGTTGCTGGAATTTTGGCCCATTCCTCCAGATAGAACTAGGGTAACTGAGTCAGGTTTGTAGGCCTCCTTGCTCACACATGCCTTTTCAGTTCTGCCCACAAACTTTCTATTGTATTAAGGTCAGTGCTTTGTGATGGCCACTCCAGTACCTTGACTTTGTTGTGCTTAAGTCATTTTGCAACAACTTTGTATGTATGCTTGCCACCAGCTTTAACTTCCTGGCTGATGTCTTCAGAAGTTTCTTCAATATATCCACATCATTTTCCTCCCTAATGATGGCATCTATTTTGTGAAGTGCACCAGTCCCTCCTGCAGCAAAGTACCCCCCTGCAACATGATGCTGCAAACCCCCATGCTTCACGGTTGGGATGGTTTTCTTCGACTTGCAATTCTTACCCTTTTTCCTTCAAATGGCCAAACGGTTACATTTTTTTTCATCAGAACAGTGGGTATTTCTCCAAATAGTAAGATCTTTGTCCCCATGTGCACTTGCAAACTGTCTGTAGTCTGGCTTTTTCATGGTGATTTTGGAGCAGTGGCTGAGAAGACTTTCAGGTTATGATAATATAGGACTCATTTTGCTGTGGATATAGATAGATGTCTACCTGTTTCCTCAAGCATCTTCACAAGGTCCTTTGCTGTTGTTCTGGGATTGATTTGCACTTTTCGCACCAAAATACGTTCATCTCTAGGAGACAGAATACATCACATTCCGGAGCAGTATGATGGCTGCGTGGTCCCATAGCATTTATAGTTGCGTACTATTGTTTGTACAGATGAATGTGGTACCTTCAGGCATTTGGAAATTGCACCCATGGATGAACCAGACTTGTGGAGGTTCATAATTTTTTTTTTTCTAACTTGGTGTATGTAAACTTCGGACCCACTGGAATTGTGACATAGTCATTTAAAAGTGAAAAGTCAAAAAAATTGTTGGAAATATTATTGTCATGCACAAAGTTGATGTCCTAAATGACTTGCCAAAACTATAGTTTGCTAATATTAGATTTGTGGAGTGGTTATGTAAACTTCTGACTTCAACTGTAACTGTATATAAACTCAGCAAAAAAGAAATGTCCTCTCACTTTCAACTGCTTTTATTTTCAGCAAAATTATGTGTAAATATATTTTTAAATGAACATAAAAAGATTCAGCAATTAATACATAAACTGAACAAGTTTCACAGACATGTGACTTAACAGTCAGTATCTGGTGTGGCCACCAGCTGCATTAAGTACTGCAGTGCATCTGATAAACAGGAGTCCGACCATCACCCCTGGTGAGACAAAACCGCGACTTGTCAGTGAAGAGCATTTTCTACCAGTCCTGTCTGGTGTAGCAGAGTGGGTTTGTGCCCATAGGTGACTTTGTTGCCGGTGATGTCTGCTAAGGACCTGCCTTACAACAGGCCTACAAGCTCTCAGTCCAGCCTCTCTCTGCCTGTTGCGGACATTCTGGGCACTGATGGAGGGATTGTGCATTCCTGGTGTAATTTGGGCAGACATTGTTGCCATCCTGTACCTGTCATGCAGGTGTGATATTCGGATATACCGATCCTGCGCAGTTGTTGTTATATGTGGTCTGCCACTGTGAGGAAAATCAGCTGTCCTTCCTGTTTCCCTTTAGTGCTGTCTTAGGCTTCTCACAGTACGGACATTGCAATATATTGCCCTGGCCACATCTGCTGTCCTCATGCCTCCATGCAGCATGACTAAGGCACATTCACACAGATGAGCAGGGACCCTGGGCATCATTCTATTGGTGTTTTTCAGAGTCAGTAGAAAGGACTCTTTAGTGTCCTAAGTTTTTATAACTGTGACTTTAATATCCTACCTTCTGTAAGCTGTTTGTGTCTTAACGACCGTTCCACAGGTGCATGTTCATTAATTGTTTATGGTTCATTGAACAAGCATTCAAAACATTGTTTAAACCCTTTACAATAAAGATCTGTAAAGTTATTTGGATTTTTACAAAATTTTCTTTAAAATACAGTGTCCTGAAAAAGGGGCGTTTCTTTTTTGCTGAGTTTATATATCATTATCCAGTGATTTATAAATGACTGTAAAAAAAAAATTTAAGTTAATTGGTCAAAAAGTGTGGGAACCGTAGTTGATGACTGAAAATGCACACACATCAATAGTGTTTAAAGGGTAACTAAACACCTGCTCAGAGTCTGATTCCACCCACTAGAAATATTTGAAAATGCTGGAAAAGTGGGCAGACCCCGGCGGGGATAGAGGGAACGAACCGAGTGCGGGGCTGAGCGGGGGGGCACCTGAGACTCGTAGTGACGGATTAATTGACAGCTGCTGTCAGACTCTGTTATTATTACTCCTCACACGGTCGCAAGACGACATGTACATGAATCTGGCGTGGTGAGCTGGAACCTGCTTACGTCAGCTGTCACCGCTTACGCCACGAAGTACCGCAACAGCCAATAGGAAAATTCAACTGCAGTAGCCACCGTTCAACCTGAAGAGGGCAGCACTCAGACGTTTTTGTAGAATTAAAACACTTTATACACAAATGTCAAAAAAATTACTTGAATCAATGACCAGTACTAATAAAGCCCCATGCTTACAGATCATTAACTAAAAAAAGTTGGTTTAGGGTTTAGTTACCCTTTAAACATTTTCCTGTTACTAAAGGCTATGTTACCTTAAATAGCATTCATAATATACATAATGGTTACTTGGTACACTGAGTTTTTATAGGCAGAGATTTGGCGACTTTGTTATTCAGAATATATTAATATCCATAAAATTGCGATTTTTCTCTTTTTTTTTTATTTTTATTATTTACCTCTCTTATTCTTAGGTCCCTTACTGTATGTCCTGTTTTCACATCTTAAATGTTCTCACATTTTATTCACTTGATGAAGGCTTCCCATTGTTTCCTTGTTTGTTCTCATTGATGTTTCCTCTCTCAGGTGAGGGTACCATCCCCGTGGAGTCCAGTGCAATTGTGCCCACCTGGGATGGCATTCAGCATGGTGAGCGCCTGAGGACCATGAGCTGTAGCGACAAGATCCTTCGCTGGAATGTGCTCGGCCTACAGGGGGCACTGCTTTCCCACTTTATCCACCCTGTTTACCTGAGCTCCATCACACTTGGTAATACACTCCCACAATGCTAAGGAGGAATGATGTCAAGGGTTTAAAGGAAACCTGCAATTTCCATTACATTTAGTATTCAGACTAGGCGTTACACCGAAAATGCTCAAGGACTGTTTAGTGCAGTATTTCTCAGTTGAAGGTTTGTGACCCAAAAATTTATTGGGTCACAGACAGCAGGGAAAATACAGTACAAAATGCAAATAATAATATACAACCATGCATAATTAGAATAGCAAAATAAATAGCCTTATCAAATACAATTTTATACGCCAGGCAATTTTGGTACATTGTTGCCACTTGATGTCTATTTTAAAATATGGGTCCTAAAGCAAAACCATTTGAGAACCATTATTTTAGTGCACTGATTTAAAGAGTAGTCAATAATTACTTCATTGTAAATGCTTCATTTATGGTGAATGTCTTACTGTGTCTGTTCAGGGTACCTCTACAGCCATGGTCACCTGACTCGAGCAGTATGCTGCCGATTGGCTAGAGATGGGGATGAGTTCAAAAGGAGTCTACCAGCAAACTTTACTCTCAACCACCCTGAGGTACACTCACACAACATACACATGCAAACCAGATTTATTCTAGAAAGGTCATAAAGTGTTCCTGTTAGAGTATGGGACTAACAACACCAAGATTGTGGATTCAGGTCCAAGGGAAAACATGTACTGATATAATACTTTTTCTTCTGTAAGTCGCTTTTGAAAAACTGTACAAATGTATAAAATAATTTAGCATTTGGAATTTTTTCTTTTTTTTTCTTTATTGTTTTCTGCAGGTGGGCAGGGTAACAGTGTATGACTCAACACGCCACACAGGTAAGACCAAAGAGTCGAGCGTTAACTGGAGTCAGCCAGACCAGCTCAGTGTGGAGGTACTGGATGGTACCACGGGCAAAGTGGACAGGTGAGAAACAGGGGCCTATCATTTTAACCAGCCAACAGCAAGACACTTATTCCAAATGTGGTTCTGTTTGGTTTATAGAGAAACTAGGAAATCAAGCGTATCTCACTAATTTAATATCTTTTTCCTCCGCACTTCCTAGACCTTGTCACCTGCTTTATATTTTGACACCTGCTTTCTCTTTTCATGCCAGCCACAAGATGGAGGTATCGCGGGTCTCCAAGTCCAATCTGTTCCGTCTCTTCCATGACTTGTGCCAGCATGCAGGCCGAGCTGATCTGCTGGCTTTGCCGTCCTATGCTCACGCTAAAATGGCTGCCACTTCATTCCAGGATGCCAAGAGGCTGTTCTTCCTGGCGCTAAACCAACATGGATATGGCGCCTGGATTGGGAAGCCCTTAGAAGAAAAAAGTTTTGATGGAGAGGCCAGAGGCATGGATAGCGGGCATGCATGGGCTCCAGCCCTTTGGGCGAAGCAAGGCGGTGATGTTGACCCTAATAGTTGTTCTAGCTCAAACAACAACTTTCACTAAGGGCTAACAGGGGGAGATAGGGAAGGTGGGTGGGGGATTGGATGAGTGGAGTGAAAGAGTGGCCAGCAGCAAGAGAGAAGGAAACTGATTTGTGTGAAGAGTTGCTCTATGTGGTGTAGGAGGAGGTTTATCGCATAGAGAGTGGGAGAACAGGGTAAGCCCTGTGGGTTTGGGATTTGAACCTTGTCATGACAAAGCAGAAAATGGTGCCTCTGGCAACAGAACCACAAACCTAATGCAAATTAAGACATGATTAGTCATGCGACAATACAGTTCTAACATTCTAAAACTATATTAATTTTAGAATGCTATAACTATGGGACTTAATTGCATGTGGGTTTCCCCTCTCTCTGTGTAATTGTTACCATTGCGACCATCAGAATACTGTGTCTCCTTACTGCAGTGCTATAATTGCAGTGATCTTTTAAGTGATAATTCCCTCTTCCCTCAAGTCCTTTTGAGAGTCATTCAATACATTTAGGTTAAGCACTTCTCAGTCAATAAACAGGTTTTCAGAGATGGCTTTGATCAAGTCAAGTTTCTGATGCTTATCTCATTAGAATTCCTGAAATCAGTAAATGTTGGTTGCAATGGCTCATTTGTGACTTATGGAGGTTTCAGTTTATTGTGATGTACCAGGTTTTGATTTTATCCACTTTTAATTTCATATAGATTACCTGTGTGCTCTAATTCTGTGTAGGATTAAACTGTGTCTGTGTTTATCTAGCATCAAAACATTTTCTTTTTGCAAAACACTTTCTCACAGTATGTGAAGTTCCACACACCCAAACTTGACTGCTTGAAATATATACATAATGTACATACAGATACATATGCACACAAATGTATATATAAGGTCTATTGTATGAGTTTATATATATGTGTGTGTGTTTATGTATTTGTATATATTGTATGTATATATTTTGTAAGTATTCGTAACTTTGAAATCCATATTTTCTATCTTTATTTTTAGGATGTCTTTTTATACGATGAGTGTGTTCTGTTTTAACTCGTTTATGTGCTTTGTAATAAAATAGGTAGCTCCCGGTAGAAAGTGCATGCAGCTGCACACAGTCTACATTGTGCTACCAGTTTCTGTTGTCACGAATCACAAACCAATCATATGCACATTTGTGTGTGCCCTTGTGTGTTTGTGCACCTTTGTGGATCAGAATTATTTTTTGGAAATATCTTTGTTCCCTATTTTTCCTCCCTATTATAAACTAGAAGAATCTGCTATGCTTATGTTTTATGTGTATGGACACACTTAATTGATGCTCTGATTAAAGCAATACTAACATTATTTCCTGCAATGTGTACGTTTTTATGCCTCCGAAATTTTTGTTCAAGCCATTAAAGTCTACTAAATAACATGAACATTCTTTTAAAATAAATTCGGTTCATGTAAAAGGTAAGTATTTTCATTCCATCTTCTATTATCAGTGACCTTTCAGCAAAGATGTAACAGATAAACAATTGTGAAATATGATTCATTAATGCACAAAAATTGGCAAAAACATAAAAGGTGTACTTGAATATTTTTACAGCATGTGACAAATACCCAGCACTTTAAGGGAAAATGCCTATGTTCTAAAAACAGTTTAATATTTTGGTTAATTATTCTGCCTTCAATGTCTTAATGTAATTACCCAAAAGCTATAGGAATTAGGTAATATGGGTATATAATACAACAGTTTTAGTTGGGAAGATAGAATGGCCAAACATTGTTCTTATTTATGACTGAACTAGGTGCTTGAATACAAGCATTTGTGCAATTAAACTGACTCAAAACTAACGTGTTTGTTATACTTGAAAGTGTGTGATGCCTATTCCCGGCCTCCAATCTTTTTATTTATGTAAGTAAAGAGATTGTTTCATCTTCCCCTCATTAATTTCACTGGCAAGTCTGCTGATTCGGTCTAAGGGCGTTTTAATAGGTTAGGTAATGAGTAAAATTCCACCTGCAGAAGTGAACATTATTGGGGGTTTTACACTATAAAAAGCATGTGGAGTCTTAACTTGATCTGGAAACAAAGATTGACAGTTGTCACGTTTTTTACAATCTGTCAAAGTGTTGTGTATATCTGCGTCCAATTTACGTAACATCCCAGGAGATGAGAAGTTACAGAAATACTGAAATCAGCCCGTCTGGCACAAGCAATCATGCCATGTTCAAAATGACTGAGATCACATTTTTTCCCCTATTCTGATTGTTTATGTGAGCATTAACTGAAGCTCCTGACCCCGATCTGCCTGATTGTATGCACTGCTGCCACACAATTGGTTGATTGGATAATTGCATGGATGATTGTTGGTGCTAGATGGGCTGGTTTGACTATTTCTGTAACTGTTGATCTCCTGGGATTTTCACACACAACAGTCTCTAGAATTTATCTGAATGGTGCCAAAAAACATCAGTGAGCGTCAGTTCTGCAGATGGAAATTGTTGATGAGAGGGGAAAATAGAGAATGGCCAGACAACTGGTTCAAACTGACAAATTCTCCAAGAAGCTTAGTACATCCTACAGTATCTGCCAACAACAAAGAAAATCTGTGTCCAGGTGCAAGTAGTAGAATTGATGCTGTTTTGAAGGCAAAAGTGTTCACACCAAATATTGATTTAGCTATTTTTCTGTTTACTGGACTTTGTATAACATTAATTGATTAATGAAACCAATTTATATCATAATTTTTTTTCTCACTTTGAAGTTTTCACAAGTGCCTAAAACTTTTGTGCAGTACTGTATATTATACTTCAACAATGTTAACTCCAATTCTGTGTGACGTATTTCGACAGATATGTCAAAGAAGTGAACAGTGTGTATATAAAATATTAGTCTGGTCCATAGACCGTGTAAATGAGGCAATCGATGCACCCAGATAAGAATGAGTGAGGGAACTGCCAAGACCCCGTGAGGCAGCAAGAGAGGGAAACACAAAATTGAAGCTTACAGGCGATGGATAATGAGAATGCCAAGTAAAGGCCACTAAATGTTGGTATTTATATGAGTGTTGCTCCCAGTGCTTGTGGCATCCCAGTGATGAGTCACAACAACTGACACTGTTTTGAGCCCTGAACTAGAACAATTAAGACTGCTCACACATTGCTCTTCCATGAAAAGCATACACATTCTCAGCAGCTGACTCAGTAAAATCAAAGTTGTTCTGCAGGACTGCCTGGGAGAGAATGACAAATGCACTAATGTGATGTGAAATGTGTGTCTCTGAGAGAGTGTGAGTGCATGTGTGTTGGAGAGATCAACCTCGGAGGGCTTTCCCTTCTAACTTCCACCTACACATCAACTGTCGCAGCACAAGTGTTATTACTGTATTTAGAATTCTGTGCATATCTGTGACTTACATAATGAGGTTAGAATGTGCTGCAATTCAAAGTGTATGCCAGATCTTTTTAGTTCCTTTCATAAAATAACCACATTTGAAATGAGAAAACCTTTTGTGTCAGGCTCAGAGGGAACTTCATCTTAAAGGACACCCTTATTGTTTTTACAGAAGCATCGAAAGATTTGATACTGTTAATATGCATCATAGGGGACAAAACAGAATTGTGACATCGGAAGGATAAATCAGGGAGGCGAGATTGACAGCAAGAGAAAGAGAGTTTCCAATGAGGAAAGAAAGAAGTAGAATTAGAGTGAATGTGTGGATTAATGAAGATGTTTTATCCATATATGCATAGTTCAGAATGAAGGGAAAGGCAAATAAAAAAAAAGAATGCAGTTAATGAAAGTTGAAAGGGAAAATCGAGTGGGGCACAAGGGGAGTGCTGAAATGGAGAGAGCAGGGAATAAAAAAGGTGAGTATAAGGTGAGAGTCGAGGGAAAGGATGATGGACTGGTATATGAGCAGTAATCTGTTTATAGCAGGCTAACCCTGACCCCTTCACCTTTAGTTTGGGGATTTTATCCAGGGGGTGGTATGCGTGTAATGAGAAATCATTAAAGGATTTCATTTCTCACGTAAGTCAGAGAACAGAATAAATGTCCTCATATGCCAAGTACAACAGTGACCTGCAGTGTTTGAATTTTGTCAGAGGTCTTGGGGAAGCCCCACTTTTTTTCTTTAATCCATGTTATTAGTGAGTGGTAGCGAGTCAATCCTATTCACATTAGTTTTGACCATGTTTTGTTTGTTTAAATATAGCGTCTCAAGTAAAAAAATATTTGATCAAAACTAGGGCTGTCGATTTACTGCGTTAATAATGTGCAATTAATTTTACAAGAAATAACGCGTTAAAAAAATTAACGCAATTAATCGCAATGCTTTCCTGAGAAATTCCTGAGAAATGCAAGCTTGTAGTACCACCTGTTTACTCCAGAGGGCAGTAAGTGAAATTTCAGCTGTGTGAGAAACACACAGTTTATTACAGCGAACAAAACATTAACAGCTCTTCAGCGGACACACAACACAAACATGCGTTATGTTCTTGTGTTCAAAACACTTGAAGGAGTGCAAATGCGAACTAAGGGATCTCAAGATGTGTTTAAAGATTCAGTATTAAACTATATTTAACTTGACACAGTGACCTAAACATTTTATTTTTATGACGCAACACACCCGAGACGCGACACAAGCATGTCTGACGCAGGTCGTATGGTCTTTAGCTTTAAACTGTTACACCGTTTTTACCCTGTCAATCTTTAAGAAACATGCTCCCTGAAATAGATCCACTTGGGAATGTGTCCACGCAGTAGTATTTTAGAGAAAATTGTGTTTGTTTGTACGTACCTCTATTTTTACTAGTTTTTCTTTGCTTTATAAAAGACGTTTTATTTGGTTTTCACAGTTTTGATAACTTAAGATAATATTTTCTGATTAATCCGTTTATTTTCCTTGCCAAGTTTTTTATACATAAGTGTAAATTTATGTCTATAAAGCCCATATTTGCACTTTTTTGTGAAGACTTGAAATCTTATTTAAATACTCTTTGTACCTCCAACAACTCCAAAGCATTGAAAACCATTGCACTATGTAATGAATATAATGTATTGGCATTATTGTAAAATATATCTGTATAGTATTGTGTACTATGTAAACCCCTGGCTTTGTAATGACTCAGGAGAAGGCAGACGTGGGGGTTTGAATCCAAATGCGATTTATTGAAGAAAGTAGAGGGAACACAAACACTGGAACAAAATAAAAGGTCCACAATTGGAAAATGAAACTAAAACTCGGAAGAACATACAGGGGTTACACAGGTTGGGGAAGGCATCCACGAAGGGCAGGGTAGAAACATAAACGGTAACCTTGAGCACGACAAGAAACATCAACAACGATCGACAAAGACTGAACAAAGAACCAGGGTTTAAATACATCAAGGAACAAACAAGAGAATGAGGGACACCTGGAAGAAATAATCAGGGAAGGAGAAATAATCAAGGGAACACCAATCATAATAACAAACTACAAAAGGACTACAAAAACCAAACAGGAAACAGGGGCTAAACTAAACTTCAACATAAAAGCACAAAGACAAAAGACACCAATGAATGTGACAGAAACCAAACAGGGAACAGGAAACAGGGGCTAAACTGAACTTCAGCATAAAAGCACAAAGACAAAAGACACCAATGAACATGACAGAAACCAAACAGAAAACAGGAACCAGGAAACAGGGGCTAAACTGAACTTCAACATGAGCACAACAACAAAAGACACCAAAGAACATAACAGAACCCCCCCTCAAAGGATCGGATTCCAGACAATCCAAAAAAAAAAAAAAAAAAAAGACAAAAAGACCTACAAAGAAAAAACAAAATGAGGGTACCAGGGGCAAACAGACAGTCCAAGGGACCACAAGGGGCAGATAGACAGTCCAGGGGGGCACAAGGGGCACGGAGACAGTCCACGGGGGCAATTAGGCAGTCCACGGGGGCACAAAGGGCAGACAGGCAGACCGGGGAGGCCGAGAGGGCTGGCACGCAGTCTATGGGAGTATGTGAAGGGGACCAGGTCAGGTGACCTGGGGGGCGTCAACCGGGCAGGGACAGGTCCAGGAGGCCTGGGAGGCGGCCACAGTGTGGGGACAGGCCTGGGTGGCCCGGGAGCTGGCCATAAGGTAAGCACAGGGTCAGGAGGTCTGGGAGTTGGCCATGGGACAGGGGCAGGTTTGGGGGACCTGGGAGGAGGCTTGGCCTCTGGGGAGGCCGGCGGAGCCGCGTGAGGCAGAGCCAAGGAGGACTTCTGAGGCGGAGCAGTCGAAGACTTGAGTGGCGGCACGTGGAAGGCATAGGCGGTGAAGGCACGGAAGGCAGAGCTGAGGGAGCCACTGGAGGCGGAGCCGAGGGAGGTTCAGGAGGCGGAGCGGGAGAGGCTCAGGAGACTCCGGAGGCGGAGCCGTGGTTGGCAGAGCTGTGGGAGGCTCAGGAGGCAGGGCCGAGGGAGGCTCAAGAGGCGAGGGAGGCGGAACCATGGAAATCTCTGGATGTTCAGGGGGTGGAGCCGTGAGAGGCTCAAGAGGCAGAGCAGAGGGAGGCTCAGGAGGCGAAGCAGAGGAAGGCTTAGGAGGCGGAGCCGAGGAAGGCTCAGGAGGCGGAGCTGAGGAAGGTGGCGCCGTAGGAGGCTCTAGAGGCGGAGACCTGGGAGGCCCTGGAGGCGGCGCCGTAGGATTCTTTAGAGGCGGAGGCCTGGAAGGCTCTGGAGGCGGAGCCGATGGAGGTGGCGCCGCAGGAGGCTCCAGAGGCGGAGGCCTGGAAGGCTCTGGGGCGGAGCCCTAGGAGGCGGAGCCGTAGGAGGCTCGGGAGGCGGAGCCGTAGGAGGCAGCGCCATAGGAGGCTTTGGAGTCTCTGGGAGCAGAGCCGTAAGAGGCTCGGGAGGCGGAGCCGTAGGAGGTTCGGGAGGCTCAGGATGCTCGGGAGGCGGAGCCCTAGGAGGCTCTGGGGGCGGAGCCCTGGGAGGCTCGAGAAACGGAGCCCTGGGAGGCTCGAGAGGAGGGGCCCTGGGAGGCTCGAGAGACTTGAGAGGCGGAGCCCTGGAAGGCTCGAGAGGCTCGAGAAGCGGAGTCCTGGAAGGCTCGAGAGGTGGAGCCCTGGAAGGCTCGAGAGGCGGAGCCCTGGAAGGCTCGAGAGGCGGAGCCCTGGAAGGCTCGAGAGGCGGAGCCCTGGAAGGCTCGAGAGGCGGAGCCCTGGAAGGCTCGAGAGACTTGAGAGGCGGAGCACTGGGTGGCTCGGGAGACTCGAGAGGCGGAGCCCTGGAAGGCTCGAGAGGCGGAGCCCTGGAAGGCTCGAGAGGCGGAGCCCTGGAAGGCTCGAGAGACTTGAGAGGCGGAGCACTGGGTGGCTCGAGAGGCGGAGCCCTGGGAGGCTCGGGAGACTTGAGGCGCTGGCACTAGGACGGGCACGACCACTGGCGCTGGCTTTCGGACGGTCCTGGCTACTGGCGCCGGCTCGGGGACGGTCACGGCTACTGGCGCCGGCTCGGGGACGGTGGAGGCTACAGGCGCCGGCTCGGGGACGGTGGAGGCTACAGGCGCCGGCTCGGGGACGGTGGAGGCTACAGGCGCCGGCTCGGGGACGGTGGAGGCTACAGGCGCCGGCTCGGGGACGGTGGAGGCTACAGGCGCCGGCTCGGGGACGGTGGAGGCTACAGGCGCCGGCTCGCAGACCGGGGCAGGCGTGGGCTCCGGCTCGCAGACCGGGGCAGGCGTGGGCTCGCAGACCGGGGCAGGCGTGGGCTCGCAGACCGGGGCAGGCGTGGGCTCGCAGGCGTGGGCTGGGGAGCGGAAGCCTTTCTTCTCCTCCACCTCCGGGCGGACGAAGTTGGCAGCGCTGGCTCGTTGGTCACGGCTGGCATGGGGGTTGGCTTGCTGGCAGGTGGAGCAGGCGGAACAGGAACAGCTATGGATGACTGGAGGGTCACCACCTTGGGAGGAGAGGCAGGATCCTCCTCAACCACACCCACAGTAAACGATGAGCCGCATGCCAGCAGCGTCTCCTCCACGAAATCGGGGAGCGTCCAGCCGCGCGTCGCCGGTGGCAACCGCTCCCTGAGCGAACTGGTCAGGCCAGCCCGGAAGAACACTACCAGGGAGGAGTCAGGGAAGTCGGTGGCACTCGCTAGGTCCAGAAAATCATGGACATGGTCCTCCACCGGCCGGCCCTCCTGCCTCAGGTCCAGCAAACGACAGCTTGCCCGAATAACCGCTGGATCCATAGTGGTTGATCATCCTGTAATGACTCAGGAGAAGGCAGACGTGGGGGTTTGAATCCAAATGTGATTTATTGAAGAAAGTAGAGGGAACACAAACACTGGAACAAAATAAAAGGTCCACAATGGGAAAACGAAACTAAAACTCGGAAGAACATACAGGGGTTACACAGGTTGGGGAAGGCATCCACGAAGGGCAGGGTAGAAACATAAACGGTAACCTTGAGCACGACAAGAAACATCAACAACGATCAACAAAGACTGAACAAAGAACCAGGGTTTAAATACATCAAGGAACAAACAAGAGAATGAGGGACACCTGGAAGAAATAATCATGGAAGGAGAAATAATCAAGGGAACACCAATCATAATAACAAACTACAAAGGACTACAAAAACCAAACAGGAAACAGGGGCTAAACTAAACTTCAACATAAAAGCACAAAGACAAAAGACACCAATGAATGTGACAGAAACCAAACAGGGAACAGGAACCAGGAAACAGGGGCTAAACTGCACTTCAACATAAAAGCACAAAGACAAAAGACACCAATGAACATGACAGAAACCAAACAGGAAACAGGAACCAGGAAACAGGGGCTAAACTGAACTTCAACATAAGAGCACAGCAACAAAAGACACCAAAGAACATAATAGGCTTGTTTTAAAAAAAATAAAAAATGTCTGACATTGATGGGTCCTTAGGTGTACATTGATGGGTCCTTAAACAAGCCCTCATAATAAATCTCCAACTGATTGACAAATTCACTTGTGTAATGGATTGCTGTGAACTGTGTGCCAATGACTGACTTATGATCAATAATATGATAGTAAACAATACATTGTATTCTAAAGATGCTTTTTGAATGGTCTTATCAATGATTAACTCTTCTGCCACAAGAATAATAAATTTTAATTATCTGAATATTTTTGTATTTTATATATATATATATATATATATATATACTGTATATGTCACGATTATGGATGAAGGCAGACACAGGACGAGGATCTATCTGCAGTGGCGGTTTATTATACACAAAGGGGTAATACAAAAACATGAACAAAGGAAAACATCCACGATGGGAAAAAGGTAAACAAAAACACGGAAGGCACACAAGGAGTTAACAGGAACATGGAACAATGATGGAAACATGGGCATCAAGCATCTACATACAACATCTTAAGACCGACAGGGGAATGGAGAAATAAACAGGGTTATATACACAAACACAATGAAGACTAAACGAGACACAGGTGAGAACAATGAAGAGTGCAGGCAGTGAGAGAGGCCAGGAATTGTGGGAATTGTAGTTTATCACACAGACAGTGAGACTCAGGGCGGACAACAGGGAAAACGTGACATGGAACGGGATCGGTGACGGGTGAACCGGAAAACACGGACCAGACAACACGGAAACATGACATAAACGTGATGGGTGAAACAGAGAACATAGGGCAGACAAGACAGGAACGTGACTAATATATATATATATATATATATATATATATATATATATATATATATATATATATATATTTAAAGATAACTATGTATAATAATTTCATATATATATATATATATATATATATATATATATATATATATATATATATATATATATATATATATATATTGAATTATTGTTATATGAGGGGCTTTCTCAGCAAATATTTTTATATGCGATTAATAGGGATTAATTAATCGGGACACCATATAATTAATTTGATAAAAACTTTTAATTGATTGACAGCCCTAATATATATATATATATATATATATATATATATATATATATATATATATATATATATATATATATATGGATCCTGAAATCCTGAATTCCAACAAATGTCAAAGGCTGAAATCAATGTTTATATGGAGACCAACTGGTCCTCTGTATCCTCTGTGGGTATGGCTTGGGAGGCACTTAAGGTGTTTCTTAGGGGCAGGATCATACAGTATGCCTCATTCACTAAAAAATCCAAAGCACGAGAACTCGTAGAGTTGGAAGGGAATATTAAAATGCTAAGGCAGAGCTGAAGCGCTGAATGTCACCAGATGACCTCAGAGAATTGACCCGATTGAAATACAGATATAATATAATTTTTTTGCAGAAGGTGGAATTTTGGCTATTCAGGGCAAGACAGTCATACTTTGAATCAGAGGACAAGGCAGGAAAACGTCTGGCTAGATATATAAAACGGAGAGCGTCTTTTTCTACCATTCCCTCTGTTAAATTTATATTAATAATGCATTTAAAAAATTCTATCTTGATCTCTATAGTTCCACGTCTTCATCTTCTGATGAGGATATTATAAACTTTGTGGAACCATTAGAACATTCCTGGCTCCACTTGTGCTAGAAGTTTATACAGAATCATTAAATGATGGAAAGCTTCTGCCAGCCATGAAACAAGCCCTGATCAGTCTGATTCTTAAAAAGGACAAAAATCCAAGTGAGTGTAAGAGTTACCGTCCAATTTCCCTGATCCAGCTAGATGTTAAATTTTTTAAAAAATTCTGGCTTACTGATTAAGTAAAGATATGACATCTCTTATACATATAGATCAGGTGGGGTTTATTTGGGGCCGAAGCGCTTCTGATAAGATTAGGCATTTCATCAATATCATGTGGTCAGTGGTGAATGATCAGACGCCGGTTGCTGCCATCTAACTTGACGCAGAAAAGGCGTTTGACATGGTAAAATGGGATTCACTTTTTAAGATTTTTGAAAAATACAGGTTCGGGAATACTTTTATTGGATGGATTAAGTTACTTTATAGACACCCTGTAGTGGCAGTACAAACAAATTTCAGATTATTTTACTCTGGATTAGGGACCCAGCAGGGAACCTGGTGGCCTGGAACCATCAGTGACCCAAACAGGGCATTAAGTATTGAAACCTTTGATTGGCTGGATGGTCGCACAATCAGCCTTAAGTAATAAAATGCAAAGAATACTGTATACAAATCCACCATTTGACTCTGTATGGGTTTAGCTTGGAAAAGTGCCCCCCATCACTCACACTCTCAACTTTCTGTCATTTATTTTCCTCATCGTCCTCCATTATCTCATAATTCTGCATTTCTTTTCTTGCTTCTTTTTGCTCCCACTCTCACCCCTTTTATCTGCCTCTCATTGTGCTCTCAAATTTCTCTGCCTCTGTCAATCCTGCAAACCCTTTTGTTCATTACCATCAAACAAGAGGGCGCAAGTGTATGTGGAAGCATGTGCACAACTGTGAGCGTGAGAGGAAAGATTGAGTGAATGGCTAAGGGAGGAAAAGATTTTGGGCAATGACTCAATCAGCAACCTGACATGGGTCTCGATTTGATGGAGTGACTGTAGAGAAGAGAAGATGATTTTAAAACACTGCATGTGTTTGCATGACTAGTGAGTCATAAGGGTCAGCAAGTTTTACCAACACCTCCCACTGACTTCGAGAAGAGTGCGTTTAAATGGATGGACAGGTGATGCATGGCTGAAGTGTAGTATTTTGCTGAGTTTACATTTGCAGTAAATAAGGTGGGTTTGTTTTCTCATTGCTGCCCACTGAGTGATGCTGGATGGCTATTGATTATCATTGATGTGTGCCGTAATTTTACGGGCTGTTGGATGCGTGGACGTGGCATCCCCTCCGCACACTCATGAATCAAATGTGCTGGGCCTACACATCTATTAAAGAGAAGTGCTATTGAAAAAATAATGAGATCAAGGCTAGGTGGACGACTGCTCCTCCCATGTTGATGTGGACTGTATGGCACGTAGAGAAAATGGTTTCATCCAACGGGGAAAAAAGAGAAGACTGTATACTCTGGTGTTGGCATGGTAACACCTCTGCCTGTGTTCGTTCTGTTGTTTGGTCATATTGTACATATTTATCAGGCAAAGTGTTTTTCAGCATTTATCATTCTCTTGCTGACTTTCTCACTCTCTCCTTATGTAGTACACAGCTTAGGAGGTGTCCTTTAGGAATGATGCTGACCTTTTATCTTCACAAAAGGAGCAAAAGGCTTAGTTTGGTGTTACTATCTTCCCATCTCTGTTCCCAGTATCCAAACCTTCACTGCCAGAAAGAGTGAATGCGGCATAACACAATTCTCCTCTCTAGAGATTTTCTGTGATTCAATATGTTTATATTTGTAACATTGCATGTCCTCTGAACAGTCCTGTCTGTCTCTCTCTCTTGTTTTCACTTGTTGTCTTCCCATGCACACTCCTTGGTTCTCCAGTCATAACAGAACAGCTGTGACTCGTTGTGCCACTGTCCTCGCTCAGTCACCTCTGCCCTTTCCAGTGGGGTGAGTGGGGAGGCTTTTGGCTTTCTGTTGCTCTGAGCTTTAACTCTCCTTAATCACTCTTTCCCTTTCAAATTATGTCTTTTTGTGTTATTTTTTTTTTAATCCATTGTTCCCCCTTAAAACGTCTTTGATCTTCCCACTTTCATTCAGTGCCATTGTTTAATATCATTTGGATAAGCTTGTGCAATGGATTCTGATACTGCAAATACTAATCCAAATACTGCGGATCCCTAGATACTGAGACTGCAAATATGCCTGGACACATACACTTGAAGTGCGACCCCTCATCATCACTATGACTACCATGCTGGATGATGACTGTGCTTGATGCCGGTGATGTCACCAGGGTAACATATGGCTTGTGCAATATTCCCTAAATCCGGGGAAATCATCTCCAGGTGACATAAATATTAAATTTTTTCATACCTGTCAAATTAAATAATCTTTGTCCACACTGATGGAGCGTCATCCTGCTACAGCCGGTTCTCAAGTGTGAAATGTTGGGTTTAACGTGGTAATTACCAGAGCCAGAACTTAATGACATGATGGAGAGCACACTGTTGCTATGAGATAGCAAGAGATGAGCTACTGTCACCTGGAAACCATTTTAAGCCATCTCATTTCCCTTTATTCCTATGTTTTTAGTTTTTTTTTTAAATCTAGCCTACTCAATGCAGTGAATTAGAAAGGGTCAGCATCATGTGCATTCTTCTTCTGCTGGATAGGCATTTGTAGCTCACTTTTCTTCTGCGCTCATCATAAAAAGCGGATGTCAACATTCGTGAAGTGCTCACTTTAAGATTCTGAAGCAGAACAAACTTGTCAGGTTTAGGATTGCCTTTTAGACTGTTATGGCCAGCTGTGTGGGTTCTGGTAACAGGTGTTGATTCTGGAAACAAAGGGGTAGTTAGGTTAACTTTTGAGGGAATAAGCAGCTGTGCCTTTTGCCACCTGTTGCTGGGCCTTTGACTTGTTCTGGCTGATGCATGTTTATGCATCTCTTTTGCTGACTCAGCAACAAATTACATCTCCTTTCAGACATTTTTGCTTTGGCTCCAGCAGCGTGATAGACATGGTTTATGTTGCTGCATTGAGAATAGGAAGTTATCGTACGTAATCAGTGAAAAGCGCAATTTGGATGTTGCAATTTTTCCTCTAAAATTACATAGTTACTCCACTGATGGATAGGTTTAGGTTTGGTATGGGGGATACAATTTACAAAATATGCATTCCTCTGAACTATATTACAACCTGTACAGCAAATAACAGCTGGGATATGGAGCTCACATGTGTATATGGCCAGCAACACTGCTTAGGTTACTGGAGGCAGTGTTTGGCATTTTAGTAAGCACGGAAAAGTCAACCTGAGACACCAGCATGCCGTTACTTTCGCTGCGTCTAGTAAAACAATTTTAGTGCAAGAATGTGTTTGGTCTGAATGAAGCACTTAAAATCAAGTGTTCATGTGAGGGTGCGCTAGAATTCACCATAGTTCATTTTTATATTAAAATTCACCATGCCTTAGTAACTACAGTTAGGTCTGCTGTAGTTGCTGGTAACTTGGTATTCGCCCCAACTGCTATGTCAATAAATAAATCCCAGTTTGAATTAGATCCCATATTCATTTATTTTGATTTTACAGCAGTGACAGTGTATGACTTGGTGTAGCTAAGTCTTTCGGTTATAATGGTAAACTTATAAAGTAACTGTTATTAATATCATTTAATTGTATTAGGCATATATGATTTTTAGAATCAGAATTGTTATATCACAAGTTATGTTCAAATTGTTTAATATTTTATAATAGTTGCTGTTAAGTTTTATTGAAAATTCTTTATTCTACACTGTTAGACCGTACAGTGTTTTTTCAATAGTAACATACTGGCAACACTGTTGCCAGCTTGTTACTCTAAAAAGCTTGTAACAGTAAGCTACTGCAATTGTTGTGTAATGTAATTTTCTGACTACTGTAATTGGTAGCTGAGGTATATTACTGTAAAATATAAATTGTACAGTAAATAACTGTAAAAATGCCATACTTATTATTTCTTTATATTTTATTATTATATACAATTTATTATTAATAGTAAAGAAAACACTAGTTTGTTTTATTATTATTTTGTATTATTGCAGCATGACATACAGTAATTCTATATAGTAAAACATGAAAGGGATAGTTCGCTATATATATACTATATATCTATTCTATGTTCCAAGACCCACCAGGAAGGTCAGACTATATTCTGGCTAACTGAAATGTTATTAAACCAAAATGTTTTTCAACTTCCATACTCGATTCTGTTTCCTGGTGCTTTACAAACTAGCACAGCCATCCAAGTTCTTTTAAAATTGGTGAAATGTTCTTGCATCAGCCAGGGTCACCGCTTCTTCCATGGACTTTTGTCTTGGTTTTGACAAACTTGTCTCTCAGATTTTTCCATACTTTTTGGCAAATCGCTTCTTCTTTCCCCAAAAAGATCATGGGCCATTGAAAGTACATCAGGGGCTTAAGCCCCCGAAGACCCCCTCGCAACGCCACTGTTTGTACCTGAGTTAAAGTTTGTTTCCCACCGTTGGCAGTGGAGGGAGGCCTAGAGAGAGAGAGAGGCAAAGCCAAGAAGATTACAATTATCGTTACAAATATACAGTTTTATCTTATTACCAATACCAAATGTTAGAATTTTGAATATCATTGAGGCAAGTTTCATCGTTTAACTTACCTGCAGTTGTCTCTGTGTGTCATCCATTATAAACTGAGCTGAAACCAGACACTGATGACACATTTTTCCTCTAAAAATGGTCCGAGATCAAACGGAGTCTGCCTATGCAAATAATTACCGGGATATATAAATAAAAAAAAAAAAAAGAAAATAAAAAAGTATGAACACAAATAGACATACACCCCTCAGGTAAAGACGTTGTGGGTTTTGCAATCATATACAGTACATATACAGTAATTTGCTGTATTTAGTTACAGTTTGTTTCTCTATTAATAAAAAGTAATTTACTGCTATTAATGATTGAAGTCACCAAAATAACCCATGATGCAGTGCATATTACAGTTAAATACTGTATTATTATATTATAATAATTTACTGGTCATTTTACAGATATTTACACTATAAACTACAGTAAGGGTTAACAGTGTAGGGAAGAAGGAAGAGGAGTTTTACTAATTACATTTTCTCATAGCCTATTTCTTGGTTTTGTGATGTGTGTCCAATGAGAGGAGCATAGAGGAGGGACCGGGGCGGAGAGATGGAGCAAAATGAGAAGTTGAGAGGGAGAGAAAGAGAGAGAATGAGAGACGTGCTGTCAGAGTAAGATCTGGAGGATATGCATCAACCTCTAGTCATAATATCTAGCCACTGTTAATTTTCACCTGTACTCATATCCAGGTGCCTAATTTTCGTTTCAATTCGGCCAATAATGTCTATCGAAGTTATAAACGCAACGAGTGGATTTATTCCCTAAAATATTAAACAGCGGAGAAAATCTGAATTTCTTTCTGAAATTTATTCCCGCTTTTTTTTCTCGACTACTGTTCACTCGTTAAACGCAGCAGTCGTTTTCGTACTTTGGGGTCTTATATTTATTTAGTAAAAAACGCGTTGCTGACAGAAAGAGGGATCCGTTGACTTCTGTTAACCTTCAATCTGGAGTCACAGGCTGTCGGCAACGAAGCGAATAAGAAATGATGGCATGATTGTGACAACATGAAAAAGAAAAAGTGTGGAGGAATATTTTTCCACCGCTTTTGAAATCACCATATGAACGTGGAGAAGGACTGACAGAAGTGAGGTAAGTGACAGAGAGAAAGAGGAGTCTGGAAAGATAAGAGGTTGTAGGGAAAGAAATAAAATATAATTGAGTGGCTATTCAATTATTCTGAATGCGCTATTATAAAATGGATGCCCTCAGTTCCTTTCATGCACATTTGAATAAAATAGACATTTGACATATTTGAATCAATAAAATGCCTACAACAGTACAGTGCAATGATGGTAATATGTTGAGACTTGCATTTGTCACAGGTCAACAATGATTTGACCATTGCAGAAGTTTTTTAATAATAAAGAGGGTCCTGGTTGCATTTGTGTGACAGATATTGCTGGAAGGAGAGAGAGATGAGAGAAGGGGAGTCAGATAGGAAAGGTGGAAGAAACAAGGCGATTGAGCTAGAGAGAGAGAGAGAGAGAGAGAGAGAGAGTGTGTGTGTGTGTGTGTGTGTGTGTGTTTAGAGAAAAAATTGATTGTGGATGGTTCAGAGGTTCATCAGTTTTCCTCCTTTTCACTTAAAATGACCTTTCCTGTAAACTTTAACTCTCAAGCATGAATATGTGTCACCTAGCACTTTCATTTTATTCCCCAATTATTAAAAGGGAAGTCCCCATCCTTCATCCAGTCTCCTCTAGCATCTGCAAAATGTAATCAGTTATAAATAAAACCATCCTTCTGTCTCTCTCTGTTCATTTCTCATTTGCTTCTCTCTGTGTCCGTCTCTCCCTCTAACTTAACTCCAGAGTTGAGGAGCAGAGCACAAACAAACCTGCTGGAGCCTGGTTGCCATGGATCCCCGTCCCTCTCTTAGTCTGGCCCTTCTCAGTGGGAGCGAAGATGAAGAGCAGTGTCCGCCCCTCCCTCTTAGTGGTATCTCACATGCCTCCCATGCTGGCAACTACCCTGGAACCAACCACTCTAATCACACAGGAGGCAACAGCAGCCTGGAGCGTCTCAATGGCACTCCTTCACCCACTACGCCCAACCTTCCCCCAGCATCTCTGCCCAAGTTACCCTTGTCCACAACTCCCCAGCTGTCCACGCCAATCCCCAATGCGCTCCACCCCACCAGCACGCCACTGTCCTCCTGCCTCGGTAGCCAACACAGCCTGAGCGGAGAGGCCTCGCCTGTATACAACGCACTGTTCTACTCCTCTCATTCACCTTCTACAGAGAGAGAACGAGAACGGGAGAGAGGATGTAAGCACAGGCAGGCCAGTCCCCTGGTACACAGGAGGGACAGTAACCCCTTTACAGAGATCGCCATGAGCTCGTGCAAATACAGTGGTGGAGTGATGAAGCCACTCAGCCGCCTCAGCGCCTCCCGCAGGAACCTCATTGAGTCTGACAGCAGCAGCGACACCAAAGAGGGTGGGCAGAGTGCAGGCCAGAGTGCCGCACCCTCCTCTCAACATAGCCAATCACAATCCCAGAACCCGCCAGAGATCATTATATCCTCTAAAGAGGATCCGCCTTACGTACATGCTTATGAACTTGATGCATCTGCCAATCAAATGTCCATCTACCACCAGAACCACGCCCTTTCTGAAAGTAGGGGCATGTTGGGGATAGGTGGCATCACAGGGGGTGGGACTAATGGAAGGAGGGGTGGTGCTGTGGGAGGGGTGGGGAGGACTGCTTCCAAAGCTGCTAAACGGAAGAATCAGAACATCGGCTACAAACTAGGCCACAGGAGGGCGTTGTTTGAAAAGAGGAAGAGACTTAGTGATTATGCTCTCATATTCGGCATGTTTGGCATTGTTGTCATGGTGATTGAGACCGAGCTGTCCTGGGGTGTCTACAATAAGGTGAGACGTTTACTGGACTTTGTGTTCTAGGGACTTGAATGTCTTTATTAGATCAATAGAGCTCAACAGTGTCGCCCACTTTTTCAGCTGTCTTGGTTTTCGGAAATATTTTTCACATTCATTTTTTCCATAGGGTTTTCAGAAAAATGTTCATAAAAGAGTTCTAGGACAGCAGTTAGCTCAGAAATGAATCAGAACATTACAAACTTTGATTCTAAACAAAAAAATAATAATTTTATTTACATTTTAAAATTTGAAAATCAGAAGAAAAAAGACAAAGGTGCAAGACTGTATATTTAACATCTATCAACCATAATACCACGAAGCACTGTGAATTACATAATAAAAAAAAATTAAAAATATGGCAACATATAAAACAATTTATTTAAAGTAGTTTTGTAAAAGTGTAGAATCAAAATATTTAAATTCTATTGCAAAATATTCAGACAAATGCCAATATATATATATATATGTATAGTTTGAGAGCGTAGTAAGATTGACTCGATTACATCATTTACAGTGTGTCATTGGAGTGGGCGGTCGCTGCTGAGCTGTTTTTGTGCACTTTGTTGGACGTGTTAAAATAAAGCAGACTGATAGCTTCAGGAGAAGCATATGCAATTGATTAACAGCCTCAGTGCTCACAATAGGTGTGTCTTTAACTCTTTAGTTATAATTAAAAATATATTCACATATGAAGAAATATTTTTACTTTGGAAACCACTGTTTCACTGGTCAAGCATCCTCCTGGTCCTACTGTGTGTTTGAGTGAGAAATATATTGTTTGTGCTTCCAACATTGTTCCTATAATAACAACATTTACACTTGTATACTATACACAATGTATGGCAGTCTGTAATATAAAGAAACAAACAGTAAGCAAGTTAGATTTTCGATCAGTCATTATGACATTAAAAAACAGATGCAGTGAAGATGTTTATAAACCATAAGTGAATGAAAAAATAAATCTTGGACACTTAAAGGTCTTGGTTTACTCAAAAATTACAATTCTGTCATCCGTTACTCATCTTCATGCCATTCCAAAGTAATTTGATTTTCATTGAGATGTTAGACTGAATGTAAGCCTCTGTCACTATTTACTTTCATTGCATATTTTTCCATACATTGAAAGTGAATGATGACTGAGGTTGTCATTCTGACTTCTTTTGTGTTTCACAGAAGAAGGAAAGTCATATGACTGAAAACAGAGGCCCTTTAAACTAGAACATTTGTGGTCATTTTAAAGAAGTTTATACCTTTTTAAAAAATCTATTTCAGACGTACCTTCTCTGAGCATCTAAAGATCTTGTAATTGGCATCGCAGGAACCCATCTCAGGACATTGTGTTATTTGGGTACACAAATAATGCCAGACAATATTGTGTTACATAAGCAAAGCCAGTAAAAGTGCTTTGAAAATCAACTCTCAAAACAAACAAAGTCCATGGATAAGTGCCATGGCATTTTTTTACCTTTATTTGCATCAGAAGACAGTAAAGATGAATGTGTGTCTGTGTGTGATCATGCATGTTTTAAATAGTTTGTGTCTATCTTAGTAGACATACACATGTGCAGTAGGCATTCTAGGTTAGTATTCTGCTACTGTCAATAGCACTACAGCTTGTGAAGAGAGATGTACTGACAGGACATAACAGGTGTCTGTAGGACAGCTGACCAGGAGATCTTAATACATAAATTCATGCATAAAAGAGAAACAAAGGAAGAGTTTGTTAGATGTGGCTAGAGATCATTGTTGTGTGAATATGCCATCTCTGGAAACCTATATTTAATGAATGTTCTATGGTAATACATAAACAGAAGTTCCCTCACCTGGAACAGTAGTCCCACAACTAAAGGACTTAAAACTTTTTGTGAAGAAGAATAAATGCAAGTGCTTTATCAAAAATATGAGCTCACATATTTGTTTTTAAAACCTCCAGAATTGCCCCATAGATTTCCATTGTTTGTTCTTTACAATAAGTGTGGTGAACACTCCAAAATTATTTGTTGTAATTGACAGCATGGTACCAATTGTGACATATGAAGGGAGCGTACGCCACCTTGGCGATTTATGTAAGCTACCGTGGTGGTGCTGTCTGTTCGGATCAAGATGTGTTTGCACTGAATTAGCTGGAGAAACCTCCGCAGGGCAAAAAGTACAGCCAACAACTCTAGGCAGTTGATGTGCCAGCGCAGCGGGGCCCCTTTCCAACGGCCCGCGGCTGCGTGCCCGTTGCGCACGGTGCCCCAACCCAATTTGGAGGCATCTGTGGTGACCAGGACGTGTCGGGACACCTGCTGCAAGGGGACTCCTGTCCATAGAAAGTAGAGGTCCAGGGTTTGAAAGTTTGGCGGCAGGCGGGGGTGATGAACACACGGTGCGTGCCGCGGCGCCATGCTGGTCTCGGACTCGAGTCTGGAGCCAGTGCTGAATCGGTCTCATATGCATCAACCCCAGCGGCACAAAGGCCGCGGAGGATGCCATATGCCCCAGGAGCCTCTAGAAATGTTTTAAGGTGACCGCCGTGCCCGGCCTGAACGCGGTGAGGCATTTCAGCACTGACTGCGCATGCTCGTTGGTGAGGCGCGCTAACATTGAGACTGAGTTCAACTCCATGCCGAGAAAAGAGATGCTCTGAACCAGGGTGAGCTTGCTCTTATCCCAGTTGACCTGAAGCCCTAAACGGCTGAGGTGCCTGAGCACCTGGTCCCTGTGGGCGCATAGTAACTCTCAGTAGTGGGCCAGAATGAGCCAGTCGTCGAGGTAGTTGAGAATGCGGATGCCTGCTTCATGAAGTGGGGTAAGGGCTGCCTCTGTGACCTTTGTGAAGACGCGAGGGGACAGGGACATGCCGAAGGGGAGGACCTTGTACTGATATCGAGACAATATTGAGACGTGGAAATACGCGTCTTTCAGGTCTACCGCTGCGAACCAATCTAGATGCCGAACGCAAGTTAAAATGTGTCTTAACATGAGCATTTTGAATGGGAGTTTGTGCAAAGCCCGGTTGAAAACTCGCAAGTCCAAGATCGATCGTAAGCCGCCGCCTTTCTTGGGTACGATGAAGTAAGGGCTGTAGAAACCCTTCTTCATCTCGGTTGGAGGGACAGGCTCTATCGCGTTCTTGAGTAAGAGAGTCGCGATTTCCACGCGTAGGGATTTGGCATCTTTGCCGTGTACTGTGGTAAAGCGGACGCCTCGGGGCTGGCAAACTGAATTGCATAGGGGTACTAAGGGGACAATTATTTTTGACATACCCGACGGGGCTTCGCAGCGGGGCGGACTAGGTAATGCGGCGTCGGGAGGCAAATACGCGTCCCCAGGCTCTGTTGCTGAGAGAGGACTCCAAGCACTTACCTCCCTCCGCACACCCGGTGGGGGGCGGGTTAGTGACTGAGGAGGAGGTCCTACGGAGGCGTCCTCTAGACTCGTCAGAACCGGCCAGCCGGGGGACATGTGCTAGACTGTTGAGGTGTGGTGGCAGAGTGCTGTGAGAACGGCATTTGCGGGCCAGGTGATCCAGAGACAAAGGGAATTGCTCTTTTATTGAGAATGTTTGTACCGCAGCCCGAAGGGGGTGCGGCAAAGTAAGTAAATTTAACTGAAAATTCTCCTCCTGCACCGGGGGATGGATTTGTCTGCTTACCAGCTCCGGATCAAACATCTTGGTACCTGGGTCATCCATCTTAGGAACACTTGGGAGCCTTCCGGGTCCTCAAAGGGGTTCGTGAGACGGGGGCGTGCGCCTCCTGAGAGGTGCTCGTCGCTGGTGCTGAGAGCTGGGCCCGGGTTGAGGCAGAGCTGTGTGTTTCTTAGGTGCCGCAGGGCTTGTTTTGTCCACTTCACTCATCTCGACCATGTTCAGCCACAGATGTCGTTCCTGAACCACAAGAGTGGCCATCGCCTGCCCGAGTGACTGCGCTGTGACCTTCGTGGCCCTCAGGGCAAGGCCGGTCGCTGAGCGCAGTTCCTGCAGCATGTCGGGATCAGGACTACCCAAGTGCAGATCTTTAAGAGCCTTGGCCTGGTGGACTTGCAGGAGGGCCATGGCATGCAGGGCATGGCATGTGGGTGTGGGCGTGGCTGTGAGTGGCGCGCAGACCCGAGGAACCAATCATACAGTCATGAAGGCTGTGGGGAGGACGGAGGGTTCCAGTCCAGCCCCACCCTAACGGTGGCCCAGGCAAGCATGTTGGACATCTGCACGTCAGCCTCAGACTGGCCGTGCTGGCCCAAAAGCAGCAGCCCAGTCGAATCATCCGCGTCAGACGCCGGACCACTCTCCAATGCAGCCGCGAGCTCATCCGGCTCAGGGGGCTCAAGAGGATAGGCCGGCTGGCCGTGAGGGGGAAGAAGGAGCGACGCAGGGGGCGGCTGAAGTGGCGTTCCTTCTGAGGAAGGAAAGCCGCGACCGCAACTTTGCCATGGTCATGTTCTCGCAATGGGAACATGAGCAATCCACAAACGCTGCCTGAGTGTGATCGCTGCCCAGACACACGAGACAGCGCCTGTGGCCGTCAGGAGTGGAGAGCACTCTACCGCATCTAGGAACTACACAGGGGCGGAAGGGCATCTTTATAAAAAGGCGTCCTGAAAAGGATGTTCAACGCCAGCTGTGTATATGCTCTTTTAGAGAAAATAACTCTTTTAGAGAAATAACTCTTTTAACTGCGCTGTCGGCGTCTAGGGCAAGCTGCACTGCCGTGCAGAGAAGGAGAAAGCCGCTGATATGCGCCGTAGATCCAACAGCAATCGCTCAGAGATGGGAGGAACAGTGTGTGACTCGCAGCTCACGGCATACACAACCAGTCGGCTCCTAAGAAAATTTCTGAATGAAACAGACGCATTTCCCTCCCTTTATATCCGTATGTCCGGGGGCGGGACATGCAAATTCTGTCTGCCAATTTCTCATTAGCCTTTTCTCATAGATCAGAGATGCGAAAGGCTCTCAAGAGAGACCCCTAGTGTCGCTTCTTTGACACAACGTCGAAGTGAGCGACAGACGGGGAACTAAGTATTCCCTGGCCTTATTTACCTAACATTCGCTATAGTGTTTCACAAAAAAAAGGGTTTTGATTGGAACAACATGAGAGTAAGTCAGGGCTGGACAGGGACTAAAAATCAGTCCTGGAAAAGAGACCTAGCGCATGTGGAGGCTTCACTCTATTCCCTGTGGCATCTATGCACAACTCACCAAGTGCCCCACTGAGAGCTATAACCACATTATAGTGACCACGAGGAGGTTAACTGAATGTGACTCTACCCTCAATAGCAACCGGGCCAATTGGTTGCTTAGGAAGCCTGACTGGAGTCACTCAGCACGCCCTGGATTTGAACTTGCGACTCCAGGTGTGGTAGTCAGTGTCTTTGCTTGCTGAGCTTCCCAGGCCCCTTCAATCTGTAACATTGAATTAATTTTGAAAAGTTGTGTAGTTTAAATAGCGTCACGTGAGTGTTTTAAAATTTTCCTAAAAGCATTGATTTATACATGTTGGGTTTATCTAAAATTATATATTTATAATTAACTTGAGTTTTTCTCTGCGTGAGGTTCAAACTCATGATCTTCAGAAGGGAAGGCGAGAACACACAACCACACAGCATGCTCTTGAGCCAAAAATCAAGTGTTGCTTGATTGATGATCAAAGCAGATGTATCTTGCACTCCAGCCTACATACTGAACTTGAAAATTTTTTATAATGCCAAAATCAGCGTGTGTAGAAATTTGCTAAATGACTGATTCCTGTGCTATTACTTTAAAAGAGCTGGAGGATTGAATGTAGGCTAACTGGCACAGCATGTCAAGGCGAAATATTTTCCAGCCTAATAGCTGCAGCCACAGATTGAAGATGCTCAGAATGTGTGTATGTGTGTGTGTGTGTGAGTAATAAAGCAACAGAGTTGAGCTCATTATCAAGAAATTTTGCTTTGGTGTCGTGTGTGTGTGTGTGTGTGTGTGTGTGTGTGTGTGTGTGTGTGTGTGTGTGTGTGTGTGTGTGTGTGTGTGTCTTTGTGCACAAATGGGTTTGTGTTAGCAATGTTTGTGTTATGAGATGTTTTCTTATATCTAGCACAGTTCTGAATAGATCTGTCTCAGCATGCATTCTGGAAAGCACTTTGTGCATATGCTTGTTGTCCTTGTTCTACAGGTGATTATGATATAGCATATATATATATATATATAGAAATCTTGTTCAGTGTCTCTTATTCGCTACTTTACTATCTCTTAGCTGTCTTTCTTCCCTATGGCTTTCTCTTTCTGTCTCTCCTTCTTTTCTGCTTATGCTTTATATCTCTTTTCTCTCTGTCTCACCCTTCAAATTTGTATCTTTCTTTCTCTTTTTCACACTCTCATACTTTTTTCCCTCTTCTTTCTCTTCATCTCTCTCTCTCTGAATCTTCTCTGATGATTCCTTTCCTCTTCTCTCCTGATAATTATTCTTGGTCTGGATCTCTTTCTTTCTCATACTCTATCCTTAACTCTCTCTCTCTCTCTCTATCTCTCTCTCGCTCTCTCTCTCTCTCTCTCTCAGTTCAATTTAGCTTTATTGGTATGACCGTATACAATGTACAATTTGCCAAAACATTGAGTAATAAACATATTATAAACATTTTTTACAAGTTTTTTTATATACAATAAAAACATTAAGTATAAAGTATAAAGACAAAGTATAATACAGAGCAATGAGAAAGGGAAGAAAAGAGGAAATTAAAATAGTTTAATGGAGCTCTAATATGATGAGGGGTCAGCCTCTCTCCCTCATATGATGACAGGTGAACACATACTGTGCTGCTAGCTGAATACATTCTACTTTCTCTCCCACGAGAGTTTGTCTAAATCAATAATTATGTCCCGGAATTCAGGTAGAATATGAGCTATTTGTGTAAAGTAAGTGTTTCTAATTGTCTCATATTTACTGCAGTGAGTGAGGAAGTGCAGCTTGTTCTCCACGGCTGCTTCAGTGCAGTGTGAACACAGTCTGTCCTCTCTCTGCCTCCAGCTCTGCCTGTGTCGGCCCATCTCTACAGACAGACTGTGCTCACGATACTTTGACAGTATCTTTCTTTGTTAATAGTCTTTAATATTGAGCAAATATGGTGCTAATATATAATCAGTCTTGATTCTGTGGAAGTAGCTTAATTTATGTACTTTTGTGACTTTTTGCATCCAATCATGAATGTATCCTGGGTGATTCGTTCTGTCTGTTTCAGTTTTGCCAGTCTGAACTGGATGGATGAATTTAGTTTATATTTTTCCACTAAATAGTGCAGAGGGTCACCCTCTGAGTGTCCTGCTCTGTGTGCCTAAAGGCACAGTGTTTGTAGTTATCTGGAGGTGTGTCTGACAAATGAAACCGGCCCAGTTCTGCATTACAACCCAGATTTTGAGCATTTCTGTGAATTCCCAGGATGTTTTTGCAGAATTCGAGGTGGAAAATTCCAACAGGGCTTTTATCCCAGGATTTATAATTTTATTTATATTTGGGGCCCCAGATTTCACAGCCATGAATTTAAATAATTATTTTCTTATACTATAATAAGTTCTACAGGCTTTGTCAGTCAGATCTTTTATTGACAAATCAAATTGTCCTGAAGCAGAGATTGTAAGACCCAAAAATTAAAGCAGTCGGCATGATGAAGGATTGTTTCACCGTTTGTACAAATATATTTATTGTTCATAATGCATTTTTTTTTTCTTTAGAAAAATCTTGACTTTGGATTTTTTATTTTTTTATTTATCTCCATGTCTATTGGTAGGGCCCAATCACTGCTATATTTTTCTAAAACCGAGAGGCTTTCGTGTAGTCCCTCTTCATTAGGTGACAGCAGCAGGAGGTCGTCAGCATAAAGGAGGCATTTGATTTCTCTGCCATCTAAGATCAGTCCAGGGTAGGGGCCTGGGTTGCTCAGCAAGCAAAGACACTGACTACCACACCTGGAGTCGCAAGTTCAAATCCAGGTCGTGCTGAGTGACTCCAGTTGGCCCAGTTGCTAGGGTGGGTAGAGTCACATTGGGTTAACCTCCTTGTTGTCACTATAATGTGGTTCTTTGACAGTATCTTTCTTTGTTAATAGTCTTTAATATTAAGCAAATATGGTGCCAATATATAATCAGTCTTGATTCTGTGGAAGTAGCTTAATTTATTTTTGGTGGGGCACGTGGTGTGTTGTGCATGGATGCCACGGAGAATACCGTGAAACCTCCACACATGCTAGGTCTCCGCAGTAACGCGCTCAACAAGCCACGTGATATGATGCGCAAATTGATGGTCTCAGATGCGGAGGCAACTGAGATTTGTCCTCTGCCACTCACAAATCACTAGACCACCACGAGGACCTGGGAATTGGGCATGCCAAATTGTGGAGAAAAAAGAAGATCTGTCCAGGGCAAGGTGACTTTTGAAGGGTTGTGGAAAATTAATTTATAGAAATATTAAATAGAGTTGGGCTAAGGCTGCAGCCTTGACGAACTCCCTTGGTCTGATTGAGATAATTGTTTCTTTTGACATTAATCATAACACAGCATTTATTGTCTTTGTACATGTCTTTTTATGATATCATATGTGTTTCCTCCTATTCTACTCAAGATGAGTATATGGAAGAGTCTGTTATGCCAATCAGAATCAGGTCTTTTTAAAGTCAATTAAGCAGCCAAATATTTTGCCTTGTTTTGTTTGCTGAATATATTTCTGTATAAGCGAGGGGAGTGTGTTAGGGTTGGGCGATGTCCCCTAAATTGGCAGTTGACGATGTTGACAGTAAAACATCACGATGGACGATGATATCGTCGGTGGGGTGGGGTGGGGGATTATATAATTTCATATAATTTTCAAAAATTATATGAAAAATTATAATTTCGTTATTTTACTAACCCAACTAATGACTAGTCGGCGCTTTATCAGTAGGTTGCACGACACGTGAAGCATTTTTTTTTTTAGCTTTCACTTAAGAAGAGTTGTGCACTTTTTATTTTAACATATCTCTTTATATAAATACTATTTTCCACTTAAAAACTATAATTTCGTTATTTTACTCACTGATGAGCAAAAGGTCGAGGCAGAAATGACCATGTACCTGCAGGAAATGGCCATTGATGGGGAAGAGGACCCGCTGACTTGGTGGAAAACGAACGACAAAAGGTTTCCGTTCATGGCAAGATTAGCACGGAAATATCTGTGCATATGTGCTACCAGTACTCCATCAGAGCGGGTCTTCAGCACAGCGGGTAGTGTAGTTACTCCAATCCGCAGCTTATTAAAACCAGATAAATTGAATATGTTGGTATTTCTGGCCAGAAACATCGAAATTTAAACATGGTCTATGGTGAAAGACTTCTATACGCATTTTTCGCCATCCGTTGCGGAGCTATTCGATTTTGCATATTATTTTTTAAACGTTCATTTGTGTAGTTCATATGACCACTTTACATTATTTCAATAACATAATTTATTTTGTAGCCTGTGCTGAAGTTAATTGTGCTGCTAATTATAAGTGAAATGTTAATGCCGAGTTTCGGTCTGTCGTTCCCGTTTTCTTGTTCTTTATTTGTTGTTCTTCTATGTTTTAATAAATGTGTGTTATTCATATTCACCTTGTTTCTTTCATTTGATTTGACATTATGGATTTATGGCCAAGGAAATTTTTCTTTAAAAGTATTAACCAGACAAAAGTTATTTGACGTTCGCTGGTCTGGGTTTATCTTAAACTGCCGCTTCAGTGTATATACAAAGTGACAATGAGCAAGATTTTCTGAGACACTACAACTACTAATAATTAATTAATAAAGGCTATTTTCTTGTAGCCTACAACATAAAATATTTTAGTCTAAATGTACAGTGTAAGACATGTAAAAAAAAGACAAGAAGCTAACAATGTCAAGATCAATGTTTGTGTAGCCTGCCTGACACGGTATTTTCACAGACTAACACGTCACGTCTCTGGCATATACTACAGTATTTAAAATAGCATATATGCATTAGTTATATTCTCAATTTAATTTACAGAGCAATCCCTGCAAAGTTTTTAGGTTAACTATAGAAGAGACTAGGATTAGTGAGTCACACTAGCAAGACTCGCAAAAGGGGGCGTGGCATCACGATGGTGGCTCTACATCGTGATGTTGGTCAGCCATCACGATGGACGATGATATCGTCCATCAGCACAACCCTAGAGTGTGTATATATTAAGGGTGCTCCGATTAGGATTTTTGGGGCCGATTGCTGAAAGCAGTATCGGCCGATAACGTTCACGGGGTCTATTTGAAGCCTATTTATCTATTTCTATAATGCTTCTATTTATCATGTAGCATTATTTATTTATTTAACTATTCTTAACAACAATGTATGTTAAGTATTAAAAATAAGAGATGATAGAGTATCATGCACTGACAACTTCTTGCCAACTTCTTGGCAGGAGAAACTATTCCTCTCTTAGAGATATTCTCTTAGAGACACAACTTAAACCATAGCAGCCTATGCTTGGTTATTGGGAACAGCTTAGAGCTTAAATAATATAGCTTTCCTGTGGAATAAATTACACAGAAAATTTACTTCAACTTTAGACTATAAAAACTGCAACAAAAAAGGCTATAGCCAAAATATTGTTTCAAGTCAGTTTTTCTCTGCATTTAGGAGATAAAGGATCACAGGCAATAAAGTTGTACCTCCATATCTGTATCTATCTATATGACACTTTATCTCACTTCTCAGGGCAGGCCTAACAAGCCAGGCCCATTGTAAGTTCACATCTCTTGGGATGTCAAGAAACGCAGCTGACACTAACAGAACCACAGCTGCACTATCATGAAGGCTTTTGCATCATGAGTCGATGATAAACTCTGGAGTAGACGCTTTTTGTTCTGGAATGCTTAGGCAGTTTTTGTGGGCTTTTAGAGAGGAGTAGAGAGAGGGAGAGTGGGGTAGAGAATTGTGGGGGATAGAGATTAGTAGATTCATATCTCCCAATCCTTACTTCTTAAGCATCAATGTTTATCTTTATAAATATAAGCATTTCTGCATTTTTGGCAGACAGCTTGTTCCTCGTCTCATCTACAATATTCCCTGCTGTGCTAAAAAGTCGCTCGCTATCTACACTTGTGCATGGTGCACAGAAGAAGCCTCGTGCAGCTTGTGCGAGAGCGGGAAAACGGTTTTTATTATCCTGCCAAAAAACAAACGGCTGTCTGCTCCGTGGGATAACTGGCTCCAATAGGTAGAGGTTCATCTGTGATGTTGTTGAGCTGCTGATGTCACCGCCACCATGTTCCCCATCTTCATCCAACAACTCAGCATACATAGCATGCAAGGAGCCAGCTCGTGGTATTTTCTCTGGGGGCTCGTAGCCGCTCGTTGCCAAATTCGCCTCACCATTCTGCTGCTCCAGTCCAATGGCCAGGACATCAGAAAGCAGCCCACGTATCTGGGGCTTGAGTGTGTCGGGGAAATATCTGTCTTTATACCTTTTAATTCATAAGAAAAACAAAACATTTATGAATTTATAAAAAAAAAATCTGAATCAGAAATACGTTATTGATCCCTGAGGGGAAATATTGTTAAGTTACAGTTGCTCCATTGTAGAAAAGAAATATGTAACAGCATAGAGAAATTATAAGAAAAAATAAAATAGAGAATAAGAAATTGTTTATTATTTATTGCATTTCGTAGTTTGTTTTGATTAGTCATAGTCTTGGCCTCATAGCATACTCCATATTTGCTTTTTTATGCTGCAGTCTTAGTATTAACTCTTTCAAATGCTTATTTTTACAGTACATTTAGCAATTTGAAGGAAATGCCAGCCAGCCTACTGCCTACACAAAAGAATAGTCCAACAACACTGTATTCATTTCAGCAGTTGCTCCTTTTATCAATAATTTAGGCCAAGCTAGATATTCTTGCAATATGAATTGGGGAGCCATACTAGAGTTTTAAAAAATATAGATTTTTCAATTAATATCGATTTTGAATTTAAATGTTTTCAATACACATTTGCCTTCTTTCTCGCCTGCTCTTTAATTCGCTCCAACAGCGACACAGCAGGACACAAACACAAACACACACAGGAATGTGAAGAATGTGTGAATGAAATGTTCTCACCTCGGATCGAGCACTGTAGCGATAGTATACAGGCGCTCAGATTCAATGTCACCGAATCTGTTCTGGACCACTTCCAGAAAGTGGCTTTCAAAGTTTTTACACCATGGTCAGTCTCTGATGTTTTCTCAAGAAGATGAGTGAAAGCTCTGATGGATTGTATAACATCTGCAGCCGATGCGGTTGATGAGCTGATCTGTTTTGTGAGCTCTTCAAATGGGGCGAGTAGAGAAATCATATTTTCCACCAATTTCCACTGGCTGCTGGGGAACATGGAAGGCAAGTCATAGTCAGCTCCATAAGCACACAGGGCACATTTCTGTTCCAGCAGACTCTGTAGCATATATGCAGTACTGTTCCACCTGGTAGGTACATCTTGCTGTAGCCTCTTGATAGGCTGGCCAAGTTGTTTCTGAATACTTTAAAGTCGAGAGTAGGCCAGCTGAGAGTTTTTGAAATGACAGACGATGCGTCTTCCAGAGGCTATTATATCAGTGATGCTGTGTTGTGACAAAATTCCTTGGCAACGATGACCTGGAGTGTATGAGCCATGCACGGCAGGCTGGGTAGGTCCGCATCCCTCATGGCCTTTACCATGTTCTTGGCATTTTCCCATAGAATAATGTGCACTTATTCCTTCTGGATTCCCCATGCCCCAACATGTTGCTGAATGCAGCAGCAAGAGACTCCGCAGTGTATGTATGACCTGGAAAACTCTTGAGAATGAAGAACAACTTTTTGTAGTTTGAAGTTTTGATTAATAATCTGCCCAGTTAGGCTCACCATGGACATGGGACATACACTCGAACTCCAAATGTCACTGGTGAAACTGATTGATGTGATGTTGTCCTTCATAAGGCTGATGACATGTGTAAACAGTGTTTGGTATAACTGCAGCAGGCATACATCAGTTAAATATTTACGCCCTGGTAGAGTGTAGCATGAATCCAAATAGGACATTACTTTGGCTGAAATTTCTTTTTGTTTCTTGCTGTCATTGCTGTAGGGTTGATGTTGTTGCAATTTCTCTGTTACCGACATCTGAGTGAGTGGCGCCTGAGCTGCTAAACGGTTCTGCTCTCTCTCTGCCTTAGTGCTAGCTAGCTTTGAAAACTGCTCATATTCCTTTACGTGACTAACCTTCATATGTCTGATGAGGTTGGTGGTGTTGAAATGTTTTTGTTGCTTTCTGCCTCGTGGGATTTGGCAATACCTTGTAGAACTTCCAGAACACTGAATGTAGTGAAGCCATTTTAGCTGCGCGTAGAAAAATGATCTGATCGGCTCTTCTGATCTGCCTTTTTAGAGACCACCGATCAAACTATTTAAAGCGATTATCGGCCGATAACGATCGGCGGTCGATTGATCGGAGCGCCCTTAGTATATATGATAAGTTGTTTTCTGTTTGGGCATGAATCAAATTTGACATTTATTTAGTGTATTGTGTTCTTGAATGAAATTCACTAATACTGTATGTTATTATTAATGCAACAGTATAGTTTCCAGAGGTTGCTGCTTACTGTAATGCCCCTGTAGTTATTTGGGTTGTACTTGTCCCCTTGGGGTGATATGATTTTCCTTCCAATTCTCAGGAAAGTGTCCTGATTTTAATAAGAGATTAAATAATTTAAGAATATCATCTCTCAGTTTTGGGCTTCTGTGTTTCATCATCTCATTATATATTCCATCCAAGCCACAAGACTTTTATTTTTGAGGGATTTCATCTTTTCAGTCAGTTAGTTTAATGATATGGGCATACATCAGTCCAGCTGTGTCCTTATGGTTTGATTGGTCTTTTATTGTGTGTTCCTGTTTATTTAGTTGGGAGGTCAAATGCTTTTGTCTAAGGTTTGGTTCATTTTGTGAATAGAGGTTTCCGAAATGTTCTGTCCAGAGTTTTGGGTTACTGATGGGAATTAATTTGACTTGTTCTGGTTTATATAAATTGTTCAAAAAATCTCATAAGGAATTTTTATTGACAGCCTCCTCATCTTGTTGAGCTTTGCTCAGCTCTTTTCCTTCTTAGTAGTGACTTGTACATTTTAAGGGTTTGATGATTTTTTATCTGGCTGAGGTCACTGTTGTCTGAACTACTTCTACTTGCCACAACAGCGGCTTAGCTGTCTGACTGTCTGACTGGGATGCTGTGTGACCCTCTCCTTGCTGACATGACGTGTTCTCTGGGAGCTCCTCAGAGCCACGTCCTTGATGGATTTTGCAAATAGTCTCATGCCTTCTCGATGAATGTGCAGGCAGTCATATAGATGTTCATGGTAATGTGCTGATGGTGTGCAATGTGCACATTTTACATTGCCGCAAAAACACTAGCTATCTCTGTATTAATTGCATTAATTATATTTTGTGGAATGTGTCTGTGAGGGAGAAGAGTAGAGATGAAGACCTTAGCACTGGGGTAGATCCTGGAAGTTGATTTCACCACTTCGGTCAGAGCTTTAGCGACATCCACCATTCTGGGGTTGAGGTTGTTTGTCCAGGAGTGCAGTATGATGTGAGAGGGCACGCCTAATACATCCTCTCTCAGCAGCTTCAGAGCGGACCCGGTGGTGGAACACCAGAATTTCCTCACAGTCCTCCCTGGGAACAGCCATCTCTGGTCGAGGTGGTTGTGACATTGTTGTCCTTTCTCCTCTGTTCACTATTGGGTGGTTTTGTGGTAGGTGGATGGCTCTGCCTGCTGCTGCTGTCTTTCCTCTTGGGGTTCAGTGAAGCCTGAGGGGTTGTAGGGGTGGAGATGCTGTGAGTTTGTGTGCTGGCAACTGCTAATGTTGTGCTGTGTTTGTGAAGTTTGCAGTATTCTTGTGTAGCTGGTTTCTCATGTCCTCCAGCTGTCTCTTTAGCTCCTGTCTGTGCTGGTCTCTTCTTAACACCTCCTCTTCCACACTCCTCAACTCCTGCTGCAGAGGCTGCTGGTAGTTTCCGCTCTAAAAAGGAAGTAATCCTGCTCCTGTTCAGCGATTTTGTCTCTCAGGGTCTTAATCTTGGGAGAGACAGGAGTGTCAGTGTGTTTCGTGTTAGAGGCGTGCTTGAGCAGGGGCCGGTACTGGTGGATGATGTAGCACTGGGCACACATTGTGCACTACTCTTCACCTGAGGAAATGACTTTAGTTTCTGAACCTCCATCTTAAGAGTGTCTGAAATGCTTCTGAAATCTATTAAGGCTGGACTCAACCATGACTGTACCATTGTGATAAAGGGTCACAGTCAGCTTTATCTCTTTTTCGCCTTCCATATTGAGTTGTCTGCCTTTGCCGATGTCCGCTTTTCTGCTACAGGTCATGGCAGAGTAGAGAGTGGTGTGCCAGGCTGATGATGGATTTTCAGGAAAGAAGAGCAGGTTACAGCAGACTCTATTGTCTTCTGCTCTACTGTAGTCAGATAGAAGCACCTCTGGGTTCTCTCTTAAGACCATCTCTTTTGTCTTCTTTTCTTTACTAGTTTTAACTTCTGCTAGATAACATTTTTGAAAAATGCCTCAGGGTTAGGTTGGCCCATGATGTCAACACAAGTTTTAACTGCCATTGAATCTTAGCTTAGCTACCAGTTAGCTTGATGTGTTGATATTTTTAGGAAGGTCTTAGTCTTTTTAGAGGTCTTACCTTAATTATCTTATGTCTCTAGTATTCTCATTGTAGTATCAAATTATTTAAACAATGTTTGAATTGTAAAAACATGTAATGTCTGGCAAAAATTTATGTTAAATCAGGAGCTCATCTCTGTTGCTGCCAGTTGCCAATGTAACTCTCTCTCTCTCTCTGTTATTGTAGTGGGCGGTGAATGGGGGGAGTGTTAGTAGAGATGAAATCAAAGGCTGAAATAAAATCTCTTTATTTGAGATGGAAAATGGATGAGTGAGTCAAGTTTGTACATGAATAATGCTGATTGTATACCATTATGGCCATTATAAAACAGCACAATAGAAGCCTGTTAGTGTAGGATCGCCCCTAAGAGCAATTAAAGGGCTTTTCTCTTGGTGCATTACTGCTCAGGGTCCAGAGATATGGGAGATACCGATTCTCTTCTGGATTCTCCACTTAATCAAATTTGCTTCGATTTGACTTGACTGATCATATGAGGAATTTCTACTCTTCGATCCCCCTCTATGTAATACAATTGTTTTCAATTGTTTCAATCCATTAAAATCAAATTTTTTCTCTTAACTTGTTCAGTTGTTTTCTTGATTTAGCTTCAGGACCCAGTTAATGATTAATCGATAATCGATTAATCATTGTTAATAATTTCATTGATTTCAGGACAAATGCATTCACTAATCATGCATGCAGACTTTGATAAGTTTATCTATCCACCTTATTTTGCAACGTGGAAGTAAGCAGCGGCTGCATTTCTGGTGAATGTGAGAAAGTTCCACTGGCATTTACTGTAGTGTAAATAACTAGAAGTTTATAATACCAGAGTTAGTGATATGAGCTTATAAACTATCACACAACAACATGATGTACAGCAGAATTATATGCCAATGTCTGATAATTTTCTTAAGTCAGCATTTATAGTAAAAGTGTAAGTAAATCATTCACTTGTTGCTGTGTGTTGTTGTATTGAAGAGACGGTAATAAAATCTCCTTTCTTTACTGAGATGTGACGATGCAGTCATTCTTGTCTCCATGTAAACCTCTGTTCATACAGTTGAAGTCAGAAGTTTACATACACTTTAGTTGAAGTCATTAAAATTATTTTTTTTAAACACTCCACAGATTCAATATTAGCAAACTATAGTTTTGGCAAGTAATTTAGGACATCTACTTTGTGCATAACACAAGTCATTTTTCCAAAAATTGTTTATAGACAGATTGTTTCACATTTAATTGACTATATTGCAATTCCAGTGGGTCAGAAGTTTACATACAGTAAGTTAAATGTGCCATTAAGCAGCTTGGAAAATTCCAGAAATGATGTCAAGCCTTTAGGCAATTAGTCCATTAACTTCTGATAGGTGGTTTACTGAATTGGAGGTGTACCTGTGGATGTATTTTAAGGCTTACCTTCAAACTCAGTGTCTCTTTGTTTGACATCATGGGAAAATCAATAGAAATCAGCCAAGACTTCAGAAAAAAATTGTGGGCCTCCACATGTCTGGTTCATCCTTGGGAGCAATTTCCAAATGCCTGAAAGTACCACGTTCCTCTGTACAAACAATAGTATGCAAGTATAAACACCATGGGACCACGCAGCCACCATACTGCTCAGGAAGAAGACACATTCTGTCTCCTTTAAATGAACATAGATTGGCACGAAACGTGCAAATCAATCCCTGAACAACAGCAAAGGACCTTGCAAAGATGCTGGAGGAAACAGTTAGACAAGTATCTATATCAACAGTAAAACAAGTCCTATATCAACTTAATCTGGAAGGCTGCTCAGCAAGGAAGAAGCCACTGCTTCTTTTGGAGGGCATCAGAAAATGGTTTGAGTTCCAGGGCTGAGAAAGTAACATTGCTAACACTGTTCCACATTACAGAGAAAAACTAAACCAAAATAATGAGCCTTTAAAATACAAATTTTACAAGCGCATGCACGAAGCGAGCCACAGTGAAACCGGCAAAAGCGGTAATGATTCTGAATGTGTCGGAAAAACCAACATGGTGACTGTCTGAACATTTTGTTAATTTTTACAGAGAGATGCACATTAGGGTTGTGCAGACAGACTCGGGGATCGACGATGATCAGAGTAATCGCCAATAGCTGATGCCTTTGAAGATGTCTAGACGATATTTGGCTTGTTTTCCCATTAATTTATTAAATTATTATTTTTATTATTAGGCTATTATTATTATCAAATTAATATTACAAATAATTTGCCCGTAGACACACGGACACACGCTTGAAGAAACACACTTTATTATTTTATTAAGAACAGATGACAGCCGTCTATGTGCATGTATGACACGCTGTTTGAGGCGAGCACTCTCGTGGAACACGCGCATGTAAAAAGTTCTCACTCTTTCTTTGTTTCTGTCTTCTGAATTTTTTGTTTTTGTTTTGCAAGAACAGTATCATCTAAAAGTGCTGCAAATTACCTCAGACATCTCAGCTCAGGAGGTGCTTTGCGTTCAGTTCACTTTATTTCAACAGATCAGTTCATTGTGAACGCAACACTGCAGCCTATACATATGTGATTAAAACATAAAATAATATAAAGCACATTTTACCTGTATTTTTAGACGGATACTTACCATTAACGTTAAATGGAAACGTGGATACTTATTTAGCCTATACATTATTTCTTTATCACTTAATTATTTTCTTTTCTTTTTCATTTTGTTTGGTTTGCAGTTTGAATTTAGAAATGTATTTGATTTAAGTTTTTTTTTTTTTTAAATAAATTAATTACATTTTCTATTCAAAATCACTAAAGCAAGAATATTCACCGGTCCCTCAGCCCAGGGGTTTTCCAGGTTGGATATTGCGATATATATATATATATATATATACAGTATATATATGTATATATATATATTTCTATTCTGGTGTCACCATTGCCCTCTGCTAGGCTGATTGTTTGTCCCACTCCATCCCTGATGGATAAGTTTACACTTTAACAAACAATGCTTTTTAAGTTTTACAAGTAAAAGAAAAAACTATTCAGGCTTTGTTCAAAGTTTTGTGAGAGAATATAATCATTCAGTACAGTAAAGCAAACCAATTCCTTACACCCTTTATCATTTCTGTTTCTTAAAAAAATAACATTTTAATTAAATACAGGAAATGTTATTATTCATCCGATTACTCAATTAATTGAAAAACATATCGAAAGATTAATCGATCATCAAAATAAATGTTAGGTACAGCCCTATTTTGCACATCATCATCAAGCTGCTACTGATGGCTTCGCTGCACTGCTTCAGCTGTGTGCCTAACAGCTGCTTTTGAAAGGATGAAACCAGCAGGAAACTCTCAACGAGGCTTCTTTATGTTAAAAACATTTTCCTAACCCCTCTTTTCTTTGGAAATGGCATCCGTGTGTGTGTGTGTGTGTGTGTGTGTGTGTTCTTCAAGTAAACAAGCTGAAGAGTTCTATCTATGTGTAGATGTACAAAGATGTAAGTGTACTGTCCAGCAGAAAAACTAACTCCTTAAACCAGCCTAAAATGCTGGTGTGCTGGTATTAACTGACTTAAGCCAGTCTAGCTGGTCTCCCAGCCTGGCTAAACTGTGTTAAGATGGTCCAGCTGTTTTCCTAGGATATAAGCTGGTGTTTATCCAGTCACCCAGTAGATCTTGAAAAATCCCTCTTAAACCATCAAAACAGACCAGCCTACCAAGCTTGACCAGACTGGAAGACCAGCTTAACTTAGACTGGTTTAAGTTGATTTTCTCAGCAGGGTGTGCTGTATTGAATATGTATACATATACATTTTGTGCATGACTTTTGCATTCGTGTTAAATTATGTGGATGCGTGTAGGTGTTTGTGAGTGAATGTGTGTATTTGTGTGTGCCTTACAGGCTCAGCTGCTGTTTTTCAGGAGATCTCTGGTTCATTCACACTCAGTACACATCCTTCTTAAAATAGAGAGATAAAAGAAACGAGAGAGAGAGATAAGACAGGTTACTGGGTGAAATAGAAGCCATTGTGTGTTACTAGCATTTGCGTTAATTTGTTTTTGTGTTTATTTGCTCTCTCATGCTGTCTGATTGTTTTAATTATAAGATATTTAAAAAATATCACATAGGCAAGTGTGCTGTTGAACTGAATGTCATGAATATGTTCTGTTGCACGTACTGATATTTAGTACAACAGCAAGATTGTGAGTGTGAAATTGCTTTTACATAACAGGTCTATAAACAAGAAGATAATATCGAGTGACTTACAACACAATATAGCCAGTGTTTTTTTGTCTATTTTTTCTCCCCTAATGAAAATAATTCCAAAGAAATTGAAAGCTGGATCAAACATTGCGTGTCGTAGAGCAGCAAACAAACTGACAGTCTGTCTGGAATGCTGCAAACACAGAGAAGCGGAGTAATGCTGTTATATATATCATTGCATATTGAATCTCAAAAAACTTAAATTGAATCCAAACCCAGAATATGTATTTATTGAAATATGTTATATTTAAGCAATATCACACGAGCAAAAGTGCAATTTTTCCCTACATCAGCAGTTCAGCACATCACAGCAGTGCTGATTTAGGGCAGTATAGCATGATTGCAAGTGTGATATTGCTTATATACAACAGTTCAATGAAAATTTCTACCTATTTTGCAGAATCCGGTGCACATGAGTCGATCACGATAGAAACCGCAATGTCTTCTGCCATTTTAAACAGCACCCATTGTATAATTAATCAGTCTATTGTGTCTCTCAGCTGTGATGAGCCGTAATGCTGAAGTTGTTCATTTAAAGCTGTTTAAAGCTATTTCCTAGCTTTAGTAGTGTAGTGTAGTAAGATCACGAAGAGCTGTTGTATGTAAACGGTTGACACGAATTCACTTCACATCACCTAACTGGCTCATATTACACACAAAAAATATCTTTTGCCACCACATGCTGGCTAACATAAGTAATGTAAAAAAAGAAGACAAACCATAGCTCTTAACAGATCTGCTCTGCTCTTACACTTTAGTTTAGAACGGCACGAACACTAGCGGAGTATTTCGTGCCATCAGTGCTCATGGAACGTCTCTCGTCCAATCAGATTCAAGGACCAGAACTAACTGTTGTGTGTGTATATGTATATATATATATATATATATATATATATATATATATATTATATTAAATGCGTTACAAAATGTTAACACGTTATTTTTGTAAAATTAATCGCACTGAATTAACGCGTGACAGTGACAGAAGGGTTATTTTATTTATCTATTTATTTTTGAGCAAACACTTTATTCTAATTGAAACTTGAAACCATTTGTTTTATTGAAGTATGTGTAAAAAAAGTCTCCCTTTTGAAAATAAAATAAATATAAAAAATAATAAGCTAACAGAATTATAATAAACAGAATTATAAAGATGATAAAAAAAGATATAATGTAACTATAACATGTTATATAACTAAAGCATGTTAGTTTACATGTTAAATTAACTACTAAATGAAAAATAACATAGCTGTGTGAGCTTTTGAAGTAATGTCCTATGATTATTAACAGTTAACATATACTGTAGACGACTCCTGTCTGTACCTTTATCTCAGTGCTTCTCAACTGGTTTTGCTCCAGGACAGATTTTACATTGGACATCAAGTGTCGACCTGCCATAGATTAAACATAACCTGTATTTAATGTATCCTGGGTTGCATTTCCTTTTATGTTGCATAGTTTTGTTCATGGTTTTCCAGTACAAGGACATGCATCAAGTGACATTATTTTTGTTGATGTCAAAATCTACAGGAAGCCCCCCCCCCCTTAAAAGATTTAAGAGCATATTTACTTATATGGGCACATTATTATCCCGTTTGTTACCTAATATTAAATATTTATACACATATTACACAGAAGGAAAGCCATTACCATGGTTAGGTCAGTGTGCTAGTCTTAAATAATAGTAATAATAATAATAATAATAATAATAATAAATGTATGTATTTATGAAAAATAAATACTAGCTGAAACACATCTTGAAACTTTAACCACAACTGCCACTGTTGATATAAAATGAGGTCTAATGGATTCTACCTTTAGATTATTTCATATGAAACTATAACATTTTGTCAAAATATAACAGTTACTTTTACTCATGTAAAATCCTGAAACAAATTTGTAAAGGTAATGGTGTGTAATTTTTTATTTATTAATTTTTTTGGCGCATAGCACAGTGTTGCTCTTTTCCTTCTCAGTGCTGTTTGGCATGTCAGGGCTGCTACTGTTTGAGAGGTTCGAATTGACGATCTCCGTAACACTTTAAACTAGAAAAGTCTCGCTAGAATTTAAATTAGTCACAGTTTTGATGTCTGCGCTCCGCAATATCGAGGGAAGCCCAATTGTTGAACGAGCGCCAGAGAGAAGAGCAGATCAATAGCGCAAGCTCGTTACACTCGCGAAAGTGCAGATGAGAAGTCTTTAGCTGTTTGCGAGATTATCATTAAATCTGCCTCGGCAGGTAAATACTAGATCACTTGGGTGGCCGCCGAAATATCTTCAATGGGAGAAGTTACCAAGGCATTGTTATTTCCCTGCTGTCCGCGACGCAGTCCGAATAGACCAGTTGAGAAACACTGCTTTAACTCACACACACTCATGTCAGACCCCCTCGCCGCACTTCTCTCTGACATCTGCTGCATGTGTGTGTGGCACAATTTGACGAGTCTGACAGACAGTTGAGAAGGAAAGGAGATGCGCACTAGCATGTGAGAATCTCCGTCCGGTTGCATTTTTTTCTCAATACCGTAGATAAGCAAATGTACATGGTATGATAACCGTCAATTTTCAAACCGTGGTATACCGTGAAACCGGTATACTGCTGCAACCCTACTTCAGTCTCAGATTTCTGTTCTTGGCTGACAGAACTGGAAACCCAACGTGGTCTTCTGCTTTAGCCCATCCGCTTCAAGGTTGGATGTGTTGTGCATTCTGAGATGCTGTTCTGCTCACTACAATTATACAGAGAGTTACCCAGTCTTTTTCTCAGCTCGAACCAGTCTGGCCATTTTTCATTGACCTCTCTCATCAACAAGGCATTTCGATTCGCAGAACTGCCACTCACAGGAAGTTTTTTGTTTTCGTACAATTCTATATACACTCTAGAGACTGTTGTTGTGAAAATCTCAAGAGATCAGCAGTTACAGAAATACTCAAACCAGCCCATCTGGTACCAACAATCATGCGACGGTCCAAATCACTGAGATAACGTTTTCCCCATTCTGATGGTTGATGTGAACATTAACTGAAGCTACTGACCCATATCTGCATGATTTTATGCACTGCACTGCTGCCACAGGATTTGCTAATTAGATAATTGCACAGATGATTGTTGGTGCCAGACTGGTTGGTTTGAGTATTTCTGTAACTGCTGATCTCCTGGGATTTTCACACACAACAGTCTCTAGCATTTACTCCGAATGGTGCCAGAAACAAAAAAAAAACAACCAGTGAGCGTCAGTTCAGCGGATGAAAATGCCTTGTTGATGAGAGAGGTCAACAGAGAATGGCCAAACTGGTTCAAATTGACAAAGTCTACAGAAACTCAAATAACTGCTCTGTACAATTGTGGTGATAAGAATTGCATGTTGTGGCTGATAATATATATATATATATATATATATATATATATATATATATATATATATATATATATAAACCACAGTTAGTTCAGGACATCGAATCTGATTGGATGAGAGATGTTCCATGAGCACTGATGGTGTGACAGCATCAGCACTCGGACACTTCACTGTGTGTGTATCACTCCGCGTTCATGCTGTTCTAAACTAAAGTGTATCTGTTAGGAGTTACTGGCGTTATTTTTTAAATTACATATGTTAGCCAGCAGGTGGTGGCAAGAGATAATTTTTGTGTGTAATATGAGCCAGTTGGTGACGTAAAGTGAATACGTTAGTCATTGTTTACATAGAACTGCGCTCCATGATTGCTGTATTACTAATACGTTACCAAAGCTAGGAAATAGCTTTGAATGGAGAACTTCAGTAACTTCAATAACTTGTTAGAAACTGCACAAGCCGTGATACTATTTCTGGAGTGAAATGTTTGAATTGCTAATGGGGGCTTGGATACATTGTTTGTTTTTAACCAGCAACAGTAGATTCTGATTCGTCACGTAAGAAAGTAGTTCCATGTACAAATGTGTTTTTTATGACCGTTTTTTTAAATGTACTTGCTCATTGAACTGTTGTATATAAGCAGTATCACACTCACAATCGTGCTATATGGCCCTACAGCAGCACTGCGGCCTCGTGCCTGCGGCTGAATGACAGCAGTGCGGATGTAGAACATATGTAATATATGTACAACTCAACAAGTGAATAAGTACTTCAGAGTCTTTAGTTTGAGAAATAGATGCCTCTCAAGTCCTCAGCCGACAGCTTCATTACATTCTACCCATTTAACACCAGTTTGATAATCACATTAAGTTGGTCATTAAAAGTTGCTGGACAAATATGTGGGACATAATGCAGTTGTGATGGTGATGCTTTAGATTAGATGATTGTTCAAAATAGCCTATTGAATAACAGGAAAGTATCTTATGTAAACCCTGATATTACACTGCATCAATTTTTCTTTAATTGTTTGCACACAGCATATACACATCAATAGATGATCCTTATACTAAGACCGAAAGTTTCCCCACTACTTGGTGCAGGTTGCCAGCTTGAACAGGGCCATGACGATTCGCTTATGTTATAGATTCGCATGACGAACCTGCGATAGGCGCAACATCAGGACCAATATTACAGTCCTATCAGAAGGGCAACTGCTCCAATTCCTCCTCGTCTGATTGCATTTATTTGTGAAATTAAAATGACAGTAAGCTGGCTAATTTCAATGAATTGTCTCAATACCCTCCCCATTTTACCAAAACTTCAGAGGGAGAAAATTAGAGACATCTGGGAGGCGAAAGATTCACAATTAGCGATATGGTTGGGCGAAAAACTCCATCTCCTCTTCTCTACTAAAATCGAAATCCTCCGACATAGTTTTTGAAATTGTTTTGGACTGTTTTGGTTTGTGAACGGCGCTTGGTCTGTGCAAGTTTCTCTTGTAAAAATCTCTTGAGATGTATGGAAGCAAACATTTGTAGTTAAAAAGTATATAAGTATATAAGTATATAAAAAAAATTATCAATCATTTGGGCTCAGAAGAAATTTATTTGTTGACTGGAGTTGTGTGAACTATTCCTTTAATATTCTTTGGTCTGGTTTCATGGAACAGAAAGATCAAATTTCAAATATGTATATAAGCAGAGAGTGAATTTTGTCAACTTTTAGGAGTGCATGTGCATATCCTTGACCTCAAAGCTAACACAGTGGCTTAAAGCTCAAAACATACATTTTGATTTCATGGAGTCATTAATAAACATACTAAATAAAGTCTTGATTAAAATCTAAAATTGCAAAATAATTTCTGTGAGGGTTAGGTTTAGGGGTTGGTGTAGGGTGAGGGGATGATAATTTACTAATGATCATATGTGCATGTTTGTGTGAAAACTGCTGAGTATTTTTTAAGTCACACAAAAATTATGATGGGTAATCCAGAGGACTGTGAAATCCTAATCCCACTTCTGCCACACTAATGCTCTTTTCAGCATTCCCACAAGAGTAATAATCATCAGTACATACAGAAAGAAAGAGAGCGGAGGAGAAGGAGATGGACAGCCTGATGGAGGGTCAGTGAAGGAGAGAGGGGGAAAGCACCAGGGCAATAGTGCACTGAATTAAAAGGACCCTCAAATGACCATTAGTGCTAAGCTTAATGTATGTGCTGGTGCTGCTTGTGTGTGTGTTTCTGCGTACAAGAACGGCTGTGTGCATTTCCGATTTTTTCTCCTCAGCCTCAGAGTGTTTAAATGGGTTTTCGGGGGTGTAATGGTGTATGTCAGTGTGTAATCAAGTCTGTGTGTCTGTGTGCCAGTCGGTGTTGAATTGGGCTTGTTTCTGTTTGTGTGTGTGTGTGTGTGTGTGTGTGTGTGTGTGCTTGTTTTTCATAAAGTGTGATATATTAGTGTTTTTGTAACCATTGCTTTTGGAGGTGTGTGTTTTGCTGCATTTTTGTTTTGTGGTTTGATTAAATATATTTAATAGATTACATAGGAAAGAAACATCACTGTGACAAGACACTCCTTTCCTTTGAACTGCTTTACAATGGTGCCGAAACCTGGGAAGGAGGAGGCGAGAACCAGCCTGGCAATATAAACAATATTTTAATAAATAACTTAAACAAAAGACAAACACACACACCGTCCGCAATCGACCTTTATCCCTCTCGGAGGCTTAATTAGCCTGATAAGGGACCAGATGTGTATAATCACGACCCGGCCCCGCCCTCCGCCCTGTCACAATCACATATGGGATCTCTTTAATATCTCAAATGTTTCTCCTAGACAACAATGAGATTAAACACAAAGCAAGTGGAATTCTGCTTTTAAAATATTTGTCCTGAGAAAAAGTTCCTAGTAATCTTGCTTCTACTTTCGTAACCTCCGTTCCGTGATGGAGGGAATGAGACATTGTGTCGATGCAGTGGCACTAGGGGTCATGCTTGGGAGCTCCATACACCTCTGATCTTTGAGAAAAGGCCAATGGGAATTGGCGAGTGGAATTTACATGCCACTCCCCTGGACATGTGGGCATAAAAGGAGCTGGCTCACAACCACTCATTCAGGTTTTGTGCTTAGGAGCCGAGACAAGGTCCCAGACATTTCAGCGGGTAGTTCAGTGTTGTGGCAGAAGGGACACAACGTCTCATTCCCTCTATCAGGGAACGGAGGTTACGAAAGTAACAAGGACGTTCCCAATCTGTCACTCACTGGACGTTGTATCAATGTAGTGACATTAGGGGTCCCTCTATGAAATGCCACAACTAGCTGAACTTTGTTATGTGAACTGGTGGTGTGAGACAGGCATGCTGTTGCGTGCCTCGTAGCCTGCGCACCCGGCCATTACCTCCCCCAATGCACCTACGAGTGTCGTACTGTCCCCTGTACATTGGGGACAAGTCCACTACCCAAAAAATGGGGACAGGCTGGCCCAGCCGTGGTCTGTTCTCTTTTTTCTCCCCCAAATATTTATGGAAATCGCTCAGCTGGTGATCAATAAATGTCCGCATTGGGGAGTTTTCCCTTCCCAAGGGGAAGACACCGTGGAGACCACACCCTACCCAAAGGGGAGGTAATTGTGTGGAAATACGTTACATGAACCTAGCAATGGTGTTGGGTGTTGCTCAGCCCACTGCTCTTCAGATGTCTGCTAAAGACGTGCCATTGGCCAGAGCCCAGGAGGCCGCAACAATCCTAGTAGAGTGTGCTCGTAGCCCCAAGGGGGGTGGCACATCCTGGGCGTGATATGCCAAAGCGATGGCATCAATGACCCAGTGCGGGATCCTCTGTTTGGAGACAGTGCTCCATTTCTGCTGCCCTCCAAAGCAGGCAAAGTGTTGCTCATGTCGTACCAGAGCGGACAGTGGGAGGATTCCCGGGAAGCGAACAGGTCTACCTGCACGTGACCTAATTGACTCCAAATCAGCTGGACCATGTGGGGGTGGAGTCTCCACTCTCCCTTTAGCATGACCTGCTGCGACAGCACTTCCGCCATGCTGTTGAGGTTGCCCGGGAAATGAGTGGCTTGAAACGACTTGAGTTGCTGCTGACTCCATAGGAGGAGATGACAGGCGAGTTGCGACATGCAAAGTGAGCGCAGGGCGAGCAACACTGCCAGCAACACGAGGCAGTTGATGCCGATGCAGTCGTGGCCCCATCCAGGAGACGGCGGCTGCGTGCCCATTGCACACGGCACCCCAGCCACGCTCGGATGCATCTGTCCTAACCATGATGCACCTGGACACCTACACTAAGGGGACCCCTGCCCGCAGAAATGCAAGGTCTGTCCAAGGGCTGAACAAGCGGCAGCAGATTGGCGTGATGGCCACTCGATGTGCCCCACAGCGCCATGCCCATCTCGGGAATTGAGTCTGAATCCAGTGCTGAAGCGGTCTCATGTGTATCAACTTGAGCAGCGTGACTGCCGTCGAGGATACCATATGCCCCAAGAGCCTCTGAAATTACTTCAGTGGAACCGTCGTTCTGCGCCTGAACAACTTCTGCTGTTCAGCATCGACTGCGCGCGCTCGCTTGTGAGGCGCGGCATCGTAGAGACTGAGACTAACTCCATCCCATGAAAAGAGATGCTCTGAACCTGGGAGAGCTTTCTCTTTTCCCAGTTGACCCGAAGGCCAAACCGGCTAAGGTGCCTTATCACCAGGTACCTGTGTGCACACAACAAGTCTCGAGAGTGAGCTAGAATCAACCAGTCATCAAGATAGTTGAGGATGTGGATGCCCACTTCCCTAAGCGGGGGGACAGGGACAGACCAAAGGGGAGGACTTTGTACTGGTACACCTGCCCCTCAAAAGCAAACAAGCAAAGAAGTACGTGTCCTTCAGGTCTACCACCGTGAACCGATCTTGATGCCGGATACTCGCTAAGATGCATTTCTGTATCAGCATCTAGAATGGGATTCTTTGCAAGACACGGTTCAGTACTCGCAGTATCAAGATTGGCCGCAACCCACCGCCTTTCTTGGGTATGATGAAGTAGGGTGTGTAAAACCCAGTCTTCATTTCGGCTGGAGGGACAGGCTCTTTCGTGCCCTTCCGGAGAAGGACCACGATCTCCGTACACAGGGTAGCAGCATTCTCTCCCATCACTGAGGTGAAATGGACGCCTGGCAAATTGAATCGCATAGACGAGACGGACAGTCCTGGTCAGTAACCTTGACCCAGTTGGAGATCACAAGCCATTCTTCCAAGCTCCAGGCGGGGGGGACAAAAGGGACAATTGTGTCGGATGTACCGGCGGGTGGGGCCTTGCTGCGGGGTGGAGCCTGAGGTGCCACGTTGAGGGGGCTCAAACCCTGAACTCACGGCCATGCTGAGTCTAGGGACATCAAACCACTTACCTCCCTCCGGATACCCACCATCGGACCGGTCAGGGATGGGGGAGGAGCAAAATTCTCCTCGTAGTCCATCACAACTGCCCTGGCATGGGTGTGTTTGTGCCACAGCTTGGTGCGCAGGGGCGGGGGGCCACCTCTGAAGCACGGTGCCTACCATAAAAGTGCGGTGTCCGGCGGTTGTGATAACGATGGCTGTGAGCACCGGGTGTGCAACCAAGGGAATGAGGAAAAATATTCTCCTCCCGTCCCTCCACCGGAGGATGGAGTGGTCTGCTTACCACCTGTAATGCAGCTGGTCTCCATGTCCACGACCAGGTTGAGCCAAAGGTGCCGTTCCTGGACCACCAAGGTGGACATCGCCTGCCCGAGAGTCCATGCCATGACCTTCGTCGCCGGAGGGCGAGATTGGTCTTCGAGCTCAGCTCCTGCATCAATCCTGGGTCAGAACTACCCTTGTGCTGTTCACTCAGCACCTTGGCTTGTTACACCTGCAGGAGAGCCATGGCGTGCAGGGTGGAGGCGGCCTGTCCACCGGCACCATTGGCCTTGGTCGCAAGTGACAACATGAGCCTAAAGGCCCTGGACGGGCATCTAGGTCGGTTCCGCCACAAGTGCACCGCAACCGCCTTATCCAACTGGGGAATCACAGAGTACCCCCGGGCAGCCCCGCCATCGAGGGTAGTGAGAGCAGAGGACCTTAGAGACTGGGTCCGGGCAGTAAAAGGTGCCTGCCACGACTTTGTGATTTCTTCATGTACCTCCGGGAAGAAAGGGACCAGGACGGGTAGCGGCCGTGAGTGGTGTTCAGGGCCCAGGAACCAATCATCAAGCCGTGAGGGTTGAGGGTGGGGTAGAGGGTTCCACTCCAGCCTGACGCTCACAGCTGCCCAGGCAAGCATGGCTATCATTTCCACATCGGCCTCCGACTGGGGGACCACACCCGAAGGTGGGATCCCAGTTGTGTTCTTCTCGTCAGACTGAACCAGCCCAATCTCTGATGCTGCTAACGAGAGCTCATCCACTTCGCGAGCCCCGAAAGAGAATGCAAACTCGCACTGAGATGAGCCGGCGGTCTCATCCCAGAACTCGACGGGGGCAAACGAGCGTGTTGTGGAATGGGAGGTCTGTGGAGGGATGCCCAGCAGAGTGGCTTCCATTGGAGTCCCCAAATCGCCCCAAGTGCTAACCGATGCGGCCTAATACCCATAGGTAAAAGGACCAGCGCGGGGAGCCACTGGGCTGGCTTTCCCTCTGAGGAAGGAAAGCTGCTACCGCAACGTTGCCATGGTCATGTTCTCGCAGTGAGGACATGACCCATCCATGAACTCTGTCTCCGCATGGGCGGCGCCCATGGAGGGACCTTCGCTAAGTGGAGAGGTAACGACTGCAACCAGGAAATGCACATAAATGTAAAGGCATATTTAAAAAGACACCCGGTCAGTGCCACACTTTTAGTAGGAAATATACTCTTTTATTAGGAAGAATAGACTCTTTTAGCTGATAAAGCACCCAGGGGCATTCTCTGCACTCCACCGGTGCACAAGGGGGAGAAACCGCTGTAATGCTCCATAAATCCAACAGCTTGTAGAAAAGGTGAATGGATCGGTGGAGGAATTCAGCTCACTGAACACAATCACTTGAAATTTTATCAAGAAAATTCACATTGGATCTTAATTTCTTTTTTTCTATTAAGACCTTTGATATTAGGACAAGAAGCGTATTCTTGATATACATTTTTGTATTGTTTTCCTGTAAAAATATTTAAAAGGCCATAAAACAAGATCACTTTGATTTATCATTTTTAGAAATAACACTGCATAATATATTTAGGTTTTTCAGAGAATGTATTTTTAACAATTTTTTTATTTTAGTCAAAACAAGTGAAAAAATCTACCAGTGCTTAAGCAATCCAAAGTATTTAGAATACATTTCTGACCTTGAGTAATCTAATGGAATATGTGACTAATTACATTTTATAGTTTGTATTCTGTAATCTGTAGTGGAATACATTTAAAAAGTGGAATACATTTAAAAAGATGCTCTGAGCAGCTGGTGCTCTGTGTGCGGTCCAGGTAAATGCGCAGGGCGCGCACTGGACATAGCAACGAAAGGGCTGGGTCTGCCTCCTCCTGGGGCAGCGCTTGCAGGTTCACTACCTGATCTCGGAATGGTGTGGTAGGAACCTTGGGCACATAGCCCGGTTGCGGCCTTAGGATCACAGACGTATCCGCCGGACCGAACTCCAGGCAAGTGTCACTGACAGAGAACGCTTGCAGGTCCCCGACCCTCTTGATAGAGGCGAGCGCGATCAGCAGGGCCATCTTAAGAGAGAGGGCCCTGAGTCCAATTGATTCAAGCGGCTCGAAGGGAGGTCTCTGGAGTCCTGCCAAGACTACCGAGAGATCCCAGGAGGGAACTAGGCCTGGCCGGGAGGGATTCAACCTCCGGGCGCCTCTCAGAAACCTGAGGATCAGGTCGTGCTTACCCAAAGACTTGCCGTCTACAGTATCGTGGTGGGCGGCAATGGCGGCAACATACACCTTGAGGGTGGACGGGACAGCCTCCTGTCCAGCCTCTCCTGTAGGAACAGGAGCACTGACTTGATCGCGCATCTCTGCGGGTCTTCGGTTTGGGAAGAACACCAATCTGCGAACGAGCGCCACTTTAGGGCGTAAAGGTGCCTGGTAGAGGGGGCTCTGGTTTGGTTGATTGTATTCACAACGGTCGCCGGTAAGCCGGCTAGCTCTTCTGCATCCTGTCCAGGGACTAGACGTGGAGGTTCCAGAGGTCTTGGCGCGGGTGCCAGAGCGTGCCCCATCCCTGAGAGAGGAGGTCCTGCCTCAGGAGGAATTTGCCAGGGAGGAGCTGTCGCGAGAAGTCTGAGTTCCGAGAACCAAGTCCGAGTGGGCCAGTAGGGGGCCACTAACATGACTTGCTCCTCGTCCTCCCTGACCTTGCACAGCACCGGTGCAAGAAGGCTCACTGGGGGAAATGCGTACTTGCGCAGCCTCGAGGGCCAGCTGTGTGCCAGCGCGTCTGTCCCGAGGGGAGCCTCTGTTAGGGCATACTAGAGCGGGCAGTGGGAGGTTTCCTGGGAGGCAAACAGGTCTACCTGGGCCTTGCCAAACTGTTCCCAAATCAGCTGGACTGACTGGGGGTGACGCCTCCACTCCCCGCCGGGCAGGCGTTGTCGTGATAGCGCATCCGCTACGACGTTGAGCTTGCCGGGGATGTGAGTGGCACGCAGCGACTTGAGTCACTGCTGGCTCCATAGGAGGAGACGGCGGGCGAGTTGTGACATGTGGCGGGAGCGTACGCCGCCTTGGCGATTTATGTACGCCACCACCGTGGTGCTGTCCGATCTCACGAGGACGTGTTTGTCCCAAACTAACGGGAGGAACTTCCTGAGAGCAAGAAGGACGATCAGCAACTCCAGGCAGTTGATGTGCCAACGCAGCGGGGCCCCTTTCCAACGGCCCGCTGCTGCGTGCCCGCTGCACACGGCACCCCACCTGGACCGGGAGGCGTCGGTTGTGACCAAAACGCGTCGGGACACCTGCTGCAGGCGCACTCCTGCCCATAAAAAGCAGAGGTCTGTCCAGGGTCGGAGTGTTTTGAGGCAGGCGGGGGTGATCCTTACCCGATGCGTGCCGTGGTGCCATGCTTGTCTCGGGACTCGAGTCTGGAGCCAGTGCTGGAGTGGTCTCATATGCATCAACCCCAGCGGCGCGACCGCCGCGGAGGACACCATATGCCCCAGGAGCCTCTGGAAAAGTTTTAGAGGGACCACTGTGCCTGGCTTGAAGGAAGCGAGGCAATCCAGCACCGACTGAGCACGCTCGCTCGTGAGACCTGCTGTCATAGAGACTGAGTCTAACTCCAACCCGAGAAAAGAGATGCTCTGAACCGGAGTGAGCTTGCTCTTTTCCCAGTTGACCTGAAGCCCCAAGCGGCTGAGGTGCCGGAGCACCTGGTCTCTGTGTGTGCATAGTAACTCTCGAGAGTGTGCTAGGATAAGCCAGTCATCGAGGTAGTTGAGAATGCGGATGCCGGCTACTCATAGCGGGGCAAGAGCCGCCTCTGCGACCTTCGTGAAGACGCGAGGGGACAGAGACAGGCCGAAGGGGAGGACTTTGTACTGAAACGCCTGGCCATCGAACGCGAACCGTAAGAAGGGTCGATGTCGTGGCAGAATTGAGACGTGGAAGTACGCGTCCTTCAGGTCTACCGCTGCGAACCAATCTAGATGCTGAATGCCAGCCAGAATATTTCTCTGCGTGAGCATTTTGAACGGGAGTTTTAACAAGGCCCGATTGAAAACTCGCAGGTCCAGGATTGGTCGTAAGCCGCCGCCTTTCTTGGGTACAATGAAGTAAGGGCTGTAGAAACCCTTCCTCATTTCGGTTGGAGGGACGGGCTCTACCGCGCCCTTGGCTAAGAGGGTCGCGATTTCCGTGCGCAGGGAACTGGCATGCTTGCCGTGTACTGTGGAAAAGCGGACGCCCCTGAAGGGGGGCAGGAGCCGGGCAAACTGAATTGCGTAACCGAGTCGAATGGTCCGGTGCAGCCAGCATGATGCGTTGGGAAGCGAAAACCACGCTTCCCAGCTCTGCGCTATGGGCACCAAAGGGACGAGTATTTTGGACGTACCCGGCGGGGCCTCGCAGCGGGGCGGAACAGGTAATGCAGCGTCGGGCGGCTTCGTTGCGGCCTGAGGCTGGGGTGCTGAGAATAGACTCAAAGCACTTACCTTGTTCCGCGCACCCATAGGGGGCGGGTTCGTGACTTTCTCCCATAATCTCTTGAGAGAAGTTGAAGCTCCGTCCCCCAGAATCTGAATTATCAGGGAGTAATCTAGTGATGCCTGATGACCTTTTCCAAAAGCAGTAATCACCACTCCCAGAGTATCTGATGCTTCAGGTGGGTGTAAAATAGTACAGAGCAGGTGGCGCAGCCATAAATATCTAAAGAACTGAGATCTGGGAATCCCAAAATGTTGAACCAGATTTTCAAAGGATCTCAATACTCGGTCTGAGACCAAATGCATAATAATTAAACAAATTCTTGGGTAGGCCTAGCCCACCATTATCGATCGCCCTATGTAGCTTACTGAAATGTAATCTGGGACACTTCCCATTCCAAATGAAGGAATTCGTTGTGCTATCACATTGCTTGAAATAAGAGAGGGAGACATCTATAGGGAGTGACTGTAGCAGGTAGTTGAATTGTTGAAAACAATTTATTTTAATAACACTAAACTTCCCAATCATCGATAACTGTAATGAAGTCCACCTGCCTACATTGCTCGAAAACTTTTTTATTAAAAGGCCAAAATTAACTATCAAAATCACGCAAATTTGCTGGGAATTAAATTTCCAAATACGTAATGCCCTGTTTGGGCCACTAGAAGGTCCCTGGCAGAAAAGCTGTTATCAGGCAGTACGCTGTCAAAGCTAAAGCTTCTGATTTAGACCAATTAACTCTGCATACTGAGAACTTATAAAAGGAATTAATAATTCTGTGTAGGCAAGGCATAGATCTAGAAGGGTCAGAGATGAATAATAAAATATAATCTGCGTAAAGCAGAAGCTTATGTGCCAAACCTCCCACGATCACCCCTGGAAAATCATCCTCATTTCTTATCGTGGCTGCTAATGGTTCCAGGGCAAGACAGAACAATAATGGGGAAAAAGCTTTTCAGTTTCCTTGGACAGTCAAACGAATGTTCAGTGAGCCAGCTGTTCATGAGTGCAGTAGATGACCTAATCCTTCCAATGTCCTGCAAAGAATACTCCACAAAACAAACTCCAGCCAATAGGAGGCATAAAAACAAAGAATGTGCAGATTCACCCATACACTGTCCTGAAGGCGTTCGACCCCACAAAACAAACTCTAGCCGCTAGGCGGAACCAGCACAAAAAGAAACAAAAAGCCGCCCAGTTTCCTCAGACAGTCAAGTGTATGTTCAGTGAGTCAGGTCCACTAGGCAGCAACAAGAAAATCACCAAATGGCTTACTCACCCCATTGTATCTATGAAGGACAATTCTTACTGTGGGCATGTAAATATTTTGTGGCCATCCTTATCTATTCTCAATTTGTCTGGAAACATTAGTGCAAAGCATCCTTCTGTTGATGTAAGAGATTCTTGCATTCCTTGAATTTATCATGTTTCTTGTTGAATTCGCAAAGTCTGGGAACAAGAAAATATTGTGGTTCTTCCAAGAAAGCTTTCCTTTACTCCTTGCCTTGTGTAACACAAAATCTTTATCAGATGATCTCAGAAATGTGGCCAGAATTGATCAGGGCCTGTCTCCCTCAGCGGATCACCAAGCCGGTACTCTGTGAGCTCGCTCGATTTCCAGCTTATGTCCTGTTATTTCAAGCAAACTCATTTCGCCATATCTCGGCCATCCTCATGCTCAGGAATTCCAACAATTCAGACATTGCTTCGGCGATTACGATTCTCAAGTTCTTCCAATTTTCCCAAGTATGTTCCAAATCTACTTTGGTCACTAACGGATTAGCAGCTAATGCCATCTCCAATGACTCTTGATCTGTTTCTCGACATCCCTGATTCTTGTAACCAACTCAGAGAATTTCGTCTCCATTGCAGTGATTGATTGACGTATTACAGCAAGATCCTCCAAGTCTGCCACGACCTTTTCCAGCGTTACAGACATGCTCGACAGTTGACGTTGAATTTCTTAATGTCTCCAGAGCCCAAGGATTTTGAATTCTTTGACATGTTGACTTCATAGAACAGTTATGTAGCAGGGTCTATCGAACCATTCACACGTCCGACCCCCTGCATGGCATCACGTGACCCTCCCGGGAAATGGGCCCTTTAAGAAAAGAGGGAATTCTATTTGGACTACTTCCTTTGTGTAAATGTCATTGTACGTGATGGTTGATCTGAGGCTTGCATGGTGAGTTCATTGTTTCTTATTCAATTTCATATATTTTACTAAATTGTCATGTACCGCAATATATCGGAGTCTGTTGTGATATAATCATAACTTGCAGATTTAATGGATTTAAATCTAGATTTTGGTAAATATAATCTCATGAATATATCCAAAATGTCCCCTGACCTTGAAATTAGCATGATGGCAGCCTCCATTTTAGAAAAGTCCAGATATGTGCAAATACCACAAACTCTATAGTATATCCACAGGCAATGAACTGACAGAAATCTCGGCATAATGTTAGTTGTCTGTGGTGTTACTTTAAATTCTAACATATTTTTCCTTCGGAGCCAATTAATATTCCTGTATTAATCTTCCTGTATTATTTGACGTTTTTCAAATCATAAAGTTACTACAGCTTATTTGACATCTTTTGTTTTTTCATTTATGTCAAAATAAATAGAGATAACAATTCTCCCTTGATGAAAATGTGGTCTACGCTGAACATTTTCACATATAAAAAAAAGAAGAACTGAAACTGTAATAAAATAATTTTTAATTAATTGAAATTGAATTCTAAAAGTTATAGATTTTTCTGAAGAAACCAACTCGATTTTTGCCGAGGGTGTCAAGATTTATTTGCTGCAGAGATCTCACTCTCATCAGTCGGAGTATGACACACTTGCCGGTTAAGAAGAGGGGTGACAAACATACAGACTCGCCCCAACTCTCTATCGCTGATTCCATCACGTGAAGCTCATCAAAATAACAACAGGATTATAGCGTGAGCATATACAATTGTAGAAGAGTGATTTAGGATGTGATTCATGGAGTAACTTTACCGTGTGAATGTGTGTGATTGTGTATTTATCCTCTTGAGGCTTGCTGTACAACGCTTATGTCCATATGCAGCTTTCAGTGAGTAAAGACATAACGCTCAAATAAATCTGATTGTTGTGGATCCCTTTTTTTATTTCATGAATCATTTTAGTGTAGGAGAAAAGCAAAGAAAATATGGTCTTGTCAGCAAGAGCAACTCATTTTTCACTAAGTATAGAACTCTTAGAACACAAGAGCCTGCCCCGGCGACAGGACGATTTTTTCTCTCTTGCTGGATTAACTCAACAGGGAGTCCCGATGGTCAAGAGATTAAGGAGAAACATCAGAGACATACTGATGTTTAAAAAGAAACAAAACTGAGAACACTATTAAGTGTTCTATGCTGTGAGAGTGCAACCAACGAGCAATTACATTTTCCTCCGGAAAAGGCGATGTTACACTATTATATATACACTATACACTATTACCACCTGTACTTAAGTGTGTTTATGTCTCTAGGGATGATGTTGATGTATTTGTTGTACTGTGTACATATTATATAGGAGCGACTGCGGTATTTGTGTTTATGTTCTTTATGGAGTGAGTGCAGGTCTCTAATGATAAAGTGTTGTGTGTGTATGATTGGTTTGGCCAGAAGGTTCAGATCATTAGACTGCTTGACACAAATAAAGCACTCTGAAAGAAGAGTCACTCACACACTGCACACTCTGCACTGCACATACAGCGACATTCATCATCTACAGATCTGTCTTTGTCCTGGATGTCAAAGTGCTCCTGAAGGATTTTTGTGTGTGTTGTTTTATGCATGTTTTCTTTTAGCTTTAACTCCACCTGGTAGTTAAAGGGATCGTTTACCCAAAACTGAAAATTCTGTCATAGTTAACCCATGTTGTTCAAACCCGTATGGCTTTGATTCTTCCATGGAACACAAAAGGAGATGTTTGGTTGAATAAATGGTGACTGAGACTTATTCTGCTTTCCAGATGAAGTAGAAGAATATCCAAGCTGAAATTTCCCACTTGCAACCTCAGTGCGTTCCAGTCAATCAGACGTCATGACCACATGAACACAAGCCAAATGCAAAGCCTTCCAGATGTTAGCTAGTTGGCTCTCTAGTAGGTAATTCACGAGCAAAATAGGTGAAAACAGAAGCATTGATTGATACACAAACAATTCTTATTAACATCCTCTTTTATATTTTTTGTATATTGCATGTTTGTACATTCCTCGCAGGGAAAATACTTTTGTTTGTTTATATGTTTCACAAAACAGAGCTCTAGTTACTGCTTGGTGGTCGCCGCCATCTTGGAAATTATTTCAAATGACGCTACTCGCTAAAGTAGGAGATTTGACAGGTGAAGACAGGGTAGAACGATTAACCCCAACTTCAATTGTCATTATTTCCAAGTAGGAGGTGGGAAAATTCAGAATTCCGAGTTGTCTGTTTCACGATCCCCTGTTGTCTTCCCCGTATCTCACTTGTCAATTGTCATGCACTACACTTCCCATGATTCCCGGCCCTCATCACTGCCAGCCCTGTGTCATTGTGCTCACCTGATTGTCGTTTGTCATCATCATGTCTCCTGTGTATTTAAAACCTGCTGTTTAATTTCATTCTCAATTCCTGAGCCTTCTATGGCTCTGCCTCCCAGGGCTTCGCCTCTCGAGCCTCCCAGGCCTCCTAAGCCTCCAGAGCCTTCCATGGTTCCGCCTCCCACGGCTCTGTCTCCTGAATCACCCTCGGCTCTGCCTCCAGAGCCTTCCAGGTCTCCACCTCTAGAGCCTCCTATGGCGCTGCCTCACTCAGCTCCGCCTCCTGAGCCTCCAAAGCCTTCCATGATTCCGCCTCCTACGGCTCCGTCTCCTGAATCACCCTCGGCTCCGCCTCCAGAGCCTTCCAGGGCCTTCCAGGGCCCCGCCTCTAGAGCCTCCTACGGCGCCACCTCCCTCGGCTCCACCTACAGAACCTCCCAGGTCTCCTCCTCTAGAGCCTCCTACGGTGCCGCCTCACTCAGCTCCGCCTCCTGAGCCTCCAGAGCCTTCCATGGTTCCGCCTCCCACGGCTCCGTCTCCTGAATCACCCTCGGCTCCGCCTCCAGAGCCTTCCAGGGCTCCGCCTCTAGAGCCTCCTACAGCGCCACCTCCCTCGGCTCCGCCTCCAGAGCCTTCCAGGTCTCCGCCTCTAGAGCCTCCTACGGCGCCACCTCCCTCGGCTCCTCCCTACAGAGCCTCCCAGGTCTAAAGCCTCTAGAGCCTCCTACGGTGCCACCTCCCTCGGCTCCGCCTCCTGAGCCTTCTACGACGTCACCTCCTGAGCAGTCCACGTCTCCGCCTACCTCAGCTCCGCCCTCGGAGTTCCCCATGGCTGTGGTCCTGAGGCCGACTCCCAGACCTCCAGACCCTGTCTTTGCTCTGTGACCAGCTCCCAGGCCACCTGACCCAGTCCTTGTCTTGTGGTCACCTTGGACTGCCTGTCTGCCCCCTGTGCCTCCTTGGACTGCCTGTCTGCTCCCTGTGCCCCCTTGGACTGCCTTCTTGCCCTCTGTGCCCCCTTGGACTTCCTGTGTGCCCCCCTTGCACTGCCTGTCTGCCCCTTGTGCCCCCTTGGACTGCCTGTCTGCCCCTTGTGCCCCTTTGGACTGTCTGTTTGCCCCTTGTGCTCCCTTGGTCTGTCTGTTTGCCCCTTGTGCCCTCTTTGGTCTGCCTGCCCCCCTCACTCCTTGGACGATTCCCTTTTCATGTTTTTTGAGGAGCGTCTGGAAGCCGCTCCTTTGCGGGGGGATTATGTCACGATACCCTGTTGTCTGCCTCGTATCTCACTTGTCAATCGTCATGCACTACACTTCCCATGATTCCCGGCCCTCATCACTGCCAGCCCTGTGTCATTGTGCTCACCTGATTGTCGTTTGTCATCATCGTGTCTCCTATGTATTTAAACACTGCTGTTTCTCCATTCCCCTGTCGATCGCTAATGTTTGTAGATGCCTGGATCTTGTTGTCTTGCCTGCCTTGCCTGTCTTGCCGTGTTTAAACAGTTCGTGTACCCCCCGATGTTTTCATGTTTTAGTTTCATTTTTTTCCCACCATGGATGTTTCATTTGTTCCTGTTTGTCATGTTTTTCATTCTTGTTTAATAAAGCCTGCACGTAAATCCTCACTCCCTGTCTGCCTCCTCCTGCAATCATTACAGTGTGGAAGGCACTATTTCATTCTGTCCAACATCTCTTGTGTTCCATGTAAGAAAGGAAGTCATACAGATTTTTTGTAACAACATGATGCTTTTACATGAATAAATGATGACAGAATTTTAAATTTCTAGGTGAACTATTCCTTTTAAATGTAGCTGAAATGCTTTTGTGTGTCAAGATCTGAAACAAGTAGCACTCTCAACTCAGTATGTGTGTGTGTTTGTATGTGTTTTATGTGGCTTGTTATTGAGATTTTTTTTTTATGTGAGTCACTGCACCCAACATCAGCGGCAAATGAAGAAATTGAAACAAGAGGAAGTAATTTCATTAGAATCACAGATGACTGTGTATTTATGGTGGTACATTCAACCGTGAACGTGTGTGTGCAAGTATTTGAATTTCTTTGTGCTGCTGCGTGACAGACAGAAGGGTCGAAGTTGACTGTGTACTCAGATGTCACAGCAGATCCGCTAGGTTTTTATGAAAGCACCAGGGAGAAGTAAAGAAAAGACGATGAATAGATGGAAGAGAAATGAATAGAATTAGGTCAGGAGGGGAAGTTTTTTGTGTGAGTGTGAGAGAAAGCTGATGGAGTTAATGGACCTCTGAAAGCCTATTAGTTCTGCATGGTGTCCATCATTTGAAGATCAATAACTGCTAATCTACACATGAGTGTGATCGTCATACTCACTGTTCATGCATACATATATAGTGTGCGCTCTGACAATCACGTCTCAGTAACAGAGGACTCACTTAGAAAGATAGTAACACTTCAAGAAAAAAAACTCAATCAAGCAAAGAGAGAGGAAGAGTGAGAAAGTGTGGGGTGAGAGGTGGAGGAAGTGAGAAAAGAGTGGGATTGAAATTCTGACCTTTGTGTTGTGCATTGAATTCAATGAAGCTGCAATCCCCAACAAAAAGCTCAAAACATTGTGTGATGACTTACATGACACTGAATGTATTCATTCAAAGACACACTGACAAATTTGGCTCAAACATTTTAATTATAAATTGGCTGATTCAAAGCTTCATGATGTTATTTAGCCAAGTTCCTGGTTCGATCTGTTTTTGGTCCTGGAACAACATTCTTATCAAATCATCCTTCTGTGGATCTTATCCTAACCATTACCAGTGTCTGAAATCAGATTGAAAAGATACATGTATTAGAATGTTGTTTAAATTCTATTTTGATTTACTCACCCTCATGTTGTTCCAAACCAGAATGACATTATTTCTTCCATGGAACACTAAAGGAGAATCATAGCAGAATGTCTGAGCTGTTATCTTCCATACAATGAAAGTTGATGGGGACACCAGGCTGTCAGAAAAGGCAAAGCACCATACAAGCACCATGAAATAGTCTATATATCTTGTGCACTATATTCCAAGTCTTCTAAAGCCATATGAGTGCTTTTAGTGAGGAATAGTCTGAAATTTAAGTTGCTAGCATTCTCTGAAAATCTTGATTGCCATTGTTACCACTCACTTTTGTTGAATGGAAAAGAGCAGCTTGAAAGTCATAAGGGTTTGAAAAGACATGAGAGTGCATAAATATTTACAGAATTTACTTTATTTGGATGAACTATTCTTTCAGCTCAAAACCCAGGCCCAAAGCCTAACCCCAACCCTTATTGAACTCAAAAATCAGATTGGTTGAAATTAATATTGTTCCAGGACCAACAACAATGTTCATTGTAGAACACATCCTAATTAGGTAAATCACATTAAGCAAATAGGGCCAATCGATCTTTCAATCTGTAAGATTATTTTGAAAGAATGACAGGAATGGAAATATTGTCGTATTTACACTCACCGAAAGGATTATTAGGAACACCTGTTCAATTTCTCATTAATGCAATTATCTAATCAACCAATCACATGGCAGTTGCTTCAATGCATTTAGGGGTGTGGTCCTGGTCAAGACAATCGCCTGAACTCCAAACTGAATGCCAGAATGGGAAAGAAAGGTGATTTAAGCAATTTTGAGTGTGGCATGGTTGTTGGTGCCAGACGGGCCGGTCTGAGTATTTCACAATCTGCTCAGTTACTGGGATTTTCACGCACAACCATTTCTAGGGTTTACAAAGAATGGTGTGAAAAGGGAAAAACATCCAGTATGTGGCAGTCCTGTGGGCGAAAATGCCTTGTTGATGCTAGAGGTCAGAGGAGAATGGGCCAACTGATTCAAGCTGATAGAAGAGCAACTTTGCCTAAAATAACCACTCGTTACAACCGAGGTATGCGGCAAAGCATTTGTGAAGCCACAACACGCACAACCTTGAGGCGGATGGGCTACAACAGCAGAAGACCCCACCGGGTACCACTCATCTCCACTACAAATAGGAAAAAGAGGCTACAATTTGCAAGAGCTCACCAAAATTGGACAGTTGAAGACTGGAAAAATGTTGCCTGGTCTGATGAGTCTCCATTTCTGTTGAGACATTCAGATGGTAGAGTCAGAATTTGGTGTAAACAGAATGAGAACATGGATCCATCATGCCTTGTTACCACTGTGCAGGCTGGTGATGGTGGTGTAATGGTGTGGGGGATGTTTTCTTGGCACACTTTAGGCCCCTTAGTGCCAATTGGGCATTGTTTAAATGCCACGGCCTAACTGAGCATTGTTTCTGACCATGTTCATCCCTTTATGGCCACCATGTACCCATTCTCTGATGGCTACTTCCAGCAGGATAATGCACCATGTCACAAAGCTCGAATCATTTCAAATTGGTTTCTTGAACATGACAATGAGTTCACTGTACTAAAATGGCCTCCACAGTCACCAGATCTCAACCCAATAGAGCATCTTTGGGATGTGGTGGAACGGGAGCTTCGGGCCCTGGATGTGCATCCCACAAATCTCCATCAACTGCAAAATGCTATCCTATCAATCTAAAGAATGCTTTCAGCACCTTGTTGAATCAATGCCACGTAGAATTAAGGCAGTTCTGAAGGCAAAAGGGGGTCAAACACAGTATTAGTATGGTGTTCCTAATAATCCTTTAGGTGAGTGTATAAACTGTTAGCCTCCATTGGTATGGTATACATCTGCTCCAGTTAGGAGCACTTTTATTTATGTATGTGTCGTGGGTGTCAGTGTGAGACTGAGTGACTTCTTGAGGAGCCCCAGACACCTGTAAGGATCAGGCAGGAAACAATTGAGATCTTTGGCTTTTTAGTCAAGGGAGAGTTTATGCATAATGCAAGGTATGTGTAATTGATCTGAACCTGTGCTTATGTGTGCTGCGTACAGTAGTGTACAGTGTGTGTCAAGGTGAAATTAATGCAATCACACACAGAGTGAGTGTTTCTGTTCCTGTTCCTGTTGCTGACGGCACGCTGCACGAGTGTTTGTAGTCTGCTAGCCTGCATTACTTATTCTTATTTTCATACGTTCGTCGTTTTATCCTTTGTCATTGTACCGCGTGTTTCAGTTTTTTCCGCTTTTCTACTGTTTCATCTATGTGTATTTTATCTATTTCTGCTGGTGCCTAGGTCGAGTGTGTTTGTAGATTGCTAGCTTTTTTAGCATCGCTTATCTATCTGTTTTCTGCTTTTAATCCTTAACATCTGCCATTTTTCAGCCCGCATCAGGTTTTCCACCACATTATTCTCTTATCGCGATTAAACTGTGTGCATTTTTTATGTGCATCCGCTTTTCTCCTCTGTGTTACATGGATTATTGCATCGATCTCAAAGCACTGCTTATCAAGAACAACCATAAAAACAAACAATTGCATGAGGGATTCACATCGATCTCAAACCCTCACCACTCAGCAACAACAAACAACAACAACAATCAATTTTGGTAAGTCATGTCATCCGCTCATGTTATTTCTTCCTGCATTGCATGTTACATATTTACAATAACTTCATCCATCAGCAGTGAGGGATTCACATGTGATAAATATAAGGAATTAGTCAGGCTGATGGAGAAGGTTAATGAGTTAGAGACACACGTCCGAACGCTAGTGGAGGTCAGTGAGAAAGAGAAGCCGGTAGATACTGTTTCGGATGTGGGTAGTATAGAGAGCAACACACACAGTTTCCTGCTGTAGAGCCCCCGCAGCAGGGTGTTTGAGTGGCATCTCGGCGGCATACTCGCTAAGCTGTTCCTGTTAGGGTTTCAATTCTCTCCACTCAGTGATGCACCCACTGAGAATCATGTTGAAAGAGCCCTTGATATTGGTGATACTATTGTAAGGAACGTGGAAATTGTTATGTATACCTTGTCTTGTCTCACTGTTGCCCTTTGTTTGTCATTTTTGTCACTTTTGTAGTTCCTTAGTTTTCACTTTTGTCACCCTTGTAGCTCCATAGTCTTCTTGTTAGCCCTCGTGTTCGCTGTTCATTGTTTTCACCAGCCCTCGTTAGTTTCCCATTGGTTTCTGTTTATCACCTTGTCATCTTGTTTGAGTTCTGTTTATTCATTTACTCCCGTTTTCCCATGTCCATGTATTTTAACCCGGTTGTTTTCACTCCCCGCGGTCAATCGGTGAATGTTGTTAGGCCTGGTATGTGTTCCCTGCCCGAGTTCTCAGTGTGATTTTCATCGTGTTTAAGTTTCCTGTTTTCCCATTGTGGGTTTTTTCCTTTGTGTTTATTTGTTTGTTTGTTTAATAAAGTAAGCTGCATTTAGATCCACTCTTCTCGTCTGCTTTCGCTGCCTCCATTCGTAACAGAACGATTGACCGCAAATGGATCTAGCGGCTTACTTCAAGGAGCCTGTGCCCACGCCTTCCACGGTCAGCGAGCCTGTGCCCACGCCTTCCACAGTCAGCGAGCCAGCGCCTGTAGCCTCTACCGTCCCAGAGCCTTCCTGGGCTCCGCCTTCCAAGCCTCCCAGAGCTCCGCCTTCCGAGCCTCCCAGAGCTCCGCCTTCCGAGCCTCCCAGAGCTCCGCCTTCCGAGCTTTCCAGAGCTCCGCCTTCCGAGCTTCCTAGAACTCTGCCTTCTGAGCTTCCCGAGCTTTCCAGAGCTCCGCCTCCCGAGCTTTCCAGAGCTCCTCCTCCCGAGCCTCCCAGGGCTCCGCCTCTCAAATCCCTCGAGTCTTCCAGGGCTCCGCCCCTCCAGCCTCTCGATCCTTCCAGGCCTCCGCCTCTCGAGTCTCTCGAGCCTCCCAGGGCTCCGCCTCTCAAGCCTCTTGAACCTTCCAGGTCTCCGCCCCTAAAGCCTCCTACGGCGCCCCCTTCCACGGCTCCGCCTCCTGAGACTTCCTCGGCTGCCCCTCCTGAGCCTTCCTCAGCTCCGTCCCCTGAGCCTCCCTCGGCTCCACCTCCAGAGCCTTCCAGGCCTCCGCCTCTAGAGCCTCCTATGGCGCCACCTCCATCGGCTCCACCTCCTGAGCCTTCCAGGCCTCTACCTCTAGAGCCTCCTGTGGCGCCACCTCCCTCAGCACCGCCGCCAGAGCCTTCCAGGTCTCTGCCTCTAGAGCCTCCTACGGCGCCACCTCCCTTGGCTCCGCCTCCAGAGCCTCCCAGGTCTCCGCTTCTAGAGCCTCCTCCCACGGCTCCGCCTCCCACGGTTAGGCCTCCTGATCCTGTCCTTGCCCTGTGGCCAGCTCCCAGTCCGCCTGATCCTGTCCTTGCCCTGTGGCCAGCTCCCAGGCCGCCTGAGCCTGTCCTTGCCCTGTGGCCAGCTCCCAGGCCTCCTGAACCTGTCCTTGCCCTGTGGCCAGCTCCCAGGCCTCCTGAACCTATCCTTGCCCTGTGGCCAGCTCCCAGGCCCCCTGAACCGGTCCCTGTCCTGTGGCCACCTCACAGGCCCCCTGACCCAGTCCCCTCTGTACCCCCCTTGGACTGCCGGTCTGCCCTTTGTGCCCCCCTGGACTGCCTTCTTGCTCTCGTGCCCCCCCTGGTCTGCCCGTCTGCTCCTGGTGCCTTCTTTTATTTGTTTCTTTTTATTATTTAGGATCATCTGGAATCCGATCCTTTGAGGGGGGCTCTGTTATGTATACCTTGTCTTGTCTCACTGTTGCCCTTTGTTTGTCATTTTTGTCACTTTTGTAGTTGCCCTCGTTAGTTTCCCATTGGTTTCTGTTTATCACTCCCCGCGGTCAATCTGTGAATGTTGTTAGGCCTGGTATGTGTTCCCTGCCCGAGTTCTCAGTGTGATTTTCATCGTGTTTAAGTTTCCTGTTTTCCCATTGTGGGTTTTTTCCTTTGTGTTTATTTGTTTGTTTGTTTAATAAAGTAAGCTGCATTTAGATCCACTGTCCTCGTCTGCCTTCGCTGCCTCCATTCGTAACAGAAATAGAGACTCCAGCCACTATTGTTAAATGCATTTCAGGTGAAAGAGCATCTGACATCAGATCAAATTTATAAGTGCTTGCTAATGCTAAATGTAGATTTTCTAAAATTGTTATTCATGATGTCTGGCTTCGCCAGTCGGAAATCACTAGAGATAATGTTAAAAAGGTGTGTTCATTTGCAAAAATTATTTCAGACACTGTAATATGGTCGGGCCACCTCCCTGCTCCTTGTGGTGATGAGGTTTATAGTAGATTAGTGTCACTGAATGGCTGGATGTCTGAGTGGTGCTTGGAAAATAGAATAGGATTTATAGACCATTGGAAGAGTTTTTTGGGTAGACCTGACCTGCTAAAGAGAGACGGACTCCATCCCTCCAGGGAAGGTGCTGCTTTTCTCTCAAGTAATTTGGCTCATAGTCTTAATAATGATAGTATTTGACTAACTGGGGCCCAGGTCAGGAAACAGACAAATGTCTAGGTTACTATTGTAACCCCCGTTCCCTGATGGAGGGAACGAGACGTTGTGCGATTGTAGTGATACAAGGGGCTTCTTTCGAGAGCCTTGGATACCTCTAAATATGAAAAAGGCCAATGCCAAATTGGCGAAAACAATTTGCATATCCGCCCCTGGACATACGGGAATAAAAGGATTGTGCATCTGTTCAGTCAGGTTCTGCACTGAGGATCAGAGAATAAGGTTTGGCCATTACAGCGGCTTAGTACAGTGTTGTGGCAAGGGGGAATGCTGATGCTGGTGCAGCAAGCTGTAGGGTGCCAAAGGAGCATGGGCATCAGACTGCACGTAACCTTCTCCAACGCCCCACTAAGACGTGATATTGTTTTTATGAGGTTCCCAGCATCTGAACAAGGATTTCTAAATATGTGATAAGCATGGAGAAGCAGGCCGCGACAGCTGCAGCCTTTTCTCTCTCTATGTTTCTCTTCATAGAGTGTTAGATGACGCTGGGGCCATCTAGCCATAACACGCATCGGGGAAGGTGTTCTTTTCCAGTCTCATTCTTTCAGGGCGACGTGAAAATGTGGTAAATACGTCACATGGGCCTGTTACGCCTCACATAGAAGTGGTGCCGTGGTAGGTCCTGCCTAATGAGGGAGGAGCTCTACAAACATGGCGACCGGGGCAGAGGCAACTGCCCAAGGGAGATGCTGCTCTGCCTGACAGGGGGACCGTACCATGGAATATACATCACGGGGTTACTGTGATAACTGGCACCTATGGAACGCCTATTTCAGTACAGAGTAACTAGTACCCGTAGTGGGTCTGGTTGGGAATTCGTCCACTGAATTCACGAGCCAGAGGGCTGGGGAGGAAGAACATCCAGGAAGTGCGAGTTTGAGGACTCACATGGGAGTAAAAGCGCAAGTGTTTGCCTCAGTGGAGGGGAAAGGCGCTAGCGCAAGCAGTATACCCGGTCAGTCGACGTTCTACCCGTTCTTCATGCTCAGACCTGACAAAAACACGGGACAAAACCAACTCAACCTGGAGATTGTAGAATCTGACAGAAGCAAACAAGCGTGCAACAGGGCTGGTGGCCCGCTGGGATTTACCTGGCGAAACCGCACCCGCCAAACTCCCCAAATCGCCTCCATCGTCAGCCAAGTCGGCCTCAAACCTGTGGGAAGAAGGCGCGACGCGGGGGGTGGCTGGAGTGGTGTTTCCTTTAAGGAAGGAAAGCCGCGACCACAACGTTGCCATGGTCATGCTCTCACAATGAGAACATGAACCATACATAAATGCTGCCTCAGTGTGATCGCAGCCCATACACGTGAGGCAGCATATATAACTGTCAGAAGCGGAGAGATATCTATCACATCCAGAAACTACACAAAGGCGGAAAGGCATCTTGAAAAAGACACATCTTTAAAAAGATGTTCGACACCAATGTGTAAACACTTTTAGAGGAAATATACTCTTTTAGGAAATGCAGTTGAAGCGCCCAGGGGCGTGGACTGCACTGGCATGCAGAGAAGGGAGAAAGCCACTGGTAATGCACCGTAGGATCCAACAGGAATGCTCTTAGAGGTGAGTGGAACAGTAGTGAGTGTCTCAGCTTGCTGATCACACAACCGCTCGGCTCCGAAGAAAGACTCTGACTGAACAGAGGCACAATCCCCACCTTTTATACCCGTATGTCCGGGGGCAGGACATGCAAATTCTGTTCGCTAATTTGGCATTGGCCTTTTTCATATTCAGAGGTATACAAGCCTCTCACTACTAGCCCCTTGTGTTACTACAATCGACACAATGTCGAATGAGTGACAGAAGGGGAACTGGTTAATCCGAACATCTGCTAGCTGCCTTGAGACATCACAAGGGTCACATAAACTACAACACATAGAGACCATATCACTTAGATATCACATAGAGACTGTGTCTGTTCCCCGAACTACCAAACACAAAACTCTCACAAAATCGTTTAGAAAAATTTAAATTAAGGTCAAACTTGAAAAAAACTAAAAACTAGTTGAGATAAATATCATATGAAAGTAGGTCTACTAAACATTAGATCTCTTTCTAGCAAAGTACTAATTGTAAATGAAATTATTACAGATCATAGTTTGGATGTGCTCTGTTTGACTGAAACCAGGCTTAAACCAGATGAATATATTAGTTTAAATGAATCTGCTCCCCCAGGTTATTGTTATAAACATGAGCCTTGTCTGAAAAGACGAGGATGTTTTGCTACAATTTACAGTGAAGTTTTTGGTGTTACTCAGAGGACAGGATATAAATGTAAGTCTTTTGAACTAATAATGCTTAATGTGACACCATCAGATATAAATTTAAAAAAACTCTTTCGTCTTTTACCTTTGCTACAGTATAAAGATCACCCGGGCCTTATTCTGATTTCCTTGGTGAATTGGCAAATGTATTATCAGATCTTGTAGTTACTGTAGATAGAGCTTTAACTGTTGGGGACTTCAACATTCACATAGATGATAAAAATGACACATTGGGAATAACATTTAGCGATATTCTCAACTCTCTTGGATTCAGACAAAATGTAACAGGACCAACTCATTGCCATAATCATACACTAGATTTAATTCTGTCAAATGGAGTTGATGTTGATACTATAGAAATTCTGCCGCAGAGCGATGACATCTCGGATCATGAGACATGTCCCAAGAAACTTTAAAATGGCAGTTATCAAACTGCTTATTAAGAAGCCACAACTTGATCCTGGAGAACTGGCTAATTATAGACCGATTTCAAATCGTCGAAAATACTAGAAAAGGTAGTATCCTCCCCAATATGTTCATTTCTACAGAAATAGTATATATGAACAATTTCATTAAATATACTGTATTTAAGATGTAATGCCAGGGTGTTTCCCTTAACCCTCTAGGGTCTGAGGGTGTTTTGGTCCCTGGAGAAGTTTTGACATGCCTTGACATTTGTGCTTTTTTCAGTTGCTTAAAAACACATTAATAGCTAAAGTCTGATAACACTGTATTCAGCACAAACTGGGCTACAATAATATGTGAGCAACATGTGTGTACATGTTTGTATTTTTGAGAAATTAACGTATATGCATGGTTTTTGAAAAAACTAAATTTTTAAGTAATTGAAATAAGGCCATATTACACATACTAAACATTTATAGAGTTTTTGATACAAAATGATGTGAAAACCATCCTGATCACTCATTCATACAAAACAAAACAACAGGGTAGAACTTTTGTAAGACACTTTTAGTGTTAGAAATGTCATATGCGAGGATGCGTGAACTACCGTGAATATTGATTGTAATTCACATCTGAGGAGACAAATACTCCTCCCCTGGGCCTATCAATGAGAAATGTGACAGAAAGAGAATGAATGTGAGGAGACTTAAACAGCTTCGGCTCCACTTATTCCACAACGAGAGTGCTTCTGTATTTATTTATTTTGCATTTTTGCATTATAATTCCCTCATATTTTGAGATCTACATCACCTAAAGCTGTTAAGAAAGTTTAGAGTCCATCTGGACTGTGAGTTGTACATTTCTTCCTCTCCTCAGTCAGGCGCGAACTGCAGTGCTGCTTTCACATGTCATCATTAGAGTTTAATGTGATCTCATGTTACATTCAAAAAACTATTCGACAACGGAAAGTTTTGTCTGCAATTTTTTATTGTCGACATTGTCGAGAAATTTGCCCTTTTTAAACCATAATCGGTCACTTTTTATGATTGTGAAGAGAAAGATTAATGTGCAAATGTGACTGATATTTATACACTGTAAAGTTCGTTCACATGACTTGCACCAGTGCTGCAGAATACATTGAAGTCTATGAAATGGCTCCACATTACACCAAAGTGTTTTTCACACATATGCTATCTAAGCAACTGCAAGCTTTTTTCTCTCTTCCAAATACATGTTTTCAATGTTTATTGTGCACACCGCCAGGTTTTTTACGTGGCAAACTCGTAAAACTGCCCCTCTGTGACGCTTTCTGCAACTCTTGTCATGTGGAGGGCAATGCGCCGTTTGACGAAGGCCTTGACTCAACTCATGTGAAATATGCTTTACAATGATGAAAGAATATTATTGAAACTCAAAATTATTATTATTTGTCTATTATTGTGGTCTTTCGTGATAAAATCCATGCTCAGCAGTTTAAATAGGCTACTGTAGGAAAATGATACTGTAAATCTGCTTTATGTTTATAATTCTTATACTGAAGTCAGTAGATTTGTAGCATGCAAGTTTTAATAAAGGAGAAGTTAATGATGCTATTGAAATTCACTTATTAGACTATTTTTGTTGTCTTTTTGGATGAAACATAATGCTCAAACTGAAGGAAGACATTAGATCTGCTTTGTTCTTTTAATTCTTAAACACTATAAAGTCTCTTAGTAGATTTTGGTCATGAATGACTCAAAATTATTTGCTGACACACTCATAGCACATAAGACACTCATTTGTCACCACTTAGTGACATTTTCAGAAGGGGTCACTGAACTAATCAGTTAATAAAATTGAACAAATTTGTGAAACAGAAGCAAGCCTCACCAAAATACTCTTTATTTTGCAGCCAATTCTGCACAATTGCTAACTTGAATAAACCTGAATTGGTGCTTTTAGCTTATTCTTTAAAAAAAATATCCTCAGAAAAAATGTTTGTGGACCAGTGATTGTCTTACCTTTTTCGCCCCTTATGAGTTTGCATCCCTGTAATTTGTTGTGGCATTGCAAGAACAAATCTACAAATTAGTTTTCATTACCCATTTAGAGCTCTTGCCACCTATGTGACTTTTTTTTTTTTTGCATAGCCGAATTTAAAACAACGTAAACATGCTACTAAGACAGACAGAAAACATCTTGAAAAGTTCTTGAAAAGGAAAATATTGACGATGGTTAGCCATATGGGATACTGGTGTGCCGTAGAATTATTTAGCCATAAAAAGTATGAATGGCAGAAAAAAGGTTGGGAAACACTGAATTATTGGGCCAAAAACCTCTTAAACAATTCACTAAAATATCAATCGTCTCTCGATGAATGTACTGATACATTGTCTTGACAACAGCGAAGAACTTATATTAGGTATTATATTTTAAACCAGTCTGTCCTTTGAAAATCAAATGACCAATGTTTGTAGAACAGCATTCTTCCACTTAAGAAATTTTGCTAAATTACGACACATGCTCACTGTTGCTGATGCCGAAAAACAAATTAATGCATTCATGACCTCAAGACTAGATTATTGTAATGCATTACTGGGAGGATGTCCAGCAAGATCTTCTTCCTGGAGGTGCTCAATTAGCTGACAGTGTCGTGGAGGGCATCTTTTACTGCCCGAAACCGACTTCCTCGTTTGTCCGCTCTCACTACCCTTGATGTTGGGATGGTCCACGGGTACATGGAACTCCCTCAGGTGGATAAGGCTGTTGCGGTGCACCTATGCCCGCAAAACGGCGCCACCTGGCAGGATCGTCACACCCCTCCAAGGCCTGTAGATTGACATTGTCTCTGGCAACCAAGGCCTACAGCACCACTGGACAGGCCGCCTCCACCCTACACACCTTGGCCCTCCTGCAAGTCCAACAGGCCAAGGCGCTAAGAGATCTGCACTTGGGTAGTCGTGATCCTGATGCGCTGCAGAAACTGCGCTCGGCGACCTATCCCTGCTGCGGCTCAAGATCTCGCACTCCGTCTGCTCACCAAGGGCTTCCCCCCGTGGCGGTGAAACCCCAGGCAGCTCCGCCCCAGCGTAGAGCTCCCCGCAGCAGGAGGGCGCCCCCCGTCTCAAGAACCTCCTCCCGGACCCGGTAGGCTCCCAAGCGCTCCTGAGATGGGCAACTCAGGGAGAGAGACATCTGCCATTGAGCTGGTGTCCAGACCACTCCATCCCCCGGTGCAGAGCAGGGTGGAGAATCTTTTGTTCCTTTTCTTTGTTTTCTGCAGGCCCAATGAGCTGCGGTACCCACATTGTCAACAAAAGAGCAGTTTTCTCACTCCTTGGGTCACTTAGCCGGTGCCCACAACTGCCGTTCTCATGGCGATCAGCTACCGAGCACTTGCAGTCGGGCCCCCATGAACGCAGACACTCCATCTTCACGTGCCCAACTGCACAACACTCGCACCTCAGGCCGGCAGGTGGTGACGAGTCTAGAGGTCGTGGCTACAGAACCTCCTTCTCATTCGCCTACCCGCCCAAGGCCGGATACGCGGAGCAAGGTAAATGCTTCGAGCCACTCTTCAGAACAATCACCTCGGGACGGAGCAACGCTCCCCGACGTGATGTCACCTGCTCCCCCCCGCCACATGGCCCCAACTCCAGGTACGTCACACGTGATCGTCCCCTTAGTGCCCCTCGCCCGGAGCTTGGACGCGTGGCTTACGCTTTCAAACCCATTGGGGTGGCTGGCCAGGACCATCCGATTCGGCTACGCGATTCAGTTCACCAGGCGCCCGCCCTGTTTCAGCAGCGTCAGCTTTACCTCAGTGCATGGCGAAAAAACCTCGACCCTGCGTGCAGAGATCGCAAACCTTCTGCGCAAGGACATGATAGAGCCTGTCCCTCCAGTCGCGATGGAGAAAGGTTTCTACAGCCCTTAATTCATCGTACCCAAGAAAGGTAGTGGGTTGCGGCCAATCTTGGACCTGCGAGTTCTTAACTGTGCCTCACACAGACTCCCATTCAAGATGCTGACGCAGAAACATATTCTGACATGTGTCCGGCATAAAGATTGGTTTGCGACGGTAGACCTGATGGATGCATACTTTCATGTTTCAATATTACTCCATCATAGGCCATTTCTATGTTTTGCTTTCAACAGCCTCCCCTTCAGTCTGTCCCTGTCCCCTTGCATCTTCACGAAAGTCGCAGAGGCAGCTCTTGCCCCGTTAAGGGAAGTGGGCATTCACATACTCAACTACCTCGATGACTGGCTAATCTTAGCACACTCTTGACAGTTGCTCAGTGTGCACAGGGAACTGGTGCACCTCAGCCGTTTAGGGCTTCAGGTCAACTGGGAAAAGAGCAAAGAGCTCTCCCCGGTTCAGAGCATCTCTTTCTCGGCATGGAGTTAGACTCACAAGCGAGCGTGTGCAGTCGATGCTGAACTGCCTGAGTACGTTCAGACCAGGCACAGCGGTACCAATGAAACAATTTCAGAGGCTCCTGGGACATATGGCATCCGCAGCAACAGTCGCGCTGCTCGGGTTGATGCATAAGAGACCGCTTCAGCACTGGCTTCAGACTCGAGTCCCGAGATGGGCATGGTGCCACGGCACATACTGTTTGACCCTCACCCCTTCCTGCCATCACTTATTCAGCCCTTGGATAGACCTCTGTTTTCTACGGGCCGGAGTCCCCATACAGCAAGTGTTCAGACGCGTTGGGCTGGGGTGCCATGTGCTATGGGCACGCAGCCACTGTCTCCTGAATGGGGCCCCAGCTGGGTTGGGACATAAACTGCCTAGAGTTGCTGGCTGTATTTCTTGCCCTGTGCAGTTTTCTGCCATTGATCCGCGACAAGCACGTGTTGATTTGCTCAGACAACACAGCGCTAGTATCGCATATAAATCACCAGGACGGCGTTCACTCTCATCACGTTGCATCTCGCCCGCCATCTCCTCTTTGGAATCAGCAGTGGCTGAGGTCACTGCATGCCACTCATATCCCAGGCAACCTAAACACCACAGCAGACACGCTGTCATGACAGGTAACGCTCAGCGGAGAGTGGAGACTCCACCCTCAGGTGGTCCAGCTGATTTGGGCTCGGTTCGGCAGATCACAGATAGATCTGTTTGCCTCCCGAGATTCCACCCACTGCCCGCTCTGGTATTCTCTGACGGAAGCCCCCTCGGCACAGACGTGCTGGCACACAGCTGGCCCTGGGGGCTGCGCAAGTACGCATTTCCCCCAGTAAGCCTACTTGCACAAGTCCTGTTCAAGGTCAGGGAGGACGAGGAACAAGTCATTCTCGTGGCCCCCTACTGGCCCACTCGCACTTGGTTCTCGGATCTCACACTCCTTGCGACAGCACCTCCCTGGCAATTTCCTCTGAGGAAGGACCTTCTTTCTCAGTGACGGGGAACCCACTGGCATCTGTGCCCAGACCTCTGGAACCTCCACGTCTGTTCCTGGGACAGGATGCGGAATATCTAAACGGTCTACCACCAGCCGTCGTACACACGATCACTCAAGCCAGATCTCCCTCTACCAGGCAGTTTTATGCCCTAAGGAAGGAGTGCTACAAGGATTGATGGCATCCTCATGGGCACTGGACAAGGGCACCTCTCTAGCAGACATCTGCGGAGCGGTGGGCTGGGCAACACCCAATACCTTCGTGAGATTTTACAGTCTCTGGGTTGAGAAAACCCAGAGATTGTAATCTCATTTTACAATCTCATCATTGGAATCTACATCGACAAAACGTTGAGTGAGTGAAAGAAGGGGAATGTCTCGGTTACTGTCGTAACATCTGTTCCCTGATGGAGGGAATGAGATGTTGTGTCCATCTTGCCACAACACTGTACTAAGCCACTGAAAATGGAACTTACTCTTTGCTCCTCAGCTCAAAACCTGTCTGAACAGACTCACGCTTCCATTCTTTTATACCCGTATGTCTGGGGGAGGGTCATGCAAATTCTGTTTGCCAATTTTCATTGGCCTTTTCTCAAAGATAGAGGTAACCGAGGCTCTCTATCTCGAGAGATCCCTAGTGTCACTACATCGACACAATGTCTCGTTCCCTCCATCAGGGATCGGAGGTTACGACAGTAACCGAGATGATTCTGTTAACTACATACAAAGCTTTGATGGTCTAGCTCCACAGTACTTAAGTGACCTTCTACCATGCTATATTCCATCATATTTATTATGATCACAAAATTTTGGCCTGTTAATAGTTCCTAGAATAACAAAATCCACAAAAGGAGGTAGATCCTTTTCATATTTGGCTCCTAAACTATGGAATAATCTCCCTAACACTGCTCGAGATGCAGACACACTCACCAGTTTAATTCTAGACAAAAGACTCATCTATTTAGCCAGGCATACACCTAATTCATCCTTCAGCTCACAATTAGGCTGCTTTAGTTAGGTCTGCCGGAACCAGAAACCAGAAACATTGATCATGATCCATAACTCTGCAATAAATAGAATGGCATCTATGCTAATATTTTCTATTTGTTTCCCTGTCTCAACCTCGGGACTCCTATCCTGAGGTCACCAGAACCGGCTCCATTCCTGCTTCATGTTGGACTCCAATGCTACGTGTCGCTGAGTGATGATGACTAATAGCAGCCGGTGCCAGCCAAACATCACTTCAGTCTATTATGATGGACTTCAGAGGATGCACTGATGCCAACTCCAACCATAAGACATGGGATACCTCATATGCCATTGCCTGAACCTTGGATTTAGGATAGACCTCACCGAAATGACCGGCCAGGTTGAACTGCAATGCACCTAACTGATCTCTGCCTACATCACCTCGGTCTAATGATGGACTACACTCTTGAAATGGAATACATAGACTATCAATTATTTGCCAACAAAACCCTTCATCAGCCAACTAACAAGGGATGCATCAATGCGAACTTCTGCAGTTAATCCAGGATGGACTTCAAAGACATTAGTCATTAATCTTACAGTTCATACAAAATCTTTGTTTAAACAATGACCCTTAACACTTACTTAGTTTAATAATTTTAAACCATGACTTGCACTATACATAAGTAATATTGGCATTATATTCATGCTGTTAGCCAGAGGGGAACTGGCCCCACAGTGAGCCTGGTTTCTCCCAAGGTAAATCTTCTTATGGAGTATTGTGTTCCTTGCCACAGTCACCTTCGGCTAGCTCACTGGGGTTATAAACAAAATTATTATTTAATTACTTATTTTTAAACACAATTCAAAAACATATTTTATCAAACTACACAATGATGACTTTATACATATTACAGTTTCATTTTCTGTTAATGCGTGATCTTCTGTAAAGCTGCTTTGAAACGATGTGTGTTGTGAAAGGCGCTATACAAATAAAAATGACGTGACACACTCACACATATTTATGGAGCCATTAGTGCATGTCATCCATAGATTATAAAAGGCACTAAAAATGTTTGGCAGACTATATGGTACAGACGCACCTGCTTTGATTGCGCTGTTCATTTTTAAAAGAACTTTCTTTAGGATTTATTTTCACAGGGTGAGCACCCAGAATAATTATTTACAGTGCATCCGGAAAGTATTCACAGCGCTTCACTTTTTCCACATTTTGTTATGTTACAGCCTTATTCCAAAATTGATTAAATTCATTATTTTCCTCAAAATTCTACAAACAATACCCCATAATGACAATGTGAACAAAGTTTTTTAAAATCTTTGCAAATGTATTACAAATAAAAAATTTATTTTTTAAAAAAATCACATGTACATAAGTATTCACAGCCTTTGCTGAATATTTTGTTGAAGCACCTTTGGCACCAATTACAGCCTCAAGTCTTTTTGACTATGATGCTACAAGCTTGGCACACCTATTTTTGGACAGTTTCTCCCATTCTTCTTTGCAGGACCTCTTAAGTTCCATCAGGTTGGATGGGGAGCATTGATGTACAGCCATTTTCAGATCTCTCCAGAGATGTTCAATCGGGTTCAAGTCTAGGCTCTGGCTGGGCCACTCAAGGACATTCACAGTGTTGTACCGTAGCCACTCCTTTGTTATCTTGGCTGTGTGCCTAGGGTCATTGTCCTGTTGGAAGATGAACCTTTGCCCCAGTCTGCGGTCCAGAGCACTCTGGAGCAGGTTTTCATCAAGGATGTCTCTGTATATTGCTGACATGAGGAATGGCTTCTGTCTGTCCACTCTACCATACAGGCTTGATTGGTGGAGTGCTGCAGAGATGGTTTTTCTTCTGGAAGGTTCTCCTCTCACCACAGAGAAACGCTGGAGCTCTGTCAGAGTGACCATCGGGTTCTTGGTCACCTCCCTTACTAAGGCCCTTCTCCCCCGATGGCTCAGTTTGGCTCAGTTTGGCTGGGCGGCCAGCTCTAGGAAGAGTCCTGGTGGTTCCAAACTTCATCCATTTACGAATGATGGAGGCCACTGTGGGACCTTCAGTGCTGCAGAAATGTAATGCCCCAGATCTGTGCCTTGATACAATCCTGTCTCGGAGGTCACCAGACAATTCCTTGGACTTGGTTTGTGCTCTGACACTGTTAACTGTGGGACCTTATATAGACAGGTGTGTGCCTTTCCAAATCATGTCCAATCAACTGAATTTACCACAGGTGGACTCCAATCAAGTTGTAGAAACATCTCAAGGATGATCAGTGGGAGCAGGATGCACTTGAGCTCAATTTTGAGTGTCATGGCAAAGACTGTGAATACATATGTACAGGTAATTTTTTTCGTTTTTAATTTGTAATAAATTTGCAAAGATTTCAAACAAACTTTGTTCACATTGTCATTATGGGGTATTGTTTGTAGAATTTTGAGGAAAATATTTGAATTTAATAAATTTTGGAATAAGGCTGTAACATAACAAAATGTGGAAAAAGTGAAGCGCTGTGAATACTTTCCGGATGCACTGTATGTGTGTAATAGTAATGGTATAAAGGGATCTGTATGAATTTATGATGTGTAGCAATGATGTATATTTAAAATGTAGTTTCAAAATCATGTATGATGTTGAGCTGACTTGTTTGTGTGTGTGTGTGTCTTTATGTGTGCGTGTCTTTATGTGTGTGATACTAATGTAATTTGTATGTGTTTACAGAGCTCCATGTATTCTCTGGCATTGAAGTGTCTTATCAGCCTTTCCACCATCATCCTTCTTGGCTTAATTATTGCTTACCATGCTCGAGAGGTGCAGGTAAACACACATACACACAAACAAACACACACATACACACACGCACAAGAAAATAAATGGTCTGCAGTGTTTCCCACAGGATTTTTTGAGGCTGTGGAGGGTGGACATGCTCCCCCCTTAAGGAAATTGTGAACATTTTAAAGTTAAATGCATCAATCTGCTGCGCTTTGAGAGCTAAATTGAGAAGAACGTTGTGCTCTTGCAAAAATGTTGTAGTCCAGTATTAATTTAATCATAAACACATTGGTTGTATAGATATGAATGGTGATGGCATAGCAAAAAGGTCACACCCACAAAGCATAAACGAGATGGAGTTTAACGCAGATCACAAATGGTCAAAACACTAAATCAACTAGAGCATACTTTTAAGCCAGAGCTCGACATTAAGCATTGTCATGTGGTTGTCCTCCGGACAAGTAAATTGGTCATTCACTTTCCGAGTAATAAAGTTACTTGTCTGGATTGAAAAAAGGACATTTAGTTACATGGTCAAGTAACGTGTCAAAGTTTATGTTTTATATTTTTATAAATGATGACCGATACCCAACCTAATAGTGCACCTATACAATCAAATCGACAGAAATGTAAACTGCACTGGGTAGGGGAGAAGGCTATTGTCATATGATAATTATTTTGTTCATATGGTTTCAAATAAAGAAAAGCCTCCATTGCCTCCATTAACAGCAGGGATGCTCACACCTCTATAAAATTAGTTCCACAATTATTCAAGACTAGTAAACAGTCAGTAATAAAATGACAATAGAAACAGCAATGAGTAGAAATCAATTAAAAATAATATAACAAAAAATACAAATTAGGATTAAAAAAAAATATTAACAGCTTTAAACATTTTTAACAGCAGTAGGCTATCAAGTATTCAAATAAACATTCAGAATGAAATGAAACATAAAACTACTACTGGTCTTCACTGTATGATTATAATTAGGGCTGTCAATCGATTACAATTTTTAAACGAATTAATTACATGGTGTCCCGATTAATTAATCGCGATTAATCGTACATACAAATATTTGCTGAGAAAGCCCTCATATAACAATAATTCAATATATAATGATGAAATAACTATACATAGTTATCTATACATTTTTAAAAATTATATATATAAAATAAAAAAATATTCAGATAATTAAAATGCATTACATTCCTGTAGCAGATTTAATCATTGATAAGACAATACAAAAAGTGGCTTTAGAATACAATGTATTGTTTATTACTGTTATGTATACCTTGCCTTGTCTCACATTTGCCCTTTGTTTGTCATTTTTGTCACTTTCGTAGTTCCGTAGTTTTCATTTTGTCCCTTTTGTAGTTCCATAGTTTTCTTGTTAACCTCGTGTTCTCTGTTCATTGTTTGCACCTGCCCTCGTTAATTTGCCATTTGCCTCTGTTTATTCCCTTGTTATCTTGTTGGAGTTCTGTTTGTTCATTTGCCCCTTTTTCTTATGTTCATGTATTTATACCCTGGTTTTTGGTTCAGTCCTGGTCAATTGTTGTATGTAGATGAATGTTGATGAATGTTGTCAAGCCTGGTCTGTGTTCCTTGCCCGAGTTCTCAGTTTATGTTTCATGGTGTTTTGTTTATTGTTTTCCCATTGTGGCTGTTTCCTTTGTGTTTATTTGTTTGTTTATTTAATAAAAGTTAAAGCTGCGTTTAGATCCGCTCTCCTCGTCTGCCTTCCAAGCCTCCCATTCGTTACAGAACGATTGACCAAAATGGATCTAGCAGCTTATCCGGCGAATTACCGGCTCCTTTGCCTAAAGCAAGGGGACCGCCCTTTGGAGGACCACGTCCAAAATTTTCTGGAGCTGGCACAAATCTCTGATTTCCCCGAACATGCCCTGGTGGCATTCTTCCGGGGTAGCTTGAACGGGTCTCTGAGGGAGCGGTTGCCGCCGACGAATCGTTGCTGGACACTCCTCAATAATGTGGAGGAGACCTTACGAGTCAGCGGATCGCCGCCCACTATGGACGATCTGGAGGATGACGGTACCGCTCTTCCCACAAAGGTACTCCCCCTGTCTGCCACGATTCGTCTCTCCACGCCCGTCCTGACTTACAGGCTGCCAACCTCGTCCTCTTCAGAGCCGGTGTGCCCCGCTTCCGCGATCCTCGAGCCGGCGCGCTCAACTTCGTCCGCCCGGAGGAGGAAGAGAAGACGGGCTTCCGCTTCCCGGCCCACGCCTGCCCCGGTCTGCGAGCCAGAGCCCACGCCTGTCACTGTGAGCGAGCCAGAGCCTGCGCCCACGTCAGCCACGGTGAGCGAGCCTGCGCCCACGTCAGCCACGGTGAGCGAGCCTGCGCCTACGTCAGCCACGGTGAGCGAGCCTGCGCCTACGTCAGCCACGGTGAGCGAGCCTGCGCCTACGTCAGCCATGGTGAGCGAGCCTGCGCCCACGTCAGCCACGGTCTGCGAGCCTGAGCCCTCGTCAGCCCCGGTCAACCAGCCAGAGTCATTAGCCTCAGCCGTCAGTGAGCCAGCGCCTGTCGCCTCAGCCGTCAGCGAGCCAGCGCCTGTCGCCTCAGCCGTCAGCGAGCCAGCGCCTGTCGCCTCAGCCGTCAGCGAGCCAGCACCTGTCGCCTCAGCCGTCAGCGAGCCAGCGCCTGTCGCCTCCGATGTCAGGGAGCCAGCGCCTGTAGCCTCCGATGTCAGGGAGCCAGCGCCTGTAGCCCCCGACAGCAGTGAGCCAGTGCCTGTAGCCTCGACCGTCCCTGAGCCAGCGCCTGTAGCCTCGACCGTCCCTGAGCCAGCGCCTGTAGCCTCGACCGTCCCTGAGCCAGCGCCTGTAGCCTCGACCGTCCCTGAGCCAGCGCCTGTAGCCTCGACCGTCCCTGAGCCAGCGCCTGTAGCCTCGACCGTCCCTGAGCCAGCGCCAGCAGCCGTGACCGTCCCTGAGCCAGCGCCAGCAGCCGTGACCGTCCCTGAGCCAGCGCCAGTAGCCATGACCGTCCAAGAGCCAGCGCCAGCAGCCGTGACCATCCAAGAGCCAGCGCCAGCAGCCGTGACCGTCCAAGAGCCACATGACCGTCCAAGAGCCAGTGCCAGTAGCCATGGCCGTCCAAAAGCCAGCGCCAGTGGTCGTGCCCATCCAAGAGTCAGCGCCTCTTGAGCCTACCGAGCCTCCTACGGCTCTGTCCCCAGAGACTCCAGAGCCTTCTTGGGCTCCGCCGCGGCCCCGCCGTCCACGGATCATCCTCGTACAGCGTCAGCCTCTCGACGCCCCTGAGCCTGCTAGGGCTCCTCTTCCAGAGTTTCCCAGGGCCCCTCCTCTCAAGCCCCTCGATCCTTCCAGGACTCCACCTCTCAAGCCTCTCGAGCCTTCCAGGGCTCTGCCTCTCAAGCCCCTCGAGCCTCCCACGGTTAGGCCTCCTGAGCCTGTCCTTGCCCTGTGGCCAGCTCCCAGGCCGCCTGAGCCTGTCCTTGCCCTGTGGCTAGCTCCTAGGCCGCCTGAGCCTGTCCTTGCCCTATGGCCAGCTCCCAGGCCTCCTGAACCTGTCCTTGCCCTGTGGCCAGCTCCCAGGCCTGCTGAACCTATCCTTGCCCTGTGGCCAGCTCCCAGGCCCCCTGAACTGGTCCCTGTCCTGTGGCCACCTCCCAGGCCCCCTGACCCAGCCCCCTCTGTACCCCCCTTGGACTGCCGGTCTGCCCCTCGTTGCCCCCTGGACTGCCTGTCTGCCCCTCGTTGCCCCCTGGACTGCCTGTCTGCCCCTTGTTGCCCCCTGGACTGCCTCCCTGCCCTTCGTTGCCCCCCTTGGTCTGTCTGCCCACCACAAGCTTCCCCCCCCAGTCAATGGACATATGTTTTATGTGATGGTACTTTTGAGCGTCTGGAATCCGCTCCTTAAAGGGGGGGGCTCTGTTATGTATACCTTGCCTTGTCTCACGTTTGCCCTTTGTTTTTCATTTTTGTCACTTTCGTAGTTCTGTAGTTTTCATTTTGTCCCTTTTGTAGTTCCATAGTTTTCTTGTTAGCCTCGTGTTCTCTGTTCATTGTTTGCACCTGCCCTCGTTAATTTGCCATTTGCCTCTGTTTATTCCCTTGTTATCTTGTTGGAGTTCTGTTTGTTCATTGGCCCCTTTTTCTTATGTTCATGTATTTATAACCTGGTTTTTGGTTCAGTCCTGGTCAATCGTTGTGTGTAGATGAATGTTGATGAATGTTGTCAAGCCTGGTCTGTGTTCCCTGCCCGAGTTCTCAGTTTATGTTTCATCGTGTTTTGTTTATTGTTTTCCCATTGTGGCTGTTTCCTTTGTGTTTATTTGTTTGTTTATTTAATAAAAGTTAAAGCTGCATTTAGATCCGCTCTCCTCGTCTGCCTTCCAAGCCTCCCATTCATTACAATTACCATATTATTGATCATAAGTCAATCATTGGCATACAGTTCACATCAATCTATTTCACAAGTGAATTTGTTAATCAGTTGGAGATTTATTATGAGTGCTTGTTTAAGGACCCGTTAATGTACACCTGCGTCAGACATTTTTTATTTTTTTTTTAAAACAAGCCAGGGGTATACATAGTACACAATACTACAGATACATTTTACAATAATGCCAAGACATTATATTCATCACATAGTGCAATGGTTTTCAATGCTTTGGAGTTGTTGGAGGTACAAAGAGTATTTAAATAATATTTTAAGTCTTTACAAAAAAGTGCAAATAGGGGCTTTATAGACATAAATTTACACTTATGTATAAAAAAACTTGGCAAGAAAAATAAAGATTAATCAGAAAATATGAACTTAAGTTATCAAAACTGTGAAAACCAAATAAAACATCTTTATAAAGCAAATATAAAACTAGTTAAAATAGAGGTACGCACAAACAAACAAAATTTTCTCCAAAATACTACTGCGTGGACACATTCCCAAAAAAGGTGAGGGGCAGATTCATCTACAGCATTACTGAAGGAGCAAAGTGGATCTATTTCAGGGAGCATGTTTTATAAATAAAGATTGACTGGGTAAAAACGGTGTAACAGTTTAAAGGACACCTCCTTAACCTTGTTGGTAATTAAATATTTGTGAGGTAAAGACCATACGACCTGCATCAGACATGTGTCGCGTCTCGGGTGTGTTACGTAATAATAGTAAAATGTTTAGGTCACTGTGTCAAGTTAAATATAATTGAATACTCAATCTTTAAACACATCTTGAGATCCCCTGGTTTGCACGTTTGTGTGTGTGTGTCTGTGTGTCTGCTGAAGAGTTGTTAATGTTTTGTTCACTGTAATAAACTGTCCGTTGCTCGTACAGCTGAAATTTCACTTACTGCTCTCTGGAGTAAACAGGTGGTACTACAAGCTTGAATTTCTCAGGAAAGCATTGCGATTAAATGCGTAAATTTTTTTAACGCGTTATTTTTTGTAAAATTAATCGCACGTTATTAACGCATTAAATCGACAGCCCTAATTATAATACATTATTACTTTTTAAAGCTACTAGCAGTGAGTGTTATCTTGTTATGGTTGTTTGATTATTATGACACTCTAGACAGCAGCAGATCTATTAGCTTATATTTACAAGTCAGACATTTTAATACAAATCCACTTTTTTATCCACTGTTTACGTTCACTTTAGACATCACTCACTGTGTTTACATGAATACCTCACCAAGACTGGCATTTTGGCAGAATTTTGAAATGTATTTGACTGTTCATGTGAGCATTAGCACAACAATTTTCGGAACACACGCGCATGTTCAGCACACACACATACCCCGCCTGTCAATCAAACAGGGCACAGCTGTTACTAGATCACTAGTGAATTATTATTATTAATAATAATATTTAATTATAATTATTAATAATTATTATTACATGATCTTGATTACTTTCAACAGCAGAAGAAGAATATGAACTTTCTAATAAGTGACAGGCCTAGGCTATCACACATATAGCTGGTTATTTTTTGTTATTGACATTTTAATCAGTCTGCTTGTCCCATCAGGCAAGTAAAATTCTCTTTCAATTGCCCCTTCAAAAGTCCACTTGTCCCGGACAAGCAAACAAGTGTTAATGTCGAGCCCTTTGAGCCATCAATGAAATGAAGCAAAAGTGGTTACCTGTGTAGAACTAGCTCCTCAGATGCTGAAAATAGTTACGTTGTCAGAGCCGCTGGTCATAATGTTAACGTTAGATAATTGGTTCCAGTGTGTGTGTGTGTGTGTGAGCATGCTCGCCTACAGCACATATTTTCAGTTCATTATGAAACTGTGGCAGGACAAATTAGACTGTGATGGGCCACCACAATCTAGGTAATTAATGGGGAACACTGGGTCGGACCATATTTGTGTATTTTTAACTGAGCAAACCTAATGCAAACTGACCCACATGCATACAGCACTCTCCAAGTATGCGTATAACAAACTCCGGCATGTTTATCATTATAATATGAATAACTAATTAAATTGCATTTAAAATTAATTAGATCGGGGCACTTAATTATATAGCTAATAATATTTCAGCAAGTGATGGAGAAAGACCATCTTGAGGATAGAAGTTTTTTAAATTAAGTAAATTTGCCTTTGTGTGGTCCAATTTAATTACATCGAAGCTCAAGGGTGTAATATTACTTAAATAGTTCAGCCAAAAATTTTAATTCTCTTTTCATTTATTCACCCTCATGCCATCCCAGATGTGTATGACTTTCTTTCTTCAGAAGAACACAAATAAAGATTTTTAGAATAATATCTCAGCTCTGTCTGTCCTATCTTGCTTTCAAAATTTCTCTGTTTTTGATGTTTTTAGCCTGATGTTTAGTTTACCACCCTTTCCCTGTAAGTGTGGCGTAATGAACAGATGAGAAATGTTGTTTTAGGCCGTACCCTCAGCAAGGGGATCTGAACGCATGTGCTCATTAGCATTATGCTAATAGGGGGTTAATACTGGAAAGTCACTCACATCTGCTCTGTATTGCTTAGTGTCAGAGAACCAAAAACACACTCTCTCTTAAACACTCACACACATAAGACTATACATACAATCCTCAGACTTCTTTGAAACTCCCCTCCTTTCTCTCTTGTATATGCAAATTGTTTTGATTCATTTAACAGATATTTTTGGGGCTGTTTGTGTCTGTCCTAACTGTGATGCAGTAAAGCGACAAGTCATAAAAGCTATACTTCCATGTAATCTTAAATATGGAATTTGTTTTATTACTCCTCATAACTGTTCAACATGATTACACTGGAAATTGACAATTGCCTGAAATTAACTCCCTACAGCTGAATAACTAACTTTTTTATCCCCATCTCATCGCTGAAACCATTTAGCATTTTGAGATTAAATTTTTAGTACATTAAGCCTTTATTAAGATGTGGTTCCCACAATGCAGGATATTTCAGGTTTTACTATCCTGGTGACATTTGATACTCATAATGGAGTGGTGGTGGTGTAGTGGTCTAAATCACATAACTGGTAACTGGTAATCAGAAGGTCGCTGGTTCGATCCCCACAGCCAACACCATTGTGTCCTTGAGCAAGGCACTTAACTCCAGGTTGTTCCGGGGGGATTGTCCCTGTAATAAGTGCACTGTAAGTCGCTTTGGATAAAAGCGTCTGCCAAATGCATAAATGTAAATGTAAATGTAAATGTAAAATAGGACCCACACACACAAACACTTGACTTACACACTCTAAGCACAGTTAGAAAGTTAAAGAGAGGCAGCGAGAATGCGAGAAAGCAATTAAATGATATGAAATTAAATGGTGAAGGTTAATGCCCCTCAAATTAAATAATGTAATAAAGATGGTTAACTCGCTCATTGTAAATTTACCCTGTTAACTTCCTTAATACACATTCTTGGTCACATGTTATTGTGAACATTTCATCAGTTTTGTCTTTGTAATCCTTCATCAAATTGGAATAGCTTTCACCATCTTTGAAACGTCTTCACTTTTCGGCTGACGTTACCAACTACGTTACCTATTTCTACCCATCCCTTCCAACCACATGTCTCCATTCTAGTATGTAGCGCTTACTTTCCAAGATCCAATCAATTCTTGATGGTCAAACTCAAGACCTGCTTAGTTTTAAAAAAAAAATGATTGAATATTTTGTTTCATTTAGAAGTATAATACAGAAGTCAAATGGGTCATGATGACTCATCATGTTGACTTTAAGCCTACAATTTAACCCTTGTATGAACTCTGGAACTAGCACATGTGGTTTGTGTGTGTGTGTTCCATTTAACAGTGAAACCAGTTCATTTATGTTACAGAGTATTAAAAGCTCACACATGCAAACAGTCATACATATTTGGGATGGCATGAGGGTTAATAAATGATGAGAGAAGTTTCAATTTGGGGTGAACTATACCTTTTAGCCTCTTCCTCTCTCTCTCCCAGTGGCGGAGTTAGGGGGTAGGCCTACTCACTCACAATTGCTGTTTTAGTCATTTTTTGGGGGTAATTTTATGGCACAATTTAGTTCTTTAGAGGTGAAGTAATCTCTATAAATGTACAAACTTAACATGTGCGAACATCAAGGTCACCACCCCTCTCTGTCCTGGGTTTCATTGTATCCACTCTGTTTTTTACACCCATTCCCTACGCTCTGCCTGCATCACCCTCTGGCTTTTTGCTCTTTATATCTGTCTTTCTCTTTTTCACCCTTGGATGTTATGTTGCTGCCCTCTCTCTCTTTTACTTTCTTTTTTCTCTCTCATGTTATATTTTTACCTTCATTCAACCTTCCTTGTTCCCACTTTTTTAGACAATATGTGTTTAGAAGGGAGTGTTGTTGTGAGTGTTTTCCATTCATTTAGCTGGATTGAGAAGTTTCTTATGTATAATTACCTTGTATGCATATTTCACTTCTTATGACTCTTTTCCTGTGTGTCAGACTCCACCAGCTCTTTCCTAGACAGAGACTGTCAGTGTGTGTGTGTGTTTGTTTCCCATGTGTGTGTGTGTGTGTGTGTGTGTGTGTGTGTGTGTGTTCAGCCTCTTTGTATGTTACATCATTGTTTTGATCGATGCTCGCTCGTTCGTGCCCCTATGGAGTGTGTGCACGAGCGTAAACAACAGGTAGCTGTCTGCAGTTCACTTAATGGCCACAGGTGTCATTAATAACAAGGGTTCCCCGTCTGTCGCTCACTCGATGTTGTGTCGAGTGAAGCACACTAGGGTTCTTTCTTGAAGGCCTCGGTTACCACTGAACTTGAGAAAAGGCCAATGAGAAATTGGCAGACAGAATTTACATGTCCCTCCCCCAGACATACGGGTATAAAAGTAGGGAATCGTGCATCGGTCCATTCAGATTTTTTCTTCGGAGCCGAGCGGTTGTGTGCTCAGCAAGCTGGTGTTCCACTACTGTTTCACTCGCCTCTAAGAGTATTGCTGTAGGATCCTACGGCGCATTACCAGCGGCTTTCTCCCTTCTCTGCATGCCAGTGCAGTCCACGCCCCTGAGCACTTCGACAGCGTTTTCTTAAAGAGCAAATAGACCTGTAAAAGTGTATATTTCCTCTAAAAGAGGATACACATTGGCGTTGAACATCTTTTTAAAGATGCTTCTTTTTAAAGATATCTTTCAGTCTTTGTGTAGTTCCTGGATACGGCAGATATCTCTACACTTCTGACGGTCATAAGAGCTGCCTCGTGTGTCTGGGCTGTGATCACATGCAGGCAGCATTTTATGAACGGTTCATGTTCTCATTGCGAGAACATAACCATGGTAACGTTGCGCTCATTGGCTTTCTTTCCTCTGTGAGAAAGCCACTTTCCCCCTGCGCCGCGCCTCCTTCTTACGGTATTGGGGCCGGTGCGCTTGTTGCATTTGAGACCCCTTCAGCACTGGCTTCAGACGCGAGTCCCGAGATGGGCATGGCGCCATGGCACATACCGTGTGTTCATCACCTCTTTCTGCCACCAGAAATTCAACCCTTAGACAGACCTCTGTTTTCTGCAGACAGGAGTCCCCCTACAGCAGGTGTCCATATGCATCGTGTCACCACAGATGCCTCCAAACCAGGTTGGGGCATCATATGCAACAGGCACGCAGCCGCTGCCTCCTTGACAGGACCGTGCCTACATTGGCACCCGTATGTCCAGGGTAGGGACATGCAAATTCTGTCTGCCAATTTCTCATTGGCCTTTTCTCACATTCAGAGGTAACTGAAGCCTTCAAGAAAGACCCCTAGTGTTACTTCATTCGACAAAATGATTAGTTCCCTCTATCAGGGAACGGGGGTTACAATAGTAACCTAGACATCTCTGAATCTTACATACGGCACCTTCAAAGGTCCTTTTTTTCTCATTAAAAAGGTTTTTCTACTATAAAATGAATTGTGATCTTTAAATATATGTATAAAATCATGATCACTCACATGAGATGAAGTCTACATTCATATCAGTAACTTTATAAAAGCTGTTTTAATCTACATGGAGAGGGTTTGCTCATATGGGTTACCATGTTAGGATCATATGACCAGCCAAAAACGACTTGCTTAATTTCTAAGCGTAACCACCCTGTTTTTATGCTTACACTCATGGATTAAAGTATCATGGCTGACAGTGAATAGTGAATTTCAACAATGGCATCTGAAACTGAAAAATAATGATTTTGAATGGTGCTACATCCAGGACCCTAGGTGTCAGTGTAAGTCCAAAACAACATACAAAATAATACTGAGAGTGCACCTTTAAAGGCACCATGAATTTGTTTGTTTTGTTATATTTTGTGGCTTTTTATACATGTCTATTAGCTTCAAAGCCATCTAAATGCTGGTAAACTCCTAAAAGCTGAAAAAGTAACTTTCAGCAGATTTACACATTTAAATATACTTTCTATTCTGGGAAAACAGACAAAAAATGTTGATGACTCATGTTGCACTTCACTGATTTATTTTGTCCAATCAAATGTTCTCTAGGATGAAAATGTCAGTAACAAATCATAGTTCATGGCTGTGATATAACTAAAGCCTATTGGCTATTTTAAAAAAGGGAAATGCTCTTTGAAATATCCCACCCAAACTTCCTGTTGCCAGAGGAAATGCTTTAACAAAGGACAGAGAACTGTCTTTGTCAAGCCATTTCATTGGGTCTTTAATTCCTGTAAAATACACAGTCTTGAGTGAATCTCTCAATGGATCATTTTTTTTTTTTTTTTGTATTTGTAATTCAGCAAAATTCAACTTCACTGAACAGCAAAAAAGTCTCTTTATATTTACCATTACCATGCTTTTAATAGTTTGCCAGTATGGTTGAAAGGCCCTCTAAGATATTGTTTGAACTCCAGTGTGTGTGTTAATGTGAGAGTGCATTAATTTCCTAGAGTGAACAGGCCCTTTATCCTTGGCTAAAGTTTGCATACTGCTTGGCCCTTGAAGAGCCACATTAAAAATTATTCATAGCTGTGCTGCTTTTGCTAAGAACCATTCAAAAATATGGTGAATCACCAACATTACTTGAAGCCAATTTAATAATTATCTTTAGTTCAAGGTTGGACTGATTCTGGAAACGTTTAGCTTGAGTGGTTTTTGTGATTAGCTTTAAGCTGTTTGGTCACTAGAGTCTTAACATACAGTACAGCTGAGTTCATGTATTGTGTTCCTGACACAACAAAATAATAAATGATTGTATTCATAAGAAATTTTGCAGGTAGTTAATAAATAAAACTAGAATAAAACATAGGACATTTGTGAACCTTAAAAATGTATCATGGTGGTTACCATAGGTTCCACCAAATTTTGCAAATATGTAATTTTGGTAGTTGAGTTTTCAACTAATTTTCAGTTTCACGGTATACCATGGTATGAAAAGTGACGGTTATACCATGTACATTTGCTTATATTTGGTACTGAGAAAAAATTGCAACCGGACGGAGAATCTCACCTGTGCATACGCATCTCCTTTCCTCGTCGACTGCCTGTCAGACTCGTTAATTTGCCCCAAGTGTGTGTGTGTGTGTGTGTGTGTGTGTGTGTGTGTGTGTGTGTGTGTGTGTGTGTGTGTGTGAGTTAAAGCAGTGTTTCTCAACTGCTGGGTCTCAGGTCTATTCGGACAGGATCGCAGACAGCAGGGAAAGAACAATGCCATGGTTCTCCCATTGAAGATAATTCAGCGGCCACCCAATTGATAGCCAATTTAGGAATGCCGAGTCAGATTTAATGATAATCTCGCAATCAGCTAAAGGCTTCTCTTCTGCACTTTTGCACGAGTGTAACGGAACCAGCTCACAATTATGATGTACTTTGCTCTCTGGCACACGCATGCTACAACCGGGCTTCCCTCGATATTGCTGAGTGCAGACCTCAAAACTGATTTCAATACAATTTCAATTCTAGTGAGACTTTTGTAGTTTAAAGCGTTACGGAGGAAGTCAAGTCGAACCCATCAAACAGTAGGGAAGGTAGAATTGTCTAGGTTACGTACGTAACCTCTGTTCCCCGATGGAGGGAACGAGACGTTGTGTCAGAGAAGCGACACTAGGGGTCTCTCTTGAGCGCCGATATATACCTCTGTTCTATGAAAAAAGAAGAAGTTGGCAGACGGTATTTGCATATCCCTCCCCCGGACATACGGGTATTTAAGCGGGGCGAATACGGGAGTTCATTCAGGATTTTTCTGAGGAGCCGGAAATGGTCCGGCCACAACAGTGGCTCGGCTCAGCGGCGTGGCAGGGAAGACACAACGTCTCGTTCCCTCCATCGGGGAACGGAGGTTACATACGTAACCTAGACGTTCCCCTTCTGTCGCTCTCTCCAGAGAGCGACAGAAGGACCCCTAGTGTCAGAGACCCCTAGTGTCAGAGAAGGGACACTAGGGGTCCACTTTTAAACATGCCATGCGCTGAGCCGTGTATGTGAACTGCTGATACAGGAGCGGGCAGTTATTCTTACATGCAAAGGCGACCAGCTGTATCAGGCTGCACATACCCTTCCCCAATGCCCCATTAAAGCCATCAGAATCCTTCTGGTTACCCTGGAGAGGGGAATAAGGTGATGCTTGCCAACCTGGGAACGGGCCAAGCCTGGCTGGGCCTCTTTTCTCTCTATGTTTCTCGCATAGAGCGACTATGGTTGGGGCGTCTTACATGCATTAAGGGAAGGGGGTCTTACCCCGTTTCCTATTCTTTCAGGGGGAGAAGACCCTGTGGAGACCACACCTACCCTGCAGGGGAGGCAAAGAGTGGCGAATATATCACATGGCCTCTTAGGACCTATGTGGGAAAGTTGGCGCGGTGGTAGAAGGGGGAAGCTTACAGCACGGCGACCGAGGCAGCTGGGACTGCCTAAAGGAGTCACGGGAGTCCGCTCGTGAGGGGACAGTACCGTGAAATTACACACAGGGACAGTCCGAACAGGAGGCCTTAACCTGTGGAGCACCTATTCCAGTACAGGGTAGATTGAGTACCCGTAGTGGCTTGGGTCGGCGAGTTCCTCCACTGAACTGGACCATTTCCGGCAGTGGTGGCTCAGTGGTTGAGGCTCAGGGTTACTGAACAGAAGGTCGGGGGTTCAAGCCCCAGCACCACCAAGATGCAACTGTTGGGCCCTTGAGCAAGGCACTTAACTCCAGGTTGCTCCGGGGGGATTGTCCCTGTAATAAGTGCACTGTAAGTCGCTTTGGATAAAAGCGTCTGCCAAATGCATAAATGTAACTGCGGACCCACAAGGTCTAGGGAGGAATCAACCAGGGACCCTGAGGATGGGGTCTCCTAGGAACAAAGGCGCACTATTTTACCTCGGCTGAGGGAAAGGGCAGGTGTACTGGAGGGTAGGTGTGGTCTCCGCAGGGGGGGCACGGCCTGGGTGTGATAAGCCAGTGAAGTGGTGTCAACAACCCAGTGGGCGATCCTCTGTTTGGAGACAGCGTTCCCTTTTTGCTGTCCCCCGAATCAGACAAAGAGCTGCTCAGAACAGCTAGAGCGCTGCGTGCGGTCCAGATAGATACCCAAAGCACATACCGGACACAGCAACGAAAGGGCTGGGTCTGCCTCCTCCCGGGGCAGCGCTTGCAGGTTCACTACCTGGTCTTTGAAGGGCGTGGTAGGAACCTTTGGCACGTAGCCCGGTCGTGGTCTTAGGATCACGTATGTGTCTGCCGGACCGAACTCCAGGCAAGTGTCGCTGACAGAGAATGCTTGCAGGTCCCCGACCCTCTTGATGGAGGTGACCGCGATCAGCAGGGCCGTTTTGAGAGAAAGGGCCCTGAGTCCAGCTGAATCTAGCAGCTCGAAGGGGGGTCTCTGGAGGCCCGTGAGGACGATTGAGAGATCCCAGGAGGGAAACAGGTTTGGCCGGGAGGGAGTTAGCCTCCGGGCACCTTTTAGGAACCTGATAATTAAGTCGTGCTTACCTAGAGACTTGCCGTCTAGCGTGTCATGGTGAGCCGCAATGGCGGCGACATACACTTTGAGGGTGGAGGGGGACAGCCTCCTCTCCAGCCTCTCCTGTAGAAACACGAGCACTGACCTAACCACGCACCTCTGTGGGTCTTCAGCCCAGGAAGAACACCAATTTGCGAACAAGCGCCACTTTAGGGCGTAAAGATGCCTGGTAGATGGGGCTCTGGCTTGGTTGATAGTATCTATGACGGTTGATGGTAGACCGGCTAGATCTTCTGCATCCCATCCAAGGGCCAGACGTGGAGGTTCCAGAGGTCTGGGTGCGGGTGCCAGAGCATGCCCCGTCCCTGAGAAAGGAGGTCTTTCCTCAGGGGAATTCGCCAGGAAGGGGCTGTCGCGGAAAAATGGACGCCCACGAAGAGGGGCGGAGGCCTGGCTAACTGAATTGCGTAACCGAGTCGAATGGTCCGGTGCAGCCAGCGTGACGGGTTGGGCAGTGAGAGCGGGGCTTCGCAGCGGGGCGGAACAGGTAATACGGCATCGGGAGGCAGTGAATCATCCCGAGGCTCTGGTGCTGAGAATAGACTCAAAGCACTTACCTTGCTCCGTGCACCCGGCAGGGGGTGGGTTCGTGACTGAGGAGGAGGTCTGGTGTTGGCGTCCTCTGAACCGGCCGGCCGGGGAACAGTCGTGGGGCTGAGGGAGGGGGTACCGCATTCAGGAAGCCGGGACTGTTGAGATCTGGAAGCAAAGTGCAGTGAGAACAGCATTTGCAGGCCAGATGACCCAGAGACAAAGGAAATAGCTCTTTTATTGAGAATTTGGGTACCGCAGCCCTTGTTAGGGGGTGCGGCAAATGAAAAAACACAAGATTCTCCTCCCGGCCCTCCACCGGGGGACGGATCGGTCTTACCACCTCCGGAGCTAACGTCTTGGACTCTGGGTGGGTTGTCTCAGGAGCGCCTGGGAGCCTTCCGGGTCCTCGAGGGGGTCCGTGAGACAGGGGGCGTGCGCTTCCCGCGGGTTTACCATGATACTGCGAAACCATGATATTTTCTGAGACGATTATCATACCATGAAAATCTCACACCATTGCAACCCTATTTGTTACTATCTAGGTGAGTTGCAAAAAGCTAAAAGGGGATTAAAAATAATACACATTCTCTTTTACAAACAGTAGGGTTAAAAAAAATACATATTTTGCATTTTCCTAATTCATTAAGTTCATTAATATCTGTATTATTAGCATAACTATTTGAGTGAAAAGTTGAATCAGACAATTTTACGTGGATATCATAATGTCAGACTTTTTTAGTATGCCTACCTTTTTTCATGCACTTGAGCTGGCATTAACAACACATATTTGTGCAAAACCTGAATAATTTGAAAATTTTCCAATGAGCATCCTGTGTGCTTCGATGAAAGCAAGGATATCTGATCTTTTGCACAGTTTACACTCTCAAAATTCCAAGTTTGCTTATTTGATTAGTGCCATGAAAATATAATTTTTTAGATTTTAAGTCATAATGTTTCTTTGTTTTAAAAAAATAAATAAATAAATAAATCTGTTTATTTCTATCAGAAAGACTCGGAACAGCATAGCATAATGGGAATGACAATTTATTGATGAACAATAAAATAATAAAGTCAAGTATTTTGGCATAATCGTCTGTCTGATGGTCCAGTGAAAAGATTAGTGAACCATCAAATCCTGCCTTTGAAATCCTGCCCAGTACCCTATAAAAGGATTACAATGCTATGAGGAAAAGAGGGATGGGAGCATCGTTTTTTATGGGGGTTGGGGCAGCATTGTTTGTGCAATACCTTTGAAAAAGATAGCAATGCTATGAGGAAAAAGGGAGGGGAGCATTGTTTGTCAAGTTTGATGCATTAAAGCCCTGACTTGGGTGAGCATTTGGTTGTGCAATACCCTTGAAAAAAGTAACCACACTTATGATATATATGAGCCCTGAATTTGGCAAACATTTGGTTGTGCAATACCCTTGAAAAGAGTAACCAATGTTTATGACACGTGAAAGGGAGGGGGAAATTGGTTGTGCAATACCCTTGAAAAGATTAACCAATGCTGTATTTGAGCCCTGAGTTGGGCGAGCATTTGATTGTGTAATGTCTTTGAAAGGATAACCAAACCTTATGATGCATGAAGGGAATGAGGGTATTGGTTGTGCAATACCCTTGAAAAGGATAATCAAAGCTTGCGACACTTGAAGGGAAGGAGGGCATTGGTTCAGCAATACCCTTGAAAAGAGTAACAAATGCTTGCAATGCTTTTAAGCCCTTAATAGCATTTGGTTGTGCAATATTATTGAGAAGAATAACCAAAGCTTGTAACGTATTTAGAGGAAAGGGAGCATTGTCGTACAGTACTCATGAAAATGATAACAATGCTTGGGGAAGTATGAGGGAGGGGAGCATTTTTTGTGCAATACTCTTGAAAAGAATAACAATGCTTTGGGAAATATGAGGGAGGGAAGCAATGTTTGTGCAATACCCATGAAAAGGATAACAATGCTTGGAGGAGTATGAGGAAGGGAGTGCATAGCTTTTATTTTATGATTCTTCCACCACAAGAAGTGTAAGAAAATTGTACATGACTTAAAAGTGATTCTTGAATTTGCTGCTCTTCCTTGACTCATGGATGACGCATGTATGTCTTGTACCAGTGTCCAAGTGTCTTAATGGACTCAGGAAGTCCTTGTGAAGCAACTGCTGTAGCAGCTCCAGTCCTGAAGGTATGAAAGCAATAAAGCATGAAAATGAGAATGAAAGAAATAAAGCAATTTTAACAATGACAAAGCAGTAAAACTGTAAGAGAAAATGACCCTGATATCAAGTGGTGGTTAATGCCAGGAATCTGGGGAGCTTTTCTTGAAGAAATTGCACTTTTGAGTTTCTCCCATGACCAGGCCACTGATTCCTTTTGGCTAGAAGTTTACTGGTGTTGAGACAACTGCTATATATACAGATATAGGGGTGTGCGATATGACGATATTTGATCGTGAATGATTAAAATGTCTCCACGATTCACTTTTTCGGAAATATCGTTGTATCGTGCTACAGTGCACGTTCTATCAGATGCAGTTCTATGGCTTTTCAACTACTTAACAACATGCGATGTGAGGCGCGCTAGATGTCGGCGTGTTAACAGGATCATAAACTTGCTCGTGAGATTTAGCAACGCAGGGACGATGGATGAAAACACAGAGGAGTTGATTCCTAAAAAAAATTCAACATCGGTAATATGGAAATGGTTTGGATTTTCCATAACAGACACGGCGCAAACAACAGTTATTTGCAAATGTTGCAATGATAAGATTCGCACGTCGGATGGTAACACAACAAATCTTTTTAACCACCTCAAAAGAAAACACCCTAAAGAATATGCTGATAGTCAAATTGTGAGGGGACCTCGTGCGAGTGCATCAGGTACATCCACGGAGCAGCCAGAGGCTAACGTTACAAGGCTTAAACAAACAACTCTAACGAAGGAGGTATTTGAGAAGGGAACTCCGTATGACAGGACAAGTAAGCGCTGGAAAGATGTAACTGATGCAGTGACATTTTACCTGGCCAAGGATATGATCCCCATAAAAACTGTGGAAAACGAGGGTTTCAAAAGACTGCTCAAAGTCGTTGATCCGCGTTACGAGATTCCCAGCCGCAAATATTTTTCTGCAACGGCCATTCCACGGCTGTATTACGAATGCCGCAACAAGATGGAACACAAAGTTCAAAACGTAATTTTTTTGCCACAACAGCTGACTTATGGTCTAGCTGCACTTCAGAACCCTATTTAAGTCTGACAATTCATTTCATTGATGACTGGAAGTTGTGCAGTGCATGTCTAAAAACAACATACTTACCGCAAGACCACACGGGAGAGCTCATAGGACAAGGCCTTGGAGGTGCTTGAATGTTGGGGACTGAAAAAAGCGAACATGACATGGTGAGAGCCTTTAATTAGTTAATATTTTTTTATTTAAACATTTTTATTTAACCTTTTTAAAATAAGCTTACATTTTTTAACTTGTTTTTGCTGCATCTGTTTATTTATCTATATTTTTCATGCTAGATGCTACCTCAAAAAAATAGAAATAGAAAAAAATGCTGACATGGGTTTTGCTCAGGGTCTGTTACAGCTGTTGCCAATGTTAGATTTGTTTTTAAAACAATGTTCATTTTGTGATGAGAAGTCTTTGATTGTAATGCAAGTCCTGTTGAATGTTCTTACTTTGCACAATTGCACTTCCATTAAATATACACTTGATTAAAATATGCTCGAAAACGTACTTTGACATAGTCTGTCATTTTTTTTCCCTTTTATGTTTTGTTACCTTGTAGGGCTATGTTTTTTTAAATGGGGATATAATTTTTCCTGTGTTGCGGTAATTTGCAAAATAGTCTTAAAAAGCAACATGAAATAGAATCGTGATAAAATCGTGAATCGTGATTTTTCCTGAAAAAATCGTGATATGATATTTTTTCCATATCGCCCACCCCTATACAGATATATTGTGAAGTTAGCACTCATGTTCATCATAGACAGTAGTATCATAAAGTAACATGACTTAAAAGTGATTCTTGAATTTGCTGCTCTTCCTTGACTCATGGATGTGCACACAGGAACACGGAATGATTGAAAATCAGCTTCATTACATCCAAGATGACAGCTGCCTAGGAACTTTGGATGTTCTGTGTATTAGTGAATTCACCTTACTTAAAGAACTACAAAGATTTACAGTACCCCTTCTGTTACTCACTCGACATTGTGGTGAATGAAGTGACACAAGGGATCTTCCTTTGGAGCCTCGCATAACTCAGAAATTGAGAAAAGGCCAATGAGAAATTTACAGATAGAATTTGAATGTCCCGCCCCGGACATACGTGTATAAAGGGAAGCGAGCATGCGTCTGTCAGTCAGATTTTTTCTTCGGAGCCGAGCGGTTGTGCAACAGCAAGCTGAAGTTCACCACTGTTCCACTCACCTCTGTTGGCAAGAAGCACTGGTGTTGGATCTTACGGCATGTTTCCAGCAGCATTCTCTCTCTCTACATGCTGTGCAGTCCACGCCCCTGGGCGCTTCGACAGTGCTTTCACTGCCTGAAAGAGTGTTTTCCCCTCCTTAAAAGAGTTAGAATTTCTCTAAAAGAGTTTGAGTTTTCACTCATTAAAGAGCAATACACAGACAGGCGTTGAACGTCCTTTTCAGGATGCATCTTTTTAAAGATGCCCTTCCACCTCTGTGTAGTTTCCTGGATCAAATCAAATCAAATCAAATCACTTTATTGTCACACTACCATGTACACAAGTGCAACAGTAGGTGAAATTCTTGTGTGCAGTTCCGAGCAACATAGCAGTCGTGACAGTGACGAGACATATACCAATTACAATAAACAACATACTTACACAAAACAATTTACATATCAAATGTACACATACTTACACAAAACAATTTACAAATCAGATGTACACATACTTACACAACACAATAATTATATACAATGCAGAATATAGAACAGAATATACAATACAATAAGTGGGAGTATATGAAATATATATGTGTATATATATATATATATAGCAGTTGTATTGAGGAGAATATGTTGACAGTCCAGTGTGAGATTATAGCTGAATAAAGTGCAGTGCTAATTATTGATCCTGATAGATCAAGAGTTCAACAGTCTGATTGCTTGGGGAAAAAGCTATCATGTAGTCGGCTGGTGCGGGTCCTGATGCTGCGATACCGCCTGCCTGATGGTAGCAGTGAGAACAGCCCATGACTTGGGTGACTGGAGTCTCTGATGATCCTCCGAGCTTTTTTCACACACCGCCTGGTGTATATGTCCTGGAGGGAGGGAAGCTCACCTCCGATGATGTTCCTGGCAGTTCGCACCACCCTTTGCAGGGCTTTGCAGTTGTGCTGCGGTGCTATTGCCATACCAGGCGGTGATGCAGCCAGTCAGGATGCTCTCTACAGTGCTGGTGTAGAACCGTGTGAGGATGTGGTGGTTCATTCCAAACTTCCTCAGCCGCCTCAGGAAGAAGAGGCGCTGGTGAGCCTTCTTCACAATGGCCTCAGTGTGGACGGACCATGTGAGTTCCTCAGTAATGTGGACACCGAGGAACTTGAAGCTGCTGACTCTCTCCACCGGTGCTCCATTGATGGTGATGGGGCTGTGTTCTCCGTCTTTCTTCCTGAAGTCCACAACAAGCTCCTTGGTTTTACTGACGTTGAGGGAGAGGTTGTGCTCCTGACACCAGCGTGTCAGAGTGTGCACCTCCTCTCTGTAGGCTCTTTCATCATTGTCAGTGATCAGACCTACCACCGTCGTATCGTCAGCAAACTTAATGATGGCATTGGAGCTATGTGTTGCCACACAGTCATGTGTGTACAGGGAATACAGGAGTGGGCTGAGAACACAGCCCTGCGGGCTCCAGTGTTGAGGGTCAGTGATGAGGAGGTGTTGCTGCCCATTCTAACCACCTGACGTCTGCCTGACAGGAAATCCAGGATCCAGCTGCACAGCGAGCTGTTTAAGCCCAGAGCCCGGAGTTTCTCATCAAGCTTGGAGGGCACTATGGTGTTGAATGCTGAGCTGTAGTCTACAAACAGCATTCTCACATATGTGTTCCTTTTTTCCAGGTGGGAGAGAGCAGTGTGTATTGTAGATGCAATGGCATCATCAGTGGAGCGGTTGTTGCGGTAGGCAAACTGCAATGGGTCCAAAGAGGGGGCAGAACAGAGCAGATGTGATCTCTGATTAACCTCTCGAAGCATTTGCTGATGATGGGGGTCAGAGCAACAGGACGCCAGTCATTTAAGCATGTGATTATAGCTTGCTTCGGTACAGGCACAATGGTTGATGTTTTGAAGCATGTGGGGACTACAGACAGGGAGAGGGACAGATTGAAAATGTCCGTAAAAACACCAGCCAGTTGATTCGCGCGACGCTCTGATGACGCGGCCCGAATGCCGTCTGGACCCACGGCTTTACGGATGTTCACCCGTCGGAATGATCGGGTTACATCCACAACAGAGACGGAGAGTGAATCAACCTCTGTAGCGTCAGTCGCGAGTGCACTCTCCGCGAGGGCGGTGTTACTGTCCTCAAAACGAGCATAAAATGTATTAAGTTCGGTCCGGGAGAGATGCAGCGGTGTTCATGGCGGAGACTTTATTCCGCTTGTAGTCCGTGATTGTGTTAATTCCCTGCCACATACTTCTGGAGTCAGTGGTGTTGAACTGACTTTCAAGTTTGTGCCTGTACTGGCGCTTAGCTGCACTGGTAGTGTTACGGAGGGCATAACTGGCTTGTTTACGCTCCTCCGTGTTAGGAGAATTAAAGCGGAGGTCCGCGCAGTGAGTGCCGCCGAACATCGCCGTTAACCCATGGTTTCTGGTTGGGGTATATCCGTATAGTTTTGGTCGGAACAACGCCCTCTACGCACTTCCTGATGAAACACGCTACGCTGTCAGCGTAAACCTCGATGTCGTCATCAGAGGCGGACCGAACATCTCCCAGTCCGCGTGATCAAAACAGTCTTGTAGCACAGAGTCTGATTGGTCCGACCAGCACTGGATCGCTCTGAGGGTGGGTGCTTCCTGTTTCAGTTTCTGCCTGTAAGCGGGCAGAAGCAGAACGGAAGAATGGTCCGATTTGCCAAATGGGGGCGGGGAGGGATTTGTAGCCTTCCGGAAGGGAGAGTAACAATGATCCAAAACCCGGTCCCTCGTGTGTTGAACTTTATGTGTTGGTGGTATTTTGGGGCGATTGCTTTGAAGTTGGCTTTGTTAAAGTCCCCGGCAACAATGAACGCAGCCTCAGGGTGCTGCGGTTTCCTGCTCACTTATACACCCATACAGTTCCCTGAGTGCCCGGTCTGTGTCGGCTTGCGGGGGATGTACACAGCTGTGATGATAACCGCTGTGAATTCCCTCGGCAGCCAGAATGGTCAACACAGAAGCATGAGATATTCCAGATCAGGAGAGCAAAAAGACTTGATGAAATGTACGTTCCTCTAATCACACCATGATTTGTTGATCATAAAACATACACCACCACCTCTGCTTTTACCAGAGAGGTCTTTCGCTCTGTCCGCTCGGTGCACGGAAAAGCCCGTGATTTCGATGGCCGAGTCTGGAATCTCCGTAGACAGCCAGGTTTCTGTAAGGCACATAACGCAGCAGTCCCTCGCTCTCGTTGGAAAGAGATCCGCGCTCTCAGCTCGCAGGAGTTTGTTGTCCAGAGACTGAACATTTGCCAGTAGTATACTGGGTAGCGGGGTCGATTTGCACGACGCCTTACTCTGATGAGAACGCCAGCTCGTTTTCCTCTTTTCCTTCTGCGCTTCAGCGCCGAGCAGCACAGACAAAGGGCTCCGCCGGCGTGTTTGTAAACAGCGGGTCGGCATTAAGGAATTTGAAGTCCGGTTTTCGATGTGTGATTGTAGAACTAATGTCCAAAAGCGTTTGTCTGTCGTAAACAATAAGGCAGACAACATCCAAGACAAAAAAACAAAGAACTGTAAACAAAACAAACAATAAACCGCAGTGTTGTAACGGAGCTCGCAACGCAGCAGCCATACTCGGCGCCATCTTGAGTCCAGTATCTCGGTCGGTATCTCGGCAAGACCGATGGCCACAGATGCTGCCTCGTGTGCCTGGGCAGCGATCACACAGAGGCGGCTTTTGTGGATGGTTCATGCACTCAAGGAAAAAGTTCCAGGACCTCTTCCTCAGTCTCTAACCCGCCCCCTGCTGGGTGCGCGGAGCAAGGTAAGTGCTTTGAGTCTTTTCTCATCACCCAAACCTCGGTACACTCTTCTGCCTCCCGACGCGCTATTACCTGCTCTCCCCTGCCGCGAAGCCCAACACGGTACATCAAAAGTGATCGTCCCTCTAGCGCCCCTCGTGTGGAGTCTGGACACATGGCTTTTGCTATCCAACCCATTGCGTTGTTTGGCCAGGACCATCCGACTCGGCTACGCGATTCAATTCACCCAGCTCCCACCTCGTTTCAGCGGTAATCGCTCCACCTCCGTACGTGGTGAAAAAGCCAGTGCTTTACGGGCAGAGATCACGATCTATCGCTTTTCAAGGATGCAATAGAGCCCGTCCCTCCACACGAGATAATGAAGGGTTTCTATAGCCCTTACTTCATTGTACCCAAGAAAGGAAGTGGGTTGCGACCAATCTTGGACTTGAGAGTTCTCAACCGGGCCTTACACAAACTCCCTTTCAAAATGCTCACGCAGAGACAGATTCTAACCTGTGTTCGGCAGCTAGATTGGTTCGTGGCATTAGACCTGAATGACATGTACTTCCACGTCACCATCTTGCCTTGACATCGACCCTTTCTACACCAAACTTTCTACAGGTGTATCAGTACAAGGTCCTCCTCTTCGGCCTGTCCCTGTCCCCTCGCGTCTTCACCAAGGTCGCAGAGGCAGCGATGGGAAGTGGGCAAGTACTTCATCAGGCATGACCTACCACCGCGCCATTCCCAAGTGCCATATTTCACCTCCCCCTAGTCTGGGCAGGATGTGGCCTCCGCAGGGTCTTTTCCCCCTAAAAGAATAGGATCGGGAAAACCGCCTTCCCCGATGCATTTCATAGCATTCATAGCATTAAGCTTAACCCTATGCGAGAGACATAGAGAGAGAAAAGGCTGCGGCTGCTGGGCTTGCTCCCATGCTAGTCATGTAACACTTGTTCCCCCTCAGGGCTGCTGGGAACCTAAGGTCTGTATATGACACCTTTTCTGGGGGCGTTGGGGAGGGTTACATGCTGCTGATGCAGTTGCTTCTAGCACGCTGCAATTACTCATTGGCTTTTCTCAAGTTCAGAGGTACAAGGAAGACCTCTTGTGTCACTTCATTCGACACAATGTCTCGTTCCCTCCCTCAGGGAACGGAGGTTACAACAGTAACCGTGACGTTTTCCTTGAATTTGGAATGAGCCATAACAGCATGAATAGGATTATATATAACCTTTATATGACATGTTAATTCAAAAATATTTTCATTATTTGGCTTCATGAAATCGCAGGGCAGCATATTTGTTCCTTTTCTCTGTTTGTGTGTGTGTGTGTGTGTGTGTTGGAGATAGGTGTGACCAACAAAACATGGCATCATCTTAACTGAATGGAGTAAGACCCCTTACGATAAGCACTGTGCATCATGACATGCATATACTGTATAATAGATCTTAATTCCCTGATAGGGGTACTCCTGGGCATGCAACACGGTGAATGAATCAGCATTGTGAACCTTAAATGAAGTTACCCACCATGGCACAGCCGTCACGCTGTGAAACACGTGATCGCCTACAATGCACTATGAGTACCGAATGCTCTATTGGAATGAAATATTACTGCTTGAATGTGATATTGATGCAGATGAGAGTTGTGATAAACAGACTGACAGCAAAAAGCCAAAGACCCTTAAACCATCCTATTAATGCAAATTGATTAATATGATAGAAAACTTTGCGTATTTCTGATGGGGAGCAGCTGCTGCCTTGATGCGATGCTTTTGCTGGACTTGTCGAGGAGTGCGCTCCTTCTGGCACCAGGTTGTGCATTCCGGTTGCGGTAGGTGCAGTGGCTCGACTGAGAGAGGTCTCCTACGTGATGCGGGGAAGAAAGTTGAGATGGAGTGGCGGCATCATCGTGGAGGGAATGCGTGCTTCACAAGATGTTATGTGAGCTGGTTCACCTGTGGCCTGGTGAGATTGAGATTGACAGAGATGCCTGGTACACATTTTTGTTGTCATTCCAAAATGGCAGCGATCCCACTGAGACTCCGGAAAATGCAGACTTGCGCTGCTGTGATGAGCTGCTGATCCTGGATGTAAGGTAAGGAGCAGTGACTTCATCCAATTTAGCTTGTCGGGGAGGAAGGCTGACTCGATGTCGGACATAGTAAGTTGTAGAAAAAATTGCCACATTGACACCTGAAGGCAGCAGAGTGTTGAGATATTGGCAGGCCTTTAAATTGACAGGTGAACAGTGATTAAAGGAAATTATGAATGAAACGATGATGTGTACCACACAAGTCTCCCTGACAGAACTACCACATACGCTTCCATTTCCATGTTTAAATTACATTTTGAATTCCAGATTTTTAATGTGGACTTTTAAACCCCACTGTATATATACATTTTAAAGTAAAATCCTGAAAAAACAATCTAAACAAAAAGAGTTCAGATCCATGATACACATTTGTTTATAGGAAGCACCAATAAGTTGGGTTGAGAGTTGAAGAAAAATAATTGATTTGTAAAAACTGTATACATATGGAGAATGCTAATGTCAAGGAGATCACCACTGGGTTCTGGAGGAGGAATGGGGTGTCAGGAGCAGTCCTGTACTTAGAGTTGAAAGGTTACTATAGTCTAGGGTTGTGCCGATGGACGATATCATCATCCATCGTGATGGCTGACCAACATCACGATGTAGAGCCACCATCGTGATGCCACGCCCCCTTTTGCGAGTCTTGCTAGTGTGACTCACTAATCCTAGTCTCTTCTATAGTTAGCCTAAAAACTTTGCAGGGATTGCTCTGTAAATTAAATTGAGAATATAGCTAATACATATATGCTATTTTAAATACTGTAGTTTATGCCAGAGACGTGACGCGTTAGTCTGTGAAAATACCGTGTCAGGCAGGCTACACAAATATTGATCTTGACATTGTTAGCTTCTTGTCTTTTTTTTACATGTCTTACACTGTACATTTAGATTAAAATATTTTATTTTTTAGCCTTTATTAATTAATTATTAGTAGTTGAAGTGTCAGAAAATCTTGCTCATTGTCACATAGCTCTTGTATACACTGAAGCGGCAGTTTAAGATAAACCCAGACCAGCGAACGTCAAATAACTTTTGTCTGGTTAATACTTTTAAAGAAAAATTTCCTTGGCCATAAATCCATAATGTCAAATCAAATGAAAGAAACAAGGTGAATATGAATAACACACATTTATTAAAACATAGAAGAACAACAAATAAAGAACAAGAAAACGGGAACAACAGACCGAAACTCGGCATTAACATTTCACTTATAATTAGCAGCACAATTAACTTCAGCACAGGCTACAAAATAAATTATGTTATTGAAATATTGTAAAGTGGTCATATGAACTACACAAATGAACGTTTAAAAAATAATATGCAAAATCGAATAGCTCCGCAACGGATGGCGAAAAATGCGTAAAGAAGTCTAATATCTTTCACCATAGACCATGTTTAAATTTCGATGTTTCTGGCCAGAAATACCAACATATTCACTTTATCTGGTTTTAATAAGCTGCGGATTGGAGTAACTACACTACCCGCTGTGCTGAAGACCCGCTCTGATGGAGTACTGGTAGCATATGCACAGATATTTCCATGCTAATCTTGCAATGAACGGAAACATTTTGTCGTCCTCTTTCCCATCAATGGCCATTTCCTGCAGGTACATGGTCATTTCTGCCTCGACCTTTTGCTCATCAGTGAGCGTGGCTGTGGCTGCTCTCTTCGCAAGAAGGCTGCCCAAAGATGACTTTTTTTCTTAGAGCAATATATTAAAAAGCCCGGATGAGTAGGCTACTAATTAGTTGGGCTAGTAAAATAACGAAATTATAGTTTTTCAGTAGAAAAAAATATCTATGTAAAGAGATATATTAAAATAAAAAGTGCTTAAAAGTGCACAACTCTTCTTAAGTGGAAGAAATATTTTTCCCCTTACATGCAACCTATTGGAAAGCGCGGATGAGTCAGTTGGGATAGTAAAATAACGAAATTATAGTTTTTAAGTGGAAAATAGTATTTATGTAAAGAGATATATTAAAATAAAAAGTGCACAACTCTTCTTAAGTGAAAGCTAAAAAAAATTGCTTCACGTGTCGTGCAACCTACTGATAAAGCGCCGACGAGTCATTAGTTGGGTTAGTAAAGTAACGAAATTATAATTTGTCATATCATTTTTGAAAATTATATGAAATTATATAACACCCCCGATGTTTTAATGTCAACATCGTCAACTGCCAATTTAGGGGACATCGCCCAACCCTACTATAGTCCTAACCACACTGAACAGCTCCCCTGCTCTGTCATAGAGAAGGAATTGTGCAGGTAATGGTTTTAACTGTGGTAAACTCGTATGTTTACCATACTGTGGTAAACCAGTATGGCTGGTTCTGACAAAGGAATGTCAGGGAAACATTTCCGGAACATTGCAAAAGTACAGTCAAAGCACATCTTGTCGCTTATGCTTCCTACACACTATATAACAAAGACGTCGCATCATGGTACTGTTCATATTACATAACTGTCTGTCTTGTCATGGAAGTCGTAGCGTTTTCAAATTACATGAGGAATCGGCGAGAGGGGTGAACACATTACAAAACATATCACTATTGACAAATCCCAGACAACTCTGTCTAGACTCCAACCAACGTTTCACAACAGAGTACACGCGAGTAGTGATACGAGATATGAAATCAAATGCATGAGCATATGTTATGCATTTCAGAATATTATGTTTTTAATCACATCAACTATTTTATTGGTTACAATATGAAAAAGTACCTTCTACTGAAAAATCTACCTATTTTCTTACCTGACTGTCCAAGAGAATTTGCAATTTCTCTCCAACTAGATATCTCGCTGACATCGGCGACACGTCGGCGCTTCTCTCAGATTGCGTCTTTGATAATCCATACATTGCGATCATCACTCACAGGTGCGAGCTCCGATTTGCCTATGATTTCGGGCTTTTGTCGACGATCTCCACAAAACTGTCGGGCTTAAAATCGTGTAGTGTAAACTCGGAATTAGTTTCATTGTGAGAGTTGTAGCCTAGAACTAAAAAACTAAAGGGATTTTTTAGCTACTGCCTGGCTACTCACATGGGAGTTTGTGTATATGTGCATGTGAGATATATATATAAATTAGAGGAAATTCCAAACAGATCTCACACTCATGTTTTTTTTTATAGAGACTGCAGTCAGATTTCTCTGCCTATTTAGCTTTATATACAGTATACGCTTATACATATGATATATACACCTGCATGTGTGAGTGTGTAAGGATGAGCAGGAAGGCAGACGAGGGGCAAGGATCCAAACGCAGGGTTTTTATTGAATTAATAAGACAACCAAAACAGGAACAAACAAAACATCCACAATGGGAAAAAATAGAAACAAAACACGGAAGACATTAAATGGAACAAAACACAAGAGGCATAAACAGGGTTCACGAGCAAGCATCCATAAACATCAACGATAGACAAGGGAATGGAGAACAAACAGGGTATATATACACTGGATACAAGATGATGACAAACTACAATCAGGTGAGCACAATGACACAAGGCTGGCAGTGATGAGTGCTGGGGATCATGGGAAATGTAGTTTTAACACGAAGACAGTGAAACACGGGGCGGACAAGGAAAACGCGAAATGGAATGTGAACAGAGACGGGTGAAACAGAAAACACGGGACAGACGACAAGGGATCATAACATAGGCCCCCCTCAAAAGGACCGGATTACAGACGGTCCTAGAGGGGAAAAGACCCACAAAAACAACAACAAGAAAAAAATGACCAAGGAGTGAGGGGGTAGACCCGGGGGGAAAACAGACAGATGAAGGGGGGCACAAGGGACACAGAGACAGACCAATGAGATACAAGGGACAATTAGACAGACCAAAGGGACGCAAGACAGGCAATCCAAGGGAGCACAGAGAGCAGACAGGCAGTCCAAGGGGGCAACGCGGGGCAGATAGACAGTCCAGGGGGCAACGAGGGGCAGACAGGAAGTCCAAGGGGGCACAAAGGGCAAGGACTGGTTCAGGTGGTCTGGGAGCTGGCCACCGGGCAAGGACTGGTTTGGGGGACCTGGGAGGAGGCCACTGGACAGGGACTGGGTCAGGGGGCCTGGGAAGAGGCCACAGGACAGGGACTGGGTCAGGAGGCCTGGGGGGAGGCCACAGGACGGGAACAGGGTCAGGAGGCCTGGGAGGAGGCCACAGGACAGGGACTGGGTCAGGGGGCCTGGGAAGAGGCCACAGGACTGGGACTGGGTCAGGGGGTCTGGGAAGAGGCCACAGGACTGGGACTGGGTCAGGGGGTCTGGGAAGAGGCCACAGGACTGGGACTGGGTCAGGAGGTCTGGGAAGAGGCCACAGGACGGGAACAGGGTCAGAAGGCCTGGGGGGAGGCCACAGGACAGGGACCGGGTCAGGAGGCCTGGGAGGAGGCCACAGGACAGAGGCCGGCTTTGGTGGCCTGGGAGATGGCCGTGGGCCAAGGGCCGGTTCAGGGGACCTGGGAGGTGGCCACAGGACAGAGGCCGGTTTAGGTGGCCTAGGAGATGGCTTAGAAGGCCCAGAAGGCGGAGCTGAGGGAGGCTCAGTAGGTGGAGCTGAATGAGGCTCAGGAGGCGGAGCCGAGGTAGGCGGTGCCGTAGGAGGCTTGGGGAGAAGGGCCTTGGAAGGCTCGAGAGGCTCTGGAGGCGGAGCCCTGAGGGCTTGAGAGGCTTGAGGGGGGAAGCCCTGGAAGGCTCGAGAGGCTTGAGGGGCGGAGCCCTGGGAGGCTCGGGAGGAGGAGTTCTGGAAAGCTCGGGAGGCGGAGCTCTGGAAAGCTCGGGAGGCGGAGCTCTGGAAAGCTCGGGAGGCTCGGAAGGCGGAGCTCTGGAAAGCTCGGGAGGCGGAGCTCTGGAAAGCTTGGGAGGCGGAGCTCTGGAAAGCTCGGGAAGTGTTGGGTCTTGGACGGTAGAGGCCACAGGCGCTGGCTCTGGGATGTAGAGGCCACAGGCGCTGGCTCTGGGACGGTAGAGGCCACAGGCGCTGGCTCTGGGACGGTAGAGGCCACAGGCGCTGGCTCTGGGACGGTAGAGGCTACAGGCGCTGGCTCTGGGACGGTAGAGGCTACAGGCGCTGGCTCGCTGACCGTGGCAGGCGTGGGCCCTGGCTCGCTGACCGTGGCAGGCGTGGGTTGGGAGGTGGAAGCCTTCCTTCTCTTCCTCCTTCGGGCGGACGAAGTTGGCAGCGCTGGCACGATGGTCCGGGTAGGTAGGGGCTCAGGTTCGACGGCCGGAATTATGAGGGGTGGTTCCTCGGGCGCGAGTTTCCTCAGCACGAGACTCACGTACTCCCTCCACGGGTGGTCTCCGGGTTTCGGCGCCTCTCTCCGCCGGGATGACGGTAACCCGACCCAGTAGATGGTCCTCAGGGCGTCGTCGTTGAACCCGGTGTGGATAGCGACCGTGGAGAAGAGTCGTGAGTACTCGCGGAGGGGAAGATTTGCCTGGGCCAGTTCAAGGAAAACCGCTGCTAGATCCATAGGTGGGTCTATCGTTCTGTAACAATGAGCAGGAAGGCAGATGAGGGGCAAGGATCCAAACGCAGGGTTTTTATTGAATTAATAAGACAACCAAAACAGGAACAAACAAAACATCCACGATGGGAAAAAATAGAAACAAAACACGGAAGACATTAAATGGAACAAAACACGAGAGGCATAAACAGGGTTCACGAGCAAGCATCCATAAACATCAACGATAGACAAGGGAATGGAGAACAAACAGGGTATATATACACTGGATACAAGATGATGACAAACTACAATCAGGTGAGCACAATGACACAAGGCTGGCAGTGATGAGTGCTGGGGATCATGGGAAATGTAGTTTTAACACGAAGACAGTGAAACACGGGGCGGACAACAAGGAAAACGTGACATGGAATGTGAACAGAGACGGGTGAAACAGAAAACACAGGACAGACAACAAGGGATCATAACAGTGTCAGTGTGTATATCTCGGAATTTGGAGAGAGCACATGGTATCCTGATTCTGAGTAATCTGAGTTGATTGGAGTTGCTTGCTGTTTTCTTGATTTTTCTAGGCTGCCTTTGGTCCTTGTGGGGAAGTGTGGTAGCCTGAATTAGTATGTATGTAAACGTTTGTTTGTGCATGTTATGTGTATGTGTGTGACTTACAATTCCATTACTTATATTTATCATAACAAAGGTGATCTCTGACAGGGCAAAACAACAAAGCAGGATTGTTTTTCTGTCTTTATCTTCATCACACTGTTTTTACCTCTCTCTTTTTTTCAACCCTCAATCTGTTTTTACAGTTTCCTCTAACTCACTCTCTCCTGAACTGTCCCCCCTTTTCGCCTATCCATGAATTTTTCTCCCTTCATTATACCGTCTATTCTTCTACCCATACTTCCTTTTTCCTAATTTTTCCTAATTGGCTCTAGCCCTCATTCGTTGGGAGGTTCTGGGTTTTTCTCTCTGTCTCTGATGGGCTGAGGGAGGCAGCTCACTCCAGTCACTCATGTTCACAGATTACATTCACTAATGGAATTTAATTATTCAGCATATCCTGGTGGCGATTTGGCCCGAATAAGAATGACAGAATCTGGGATGGAGAGGTAGTAGAGATATGAATTAGGGGTAACGTACGGAGGAGGGAAGGGAGAGTTGATGACAGAGGGAAAGTAAGGAATTTGTTTCATCTTCTGAGTTTCTGAGAAAACACGAGACGCAACCGACTCAACGCGGAGGTTGTAAAACCTCGTGAAGGTGTTGGGTGTTGCCCAACCTGCGGCTTTACAGATGTCTGCTAGGGAGGTGCCCTTGCCAGTGCCCACGAGGACGCAACACCCCTTGTTGAGTGAGCTCGGACCCGCAAGGGTAGGGGCACGGCCTGGGTGTGATAAGCCAGTGTGATGGCGTCGACAACCCAGTGGGCGAGCCTCTGTTTGGAGACGGCATTCCCTTTCTGCCGTCCCCCAAAGCAGACAAAGTGCTGCTCAGAGCGTCTGGTGCTCTGTGTGCGATCCAGGTAAATGCGCAGAGCGCGCACTGGACACAGCAACGAAAGGGCTGGGTCTGCCTCCTCCCGGGGCAGTGCTTGCAGGTTCACTACCTGATCTCGGAATGGTGTGGTAGGAACCTTGGGCACATAGCCCGGTCGCGGTCTTAGGATCACAGATGTATCTGCCGGACCGAACTCCAGGCAAGTGTCACTGACAGAGAACGCTTGCAGGACCCTCTTGATGGAGGCGAGCGCGATCAGCAGGGCCGTCTTAAGAGAGAGGGCCCTGAGTCCAATTGATTCAAGCGGCTCGAAGGGAGGTCTCTGGAGTCCTGCCAAGACTACCGAGAGATCCCAGGAGGGAACTAGGCCTGGCCGGGAGGGATTCAACCTCCGGGCGCCTCTCAGGAACCTGAGGATCAGGTCGTGCTTGCCCAAAGACTTGCCGTCTACAGGATCGTGGTGGGCGGCAATGGCGCAACATACACCTTGAGGGTGGACGGGGACAGCCTCCTGTCCAGCCTCTCCTGTAGGAACAGGAGCACTGACTTGATAGCGCATCTCTGCGGGTCTTCAGTTCGGAAAGAACACCAATCTGCGAACAAGCGCCACTTTAGGGCGTGAAGGTGCCTGGTAGAAGGGGCTCTGGCTTGGTTGATTGTATTCACAACGGTCGCCGGTAAGCCGGCTAGCTCTTCCGCGTCCCGTCCAGGGACCAGACGTGGAGGTTCCAGAGATCTGGGCGCGGTGCCAGAGCGTGCCCCGTCCCTGAGAGAGGAGGTCCTTTCTCAGGGGAATTCGCCAGGGAGGAGCTGTCGCGAGAAGCCTGAGTTCCGAGAACCAAGTCCGAGTGGGCCAGTAGGGGGCCACTAACGTGACTTGCTCCTGGTCCTCCCTGACCTTGCACAGCACCGGTGCAAGAAGGCTCACTGGGGGAAATGCGTACTTGCGCAGCCCCGAGGGCCAGCTGTGTGCCAGCGCGTCTGTCCCGAGGGGAGCCTCTGTTAGGGCGTACCAGAGCGGGCAGTGGGAGGTTTCCTGGGAGGCAAACAGGTCTACCTGGGCCTTGCCGAACCATTCCCAAATCAGCTAGACTGACTGGGGGTGAAGCCTCCACTCCCCGCCGGGCAGGTGTTGTCGTGATAGCGCGTCCGCTACGACGTTGAGCTTGCCGGGGATGTGAGTGGCACGCAGCGACTTGAGGCTCCATAGGAGGAGACGGCGGGCGAGTTGTGACATGTGGTGGGAGCGTACGCCGCCTTGGCGATTTATGTACACCCCCACTGTGTGCTGTCCGATCTCACAAGGGCATGTTTGTCCTGAACTAACGGGAGGAACTTCCTGAGAGAAAGAAGGACGGTCAACAACTCCAGGCAATTGATGTGCCAACGCAGCGGGGCCCCTTTCCAACGGCCCGCTGCTGCGTGCCCGCTGCACACGGCACCCCACCCGGACCGGGAGGCGTCGGTTGTGACCAGGACGCGTCGGGACACCTGCTGCAGGGGCACTCCTGCCCATAGAAAGCAGAGGTCTGTCCAGGGTCGGAGTGTTTTGAGGCAGGCGGGGGTGATCCTTACCCGATGCGTGCCGTGGTGCCATGCTTGTATCGGGACTCGAGTCTGGAGCCAGTGCTGGAGTGGTCTCACATGCATCAACCCCAGCGGCACGACCGCCGCGGAGGACGCCATATGCCCCAGGAGCCTCTGGAAAAGTTTTAGAGGGACCACTGTGCCTGGCTTGAAGAAAGCGAGGCAGTCCAGCACCGACTGAGCACACTCGCTCGTGAGACGTGCTGTCATTGAGACTGAGTCTAACTCCAACCCGAGTAAAGAGATGCTCTGAACCGGAGTGAGCTTGCTCTTTTCCCAGTTGACCTGAAGCCCCAAGCGGCTGAGGTGCCGGAGCACCTGGTCTCTGTGTGTGCATAGTAACTCTTGAGAGTGTGCTAGGATGAGCCAGTCATCGAGGTAGTTGAGAAATGCGGATGCCGGCTACTCGTAGCGGGGCAAGGGCCGCCTCTGCGACTTTCGTAAAGACGCCAGGGGACAGAGACAGGCCGAAGGGGAGGACTTTGTACTGGAACGCCTGGCCGTCGAACGCGAACTGTAAGAAGGGTCGGTGTCGTGGCAGAATTGAGACGTGGAAGTACGCATCCTTCAGGTCTACCACTGCGAACCAATCTAGATGCTGAACGCCAGCCAGAATATTTCTCTGCGTGAGCATTTTGAACGGGAGTTTTAACAAGGCCCGATTGAAAACTCGCAAGTCCAGGATTGGTCGTAAGCTGCCGCCTTTCTTGGGTACAATGAAGTAAGGGCTGTAGAAACCCTTCCTCATTTCGGTTGGAGGGACGGGCTCTACCGCGCCCTTGGCTAAGAGGGTCGTGATTTCCGTGGACGCCCCTGAAGGGGGGCACGAGTCGGGCAAACTGAATTGCGTAACTGAGTCGAATGGTCCGGTGCAGCCAGCGTGATGCGTTGGGAAGCGAAAGCCACGCTTTTTTTTTTTTCAGGAGGAGGTCTGATGCTGGCGTCCTCTGGACTCGTCTGAACCGGCCGGCCGGGGGACAGTCGTGGGCAGGCGGAAGGCGGGATTGCCGCGTCCGGTGTACCGGGACTGTCGTAATCTGAAAGCAGATTGCCGTGAGAACGGCATTTGCGGGCCAGGTGACCCAGAGGCAAAGGAAATAGCTCTATTATTGAGAATGTGGAAAATGTAAAAACAAAGGATTCTCCTCCCGGCCCTCCACCGGGGAACGTAGAGGTCTTACCACCTCCGGAGCTAACGTCTCGGTCTCTGGGTCGGTCGTCTCAGGAGTGCCTGGGAGCCTCCCGGGTCCTCGAGGGTGTCCGTGAGACGAGGAAAGACGAGAAAGCGTGCTTTGTCTACCTCCTGTACTACGACCAGATCCAGTCCATTTGTTATGTTTCTGGACCACGAGGGTGGACATCGCCTGTCCGAGTGCAGTTCCTGCAGCACGTCAAGAACAGGACTACCCAAGTGCAAATCTTGAAGTGCCTTGGCCCGGTGGACTTGCAGGGAGGGCCCATGGCATGCGGGGGGGGAGCGGTCTGGGACCGTTCTACCGCCGAGGGTAGTGAGAGCGGAGGAGCGAGGAAGCTTGGCTCGCTCAGCTCGTCGTGCACGTCCGGGAAGGAACGGGGGGGGCGCGGCTGTGGGCGGCGCACCAGCCCGTGAATCATCAAGCCCGGGGAAGCATAGCGGATCTCCGTGCGTCAGGCTCAGACTGGGCAAGCAGACCCGTAGGTGGCGGCCCAGGCGAGTTATCCGCATCCGATGCAGCGGTGATGTCGTCATCCAATGTCCGGGAGCTCCAGGGACCAGGCGGCCGGCCGTTAGGCGGACCGCGCTTATCCCGAGCACGTGAGGGGAGCAAGCAAGCGTGCAGGGGGGGGGGGTTTCGAGCGGTTTTTACCCGGCGAAACGCAGCCCGCCATTATCCCGGGATCAGCGGCTGAAGTGGCTTTCTTCCTCACAAGAAAGCAGAGATCGCAACGCTGCTGCAGCTATGTTCTCAGGCTGAAAACATAACCCATTGGAGAGCATGCTCATCCCGAGCCCGGACGGAAAACAGCAAGCGTGCCGGGAGGCGGGGGTTTCAAGGGGTTCACCCGGCGAAACGCAGCCCGTCATTGACCCCAGATCGTTTTCATCGCCACGGCGCCTGCCTCAATCCCGTGGGAAGGAGGCGAGGCGCGGGTGGGGCGGCTGAAGCGGCTCTCTCTCACTACAAGAGAAAGACTACGACCGCAATGCTGTCATGGCTATGTTTTCATACTGAAAACATAGACCATTCATAAAAAACGCTGCCTGTGTGTTTCGCAACCCAGGTACGCCAGGCAGTTTTTATGACCGTCAGAGGTGGGGAGAAATCACCGCCTCCAAAAACTACACAGGGGCGGAAAGGCATCTTCAGAAAGACGCGTCCTGAAAAGGACGTTCTACGCCGCTGTGTTTGCTCTTTTAGAGAAATTTACTCTTTTAAGGAAAATAACTCTTTTAATATACACAGTGTGTATGTGTGTCTGTGCTGTCTCAGGGGCAACAATGCACGCCGTGCAAAGTGAAGGAGAAAGCCGCTGTTGTGCGCCGTCAAGATCCAACAGCATGCAGATCGTCAGAGGAAACAGGAACGTTTTATAGTGGTGTGTAAACTCGCAGCAACTGCAGACAGACCATCGGCTCCGAAGAAATTTTCTGAATCAACTCCCGTATTTGCCCCGCTTAAATACCCGTATGTCCGGGGGCGGGGTATGCAAATACTGACTGCCAACTCCCATTGGCCCTTTTCAATAGATCAGAGGTGAATATCGGCGCTCAAGAGAGACCCCTAGTGTCGCTTCTCCGACACAACGTGGAGAGAGCGACAGAAGGGGAACTCATGTTTTTGCCTCCCGTAACACCTCTCAAATAAATGAGACCAACAAATGCTTTTAGTTCGTCGTCTGTCAGTTTGAACTTTTCAGCATTATTCCGCCCAGCTTCCATATCAGTGTACCTTCATATGTTTTGCCACATTGTGTAGCCGCCCCAAATACATAATTAGCTCCAGGCAATCTGTGGCTACTTTATAGCTCTCGATACAATGATCATAATAGCGCCTCCCATTTATCAGCTTACTTGTCAAGTGCCCTCAAATAATTTTCGATGCATCATTATATATTGAAGTTGACGCGTTATTTTTTCTTATAGCTAAATACATATATAGACAATTTTTTTTTCTTATAGCTAAATACTATATCAATTAAAAATATAGACAGTAGACCTATAGTAGCCTATGTGTTTCATACATGTCCAAGGTTTTTAAAATGCATTGAAATACATATTGGTCATATTTTTTGGTCAAGTTATTTTATCATAAGATTTGTTTTATTTAACAAAGTAAATAATAGAATATAAATAATAGAATTTGTATCTATAATCAGCTACAATAGCAGGTTCTGTGTTTGTTGATGAACTAATACATTTTCACATTAATTCGAATTTCAAATTCATGTGCTGGTGTTTATTATTAATATAACAGATTCATTTATTCGTGGACTATGATTCCAGTGATGACTGCATAGGATTGTTTCCAATTCGTGTGATCCAAACATTTGTAATAAGTCCAGAGCATTGTAAAGTCCAAACGTCAAAATGTATTGAAAAATGATAGATGTAATCATTTCCAAAATTCACAACATGTGTTTATCTAACAAAATATTCTCCCTCAATCCATGTTTGTTGGCATTTAAACTTTCAGAAACAACATTTTCACGGCGGTGAAAAACTTGCCGGACACAAAGCGAGGCACGCACCTTCCGGGGCAGTCTAGCAGCTATTATACATATTATATACACACACCTAAAGGATTATTAGGAACACCATACTAATACTGTGTTTGACCCCCTTTCGCCTTCAGAACTGCCTTAATTCTACGTGGCATTGATTCAACAAGGTGCTGAAAGCATTCTTTAGAAATGTTGGCCCATATTGATAGGATAGCATCTTGCAGTTGATGGAGATTTGTGGGATGCACATCCAGGGCACGAAGCTCCCGTTCCACCACATACCAAAGATGCTCTATTGGGTTGAGATCTGGTGACTGTGGGGCCATTGTAGTACAGTGAACTCATTGTCATGTTCAAGAAACCAATTTGAAATGATTCGAGCTTTGTGACATGGTGCATTATCCTGCTGGAAGTAGCCATCAGAGGATGGGTACATGGTGGCCATAAAGGGATGGACATGGTCAGAAACAATGCTCAGGTAGGCCGTGGCATTTAAACGATGCCCAATTTGCACTAAGGGGCCTAAAGTGTGCCAAGAAAACATCCCCCACACCATTACACCACCACCACCAGCCTGCACAGTGGTAACAAGGCATGATGGATCCATGTTCTCATTCTGTTTACGCCAAATTCTGACTCTAACATCTGAATGTCTCAATAGAAATCGAGACTCATCAGACCAGGCAACATTTTTCCAGTCTTCAACTGTCCAATTTTGGTGAGCTCTTGCAAATTGTAGCCTCTTTTTCCTATTTGTAGTGGAGATGAGTGGTACCCGGTGGGGTCTTCTGCTGTTGTAGCCCATCCGCCTCAAGGTTGTGCGTGTTGTGGCTTCACAAATGCTTTGCTGCATACCTCGGTTGTAACGAGTGGTTATTTCAGGCAAAGTTGCTCTTCTATCAGCTTGAATCAGTCGGCCCATTCTGCTCTGACCTCTAGCATCAAAAAGGCATTTTCGCCCACAGGACTGCCGCATACTGGATGTTTTTCCCTTTTCACACCATTCTTTGTAAACCCTAGAAATGGTTGTGCGTGAAAATCCCAGTAACTGAGCAGATTGTGAAATACTCAGACCGGCCCGTCTGGCACCAACAACCATGCCACGCTCAAAATTGCTTAAATCACCTTTCTTTCCCATTCTGACATTCAGTTCAGGAGATTGTCTTGACCAGGACCACACCCCTAAATGCATTGAAGCAACTGCCATGTGATTGGTTGATTAGATAATTGCATTAATGAGAAATTGAACAGGTGTTCCTAATAATCCTTTAGGTGAGTGTATATATGTTGAATAGTCAGCACTTTTATATATTACAAAAAAGGTCACCATGGCCATTCTAGTAGTTATAGAATTCCGGCAGCTCTAGTGTTAAAATAACGTAAAACAGTGATCGATGAGATTTATACAGCCTGCAAGAGGTATGAACACGACTTCCCCCTCCCTTACCTCTTCCTGACATGGAGCTGAAATAGATGGCCCTGGCACCGCCTCCCCAACCAATACTTATTTTTGCAGGACCCATCCACACATATCCCTCTTAATAACGTTGTAAATGCCGTCCAATTCGTACCCAAGATTAGTGGATGGGAGAGGGACTAATCGCAGCCTCGACACTATGCTTTCAGCCTCAACACTATGCTTTTGTCCCCAAAATTTAATAATGACAGTGCGTCAGGGATCCAGACCAATGTCTCCACCTCTATCGCAAGGCATATGAAAGAGCCTACAGAGAGGAGGTGCACACTCTGACACGCTGATGTCAGGAGCACAACCTCTCCCTCAACGTCAGTAAAACCAAGGAGCTTGTGGTGGATTTCAGGAGGAGAGACGGAGAACACAGCCCCATAACCATCAATGGAGCACCGGTAGAGAGAGTCAGCAGTTTCAAGTTCCTCGGTGTCCACATCACTGAAGAACTCACATGGTCCGTCCACACTGAGGCCATTGTGAAGAAGGCTCACCAGCGCCTCTTCTTCCTGAGACGGCTGAGGAAGTTTGGAATGAACCACCACATCCTCACACGGTTCTACACCAGCACTGTAGAGAGCATCCTGACTGGCTGCATCACTGCCTGGTACGGCAATAGCACCACCCACAACGGCAAAGCCCTGCAAAGGGTGGTGCGAACTGCCAGAAACATCATCGGAGGTGAGCTTCCGTCCCTCCAGGACATATACACTAGGCGGTGTGTGAAAAAAGCTCGGAGGATCATCAGAGACTCCAGCCACCCGAGTCATGGGCTGTTCTCACTGCTACCATCAGGCAGGCGCTATCGCAGCATCAGTACCCGCACCAGCCGACTACATGACAGCTTCTTTCCCCAAGCAGTCAGACTGTTGAACACTTGATCTATCACGATCAATAATTAGCACTGCACTTTATTCATCTATAACTTCACACTGGACTGTCAACATATTCTCCTCAATATACTACTTCATATATATATATTATATTATTATGTTTCATATACTCCTACTTATTGTATTGTGTATTGTATATTGTGTGTATTGTTTACTGTACGTTGTATATAATTATTGTGTTGTGTAAGTATGTGTACATTTGATTTGTAAATTGTTTTGTGTATGTTGTTTATTGTAATTGGTATATGTCTCGTCACTGTCATGACTGCTATGTTGCTCGGAACTGCACACAAGAATTTCACCTACTGTTGCACTTGTGTACATGGTAGTGTGACAATAAAGTGATTTGATTTGATTGATCAGTCCTGGAAATGCCCAGGTTCCCTGCAGCTCCAACAGACATGCCCAGACTTCACCAACCTGTGGGGGAGAGCAGAGAGGGTTAGGGATAACCGGCGGGTTGAATGGCCCATGGGACCGTTGAACTGGTTTTGGGGTAGGAACAGGACAAGGGGAATGAGGGCTCACTGGCCCCCAAATATGCTGCCATATGTCCTCAGCCAGATGGACCTCCTCATCCAGCGATGCCGGGTGGTGACACTGGACCAACTCTGGAGTTCCTCCTATCCCTCTTCATCTCTCTCTGTAACACAGAACAGCTGTTAGAGATAATTTCCCACAGGTGTCAATCCTTACCGTTCTTTCTCTCCTGGTATTGCTCTCCACAGATGACACTCGGCCATGGCCACATCACTGCACATTGATTACGTAATGTTGATTACCACAGATAATAATTTTGACTTGTCACTCTTTTTCTAAAAAATAAATAAATCACATGCAGTAAGGCACATATGATGGAAGTAAATGGGTGAAATACATAAAATGTTAAATACACACTTTTTCAAAAGTATAGCCACAATACTTAAATCTTTCCCCGCCAAACACGGAATTGTCCGTGTTTTATGAAAAAACGCTTCCCCGCCAAACACGGAATTTTCCGGGTTTCCGTGTTTTAGGTGTTATACGGTAAGGAAGACCCCTGCGCATGTTTTGAAAGAGTGCGCAACTCTTTGATCAAAGAAACAGACTGCGATCGTCTCAAACATGAAGAAGTGGAGTATTGAGAAGCTCAAAATATCAGACATAAATATGCCTTTTTCTCAGCTTTTTGTCTGAAATGTTGTTTTTTGACAAAAACCTCTGTTACCTCTGTTCAAGTCGCAATAAAAAAAGAACAAATATAAAAGATAAAAAGATAAAATAAAATCGGTTTTTTTGCCTAAAAGCAGAGGCCCAGATCTTTATTGTGATATATAGCATATTCATATATTCATGGAAGAAAATATTCTGTGGGCCATTAAAGTTTAGCGAAAATCGCCAAAAACCCTGGCGGTGGCTGGCAACTTTTTTTTAAAAACGCTGGCGGGGAAAGGGTTAAACATAATATGATTTTGTTACGATTTAACGCGTTAATTCAGTACGATTAATTTAATAAAAAATAACTTGTTAAAAAAAATTACGCAATGAATCGCAATGCCCCCGGACCATAATAAGGAAGATTCCTGAGAAATGCAAGCTTGTAGTACCACCTGTTTACTCCAGAGGGCAGTAAGTTAAACTTCAGCTGTATGGACAATGCACAGTTTATACAGTGAAGAAAACAACCTTCAGCAGCAACAAGACAAAGATGTGTTACGTTCTCGCGTTTAAAACACTTGATGGAGCGCAAATCCGAACTAAGAGATCTCAAGATGTGTTCTAAGTATTAAACTATATTTAACTTGACACAGTGACCTAATCATTTTATGTTTATGACGCAACGCACCCGAGAAGCTACACAAGTATGTCTGACAAAGGTGTGCATTGATGGGTCCTTAAACAAGCCCTCATAATAAATCTCCAACTGATTGACAAATTCACTTGTGAAATGGATTGCTGTGAACTGTATGCCAATGATTGACTTATGATCAATAATATGGTAGTAAACAATACATTGTATTCTAAAGCCGCTTTTTGTATTCTTATAAATGATTAACTCTTCTTCCACAAGAATGTAATGCATTCTAATTATCTGAATATTTTTTATTTTATATGTGTGTATATATATATATATATATTTAAAGATAACTATGTATAATTATTTCATAATTATATATTGAATTATTGTTATATGAGGGGCTTTCTCAGCAAATATTTGTATATGTGATTAAATGCGATTAATTAATCGGGACACCGTGTAATTAATCTGATTACAAATTTTAATCGATTGACAGCCCTAGTATTAACATGACTCTGTTGTGATGATCAGTAAACCATGTAGGCCTATATTCTGGTAATTTTACATGGTGTAAAGGATACCAAAAAGACAGTTGACATAACTTTGAGTTTTCATTTTCCTCATTGTCTTAATTTTTTGAACAAGCCATCATGTTATCCTGTCCATGATCAGATATGCAATGGAATCTGTGCGCTGTTACTGTAGCCATGTTTAGATGCACTAATTTCCATCAATCTGAATAAATTCTATCCGATTGCAGATTCTGTCACATCCATGAATGGGTTTGAATTCTCAGCTGTAATGCGTTATCATGCATAAAGAAGACTTTGTGCATGCACATTTTTTTCTAGACAATGCAACGGACAAGGATTTCATGTCATGCAGGAGAGAAAAATAACAAATAATATTTAAAAATATATTTTAATATATTTTCTACTAACTTTCCTGTAACTACAAAACATGCAGCTTTGAGAATATTTAGGCCTATTCATTGAATTGAGCCAAGATATCAGCATGACGTTTCAATCTTCTATGGGTCACTCATACTGATTCACAGATCAGAGTTTACCAAACCTGAACTTCCAATACGCAGGGTAGGACAAAACAAGGTTACATTTTCAGTCTTCCACATTCAGATGCGTTTGAATGAGATTGAAGGGAGCATGAAGTGTAGTGAGACCACCCTTAAGGCAGTGTTCTAACTGGATAGAATCTTTCCTTTTCATGAATAATATGAAGAAATGCTCAGAAATTAGAAGCATGCTCTCCCATCTCTCAGATTTTACGCACATACCTCACATTTTGTGATGTTGCTTCAACTCTCGATTTTAAACCGAAAACAATTATAATATGACCATGTTTCCCTTAGTATTAAACATAATGAGTGCCACGTGTACATAATTGTTAGCATCTCAATGTATTTTGGGCTTTCATGATCCTTTTTATTTTTTACTTAAAAATACTTTTAAGTGAATGTTGAGTAAATATTGTGTGAAATAAGTTCCTCCTTGTGTCAGTTCCAAAATCTAACCACAGCCTTGTCAACAAAATAAACATATTGATACATTTTTTAAAATGCAGTTTAATAATAATAATTTTCTGTTTTCAAATATTTGTAAATTAATTTTGAGTAAGTCTTAAGTGTTCATTTATATTCAGCAAGCTTTATTTCCCCAAATTCAATTGGATTATTTACAATAAATCAACATTATATCGGGTACCCTTTACTCTAATCTTGGTATCACTTTGGTAATTTTAAAACCCCAATCAGTCGACCTCTACTGACATAACCCATATAAGTCACCCACCCATCCATACAAGTCCCTCACAGATTCACATGCATGCGCATACACTCACACACACTTACACATTCTCTTTCACTCTTTTTCCATCCACACCCACGTATTTGTTACATTCATTCCCTCTTTCAGCCTGTTTCTCTCCCTTCCACCTCCTTTCTATCTTGCTTCCCTCTCGATTTCGCTTGCTCTCTATTTTTTGTGTACATACACGCACAGTCATTCTCTCCCTCTCTCACCAGGGGACCCTAATTAAGCTCAGCTGGTCTTTGATGTTGTCGTCTAGGCAACAGTCTCCATGACGAGGCTTGCTTTTCCATAAAAAAAGCATGCACACTTTGCTGCCATATGACATGCACCTTGCCCTTCACACATGAGTCAGACACGCATGCATACATGCATAGAACAACAGTTTAAAAGACAATGTTGCCTACATGATCAGTGCATTCACCGAAGTGTAGCAATTAGAAAAGCCAAGCAATTTCATCAGATACTAGAAAGACCTGTTGCCCTGTGCACATACACAGCCTCTGCTATGTACAGTATATTCAAGAAAATATATAGCTTCATTCATGAGTCCTCAGGATTCCTGGATAATCATTTCCAGATCTCCTGTGGGTATGTGTGTGGGTGTCTCAGTGGGGAAAACCCTGCTTGCCTTCTGCTTATCAATTAAACAAACCTTGCCAATCTAACACTTACAATTAACATTAAACACATCTAACACCGCCAACAGCACAATTAGCTTCCCGTTCCATCGTTAGTCTCTGCTGATATACTGCCTGACATGAAGTTGCAGTGGGAGAGAGAAAGAGAGAGATAGTCACGTAACTGTCACGGCACATTATGCCAGCGGAATTCTGTTTGCTTATTGCTTTATCTGTTTGGCTTTCCTGGCAGAATAAAATAACTATGAGTCTGTTCTCATTGTGGTGCTCATCAATCTGTTTCCCTCCAGTCCAGTGCCGCCTCTCAGAACACATTTTACCCATTCCATCAAGAGGACAGCAGCTCTATTTTTTAGTTGTTATAATTAGCTAATCTGAATTATTAATTTGTAATTGATGTCTTTGATTAGATGTATGATGTATGCTTAGTCTTGAGGAGTGCTTGTGCAACCTGTAATCTTTCATCTTTCAATGTCCTAATTATTATTGGCGCCATGTGACGTGTTTGCAGTGACAAGCAATTTGTCTGTCCACACTTAAAACGGAAAAAAAATAATTCTAGATTTGAGGCTATTAATCCATGTGTTTTTGTTTTGAGGTTTTCTTTGAGGCATATATAGTGCATTTCAAAACATTAAATGGACCAGAAATATTGACTTATTTTGCACTACAGTTTTTTTTTGTCCAATCAAAAGCTTTCTACAATGAGAATGTCTCAAATAATTGTACATGGCTGTGATATGCCCAATGTTTATTGGCTATTTAAAACAAAACAGATGAGATCTTGATGATGTCCCACCCAAATTTTCTATTTGTTTTTAACAGGAAATACGTCATCATCGGACAGAAAATTGCACTGATCAAGCTATATCCTGGAGTTTTGAAATACAGCTACAGTATTAGGAGTGTGATTTTGGTGTAATGAGATTTTACTTTGAATGGAGTGTGGGGGGTTTGGGGGTTGGTTGTGACAATAACTTTTTTCTCTTCATTTATATGGATGAGATTTTATTGCTTGCCGCTTTACCGTCGTGGTTAGCATCTGGTTAGGAAACTTTGATAGGTTTAAAGACCAGTTAATAAAGCAGCTTCCTTGGCTGTGATTTGTTTCCATTTTTCCTTTGTGTCATGTCAGTGTTGCAGCGAGTGATGGCTGTGTTCCCTCGAGAACTTCTTTTTAATGATTGAATGCAAATTTCCTATCCATTATGTTAAGTGTTGAGTCTAGCGAGTTATGTCCTACAAAGGTCTAAATTGAAGCTTTGCCATAGAAATCCATTTAATTTACATTGTTTAACATTTTCATTCTGATTTGTCACCTTCAGCTCTTCGTCATTGACAATGGTGCGGACGACTGGAGGATTGCAATGACCATGGAGCGAGTGCTGCTTATCACTCTGGAGCTGATCGTCTCTGCGGTTCATCCAGTGCCGGGGGACTTCAAGTTCATGTGGCGGGCACGGCTGGCCTTCTCCTATGCTCCCTCGCAGGCGGAGGCAGATCTGGACATGGTGCTGTCTGTGCCCATGTTCCTTAGACTCTACCTCATCGCCCGAGTCATGCTGCTACACAGCAAGCTCTTCACCGACGCCTCCTCTCGCAGTATAGGGGCACTCAACAAGGTCAGAGGTCAAGTCAAGGGTAATTAGGGGATCAAAGCTGAGGGTTTAGGGCAGAGGTTACTAATTAGCAGACTGCGATCCAATATTGTTTCCACCTAGAAGCATTTATCATTAATAAATAAGAAAAATTTTAAAATATAGCATATTTTTCCAAACTAAGAAACTGAACACTAAAGCAGCATATAAAAAAGGTGTGCTTCACACTTCATTAATGTACAGTAGGTACTGTAAAAAAAGGAGCAAACAATAAATGAGCGAAATGCATGCAAAGGCAGAATGCAGTAACAGCACATTTTTTTATTATTGTTTTTTAATAACCAAATTCATATCTCTTAGACTCTGATCTGTCATTTGACAGGCAGGTTTGGCTCAACAATGCTCAGATTCAGAGAAAACAGAGTGATTGTTGATGTACTTATTGTGTTTTAGCTTTGTACAATTGCTAACACTCACGTGAAAGGATACACTAGTTATGTAATATAATGCATGTGTAATTTTCATTTTATAAATTACAACAAATAGTTTTGAATTTAATTGAATTAATAATTGGAGATAACTATGTCTTAGAGGTACATAATAATATAATTTATTATTTTTTATTTGATGGAATTATATTAGGCAGCGGCTATAGCGATAACACTAAGTGTAAATAGCAACTAAAATGATCTTCTTTGCATTGTTCAAATTGTGTTAGATGCTATTTTCACACCTAATTAAATTCTAACATACAGTATAGGGGCATCATTGCTGCATGATTATTGTGCATGATTTATTTAATCCCACAGACACACTACACTAAATAAATCCTACCCCTAAACTTAACCTTCCCATACGAAAATTAACCATGGTTTTGCTACAGTAACCATAGTCTCATCATGATATTTTGTAGTAAAATCATAGTAACCACAAAATTAAACATAGTTACTATATTAACACCATACTACTGTAGTAACATTATGGTTAATTGCATTAAAACTATGGCTTACACCAAAAAATATGGTTACTACAATATCACTGTAGTAAAACCATGGTTAATTTACCTGGATCAAACCTTTCTCTCAACTTTCTGACATTCACACTGACCAAATCACTGCAAGGAAATCAACCTTTATATAAATATGTATTTATTGTTATAAGTAGTATTGGAGGAAATATTAAGAGTGGAGACAGGAAACAGAGTGGGAAAAACTGGGGAAAAGGGGAAATCGAACCCGGGTCATCCGTACGAGTAAAACACATTCACAGTGTCTTAACACACCACACCATTGAAGTGACACATGGGGTGCAGTTTGTCTTTAATTTCAGTGTTTCCACTAGACTATTTGAGTGCAAATAGCCATGCAGTGTGGCAGGTGCTATTTACACCTAGTTCAAATAATCATTGCAATAATTTTTAAGGTATTATAGCTGCCTACTATTTGCAAAGAATTTTTCTAAAATGCACATTGAATTTAATTTTTTTATTTAACCTTATAGCCAAACAATATTTTGACTACTGAAACGGTGTAAACGTTATTTTGTGACATTTGAGTGATTGACTTTTGCTGGGAAGGGCATTTATAAACTTCACCTCTTTTATTGAATGCATTGATTGTTCTTTTCCTTACCCTCTTGTTTCCTGTCTTCACCTGATTTTTCTAGAAATGCTTTCTCATCCAGACCTCATCAACTTGCCAGCTTTCCTTTTCTGTCTGGCCTCAGTGGTCACTTGTGCTCTCACATTCAATAAGCTCATCCTCTCATGAGAATACCCTTTTGTCTCCTCCCGATTCTGACTGCATGTCTGGACTGACAGGACCTGAATCTGTTCAGCTGAGAAAGGCATCATATAGTGTTGCTGAGGGCAGTAAAATTCAGTTTTATGAGGACAATCATGAGTAACTGAGACCTATGGTTTTCTGTACTGAAGGAAGTATTTTGAATTTGTTTTTAGTCTCTTGAGATAGATGAACCTGTCAGCTTTGCTGATGGTTTAAAAATGTTTAATCCATAACATAGCTTCAGTGCAAGGTCAAAAGCTTACTGTAGTCTAATTGTTTTAGCATTGTTAGGATGCAGTATCACAGCCTGGTGTCACTTGACGTGACTGATAATTTTTATGCTGTAATGGATTTTTATGATTGAGGACTGTGTGTTTTTAAGCAGTTTTATCTCTGCTCGACTTTAGATGGGTGATTGATGTTTCTGAATATTGTGTATCTCTTTTCAGCTTTGTCCTTAAGAAAAGCTGAAGAATGGCTGTCATGGCTGTCAAGTGTTTGATACTTCAAAGTTTGAGTTTTGTCCTTCCATGCCATTGAAATTACCTGAAACAACAAGAAAGAGTGCACATGTACATTAATTTGAATGGCTGATTGGAGAGGGTAATCATTTTGTCCTTTGAAAGAAGCTCTTGTTTCAAAGAGATGTAAATGCAAATAGTCTTTCCTCTCATGTACTGTTTTTCCATTAATGATCATGTGGTCAGTCTTAGTTCAGATATCTCTGCCTCCCAGTGTCTGAAATGAACACTCATCAAGCGATTGGCTTTGGCAAGTAAATAGATTAGCTTTGGCAAGTTACTCGCTAGTTGGTGGTAACTTGGTAAGGACCTGCAACATAGTACATGGTTTAAAGGTGCCATTGTGAATGAGCTTATTTTATGCACTCATGAATGTGTAACAGACTTCAAGATTTTCACAGAAACATTATTAAAAAATTATTTAGCAATAGTAGAAGTGTTCACACACTCTGTGGCCAAATGTGCGCACACTGTGGGTGTTTTCGCAAAACAATATGGGAGATCGACATAAATAAAGTGGCACAAAGCCTAATTTGCCATTTTTGTGGGAAGTAGTCATTGTGCTTAAAACATCTAAGAACCAAATCTGTTCTTAGAGCAAAGTCTAAACTACTGAATATAGATATTATTTTTATAAGAATAATGCAAAATTCAGTTTAATGACTGGTAAGGAATATTTATGGCTTGTACATTTTCTCAAGTCATTTGCCTGGCTGGACATCCCCCTTGAGAGCTGGTCTTTATGCAGATTTCCAGTAAAGAACACCAATCAGTAATTATAATGATGACTGTGATAAACAATATTGTTTTTAGTGCTGTGACAATAAAAGTATTGTAAAAATGGAAAGCTATCCACTTGGAATAATGGAACAGTGTCAGATGACTGGCTGTTGTCTTTATCTCTTCAGGTGCACTTTAACACGCGGTTTGTGATGAAGACTCTGATGACCATCTGCCCGGGTACAGTGCTGCTGGTTTTCAGTATCTCCCTGTGGATCATCGCTGCCTGGACCGTAAGAGTGTGTGAGAGGTGAGAGAGAGACAGAGAGAGAAAATAAATCATTGTGGAATTCTGTCTAGACGCTGTCAAGTGTCTTATGCTTAATGAGGACTCAGCTGAATCCCAAATAAGTGCCACTGCCTGGATGATAACACACCAGTTGAGGTGTGCAAACACTCTCTTTGCTATTCTGTGGTGAGGAGAGGAGATTTAGAACAGAAATAGGAAGAAAGAGAGAAAGAAAGGAAATGGACTGCTTGTTTTTCTTCACTTTCATTCACACCCTTGTCTCCGGGAGACCTGTCTGTCTTAATGCCGTTCCTCCCTTTTCAGAAAAATCTCAGGGAGCAATCACAACTTGTATCAACAGATTTCCCATGTTATACCTTAAAAGGTTCTCAGGATAAAATAGGCCTTCGAGCCAGCGAGTGGGTTCTTCCGACTCAACCAGACTTGTTGTCATGGTTACAAACTCTGAATGTGTGCTTTGGTGTTTGTGTGTTTGGTGGGGGGGGGGGGTGGATTTGAGTTTTGAGAATATTAAAATATTGAGGGTTCACCCAATTGGGGAGTTGAGTTTTGATGATTGTAGTGATAGAAGCAGGCTTGAGCGACACAACGTGAGTAACAGTTTGTGCATTTCAAGTGCTGCATCTGATCAGGGAAGCACCTTTATGAGATGAGCCTGCAGGGATCTGCTCTATTTTTATGCACTGCACTCAAAGTCATCATGTTAAAGGCCCTTTCCAGAGGAGGGGTCTCCCTGCAGGCTGTGCGCTGTTTTTACACAGTCCAGCACATACACAATGGGGTTTATAACCCCTTTACTTACATCCCTGTATTTGTGGATTGTATTGTGAGCTTTCAGTGCAGTTTCTTGATTTCGGTAAATGAACACATGGCTAAATAATACTGTAAGGGGGTTAAGATGGGCAAGGAGGAGACGAGAACCGGCTTGTCAATATAAATTGTAATTTAATGAAAACTTAAACCAAAAGCACAAACATAAACACACACATGACGGACAGGCCCGTAATTCTCTCTCTCTCGAACCGTCGTCACCGGCCGCCTTTATCCCTTGCGCGCCCCATCAGGCCAATTGGGGACCCTCCAGGAATCAAATGCCCTGCCGATGTTCACTCTAGTTCCCCTTCTGTCGCTTACTCGATGTTGTGCCGAATGAAGTGACACAAGGGGTCTTCCTTGGGAGCCTCGCATACCTCTGAACTTGAGAAAAGGCCAATGAGAAATTGGCCTCTGTTGGCAAGAAGCACTGCTGTTGGATCCTACGGTGCGCTTCCAGTGGCGTTCTCTCTCTGCATGCTGTGCAGTCCACGCCCCTGGGCTCTTCGACAGCGCTTTCTGTCTGAAAGAGTGTTTTCCCCTCCTAAAAGGGTTTGATTCTCCAAAACAGTTTATTTTCACTCATAAAAGAGCAATACACAAGCAGGCAATGAACGTCCTTTTCAGGATGCGTCTTTATAAAGATACATTTCCGCCTTTGTGTAGTTCCTGGATGCAGTCGATATCTCTCCAAGACCGACGGTCATAGGCGCTGCCTCGTGTGCCTGGGCAGCGATCACACTGAGGCAGCGTTTGTGGATGGTTCATGTACTCATTGCGAGATCATGACCATGGCAGCATTGCAGTTGCGGCTTTCATTCCTCAAAATGAACACCACTTCAGCATTCCCCTTCTCTCAGCCCCAGCATTAAGCGCCCCGCAGGCAGCATATGCCCCCATCTCCAGGACCCCCTCTAGGACCCGTGAAGCTCCTAAGTGCTCATGAGACAGAAGACCCGGGCAGTCAGATGTTTGCTCCGGAGCTGGTAGAAAGACCACTCTGTCCACCGGTGGAGGGTCAGGAGGAAAATCCTTATTTTACTTATTTTCCTTTGCCGCACCCCCTTCGGGCTGTGGTACCCACATTCTCAATAAAAGAGCGATTTCCTCACTCCCTGGGTCATCCAGCCGGTGCGTGCCATTCTCACGGTGCACCGGCTCCAAATCCTACAGTCCCGGCTCCCGGACGCAGTCACCTCGCCTCCGGACCCGTGACTGCCCATCCCCGGCAGGCCGGCGCTGACGAGTTCCGAAGACGCCATTCCAGGACCTCTTCCTCAGTCAAGGTAAGTGCTATGAGTCTTTTCTCAGCACCAAAGCCTTGAGACGCACCTTTGCCTCCCGACGCATTATTACCTGCCCCCCCCCCCCCCGCCACGAAGCCCCACCCAGTACGTCAAAAATGATTGTATGGCTTTTGCTGTCCAACCCATCACGTTGGTTGGCCCAGACCATCCGACTCGGCTACGCGATACAATTTGCCTGGCTCCCACCTTGTTTCAACGGTATTTCATCCACCTCCATACACAGCGAGCCAGCGCTTTATGGGTAGAGATCACAACTCTGCTACTCGAGGAGGCGATAGAGCCCATCCCTCCAGCCGAGATGAAGAAAGTTTTCTACAGCCCTTACTTCATCATACCCAAAAAAGGCGGTGGGTTGCGGCCAATCTTGGACTTGCGAGTTCTCAACAGGGCTTTGCACAAACTCCCATTCAAAATGCCCACGCAGAGACAGATACTATCCTGCGTTCGGCAGCAAGATTGGTTCACGGCAGATTGGTCTCCATCTTGCCTCGACACGACCCTTCCTAAGGTTCGCGTTCGACGGCCAGACGTATCAGTACAAGGTCCTCCCCTTCGGCCTGTCCCGTCCCCTCGCATCTTCACCAAGGTCGCAGAAGTAGCCCTTGCCCTGCTACAGGAAGTGGGCATCCACATACTCAATTACCTCGACGACTGGCTCATTCTGGCTCACTCTTGAGAGTTACTATGCGCTCACAGGGACCAGGTGCTTGAGCACCTCAGCCGTTTAGGGCTTCAGGTCAACTGGGAAAAGAGCAAGCTCGCCCCGGTTCAGAGCATCTCTTTTCTCGGCATTGAGTTAGACTCAGTCTCAATGACAACACGCATCACAAACGAGCACGTGCAGTTGGTGCTCAGGTGCCTCGCTCTCTTCGAGCCCGGCAGAGCAGTTCCTCTAAAACAGTTCCAGAGGCTTCTGGTGCATATAGCATCCTCGGCCACGGTTGCGCCGCACAAGTTGATGCATATGAGACCCGCAGAGATGAGCAGTTCGGTCAGTGCTCTCATTCCTGCAAGAGAGACTGGAGGGGAGGCTGTTGTTCTCAAGTTCAGAGGTACGCAAGGCTCCCAAGGAAGACCCCTTGTGTCACTTCATTCGACACAATGTATCGTTCCCTCCCTCAGGGAACGGTGGTTGCAACAGTAACCGTGACGTTTTTGCTCGACTACGATCACTTTCCTGCTTAGCCAGATGGGATTCAGTAGATAATTTATTTATTTATCTGTATGTTTGGCTTTACTTTGGCTGGCTGTCATGTGCCTTTTACTGAGGAGTGGCTTCCGTCTGGCCATACTTATGTACATGTGATTTCTTTTGTTTTTTATTTTTAATAAATTTGCAAAGATTTCAAACAAACTTCATTCACGTTGTCATTATGGGGTATTGTTTGTAGAATTTTTAGGAAAATAATGAATATAATCAATTTTGGAATAAGGCTGTAACATAACAAAATGTGGAAAAAGTGAAAAGCTGTGAATACTTTCCAGATGCACAGTACAGAATAGACTGTTATAAATGATAAATGAAAACCAAATTAGAACCTTTATTTTTAAGTTGCATGAAAAGCCTGGTATGATTTTGATGGCAAGTTGTATGGTTTTCTAGAATTTAAAAAAAGAAGGTAAATATTAAGGATTTGAGGAACTTGGGAAAAAAACGACTTGATGTGAAAATTTTAATATGATAAATAATCTTGCATCTTTCACATCCTGTTATTGATTTTCAACCAGCACCTGTTCATAGTTGGATGTATAGGTCTCTGCGGAATAATAATGGGAGTTTCCCAATCTGTGGCCATTTTCAAACCAAGATGGGGATTTCTGAAATATCCAATGAAAGTAGAGAATATCAATGTAGTAGGCAAATCAATGTAAAATGGTCTAAAAACACCCATCCTGGTTTGAAAATGCCCACTGATTGGAAAACACCCATTTATGTTCTGCAGAGACACAAATCTCCAAAGTTGCCTTCAAAAACCCTCAGTAAATGTATTTAAGGTATATTAATATATAGGTTTTTCTATCTGCTCTCTCTCAGGTACCATGATGCTCAGGATGTGACCAGTAATTTTTTGGGTGCCATGTGGTTAATCTCCATCACCTTCCTCTCTATTGGATATGGAGACATGGTGCCTCACACCTACTGTGGCAAGGGAGTGTGTCTGCTCACAGGGATTATGGTACACACACACACACACACACACACACACACACACACATAACACAGCAGTTTCAAAGCCATGGTGGCAAGGAACAGTCTAAAGATATGTTTTTTTTATTGTTCTCTCATTCCAAGAAACCAAAACATACACACACTTCCACCAACCATGTCTGTTATTATACCCTATGACACTAGAACACACAATCATCCAGTGTTTTTTGATGAATCCTCATGTGTATTCTGGGATGGCACATTTGTTCTGCTTTAAAGCTGTTTCGGGCTTCCATTGTTCTGCCTGATTTCCTGACGATGGAGTTAGCTTTATGTAACCCCCAGGTATTTCTTTGCATAATTTCTCTCAGCAAGCCTTTATGTCCCTGTGCCTGAGGAAAGCTTGACAGGTGGTGGAAACAAATTGTTAGATTGTGTGTTGTTTATTTTAGTATTGAGTTTGCAGATGGTAAATATCTGTTAGGAGAGATCCCTTTTCTTTTCCTCTCTCTGTTGTTGTGTTTATTGGAGTGTTCGTTCTGCCTGTTCACATACTGTCAGTTTCTGTGCCTCTTCTGTGCCCCTAAATGTCCACACGTAGATACATTGCACAGATATATTCAAACAGGAAAGCTTGGTGTGAGAATTAATGTGACTGTTCTTTTTCTGTTTATTTGTGTTATAATTTGCTTTTTCTTGTTTCTGAGGTCTGTCTCTCTTCATCTCTCCCTCATTTGCACACACAAACACACATACGTACACTTACATGTTTACTCTAAATGAGAAAATACCCAAGATGTCTATTATTTTTTATAAAAAACTAATTATAATAATTACAGACTAACTCTAACCTATCCCTAAAAGAAAACTGTTTTATTTATCATTTTACATTAAACACATTGTTTAACTTATTTATTAATTTGATTATTGATTTCCCAAAATGAGGGTGTCCCTGAATGTTCTGGAGACAAATTCTAGAGACAAATTTGTCCCCAAACTACTGCTAAGTATGCACATGCAAACATTATACTAGACAGCAGGTAACAGTGATATATGCTCACAATCTTAATTGTTTAAAAGGGCAGCTAATTTTTCAAACTGACTGTGTTCCCTCTGTTTTTGAGTGTGAGCCACTTAAGAGATGAAAGCAGAGTAAAAATGAGAGAGGGTGAACAGCAAAAAGAGAGAGAGAGAGAGAGAGAGAGAGAGAGAGAGAGAGAGACTGAGTGTTGGATGTGATTTCTTTTACTGTTGGGAGTAATTGTAATGACTTTCTATAGGTGGAATTAGGTGACTTCTTGCTATGACAACGTGGAAGGCCAACTCTGTTAGAATGCACCCCTGCCCTAAGGGAACAGGAGTGTTTGGGCAGGGCTTTAATTTGATATAGTCGCTTGGTGCTACTAGAGGATTTGGGGGTTTATGGAACACATGTCTGCAAATCTAGGTGTGGAATGGAGGATATTATTGGAGAGTCCAGGGCTAGTTGTCACACATTTAACTCCAGTGAATATTTCTCAGGGTCAATTTCTAGGTTTCTAGACACAAACTGTAAAGCCTTTTCCTTCGTATTGTTATTTGTATAGCACCTTTCACAACACGCATTGTTTCAAAGCAGCTTTACAGAACATCATGCATTAAAAGAAGATACAAATTTAATATCTATAATGTCTTAGAATCATCATTGTGTAATTTGATCAAATACGATTGCTAATTGTGTTCCTAGCAAAAAGCTATGAAACATTCCCACTGTTATTGCCCAGGAATAAAGAAACATTGAAAACACATTGAACATTGACCTTTTGTGATTACATGTCCTAATAGCCCAAAAATATATTGTCAGACTATATGGTATAAGTTGTCGCAGAAGAAACTAGAACCTGTAATTAAACAGTCTATTGTAGGCTTTTCATCAAAATGTAACAGTAAAACAATTATGAAACAGAAAAATTCAGAAAACCAATAAAACATACAGAAATATAAAATAATTGTTTTGCCCAACAAATAATGTAGTTTTTAAACAGTATAAATGTATTACATCAACAAACAAAAAAAAGTGATAAATTGTCCCTATAAAATTTGAAAAAAGTGATCCCGTGTCCTGATATTTATGAAAGAACACTGTGTCCTGACAATGCAGCTAATTATATAGTTGAGACTTGCCTGAATGTATGTGTTACGCTAGAGCAACGAGGCAGACGAGGAGGTGCGGATCCAAACGCAGTTTAAACTTTATTTAATAAATAACAAAGGAAAAACACAAAGTAACAACCCACGATGGGGAAATGAAACAAACTGAGAAAGCTGACCAAGGTAGACACGAACAGGGAACTCGGGAGGGAAAGATACACCGGGTTAACATCAAACAACGATAGACGAAGACTGAACAAAGACACAGGGTATAAATACATAAACAAGGGAAAAAGGGACCAATGAACAAACAGAACTCGAACAAGATAACAAGGTGATTAACAGAAGTAAAAGGCAAACTAATGAGGACAGGTGAAAACAATGAACAGAGGAAACACGAACGCTAACAAAGAGACTATGGAGTTACATAAGGGACTAAAGTGAAAACTAAGAAATGCAAAAGTGACAACAATGGTAAACAAAAGGGCAACAGTGAAACAAGACAGGGTATTCATAACAGAGCCCCCCCCCCCTCAAAGGATCGGCTTCCAGACGATCCTAGAAGACAAAGACAAAAAACCCACAGAGAACAAAATGATGGCACCGGGGGCAGACAGGCAGACCAGGGGGGGGCACAAGAACAAGGAGGCAGTCCAAGGGGCACAGAGGGCAGGCAGGAAGTCCGGGGGGGCCATGAGGGGAAATGAGACAGTCCACGGGGGGCACAAAGGGAGATGAGACAGTCCACGGGGGCACAAGGGACAATTAGGCAGTCCATGGGGGCACAGAGGGACAGGTTTTGATGGTCTGGGAGCTGGCCACCGGGCAAGGGTAGGTGCAGGAGGCCTGGGAGCTGGCCACAGGGCAAGGATAGGTTTGGGGGACCTGGGAGGAGGCCACTGGACAGGGACTGGGTCAGGGGGCCTGGGAAGAGGCCACGGGACTGGGACTGGGTCAGGAGGTCTGGGAAGAGGCCACAGGACAGAGGCTGGCAGAGCCGTGTGAGGTGGAGCCAAGGAGGACTTCGGAGGCGGAGCCGTAGAAGACTTGGGAGGCGGTGCCAAAGGAGGCTTAGGCAGGGCCGTGGCAGACTCAGGCGGTAAGGCCTTGGGCAGGTCATGAGGCGGAACAGTGTTGGGCGGAGCCAAGGGAGGCGATGGTGTAGAAGGCTCAGAAGGCGGAGCCACTGGAGGTGGAGCCGAAGGTGGCGAGGGCGAAGAAGGCTCTGAAGACGGAGCCAATGGAGGCTTCGGAGGCGGAGCCGGGAGAGGCTCGGGGGGCTCCGGCGGTGGAATTGAAGGAGGTTCAGGAGGTGGAGCTGAAAGAGGCTCAGGAGGCGGAGCCGAGGTAGGCGGCACCGTGGGAGGCTTTAGGAGCGGAGACCAGGAAGATTCTGGAGGCTCTGGGGGCAGAGACGTAGGAGGCTCTGAGGGTGAAGCCGTCGAAGGCTTGAGTGGCTCGAGAGGCGGTGCCGGAGGAGGCTCGGGAGGCGGAGCCATAGGAGGCTCGGGAGGCTCTGAGGGCGGAGCCGTCGAAGGCTTGAGTGGCTCGAGCGGCGGAGCCGTAGGAGGCTCGGGAGGCTCGGAGGGCGGTGCCATCGAAGGCTTGAGTGGCTCGAGAGGGGGAGCCGTGGGAGGCTCGGGAGGCGGAGTCACAGGAGGCTCGGGAGGCTCTGAGGGCGGAGCCGTAGGAGGCTTGAGTGGCTCGAGAGGCGGAGCCGTAGGAGGCTCAAGAGGCTCTGGGGGCGGAGCCGTCAAAGGCTTGAGTGGATCGAGAGGCGGAGCAATAGGAGGCTCTGGAGGCGGAGCCGTAGGAGGCTCTGGAGGCGGAGCCGTAGGAGGCTCTGGAGGCGGAGCCACAGGAAGCCCTGTAGGCGGAGCTGCAGGAGGCTCGAGAGGCTCTGGGGGCGGAGCCGTAGGAGGCTCAAGAGGCTCTGGGGGCGGAGTCCTGGAAGGCTCGAGAGGTTCGAGAGGCGGAGCCCTGGGAGGCTCGAGAGGCTTGAGGGGCGGAGCCCTGGCAGGCTCGAGAGGCTTGAGGGGCGGAGCCCTGGCAGGCTCGAGAGGCTTGAGGGGCGGAGCCCTGGCAGGCTCGAGAGGCTTGAGGGGCGGAGCCCTGGCAGGCTCGAGGGTCTTGGGAGGCGGAGCCCTAGAAGGCTCGAGAGGCTTGAGAGGTGGAGCTCTGGGAGGTTTGAGAGGCAGAGCCCTGGGAGGCTCGAGAGGCGGAGCTCTGGGAAGCTCGGAGGGTGGAGCTCTGGAAAGCTCGGGAGGCCTGAGAGACGGAGCCCTGGAAGACTCGAGAGACTTGAGAGGCGGAGCCCTGGGAGGCTTGAGGGGCGGAGCCCTAGGAGGCTCGAGAGGCTTGAGAGGCGGAGCCCTGGGAGGCTTGAGGGGCGGAGCCCTAGGAGGCTCGAGAGGCTTGAGAGGCGGAGCCCTGGGAGGCTTGAGAGGCTTGAGAGGTGGAGCTCTGGGAAGCTCGGAGGGCGGAGCTCTGGAAAGCTCGGGAGGCGGAGCTCTGGAAAGCTCGGGAAACTCGGAAGGCGGAGCTCTGGAAAGCTCGGGAAACTCGGGAGGCGGAGCTCTGGAAAGCTCGGGAAACTCGGAAGGCGGAGCTCTGGAAAGCTCGGGAGAAGGAGCCCTAGAAGGCTCGAGAGACTTGGGAGGCGGAGCCCTGGAAGACTCGGGAGGAGGAGCCCTGGAAGGCTCGAGAGGTGCTGGTTCTAGGATGGGCACGACCACTGGCGCTGGCTCTTGGACGGACCTGGCTACTGGCACTGGCTCTTGGATGGACCTGGCTACTGGCACTGGCTCAGGGACGGTCGAGGCTTCAGGCGCTGGCTCAGGGACGGTCGAGGCTTCAGGCGCTGGCTCAGGGACGGTCGAGGCTTCAGGCGCTGGCTCAGGGACGGTCGAGGCTTCAGGCGCTGGCTCAGGGACGGTCGAGGCTTCAGGCGCTGGCTCAGGGACGGTCGAGGCTTCAGGCGCTGGCTCAGGGACGGTCGAGGCTACAGGCGCTGGCTCAGGGACGGTCGAGGCTACAGGCGCTGGCTCAGGGACGGTCGAGGCTACAGGCGCTGGCTCAGGGACGGTCGAGGCTACAGGCGCTGGCTCAGGGACGGTCGAGGCTACAGGCGCTGGCTCAGGGACGGTCGAGGCTACAGGCGCTGGCTCAGGGACGGTCGAGGCTACAGGCGCTGGCTCAGGGACGGTCGAGGCTACAGGCGCTGGCTCAGGGACGGTCGAGGCTACAGGCGCTGGCTCAGGGACGGTCGAGGCTACAGGCGCTGGCTCAGGGACGGAAGCCCGTCTTCTCTCCCTCCTCCGGGCAGACGCAGTGGGCCGCGCTGGCTCATGGAAGGCGACTGGCGTGGGGACGGGCTCGCTGACAGGTGGGGCTGGCGCGACAGGAAGCGCCAAGGACGACTGGGGAGTCACCACAGTGGGAGGAGAGGTGGAATCCTCCTCGGCGAAGACCACGGTGTAGGGTGAGCCGCAGACCAGTAAGGTCGCCTCCAGGAAGTCGTGGAGAGTCCAACCAAGCGTTGCCGGCAGCAAACGCTCCCTGAGCGAACCGTGTAAAGTGTCCCTGAAGAAGACCACCAGGGCTGAGTCCGGGAAGTCTGTGAATTTCGCCAGCGCGAGGAAGTCACTGATGTGGTCTTCAACAGGGCGGCCCTCTTGTTTGAGGTTGAGCAACCGGCAGTTGGCCCGTATAACTGCTGGATCCATAGTTGGTCTATCGTTCTGTTACGCTAGAGCAACGAGGCAGACGAGGAGGTGCGGATCCAAACGCAGTTTAAACTTTATTTAATAAATAACAAAGGAAAAACACAAAGGAACAACCCACGATGGGGAAATGAAACATAAACTGAGAAAGCTGACCAAGGTAGACACGAACAGGGAACTCGGGAGGGAAAGATACACCGGGTTAACATCAAACAACGATAGACGAAGACTGAACAAAGACACAGGGTATAAATACATAAACAAGGGAAAAAGGGACCAATGAACAAACAGAACTCGAACAAGATAACAAGGTGATTAACAGAAGTAAAAGGCAAACTAATGAGGACAGGTGAAAACAATGAACAGAGGAAACACGAACGCTAACAAAGAGACTATGGAGTTACATAAGGGACTAAAGTGAAAACTAAGAAATGCAAAAGTGACAACAATGGTAAACAAAAGGGCAACAGTGAAACAAGACAGGGTATTCATAACAGTATGCTAGTGTAGTTTTATTGTGTACACTTGTTTACAGTTATATCATATGATGACATAGATTATTATCATACTGAAATTTTAGTTTGGAAGATTATTCAAATTTTAAAAGTTTACTTATATAGGTCAACTGATTTAAAATTGTTCATCAAATTATTTTATTATAAATATTCCCATATATCAGTATTTACTGAGAAAGGCCCCCAAATAAATGTTTTGTGTCTGTTCCAAAACTTAGTGAGCTGCCTTGCTGTCTCCTGCCTACATAGACAGCTGTCTTATATGGCAGCATCCTAACTGAAATGATGCCTCATAAGAGACCGATTTGGAACACTCTACATACACATTATTCAAATAGTGCTCCTCATGCGAAGCACGTGGGAGACTTGACTCGCAACTGATTTCAATACAGGTTATGTGAGAAGAGCGACGCCATCCTCTAATGGATTAAAATTTGTTGTAAGACATGAGTAAGATGTTATGCTCAATAATAGAGAAATTCTTAGAATTTTAATTGTGGTCACTGTGGCTGAGATGCGTAGTGTATGGAAGAGCTACAAGTAAGATGTTGCTCACCTGAAATTGTTGTCTGTTCAATTGAATTGATAATTTTTTTCTGTTATCACTATCATTTATCAGCATGGATTGCATATTTAAATATATTGATGGACTACTGCTTGTCATGGGAGCAGCATAATAAATGGACAAAGATAATAACTTAACTGTTTGAAATAATGTATAGGTACTAATATATTATAATTCAGATAATTAAAATATATTATATAATTCACATATGTTGTGGCAGCAAATAAGTAAAGTATTTATGCTGCGTTTCATTAACTCGGAAAGTTATATTTTCCAACTTCCTACTAGGAAAAGTGCAATGCAACACCACTTAAAGTCGGAATTCCAACTTGGAAACTTGTGGGGAAATTTTCAACTCCGATTTCACTGAGATGCAGGTGCGTGACATCACACAAACATGTGGCGGGAGATATACAAAGTAAGTGATAAACATTCACTTTTATGAAATAATATTGATAAACGAGTCAAACGATCTACATTATATGGAATTAAAAACTCAAACATGAGTATTGTTTATCAGTTGGGTTGCTAGGAGACGTCACAGGTGACTTTCGAACACCTGCTAAGCTAACGGGAGCGTTGCAGATTTGTTTCCTTATACGCTATCTTCCGAGCATCTGGCAATGGAATGCCTTTATCGTCAGAGATCGGAGATATCGAGTAGGAAAATCCCACATCCGAGTTGAATGAAACGCAGCATAAGACAATATGTTGTTTAAGTCTAAATATTATTTGTTTTATTTCCATATTTTTGAACATAAACATTATAATTAGCCTACTTCAATCTGCATTTTTGGTCTGTGTACCCATGCATCTGACAGACACTTTTAGAGCTTTTTTAGTTTTCAACATAGTCATAAATGCACTTATAGGCTGTGTCAAGTTAAATGTAGTTTGAAAGTGTGAAAAACTTTCCACGAGACCTTTGCGTTCTGTTGCACTCGGTCTAGATGTCTTTGAGCACAAGAGTGAATCATCTGCTCTTGTTGGTTTGACGAGGCATGTTTCTTGCACAGCTTGAGTTGCACAGACTGCCTCCTACTGCCACAGATGTGCAAAAACATCAGGTGGTACATCAAACTCAAATTGCTCCAATGGAAGAAAAATTTCTTATTACAGAATTTTCATATGGATCAGGGACATGATTAACTGTGTTAATTTTATTTTTAACGTTATGTTAGATTTTTAACATTATGTTTCATATAATCACACTAAATTAATATGTTAAATGGACAGCCCTATTTTTAAACTCCTATTTGTAACTTTTAAACTAGCTTGAAACCTTCTGCCAGAGAAAACACACATTTGTGTAATTGGACTAAGTTGTGACAACTTCCTTTTGTGACAACTAGCCCCGGTCTGCACTATATTGTTATGGTCTCTTACTGAACTCTAAGCTCACTTGCTCTAATACACAAAACAAACACAAACTAAATGGATTGTGACAGTTAGACAGCTGACAATAGCTCTAAAAAAATACTGAATGTTTTGGTCTGAGGGCAAGTATTTTTTTCTTTCTTATGACATTAATAACTGTCATATCTGGGAAGAAGCAATATGTAAACTTCAATAGAGGACTTCTGATGATAAATGTATCATTCTGAAATTTGTATCAATGTATCATTCTGTCAGTTTAACAGATTAACAATGGCCTCCATGTTTATGTGATTTATATTTTATCTGGGAATCCGTTTAGATGATTTGCTATATGGAAACACACACACACATACACATTTTTGACCTGGAGGGGTTTTCCATGGATGGTCATCATGTTTTATTAAGTGTTAAATATGGGCAACAGAAGAGCTCTTTGAAAAAGGGCTTTTTTTGTTGTTTTATTTTCATGTAGTCAGAGAAGTGGCTTTAGAGTATTTTTAGTTTGTTGCACTTCTATGTCCTACAAGTGTGTTTGAAAAAATTCCATTAGTGCTACAAACACAGACACACTCTATACACACACCCCCACATACACGGTCAAGGGAAAGCACACACATTTTCATTAGTCACCTTTTAATTCAAACTAATTTCTTATTAGAAGCTCTGCAACCTCATTAACACCACCCCTCCTCTTCTTGTCAGTTTACTCACTCATTTTTTTCTCCTCTGCCCTCATCTTTTTCTATGTTAAACTCTGTTGTGTTTCTCTTATCTTCCCTTATCTTCCCTCGTAGCTCTTCTTTCCTTCGTTCTACTTCTTCACCTCGTAATGGATTTATTTCCACATTCTCCCTAAAACTTGCCTCAATCTCTTGTCCTCTGCCCACCTATAACTCCACTCCTCTGCAGTCATGTTCACTTGACACATTTGATGTGTAAATGAGTTTAACCCATCTCCCTCTCTCTCTCTCTCTCTCTCTCTCTCTCTCTCTCTCTATCTCTCTCAATCTGTTTTTCTATATACTGTGTTTTATAATATTTATTATGTGTTTTATGTTTCTTAAATCCTGAATTGTTATTGTAACTATTGTATGTTACTGTATGTATGTATATCATTGCTGCAGGACAAATTGCCCCTGTGGGACAAATAAAGGTTAAAGTAGTTGTAGGGTATTACTGTTACGTTCCTGTGTTGTCTGCCCTCTGTTCTTTGTTTCACTATCACGTTTATTTCACATTTTCTTGTTGTCCGCTCCGTGTTTTCCATTTCACCCGTCACCGATCCTGTTCCATGTCACGTTTTCCCTGTTGTCCGCCCTGAGTCTCACTGTCCGTGTGTTTGATTACATTTCCCACAATTCCCGGCCTCCCCCACCGCCTGCACTCATCATTGTTTCCACCTGTGTCTCGTTCAGTCGCCACTTTGTCCGTGCATTTAAACCCTGTTTCTTTGTTTAGTCACTGTCGATCGTTGACGTTTCATGTCCGTGCCCATGCTACGCTGTGTCATTCGTGTTCATCCGAGGTTACCCTGTTCCCTGTCTGTTCCGTCTGAGGTTACCCTGCTGTCTACAGTTTCGTGTTTCTGTTCCCTCGTGTTTGGACTGTTTCATTGTGTTTTCAGTTACCTGTTTTCCCCTCGTGGACTTTTCTTTGTGTTTACCCTTTTTTTATTCTGTGCTAAATAATAATACCGCATTTGGATCCGCACCTCTGTCTGTCTTGTCCTACTTCTACACCCAGCATCACAGAACGATCGACCCAACAATGGATCCAGCGGTCCAACTGGCCAACTATCGCCTGCTCTGCCTCAAACAAGAGGACCGTCCTCTCGAAGACCACATTGGCGACTTCCTTGTGCTGGCGAATGCCGCTGACTACCCGGACCACATCCTGGTGAGTTTCTTCAGGGGCAACCTGAACGCCTCGCTGAGGGAGCGGTTGCCACCGGCAATGCGCGGGTGGAAGCTCTGCGAATTTGTGGAGGCAACGTTGCGGATCGGCGGCTCACCGTTAACCGTGGGCGTCGCTGAGGAGGATCCTACCTCGCCTCCCTCGGTGGTGACTCTCCAGTCACCCATGGCGCTTCCTGTCACGCCAGTCCCGCCTGTCAACGAGGTCACCCTCACCCCAGTCGCCTTTCATGACCCAGCATGGCCCACTTCGTCTGCCCGGAGGAGGGAGAGAAGACGGGCTTCTGCCTCCCGGTCCACGCATGTCACGGTGAGCGAGCCAGAGCCCACGCACATCACCGTGAGCGAGCCTGAGTCCTCGCACATCACCGTGAGCGAGCCTGAGTCCTCGTCAGCCATGGTCAGCGAACCCAAGCCAGCGCATTCCACGGTCACCCAGCCAGCGCCTGTAGCCTCGACCGTCCCTGAGCCAGTGCCTGTAGCCTCGACCGTCCCTGAGCCAGTGCCTGAAGCCTCGACCGTCCCTGAGCCAGCGCCTGTAGCCTCGACCGTCCCTGAGCCAGCGCCTGTAGCCTCGACCATCCCTGAGCCAGCGCCTGTAGCCTCGACCGTCCAAGAGCCAGCGCCAGTGGCTGTGACCGTCCAAGAGCCAGCGCCAGTGGCCGTGACCATCCAAGAGCCAGCGCCAGTAGCCAGGACCGTCCAAGAGCCAGCGCCAGTAGCCGTGACCGTCCAAGAGCCAGCGCCAGTGGCCGTGACCGTCCAAGAGCCAGCGCCAGTAGCCAGGACCGTCCAAGAGCCAGTGCCAGTGGTCGTGCCCGTCCTAGAGCCAGCGCCTCTAGAGCCTTCCAGGGCTCCGCCTCCCAAGTCTCTCAAGTCTCTCGAGTCTTCTAGGGCTCCGCCTTCCGAGCTTTCCAGAGCTCCAACTTCCGAGTTACCCGAGCTTTCCAGAGCTCCGCCTTCCGAGTTACCCGAGCTTTCCAGAGCTCCACCTTCCGAGTTACCCGAGCTTTCCAGAGCTCCGCCTTCCGAGCTTTCCAGAGGTCCGCCTTCCGGGCTTTCCAGAGCCCCGCCTTCCGAGCTTCCTGAGCTTTCCAGAGCTCCGCCTCCCAAGCCTTCCAGGGCTCCGCCTCTCCAGTCTCTCGAGCCTCCTAGGGCTCCGCCTCTCAAGCCTCTCGAGCTTTCCAGAGCTCCTCCTCTCGAGCTTTCCAGAGCTCCTCCTCTCAAGCCTCTCGGGCCACCCAGGGCTCCGCCCCTCAAGTCACTCGAGCCTTCCAGGGCTCTGCCTCTCGAGCCACTCGAGCCTCCCAGGGCTCTGCCTCTCAAACCTCTCGAGCCTCTCGAGCCTCCCAGGGCTCCGCCCCTCAAGTCACTCGAGCCTTCTAGGGCTCCGCCTCTCGAGCCTCTCGAGCCTTCCAGGGCTCCGCCCCACAAGCCTCTCCAGCCTTCCAAGGCTCCGCCTCTCAAGCCTCTCGGGCCTTCCAGGGCTCCGCCTCTCAAGCCTCTCGAGCCTTCCACGGCCCTTCTCCCCGAGCCTCCTACGGCTCCACCTCCCGAGCCTCCTGCGGCTCTGCTCCCAGAGACTCCAGAGCCTTCTGGGGCTCCGCCTCCGGAGCGTCCTGCGGCTCTTCTCCCCGAGCCTTCTACGGCTCTTCTCCCAGAAACTCCCGGGCCTCCTACGGCTCCGTCTCCCGAGCCTTTCACGGCTCCGCCTCCCGAGCCTCCTATGGCTCTGCTCCCAGAGACTCCAGAGCCTTCTAGGGCCATGCCTCTGAAACCTCCTACGGCACCACCTCCCTTGGCTCCACCTCCAGAGCCTTCCAGGCCTCCGCCTCCTAGGCCTTCCTCGGCTCCACCTCCAGAGTCTTCCAGGCCTCCGCCTCTAAAGCCTCCTATGGCGCCACCTTTCTCGGCTCCACCTCCTGAGCCTCCCTCGGCTCCACCTCCAGAGCCTTCCAGGCCTCCGCCTCTCAGGTCACTCGAGCCTTCCAGGCCTCCGCCTTTAAAGCCTCCTACGGCGCCACCTTCATCGGTTCTGCCTCCAGAGCCTTCCAGGCCTCCGCCTCCAGAGCCTCCTACGGCGCCACCTCCATCGGTTCCGCCTCCAGAGCCTCCCTCAGCTTCATCTCCAGAGCTCCTTGCAGCTCCCCTAGGGGCCACTCTTCCTCCCAGGCCCCCTGAACCAGCCCTAGCCCTGTGGCCACCCCCTAGGTCACCTAAACCTGTCCCGGAGCCACTCCCCAGGACCCCTGTGCCGGCCCTTGTTCTGCGACCATCTCCCAGACCTCCGAGACCTGCCCCTGTCCTGAGGCCGCCTCCCAGGCCTCCTGGACCTGTCCCTGTCCGATGGCCACCTCCCAGGCCCCCCAGACCTGTTCCTGTCTTGTGGCTGTCTCCTAGGCCTCCTGGACCTGTCCCTGTCCGATGGCCACCTCCCAGACCACCCAAACCTGTCCCTTTGTGCCCCCATGGACTGCCTAATTGCCCCTTGTGCCCCCGTGGCCTGTCTCATTTCCCTTTGTGCCCCCGTGGACTACCTAATTGCCCCTTGTGCCCCCGTGGTCTGTCTCCGTGTCCCTTGTGCCTTCTTGGTCTGTCTCTGTGCCCCTTGTGCTCCCTTTTCTCTGTCTGTGTTCCCCCGGGTCTACCCCCTCACTCCCTGGATCTTTTGTTTTTGTTCTTCTGTGTAGGTTTTCTTTTGGCTTTAGGACCGTCTGGAATCCGGTCCTTTTAGGAGGGGTTATGTTACGTTCCTGTGTTGTCTTTCACTATCACGTTTATTTCACGTTTTCTTGTTGTCCGCTCCGTGTTTTCCGTTTCACCCGTCACCGATCCCGTTCCATGTCACGTTTTCCCTGTTGTCCGCCCTGAGTCTCAATGTCCGTGTGTTTGACTATATTTCCCACAATTCCCAGCCTCCCCCACCGCCTGCACTCATCATTGTTTCCACCTGTGTCTCGTTCAGTCGCCACTTTGTCCGTGCATTTAAACCCTGTTTCTTTGTTTAGTCACTGTCGATCGTTGACGTTTCATGTCCGTGCCCATGCTACGCTGTGTCATTCGTGTTCATCCGAGGTTACCCTGTTCCCTGTCTGTTCCGTCTGAGGTTACCCTGCTGTCTACAGTTTCGTGTTTCTGTTCCCTCGTGTTTGGACTGTTTCATTGTGTTTTCAGTTACCTGTTTTCCCCTCGTGGACTTTTCTTTGTGTTTACCCTTTTTTTATTCTGTGCTAAATAATAATACCGCATTTGGATCAGCACCTCTGTCTGTCTTGTCCTACTTCTACACCCAGCATCACAATTACATATATCATTTAAAGATGTAGACGGGATCAGTTAAAATGCCCGCATTCTCACACCATAATATGTAGGTGTTTTGTACGCATTCTACCAACATTATATGTAGGGAATAAAGAAAATGCGACATTTTAGGAGGGAATTGAAATATGTGAGCTATGGACTGAATTAAACTGTCCTTATTGTACCTTATTAGGTAAATAAATGTATACCGGAATCAGTTGCGTTCGACGACCATTATAAATTAGATAAATGACAAATAACTAGATTATTTGTCTTAATAGATTCTCCACCATTGAAATCGTGATACAACGTCTAGTTGTATCAGCTCACAATTTCTATTTTAAGGAATTAGCTTTAAAAAGTGAATTATGATTAGGATGTCGAGTCCCGAGTTTCCTTGGACCTCACATATCATGTCTCTTGGTACAAGGGCTTGGTTTTACCTTGTTTCAAATCATGTTGCTGGAATTCTTCTGCATATATAATCTTACATAGTGTTTTTTGATACCACACTGATTCACACCATGTTCTCTAGTCTAAATCAGTTCATTGGCAAATCACACAGAGCCTGTCAAGAACATTTCTTGGTCAAATTTTACCCCAATATTAAAAGAAAAACAAATTGTTGGAATGTGTCTGGATGTTTTGCTGTAGATTTTTGTTTGTGTATTTGTTTGTTTTGTTTGTAATGCAATTTTAATTATTCTCATTGATGATTCTCATCACTGTAATATTTTTATGAGTCTCATGACAACTATAATTGAGTTAAAGATATCTTACAACTTGTCTCGTACGAAAAGATACAGCTTTTATTTCCATAGAGACCAAGCAGTCAACAAACAGAATTTCACATCAATTCAATACAGGCATTACATTTTAGCTAGCCTCCTGTCCAACATTTTATTTTATGAACGGAAACGTCTGTGAACAATTTTGGTTGCTCATTCCATATTTATTAATTTAATGCGGATGACTTGTTGCCGTCCTCTGGTCTCGTGAGACCATGAAAGTGCACCCTAGAGTTCAGGATATTTTGGCACTGAGACAGTGCCGTGTGTGGCTAGACAGTCCCACATGAGAGTGGAAGTCTCTGCTGCAATTTTCTTTTTTTACATTCTTCCATGGTACACAAGAGTTAAATTCCTATCTAAGTTATGCACTGTGTCCGAAATTACTCACTTGTTCACTCATTCACTATTTCCTATATAGTGGATGTCTGTGAGTGCATCATATCAGGCAAGGAGTGAACGAAATAAGTGAGGGAATTTGGATGCTGACGTATACAAGGAGCGTCAGAGAAAACGGGAGAGTGCACTGGAGATGATGCAGAACCCTAACCCTAACTTCATCACATACTGTATACTTTTATCTTACATGTAGGTTAATAATAATGTAATAACAATAATAATACTTGTTATTCTTATAAAACGTATATATACAATTAATCATCATTCTGTTTCTTATGTTTAATTTATATTTTCATAATGATTAAAATAATTACACTGGAAAAAATTTTTGTTCCTACTCTCACCTATGGTCATGAAGGCTGGGTCATGACCGAAAGAACTAGGTTGCGAGTACAAGCGGCTGAAATGGGCTTCCTCAGAAGGGTGGCAGGCTTCTCCCTTAGAGATAGGGTGAGGAGCTCAGTCATCCATGAGGAGCTCGGAGTAGAGCCGCTGCTCCTTTGCGTCGAAAGGAGTCAGTTGAGGTGGTTTGGGCATCTGGTAAGGATGCCCCCTGGCTGCCTCCCTATGGAGGTGATTCAGGCACGTTCAGCTGGGAGGAGGCCTCGGGGAAGACCCAGGATTAGGTGAAGAGATTACATCTCCACACTGGCCTGGGAACGCCTCGGGGTGCCCCAGTCAGAGCTGGTTATTGTGGCTCGGTATAGGGAAGTTTGGGGCCCCATGCTGGAGCAGCTGCCCCCGCGACCCGACTTCGGATAAGCGGTTGAAGATGGATGGATGGATGGACACTGCAAAAAACTGCCAAAAAACATTTGAACATTCTTATAATGTTGTATTTATTTATTTGTTTGTTTAATGTATTTTGACACATGAATAACGCCATCTGTTGATTATTAGGCGATTACATACATTTGATAACCAAATATTTGAATAAATTCAACTGTGATCAGTTGTCTGAGTGAACAATAATATCACCTCAGTGAATTAGTGAAGAAAGAAATAACTTGTTATTTTTAATCAATTTGTGATATGCCAAAAATGTAAACATTACAGCCAGCGTGAAATAAAAACATTGCAGGACTGAATGAAGCTGTAAACTGGCATATCTCATATTCTCTCTACCTGCACGCCAGTCCTCCCCACATTGGATTATGGACAAGATGGCATCGGCGAGTGTACATTGGCTGTACTCTCGAGTACATTGTGGTAAGAATGAGAACAAATTTAGGGAACGAGATGTAGGGAATACATTTTTGGACACCACAATAAAATGGCCAACACCCAATACAATACAACGACAATAGCGCAATATAGTGGATAGGGGCGATTTCGAACACAGCTATGGTTAGGTTTATGTTTGGGGTTTGGTTTAGAAGTTAATCTTTGGAAAAATTGTAAGAGCGCTAGTTCAAAACCAGATGATTTTCTTGTTAATATCATGGTTAGGTTTAAGGTTTAGGTAAGTGGTTAGACTTTATGGGTAGGTTTAGGTTTGTGTCAGGGGTTATTGGGTTAGTTCACCCAAAAATGAAATTTATCCCATAATTTACTCACCCTCAAGCCATACTAGGTGTGTATGACTTTCTTCTTTCAGCCAAGCACAATCTGAGTTATATAAAAAAATATCCTGTCTCTTCCAATCTTTATAATGGGAGTGAATGTTTTGTGTAGATTGTGAATCCCTAAAAAGCACATCCATCCATCAAAAAATTTAATCCAAACGGCTCCAGGGTGTTAATAAAGGCCTTCTGAAGCAAAGCGATGCGTTTTTGTAAAAACAAAATATCCTTATATATATAACTTTATAAACTATAATCACTGGCTTCCGGTAATGGCCGTCCGCGCGTTCACAATAGAGTCGAGTTCCGGTATATGACGTAGCTGTAGCATAAGCTCCAGTGAGAAGTGAGTATGTTTATCTATGGGAGAAAAGTTTTGTCTTTGGATTGCACCATCTCACACTATTATTATTATATAAGATCAGGTTGATATTACTGTGTGCACCTTTAAATAATATACAGTATGAATATTTATTTAGCATAATGTTAATGACAATTTCTTTTTTTTGCATTATGGTAATGGAAATTGGAGTGTGTTTTAAGTGTCATGTATATCACAGCAAAAAATCTTAAAATAGGCTTCATTTTCTTTAATGCAAATGTAGTTTCTTTTTCTCTCTCTCTCTTTCGAATTGGTGTGACCAATTCTTGACAGTCTTTCTGAGATTCACAATATGTGTGCAATGTTTTTAAATATCATTTAAGGGGGCGTTCACACTAGCATTTTTGGTGTGCACCCAAGTTTGAATGACGTCAAAGTTTGTTTCGATATGGGTGGTGTGAATGCTGTTTTCCGAACTCAGGTACGCACCAATGAACTGCACCAGAGACTGCTTGATAAGGTGATCTGGGGTATGGTTCAGTTTGTTGCAGTCCGCTGCTAATATGAACACAATCATACCAAATCTTGAAAGTGAACCGCTATTGATGATGTTTAATCATCAACGTATAATAATAAGGCTCCAAATTGCAATTATTTTGGTTTAATGAATTTCTCACACCTGCTTGTGTCCAAATAAATCCCCTTCAGAAAACAGCTCACATTCTTCACATCTCTTGCAATGCATCCGTAGACTCTTGGCAGAAAACGCTAATATTCTTCACATCATTGCTCATTCAAAGCATCTGTGGCAGACAGACATATTTGTCATTTTGTGCATGTAAGGTTTTGGTGGTAAATCCAAAGGGATGAATACTTTAACACAGCGAAGATGATGTCTTCTTAAGTTGTTGTCTAGTTACAGTGGTAAACAGCTGCCTTGTACTCATGTTGATGATGAAATGGTTTAGTGGTTTAGACCCAATAAATATGATGTGAACAGAGACCAGCGTTGGCAGGGGGAGGGGGGAGGAAACAAACTCTGGTTTGGTCCAAGCAGTCAAACCAAGTGTGAAAGCACCATAATTTTCAAAACTCTCCCCACCCATCCTTTGTTTTTCTCTCTCTGCGTCTGTTTGTCTCTTTAATTCTATTTAATGAGCACTCTCTCACCTAGAAATGAACTGCAGTTGATATTTGCCTGGCCCATCTGTAAATCTCCCTTGTTTATTATGAATCTGTTCACCATGTTGCTAAATTTGACCTCTACTAATGATACAAATATGTAGTGTGTTATTGTAGTGTATTCTGTTTGTTCTTTCACCTTGACCTCCACTCTTTTGCTCTTCATCTGTCTCTCACAGGGCGCAGGATGCACTGCATTGGTTGTTGCCGTGGTAGCCAGGAAACTTGAGCTGACAAAGGCAGAGAAGCATGTGCACAACTTTATGATGGACACACAGCTCACCAAACGGGTAAATACACAAACACACAGACATAGCATTCACTAAATGAATTCATAAGCACAGCCATATATTCAGAGAGCATGAACTTACATTTTCATTCCATTTAAATTTTTTTATGTGGTTGAAAGACTCCGAAATAGCTCTCCATATCAAATATGTAGTCAACATCATGGCTGACGTCACTGACTAGGAGGGTGGTGATCAATAATTGCAACACAGATTAAAAAATCACTTTACTGTAGCTGTGGAGTGCTTCTTCAGATGAGCACTTATTGTAAATGCTTTCCTCAAGTGAGAGGAAGAGAGATGGTTTGAAAGAAGATGGAAAATGTTTCTTAAAAGTTTCTTACTTTACACTCACTCAATTGCTTCAGCTTTACAGGCTGTCAGATGAAGAGAGAAAGGTAGTTTGATAAATGCTGTAACATCTAGGTGCTATTCTCTTCATGCATAGAGTTTGCCGCTTCTATGTTTGCAAACCTCTTCCAAAAGATAAAAATATAACTTGCAACTTTGACCTCAAAACCTGTTGCCTTGGAGACACAGTGGCAAAAGGTTTACTTTAACCTTCTTTTCCCATCATGATTAACTAACAAAACAGTTAAGATGTAGACTTCTCAGGCCAGTTAGCAAAAGGTTATCAGTACCTCAATATGGATCCTGTACAACTCGTAATCATGAACAATCCTTGTGTATCTTTCTGTACCTCTAGCGCCACCAAACTAAATTGCTAAAATAATTATTGATTTCAAACAGGGTTCCTGAACAATCCCCCATCTGTCAACAGTCCTGTCCCAAACAAACACCATTGGTTGAGCCGATGTTGCTGTGTTAGGCATGTTGGGATGCTCAAACAAACCACAGAGCATAAAACTGAGGGTTTTGTGTGGGGGGAAACAATACAAATTTCAAACTGTGCTTTTCTTTTGTACTATTTTATACAAGTATTTTGAGTGATATATTTCAAAACTCTAACTGAGTGTGAACTCCAAACTGATCACACTTGTAACAGCCAGTCTTTCATCCAATAATGAATATGTATTTATTAGGGCTGTACATTTTTACTTTCATACAACCACTGCTGAAAAACATGTTCTGTGTTTGTTGTGCAATTTATTTATTGATTTAATCACTCAAACACAACATAATTATCTATATGGCAAAGAACCTACTTCATCTGTGCATTCTCTACCGGTTGGGTATTATGTTATCCAAGAAAATACATCATGTGTCTGAATAAATAATTTTAAACTTTCACAGCCCGGGGCTGCCGATGTAATTATATATATATATATATCTGTAATTGTGTATATATATATATATATATATATATATATATATATATATATATATATATATATATATATATATATATATATATATATATATATATATGTATTGTGTGTGTATATATATATATATATATATACACACAATTACATCGGCAGCCCCGGGCTGTGAGATGGGTGAATATTCTTGCTTAAGTGATTTTGCATTGAAAATGTTATAAATTTATTTAAAACTTTATTTAAATACATTTCTAAATTCAAATTGCATTCCAAACGAAACAAAAATGCAAATAGAATAATGTGGTAAAATATATATATATATATATATATATATATATATATATATATATATATATATATATATAGGTCTAAATATATATATATAAGTCTAAACATGCAGGCGGAAAATTACTTACACAAATGAAGAAATATAAACAATTATAAATATACAAAAAATTATTATAATGATGAAAATAATCACTGAAATATAAATCATGGTTCGAGGTGTTTTTGTATTATTTTATGATTTAATCACAGTTGTATAAGCTGCAAAGTTGTGGTCAATGAACTGCTCTGTGGAAATAAAGTGAACTGAACTCAAAACACCTCCTGAGCTGAGATTTCTGAGGTCATTTGCAGCACTCATAGATGATACTGTTCTTGCAACAAAAAAACTAAACAAAAAATCAGAAGACTGAAACAAAGAGTTTTAGATGCGCGTGTTTCACGAGACTGCACGCCTCCGTATCAGCGCGTCATACATGCACATTTTCTGTCATCTGTTCTTAATAATATAAAAAAGTGTTTCTTCAAGCACGTGTCTGTGTGTCTACGGGCAAATTATTTGTAATATTAATTTTATAATAATAATAGCCTAATAAATAATAGTAATAATTTAATACATTAATGGGAAAACAAGCCAAATATCATCTTGACATCGTCAAAGGCATCAGCTATTATATATATCGCTATTCTGCTTCATGCGTGCGCTTGTAAAACGTATATTTTAACGATTCATTATTACTGTTTAGTATTTCTCTGTAATGTAGAACAGTGTTAGCAATGTTACTTCTAAAATAATTTTTCAGCCCTGGATCTCTGATACCCCCCAAAATAACCATTTAGGTGTTGATAAAAAGCATTTGTGATAATCTGTTGAAAAGTACTAAGAAGCTTGAAAATATAGCAATTAGCTACATGTAAATAGAGTACCAAACCGATTAACTATAAATGGAGACACTGTACACAATAATTTTATCTTGAATTTTTTCATGTAAAGGGAAAGATCTTCAAATAAACTCTGTGCGGGTATATCTGAAAGGTCACTTTGCACAATATTTTTTCTTGATCTGAATACAACATACAGTATGTTGGAATTTGATTTCTGTGTGAAATATAAGTCATTACAGATCGAAAATGGAGCGTTTAGAAAATGCTCTCAGTTACCGCATACTTTGGGTGCTGGAAATTTGACTGCTAAGTGACTCCAGCCTTGTCTGCTAAGCAACCAAATTTGTCCAGTTACTAGGGAGGGTAGAGTCACATGGGGTAACCTCCTCGTGGTCACAATTAGGGTTTCTCGCTCTCATTGAGGCGCGTCGTGGAATGTGGAGTGTAGCATAAGCCTTCCGTGCTGTGAGTCTCCACGGTGTCATGCACACCGAGCCATATGATAAGATGCACGGATTGACTGTATTAGAAGTGGAGGCAACTGAGACTTGTCCTCTGCCACCCAGATTGAGGTGAGTAACCATGCCACCTTGATGACTTACTAAGTAGTGGGAATTGGGCTTTCCAAATTGTGGGAAAAGGGGATACAAAAATGTAAAAATATAATCTGAAATTTTAGTTTTCAAACAAAAACAGATAAGTGCTTATGGAGCCATAGTCTAGTTTGCATTGCATTTTTAATTGCATTAGCAGTGTTTATAATTACCTAGATTAGATTTATACAAATGTATAATTCTGCTTTAATGTCTGTTGGAAACAGGGGCAGACTGGGAAGAGAAATCTGCCCTGGATTTGAAATAAAAACCAGCCTAAAAGTTGTTGAGCTGGGGGGTGTTAGTTGCTCAAAACTTGTTGAGGGGGCAGTGTTCGGCCCCGTTTCGTGGCTGGCCCATCAGGAAATGTCCCAGTTCTCCTTATGACCAGTCCACCCCTGGTTGGACAGATGGAGTGTCAGAATTCAGACAACGCCACTAGACAACAGCTGTGTAGATTGGTATGAACGCCCCACCATCATAATAATAAATTATAACTGGTGACATCCTTCTGCATCACTCATTTTCTAGCTTGCCCGGTCTCTGGCTCTTCTAATAAATTAAATCTGTATTGAGGTTGGGGCACAGCTCCTACTATTGTATTATTAAATACACTGACCACTGTTAATTAATCAGAGCTAAATCCAGAAATGGTGTTTAAAAAAAGCCTATTGCTTTAGAACTTATTAAAAATGGGAAGGCTCTGTCTTCCCTCCATTGCCCACCGAGGATGTAATGTTCTTTCCCTCAAGAAGCGGCATCCCTTTGAAGTCCTCATTCATTTTTCTTAAACATATTTTCATTTAAATGTTTTACTCTTTTCCCTTTTTGGTGCTATATCTGAGATTTGCAGAGCTTTTGTGGCTGCAAGACCACAGGACTTTCTATGGATAATGAAGTCTAGAAAGGAAAGCGTCTGGAGTTAAAGGGATAGTTCACCCAAAAATGAAAATTCTGTTACCATTTACTCACTCATATACTGTATATGGCTGGAGAACAAAAGATGTTAGCCAGAATTACAGTCTTAGTCACCATTGGAATTTGGCGAGTGGAATTTGCATGCCAATGCAATACAATTGTGCCAATACACAATACACATACAGGTATAATAGGAGCTGGCTCGCAACCACTCATTCAGGTTTTGCACTTAGGAGCCGAGACAGGGTTCCAGCCATTTCAGCGGGTAACTCAGCATTGTGGCAAGATGGACACAACGTCTCATTTCCTCCATCAGGGAACAAAGGTTACAAAAGTAACCAAAACATTCCCTATCTGTCACTCACTCACTAAGTTTTGTCGATGTAGTGACAATAGAGGTCCCTATACAAAATGCCACAACCAGTTGAACTGTGTTACATGGACTGGCAGTGCAGTGCTCTTTTTTTCTCCCACAAAAATGGAAAATGAATCAGCTGAGGCCATATGCTTTCATATCAGAGGGGGTATCCTTTCCCAAGGGGAAAGTCACTGCAGAGACCACACCCTGCCCCAAGGGGAACTAATGTGGGGAGTATATATCACATGGACTTATTGCATGTGAAAAAATTCCCACGGTAGGTCCTACTCGGTGGGGAGGAGCTCTACAAACACGGCGACCGGAGGCAGAGGGAGCTCCGCCCAAGGGAGATGCAGATTTACCAACAGGGAAACCGTACCGTGGAAAATACATCACAAGGGGTTACCACAGTTAACCGGCACATGTGGATTTATTACAGCATTTATTAATCTTTGTTAATGTTAGTTAATAAAAAAAATATTATATGTTCATTAGGGCTGTCGATTTAACACGTTAATTCAGTAGCGATTAATTTTTTTTTAAATTACGGGTTAAAAAAACTTACGCAAATAATCGCACTTCCCTCAGACCATAATAAGGAAGATTCCTGAGAAATGCAAGCTTGTAGTACCACCTGTTTACTCCAGATGGCAGTAAGTGAAATTTCAGCTGTATGAGCAACGCGCAGTTTATACAGTTCAAAACTCTGGCTCAGGTGGTAGAGCGGGTCGGCTGCTAATCGCAGGGTTGGCGGTTCGATTCCCGCCCACATGCCGAAGTGTCCTTGGGCAAGACACTGAACCCCAAGTTGCTCCCAATGGCAGGCTAGCGCATTGCATGACAGCTCTGCCGCCATTGGTGTGTGAATGTGTGTGTGTGAATGGGTGATTGGGACACAGTGTAAAGCGCTTTGGTAACCTCTAAAGTTATATAAGTGCAGGCCATTTACCATTTATTAAAATGAATGGGAAAAATTGTAATGCCCAACCAAGGGAGCTCTAAGTGTCCAATTGTCATCGGATGTGGAAAAGAAGTTCTGCCACACAGTTAAAAGAGCCAATCACCTTTTAGATGCAGATAACACCTGTCAATCAACTCGAGAATGCACTTGTGCTTTAGCTATACAAACTATATATTTTTTGTGTGTAATGTGAGGTAAAGAATAACAATTTATGATTCCAGTATTGTCACGTTTTATTGCAGATTTTTTTTAGGAAATTTGTTCTTTGATCGTAATCTTGACCAACCATTTTTTAGATTTTGATCTTTCCTCATTGAAGTAGGTAGGAGCTGTACAGTCATGAAATAGCCTCCCGAGGGCATTCCAAATATGGCCTATATGAACTGACTTGCTAGAAAGACTGTGCTAAGATTAATAAATGCTGTAAAAGTATTGATCATTGTTAGTTAATGTTGTTAACTAATGTTAACAAATGAAACCTTATTGTAAAGTTTTACCAATTACTTTACTGCTTTAGTCCTTCACAAAACTTGAAGGACAGTAGCTGTAGACATTACACTCTCTTATTTGGCACCACTGGTCTGGGGCCAGAATTGTGAATAGACCAGATGACAGAATTATGGGCTAGAAAATCTATTGTCAGATCGTTCTGGAATATTTCCCAAGGGAAGCATTAATTTGGCAAAGTTTGAGATTGGTGTCTGCAAGTGAGTGTGCATATTTACAAAGTAGAGGTTATTCTGTGATTGCTCTTTCCTGAGGTGTTTTTTTCTGTTGCAAAAATTGTTTTTATGGTGACATGTCCCCTCAGATAAAGAATGCAGCTGCGAATGTTCTGCGGGAGACTTGGCTGATATACAAGCACACCAAACTGATGAAGAAGATTGACCACTCCCGTGTACGCAAGCATCAGAGGAAGTTCCTCCAAGCCATTCACCAGTGAGAAAAATGACCTCACACATAGACACAGAGCTTTACACAACAAATTCACCCAAACCTGGGACATAGCAACCATTAGAACTGGGGTGGACCAGAGCCATTGTCTCTGGAGGGGACATGACCCCACTTTTGGTTCACATCTACCACTCACTTATTGGTCAAAGATCATTATATTTTAGAGCTTTGTTTTGCTTGGCCACAGTGAAAAAAACGTTTTTTTAGCAGCCTTTGTAAAAACAGCTTTAAATCCAAGCTGAAGCTTCTGCCAACCAGTTAATCAGCAGTCGATTAAACAAACTTAATCCTAAAATGGCTCCTAATTTGGTTTTGACTACTGAGTGAATGTTCATCTAATTCATATGTATTATTATGAGCCAAGCTGATAAGTTTTATAATGTGTCTCCCAACTTTTTACATAGTTTCTACGCCCTTGCAAAACCTACTTTATATTCTCACTTTGAATTACACTCACATACTTGTGAACAACGAAAGCTATTTATTTGCCAGTGTTGATTTATAGTTGGGTCTCTACAATGTCTCCAAGTATTTTTGCATTGGCCTGCTAAGTGAGCTTTAGTGTTGACTTTTTGAACAAAAGTTTTTTTAAGTGCTTCACATTTTGGCTGAGTGGCCAGTTGTGTGCCGAGTGTGATTGTAACTGTTTCCACACCTGACCTAACTGCACAAAGGCATGGTTCTTGAGAGAAAAACATGAGAATTCCATACATAAACAGGCAACTTCCTCTGCTAACTCTTTCCTTTTTTGCTTTGTATTTGGTAGATCTAGTGTCTTGTTAAGCTTTTTTAAAAAGCTTTTTACACAGAAGCCTTTTTAATTAATTTATTCACATTTTAGTATTTTCAGACCTCACTGTTGAAAGCACCAGCTTAAACCACATGAATTTCCATATTGGTTCAGACTGGTTTATGCAGATTAGCGCTGGTTTAGTGCTGGTCTAACACAGTGTTCCTATCCCTGTTCCTGTAGTCCCCAGAGAGTACACATTTTGGATGTCTCCTTTATCTGACACACCCAATTTAGGTCAGGCCCTGCATTCCAAATGGCATAAATTGGCTTCTGAAGGACACTTCAGTAGGATCATTCCAAACCAAAGTGCTCAAAAATAGCTGCTTTGAAGAGCTCTTCGAAATGAACTTCTCCCAAGCAGACTGGAATTGGACCATCCAAATGTAATCTTCTCAAAGTTTACAAGTAAATCTTAAATTAAATCAGCTGCGCATTCAAACATGTTCTGGTTCTGTAAACTAAAACCTGTTACAACCCTTAGTGTCTGTGGTTTATTGAAACCCTTTAATTATTGTTATTGTGAACTTTTTAAAACTGTATTTTGTTTTATTTTTTGTTTGAAACTAGTTATTTATTATATAGTTAGTTCATTTAATCTGTTATTATTTGATAATTGAACACTACATTTGTTAACTGGTTCAAATGTTCTATTCATTAAAAAATACAAATAATTATAACAGTTTTAAAGCATTTATTTTGTTTTGCATTCTAAATGTAGTTAGTGGTGATGCAAAGTCATATACAGTATACACCTTATTCACAGCATCTTTGATTCTTAACGTGAAGGAAAATGAGTCTGTGAAGGATAGGCTTGCCATCTCTTCAATGGCACACATGGTATAAAGCTATAAAAAGCTCCTAAATCCCATCTGATTTTCCACAACTCACGTTGCCTGGAGTTGTTTGTCTACTGAATGTTCTTGGAAAGATATTTTTTCAATGTTTTGTTCATGGAACGATCCAAAAACACTGCAGAGCAGCCCGTTGAAGAGACGGTATGTCTTGTCCCTCACAGCCTTTTTGCCATTCCCATTAAAAATCATAGATGGCGCAATGCAAGTGATGTTTCATAGCATCTTACAACAGTAACAGCATCTCCTTTGGCCTGGAAAGACGATGATGAAGTGCGTTACACAGGACTGTTATTTTTAAGTCCAACTGTATACTCTTCAACACTCCGAAGCTCTCACTGTGGAGTGTAAAGCCTTTGAAGGGATTAGCGCATAAGGATGAGCCATTCATAATGGAACCCACCCGTAGAGTCTCTACTAATTAAATGATAAGTTGAATAAGGTGGGTTTGAAAAGGGTGATATCCAAATTATGTACTGTTTGGGTGTCTAGATTGTGGACCAGCAAAACCATTCTTTTTATCTGCAAAGAGTGCTGATCAACCATCTTTCTGGTGAATCTGGTACACAAATAAAGTCTTGCTTGTTGCTGGTGACCAGAAATTGATCCCATTGACAACAACCTCAGAAATTACCAACATTGCACAACCATGGCCAAGTTAATCTTCATTCCCTGCTTGGGATATTTCACTTGGCCAGGCTCTGGCTGCTGTATTAGCTTCTTCCTGAGATAAAGACTATTAGCTGGCTGGGGTCAAGATGTTAATGCTATTCTATGTCCCTATGTGGTTAGCTTTCACACACAGACTTGTCATTTTAAAAACACTAATCCTCATGTCACTGTTTTGTTTTGGAATTGACCACCAATTTGAAGGGCTCCTTTCATATTGAAGCCTTTCTTTTAAAGACTGCAGGATAAATAGGAGAAGTCCAGTGCTTTTAGAATTTATGCCGTAATTGTGTATTCATCTCGGAGAATGGAAAGTCGTATCAACAACAAATTAAGATAACATGCTGATTAAGTTAATTAGTCAGTTGTCGAGTTTATAATTGAGGGCCATCGTTGCTTGTGAGATTAGAAGATCTAATGGGCTTTGTGTGTGTGTGTGTGTGTGTGTGTGTGTGTGTGTGTGTGTGTGTGTGTGTGTGTGTGTGTGTGTGTGTGTGTATTTATCACTTTGTGGGGACCAAATGTCCCCATAAGGATAGTAAAACCCGAAATTTTTGACCTTGTGGGGACATTTTGTCAGTCCCCATGAGGAAAACAGCTTATAAATCATACTAAATTATGTTTTTTGAAAATGTAAAAATGCAGAAAGTTTTCTGTGAGGGTTAGGTTTAGGGGTAGGGTTAGGTTTAGGGGATAGAATATAAAGTTTGTACAGTATAAAAACCATTATGTCTATGGAAAGTCCCCATAAAACATAGAAACCAAACATGTGTGTGTGTGTGTGTGTGTGTGTGTGTGTGTGTGCGTGCACGCCCATATTTTTGCAGATTGCGGAGTGTTAAAATGGAGCAGAGAAAACTCAGCGATCAAGCCAATACTTTGGTGGACTTATCAAAGGTAAGACTACTCTGAACGTCAGACATGACTTGCTTACACTCTCACATGCATATAAACACAAATCACAGACATGGTCACATATCAGAGCCCACACATATGCATGTTACATCTGTTAGGAAACAGTAGACACCCACACACACACACACACACACACACACACACACACACACACTTTCAATGGCATTGTGTTCCCTTTCCTACAATATTAACGTCCCCACATGCACACTTTATAATGCCCAAGGCTGCAAGTGCATACACAACAACACATAATACCTGGTGACACACACATACTTTTGCTTTCCCAAATATATCTCAGCATTCAACTGTTTCCATGCTGACCCATTTGTTTCTGTGGCTTTGTGTTTCCTAGCAACCTGAACAAGTGTTAAAGCAGGGATGACAGTGGGAGAGAAGAGACAGGGAGAGGGTGGGAGGGGAGAGAGACAGGAAGCTGAAGAATGACAGAAAATTGTGTGCAATTCAAGATATTTTTCGTGATGAGTGTGTGTTTGTGCATTTTTACTTGAATCTGAGTCTTGTTAAATGAGTGTAGCTTTATTTCTTCTATGTATGCATTCATGAACTCCTATGATTTTGGGAAAGAGAACGAGTTGTCGTGTATTCCTGGAATGTGAACCGTTTTCTCTTTAGATATTTAGAGAGTGTAGTACAGTGTATGTTTCATGTGTCAGGCCCATTGTTATTTTTTTGTAAGATTTATTATGTGCTTAGTGTTAGATTTCAATTGGATTGATTAAGGAACATTTAATCTTATTTTCTCTCTGTCCATTTTAAGCTTTTTCTTTTTCTACTGTAAAAATTCTATCCATTCATTTCCTTAAAGGAATATTACAGGTTCAATGCAAGTTAAGCTTAATCAACAGCATTTGTTGCATAATGTTGATTAACACAAATGTTTGACTTGTCTCCCTTTTTCTTAAAAAAATAAATAAAACAATGTGGGTTACAGTGACGCATTTACTATGAAAGTGAATGGAGCCAATCTATAAGTGTTAAAATATTCAACAGTATAAGCATAAGTTTCAAAAGTATAGCCACAATACTCAAACAATATTCATGATAACATTATTTAAAGTTATATCCAATTTTATAACTTCGTTGCCTAACGGCATAAACCCTAAAACAACTATAAAAATGACAATTTAAATAACTTAACAGCTCAGATAATACACAAGTTTTAAAAGAAGAATTAATATAAGTGCTTTTATAAAATGATAACCTTCCAAAAATTGGCCACATTGTAAGTATCTCAGTGTTACATCGATTTTTCCTTTTTTTTATGAAAAGGAAGGTCAAGGTTTTTTATTCATTTATATTTTACATTTTTTGTAGTAATCAACGTTATTCCACAAATGCTGATGATTGAGCTTAACTATTGAACCCGGAATATTCCTTTAACTTCAAAGTCTCTTTTTTTCCCACTAATATTCCATGTCTAGTTTCTATGAACTACTAACATCTTTTACTTGTCCTCTTACTCAGAGGAAAATTGTATTTCTCAGAGGCTGCCCTTTCCAAGCTCACAAGGCTTATTGGAGATATCAGTTGTTTAAGTATCAACTTGGTCTCAGATGTTTCTCTTAAAATGTATTTGAAGAAATAAAATGAGACAATTGTTGACGTACACTGTAAAAATGAATAGATTCTCAAGACACATTTTGAGGTACCTCAGATGCCACATCGGCGGAACTCTCTGGAGATCCTCCAGGCACCATTTCAATTCTCTGACAAGCGTACTCTTAGTTCCTGCAAGCACTCTGAAGAACTCTAAGGACTGTCAGCAGTTCCTTCAGTAACCCTTTCATAAGCGAAAAGCTTTGAGGCATTTTTTATTTATCTTGAAGTTGCTTGAGGACAAGCAAAGGAGGATAAGATTGAGACTTCTTTAAAGGAGGATTCCTCCTGTGTTGCATTTGATGAACCCCAAATGGTGCCTTGAGCATAATTTCATCTTTACAGTGTAGAATAGAGCAATATAATTAATGTGAATAGCTTGGATAATTTGGTCTTGTAAGAATTTGATGAGAAATATTTCATATTGATATATCTGACTTTGGTATCTTTGAAAATCTGAACAAGGTTAGTACCATTGTTGAGATCTCTTTGGAATCTCTGAGGACTGTCAGCGGTTCCTTCAGTAAACACAATCTAAAGGAAAGCTTTCAGTCACTTAAAATGTATATTGAAGTTCCTTGGGTACACAATAAGATATCTGAGGCACTCTGAAAAGGAGGTTCTAGAGGTTCACCAGAAGGTTCTGAGGAACCCCAAATTGTGCCTTGACGATCTTTTTGATTTTAGAGTGAGAGGAGAGACATGAGATTTTTAGGGACATTTACTCAGGAGAAATATCTGACTTAAGAAGACTAAGTCTCCATTTCATCTTCATTTAATCTCATTGCTGTCTAGGAGAAAATTGAGATATTAAAAATATTTCTTTCATATGGGTATGAACTTGTCCATTCATTACCTTTTATTTTATATCTTATTTATTTTATTCTATATCTTATTTGTACTCTCTCCGGTATTCTTGTTATCGTCCCTGACTCTATTCCTCTGGCTGTCCTGTATCTCTCCCATTGCTTTCTCTTCACCACAGTGGTTTATTCTAACCACACTCTCCTGTCTCTCTACACAGATGCAGAGTGTCATGTATGAACTGATGTCAGAGCTGAATGACCGCAGTGAGGATCTGGAGAGGCAGATGTTAGGTCTGGAGCAGCGGGTGGAGCAGTTGACGGTCGGGTTTAACACTCTGCCTGCTCACCTGTCCGCCACGCTCACTGCCCAGCACACTGCACTGGTTCAGCTGCTGCGTGAGCATGATGCCAAGATCCTGAGCCCCAATATGCCCTCTGTGCTCTCACCCACCGCTGCCAGCCTGCCTCTAGCCAACCCCCCCTCCATCACCACCCCCGGCCAGCCCATCGAGGAGAGTCCCAACACCAGCACCGCCAGTTGCTGAGAGCACTGGTGTGGGCAGGGCCTCTGGGGTGGAGAGATGGACGAATAGTCAAAATAACACATACACATACAAAGCGCTGTATCTACAAGTATTACAAAGCTTAACGCCACAGAATATATAATTGTGGAGGAGAGGCTAACATTTGCACAAAAAAAAACCCTATGACAAAACTGCCATATTTCATGTAGTCCACAAGAAGGACGTACCTTACTGTTAACATGAATGTATACATTTCAGAAGACACTAACACATACACATACATGTTAACATGCATGGACTCTCACTCACACACTTTCTCTAATCTTGTTTTTGCTACCAAAGTGCTCTGTCTACAGTTTACTGAAATGTACTAGGCTATATGGTGTAAGTTGCAAACGAGGGACTGGGGTGGGCGGTATCTATCTATACAGATATAAATAGATTCTCAAGAATGTTATGATGGGGAAAATCTGGACAGCACTTTTTACAGTCTGCAAAAGACCAACAGCCATTTGAGCAAAGCATTATTACAAGGAGCAATGCTGAAGCCAGTCGATATATTATAAAACCACCCCATCAAGGTGGAACAGCTGCTCACACTGAAATAACTGTAGAATGAGTGATTATAGTCATTTTCTGAGTGGAATTGCTTCTATTACAATGGTGTGTTGGAATAAGAGACTATTTTACTTCTGACCCCATTTCAATGGAGACCATTTTGATAACTGACTAATATTGAGACCATGTGGCCGGTATACTGAATTACATCCTCTCAGAATATTGTACAGAATGTTATTACAGCTTTGTATTGCTCAGTTTTTTACCATTAATAATGCAGTTATAGCTCATATTTAATATAATTATACAATAGCACTCTTCTCATTCGTCATTAAAATTATGATCACTGTATAAATAACGATTTTATTATTATTATTATAATTATAGATAAGGGAGGAGCTGTTTACGGTTTAAATTATTTTGTAATTATTTTTATTTTATCAGAGAGAATTAATAAAGTATATATCTATACATGACTGTGTCTATGTGTGAGTATTATTGCAACTGACAAGACCAAGCGAGTGCATAAAACGAACTTGTCCCGTGTTTTTAACTTTTTATCTTGACACGGCGTCTAAAATACGCGGCGCAACGGTCAGAGACGAACGTATAGCGTATGTTTAAAAGAAAAGGAGCCGGACGGACGCAAAAACAAGTTGATGATGTGAACAGCCCCTCATAGTAACCAACTCTTATGCTCTGTAATAACAGAACCCGATTCCGCTGATGTTAATCATAAAGGCTACATTATTTCAAAAAGTGGCAGGTGTCGCATAACTATCTGGTGCTGTTTGCCAGCGCCTGGCAAAACCCACATTTTGGTTTAAAAATGAGTCTTAACGAGTCTCTGGTTTCTCTGTGCTTCGTTATAAGTTCTCAAAATAATTATATTGTATTGGAGAGCTGTAATGTCGACATGCCGTTGAAAGAAAGAGCAATTTGGTGGGTTTTGCTAATGAGCTCATTGATTAATCTCAGTCAGTAGACTAGACTGAATGTTCCCAAGCTGTTGATACCTCTCAGCACTCATGTGCCTGTGAACATCACACTGACAGCACAGAGAGGATCCTACAAATGGTGAGTGACCCACGGTAGTTGGGGCATGCTCAGCCCAGCCATGCAGTCTCAATACGTGCTGCATGCCTGAAAGTCTTTTATTATTATTATTATTATTATTATTATTATTATTATTCAATAACTCTGATCTCTGTCTTTGCTTACAGAATTACAGGATGAAACCATCTGGTATCTATAGAGGCCCTATATGCTAATATTAGGCTATATTAGCATATATCTATACAGTAATTCTGCATAGCTTCAGTAGTTATGCTATCCAAATTAAACAAAATGTGCATTTTCTGAAATAGATTTACTGTATACAAGTCCAAAGGAACAAAATAATAATGATAACATTGGTAAAAGTTGAGATATTTGTGATTTGACAATGAGAGTTTGAAAATATAAAGGGAAAGAAAGAGATTGATTTAGAGTGCCCAATAATGGCTCACTGCCCATTAATAAATTGAAAAATAAAGCCTGACAATTATAATTCAGTATGCAAATTACATTGAGAAGATATTACAATGTGTAAGCATGAAGTGGCATTTAGGTGTATTACACATGTAATTGCTGCTCAGAAGTGGCATAAATGCATTTATACAGAAATTACATAAATAATGTTTTGAGATTCATGCTTTATATATAATTATGAATGTAATGAAAATGTGAATTTATACTTTTCAATATGAAACTACAAATTATTAAATATATGCTTTATCATGACAACACCAAAGCAGCATCAGAACTGCCATTGATACTAGGGGCGGAGGTGGATCAGAGCAGGCCTGGTTTAATCTGGCTTTAATGCGTCACATCATCTTTACACAGAAATGCCATTTACACATCTGCCCAAATTAAGATATACTCATCATCATTCTTTTGTCTGTATTATACCCATTAAAACTTTTTTATACACATAAAAGATTAGTATCAGTGTCATCATAGTGTAGGCAGTGCATATTATGTCAGGATACAGAGTGTTAGCGCATTAGCATCATGTATGTAACCAAAACAAATAAAACATTCTCTACTGCAAACAGGCTATGTTACTTTAAATCTTCATTCAAGTAGTTAAAACAGCTTCTTTAACTGAGCTTGTGTGAATTCTACTCATAAAATTAGGCATGAAGGCATTGATAACACATTTTAATGTCAAATTAGTTTACATTTTACATGTAGTCTTTCTAAAGTGGCCTCATATTTAAATCTAAAGACCTCCCTCAGCGGTGTGCTGGGTGTCTTACTGTTCGCAAATATGTTGTTGCTCACCTGTTTCAAACTTCTTTTTACATCTAAACAAAGAACTAAGAACTTCTCTGTAAGCGTGGTTGGGCCTTGATGGTATAATTTTCATCATCAAAGTCTCTTATTTTGAAGTTTTTCCTCTGTTATGTCTGTCTTCCTGTCCATTGCCATAATGTATCACAGGTGTTTCTCGTTGTATTGTTTGCCCTTCTGTCTATATATGCCCTCTTGTTCCTTGGTTGGTTCTTGTTTTATATAGAGCGTTGTAAGCCAGCATACTGCTGCTTAGTTTATGTGTACCTTCTTTGTTGAGTTACCTCCTTTTTCTGTTTGTTGATCATTAAAAGGGTTGCATTCAGATCCTCTCTCTTGCCTCATCCCTACACAAACCCTGACACCTATGAAAGGTTGTTTATGTGTTGACTTACCACATATAAACATGCGCTGCTATTGGTGCAAATTGTCACAAAAACTTTAGCTTTTATTAAAAATTTATGAATTTATGATTTTTTTTTACCCCCTTAAAGGCTTTTTTGGGCTGCTGCAATTTTCCAGACTCTTATATAAAATCTCACCATTCACACATTCTTTTGACATTTGCAATTAGTCACATTTTTTTTACCCCAATTATTCATAAATAATATTGTATACAGTACTGTGTAACAGTTTAAGGCACTTGTGAAAAAAATTTCATAATGAGGATATCTTAAGGAATAATGCCATAAATAGTTTTCATTTATCAATTAACATCATACAGTAAGTCCAGTAAACATAAAAAATGAATAACTATGTGGTGTGGCCACCTTTGCCTTTAAAACAGCCCCAATTCTCCAAGGTACACCTGGACAATTTTCTTGATTGTTGGCAAATAGGATGTATCAAGCTTCTAGGAGAATTTACCACAGTTATTCTATCTATTTAGGCGGTCTCAATTGCTTCTGTCTCTTCATGAAATACCAGACTTACTCAATGTTCAGTGGGGGGCTCTGTGGGGCAATGACATCTCTTGCAGAGTGCCCTGTTCTTCTATTCTAATCTTTTCTATTTGCAAAAGTAATCTTTGTGAGTCTAAAATTAATTTTTCCTATTGACACACTAAAGCTGAAGATATAATAACCATCTTAAGACAAATGTTTTTGTGAAACATCTTAAGTGTCTAAACCTTTTGTAGAGTATTGTATGTTTACAATCTTATGATTAATACATTTTGTTGTTGTTGTTGTTGTTTTGACGTTGTAAGCATGTAATTCTGTTTTTTGTTCCCTCTATCACCTTCCATCACAAAATGCCGATCTGAAATATAGGTGGCGCTATGACGCATTTTAGCCCTTGCAGATGTGCTCATCCATGGACATTCAGTCTAATTTTCAGTTCATGCACCACCCTCGTTGTTTCATAAAATATCTCAGCCTCTGAGTGGACTAGAAGCTCAGTCTAGGTGTCATTAGAAAGCTGATATATCACTTGGCAGTGATATAAAAAAAAATCATCAATAGTTGATAACATATTCACTGGTGGACAAAAGTTTTGAAAACTTTACAGATTTGGCTGTTTTGGAAGGAAGTTGGTACTTTAATTCATCAAAGTGTCATTCAACTGATCACAAAGTATATTCAGGATATTACTGATGTAAATAACAGCACCATCACTATTTGAAAAAGTCATTTGTTTTATCAAATCTAGACTGGACCCATTTCCAGCAGCCATCACTCCAACACCATATCTCTAGTAATCATGCTAAATTGCTAATTTCATACTAGAAAATCACTTGCCATTATATCAAACACAGTTGAAAACTATTTGGTTCGTTAAATGAAGCTTAACATTGTCTTTGTGTTTGTTTTTGAGTTGCCACAGTATGCAATAGACTGGCATGTCTTAAAGTCAATATTAGGTAAAAAATGGCAAGAAAGAAACAGCTTTTTTAGAAAATCATCAGTAAATCAATGTTTTAAGGAATGAAGTTGGAAATGTCCAAATATACAAAGCTGTACTCTACAGTCTTCACAACTGACTCTAACAAGGATAGAAAGAGATGTGGAAGGCCCAGATGTAACAAGAGGATAAGTACATCAGAGTCTCTAGTTTGAGAAATAGATGCCTCACATGTCCTCAGCTGACAGCTTCATTGAATTCTACCCACTCAACACCAGTTTCATGTACAAGAGTAAAGAGAAGACTCAGGGGTTTCAGGTCTTATGGGAAGAATTGCAAAGAAAAAGCCATTTTGAAACAGAAAAACAAAAAGAAAAGATTAGAGTAGGCAAAGAAACAGACATTGGACAACAGATAATTAATCCCATTTTGCTTTTGTGGGATCAGCTAGACTTTGAGGTGCATGAGAAATGGCTGACAAGACAGCCACATCTATGGCAAGCGCTACAGGAAGTATGGGGTGAAATGTCACCTGAGTATCTGGACAAATTGACCGCTAGAATGCCAAGCCAAGTTCTGACATTTTTTTTCTTCCAAATTGTAATTGTAATTTTTCACGTTATTAATGACCTGACTATACTTTGTGATCAGTTGAATGCCACTTTGGTGAATAAAAGTACCAATTTCTTTCCATAAGAGCAAAATCTGTAGATTATTCCAAACTTTTGGCCACCAGTGGATTCACACATCATTATCCCTCCCTGCTCGTCATGGTGACAAGGTTTATAGTAGATTAGTTTCACTGAATGGTTGGATGTCTGAGTGGTGTCTGAAGAATAAAATAGGATTTATAGACAATTGGAAGAGTTTTTGGGGTAGACCTGACCTGCTAAAAAGAGACGGACTCCATCCCTCCAGGGAAGGTGCCACTCTCCTCTCTAGTAATTTGGCTATTAGTCTTAATAATGATAGTATTTGACTAACTGGGGCCCAGGTAAGGAAGCAGACAAACTGGTTAATCCGAACGTCTGCTAGCTGCCTTGAGACATCACACATGTCACATAAACTACAACACATAGAGACTGTATCACCTAGATATCTCATAGAGACTGTGTCTGTTCCCCGAACTACCAAACACAATACCCTCACTAAATAATTTGAATAAAAACTAAAATGTTTTATTAAGGTCAAACTTGAACAAATCAAACAAATTAAAAATACACATCTTATAAAAATAGGGCTACTAAACATTAGATCTCTTTCTACCAAAGCACTAATTGTTAATGAAATGATTAATCGATCATAGATTGGATGTGCTCTGTTTGACTGAAACCTGGCTTAAACCGGATGAATATATTAGTTTAAATGAATCTACTCCCCCAGGTTGTTGTTATAAACATGAGCCTCGTCTGAAGGTTCGAGGAGGAGGTGTTGCTACAATTTACAGTGAAGTTTGTGGTGTTACTCAGAGGACAGGATATAAATGTAAGTCTTTTGAACTAATAATGCTTAATGTGACACCGCCAGATATAATTAAAAAATCTCTGTCGTCTTTTGTCCTTGCTAAAATGTATAGAATACCTGGGCCTTATTCTGATTTCCTTGGTGAATTTGCTAATTTTTTATCAGATCTTGTAGTTACTGTAGATAGAGCTTTAATTGTTGGTGACTTCAACATTCACATAGATAATGAAAATTATACATTGGGACTAGCATTTATCGATATTCTCAACTCTCTTGGAGTCAGACAAAAAGTAACAGGACCAACTCATCGCCATAATCATATGCTAGATTTAGTGTCATATGGAGTTGATGTTGATAATATAGAAATTCTGCAGCAGAGCGATGACATCTTGAATCATTACCTCGTCTCTTGTATGCTGCAATCAGCTAATGGATCAGCACCATTCCTGTTTCATGTTGGACTCCACTGCTATGTGTCTCTGAATGATGATGACTCAATTCAGCCGGTGCCAGCCAAACATCACTTCAGTCTATTATGATGGACTTCAGAGGATGAACTGATGCCAACTCTGCATCACCTCGGTCTATTGATTGACTACGATCTTGAAATGGAATGCATAGACTAACAATTGCCAACAAAAGCCTTCATCAGCCAATTAACAAGAACAATTGCATCTATGTGAACTTCTGCAGTTAATCCAGGATGGACTTCAAAGACATTGGTCATTAATCTTACAATTCAAACAAAATCAACGTTTAAACACTGACCCTTAACACATAATTAGTTTTAAACCATGACTTTAACTACACATAAGTAATATTTACATTTATTCATGATGTTAGCCAGAGGGGAACTGGCCCCCACTGTGAGTCTGGTTTCTCCCAAGGTTATTTTTCTCCATTAATCAACATCTTATGGAGTTTTGTGTTCCTTGTGCACAATAGTATCCAACACAATTATGCTTTTTATTGAAAAGTTATGTTGTAGGGCAGGGGTCTTAAGCTAAGGACTCCATGGTGTTGTTGCATATTATGTAATTTCTAAGCCTGGCCTATAATAACATGCGTAAAGTACCATATAAATGACCAATGTTCAGCCATCAACTCTTTGTGGTGCAAGCTGATAGGTCTTTGTTGTCTTGTTGTCTGTCAGCCAATTGGCTCATTCATATTAAACATGTTAAGCCAATTGGCTCGCATGGTGTAAGCTGACTGGTTCTTTGACATTTAATGGGGTAGCCAATCAACTTGCCTCTCTCTCTTTGTTTCACATTTATATGACTCTGTTTTGCAGATAAGCCAGTTTAACTGCAGCGCACTATGATAATTTTTTCACTGAAAATGCTATTTGCTCAGGTGGTACTGAGGTTTTTCTTCTATTAGCTTGCATGGTAAGGTCTGCATTTGGCCATGACACATGGAAGTGCTTCTTTAATAAGGTAAACCATGGCCAAATTTAGCCTGGCACACACTGATCCTGTTTACAGCTGGTATTAAAATGTGCCTCAAGTGATCCGATCACTTTTGGTCAGGTAAGACAAATCGCTGTTTACGCCTGGTTGCTTAAATGCGTCAACTGTTAAGACTTCTGTTCAGATTTAGAGGGGAGGGTCTCTGATTTCATGAGGACATACATCAGTCACTGTGTCAGTGTGTTACTGCATGATATTTAAGCACAACAAAGTCAGAAAACACAAAGAAAGCATGAAACAAATGGTGAAATGTCTCTCCCAGAACCATTTAAAATGTAATCTATGCATAAAGGCAACGTTTCGAGCAGAGTTGTCCATTATTTTAGTGTATTACCTGTATTAAAGGAGCTTCAGATGTTTGTGCTTCTAATAAGTCCCTGCATATTGATATCAGACACACTGAAGAAGATCTGTGAAATTCTTGTGCTTGTGTATATATCTGCTTTTTCCAATGGGATGGTTATTTCCTAAAAGTAGTTAAAGATGCTCGTAACCGGCAAAGTTTAAACTCTTGTTTTAGCACCGTGGTTGATTGACAGGTGAGGGGTGGCACTTATGCTGTCCCCAGGATGCATACAGGACGGATTAGAGTTTACACCTCAAATGCGATGTGGTGACATGCATTTTTGACCACATTCGTATCTGTTTTTTGTGATCCGATCACCTAAAGTTTTAGACCCCATTTAGACCTGTATTTAGTGCTGACCACATGTGATCTGATCATCAAAAACGCATCTTAATATCAGGTAGAAACGGGGTGTTAGGTCACGATGTTGTGTCGAAGAAGCGACACTAGGGGTCTCTCTTGAGAGCCATTCTCATCTTTGATCTATGAGAAAAGGCCAATGAGATATTGGCAGATAGAATTTGTATCTCCCGCCCCCGGTCATATGGGTATAAAGGGAGGGAAATGCGTCTGTTTCATTCAGAAATTTTCTTTGGAGCCAATCGGTTGTGTATGCAGCGAGCTGCGAGTCAGAGTCTGTTTCCTCCAATCTCTGAGCGATTGCTGTTGAATCTATGGTGCATATCAGCGGCTTTCTCCTTCTCTGCGAGAATCTTACCATGGCAACGTTGCGGTCGTGGCTTTCCTTCCTAAGAAGGAACGCCACTCCAGCCGCCCCCCGCGTCGCTCCTTCTTCCCACGGGATTGACGCCCCGGCTGGCGATGGATGCAATTTGAGGATGGCAGCGGGCTCGGTTTCACCAGGTACGTCCCCACGAACCACACGCTCCCCGACACGCTCTTTGACTTCCATCCAGGTTCGAGGCAACAGTGGCTCGCCTAACGGCCAGCCTGCCTATCCTCTTGAGCCCCCAGAGCCGGATGAGCTCGCCGCTGCATCAGAGAGTGGTCCGGCTTCTGACGTGGATGACTCGACTGGGCTGCCGCCTTCGGGCCAGCACGCCCAGTCTGAGGCTGACGCCCAGATGTTTGACATGCTTCCCCAACTGCCATCAGTGTGGGGCTGGACTGGAATCCTCCGTCCTCCCCACAGCCTTCGCTGCTGGATGATTGGTTCCTTGGGTCTGCGCGCCGCTCACAGCCACGGTTGCCGGTTGCTTTGGCACGTAAAATACCTGCCCGCTCCTGTGTCAGCAGTACATGTACACGGCTCAGCGCATGGCGTGATTTAAATTGGACCCCTAGTGTCGCTTCTTCGACACAATGTTGAAGTGAGCGACAATGGGGAACATCTCCATTCCCTGATGGAGGGAACGAGACGTTGTGTCCTCCCGTCGACGTCACTGAACCGAGCCACTGTTGCAGCCAAATCTCTTTGTCGGCTCCTCAGAAAAATCCTGAATGAAACAGACGCATTTCCCTCCCTTTATACCCATAAGTCCGGGGGCGGGACATGCAAATTCTATCTGCCAGTTTCTCATTCCCTATTCTCATAGATCAGAGATGCAAAAGGCTCTCAAGAGAGACCCCTAGTGTCGCTTCTTCGACACGACGTCTCGTTTCCTCCATCAGAGAATGGAGGTTACATCCGTAACCTAGACGTTTAAGCTATTCGGCTAAGCAGGCTGAGGCTCACATAGAAATTAAGTCTATTAGCGTTACACTATTTGGCCAGTGGCCAAGGCGCACCTAGCTAGCATACACCAGGTCCACATGCCACTTTGGAGCAGGTAACGTTAAATATTTCAGAGAGTTGTCAAGACTTAAATTTATTTATGTACTTTGTTTTGGATGCTTCCATGGCAGAGTCATTAAAATACTCTATAGTCATATAAATATATAGTCATATAAAATGCCCCAAATAATCTCCCCCCATCTGAAATAATCTACTCTCCCTCACACTACTGTACATGTGGTGGAGGCCAGTTACATGGGTGAGTACATACATAAACTCAAATGCAAGATCTACAACCCACACCATGCTACACCTTTTTGAGGGTACTTGAATTGTCTGTTTATATGCATTTGTCTGTATGTCTATCTCAACATTGAGTATTAAAGGGGAAGAGGACAGATGGGACTTGGAGATGGGGCAGCATTATTATTTGTTTGTCCGTATCCATGATATCAAAGGCCATGTGGTGAACCTTGTCACAGGTTGTGCTTCTCAGTCATCAGTTTATGCTCTGTTTGCACCACGGCATTTCCTCACCTGACAGGAGCATAACATCTGAACTTGAACCCCACTTCTTACTGTGTAGAATGGAGTGATTGTTGTCGAAAAGACAGATGGGTTCATGACAGTGGATTCTGCCACTGCCTACAGACCCCCAAGACAGCAAAGACCTTAATACAGGCCTCACTTTAGAGCATCATACAGAGGTAACATGCTTACATATAAGAATCAGAATCAGAAGAATCAGAATCAGCTTTATTGCCAAGTATGCTTACACATACAAGAAATTTGTCTAGGTGACAGGAGCTTCCAGTCAACAACAATACAAACAATACCAAAAACAGCAGCAAGACATAGGTACATAAAAACAAAAAAGAACACAAAATAAATAATTATACATATACGTACATACACTCACCTTCATACATACCCACATACACACACGTAGTGCAAAGCTAATACAATCTGTATATAAAGAACAAAAAACAGTATATTATGTACAGAGCAATGTAAGTAATGGCAGAAGTGGATATGTTGGATAATCTAAATTAAAATTAAACTGTGTATTGCACATAATTATTGCTCAATGGGGCAATTTAATTGTTCATTAGATGGATGGCCTGAGGGAAAATACTGTTCCTGTGTCTGACGGTTCTGGTGTTCAGAGCTCTGAAGCACCGGCCAGAAGGCAACAGTTCAAAAAGGTAGTGGGCAGTGGGCACACTAAAGCACCATTCACATTGACAACAATTTGCAGCCACAAAGCATCCAGACATCATTCATTTTCAGTGAGTTGTTTGTTTCCTAATTTTAATTACACAATAATGATGTAATTTAACACACACTGATGGCACATAAATGTAAAATTTCCTACTTCTGGGATTTTATTGTGTTCAGTTGCTCAGTGTGAAGGGTTCAGAGTTCAAGCTATTACGTAAAAGCACAGTTCAGTCTTATTGGTGTAAATGGCACAAGCTGTTTGCAGATCTAGAGAGAAGCCTCACATGTGGGGGCATCAGGGCTGGTCAACCCATTAGGCGACATAGGCTAGCACCTAGGGCAGCATCGCTTTGGGGTGCCAATCTACCAGGCCAATAAATAGTTGTTCAAATGCGCCCAGTGTGTTCTGAAGACATGTTGTGGCGCCCCCATGGAACAAATAGGCTGTGTTCTAAATGCATTACTTACATACTAGTCTTACTTTTTCTGTGAGACAGAGACATTATGCCATTGTGCACACAGCCATAGACTCACTATAGTGCGGGGCTCATGAAGTGATGTCCGATGTGTGAATTAATCAGACTTTTGAGTTTAAATATATATATGTATATATATATATATAAATATTCAGGTAATCCAAATGCATTGCATTCTTGTGGCAGAAGAGTTAATCATTGATAAGAATACAAAAAGCGGTTTTAGAATACAATGTATTGTTTACAACCATATTATGTAACATAAGCCAATCATTGGCATACAGTTCACAGGCCCCTCAATGCACACCTGCGTCAGACATGCTTGTGTAGCGTCTCGGGTGTGTTGCGTCATAAACATACAATGTTTAGGTCATTGTGTTATCAAGTTAAATATAGTTTAATACTTAGAACACATCTTGAGATCCCTTAGTTCGAATTTGCGCTCCATCAAGTGTTTTGAACGCAAGAACATAATGTGTTTTCTTCACTGTATAAACTGCGCATTGCCACACAGCTGAAATTTTAATTACTGTCCTCTGGAGTAAACAGGTGGTACTGCAAGTTTGCATTTCTCAGGAATCTTCCTTATTACAGTCCGGGGGCATTGAATTTTGTAAATTTTTGAACTTGTTATTTTTTATAAAATGAATCACACTGAATTAAAGCATTAAATCGACAGCGCTAATTGTAATATATTATTTCAAGGAAAACATTTTGGGAACCACAGCTTTAGGAGACAGAGAACAAAAACAATGTTGAATGAAGTAAATATTTAAATACCATTCACCATTTATTTTTTCTAAATAAAAGTGTATCAAAACATGTACTTTTCACAAAAAAATATTAAAAGTACCAAAGCCAAACCAATACCATGTTTTTTGGACATGTTCTTTGGAGTAGCCTTCCATGTAAATACCATGATATAGGTCTACGGTATATAATAAAATAAAAATACCAAGGTTTTACCACATTGTATCATCACTGTACCATGACACTGCCACAGCAGGATTTTGATAAAGTTATCATTGATAAACTTCATCTTGTGTTGTGTAATGTGAAAAGGTGATGTTGATGGTGTTTTTAGTCCATTCATTAATGCTACACAATATATATTGGCTCCTAAAAAATATTTCTAATGATGCTCCTAAATTCACCAGAAATTAATGCTTTGGTGCTGTTTTTGCAAAATGAATAAATAAAAATAAATTGTTATTTATTTTTATATCATTCACAGTACAATAGATTGTGTACTTGATGGGCCCCAGACTCCCCAGTAATGATGAAAGCCTGTAAATGTGCCTGCTGTGAAATATACTGTACAATGTGCATAGATTATTTTTATTTTTTGCTGGAGGGTCTCGCCTATGGCGTTATGATAAGACAGCGAGCAGGAAATGAGGACACACGCAGTGTGAAGTGTCAAGAGAGACATGGGGTGTACTGGGAAGCCTATTGTTTATAAAGGAAAAGACAGCATGTTCCATCTGTGGGAGGCCACTATGGTGGCAGAAGGTGAAACGTATAATGGGGGCAGTTTTTTCAATAATCATGCAGTCGTTATGGTTCAGCAAGATGAGCTCAAGGGAAACGTTGCTCATTAGTTTCAGTCTGCAACTTCCTGTCGATTCCTGTACACTTATAAGGATCATCCATTAGATTAATGGAACAAAAGGGGAGGAAAAACCTTACAAACTGCCTCCAAGGGAAATCATCCTTCAAGCATGCATACATATTTCTGTTAGACTTTCACAGTGAAAGCTATGGTGTTGCCTTTTGGTTTGCCTGACTATTGGACTTATTTTTTAATAACATACAACAAAATTCATGTGCTATGTAATAGGATGGTGAAAATTGGTGGTCATCCCACCAATCAGAGCGCGACAGGAAGTGGAAATCTTCAGTCCCCTCACTGTGCAGGCCTCTGTGATTAAATGGATACAAGGAAATCTGACCTGTTGTACCAACATGGTCAAAGTCACACATTTGCTTAGTAATTGATCTACCAATAGTACAGAATCTCACTCATGTGTAGCATCTGGACCAATCAGACACACAATTATTCATTATTTAATGAATAAGCCAACAGATGTCTCAAGACTGTAACAAGCAAAGGTCCAATTAGGTCCAAGCCGTCTCTGTTATGTTTGCTCCTCCACTGATCATTATCAAGCCTTTATACTGTCTTTACAAGGTCCAGCAACTAGTGGACATCAGTGACATTCCAAGCGGGGAAGGTTAGCTGCATGCCAGAGCAATTTTTCCCCCATAAGAATTGGACTCAAAGCCCAGAACAACAGAATGAGGGCAGACATAAAGCCACATGTTTAACATGTCAACCTACACCTACTTTTGCTTTAAAGTAAATTAATGTTTATAACTCAACGTTAGATCATAATAAAAATGTAAAAGTTCAAACTTTCACTGTAGGTTGTAAAAACATAGGAACAGTTTTGTTCACTTATACTATTGTTATCAATTTTAAACTCTATCAGATGATATCTTTTCAGTTGACTGTGATAAGCATTTGCCTCCATCCATCCATCGTCAACCGCTTATCCTGTGTACAGGGTCGCGGGGGGCTGGAGCCTATCCCATCTAACATTGGGCGAAAGGCGGGGGACACCCTGGACAGGTCGCCAGTCCACCGCAGGGCAGCATTTGCCTCAATTCTCATTTTTGCAGTCTGCATAGTTTCCAATTGTGTTACTGTGTAATTGAACAATTTCATGAAAAAAAAAAAAAACAACAGCCCGTGTAATGATAACATCTTCAGTAAAGCTTGTCTGAGCGAGGAACTGTAAACAAGGATAATGGAGCTTAGTTAAGGGTCAGTTGTACATAGTCCGTTCATCCACCCTCTACTGATTCTTTCAATATTGATGATCGGCATCAGATGGCACCATATTCATTCATCTGCCTGCACTAATATTTTTTTCTTTAGGCCACATTGAACATGAGGAATAAGTGATCTACTCCCAGTCACACACAGACACCCTCTTACTCTCCCTTTCTCTTTCTGCCCCTCTCTTATTTAGGACTTCCTCTCTACTGCATGCACAAATTAAAAGAGGATTAATTAGTTCATTTCTCCTGATTTAATTTAAAGCATTGAGAAAATCAATAGGCTCTCTCACTCTCTTTGTAATCTGCTTAGTACATTAGTGTGTAAACATCAAGTTGATGGAATGTGTTTGTGTTTGACAGAGGAGTTATGTACCCATAACTTGCTTAGCTGTCTGGCATGTGAATCAAGCACTTGAAGTAATGGGAATCCCCTGCTGTTTATGTTCTCCATCTGAGAAAAAAAAACGGTAATATGTCGAACAGTGGTTGAAAACGTGATAACAGGGGTGATGAATAGACAGTATTCCATGTTTTCATTGTATATTTCTGAAGACGAAAGAGAAACACAGCTGATGTGTTGGTGACAGTTCCACAGAAGAGCATTTACAGGTTGCGTGTTCGTTGCGAGTTATATTTGTCCAATCATTGTCATTGACACCACAAAATATGCAAATATGAATGTTAACGCAGGGTTTAGGAATGTACACTGAAACATGAAACAGGAAAGTCCAGGATTTATTAACCCGGGGTTAATGATTTCAAATGTAAAAAATCCCTCCTGAGATGTTACATTGTCTTGTGCAATCTCAAAAAGCAAAAATAAATGAATAAATAAAAAAGGCTTTTGTTTTAAAATATATATTTTATGTACTGTTGCCACCGTATGCACAGTAGGCTTTCTAGAAATATACATTTATATTTATTTTATAGAATATAAATTTTATGTAAAGTGGTAGAACCTAAACACAAACATAGATGTGCCATATTAGTCATGATGTTTCGCCCCTAACACCCTGTCTACACTGGGCATGTCCATTGATGTGACGCACCATAACGCTTGAGGCTATCTACACTGGACGCATTGATACGAACTCGTAAACCATTTCATTTGTGTAGTAGCGCCTTCGCATTAAGCGTAAAATGGAATACGACACACGTATGTTGTTGGTGCGATGGACCCTTCCAGTGTAGACAGCATTATTGATTATAATAGGGTTATATTGTTTTTTATGTGATGTGTTTTCAATTTCTAGTCTCCAGTGTTTTCACTCACATCGGTGTATATTCTTCGCCGGTAATGTATGATTTAAGGTATTACATTTGTAAAAATTAGGGCTGCTCCCTGATAGTCGACTAGCCATTAGTCGATGAGAAGAGTCTTGCTCGCCCAAGTCTTGATTGGTCTGTTGGTCGAAAAGATATCGTGCCGCCGTTTTGTGGTCTGTTCTGCATAACGCAGTGGCCATTTTAACGCAGTGGCTTATCATGGCCCATTCGTCCGTTTCATGGCCGACCCACCAGCCCGCTCAGTTCTCCCGATGGCCAGACTGCCCCTTATCAGCCCCAAAGTTTGTCGGCCTACCTGGAAAATGCTGGTTACCAGTCCAGCCCTGTATATATATATATATATAATCCAATTACATCGGAAACCCCAGGACTTAGGGATCGGTGAATATTCTTGCTTTAGTGATTTTGCATTGAAAATTAAATAATTTATTTAAAAAACTAAAAACTTGGAGTCACGTGATGCTCTTGTTCTAAGTGGCACGTTTTCGCCGAGCTCCTGTGACCATCGCGTTATTTTCTCATTTCTACACTAAACTGCGTGGCTGTTTATTAATTTAATTTTCATCATCCAACTCGTAAACATGTCAGGATCAGGTCCCGCGGCTTCTCAACAAGAAACTAGAAGAGGCCGCACGACAGCAAAAGGCCAACTGCCTACTACTAATCAAGGTAACAAAGATGGTGGTTCTTCAGCTGAGCAGTCCAGTCTGGTACAGGCTGTAACTGATAATTTAAGCACTTTCCTGGATGAGAAATTCGCTCGTTTTGAGTCGACTTTGGACACAATTACAACCCGATTAGAGGATAACACGAAGCGTATCACAGAGGCGGAGAGCCGTGTTTCCCAGACCGAGGATGAAGTGGCGGAACTTCATAACAAGATATCGGCGTTGGAAAAAACTGTACAGTCCCTTTCGGAGAGAGCAGAAGACGCCGAAAATCGCAGCCGGCGGGACAATATTCGTATCATTGGTCTGAAAGAGGGTGCAGAGGGTCGCCAACCTGTTAAGTTATTTCAAACCTGGCTGCCCAAGCTGCTGGAGATTGAAACAAAACATGGCGCTATTAAAATCGACCGGGCGCATAGAACACTGGGCCCGCTCAAACCCAACCGCGCACGCCCTGTGCCCTGTGACTAAGCTTCACAACTACTCGGACAAGAGTAAATCCTGGCTGCTGCAAGGAAGACGGAGCGTCTCGCATATGAGGGAAGTGACATTCTTATCATGCAGGACCTGTCAGTTAGATTCAGAGAAGCTAGACGGGCATACAATGGTGTCTGCGGTCAGCTTATTCAAAAAGGTGTCCGTTTTGTGATGCGCTACCCTGCTAACCTCTGTTTCAACCATAATGGGTCTGACCACTCCTTCCATTCTGCACAAGACGCACAGGCGTACCTGAACGGATTGGACTAAAATATTATGTTGGCATGTTTGGCTGAGATTAGCGCTGCGTCACATTACCACAGTCGGTAAATGCTTGGACAGACAGTTTTCACGGTACTTTTTTTTTCTTTTCTTTTTTTTCTCTACTGTTCAGCACCAGTTTAGGTTCACGGTGCAAATACTTCTTTTTCATTTACTGCTCAGCAGCAGTGTGGTGTTGAGTGATGTTGTTACCCAGCTGTTTATTCCTATTCCAGTAAATTGTTTATTTATCTAAAAATATATATTGTTTTATCATTTAATTATTTTTATCATCCTTTTCTTTTGTTATGTATATATATATATATATATATATATATATATATATATATATATATATATATATATATATATATATATATATATTTTTTTTTTAATTTTTTTTTTTTTAAAGGTGTTCTGTTTAGGGCACATACAGTAATTATAGCCACTAGGTTGCTGTTACGTAATATTATGTGTGATGGAGTGGAGTGGAGTGGAGTGGAGTGGGGGGGGGCTAGATAGAGTTAAACTCCGTCTTTCGGTGTAATGTGGCTGCTTTTTTTCACGTCCTCCACACTTTTGTTTTCAAGCTTGGCTGGGGGAGGGGTGGGCTTATTATGCAAGGTTTGTAATTGTTTCTGATAACGGGGCAGGTATATTCTGGTTTAGTTTGGTGGGTTGTTTTGTTCATTATTATGACCATTCTTTGTGCTGTTTTAACACCTCAGAGCTCTTTTATACCCGTTTTTTGGTTTTAAGACTATTTATATCTTATGTTAAAATTTGTCTATGAGTGATCTTAAATTAATTAGCCTCAATGTGAAAGGCATTAACCATGTTGTCAAAAGGCAAAAAATTCTCTCTTTTTTCAGAAGGAGAAATGTCAGATTGCGTTGCTTCAAGAAACCCATCTCTCTGACATAGAGCACATGAAGCTGCATAGAAACTGGGTTGGCCAGGTTTTTTTTCTCCTCTTATAAGTCCAATAGCAGGGGAGTTGCAATTCTTCTTCATAAAAATCTTTCCTTTAAATTAGAAAAATCGATTACCGATAATGAAGGTCGCTACGTACTTCTCTCTGGTTTTTTATATGGGGAACATGTGCTGATTGGCTGCATTTACTCCCCCACGGCATATGAGCCTACGTTTTTTCCAAAATTACTTGCTGAAATATCTTCATTCTCATGCTCTTTCATACTCTTGGGAGGGGATTTTAACTGCGTACTAGACCCATCCTTAGACCAGTCTCCTCCAAAAGGTACCAAACCAAGGAAAAGTCTTAGACTTTTGGAATTTTGCAAGGATCTGGAATTGTTTGATGTTTGGAGGTCTGTTCATACGAGGGGGAAAGATTATACTTTTTTCTCCCAACCTCACCATTCGTTTTCACGTATAGATCTATTCTTGTCATCACAAGGGATATTAGACAGAACGATGGATTGCACCATTGGAATTAGGACTTTATCGGACCACTCTCCCGTTACAATAATAGTTCATCCACCGTATAGAGATCCGTACAGTAGACAGTGGCGACTGAATCCTTCATTGCTGAGCTGTTCTAAATTTATTCAATATCTTAAACAGCAGTGGGAATACTTTATTGACATCAATAAATCTCCTGAAATTAGTCCATCCATCTTATGGGAGTCAGCAAAAGCCTACCTGAGAGGTGCAATTATATCTTATACCTCAGCTAAAAAGAAAGATGCTATGAAAAATATAATAGAACTTGAGAAGAAAATTCAGACTTTGGAGATAGATTTCAAAGGGTCATCCTCCAGAGGCATATCCCAGCAGCTTAATGCAGCCCGTTCTGATTTGTTATTAACTAAGAATCATCTATTTTTTTTGCCAAACAAAGACTTAATGAATCAGGGAATAAACCAGGCCGTCTCCTTGCATGGTTGGCAAGGGGGAGGGCAGAGACCAATCTAATTTCAGCTTTAAAGGATAATTCTGGGGCTAATAGATTTGAAAACAGATACATTAATAAAATTATGAAAGAATTTGATCAAAATCTTTATTCATCAGAATGCCATTCCGTAGAGCAAAGGATGAGCCATTTTCTTAATAACATTAAGCTCCCCTCTCTCACACTGGAGGAGCAAGTGGACCTATGTAGAAAAATTACAGAAGAGGAAGTTCTTAACACTATAAACTCTCTGAGGGGAGGGAAGGCCCCTGGGCCAGATGGCTTTTGCCCAGAATTCTATAAAACAAATGGGAAAAGAAATAGTAGGATCACTTACTGAAATGTTTACAGATTCGTTGAAAAATGGTCAGCTTCCACCCACTTTAAATTTAGCAAATATCTCACTTATTCTTAAAAAGGATAAACCACCCGATGTATGTAGCTCTTATAGACCTATTAGTTTAATTGGAGTTGATGCTAAGATACTCTGTAAATTGCTGGCCAGAAGACTCAAGACGGTTCTCTCCAACCTTATAAACCCTGATCAGACTGGCTTTATTCAGAAGCGTTTTTCTATTACAAATTTAAGAAGGCTCCTGAATGTAATACAATATACAAACCAACAGAATTGTGAGGCTATCTCTGTATCTCTGGATGCAGAGAAGGCTTTTGACAGGGTGGAGTGGGGGTATCTGTTTGAGGCTTTACGGAGATTTGGTATAGATGGTGACTTTCTGAAGTGGATTAAAACTATCTACCATTCCCCTACGTCCTGTGTCCTTACTAATGGTTTACAGTCAGATCCCTTCCCACTTGCTAGGGGCACCAGACAGGGTTGCCCGCTGAGTCCGCTCTTGTTCGCGCTGGCTCTGGAACCTCTAGCGGAGGCTATCAGACAGCATAGAGGTATAACGGGTATTTCTATGATGGGTGTAGAGCACAAAATAGCACTGTATGCAGATGATATTCTGTTGTATTTATCATCACCCGAATTATCTATACCAACAATGCTATCTTTATTTGACGAGTTTGGTTTTATCTCAGGGTACAAAATTAATTTTAGTAAATCGGAAGCCTTACCATTAGGCAATTTTAATACAGAGTCTCTGATTGACTTCCCCTTTAAATGGCCCAAATTGGGATTTGTTTACCTTGGGATCAATGTGTCAACTGACCTGAATAAATTATGGAAACTTAACTGTGCCCCGATTATTCATACTGTAAAAAAAGATTTAAACCGCTGGCAAGCTCTTCCTCTTTCGCTGCTCGGTAGGATAAGTTTAATCAAAATGAATATTCTTCCTCGATTATTGTACCCTCTTCAGATGTTGCCTCTATGGTTAAGCAGGAAAGTCTCTGCAAAGCTGGAAAGTGCATTTTCTAGATTTGCATGGAATGGCAGGAAGCCTAGACAAAAGATTAAATCTTTACAGCTGCCAGTAGAAATGGGTGGTTTAGCTATGCCTAAAATTCTATATTATAATTGGGCTTGCCATGCCAGACTCATTTGGGAGTGGTATAGGTCCTACTGTGATCTGTGTCCTAGTGTGGATTCCTGGGCTTGTTCCCCATTCTCTATTTGGAGCCTGTTTGCTTGCCCTTACAAGAATGTGGATATAGTGAGGAAAAGTCCGATACTTTACAATTCGGTTAAAGGTTGGCGTCAGATCTCAAGGTTCTTTGGGAAAGGTGAAATTTTGTTTATGTTGAGTCCAATTTATTTGAATCAGGACTTTGTGCCGGGCCTAGGCTTGTCTATCTTTAAAGCATGGCACATAAAGGGAATCCGTGTAATAGGGGACTTGTTCCAGGATGGCTCCCTAATGTCCTTCCAACAATTGCGACAGAAGTTTGATCTCCCAAAGCAACACCACTTTGGTTATTTACAAATTCGGCATTATGTTTTTGCCAAGCAAGGATATGCGCTGGATTCGCCAGCTCTTTTGGAGGGTTTCCTCTTCAACACAACTAATGCAGCTCACTTTTTGTCTAGGTTTTATTCTTTTATATACTCTCATGCCTCTGGACTCACAAATGGGAGAAAGACCTATGCAATGAATATATAGATGATGACTGGCAGGAGGCCATTAAATGTGTAAGGTCCACTTTTACTTGTAACCAGCTCAGAGAAACTCAATATAAGATATTGCATAGATTACATGTAACGCCAGTTATAATGAATAAAATTGATCATACTATATCTGCCCAGTGTGTTAAGTGCCACACAGAGTTGGGGACATACTTTCACTGTTTTTGGAGTTGCAAGTATATCTCTAGATTTTGGAGCTTCATTGCTTGCGAAATTAACACCATTCTTCAGATAAAATTGAAAAAAGATCCTGGTCTTTTTCTCCTGGGGCTTCCATCCAAGAGGCAGGCAATGACACTCACACTGGATGCAACAGGATACAAACTGTTAGATAAACTACTACTTGTGGCAAGGAAATGCATCCTTATTAGAAGGATCAATGATACTCCCCCTCTGTGACTCAGAGGTATAGAGAGATCTTTGCAGTTTTGCCCCATGAGAGACTGACTGCGGTGCTTAGGGGTAATGCACAGAACTTTCATAACCTATGGTCTCCATTTATAGATCACCTGCCTTTGGATGTGAGAAAAATAGTCATGTGTGCCAACTAGGGCTCTCTGGGGTGTGGCGTCCCTCCTTCTGGAGGTGGGCATTGCAACTTTGCAACTTACAAAGAATGGTCTGGGTTCTTTTGTGTTCTGATGTTCTTTTCGGTTCCAATTGACATGTATCAGTCTCCTCTTTAGGCTGGAATCTTTTGATCATAGATTATGTATGGGAAATATTTTAATGTGCCTTTCTGTAGGTTTTGATTGTTAAACTTTGTGACTAACCTAGTCACCAACATTATTATTTAGAACTATTATTTATTATTTGGTATTATTTTTATTTCTATTATTGCTACTGTAGTCCCTTTATCTATTTATTTATTATTTCGAATGTTTATACATGTATCTTATCATTTATGCGCTATTTTTATTTTGCTCTGGAGGTGTTTGTGTATTTAATTTGAAACCAAACCTGTGTCACAATACTTTGAAGATTTTCTGTTAAGGTATTTCTATTTTCCTCAGGAAGTCACATTGTATATTGTACATGCTAACACTGAATAAACATGTAAAAAAAAATGTCCCCTCTCCATTGTCCCCTCACTCGTGAACAAGACCCCGAGGTACTTGAACTCCTTCACTTGGGGCAATACCTCCTTCCTTTCTTTTATCTGTTAATATAATAAAGTATATATAATTGTGAATGAATTCAAGCGTGTGTCCGTGAGTCTACAGGCAAATTATTGTAATATTAATTTGATAATAATAATAGTCTAATAATAATAATAATTGAATAAATTAATGGGAAAACAAGCCAAATATCGTCTTGACATCGTCAAAGGCATCAGCTATTGGCGATCACTCTGACCATCATCGATCCCCGAGATCGTCGTCTGTCTGCACAACCCGAATGTGCATTTCTTAATAAATTAACAAAATGTTCAGACAGTCACCTTGCTGGTTTTTCCAACACATTCAGAATCATTACCAATTTTGCCGGTGTCGCTGCAGCTCGCTTCGTTCGTGTGCTTGTAAAATGTATATTTTAAAGGCTCATTATTACGGTTTAGTATTTCTCTGTAATGTAGAACAGTGTTAGGAAAATCTTTGTTCGGGGGCAGCCCTAGTAAAAATAGTCAAAAAACATGAAAAACATTCACAGAGTCGAGATGACCATTTTTTATAGACATGTGCCTGTAGAGAGTGTAGATAACATGAAGAGATGGTCTGAGGTTAGTTACATTGATATCATTAATTATTCTATTGTTATGACAGCCAACAACTTCAACTTCACAAGTTGAGCCTGAAATTAATTTTTACACTAGGCAATACTGAAATGTTTTTTTTCTCCTCTGGATTGATCATTTTGGCAGTTTTTACTTGGCGTCTCCAAGAAACCAAGAAATTAGAATCATTATGGCGCGAAAATTAATCTTAATCTGAGGATCTATATGAGTCATATAATACACAGAGAATAATTAACCCCTTAATAACAAGAAGTAGGGAGGGAGGTTTAATTCTATTGGAAGTGCTTGTGACTTCTAGTGGGATTAAAATGGATAGCAGCCTACACAGGCGGCTTAATTACAATTATAACAAGTAGCTCGCCCGTAATGAGGAGCTCAGGCTCACCCGCTGGGTGATGGAATAGTAAACTCTCTAGATTCACAAATCAATGGATGCCACGTCTAGGTTATAAAAAGTCGCAAACATGTTCTGTGAAGACCATCCTGCTGCAAAGCATATATCCTGTAGGAGAAAAGAGATTTGCTGGCTGGGAGAAAGTGTGCTTTTCTTGACAAAATGTAAATATTTCACCACCAGCAGATTTCACTGAGGGAAAGGTAATATCTAGCCAGAAGTTTTCCTGCTTTGTCCCCAGACTCAGTATTATATCTGTATTTCAATCAGGTCAATTCTCTGAGGCCATCAGATGACATTTGCCACTTCATCTCTGCCTTGGCACTTTTAATATTCCCTTCCAACTTGAGTTCTCGTGCTTTGGATTTTTTGGTGAATGAGGCATAGTTTATGATCCGGCCCCTAAGAACCACCTTAAGTGCCTCCCGAGCCACGCCCACAGAGGATACTGAGGACCAGTTGGTCTTCATATATACTTCAGCCTTTAACATTGGTTAGATTTCAGGATTTTGCTAAATCAACTATATGATTTCCTTTTCTCCATATGTGGCAACACCTCTAAACTCACCAGGGTGTGATCTGGGATTAAAATGTTTCCAATTGAGCAATCAACAACAGATTAAATGAGGGACTTAGAATAAATCTTATGGACTGATGAAAAAAATGTATAGTCCCTACCAGATGGGTTCAAAGGTCTCCAAATATCTGTAAGACCAAGATTTTACATATCATGTGAAGTGTCAATGTTGCTCTGCAGGGCTTACACACTTTTGCTTCACTATGATCAAGGACTGAATCCATCATAAAATTAAAGTCTCCTCCCAATAGTATATCATGAGGGGTGCCAGCGACTTGCAACATCCCTTCAAGAGCTATAAAAAAGCCCTGATCATCAACCAGCCAAAATAAGACTTTGCTCCTGAATTTCTGCAATAAACAATAATGACTCTTCCTAATTTATCTTTAATCTGTTTGAGACCTTTGAATTGTAGATGCTTACTTATCAGTGTAATGACTCCCCTGCTCTTACTTGAGCCAGCACTAAAGAAAACATGTCCACCCCATTTCTTTCATTCCTGCAGGGAATTTTTCAGCTTCCTGGGGGGAAATATGCGTTTCTTGTAGAAACACTGTATAATATATCTCACGCTTAAGAAGAGAAATAATCTTTCTTCTTTTTATGGGGTGACCCAACCCATTCACATTCCACGTGGATAGAGACGTCAGATTGATTAAGTCTCTATACAAATTTTGTGAGACAGAATTACACAACAAAAGATAATCTAAAAAACAAACTCCAGCCAATAGGAGGGATAAGCAAAACTAACGTGCAGATTCATCCACAACACTGTCTTGAAGGTGTGTTACTCCTCAAAACAAACTCCAGCCACTAGGCGGAACCAGCACAAAAGAAACAAAAAAGACATTCAGTTCCCTCGAACAGTCAAGTGAATGTTCTGTAAATCGGTCCATTCGCCTACAATGTTAGTACCACAAAATAAATTAATTGTCTTTATGAAGGACATTGCTTGCTTGGGACATGTGAATGTTTTACAGCCATCATTAGCATCTATTCTCAATTTGGCCAGGAACACAGAGCAAAAGTAACCTTCCGTTGATGTAAGAGTTTCTTGCATTCCTTGAATCGATCACATTTCTCTCTTGTCGATTTGCAAAGTATGGGAACAAGAAAATGTTGTGGTTCTTCCAAGAAAGCTTTACTTTACATCGAATAACATGAGATCTCTTTATCTCAGAAATGTGGTCAGAATTGATCGGGCCTGTCTCCCTCAACAGAACCTGTGAGCTCATTTGACTTCCATCTTATGGCCTGTTATGTCGAGCAGACTCAGAAAAAGCCCATCCAGAATTTCACCATATCCTGACCCTCTTCGGCCTCAGGAATTCCAACATTTCAGACGTTATTCCTCCAGCTACGGTTCTCCATATCCTCCAACTTCTCCCAGACGTGCTCCAAATCCACCTTGGTTGCTAGCGGATTAGCAGATAAATCCCTCTCCAATGACTCCAGATAATCGATCCATTTCTTGACATCCCCCACATCAGAGAATTTCGTCTCAATGGCATTGATCGATTGATGTATTACAGCAAGATCCTCCAAGTCAGCAACGACCTTCGTCAGCATTTCTCTGACCAAAATGGCTTTGGGCTTTGGGGCGTCAAATTGAACGCGTAAGTGTCTTATAATGCCTCCAGAGGATTTTGAATTCTTTGACATATTGCCCTTTTAGAACAGTTATGGAACAGAGTGTATCGAATCTCACTGGTTTATGACATTAATACTGTTAAAACTATCAAAGTGCACTGAGCTCGCTGTTCACACGTCCGAACCTCGCATGGCATCACGTGACTATCCCAATTTTGCTTTTTCTAAAGAATAGAAAGGATGATTCGAAATACATTTTTTGTTGAAATCAACATTGTGCCACAAATACTGTTGATTGAGCTTAACATGTAATAAACCTGGAATATTCCTTTAACTGTACCAAACTAATTTAAACCAGCAACAGCATTACAATCAAACATGAATATTCCCTTTACGTTTCTGCCTCTCAGAGTGAGATTCAACACATCTTTATTAGTATGATTGTTAACATTCACAATATTGCAAAAGCATATACAGTATAATACTTATAAAACTGAAATAGACCATAAAGAAAATCTAATTGTGACAGGGCGGAGGGCTTGGCCGGGTCGTGATTATACACACCCGGTCCTTTATCAGGCTAATTATGCCTCCGAGAGGGATAAAGGCTGACTACGGAAGGTGGTGCGTCGAGAGAGAGATCGTTTACGGTCAGCTGACCATCGTGTGTGTTGGTGTCATTTGTTTAAGTTTATCATTAAACTATTATTTATATTATCAAGCTGGTTCTCGCCTTGTCCTTGCCCGTTTATATCCCTTTACAAAAATGTTTAGTTAAAAGTGCACTCAGTAACTTTTTGCTCCTGTCATCTTGGACTTACATTGACACTTAGTGGTGTGGATGCTGCATCAGTAAAAATCAATAGTTTTCAGTTACAGATGCCATTGTAGAAATTCAATATTCACAATCAGCCATGATTAATTTAATCCAAGAGTGAAAGTGTCCAATAACAAGACGGTTACTGCGATTAAGCGAGTAGTATTCAGCTGGTCATGTGATTCTAAAACAGCAGTCCCCATGAGGGTTCCCCTGCCCCATGTAGAATAAAGCACCTTTTCTAAGGTTTACTGATATGACTAAAGTCCTCATCTCATGTGAGTAGTTATGATTTTATACAAGTGACAATTAATTTCTTTGATTAAAACGTTTTTACTGTGGAACAAATTCACACTTTTTTTTTTTACAAACAATGAAAATGAATGGTGACAGGCTGAGGCTCAGAGCCTCAGAGGCTCATTCTGTCTAACACCTCCTTTGATGTTCAACGGATGAAGGAAAGTCATATTGGTTTGTAACAATATAAGTGTTGTGTAAATAATGACAGGACTTTCTGTTTTGGGTGAACTATCCCACAAAAGAAGAAAGAAGGAAATGAAAGGGAAAATTAAAGAAAGGGCAAGGTAAAAAGGAAATAAAGTAAAAAAAATAATTATGCAATGGGGATGACTTTACATACAAATTATGGTATATAAAAATATTGTAAAATTATTTAACCACCCATTAAAAAAATAAATGTTCATCACTGGCGGTGTCTTTTTGACCTAATATTGACCTTAAGACATGCCAGTCTATTGCAAAATGTGGCAACACAAAAACAAACACAAATACAATGTTAAGCTTCATTTAATGAACCAAATAGCTTCCAATTGTGTTTGATATAATAGCAAGTGATTTTCTAGTATCAAATTAGCAATTTAGCATGATTACTCAAGGATAAGATGTTGGAGTGATGGCTGCTGGAAATGGGGCCTGTCTAGATTTGATCAAAAATTACTTTTTTCAAATAGTGATGGTGCTGTTTTTTACATCAGTAATGTCCTGACTATACTTTGTGATCAGTTGAATGCCACTTAAAGTACCAATTTCCTTCCGAAACAGAATTGTTTTTAGATTATTTCAAACTTTTGGCCGGCAGTGTATATGTGTGTGTGTTTCTATAGTTGTGTTTGAGGTGCTGAGTCCGATCAAAGCAAGGCCACCTCAACATGCATATCAGGTCATGTACTCCGCTTTGGGAGATCAGGTCGGAAAATGTCTTAGATTGCAATATCATGCTCATATGTTCAGAATAAGCTCTTCTTGTTCAATGTAGGTGGAGTGTTGAAACCTTCTTGTCATGTGCAGTGGGATCCAAAATCTGAGTCCTCATAAAAATCTGGGATTCAAAATCTAACAATGAAAGTAACAAAGTTTTGGGGCTTATAAACGTAAATCAAAGAAACGTTATGTTAAATTAATTTGAAATATTTAAGATTCTGCACTATTTCAAGGTCACTAATAAAAAAAACAGATTTGTGACAATGACCATGTTAGCTAAATTGTTGCTTGAATTGAAGCACATTATGCTCTTTGGAACATTCTCAAATCATAACGAGATAACATGGATCATCAGGTTTTGTGTAATCTTGTAGAGTATATGCCAGCTCAACTGCATGCTCTTGTTAAAGCCAAAAGGGTACATATTAAATAATAAGAAATTCTGAAATTCTATTTTCAAATCATTATTATGCTAATGATACAATGTGCAATAATAAAAAAATGCATTAAAAAAGAAGTAAAAATATATATATATATACATTTTTATTAGTGGCCTCTGACATTTGGAACACAAAGTATGTTTTTCCATATGTATTTTTAGTGGTTGGGTCCAGGCCCATTAAACGAGAGATGCCCGCAATCGAGCAGAGCAGATCATATCGCCGCCCGCTCAGCCCTGTTTCATGGCCGGTCCACTGGGAAAAGTCCCGGTTCTCCCTATGGCCAGTCCGCCCTTGCTCCCACCACTACTCCTGCACCCAGCCTCAGTACCCCTGTGGACCGGTGAGTAATACTCCATACTCTCTCTCAAACTCTCTCTTTTTGTCCCCTATTGCTTTTATATCCTCACACAAACTCTCTTATGATTCACAAATTTTCTTCTCTTTTTTTCATTTTCTCACCCTCCAGGTGTCTCTCTTTCTTTATGTTTCACCCCTACTCCCACAGCAAACCTGCATATCTCCTTCCCTCTTTCCACCACTCTTATTTGCCATGCAATTATGTGTGATATGGAAGGTGAAGTGTTTCCATAGTAACTGCATGTGTAGGGCCTCAGCACTGTGTGTGTGTGTGTGTGTGTGTGTGTGTGTGTGTGTGTGTGTGTGTGTGTGTGTGTGTTATAGGGTTGTGCAAGGGCTTTTCCACTTTTGACACAGATGCTTTAGAAACCTAGTCTTTGATCAATGTTGAAACACTAGCAATCAATATATTGTCTCTAATATACTTAAAGAGATTTAAAAAAAAAAAAAAAGAAAAATATTCAGATATCATTTACTCACCCACGACTTTCTTATTTCTTATGGAACACAAAAGGAGATATTTGGGATAATAACATCCTCAGTCACAATTCACTTTCATTTTATGTAAAAAACAAAAAAGAAGATGAATGGTGACCGAGGCTGTCAGTCCCTAACATTCTGCGTAAAGGTGCTGTAAGCAATTTTAGCCGTTCTACTTCCACAAGACTGAGCCATTGAATAAGCCACGCCCTCTCTATCCAAAAACCCTGAACTACAAAGATAACAAATGAGCTTTATTAAGACAGACATCATGCAGAAATTATTGTTTAAAACAACAGCAGCAAAATAGTGCACTCAACAGACAACTGTTATAAACAACTTGGCTTAAAGGCCTCTCCCTCCTCATTATTTATACCATGATCAATGGAAACATGTAAATGATTCATGCTGCAATGTGTTCAAGCCAAATCTACACCCTTGGATGCAACAACAATACAATGAGAAGGTGAAATGACGAAAGCGTCACTGTCCGCTGCCAGTCTAGTGCTGTCACGGAGACTGGTGAAATGTCTTACAACACTTTTTTTTGCATACCTTTTCATGAAAAAAATCACTCACAGCACTTTTAACATCTCCTTTTGTACAGAAGAAAAGAAATCATACGGGTTTGGAACCAACACAAGGGCGAGTAAATTACAACATTTTAATTCCTTTTTGGGTGAACTAAACTATATTGGTGTATGCAATGTCAAAACATCAGTAAAACCTCATGGTGCACCTAGTAAACTTAGCTATTTGATCATTTAGTTTTTAAGTTTTATAGTTTTATAGTTTTTAGATAGAAAGTTTTTAGTCATGTGTCTTTTTTTGTTTACAGAACCGCATCAGTGAGGCAGAAATTGCATTAGATTATTCATTCTAATGAACCAAATCATTAGTCAAAGCGAACATGTGTGCACACGCGCGTGCAAACACACATACACACACACTCATCATGGTTTGTGGAATTGTCTGTAAATAATTGAGCATGCAATCACTGGCATTTTGCCTGCTTGTAATTACTCTTTCCATGTGCATGTATGTGTGTGTGTGTGTGCACGTGTGTGCGTGTGCGTGTGCATGCTGCACATAATACTTGTTTATTTCGTTAATTACTTTAGTAATAATAACAATATTCAAGTTCAAGCAGCTACACAAAATTATTACCCAGTAAGTTAATGTAGGTCACTATTATTACTGTTTAATAACATGAACACTAAATGTATTAATGCTGCTTTAAAACTTACTGATGGCAAAGAAAGAATATCACAGTTGCTCATTCATTCATGCCCCCTTACATCGAAGTATGACTGATAATTCTGCCTCCTTTTGTTCAAAGATTCATTCATGCATTAACTGTTTACAGTTTAACTTTCATGATTATAGAGCACTTAATCAATAGTATTTTTCTTTTCTGCTATAGTTGAATTATGTTTGTCTGTGTGTCTTCTACATCAAGGCAGGTGAAGTGTGATTTTATCATTATTTATTTAACAAAGTCACACTTTATCTCTCTCGGTGTTTGGCCTTCTTTTATTTTCCTAGAATTACTCTGACATAATTAAAGGTGACATTACCATATTCTTTCATGTCATACCCTTTCTCTCTCTCTCTCTCTCTCAATTTCAATTTTAAAGTACTTTATTAGCATGATTGTGTTTACATATAATATTGCTAAAGCACTAATACATAAAACAGATAATGACAAGACAAAAAATAATAGTAAAACAGTAACAAATAACAATAAAAAATTTAATTAAAATAAGGTGCCAGGCAATGAATAAAATAAAAACTACAATAACTATAAACACTATACAATATAAAATAAAATAAGACATTATTGTGAACGAAGTACGTTAAGGCAGTAATTGGTTTCTGAGCGTGTGCACTTCAAAAATGAATTTTGCTGTAACTGATGCATGATGGTCCTCCCCCATGGATTTGATCTTTTTCTGCTGAACTGGAAAACTGTGGCATAAGGTTTGAGAGTTTGTCAAAGTATTTCACTCTCACCTCTGTAAATTTCTCACAGTGAAGGAGAAAGTGTGTCTCTGTTTCGACCTCACCCGTGTCACAGTGAGCACAGACTCGTTCTTCCTTTGGAAGCCATGTTTGTCTGTGTCTGCCTTTTTCTATGGCCAGACTGTGATCACTGAGTCTGTATTTGGTGAGGATCCGTCTCTGTTTTGGATCTCTTACAGTGTGCAGATATTCTGCCAGATTATATGTTCTGTTTAGGGTCCGATAACATTCCAGTTTGCTTTGGTTTTTACTTTCATTTTCTCAATGGTCCAAATATACATTTTTGCTTTCTTTTATGATTTGGTTTATTCTGATCTAGTTTTGTTCAGCAGTGCTGGTCTGAAACTGGTGTTTGTTAGTTGTTAGTGGGTTTGTGAGTTTCAGAGCCAGCTGACAAAGGGGACTGGTTTTAGGCTTCAGCTCTTGGGTTTTAAGGGCTTCCTGTTGCAGTGTGTTAGGGGAACTTGAATTTAGGTGTGTCCAAAATTTGAGGGATCCTTTTTCAATATGTATTATAAGGGGGTATCTGCCTAGTTCGGCCCGGCATGCATTAGTAGGTGTTCTTCTCTGAATTCTTAGAATGTTTCTACAGATTTCTGCATGCAGGGATTCTATGGGGTGTTTGTCCTATCTCGAGTAATCTGCCAGAAAGTGTGGACTCCAAACCTCACATCCATACAGAGCAGTAGGCATAATGATACTATCAAAGATTTTACACCAAATTGTAACAGGAATGTCTGTTTGGGTAAATTTGCCCTTAATAGCATAGAATGCTATTCTAGTTTTTTCTTTTAGTGCATTCACTGCCAGACCAAAACCTCCAGAATGACTGTCAGGGCCCAGTTCTGACCGTAGTTCTCCATCAGGTCCAGGTGCTGCTGTAGCCCTTGTGCAGTAGCTGACAGCAGCACCAGATCATCTGCATAGACAAGAAATTTAACTTCACAATTATTTAGAGTAAGACCAGGCAGATTGTTCCAGTAGCACTGCTAAATAATTAATGTAAAAGTTGAACAGAGTTGGACTCAAACTGCAGCCCTGTCTCACTCCTCACCCTTGGGTGAAGAATTCTGTTCTTTTATTGCCAATTTAACTCTGCACCTGTTGTCTGAATACATAGATTTGATAGTGTCGTACATTTTACCCCCAATGCTGGATTGTACAATTTTATAATATAGACCATCATGCCAAATGGAATCGAATGCTTATTTTAAAACAACAAAACATGTATACATTTTGCCTTTGCAATGAACATGTTGGTTGACTATTGCAGAACCAGATTGAACAGTTTTAACAAGGCCGCCTGCCTTACTGCAAGGCTGCGCTTCAGCATTTCTTTTCTAATGTTGTCTAAACCACATGCCTTTCTGGGTTTTAGTTACATTTACATTTATGCATTTGGCAGACACTTTTATCCAAAGTGACTTACAGTGCACTTATTTCAGGGACAATCCCCCCAGAGCAACCTGGAGTTAAGTGCCTTACTCAAGGACACAATGGTGGTGGCCGTGGGGTTCAAACCAGCATCCTTCTGATTAACAGCCCTGTGCTTTAGCCACTACACCACCACCACTCCGCAATAGTTTCTTAAGTGCATCTGTCAATTCTTCTCTGCTAATCTGATAGTCTAAAGGGTTTTGGTTATTTTTTATTGTAGATTCAGACGTCTCAATTGAATAAGATTTTCTGGAGAAATGTATTTTTTAAATAACCTTTCCATAGTTCTCAGTTTTTTATGGCTATGTACTAGCTGTGTTGTTTATTCAGAGTGTTCCATTTTCCCCAGAACTGATTATCATTAATTGATCTTCAATTTCATTAAGAGTGTGGTTTAGATGTTGTTGCTTTTTGTGGCGTATTGTATTTGCATCACAATCATTTTGTCTGGTTTCAGATTTGTGTGGCTCTCTGTGTTTTTGGTTGGAGAGCTGTCTTAGTAGTATTCTTTTAATTTTACATTCTTTATCAAACCAAATTTCAGCTCCAGTTTTTACTTTAGTTTTCTTGTTTGTTGTACTGCAGAACTGATGTCAATCTTGTTAGCCATAAACAGTGGCATAAACACAAATGTGTTATTTGAAATTTATTGATTAGGTTGGACATTAATTTGGAGCTAATTACACAAGGAATTCAGACTCACATTTTGGGGACCATTTGTATGTTGTGTTTAGTTTGAACAGGTTGCTGGGTCTGTTTTATGGTGTTGAATTTTCTTTAGGAACACTTTAATTTGACTGTGGTCTGATAAGGAAGTATGTGGTCTGAGGTGAACGTAAAAGCCAACGATCGAGTCACCCTGGTCACCTCTCACCATCCCAAATTATGGCCAGATTGCAAGGAGAATTCTCTGACGTGTTCTTGCCTCTTCCCGGTCATACGAATCTCTTAGAGCACCATATCGATAACGACCCCAGGGGTAGTAGTTGTCCCTACCGATTACCCAAGCACAAGAAAGATGTTGTTTGGGAAGAATTAAGGTCATACTGGATATGGGGGTAATAGAAGAGTCCCACAGTGATATGGCCAGCCCGGTGGTTCTGGTCCAAAGAGCGACGGCTCAGTCCGGTTCTGTGCTGATTATAGAAAAGTAAATGCGGTGTCTAAGTTTGATATGTACCCTATGCCTTGGATTGATGAACTGCTCAATCATTTAGGAGTGGCTCGCTTTTATTCGACACTGGATTTGATGAAGGGATATTGGCAGATCCCCTTAACTCCCATGTAGCATGAAAAGACAGCATTTACCACACCGTTCTGATTACACCAATTCATGGTGTTTCCAGTTTGTTTGGGGCCCCGGCTACGTTTCAGCAGCTCCTGGACAGAATCCTCAGATGACATCATCATTTTCAGTAATGATTGGCAGCGGCACATGCAGCATCTGAGGGCTGTTCTGAGGTCATTAAGATGTGCGGGACTCACGGCAAACACAAAGCAGTGCGCAATTGGCTGGGTGGAAGTACAGAATCTTGGCAGGTGCACCCCCAAATTGATAAGACCACAACTGATTGCAGTTATTATTGCAGCTATTATCATAAGTTTGTGTCTAACTATTCGACCGTTGCAGTGAGAGCTGGAGAGGGATAAAAGGGCAGTCCAAACTGACGGAGGGGAGAGAGAGACACATGCAGCAGAGTTGTTCTGTGTGTTTTTGTGTTGTGCTGAAAAGGAAACCTTTTGGTGTTACACTGAAAAGTGTGTAAAATAAAGGACTTGCATTGAACATTTACCCAGCTCTCGCTTCCTCCTTGAGAAGAGAACTTGAGATCCGTTACACCATTGTTGTCAGATTTTATTACTGATTTTAAATATGTTATTTAAACATGATATAAAACAAGTTTGGGAGATTTTGGTCTTTCCCTATTCAAATAGATTGGAGCTGTACATGTGCATGATATTTCTTGGCGGTGAGAAAGCACTGCCTGCCTTCCCTCTCTGGGCTGGAGTATTCGTATCATGGCACACTGCGACAACCTTGGACAAGTTTCACTCTCATAATATACAAACTCAGGCAACCACTAACTGATAATCACATACATAGGCAAATTACACCAAGAAATATGTTAGAATTTTCCTCCCTCTTGGTTTCACGTTCTTACATTCATCCTATCATAAGTGGTCTGACAAGATGTGTTGCTATTTAACCTTGTTAGTAATATGCAACTCAAAAGTTCCTCCTGTGACCACTTCTTAATGAATTACCAAAAGTACATTTTTGATCGGAAGAATATTGTTAATCTAGGCCTGCCAATCATATCCCAAAAGTATATAAGCAGCTGCTTCCCTTACACTGATGACGATTATTCTGGCATCCCTCCACCTCCTCATCTCCACCTTTATATTCTATAATGACTTTTTGTATTTCAATTCCATGCTTGACTCAGATAGTCCAGGGAGTATCTCAGAGTTCAAGCCCAGTCCCACGCTCAAGCCCCTAGATTATTTACAGAATGCCAAATCCGTTAAACTTAATATGCTCCTGGACTAAATACAGTGCATCCAGAAATTATTCACAGGGCTTCAATTTTTCCACATTTTGTTATGTTACAGCCTTATTCCAAAATGGATTAAATTAATAATTTTCCTCAAAATTCTACAAACAATACCCCATAATGACAACGTGAAAGAAGTTTGTTTGAAATCTAAATAAAATAAAATAAAAAAATGTACATGTACATAAGTATTCACAGCCTATGCCATGACACTCAAAATTGAGCTCAGGTGCATCCTGTTTCCACTGATCATCCTTGAGATGTTTCGAAAACTTGATTGGAGCCCACCTGTGGTAAATTCAGTTGATTGGACATGATTTGGTAAGGCACACACCTGTCTATATAAGGTCCCACAGTTAACAGTGCATGTCAGAGCACAAACCAAGCCATGAAGTCCAAGGAATTGTCTTTAGATCTCCGAGACAGGATTGTATCGAGGCACAGATCTGGGGAAGGGCACTGAAAAATTTCTGCAGCATTGAAGGTCCCAATGAGCACAGTGTTCTCCATCATTCGTAAATGGAAGAAGTTTGGAACCACCAGGGCTCTTCCTAGAATTGGCCGTCTGGCCAAACTGAGCGATCGGGGATGAAGGGCCTTAGTCAGGGAGGTGACCAAGAACCCGATGGTCACTCTGACACAGCTCCAGCATTTCTCTTTGGAGAGAGGAGAACCTACCAGAAGAACAACCATCACTGCAGCACTCCACCAATCAGGCCCGTATGGTAGAGCGGCCAGACGGAAGCCACTACTTAGTAAAAGGCACAAGACAGCCTGCTTGGAGTTTGCCAAAAGGCACCTGAAGGACTCTCAGGCCATAAGAAACAAAAGATCGAACTCTTTGGCCTGAATGGCAAGCGTCATGTATGGAGGAAACCAGCAACCGCTCATCACCTGGCCAATACCATCCCAAAAGTGAAGCATGGTGGTTGCAGTATCATGCTGTGGGGATGTTTTTAAGTGGCAGGAACTGTGAGACTAGTCAGGATCGAGGGAAAGATGAATGCAGCAGTGTACAGAGACATCCTTGATGAAAACCTGCTCCAGAGCGCTCTGGACCTCAGACTGGGGCGAAGGTTCATCTTCCAACAGGACAATGACCCTAAGCACACAGCCAAGATAACAAAGGAGTGGCTATGGGACAACTCTGTGAATGTCCATAAGTGGCCCAGCCAGAGCCCAGACTTGAACCCGATTGAACATCTATGGAGAGATCTGAAAATGGCTGTGCACCGACGCTCCCCATCCAACCTGATGGAGCTTGAGAGGTCCTGCAAAGACGAATGGGAGAAACTGCCCAAAAAAAGGCATGCCAAGCTTGTAGCATCATACACAAAAAGACTTAAGGCTGTGCCAAAGGTGCTTCAACAAAGTATTGAGCAAAGGCTGTGAATACTTATGTACATGTGATTTTTTTTTTATTTTTATTTTTAATAAATTTGCAAAGATTTCAAACAAACTTCTTTCACGTTGTCATTATGGGGTATTGTTTGTAGAATTTTGAGGAAAATAATGAATTTAATCAATTTTGTAACAAGGCTATAACAACAAAATGTGGAAAAAGTGAAGCGCAGTGAATACTTTCCGGATGCACTGTATACCAGTGAACTTGTGAATCAGATTTCAAGGGGAGGTTCTTTGATTTTGTAACTAGTATATATATTCCTAACTGCTTAAGTATGTTACTGGTTGTTGGTAAAATGTAAAAAGCATACAAAATTTACTTGAATTTTAATCTAAGCACAAATGTGACATTACATGCAGAATTGTCAGTCATCTAAGTTTAGTACCTGAACTTCGGATGTGTGTGCTTTACTAGATTCATGGTCATTTTCTTTTAAATGCATGTAACTGTCTTAAAGTTTAAAACACTTGTTTAAGTGCGTTGGTCAATTGACAGGTGAGTAGGTACCTTTCTCTTCTGTCCATGCATCAGTGTGGATTAGCATTTACACTACAAATGTAGTCACATACTTTTTCAACTATCTCTCTATGTGAGTTGAGTAATAACACATTTTGGGACCCGTTTACAACTGTATTTAGCACTTTCTACCTGTGATTGGGTCACCAAAGTCTAATAATACCAGTGTAAAAAGTGTAAAAGGACATGTTTCTGGTGGAGAAAGTGTCCCCTGGTCTGACTGTTTTGGGGGTACAGGGGAAACCTATAAATCCCATCTCTGAGCGATTACACCCATCTGCTGGCCTTGCCTGCCATCTCAGAACCCAATGAATCTCTGTGGCCTGGAGATGTCATCTGCTTCAGCTCTCCCATTACAGACCAGCATGGTAAGTCTACAGTTGTCATGAACAAACCCCTTTAATTTTACCGTAATAGGGTACTTTGTTTTTCCCTTCTTAGTTCAGTAAGGCAGATGGGATGTGTAAAGTCAGATCCTTCAGTTAAATTCTCCAAGACTGGAGTGGCATTTGCAAAGAATTCCGGGACAGTAGTGGTTTACTATAGGATCAGATGGCAAGCAGGACCTCACGAACCACATACATACATGTGAGGCAGCGGGGTTAAAGGAATAGCTCACCCAATAATAAGGGGGAGGAAATATTTACAGATTTTTCATTTAAGGTCTAAAGTGGTGTCCAGGCAACAGTGGAGCATGCGTCCAATCCTTTTGTCATTTTCCGTGTGATATGCTCCTCACTAACTGTCCTAAAGCTTCGGAATACACAGTGGATCTTAACATCTCTGCTGCAAACACAGGTCAGTCAGTCTTTAAAGGGAGGGTTCACCCAAAATCCTGTTTTGAAAATTCTCTCATAATTTAGGCTACTCTTCTTCATGCTATTCCAGATGTGAATGACTTTCTTCTGCTGAATGCAAACTCTATAGATGGTTATCAGCTATCAGTGGTTAAATCCATATTTTCAGCTGTGACATAGGTATGGGTAAGAAACTGAGCAATATTTAAGTGCTGTTTTACTATAAATCTCCACTTCCACTTTCTTCTGCTGGTCAAAGATGGAGATTCATATTAAAAAGTACTTATATATTTATCTGTTTCTCACCCTCACCTATCATATATTTCAAAAGACATGGTTTTAACCCCTGGAGTGGTATGGATTACTTTTAAGCTGGCTTTATATGATTTTTGGAGATTCAAATTTCTGGGCATCATTCACTTGCATTGTGAGGATGTATAGAGTTGAGGCAACTAGCATGGCAGCTCTGCCGCCATTGGTGTATGAATGTGTGTGTTAATGAGTCACAGTGTAAAGCGCTTTGAATACCTTTAAGGTTAAAAAATGCACTATATAAGTGCAGACCATTTACCATTTGTGTTCAGCGAAGAAAGAAAGTCATATACATCTGGGATGGCATGATAGTGAGCTAATGATGAGAGAATTTTCATTTCCCTTTAATTCAACTGTTAATCACGGTTTGTTTATTCATCAGCTGCAGGATGGGGGGAAAGAGAGACAGATAGAAACTTTATTTGATCAGATTATTGATCAGATTAAATTTGTGATTGTGACCGAGTCTGTCTTCATTTTAGCTCAATGTACTTTCGACCAGTGGGAGGCTATAGATAAGAAACTACAGCCTAAGATAAAGCTGCACTGCTCCCTAAACTTGAGCGCCCCCTAACAACAGCTCAAAATACTGCAGACTAGGTTTAATGCATCACACTTCTATGAGATTGTAAATGTGTAACGTGTAAATGTCAGGCGTGCAGAAAGAGAAAGAAAAAAAACAGTACGAGCCCCGTTTTAAATATGCTATAAAAACACAATGTTATTGGAAGTTGTCACCTCTGCCATACAGAGCACCAGTTTTTTATCGTAGCTGGTAGAACTGTTTGGTTTGTCCACTTTTCTCCACACTTCCTAATTAGGCCCACTATTCAACCTAACATTTTCTAGATCAGGCACCTTCAACTGCAAATATCATCCTGTAAACAGATCTCTCCCACAGACACATTGTGATGGTGACAAGCCTGATGGACAGCCAAAAATAAGGTTAGAGGGCAAGACAGAGATGCACCTTACAGCAAATACATTCTACATACAGTATAGGCCTACACAACAATAGATTGTAGTCACATTTAAAAAACAGATGTGGCACAGACTGACCTATACCTTCAATTTTGTTTCTATAACCACTGCATTAATGCTCGTGTTCAGACCAGCTTGGAGTTAATTAAAATTTGGGTCATTTTTCTTTCTTACATTTGCTCTGTTTGCTGTACTGGCCACAATGACCACACTTTTCATAGGTCGAGTCCAACACAAGAGTTATAACTTCTCATGCTTTCTTTAGCTCAACTGTAAAGCACAGTACTAGCAATCCTAGGGATATGGGTTTGATTCCCAGGAAACACATTTACAGTTACATTTATTCATTTAGCAGATACTTTTATCCAAAGCGAATTTCAAATTATGTAAACTGCTGAAAATTAAATGCATACCTTTAATGCAGTAACTTGGGATAAAGTAACTTGGGATAAAAGCATCTTCCAAATGCCTAAATGTACATGTAAATGATACTGTCCAACACTGTATGTTTGATGACCTATGACTCAGTATGTCAATGTGCAGAGACAACTACAAGTAAACCACTAATAAATTACACCCCCAGTGTAAATACTGTTGGATTATCTGAACAGTGCTCTGTTTGAGTATGTCTACCAGACCCATAGTAACATTGGCTCAACCAGTGGTGCAAATCTGAGGCAGGACTGTCTGTTTGTCCAACCTATGCTAGACACACATTTTATCTTTAACACTGTCCACCAGAACAAGTAACATCATATCACCAAGGTAACAAAAATATTAAAAGAATATTCTCACATCTTGATATCAAGTTATGCAAAAGTCAAACTGAAGCTTAAATTAAACTAAAGCTCTTCAGTAGAATTTCATGAATATATTATTTGTGTTGGTGACATTAGGAGTAGGCTGGCAAGAGATATTCAACAACACGCACATAAATAAAAATTAACCTTTATTTAATGCGTGAGAGACAGGTTTGGTAGTTTAACACCTCAATCCAGCACGCTCTGTGTTCAGACAGCACATAGTCATAATTTCAAGTTTTGTACTCTTCTCGGCTTAGCTTTCATCTCCATCACTGCATTATAGATCAGAAACATGGCCTCATTACGGGCAGAGTCACTGAAAACCTGTGGAGAGTCCAATCCTGTCTCTCCTCCCGTGGTCTCCCTTGTCCTTGCATATTGGTTAATGAAAGACTAGTGCTGCTTTTTCCTGAAAGAGCATCCTATTAACAGAGAGAAAGAACAAATCTTTTAGAATTTAAAATGCAGAGTTCTTTGAATTGTAACATAATTGCACAAAGCAGATAGCAAGCTGGGATCCGCTTCATGCACCTACAAAATCTCTTTTCTACAGCAGTAATTTTGTTTTCGTTAAGCCAGAACTGCCACTAATGCCCCCTCCAAAAATATATGCCCAGAGACACCTTATTAGGTACACCTACTAATTCATGTGATTATCTAATCAGCAAATCATGTGGCAGCAATGCATAAAATCATGCATATAGGTGTCAGGAGCTTGTTAATATTCATGATTTTTAGGCCCAAACTTGACAGTAGGGTTGCAACAGTATGAGATTTTCACGGTACGATAACAGTCTCAGAAAATAACAGTTTCACTGTATACGGTATTACACAATTACTATTTTCAGAGAAAACAGAAGTGTTCTTTTTTTTTGTTGAAGCATGTGTAAAAAAAAAAAAAAAGTCTCTCTTTTGAAAATAAAATAAATAGAAAAAATAAGAAAGCTAACAGAATTATAATAATAAACTGAATTATAAACATGATAAAAAAAATAGCATGTAACTATAACATGTTATATAATTAAAGCATGTTAGTTTACATGTTAGCATAGCATGTTATATTAACTACTAAATGAAAAATAACATAGCTGTGTGAGCTTTTAAAGTAATGTCCTATGATTATTAACAGTTAACATATACTGTAGGTGTGCGACAGCACAGCCAGACTGCTCCTGTCAGTAACTTTAACTCAGTGCTCCTCAACTGGTTTTGCTTCAGGATAGAGTTTACATCGGACATCAAGTGTCGACCTGCCATAGATTAAACATAAGCTGTATTTAATGTATCCTGGGTTGCATTTCCTTTTATGTTGCATAGTTTTGTTCATGGTTTTCAAGTACAAGGACATGCATCAAGTGACATTATTTTTGTTGATGTCAAAATCTACAGGAAGTTGTCTCTCCCCCTTTTAAAAATTGAAGAGCATATTTACTTACATGAGCCCATTATTATGCCGTTTGTTTCCTAATTTCAAACATAATTCAATCAGAAAACACATATTACACAGAAGGAAAGGCTCCACGTTACCATGGTTAGGTCAGTGTGCTAGTCTTAAATAATAATAAATATATGTATTTATGAAAAATAAATACTAGCTGAAACATCTTGAGACTTCAACTACAACTGCCACTGTTGATATAAAATGAGGTCTAATAGATTCTACCTTTAGATTATTTCATGTGAAACTATAAGATTGTCAAAATATAACTTTTACTCATGTAAAATCATGAAACAATTTTGTAAAGGTGATGTTGTTTAATGATTTTCTAGATATTTCTAGATTAAAAAATTTTTATTTTTAATATTATATATTCAACATTCTCAGATAACAATTTTTTCTTCTGCAGTATAGCTGCTAAAGAAAATGTACATTGTTTTTAGGAGTTTTAGGTATTTATATTGGAAAACAAGCCAAACAAAACTAAATCAAAAACGTATGTGTGTATAATGGGGCGAAGACTACCCTCTCTCACCTTTCTGTTCACTTCTATAAAAAAAATTAATAAAGCTGTGTATTGCCAATTTTCTTCACGAAAAGAAATGCACAGTGATATATATCAGTGTTTCCCAACCACTGTACCACGGCAAAGATTGTCAGGTGTGCTGTGGAAAATTATCAAATTCCACAAAATAAATAAATGCATGAAAAAAAAAAAAAAAAATATATATATATATATATATATATATATATATATATATATATATATATATATATATATATATATATATATATATATATATATATATATATATATATATATATAATTTTTCAGGGATACAAACTCGTCACCTTTCAGAGAAATTTGCCGTTTCGAAACCACAATCGGTTACGTTTGTGATTGTGAAGAGCAATGATTAATGTGCAAAAGTGACTGATATTTATACGCATTAAGAGTCTTTCACGTGACTCGCGTCAGCACTGCAGAATACATTGAACTCTACGAAGTGACGTCACTTTACACCAAAGTATTTTTTGCACACACGTTTTTGCTTCACCAATAATGTCTTAAGAGCACTAAGCAACATGAAATATTGAAAAACGGTCCAAATTTGTGAAGAGGCATTGAATGTCTGAATTTCTTTTAATTAAATATTACCTTATCGTTTACGAATAACAGAGACCGAAGTTATAGAACAAATTAAAATTCACCAAGAAAACTCTTAGACATAAACTTAACAAGTCCTTTTATTACTTTCTGCTATCAAAGCAACTGCAACCTTTTTTTTCGCTCTCTTCCAAATACATGTTTTCAATGTTTATTGTGCACGCTTTTTTACGTGGCAAACTCGTAAAATTGGCCCTCTTTTTTTGCTTTCTGCAAATCTTGTCACATGGAGGGCAATGCGGCGCTTGACACTGGGTTCAGCCTCCAGAACCAAATTAAAACTGCCACGAGAAGTCATCTGTCAGAGGCAAAGATGCAAAATCTAATGACAATTGTCATTTCAGTCTCCCTTGATGCGTCTACGCACAGGCGAGCACCCAGTTTAAGTCGATGCGGACCAGAAGGAAGATTTTAATTGTTGATTGAGTTCTGTTCAGTTAATTTTTTACGTGTTTTGTTCATATTTAATCTTGTTTTTTTTTTATATTTTGTTACATTGTTCATATGTCGTGTTTTAATGGCCTCCGCTGTCACTGCGGGGAAAAAAAAAACATTCATCTGCTTCGTGTCTCTGTTGTTCATCTGTTCTCTTCATAAATAAATAAATGCCGACTAAATTTGTGATAAAACATTTGAAAATAAAAAATAAATAAAAGCTATTAAATGTCTTATCTTTAAAATATAAAAATTTAAATGACGGGTAATAATAGATTGACAGAATTTTTGCGACCCTGTCCGTCAAAATGACGGAAGATGAGAAAGTCTAACGCAAGCACTGTATGTAATTATTTGTATTTTTTTTTAAAAGTTCATAGCCGAATTTCAAACATTACAAGTAAACACATTACTAAGATGGACAGAATACATGGACAAGTTCTTGAAAAGGAAAAATATTGACGACGGTTAGCCTATGTGGGATAGTGTTGTGCCATACAATTTTTTAGTCGTAAAAAGTGTGCCGTGGCAGAAAAAAGGTTGGAAAACACTGACATATATTATGCTTCAATAAGTCGCAAGCCATCACGTTACAATCTAGCTGCATTATAATCAGCATGTGTGCTCGATGGACAAGTGTACCTGTGACAGTGCATCAGCTGGGTTTCCATCTCCCCCCCTTAGAGACATTCGCCAACTCATAGAAGAGGCCCTGGAGGCACAGATAAATGCCAATTTCTGAGTTTGTAGTTATTTACATGATCTGCTTGCATATTATTTGAACTTTAATAAAGCTATAACACATTAAATATAACTGCATTTAAGATGTAACGCTGGGGTGTTTCCTTTAAAAGACGTATGACATGCAAGTTTTGCTTCAGCGGAGAGGCAACTCCAGCTCCACTAATGGAGAGTTTACACTACACGATTTTTGCTTGCCGACAGTTTTGTGGAGATCGTCGACAAAAGCATCTCCGATATCAGTGAGATATCTAGGATGTTAAATATCTGGACCTGTCTGCAATTCCAAATGAATCGCAGGTGAAATATGTTTTGACTGAATATAACTGCAGCATTGACCTACAGCCAATGAGAGAGAAAGAAACAGGGCACGGGAAGTTTCAGTGGGAGGAGTCCTGATGTACCTGCAACAAAACATGGCTGTGGTATCAAGAAAGTCTCATTGGGCTGAAGAAATTGAGGAAAAATTTGTGGAAAATTGGTTTCCTCTGAACTGTAGCAAAACCGGGTGGAGAAAGAGAAGAGTTGAAGAGAAATTGCTAATTCTCTTGGACAGTCAGGTAAGCAAATAGGTCGATTTTTCAGTAGGAGGTACTTTTTCATACTGCAACCAATAAAATACACATCATATTCTGAAATGCATAACATACGATCATGCATTTGTTTTCGAATCTCGTATCACTTCTCGTGAGTCCAGGCAGAGTCTTCGGGGATTCGTCAATAGGGAAATGTTTTGTAATGTGTTCACCCGTTGCCTATTCGTTGTGTAATTTGAAAACGCTACGACTTCCATGACAAAACAGACAGATGTGTAATATGAATGGTACCACAATCCGACGTCTTTGAAAGTCGTGTAGTGTGCAGGAGGCATAAGGCTACTCTAAATTAGAGTGCTTCTGTATTTACTTATTTTTTATTTTTGCTCTTATACTACATCACCTGAAGCTGTTTGGAAAATTTTGAGTGCATCTGGTCTGTGAGCTGTGTAATTCGAACTGCAGTGCTGCTCTCGCGCATCATCATTAGTGTTTAATGTGATCTCATGTTACATTAAATAAGATCAAACAACTATTTGACAACTAACATTTTTGAAGACAGCCCTAGTACATGGATGGTAGGCCCACTGCAGCCTCAGATATCTGTTATTGGCTGACAGAAGTGGAACCTGACATGGTCTTCTGTTGTTGTAGCCCATCCACCTGAATCAGTGGCTCAGTGGTTGAGGCTCAGGGTTACTGACCAGAAGGTTGGGGGTTCAAGCCCCAGCACCACCAAGATGCCACTGTTGGGCCCTTGAGCAAGGCACTTAACTCCAGGTTGCTCCGGGGGGATTGTCCCTGTAATAAGTGCACTGTAAGTCGCTTTGGATAAAAGCGTCTGCCAAATGCATAAATTTAAATGTAAATGCCTGAAGGTTCGACATTCTGAGATGCTATTCTGCTCACTACAATTGTATAGAGGGGTTATCAGAAGTACCGTAGACTTTGTCAGCTCAAACCAGTCTAGCTATTCTCCGTTGACATCTCTCATCAACAAGCCATTTCCATCCACAGAACTGCCACTCAATGGACTCACTGGCACCATTCGAAGCAATTTCTAGAGACTGTTGTGTGTGAAAATCCCAGGAGATCAGCAGTTACAGAAATACTCAAACCAGCCCGTCTGGCACCAACAATCATGCCACAATCGAAAATCATGATCACCAAATTTTTTCCCATTCTGAAGGTTGATGTGCATATTAACTGGAGCTCCTGACCCATTACCTGCATGATTTTATGCAATGCACCACAGCCACATAATTGACTGATTAGATAAATTGCATGAATAAGTGTACAGGTTCACCTAATAAAGTGGTTGTGATTGTAGGTGCATGACACACCTGAACACATTTTATTAAAATCATTTTTATAAATGACTACTACAATTCTACAAAAACTACAATTCTTTAAAAAATAGAAAATATAAATTTGTATAAATATTTGCAATAGCTGGTGCTATTAAATGCAATAAAAACAATCTGCTACTACTATTATTGCTGCTTTCTTTGGAGCTTTGTGCCAGCAGGGCAGTAAGTTTTTGAGCTTTCCCAATCAGCAAGCTTCAGCTCATGAAGAGAATGAGAACGATCAAGTGGGAAACACTAGAGTGGACTGTATGGGCAGGTTGCCCTGGCGCTGGTACATTTACAAGTGCATGTATGTGTATCTTTGATCTTTCAGCCATATTTCTCCTACACAAAAACATTAATCCATTAGTCATCTTCTGAAGGCCATATTTTAATGAGTGTTTGTGACCACATGACTTGCTCTGACTGCATCTGGGAAGAAAATGCCATTGTGGGATTCTGCCCTGTAAAGCATTGCATGTCCATGTGTATGAAAGATACCTTCTGTGAGGCGTGCCTTTCCTCCAGTGGGCTGGCACAGAACTGTTGAGCATCCCACACACAAGACCACTGTCTGTGCATAACTGAACACTGTAGTGATCTTATAACAGCCTGCAAAGAAAGAAAGAAAGAAAGAAAGAAAGAAAGAGAGAGAGAGAGAAAATATGCTGGTCAGAAAAGATATTCAAGCATACTATAAAGTCAGTGGTTCCCAACCTTTTTTCCAGGGAACCCCTATTTTAACCCTGAACGAACCCCTTTCTGGAATTTTTGGTAAAACCAATAATCCTGTAATAATGTCAGAATGTGTGGAACATCGAAACCCCACCACCAAATATACTGAATTTTGTTGGGAGAGACTGTCTATTCCAGAGAACACAAACTTAGTTGTCTTTGTTCCAAATTGCATATAGACTGCGTTTCATATATGATTTTCCTATTAGCAACATATCCACAAATGTAACACACTCCATTTTAAGTGTTTAAGAAACTCGACTTTAGACTTAGCCTTCAATTTAATCATGAAATCCAAAAAATAAATATTGCTTTGATGCTCTAATATTTTGTGACAGCTGCACATTCAAACGGAGCGACACAACACTCTCTCCAACATAGCATAAAAAAAAAGGTGAATTAATTTCATAAGTTATATTGAAAGAGTACAGTGCAACTTACTGAAATGTGTCATCTTTTGTAATCAGCCAATCTGTTAATGTTGAAAAACACTGATAATACCTTGTGCCAAATAAATAAAAATAAATAAAACCAAATAAATCCTTGTTTTCTTTTTAACACTTATGCTTTTCTGTTCTCCCTGACGCTTTGCCATAGTTGCTTTCGTTTGGCAAGAAAGCCTGTTCTGTTGCTCAGTTATGTACATGGAACATGCAATTTTGCAGCATCTTTAAAAAAAAAAAAAAGAAAGAGGTAGGATATGTTAAAAAAGTATAATTGACTAAGCTGTGTATAGAACATAATTAATGCATAATGGGGCAGTTTTAACTGTCCATGAGGTGGATAGCCTGAGGGGGGAAAAAAAAAAAAACTGTTCTTGTGCCTGACATTTCTGGTGCTCAGAGCTAGGTAGCGTGGGCCAGAAGGCAACGGTTCAAAAAGGTAGTGGGCAGGGTGTGTGAGGTCCTTTTCCTCACTCTGGAAATGTACAGTTCTTGAAGGGAGTTGAAGATGGCTTTTTAAATGATTCAGCATTTAACTTGTGTAATTATTGTCTGCACACCAGAGCAAAATGGGGAAAACACTCACTGTTATCAAGCGCTGAAACTTTACCAGGGGAAAAACAATCTGGAATCATGTGCAAGTCAAATTAAGTCCTCTTTCCAACCTGAATTTCCGAATGTCGATTTGTGACACCAGCACTGAAAAAGCTTGATGCAGCACAACGAATGGTGAAACAATGCAGGTGTGTTGAGATGTGTTAATAAATATTGAAAATCTTTTTAAGTTAATGATGTCTAAAAAAAAAATTGACAGTCCAGCACCACGAATTGTAAAACAATGCAGGTGTGTTGAGATATTTAAATATTAATGTTCTTTTAAACTTAACACAGTCTCTAAAAAAGAAATGCAACTGTCCTGCATGGTACGTTGAAAAAAGTGAGTTGTGGCACAACGATCAAAGACATTCATCCATTGTGTGTTTACATGGTCTCAACGCATGTGTGAGCAGCCCATAACTCGACTACTTGAAAAACTGACCCGAAACTGGCCCAAAGCATGTTGGTTTGTCAGATAATGTCGGAATCAGATCGGGTTGAAGACCTCTAAACGTGGAGAATATCTGAATGATGATTTTGGAATTTGAATAACATGCACATCCTTATTAATAACGCATGATTTTGGATTGGTTCATAATTAAAAAGTACATATAACTGGCTGTGTAAGACATTGCTCCAAATTTTCCTTTCAATTTGAAAAATCCAACCAAATCTGGCAAGCCTCCTGTAGCGTATAAAGGTAAATGTAGTCACATGACACATCATGGGGGCCTCCATGGTGCACCGGCACATAGGCCTCTCAGTTATTAATCCGTCCTTGAATACAGATCAAAACGGAGTCTAAAACATTTTGTGATCGGATCACAAAAAAAGCATATATATGTGATCAAAAACACATATGACCGCATAACATTTGATGTGTAAATGCTAATCTGTCCTGTATGTGTCCTGGCAGCAGCGAATCACCACCCCTCACCTGTCAATCAACCACTATGCTAAAACAAAAGTTTAAACTTTAACGGTTACGAGTGGTTTAAAAAAGGAAATAACAGTCCGATCGAGAGGAAAAAAAAAAAAAAAAAAAAAAAAGAGGAGGAGGATATATACACAAACATGAGAACTTCACAGTTCTTCTTCAGTGTTTCTGATATAAATATGCTGGGAGATTTATGAGAAGCACAAACATCTGCAGCACGGGTCTTTACAGGTAATCCACAACAATAACAGACAATTCTGCTCAAAATGTAGATTTTGTGCTTGGATTCAATTTCAGTTGCATCAGGGAGAAACAGCGTGTTTTTTCACACTTTTTCTCACACAGTCTTTTCTGACTTTGTCGAAGTTTTTTATCATGCAGGAACACACTGACATACTGATTGATGCATGTCGTCATGAAACAGTGTCTAGTCCCTCCCCTCCAAATCCAATCACAAGTGGTCACAGGAGACACGCCCGTACAAAAATCGATAGTTCATGGAAAATTTGCTGCAAATTTGCCACCGATACTTTTCACATGCAAATGAGCTTTGCGGTAAACTTGCGGCAAGTTGTCCATTGTTGCCAAATGTTTGCCAGAGGTTCACCACTAGAGGTGAAGAGCTGCAAACTTCTGGCAAACATTTGTGGCAAAACACTAGCTCATTTACATGTAAAGATAATGAGCAGCAAACTTGTGGCAAATTTGCAGCAAGTTTAGGTTTTTTGTAATTGCATTTAAATGACCCGGTGTAAAAAGAATCTCATCTGACCAGGTTATTGGATCACCCAAGACACATCTTAATACCAGGTGGAAATGTGCTCAATGTTTATTACCACAAAAAATATTTTGACTCATCCCTCCTTTTCTTAAAATAAAAGCAAAAATCGGGGTTGCTCTGAGGCACTTACAATGGATTTTGGAAGGTTTAGAGGTAGAAATGTGAAGCTTATAATTTTATGAAAGCAATTAAAGCTGATGTAACTTTTTCTGTTAAAATACTTTCTCTTCTCCCAGCTTAATATGCAGAGACAACTAGAAGTAATCCATTCATAGATTCATTTTCTAGAAAATTGTAAGCACTGTGTCTCTAAAGCGCTATGAACATTTCTCTGTTTTAAATGACCCACTACCACAACAACGTTACTCAATGGTGTAAGTTGTGTGTAGGCTATGTGCTCCCTTCTGTTTGGTGGTGCAAAAATTACATCAGCTTTAAATTAATTAATCTGTTAAAACTTGTATATTATGAGTTCAAAAGTTGTTTTAGTATTTACGCATCAAGTCCTCATGGCAACAAAGTTGTAATATTGGATATAAAGTCACACAGAAAAGGTAAGATTAGTAAGTGATTTTATCACACTAAAATTATGTTAACATGAATATTGTTTACATCTTGTGGCTATACTGTTGAAACAGTAAGTATTTTAATGTTTACAAATTGTCCCCATCTGCTTCCATTGCAAGTGTCTCACTGTAACCCAGATTTTTGCTCTTTTTTTTTTTTTTAAACAAAAAAGGAGGGACAAGTCCAAATACATTTTTGTGGTAATCAACATTACCACAAATCCTGTCGAATGAGTTTAAAGGGTTAGTTCACCCAAAAATTAAAGTCGTCTCATGATTTATTTACCTTTAAGCCATTCCAGATGTGTATGACTTCATTAGCAAAACCGAAGTCAAGCAGATTTCAGCTCATGCATGTAAATGGGTGCCATCAGGCTACTGGTCCAAAAGATATTTAGGCAGCATAAAAGTAATCCACATGACTAGTAGATAATTTAATGTTTTCTGTAGCAAATCGCTTCCTGCTAGCAGTCGACAATCAGTGACATAAGCATTATGGCGTGTTCACGCAAGAAGTTGGATGTGCACGCTTTGTAAACAAGCAAGGAACGAACATCACATCACGAGAGTTAGTTTACTTCAAACTGAAATACAGTGCTGAGTGGAAGCAAAGATTTCAAGTTAAAAGCATTTGAATTATTTTGATTTGTTTCTTTTATCAACCTATCAGTTTGCTACAAAAAACATTAACTGATGGACTGCAGACTTGTGGATTACTTTTATGCAGCTTAAAAATGTATTTTGGACCGTTAAACAGCCAGCAGCCTGAAATCCGCTTGTAAAAATCTTCAATTCGGTTCTGCTGAAGATGGACAGTCAATTCACATCTGGGATGGCTTAAAGGCAAGTAAATCATGAGAAATTTTTCATTTTTGGGTGAACTAACTATTTAACTTGTATTGAACCTGGAATATTCTTTTAATTGCGTTGCACACTGCCTGCCTCCCTTACACACACACAAACAATCAAACACTGTATTATCTTAGACATATTTTCAATAGTCCACTTTAATTCAGTGGCACTTGCAACATAGGATGACATAATGCCTTTTGACAATACTGTTTGTTTAAACTCAACATGTACTCTGCAAATATGATTACCTGGGCATTTGACGTCCATAAAATAGGAGTTGGGACACTGTACGAGACGCTTCTTCTTGTGTCTTCTCTTCTCCTCCTCTGGCGTTGGGTGCAGCAAGTCCTTTGCGAGCTGAAAGTTAGATAGATTAAAAGTCAGTCACCTCAATTAACTAGAGCAGCAAGTCCCAGCCAAGTAAAATCTAGAACACAGCCCTTTAACGTAATTTCAGCACAGGTAAAAAAAAAAAAATGTATAGAATACGGACACTTGTATGAACGTAATGACGTGTGTTTACTGATTAGCTTTCCAAGATCGATCGTTGCATAGGCCTGATGCTTCAGCTGATCAGCTGCTTGTCAATCAATGCACAACAGTGCCACTACAAAGAGTGGAAAACTTTTCATCTAAACAGTCATATAAGGGATATAAGACGAATATTAATTATATATATATATATATATATATATATATATATATATATATATATATATATATATATATATATATTATTATTAATACACCATGAATCACTACTATTACTAGTTCTATACATCACATCGTGATTGTGCTTCACGAGGCGCGTGTATATCTCCATGTGATTTACGCATAAGCACGCAGCCATCTTGTCGCTACCACACACATCATGCGCATCGTTCCCTTCAACAAAATGTTTAGCTCAAAAAGGAATTAAGCTGTCAAGGCCGGTGCGATCATATAGACTAAACCTCCCCTGTTCAATCGATGCGATGTCATCTACAAACCAGGCGTGATTACGTTTTAAACGGAGTTTATTGTGAAAGCACGCACTTACAGGCATAGTGGCGAGTGGAGCGACAGCCGAAAAGGGGTTGCTAGCGGAAATACATGGCGTATATGAACGGGGCTTATGAGCAGGGGCAGGAAATACTTTAATATCGTTTTATAAAAGCTTTTATAGAAGATTTCTGTACTAGGGTTGTGTACAAATATTCAGAGGCTGCTTGATAGACATTCATACAATGCATATTAATACTTAGTAAAAGCTACACAAGCAATGTTGTAAATGTATAGGCTACAAAATATGTGTGTAGGTGTTTATTCAACTTGGGGCTTTTTTAGCACAATTAATCTCTATAAAATCTCTTTAAACATTTTCACACTCTCACTAGTTAATTACATTTATCTACAATGTATGTAGGCCTACACATCACTATTGATGACCAGTGGTTTAAACACTTAAAATAAAAGCTTTAAATACAACAAATCAATCGAAAATGCACCCCTGGATGACTTCTCTAATGAGTTTGTATCCCTGTTTATGACATTTATTTTTTTAATTACTGAAAATTCCCAACAAAGTGTCCAAGAATTTGGTTTTGAAAGTGATTATGAAAATTACACTTTTTATTTATAGGCCTATATAAAATTCCTGTCACTTCTGTATTGCTAAACTAAGGCTAATTTCATAAAAAAACTATTTGTAGGCTATTCTTAATACAATTACATATATTTGCACAATTTCAGCTTGATTGAAAATTATGCCCAATAAAATTATTACAAGTGTTATTAACATTGATTTTTCTTTGTTTTCTTCCAACATGGCTCGTATTTTAGCTAAAGCATTACATTGGAATCTGTAAATTTGAATATAAACCAACTCATTGGACTTGAAATTGCCTGAACGTTTAAACAACGTTTAATTAAAAGCAACCGCAGAATAGGTTAGTCTTGTGCGCAAATGGCGCTCCCTGTTGACGTATTATCATACCAGTCCTAGGCACTGCTTTATTAAACCTCTCCCTCCTTCGACGTCAGCTTTTGGGAACTCGGGCAAGGGAAAGTTAAGAAAAAAAAAGTCTCTGTTGTCTATGTATGGATGAATACTGAACAGCTCGCGTACATAAGAAAAGTAGCGCAGTCTAGTCCGAAATGGCGAATGCGTGGCATCCACACTGAAAACCGGGAGCAGACGCTTTTAAAGAGACCGAGCAAACTTTTTTCCGTTTGGTTTCATGGAATTTTTTTCGCCTCTTATCCCGACTGACAGAGCGAGACAGGAAAGCGAAAAGGAGTTTACCAGTGACCGTTTTCCAGGGAAAGAAAATCAATGAAGTGCGTGAACGAGGACATTTTTCAGTCGGCTGGATTTTAAAGCGCAACTGTGGGTGTGCTACCTAACGAGAAGTGTTTTAAAACTTGCTGAAATGTCTACAATGGCTAAGAAATACGACTTCCTCTTTAAATTACTGCTTATTGGTGATAGTGGTGTTGGCAAGACATGTTTGATCATCCGTTTTGCGGAGGATAATTTTAATTCAACGTACATATCAACTATTGGTAAGTGTTTAATAAATGTGCAAAGTAAACTTATCTACATTTGATATGATTTCCAATATTATTTGGTTTAACTTCACAACGATTATGATAAAATGTTTTGCCCTGGTGCCAGGTTCCTAGTAAAACAAGTGTTCCTGTCGGGACGTTTGTTCATGTCAGTACTAGTCCTAATGTAATTTCAATCCAGCCTGCTCCAGTACAACACATTCTGTCCTGTGAATCATCCTGCACTCTTCTATGTATCCGCCCTAATTGCATTTCCGGTGAAGTCTGTTCTCCCTTCCCCTTAGGTTAGTGTCAAAGTCTGTTACCCCCCTATGTTTCCCCTTTGTCGAAGTCCGTTCCCCCTATGTTTAATGTTTAACGGCTTTACAGGGAGCACTATCCGGGGAAACATATGGGGTTGTGTCAAAGTCTGTTCCCCCTATGTTTCACCTTTTTCAAAGTCTGTTTGAAAAGTCACAGACTTCGACAAAGGGGAAACATAGGGGGAACAGACTTCGACAAAGGGGAAACATAGGGGGAACAGACTTCGACAAAGGGGAAACATAAGGGAAACCGACTTCGACAAAGGGGAAACATAGGGGGAACAGACTTCGACAAAGGGGAAACATAAGGGAAACAGACTTCGACAAAGGGGAAACAGACTTCGACAAAGGGGAAACAGACTTCGAAACAGGGGAAACCGACTTCGACAAAGGGGAAACAAAAAGGAAACTGACTTCGACACAACACCGGCCCTCTCCCTCTTCTTTTGCCTGCCCCCTCTCTTCTATCTATTTTTTTAAAATCTCCTACACAATTCATTTCAGCATCAGATGGAGGCCATCCTCCCTGGCATTTAGTGCATTCACCCAAATCTTCAAAAGACCCCCTACCTCCCTCCCTCACTATAGCTTTCTCCTATTCTTCCACAGGAAATAATGATAAATAAATACTGGAACAAATAGAAGGGCCATTGTATCTTATTATGCCGCTTTCCTGCATTTTTGAATGTAGCTGTAATATTAAGTTCCATTTTTATTTCCAGAACTGCAATGTTTGTGCCTCTTGGGGATTAAACAGTTCATCCATCTTTTCTGTCCCTCCTCCTCCTTTGTCTATCTTTTTTCCTCCACTCTCTCTGATTGTTTTTCTTTTTCCAACTAGGTATTGACTTCAAAGTAAAGACCATAGAGGTTGAGGGGAAGAAAGTCAAACTGCAAGTCTGGTAAAATATTAACTGTATTAAGTTCAATGTTTTCAAATTAGTTCAATGTTACTTTTGATTAATCAGAGCAATGAGACGTCTCTGCAGCAGTTATTGGATGGTCCCAACAATTTCAACTGAAATTCTTTACAGATGTAGAGAGTGTCTGTATAAATAAATCTCTCTGTTTTCTGTACACAAGATACTGATGATGTCTTTAGCATCTATTTCGGTTTGACAGTGCACTGTCAAAACTGTAAGCTCAGGGCAAATATGCCAAATGTGGAGTCCAGTTGAGTTTAACACAGTCAGGCTTTAAAGGCTTACTGCAAACTCAATAGACTCATTTATGTCCAGCGAGAGTGGCAGCTGGAAGTACATAGTCCAATTGCTATATCAAATGACATACATATAACATGCCAAGTCAATTTTTGTTCCATAAGTCACCTGATTGTTTTAAATGGTTTACATTTCTGTTTTTATTTGCTAGGGACACAGCAGGACAGGAGAGGTTTAAGACCATCACTACTGCTTATTATAGAGGAGCCATGGTGAGACACAAACATTAATACACACTACATTCTTGAAGATCTTCTTATCCTTGCTATAGCTTTGCATCCATATCATAGTTTTATGACAGCTCAAAATAATTCATACAAAATGGTGAAATCATAAGCTCTCATAAGAATTGGTCTATAAAAATTGTTACAAATTTTATTCCCATAGAGGCCATCCAATCAACAGACAAAATAAAAATTCAGGCAGCCTCAAATCCAACACTTTAATAAAGAAAACCTTCTGTTTGTGCAATACAAAGTGCTGATTTATGTAAGTAACCTTTAAGACACATCCCTCCTCTTGTTCCAAACCCTGATTTTTTCTTTCTTCCATGGTACACATGTTATTTTCCTATTAAAATCATGGTTGGGTTTAGGGTTTGGGTAAGGGGTTAAACTTTGGGATTGGGGTCAAACCAAAGTCCTATTCGAGGCAAGTCGGTCCACTTGGCAGCCATCTTTGGAATGCTCTTGATCAGGCTGGGCAGCTATTTTTCATTATGTAAACAAGCAGCAATCAAGTACAGCTCATGTCTACTTGAATGAGGAAAGACTGAAATCTCCAAGACAGCAAGTCAAGATTATGCTCAAAAAGATAAGGCTACTCTAAAAGATAATGCTCAAAATCAAAAGTAACAGTCAGTATCTGGTGTGGCCACCAGCTGCACTAAGTAATTCAGTGCATCTCCTCCTCATGGACTGCACCAGATTTGCCAGTTCTTGCTGTGAGATGTTACCCCAATCTTCCACATAGTCACTTGCAAATTCTTGGACATTTCTGGGGGGAATGACCCTAGCCCTCACCCTCCGATCCAACAGGTCCCAGACATGCTCAATGGCATTAAGATCCGGGCTCTTTGCTGGTCATGGCAGAACACTGACATTCCTGTTTTGCAGGAAATTATGCATGGAACAAGCAGTATAGTTGGTGGCATTGTCATGCTGGAGGGTCATGTCAGGATGAGCCTGCAGGAAGGATACTACATGAGGGAGGAGGGTGTCTTCCCTGTAATGCACAGCATTGAGATTGCCTGCAATTACAACAAGCTCAGTCCGATGATGCTGTGACACTGCCCCAGATCATGACAGACCCTCCACCTCCAAATCGATCCCACTCCAGAGTACAGGCCTCGGTGTAACGCTCATTCCTTCGACGATAAACACGAGTCCGACCATCACCCCTGGTGAGACAAAACCGTGACTCGTCAGTGAAGAGCACTTTTTGCCAGCCCTGTGCCCAGGTGACATTGGTGACATTGTTGCCAGTGATGTCTGCTAAGGACCTGCCTTACAACAGGAATACAAACTCTCAGTCCATCCTCTCTCAGCCTATTGCGGACAATCTGAGCACTGATGGAGGGATTGTGCATACCTGGTGTAACTCGGGCAGTTGTTGTTGCCATCCTGTACCTGTCCCGCAGGTGTGATATTCGGATGTACCAATCCTGTGCAGGTGTTGTTACACGTGGTCTGCCACTGCAAGAATGATCAGCTGTACTTCCAGTCTCCCTGTAGCACTGTCTTAGGCGTCTCACAATACAGACATTGCAATTTACTACCCTGGCCACATCTGCAGTCCTCATGCCTCCATGCAGCATGCCTAAGGCACGTTCACGCAGGTAAGGAGGGACACTGGGCATAATTCTTTTGGTGTTTTTCAGAGTCAGTAGAAAGGGCTCTTTAGTGTCCTAAGTTTTTATAACTGTCACCTTATTTGCCTACCGTCTGTAAGCTGTTTGTGTCTTAACGACCGTTCCACAGGTGCATGTTCATTAATTGTTTATGGTTCATTGAACAAGCATTGAAAAAATTGTTTAAACCCTTTACAATAAAGATCTGTAAAGTAATTTGGACTTCTACAAAATTATGTTAAAATACAGTGTCCTGAAAAAGGGATGTTTCTTTTTTTTTGCTGAGTTTGTATCAGCAGTAAAATCTGACAACAGCGGTATCATATATTGTGCTTCTTTAGCTCAGATCACACTAAAAAAAAAACTCTATTTTCCTAATTTTTCTCGCTAATGCTTATGCATGTTCTTGAGTTGATTGACAGGCAATGTCTGTATCTTAACTCTGATTGGCTCATTTACCTGTAAGGCGGGACTTGTACATCCATCATCCATTCCAATTTCTCTAATGTTTTTAAAAGTGGTCTGTCGCTACTAAATAGTCTCTGGTTAAAGGTGCATTAAGTAAGTTTTTGCTAATTAAAAAAATATATTTTACACACAAATACTTAAATAGCATTTTTTGAAATATGTTGAAAATTATGTAAATTGTCAATAGATGAAGACTCCAGTCATATCAGAAACCTTTAGTTTAATTTGACATCAGAATGAGTTTTAATGCAAAGTGTGCTTACACATACATTTGAAGTCAGAAGTTTACATACAACTTAGCCAAATACATTTGAACTCAGTTTTTCACAATTCCTGAGAGAATTATTTATTTCAGCTATTATTTTTTTCATAACATTCCCAGTGGGTCAGAAGTTTACATAAACTTTGTTAGTATTTGGTAGCATTGCCTTAAAATTGTTTAACTTGGGTCAAACATTTCGGGTAGCCTTCCACAAGCTTCTTATAACAAGTTGCTGGAATTGTTGCCCATTCCTCAAGACAGAACTGGTGTAACTGAGTCAGGTTTGTAGGCCTCCTAGCTCGCACACGCTTTTGCAGTTCTGCCCACACATTTTCTTTCGGATTGTGGTCAGGGCTTTGTGAAGGCCACTCCAGTACCTTGACTTTGTTGTCCTTTTTTTGGTTGATATTTTGGAGGTATTCTTGGGATCATTGTCCATTTGCAACCAAGCTTTAACTTCCTGGCTGATGTCTTGAGATGTTGCTTCAATTTATCCACATAATTTTCCTTCCTCATGATGCCATCTATTTTGTGAAGTGATCAATTTTGTGAACAACATGATGCTGCCACCCCTATGCTTCATGGTTGGGATGGCCTCAAATACACTCCAATCTATGCAGTCAAAGCAGGCTTTTAGTTGCAGCTTTATTTCATTGGTCAATATCTTTACAGTCTTTACTACAGGTTTAGCTGAAGTTAGTTTCTGCCTGTAGGTTGAAAGAAGATGAACCAGACAGTGATTGGAGATTCCCAAAGTTGCTGTAGGGACAGAGCGATATGCATCCTTTATTGATGTGTAGGAATAATCCAATGTATTTCTGTCTCTGGTGGGGCATGTGATGTACTGTCTGTATTTTGGCAGTTCGCAGGTGAGGTTAGCTTTATTAAAATCTTGTAGAATCATCAATTACATGGATCGGGTCGCCCCCTCATGGGCGCTGCCATGTTGACAGCGCATGACAACTTTGTCATGCAGCTGACTGAGTTACTGCCAAAACTAAGAATAATAACAGGTTTACGTTATAATGCACTTTAAGCCAAGGCAAAAAAAATGCATGTGTTACAAACAACAACAGAGCCCAAATCAACAGTATAGTCCAGAATAATAGTATGGTATTGATAAAGACGAATGTAATCCCCAGACTGTCCGAACACAATGAGTGCTAATGGAAAGATAAAATGTCCAAACAAGAGGTGCCTGCTGAAGCCATGAAACAAACCACTTCTAATTGCAACTCTCACAGTTAAGCGGCGCAACATCGATCGGTGATCTGCTGGGGCAGAGAGCTCGCAAGGTGCGACTGCACAGTCACAAACTCCACCCTATTCTGGATACAGGATGGGGAGCACCAGCTCATTTGCATTTAAAGACACACACACAAAAAACACTCATTTTTATTCCCACCCAAAAATTGGCATTTTAAACATGGTATAATAAATGATCTGTAGTGTATTTTGAGCTGAAAATTTAGACACATTCTGGGGACACCAAAGATTTCAATTACATCTTGTGAAAAGGAGCATAATAGGTGCCCTTCAAACTTAGGAAAATCTTAATAATATTGTTCGTTGATTTGTTTATTTTTCTGTATTGTATTGGCATTTCACAAAAACAAAAGGTATGGCTTATTTTTCCATGACCATACCATATTGACATATCAGTTACCAAAAAAGCATATTAGATATATAGGTAATAGAAAATATTTGCAAAAAGCTGTCACCATACTTTTAAGGATGCATGGACACACAGATAACAGCAATACATACACCCCTAGGCTATTTAAAGATGGTGTATGCAATTTCAACTCAACTTATTAAATGGATTTAGTTTCCAAAAACAGGTAAAGAACTTCTCTACCCACAATCCTGAAGGGATCCAATAAGATTATGATGAAAACAGAGCTCCCACTATACCATAAATCATTGCTATTGAAAGACCTTTCCTGCCGATGTCATTTTCAGATTTACTTTTAAATTTCTATAAATAATCATCTTTAATGAGCATCTTAATGAGGCATATGTTTCCCTGGTTTTGTCTCCGTCGATAGTCGATTTTTTTACAAGCTAACTCGTATGATTTCTTGCGATCTTGACATTTTGTATTATTATTACAACGCGCCATGAGAACAGGATGAACATCTTCACTAAACATCATAAATTGTCCTTATTGTAAATCTTGGTTTAATTTTATATTTAATGAAAAATAGCAAATTTACATATGTCTTTAAAGATGATTTGTGTTGGCAATCTTTTTCAGGGCATCATCCTTGTGTATGACATTACTGATGAAAAATCATTTGAGAATATTCAGAACTGGATGAAGAGCATCAAAGAAGTAAGCAAGAAAGAGAATTCATAATAATTTATCTGACATCATAGGTTATACCTGGATCTGTTTTTTTCTAAATTTAAGGTACAAAATGAAAAACTTCTTTGCTGTTCTTAAATTAACCAATGTTTACTTTTTTAAAAAGAAAAAGTGGGTGGAACCTTTAGCATGCCTCTGTATGACATATTGTATCCCTGCTTAGTTAAAGGGATAGTTTTTCATAATGAAAAATCTCATCATTTACTCACCATCATGTCATCCCAGATACTGTATGTACAGTGAGGAAAATAAGTATTTGAACACCCTGCTATTTTGCAAGTTCTCCCACTTGGAAATCATGGAGGAGTCTGAAATTGTCATCGTAGGTGCATGTCCACTGTGAGAGACATAATCTAAAAAAAAAAATCCAGAAATCACAATATATGATTTTTTAACTATTTATTTGTATGATACAGCTGCAAATAAGTATTTGAACACCTGTCTATCAGCTAGAATTCTGACCCTCAAAGACCTGTTAGTCTGCCTTTAAAATGTCCACCTCCACTCCATTTATTATCCTAAATTAGATGCACCTGTTTGAGGTCGTTAGCTGCATAAAGACACCTGTCCACCCCATACAATCAGTAAGAATCCAACTACTAACATGGCCAAGACCAAAGAGCTGTCCAAAGACACTAGAGACAAAATTGTACACCTCCACAAGGCTGGAAAGTGCTACTGGGAAATTGCCAAGCAGCTTGGTGAAAAAAGGTCCACTGTTGGAGCAATCATTAGAAAATGGAAGAAGCTAAACATGACTGTCAGTCTCCCTCGGACTGGGGCTCCATGCAAGATCTCACCTCGTGGGGTCTCAATGATCCTAAGAAAGGTGAGAAATCAGCCCAGAACTACACGGGAGGAGCTGGTCAATGACCTGAAAAGAGCTGGGACCACCGTTTCCAAGGTTACTGTTGGTAATACACTAAGACATCATGGTTTGAAATCATGCATGGCACGGAAGGTTCCCCTGCTTAAACCAGCACATGTCAAGATCCCGTCTTAAGTTTGCCAATGACCATTTGGATGATCCAGAGGAGTCATGGGAGAAAGTCATGTGGTCAGATGAGACCAAAATAGAACTTTTTGGTCATAATTCCACTAACCGTGTTTGGAGGAAGAAGAATGATGAGTACCATTCCAAGAACACCATCCCTACTGTGAAGCATGGGGGTGGTAGCATCATGCTTTGGGGTGTTTTTCTGCACATGGGACAGGGCTGACTGCACTGTATTAAGGAGAGGATGACCGGGGCCATGTATTGCGAGATTTTGGGGAACAACCTCCTTCCCTCAGTTAGAGCATTGAAGATGGGTCGAGGCTGGGTCTTCCAACATGACAATGACCCGAAGCACACAGCCAGGATGACCAAGGAGTGGCTCTGTAAGAAGCATATCAAGGTTCTGGCGTGGCCTAGCCAGTCTCCAGACCTAAACCCAATAGAGAATCTTTGGAGGGAGCTCAAACTCCATGTTTCTCAGCGACAGCCCAGAAACCTGACTGATCTAGAGAAGATCTGTGTGGAGGAGTGGGCCAAAATCCCTCCTGCAGTGTGTGCAAACCTGGTGAAAAACTACAGGAAACGTTTGACCTCTGTAATTGCAAACAAAGGCTACTGTACCAAATATTATCATTGATTTTCTCAGGTGTTCAAATACTTATTTGCAGCCGAATCATACAAATAAATAGTTAAAAAATCATACATTGTGATTTCTGGATTTTTTTTTTTAGATTATGTCTCTCACAGTGGACATGCACCTACAATGACAATTTCAGACCCCTCCATGATTTCTAAGTGGGAGAACTTGCAAAATAGCAGGGTGTTCAAATACTTATTTTCCTCACTGTATGTCTTTCTTTCTTCTGCTGAACACAAAATAAGATTTTTAGAAGAATATTTCATCTCTGTAGGTTCTGTGAATGCAGAAAGCACATATAGACAGCTTAAAAGTAATCAGAAAGACTCCAGGTGTTAAATCAATATCTTCAAGAAAAGACTTTAATATTGATCTGTGTCTCACCCACACTTATATCGCTTTTGAAGATATAGATATAACCACTAGAGTCTTGTGGATTTCTTTTATGCTGCCTGTATGTGCTTTTTGGAACTTATGTTCACTTGCATTGAATGGACCTACAGATCTGAAATATTCTTCCTCAAAACGTTGTGTTCTGCAGAAGAAAGTAAGTCACACAATAAAGGTGGCCTAAGTGCGAGTAAATGATGAGAACATTTTAATTTTAGGGTGAACCACACTTTAACTTGACTTATTTGTTAGGGCATACAGACTTGATAAAAGCTAACAATGTGGTCATCATAGGTGCTGCACCTTAGGTTTTGATTTCAAAGGTTTAGAAGATATTCATAATATATAATCTAATGCTGTCTGGCAACCTGCATGAAAAACCCATAAAGTGAAACAAGCTTTTGTAAATGGGAGTTTCAGTTGTTCTTAAGATGCTATAGAAAGCCGATCATCCACAGGTTACCATGACAGAGACTCAATGTAAATACAGACAGGGCCTTTTTTATAAAAACAAAAACAAGGTTCAGTTATGGAGAAAATGAGGAAGTGAGAGCATCACTATGTCCTGTGTTACCCAGAATGCATCGTCTGGTGTAAGTCGAATGTTACTTGGCAACAAGTGTGACATCGAGACTAAAAGGAAGGTGTCAAAGGAGGTTGGTGAGAAGGTGAGCTCTATCATACAATCATACATACCAAATTAGATTTGCAAATAATTTGTGCAATCAGTGTTAAATCTGATCATTCATATTTTAAATTTCAGTCAATACTAACATAACAAATACAAATTAAATGTGATTTTATTTTTGTCTAGTTACTTGAATAACATCCTAAAAAAATGTTGACACTGGTTTTATTAATAATGAATGAGATTTAAATACATTTTTAAATATCCTTTTATAACAAAATTGTTTTGCTTTCCTTATAGCTTGCAAAGGAACATGATATTCGATTCTTTGAGACTAGTGCAAAATCGAGCATCAACGTTGATGAGGTACAGACTGATAGATCCAAGAAATGTCACACTCCAAATAAGTTAGTTTAATTCAGCTCACTGTTTATAAATTTGTAGGTTTGTTGTTCCCTGTTAAAGAGGTCATGACATGAGGAACTGTACACAGTACTGTAAGTTTCAGAACTCAAAACTTCCTCCTCACTGCAAAAAGAGCATTTGTTGAAACTAAGCAGCCAAAACGTCTCGTTATCAACTTCTTCCACATTGTGAAGTCACACTGTGGTAAACATTTGCATCTGATCACCTCCACAACAACACATCACACCTACTTTACCTTATCACTTCGGTAGCTCCGCCCAGTTGTGGTGAGCAGTGAGATCAGGTCAGTCAAGAGCAGAGAGCCAATCAGAACTGTCGGCCTTTACTGTCTTTTTTTTTTTTTGTGCAAAATGCGTTTATTACATAGAATTACATGCATGTCCTGACCCCTTTAATTTCTCATCGAGTAAACAAGGTGACAAAAATAGAATATGTAGGTAATCTTATGTGAGTGTTGAGCTTAAGGCAGACATATTGTGGTTTATCACCCGCTTTAAGATTCCACTAAGGGAGGCAACAGTGAGACGTACGTCATCATTAAAGATTTCTTAAACTCTAGTCTTTGCACTCTAACCAGGAGGTGTTTTTAAATCAACAAATTACACACAGCACCTTTAGTGAATATGTTCCTTTTACAATTTTACATATTTTATCTATATTTATGGCATGATTTGCTTCTATCTTTCTCTCTTTTTTTAGTCTTTTGCCTCTTTTGCTCGTGACATTTTGCTGAAGTCAAATAAGAAACTGGTGAGTTTCCAGTCTGCATGTTTATATATATATAATTAATTGTAGTTGTGTGTGCATGTTCATACAGATACACAAACAATAATTCTGCTATGAGGTATTCAGTAATTCATATTCATTGCTTAATTTTTGTAGATTATTTTTTGTCTAATGTGACATGATTTTAAAGATTCCTAAGTCACCAAAAACTGTCACAAACTTACAAGTGTATTTGATTTCATACCGTATATTTCTGTTTCGCAGGGTCCTACAGGTCGAGAAGTTAAACTTAACAGCACAGAGAAAAAGTCATCCAAATGTCTTCTCCTTTAAACACCATCATCAAAAGGGCAGACTCACCACACACACTCTCTCACACACACACACACACACACACACACACACACACACACACACGTAGCACTGCGGTGTTAATGCCAGAGAGTAATTTGCAAAGTGAACATGGAATGCTAATAGAAAGTGGTTTTAAAGAATGATTGAAATTGCAGAGTGAAACAAAATACTTGACAAAGGTATGAAACAAAAATATAACTTTTTTTTTATTTCTTGGTAGTTTGCACTACAAAACAATAACAGTTCAGTTGACTATGGTACAGTAGAGACAAAGTTGGTTTTCTTGCTCAGTGTTTTTCTCAATTCAGCATTATTTCAAGTGTAGACCTTCTTGAAATACACAAAAATCTGCCCTTGTAGTCAAAATGGAATAGAGTACCAATGTATCTCCATGCATAGTTACAGGTGGAAAAATATTGCCAATTTGATGTCCAGTCAGCACTTTTGAATTATTTCAAAATGGCTGACAAGTAGTTTGAATGTTTGCTGCTAAAAAAAGGTGCATAACATACCTTTCGAAAGACTTTGACCTCTAATTTTAGGATGTTAATTGGGAGGTATGAGAAAATAATTAATTGATTATGGATTGCAATATTCACTTTGTGTTTCCACAGAAATATTATGGTCAGATATAATCTACAGAGTTTTGGTTTTGCATCATAAAAGTTGTATTTTTTTCCCCCTTTTATTCCCTCTTTTTTTATGCTTTGCAACAGAATATTTTTTATCTGAACTTGTATTTTGAACTCCTTTTAATAAAGTAAATAATTTTCACATTGCATTCTTTTCTAGTAAATTTGCATTAGATTTATATAATTTTTTTAACATTTCGTCAGATTTTATTCTACGTTTATGCGGTTTATTTTGATTATTAGTTTATTTTGATCTATTAGAATTTTAATATGTGTATATAATGTATATACAGTAAGAGAGAGATTTTGTTTTTATGATTTTTTGTATTTGGGGATTTTTTTTGTATTTTTTCATATAAGCTGTGATTGTACAATAGAGAAGAGTATAATGTTTTGACATTTTGTGTAGCTTATTTTGGTCTTTAGCACTTCTTTAAGTTACATACATTTTCTGCCTTTTTCAACCAGTAATCACATACTATAAAAGAATACTTCACTCATTCACCTTAATTTACAACACGGTAGGAAGCAGCGGCTGCATTTCTGGCGAATGTGAGAAAGTTCTACTTCAGCAGAATTATGTTCCAGTGTCAGATAATTTTCAAACGTCAGCATTTATAGTAACAAAGTAAATCATTCACTTGTTGCTCTGTGTTATTGAAGAGATGGTAATAAAATCTGCTCCATTTTTTCTGAGATTGTGACGATGCAGTCTTTCTTTCCTCCATGTAATCCTCCGTTCAAATGTACTTGCATAACCTCCGATGATGCCTTTATTTATTTATTTCCAAAGGTGATGTTTTATAAGCCATTCTGAATTTATTTGCCTGTCTGTTTACTATACACTGGAGAGTAAAATGCATTTATTAGTTTGCCAAGATGAAACAAGATGGAGTTTTAGTGCAAAGAAAGTTGAAGCAGCTTTTTCCTGCCATCTTTTTTTCTCTCTGCTGGTTGTGTAAAGTTTGTGGAGGCGTGGAGCACCTGAGTTAATTAATTCTGCCAGTGCAACAGTGTGTGATTAAACGATGGAAAAATGCGATAAATGGTAAAACTATATGCGTTCAAAACGAAAAACGTTTATGAAAATCATAATTAATGATAATACGTCAACATTTATTGCCAGCCTGTAATAAAAATGTAATATTTTTGCATAGCTAAAATAGCTGGAAGTTGCTTATCCCATATTCAATGTTGCTAATTGTGGTGCCCTAGTTTTGCACACACACAAAAGGTGGATTCAAAATGAACATTTTATATGAATATTGTGCAAAGAGATGCAATGCTTCTGCACATGTGCGGGAAGGTTGCCAACAGTTGTGACTGTCGAAGTGTGTTACCAAGCAACCCCCCATCCAGAGCAGCATCAGCACCTCTTGCGGGGAAAATGCAGACCTCGGTAAAGATAGTTTGCGGTTTGAAATTCAGATTTTTATTGGCTATAAATCCGCTATGCACTTTCAATGACGTAATTAATGTTGATTCTTCATGATTTGCGAATTTGGATGACATCATGCTCCGCTCCACAGTCGGTCAGTTACATTTTACAACTCTTAATTTTCTAATCCAAATAGCTTCAAAAGTTGAACACCTGGAAGACTGAAACCTCATCGTGGCTAGTCTGATTTGTGATTTTTTTCACAGCAGTTTGTTTCCCCTCCAACTCTTTAAGTCCATGAGTCGGGATGGTGAAAATAAGCACTCTCCACTTTTAACAGCCATTTCCAGTAAACACACAATCTGGGTTCCTGCAAATTCACTTGTATTAAATAGAGCCTGATTTGTGAAACTTTTCACAATCACATTTGGATGCGTTTGATTGCGTCGTACTGCTCTATCCCATTGCCTTGTGTAATAATAACAATATAGGCTGTGTCAATGGATGAAGCCATCAGAGAAATCGGCTTTAATTCTAAAAACTGAGCACCTAGATGGGTCCAAGTAAGCTCAAATAGACTTTCATGATTTATGAATTTTCACAGATCAGTTTTTGTCTCTTAACCCTTTTTTGAGTTCTGTAGTCAACTATTTACCTGAAACATCAGTGTAATAGGCTTTGAGAGGGCACATTTTGCAAACACATGATAATTATGATAAAAAACTCTAGTTTCACACTGTAAAGCAGTCAATGGAACGGAGGAGGCGAGAACCGACTTTTCAATATAAATAATGGTTTAATATTAAACTTAAACGGAAGACAAACACACACGGACATGTCCGTAAACTATCTCTCTCTCCCGCACAATCCTCCGCAGTCGGCCTTTATCCCTCTCGGAGGCTTGATTAGCCTGATAAGGGATCGGGTGTGTATGATCACGACCCGGCCCCGCCCTCCGCCCTGCCACACACACAAAACTGTATTTGTGAAAACTCGCACTGATTGACTTTATTCATTTTGATGGCCTCTTGCATATTGGCATTGTGAAATAATAATAATAATAAATTTAATTTGTAATGCACTTTATATTTAAGCAAATCCCAAAGTGCTACATGATAAAAACAGGTAAGTGCTAAACATATAAACATATGGAGCGCATGAAGATAAAGTTCAATCATAAGCTCTCCTAAAAAGGTGGGTTTTAAGGCCATATTTAAAAGCATCCACAGTCTGAGGTGTCCTCAGGTGGTCAGGGAGAGCATTCCATAATCTGGGAGAAGCAGAGCAGAAATACACATTTTTTAAGCCATAAAACCAATAAACGTCTTGTAATTCTACAAAATGAGCACCTAGACATGTCAAACTATAGGCTTAAATTGACCATCCTGATCTGTACATTTTTTCACAGATCACTTTTTTGCCATTTAAACCTTTTTTGAGTTCTTGAGTACATTTTTTACCTGAGAAATCAGTGTTATGCTTAGTGTCATAATTGCTTTGTGATTTAGTCTTTCCCATTCATTTCCTATGGTGGGTCAAAAATTACCAGGAACGCCACGAGTGTTAAATTTTTGTCACGGGGGCTTAACTCATAAAATCCAGTCCAGTGGGGGTTTTTACTGAGTTCAGATGGCAAATGACAGAAAAGTATCCAAGCCTTGGCCCATTAAGATGAATGAAGCATTTGTTATTGAAGAAACTTACCCGAACACTGCACAAGGGTTAAATAAAATGACTAGCTAGTTGGCATATCATCCATATTAAAATTGTATTTGTCAACAACAAACCAAAGCCATCAAACTGAGTCAAATCAATCTCTGAAATTTTTCACAAATCCAGATTTGTGAAAATCCATCATAATTATCATGTGTTTCAAGAATGTGACTTCTCAAATTATAACACTGTTTTTTCAGGAAAACTGTTGAATACAGAATTCAAACAATTGTTAAATGACAAAAACTGATCTGTGAAAGAAATCACAAATCATGAAGGTCAACATCAGCCTACTATGACCCATCTGGTGCTTGAAAAGCTAGTTTTAGGCCTTTTTTAAATTTTTGTTTTACTTTTTTGCCTTACATCATTAATTACAATGCCGATATGCATGAAGCCATGAAAAGTTTTCACAAATCCTGTTTTGTGTGAAGTGTTTTTCTATTATAATAGTCATGTGTTTCCAGAATGTGACCCCAGATCCTATAACACTGATTTTTGAAAACTGTTGAATCCAAAACTCAAAAAACAGTTAAATAAAAAATAAAAAAAAATCACAAATCATGAAGTTCTATTTGAGCCTATAATGATCCATCTAGGAGCTCAGTTTTTAGAGTTGTAGACCTTTTACTACTTTTATAGCTTACATCCTTAATTTTTCACAATGCCAATATGCATGAAATTATCAAAGTGAGTCAAATCAATCTGTGAAAGTTTTCACAAATCCTGTTTATGAGAAAATATTGTTTTCCCATCAAAATCACAATGATTTTTCTGGTAAACTGTTGACTCAAGAACTCAACCAAGGGTTAAGAGACAAAAACTGTACTGTGAAATAATTCACAAATCATGAAGGTCTAATTAAGCCTATGTGACCCATCTAGATGGTCATTTTGTTTATTGGTTTGTTGGCTTATTTTATTCATATTTCACAATAAGTAAAGAGCGCTTATTTTACCAAGCCGACTCACGGACATAAAAAGAGTTGACAGGAAAACAAACTGCTGTGAAAAAAATTAACAAATCAGACTGGCCAATATGAGAGTGGTTTCAGTCTTCTAGGTTTTCAACTCTTGAAGCTATTTGGGTCGTAAAAAGTAACTGACCGATTGCGGAGCGGAGGATGATGTCATCCGAATTCGCTGATCACGAAGAATCACATGCAACTTTAGTTAGCCTAGCCTACACGTCTACGACTGCGCATAGCGGATTTATAGTCTTTACCGCGGTAAAATGTGGTGCCGCATTGGACAAATGTTCTGGACACATGCTATCAGAATGTGCGACCTATTCTATATTTCTAAAACTGAGGCACTCTGAAATGATAGTGGATAACATTTACATTGTGCCTGAAGGGTAGATACGAGGTAATGATATCGTTTGGGAATAATACGTGTACGCCCTGAGACACTTGAAGTCTAGCGCGATTACGTAGCGCGCGGCGCAGTGATGCTCTTGTCCGGGATGCGGACGGGATGGTAGTCCTCGTGACTGCGGGAGGAAAAGAGGGAGACTCGATTCAGGATAAAACTCCCTTAAAGAAACGCCAGGAGTGTGCATTTCACAATCATTTAAAGGCTTGCATCATTTGAAAATGATAACAGCTTGACCGTTCTTCTCGAGCTGTTTCGACGCGGGTGCTTTCTTTCTAGCTTATTTATTTATTTTCTCGTCTGATACCTTTAGCGTTTTGCTTCATGAGACGTCTCGTTCGCGTACAGGTGGGGGCTGTGAGGCTCTCTAGTGGGAGAAACACTTTGGTGTGTGCTGGGCTAGAGTTGTTTCTTTAGTCCCGCTCCGCGCATCTTCCTCCGGTGTAGCCAGAAGCCCGAACCTGCTCTCCTGGCCTGTGGATGCGGCAGCCGCTCGGCCTGCTAAAGGCCCTGGGTACCGCAATGCCGCGGGGATGGGGGGAGAGAGAGAGGGCTGGTGGGTGACGGACGGATTTAAATCAAGGGATAAAGGAGTACGCCGAGGAATAAATGTTGACACAACATAAATGTGACCATACCGACGTCCAGTTGTGGTTAGAATGTTAAGTAGACCCCTAATGGTGGAATCTCGTGATAGATATTTTGCGCAGGGTTTGGGTTGTGTGATTTGTTTAAGTCAAGTAGGCTATATTTAGTTTTACGCACGATTTATTCACTTTTCTGATGTTCCTAGAGTAACATTCTATATGTTTTGAACTGAGTTACATGTTCAGATAATTTAGGAAGTGTTTAACAAGCCACAATGCCCTCACCTTCGGACTCCAGTAGCATGGCCTCAATTTCAGGGTCTCGAGGTCTGTCTGGGAGTCGCAGAGGAATGTCTGGGAGTACAAGTGCACGCGTTCTGCTTTACCTGGGCTTGTGTCACCTTGCGTTAGGGGCTATGGTGCTGGCCTTCAGCTTCACAAGCCTGGCCTTCACCTCTTCACCCCGAGTCAGACAGTCCTGTCCATTCTGGGCTGGCTTTTTCGTAAGTCTCTCCCTCTCAGGCACAAACATACCCTCTAAGATGATGATAGGCCTTTGATAGTTATTTGAATATCTTGATATTTTAGTAGTTGCAGAAGTATCCTGCGGTGTGACATGATATACTTCAAATAATAATAAAAAAATTATAATTGAGAGACTGCGTGGGATATTTGGTGTTTTAAAAATCTACTGTCTCATTGCAGAGTTATTTAAGCAAACTAGTTTGCGTCTTAAAATAAAACATTTCCCATGAAGACTTGATGTTGGAGAAAAAAAGTTTAACATGCTTTTTTGTCTGTTGAACAAGGTTGTGGCCTCAGGAGTGGTGGGTGTGATATCATGGAGAAGGCCATTCACTCTTGTAGTATGTACCTTTATTATCTTGATTGAATTGTTTTAGAGTGTTTGTGTGTGTGTGTTTGCTGTTTATAGTATTTCAGTGATTCAGTTTTTGTTTGATTATTATTATTATAATAATAATATTTTTGTTCAGGTGTCGCTGTTTATGCTGCTGTCTGCAGTTTGTGTGATTCTCAGTCTGGCTGGTTCCATGCTCTCATGTCAGAATGCACAGATGGTCAGATCATATCTTACCTGTCAGGTACACTCTCCTCTCCTCTCCTCTCCTCTCCTCTCCTCTCCTCTCTCTCCTAAATAACTGTGTTTTTGTAGATGGAGAATGGCCTGTGTCTTTGCTGTGACCCCAAGCAGACATGCTCTCCATCAGAAGAGGAGACGCTAGTGCTCTACCAACATGCAGATTGCCACTCGGTGCGTCACCAGCTCAAGGTATGTATTTTGATAGACTTTAAACATGTTTGCAATTCATCTACCCTATATGGCCTAAAGTATGTGGCATTAAAAGAATAAAATTTCTCTCATCATTTACTTATGCCATCCCAGATGTGTATGACTTTCTTTCATCTACAGAACACAAATTAAGATTTTCAAAAGAATATCTCTGCTCTGTTGGTCCTCACAAGTGAAAGGTGGCCAGAAATGAAGACAGTATGAAATCAATCCATAAGACTCCAGTGGTTCAATCCATATCTTCAGAAGCAATATGATTGGTGTAGTGAGAAAGAGATCCATATTTAATATTATTTTTTCTATCAGTCTGCACATTTGACCAGCCCCAACCAGTAGGTGGTTGAATATGAAAGTGAAATTCCCTTCCACACCAGAAGGTGGAAGTGAAAGTGTAGATTTACAGTTAAAACAGGACTTAAATATTGATCTGTTTGGGCTGTTCAAAGGTGCAGATTGATAGTAAAAAAAGGACCTAAATATTGATCTGTTTATAACTCACACCTATCATGTTGCTTCAGATGATATGGATTTAACCACTGGAGTCTTATGGATTACATTTATATTGCCTTTTGGGACTTCAAAGTTCAGGCCACCTTTCACTTGCATTGTGAGGACCAACAGAGCAGAGATATACTTTTAAAAATCTTCATATGTGTTCTGCAGAAGAAAGAAAGTCATGCACATCTGGGATGGCATTAGGTTGAGTAAATTATGAGAGAATCTTCTTTTTTGGGTGAACTATCCCTTTAATAGGGAGCTGGCACTACCTAACATCTTCCACTCTTAAGGGAAGGCTTTCCACTATATATTGAAACGTGACTGCAGATATTTTGCTCACAATCAGATACAAGAGCATCACTGAGGTTAGGAGATGGGGCCTGGCTCACAGTCTGCATTCCAATTCATCCCAAATAAGTTAATTAGGGATTGAGCTTTGTGCAGGCCAGTCAAGTTCTTCCACACCAAAATCAGAAAAGCTGCTACCACAAAGCTGGAAGCATCCAATTCTCTAGAATGCCACTGTATGCCAAACCACAAAAATTTGTCTTCACTGGGCCAAACCAAACTTGATTAGAATGGAGTGTCCACATACTTTTGGCCATGTAGTAGTAGTGTATATGTGTAATAGTATGGCATGCACTATTATACATATACACTACTAAATTGCCAAAAGTATGTGGACACCCCATTCCATTATTATCAGTCTTATTATCATTATGTCTTTTCAAGTTTTACCCAGATATGCTTCTCTGGTGCTGTTCTTTAAAGGATGAGTTTAATCACACTAGTGTATGTTTGTGTGTGTGTGTAGGATCTGCTGTTTAGTGCCTGTGGTCTCAGTATTCTCTCCACCATTATCTGCACTCTGTCAACTGTCACCTGTAGCATCCATATCTTCTCTCTGGACCTGCTGCAGTTGGTGAGTGTAAAACTACTAATAGCTTAAATGTTCTCTCAAATGTCACAGAAATGCATCTAACTTTTCCCTCCTCTTTCTCCCATTTGTTGTAGCTGGCTCCCCATCGCTCTCGCTCTGTTAACCCAGAATGCACCACTCCTCAGGATGCATTTCTCAGTAACATGATGGACTTTGAGGAGTTTGTTCCGCCCATTCCCCCACCCCCATACTACCCTCCTGAATACACCTGCAGCTCAGAGACTGATGCACAGAGGTGAAAAGACATATACACGTGTTTGTTTTTCTAGAACAGTGGGGAATTTTCATTGACTTCTGTTGTTTTTATAGTGAATAAAATATATTTACTATCTCTTAACCCTACCACCGAAACTTGTCTGCTCCCCACAATGTTGGCAAAACCGGATCCACAGACACATAGCCAAATGCATTAATGCCATTTACCTGGTCTTTAAATTTTTTTCTGTCTATTTAACTCATATTCTGTATTTTTTAATCCCTATAGGCACATGTCCTGTCAAAACACAGCTCTTCTGTCACACCATTTGTTTAGTTCATTTAATTTCCTTTTCTCATGCTTCATTTTTTGTGTGTGTGCCTACAGTGTCACATATAATGGATCAATGGAGAGTCCTGTACCTCTCTACCCAACTGACTGCCCTCCTCCTTATGAGGCAGTGATGGGTCAAAGGGCTCCTAGTGAGGTAAATGTTTGTATTTGTTAATAATCAAAAACTAGAATAATACCAATGTTATGCATTCATTTATTTTCCAAAAACAAATTCTAGACTTGTTAATCTCAGTTAAATCTGAAGTGTGTAACTTTTTTGTGTTAAAATACTTTCTCCCATTCCAGCTTAATATGATGAGATAACTATAAGTTAGCCATTCATATGTCGATTTCCTCAAAATATGTAAACTCTGTCTCTGTAGCCCTATAAATATTGCTGTGTTTGTTTGAAGAACCCATCCAGCCCAATACAACAATATTGAATCAACCAATGTAATGAGTTTGGGGCAGGACTATCTGTTTTTGCGAATATCTGCAGACAGGACAGGGTTTTTCCTGGCTCAAAATGAGGCAGAGGTGGTACCATCCTGATAATGTGCACACATACAGTACACTTGTACCACGCCTTCCACTGGCTGAAGCAACATATTTTAGGTGTTCTAATAATTAGATGATTAAAGAAAATGACAGTTATCAACTTATAGCTTATTTAATTAAAAAAGCTAACCTGTTCAACATGAAATTCATAAAATACAATATAGGAGCTAATGTGTTCATTTATAGTTAACAAACAGCAAACTTGATTAACCTCTTAAACTGATAATAAGATCATCTCTTATCTCAGGTATGGTGGGAAGGGATGATGTGTAGAGACCAATCAGCCACTGTTTTACAGCTTGGATTGGACTGATCACTTAGATTGAGAGGTCTTGATTTACCATGCGCACAACTTAAACAGTGCTGGATCTTATTACTTGTTACTTATTCTATGTATTTATGTTTCTGATTTACTGTGGCATTTACAAATGTAAGTAGTTCTCAGTAAAACCCTTAGATCACTTGTTTGGAGAGTTTTATGGACTTTTGATAAAAAAGACTACCTTGGTTCCAAATGCCATAACTTGCTTTGAGATAACAATACAAAATTTTGCCCAGATACAGTTGACATGATTGTAGTCATCATGTCAAGCATGAATAATTAACAAAATTAATAAATAAATTGCATCACTTTCTCAGCAGTTTTGTAACATAAGAGCTTTCAAACATGTGTTGTACATGTTTGCATTTTTGAGAAAATCAAGATTATGTGTGGTAAGTCACTGTCAAAGTCATTGAAATAAGGCCATGAGACACATAATATATTTTGTAGACTCCAATTTTCGCTCACAAAATACATTTTTTGAGACACTTTTTGTTTTAGAAAGGCCGTATCGGATCACGCACTTCTTCTGAGGTAAATTCACAGTGTGTCTTCTTCCAAAAACAATAATGAGCTCAAACGGAAAAGACTGTACCTCTTGTTGGTTTCATATGGATTACACAATCAGAGAATATTTGTTTTCGATTTAAATGTTATTTTAAAAGTAGACAATTCAAGCTTTCCATAGACATATTTCTCATGTCTGCGAGGCAAATATATGCTGAGTTTCAGTTCATTTTCGTGACATGCTCCAGGCAGAAGTTCATGGAGACTGAGACGGTAGAAAGCGCATCCTGTATGATTTCTTTATTTTACAAAACCACAACGTTTTGCTGTTATTGTGAGCATACAAAAAATAAAAGTAAACCCTTTATAGTTTTGAAGGATGTCTTACTCTTTTCTGTATGACCAAAAATGGAGTATTTCATTCTGCTGTTATCAGGGAAAAAGTCAGGTGACCTCTGGTGACCATGGAGGATTGGCTATGTTATGTTATCAATATAAAAAAACAACTCAAACAGGAGCAATTCAAATGTAACATTTTGGGGGTATTTTTGACCCAGGACAACACTATTTTGAGCCAATGCCTGCTTAGCTTGCTTGTTGTTAAGCTTAATGGAGGGCTACTGCCTAATTCTGCAGGCTCTATGGAGATTTTTTTATTGTGGTTTAATGTCACAGCAGTGGCAAACAATGTCAAAGTTTAGGGCAAACATTATCCCTGTCACAAATTAAGGCTGGTCAGGTAAACTTTGATGTTGCTCCTCAGGGTGCTCATTCTGGATGCATTAACCGTGTGAAGGATGTGACAAAGTATGTCAAAGAGGGGGAGGTGCTTGTGTGGTCTCACAGAACTACAACTAAAATGCAGAAGCCGGGCACACGTTTAATTGAGAATTGATGCCAAGGGCCAAACGTATCTAGTGAAAGAGGTCGGGTGCTTGTGCACCACTTGGGGTCTATCTGTGCACGTGACTGCCTGCCTGAGTTTTGTCGACAGTTGGAGGCGGCACGAAATTTGATGGAGGCAGCCGCCTCATAATTCTCTGTGCAGAAAAAATCCTGCAGAAGGAGTGTTTGAAAAACAATCTTTATTTACGCAGTTTCCTTTTGGTGGTGTAGTGGCACAGCAATTATACACTTCAATTTATAAATATATTTTTTAATACATTTCAGTAAAAGTTTTATGTCTCTTACAGAAATAATCACATCGAATTGAACCAAACAGTGACCACATTTCAGATTTCATAATGCACTGCATCATTTAGTAGAAAAAAAACATTATTGAATAGTTCATCGTTATTGCTGAATTCAAGTCCTGCTGAGAAGTTCCTGCCTAAAAGTTGGTCATCGTAATTACAATGTGATGTGTGATCAAGTGATTGTAAAATGGACCCGCTAGGCAATTTCTTATTTCTTTATCTCTTTTTTAATTAAACAACAAAGATTCTTTGTTTAGTTTTCAATAGTTTTCAGTTTCAGATGCCATTGAAAAAATTTACTTGTGATGAGGAGGAGGGCATGGCCGCATCAACTGATCAGCGGGAGAGCGAGATAAAGTGGAGCCGGAGGTGCCAGTTCAAGTGAGAGTGAGAGACACCGGGAGTTGAAAATGTTTTAACTTTGGGTAAAACATAGTGCTCATTACTGTCACGTTTTACCCAGCATACAATCACATTGTAGGAGTGGTGGGACAAATACCACACCGACCAACCATCACATCCTACTTGTACAATGACTAAACAACAACGCAGAAGAAGTTTGTTGTTCTCTGAGTACATTGTTGGTCCAGATGACGTTCACGGACTACCACAATATTAATATGAAAATAATGCTTCAGCCTTCCCTTCAGAGGGAGGAGGGATGTGCTGTTGCGGAGTCCTCACCGCTGCCATCCACCAGGGAAGCAGCCCTGGCCGACTGCCTGGGGACGGAGGGGTCACTGCCAGCCACCTAGAGCCAGAGAAACCGCTGCCGTCTGCCGAAAAAGGGGAGGATTGGTTCCGTCTGCCAGGGCCCAGAGGACTCGCTACAGCCTGCCAGGGGAGGAGCGAGCTGGTGTCTGCCAGTGGGCGGAGGAGCATTTGAGGACTGGGCGACAGCGTGTCTTGGAGCTGGCGAGCAAGTTCTTCTCTCTCTCTCTCTCTCTCTCTCTCTCTCTCTCTCTCTCTCTCTCCCTCTCTCTATCTGTGTGTCTCCGCTCACCCTTTCCCTCTCCCCACACCTCCCCTCGTCTCTCCCCCAGGTTCCCAGGAGGCGGGGTGGACCACCGGCTGACAGAACGGACGGAAGAGCAGTGTCTCCCCTCCACAGATGGGGGGAGTTAGTCAGATCGGTGGCACCCTGGCCTGAATCGGGTAGGGGAGGAGTGTGACAAGGAGGAGAGCATGGCCGGGCCTTGATGATGCACGGCCGGTGCTTAATCAGCTGATCAGCAGGAGAGCGAGATAAAGGGGATGTGCCAGTTTGAGAGAGAGAGACTTACGTCTCACGTTGCATATGTGTCTGTGTTTGTTTATGTTTGTTTTAAGTTGCATTTGACATTAAAGCTTTATGTTTACTTATCTGAATTAATGGACAGAATGGATGCTACTCTGGTGATTTGACGGTGAGGGTTGGGGGATTGTTAAGTGTGATTTAAGTTGTAAAAATCAATAAATACACTTTGAAACAAAACTTTATGTTTACTGTTCAGCCGATTCCCGCCTCCTCCTTGCCCATCCTTCAACCATTACAGTACTATTCACAGCCAGCCTTGATTGTTTTAATCCATAAAGCAAAAGTATCTAGTAACAGAGTGGTATCTGAGATTAACCGAGTAGTATTCATGAGATTCTAACATGGCAGCCCCCATGAGGGGACCCCCAGTTTCAATGTAAAATAAAACAACTTACATAAGGTTACTGATATGTCTGGAGTCTTCATCTCATGTGAGTGATCATGATTTTATACATATATTTAAAAAAATTGCAAATAATTTATTTCGGAGTAAAAAAACTGTAATGACGAAAAATGTCTTAGTGCACCTTTAAGTGTGTGGTTGATGTCTATTTTTTTAATTCTCTTGCTACAACAGAGAATGATGGGAAATGTAGATGGGTCACACAAGCCTCCTCATAAACCAATTAAATGAGTAGTCCTTTTTTGCATGCTTTATGGCTATTCTTTATCAACAATCCAGAAAATGTGTGCATGTTTTATGACTAATGCTGTGGTCATGCCACTCTCTCTGTCTGTAGGCCACAGTCTTTGACACACAAGCTGGTGAGCTGTCTGGAGAGAGAGGAACATCCACAGCTTTCAGTGGTGAAGGTGAGTCTTTCCTCTCATCTGTTCCTCCTTATGCAAACAGCACTATCTCTTTAAATGTGCTATTTGTGTATTTCTCTCTCAGTGTCTATGGACAGTGGCTCTCTGTTGATGTCTGAGATTGTGGATATTCCAGATGACAGCTCCCCGTCCGAGGACTCCTGTCTCATGGAGTTGGGGATGCGGGCTCGGCCCAGGGGAGGCAGTGAGGGAGCGGAGAGGGGAGAGTACATCAGCTGTCGATGTTCCGCACAACATACTGAAGGAACGGTAGCAGCTCCTCCAGGCATACGTGGTTTCAGAGGGGAGAGATCGAACTCCTGCTCCTCTCCGAGCACACACAACACTTCCACATATAGGTAAGGAGGAGTTAGCAAATAATTGTGAAATAACTAAATAAAATCACTTACTTTAAAGGAATAGTTCACCCAAAATTTATGTTTTTCTCTTCAGTGGAGGGCAAAAGGACATTTTGAAGAATGTACTGGTCATTTTATTTGCTAAGCATGGGGACTGAGGCTTTCAAAAAAGTATTAAAGTCCCTCTCCAGTCACTGGTTTAACCCCTAAAAACTCATATTTGTTAATCAAAATTACATATTTAAAATATTTTTTGCCTTAAAATAGCTTAGATATGATTCTACTAATTTGCCATGTTTAGTATGCGTGGATCTATGAATATGCAAATTAGTTCCCCCGCCTCCATCTCAGCCCAAATAAACTGCACCAATTTATCTCTGATTTTCAGATCCTTTGGTAATACATGAAGGCTCACCATTTGTCCTTTCTATATCTTCTAGCATATAAAAAACACCATATAGACATGTAAACAAGGTTAAAAACTTGTTTTTCATTGGAGGGGGTCTTTAAAAAAGTTGTCCGTACAACTCTGTCCATAGGGTATGTCTTTTAAAGCCATACAAAAGCTTGTGGAACGGACCGAAATTTAAGTCATTTTTAACCTAGATCTTCCCCTCCAAAGAGCTGTTAACTGTTGTGATCATTTTAGAGTTAGCTTAACTCAAGAACTGTATCAGTCTGATTCATGAACATATCATTCAGACTGGTTTTGTGAACCGAATCAGTGGATTCATCGAAAGATCTGACTCAAAAGAATGATTTGTTCATGTATCTAACATTGTTACTTTCACTTCAACATGCCAAAGGAGTGCTTGAGCAAATGTCAAGATTTTCTGTGAATTACACTTCTTACATTTCAATATGTTTCTCAAACAAAGTTATTGTATGACTTTAGAAGACTTATCTACTGTATATAACACACAAGTTTTATGGACTACCTTTATGGTGCTTTTGCATGGAAATCAAGAATGTTCTTACATTCTTCAAGAGTTCTTCTTTTATGTTCACCGGAGGAGACAAGGTCATAAATGTTTGGAACAACATGAGGGTGAGTAAATTATGACAGACTGTTCATTTTTGGGCACAATATAACTTTAATATTTCCTCCATAGGTCACCAGTGCTGAGGCGTCAAGCTCTGTTGGCAAGTAGTTGCTCTCAGTTGGAGTTGTTAGCGGGCTCTCAGCGTTGCTCTATCCCAGAAATCCGAGTTCGGCACTGCACGCCATCCAGACAGGGCTCCTCCTCCTCTGTAACCAACCCACCTACCACAACCCCATCAGGTGGTGCTCAAGAACAACCAGTCCATACAGCACCAGAGCTCCTTCCACGGCCTTGCATCCGTGAGCAAACTGGACGGGATCGAAAAGACAGTGATGGCTTCTTACCCCTTGTGAAGTCGCACAGTGAACCAGGGCTTAGCTCTTCAGCTGACACAGGTATGTAAAACAAAGAATTAACGCATGCATTGTCTGGGATATTGTGAAATAGTGTAAGTCAAAGTGTATTTCTTGAAGAACTCTTTAAAACAAAGACAATGTCACAGTTTGGGGGTGTTTTTGTGTGCTCTTCTGTCCTCAGGTGATTTCAGTCTCACAGGAGGCAGTAAAGGAGTCAGTGTGGGGGGGACTCAGACTTCATCAGAGACAGGTCAGTTTCTAACATTCTCAAGTCACAGGCAAGTTTATTAAAGCTACTGATGATTTTTGCTGAGACAAATTTCAGGACTTTTTTTATTTATTTTTTGTCATAGGGCAAAATCTGCAGTCTTTAATAGCTTATAGTGACAAGCTCATCGATTCCTTGTGTAAGCAGAACTTTTGGTTGCAGTCCTGCTGTGTGACTGCTTCTATGACATCTGTGTCTATCTCTAATGAAGAACCAGTGGAAGAACAGTAATTTAATACATGTGTGAGAGAGAAAGAGAAAGACTTATTTAACTTTTCCAGTCAAAACATTGACAAAATCTGTGCTGGACAAAACAATTGCACAGTGTGCGTCCCACTTAAGACACCTCTAAATTAAAATCAATAGAGTATCACTTATTGAATGTGTACTGTTAACATGTTACTGCCTTTATTGAATTATTGAAATTGCTTTCAAATTCAAATGCATTATCTTTTTTTTGTCTTCCTACCTGTGTTTGTGTCACCTGTGTGGCCTAGGACCATTATCTGGAGCTAGTTTGCTGCCTCGCTCCTCTTTGGCACTTCCTGCATCCCTGCCCAGGAAGGGAAGCATTAAGGCTGTGAGTAGCTGGTTACCCTCAAAACAGGCCCCAGCCACCTCACTGCGTTTACCCAAAGACTGTGCACGCTCACTTGGAGACCTCAAGGTTAGTCTTATGAAAGGAAAAATAACAACTCATTGGCCAAAGCAAGAGTCTTTAACAGGGGGTTTGCAGTGGTACTGTATGGGGTCTGCCAACTAATGCTAAAAAGCTAAAGTTCAGCTGTGTGTATCATAGTGCCTCCAACATTAAAATGTATTATGTCAAAATCAAATATAATTTACAGGTATATGTAATTATGTAATACAAGCATATGTAAGCAGATTTTATGTGACTGTATATCAATAAAGATTATTTTAATGGCTTTCCAATGTAAGCACCAGTACAAGGTATGTCAATACATTAAAGCTAAACTGCATACAGAATGAGGGCCAAAAATGACCTTGCGTCTAGTTTTTAGGACATCATTTTTACATGAAAGGGTCTTTTCATCTGCCGCTCTAGGTATTCCTAAATGAAAGTGTCTTCTATCATGTGATGTATCCCGAAACGGCACACTGTTAAACACAGTGACCACTATAGTGGACTATAGGCCTTTTTTCCCCCTTACAAATCCTATATTTAGTGTGCATTTTCACATTGTGAGAAAAATGTTTTAGAGGCTTTACATGGAGGATGAAAATAAGGCGCATTTCGAACTGTTCTGACACCAGTGCAGACAGACTTCACACTGGAAGTTAAGTCATTCACTAAATAGGGAGCAAGGGAGCATCCTTCTATGTATAGCTTTTCTATGCAGCCAAGTGCATTCACTCTTAGCATCTGACCTAAAGTTCAATTTCAGGCTGCAGATGATGTTTGGACCACTCAACATGGTTGGCAGACATGGGACAATGATAATCATTTCATAGATTCAGAATTTTAAATATATAATTGTATTTAACATGGTTGGTAGTGATTGGATGATGCTGGCCATTACATGGGTCAGAATTAACAATGCAAATATATTATTGGTAAAATGATTCAGCACTGTTTATCACTTGTTTGTTTTACAGTGCAAAGAGAGAACATTGAGGGTTTTTTTGCCAAAGTAGAAAAAAATTGTAACATAAAAGTTAAATCAAGCGAAATTTTTATTTGTGTAGTTTTTTATTTGTGCTTTTCCCTACACATTGTTCCAAAGCAGCTTTACAGAAAATCAGCTGTAATGTCTGTAACATCTTAAAAACATGAATAACCAACACTTCTGGAAACATAATAAACAATTTGATAAAAAAAAATCTGACTTTCTATACCTTGGTATCATTTAAAGTTTCGCAACTAGACATACATTTTTAGAAAAATGAAAATACATTTTAAGGTTTTTTTGCATATGTATTAGGGGCTAATATTTACAAATCAAAAAAGGAAATGAAAAATGCACACAGCAGTCATGCTCAGGTCTCAGGAGGATATAGGCTTTTTTACTCTCACTCAAAACTCCTACTCTGTTCCTTCTTTATTTATGTGTCTGAAACTCTTCAAAATTGAATAAAAGATACAGTACTATACTATGTATTTTTACATACACTATTAATGAATTTAATTTACAAATACAATTATCACAAGAGTTCATTTTCCTTGACAAAATAAGTCGTTTTATAAAGAAGAAGCATCTAGATTTCACTTGGGTCATTTTGACCCACATATGCATTTAATGGGGTTGAAGTTATATATGTGTTCTAGGGTTAATATGTTTCTATATGCATCTTATTTATGGTCAAGCTTAAAATACAACACTCAATACAATATGTAAAATGGGGTCTGTTCTGTGTCTCTTTATCCACCAAGGGGTCCTTGCACTGAAAAATTCTGAAAACCTCTGTCCTAAAGTATAACCTAGACAAAACTTAGCCTGATCTCATAAAATTTATGTGAACATGACAAAAGTTTTGCAATTCAAAATGTACGTGCTGTATAACACATTTGGCTGCATTTTTCCAGTGAAATGTCTAGCCGGGGGCACCAAAATAATGGTAATATGTTGTTGTATTCAGACAAGGTTTTAAGGTGAATTTTAAATGGATGTTTTTAAAACATACCTCCTTAATGTAAAACCTTTGTCTGAACCTAACCAATAGTATAAATGAGACATTTAAAAAAGACATCCTTACCAAATCAATGCCTAATCCTAACCATTAGTGTTTAAAAATATATATGAGGTGTTAAAAAAGACATCCTTACCAAATCAATGCCTAATCCTAACCATTAGTGTTTAAAAATATATATGAGGTGTTAAAAAAGACATCCTTACCAAATCAATGCCTAAACCTATCCATTAGTGTTTTACAATGCAGAAGCAATATGAAAAATCACATTTTCTTAACCAATCACATCATTTCATGCCACTTTATTTATGACTTTGTTATGTTACGTGTCAACTTGATTTCATGGCTGCTCTTGAACCACAGTTCTCCGTCTCTAAGTCCAATGATCTATCAGATGAGCACAAGCTAATTGTGTTGGAATAAGTGTATATATGTAGGTGGGTCTGTAATACAAGCATTAAAATGTATCGTTTTGCAAAAGATGCATTAGAGTAAAAATGTGTCAATATCATAAAAGAGCAGGGTCTGAGTAATAGAGAGAAAAATAAGTATTTATAATCAGCCATTAAAGAATTGTGAATTGCACCTGAGACGTTTATAATATATTTTGCAAAAATGTATATAGTCACGTTTTCACTATGAGACCAGGTTGCCAAAATTATGTGAAATTTTCCTACTTTTTCTCTCAGGTCACCAGAGTGTTAGTGCAACGTTTTCTGCAGAGATCAAAACGGAACTTAGTCCTTGCAACTGATCATGCTGGAAACTGCACTCAGGGGCCTAAAAGGAGGACAGGAGGCGATGGAAATCTGCCTTTAGAGCAGGTAATAAATGTTTTTTTTTTTTTATAATGCTATCCTTACATTTTTGACAAAACAACATGTATACAGTACATGCTTGTTTTTTTGTGGAGGTGCTTCGTAACTCTTGGGGAGCCACCAGGAGGCAGCAGCAGCATGCCCACCACCACTGCCGTGGACACCACCACTCCCATAGTGACAGTCACCATAACGCCCGCCACCATGATGATGACCCTGTAAGGACCGGGGGTATCCACTTGCGCAGCTGTGGAGACCTCAGTTCCACATCTGTCGTATCACTGCGCAGGCTCCACCCACCACCGCACGGATCATCAGGGGCCCTTTATTCAGAATCGGCCCTCTGATTTGAGATGAGGGATTCTGGAATTGATAACTGCAGATTTGGGTAGCAGATGGATATGCTGTTTAAATAACAGTCTGAGTACACTAGATAAAGTTTCAGCTGTTCTTATCATAAAAACTCTAACAGAAAGACACACCTGTTTTGAATTTAACCCTTAGACCCTCTGCTCTCTGTGCTTGACAAACACACTGGTGCTGATTCTTACCCTTTTCTGCTTCCTTTCGTCTTCACTGCAAAAAATACAAAAAATAATAAAATACAAAATAATAATAGTAATTAACAAAAATAATGAATTGGTGTTTTTGTTTTCCAGTAAAAAATTCTGAACATCATTAAAACAATATAAATTTACCTGAGCAAAATTGTGTAAGATATGAAGATGTGTTTTTAGAGAATATAAGTTTAATTAATTATATTTTTCTCACCCCATTGTTTCTTGTTGTATAAAGCAAAAACCAAATTTGAGATTTACACTTAAAACAAGAAGATTTTTTATTATTTGCCAGTGGGGTAAGTAAAGTAAGATGTATTCTCTAACTTAAACAATTTAGTTTCCCAAGTAAATTAATCTTGTTTTAAGGATGTTTAGATATTTTTACCAGTAAACAAGACAAAATCACTGGCTAAGAAAATTATCATGTGCTCATTTGCACGTTCATGCTTATTCATCTAATGCTTTTTCTTTTTCTAACTCACTGTGTTTATGTGGATTGGGAAAGAATGCAGCACCTATGACACTGCTTAATATTTTTACAGCTCATTAAAATGCACTAATGCAAATTAAACTTGGAAATATGCACGGCCCCACACACACACTCTCAGATTATGGAACTAACAATCTGATTTTGGTGTATCTGACCACTGAATGCTTTTCACTATATCCCTCACGATCTTAATCTTTCTTATATCGTAGCAGCAAAATAATCTAAACATCATCTGTCATTTCTATTATGGCTGTGTTAAACCTCACATAATAGCTGAGAATGACACAGCAAGAGCATTTTAATTTACTTTATTTGTAGAAATGCATGTTATTTTATTTTTTATTAAGCGAATTCAATTGGTGCGTCTATATTTTGCATCTGTCTGTCTCCATATTTTGGAGGTTCTCAGTCTGTGTAATACTTTCTTACAGAATGCCTCTGCATGTATTGAGAAGTTTTGTTTTTTCTTTCTAAAGAAACCTAATGCACACCTAATGCACACCTAATGCACCCACACAAACTAATACTTACACATGGTAGTGAATTGTACTGGTATACACCAGAGGGAATTTATGAGTCTACATACAGAGAATTCTCTAGCAATTAACATTCTTGGACAGTAACTATATGCAGGAGTTGTGAACACATGGTGAAAGATTTCAATGAAAATGGACTCTCGCAGACTGATATGAAAAAGGATTTCCTAATTTACCTGGACAGTTTGATTAAACTTTAGGCATAAAACATTGGAAAGACAGCCATGGACTTCTCTCTGAGGGTAGGATGTATGTGTTGTCAATACTTTGTTCTGTTCTGAAATGGATCTACATCTGAAGAAATAATTGGCTTTGAAATGGTCTAGAAGTGCTCTGGAATGCTTAAGGCTTTGAACTGGAAGGAACGTTGCTAAATTTGGCATTGATTGGATTGACATATAATGTATATGTAAATAACTTTGGTGCACTGACCCTAATGCTCATATCCACATTCAGTAACTCTTTGAAGCACTGAAACCAAGTCAGAAAATGAGCTTGAAATTCTTGAAATTCTACCTCTTTGTTGCACACTGACATGTTATGGCCCTTTGGAAATATTTTATGTAATTTAAGGATTTTATTGACTATTTATGAACAACTTCTACACTGACTGATGAAAACACTGTTATTCTGGGAATATGATGCCTAAAAAACATTAAAAATAGCTCTTATGCATACATTTATGTAAAATAGAAAAAGAACACGTTAATAAATATATACACATCAAATTTATTTGAAGAGTGCGACAATTATTAAAACTCGTTTAGATTTAAATCTAAAGTAAACGTCACTGTTGAAAGATGTGTCCGGGGAGGACTTTTATTTTGAAATGTAGGTTGATCACGTCGCACCAGAAGATGTAAATGTAGCGCGCCAGTTATTCCCTTTCAGATTGCAATACACGGTTGTCTGAGATTTACTGTATTTCAAATACATGACAGTATTTGAAACAAAAGACTGAAGGCGAGTTGAATTGCTTGAATACGACGTAATGTGGAAACTGCAACCAACAGAATCTGGAGGTAAAGTTTTGTGTACACATTCAGTCGGTACTTTAGGATTTGTATGCAGTACTTGAAGTCAAATACAGGCCAACTATTAACCATAGAGGCAATAAAAATGGTCATGAAATGTGTTATCTTTTTATGATATGTCGTGCTGTTTATGAGCTGACTTGAAAGGAGATCAACTTTGCCTCATATAAATATATCCCAACTCACATGCAGATTGTTTGCCATGAAATGTATTATTTAATATCATTCTATCAGTTATAGGGTTGTCGACATGACATGTCAGGCCATGTCCTGTAGTAATATGTTTAATCAGAAACGATTTGAAACATATAAACTTTTTTTTATATAACTGTTTAAGTATAATATGCAATTTTTGTGACCTCAGAATAGAGAGACTACAAATAAAATATTTAGTTTGTCACACCGCAGGACAATTTAAGATTAATGCACAAAGCAGGAAGGTGCCTAAAATGGTAAAAACGTAAATGTTTCTATATCTTAAAGTATAGGCCTACTATTATTAACTTAATTATACTGTTATTATTTTCAAAATCATGGAAATGTAATTTCGCAACCATCCAAGTATTGGGTCACAGTGTCACAGACAGATACTTACACGATGTAAACATATGTAAAAGTCATTAGTGAATTTGTATTTATTATTTTAGATTTATAGGAAACGCTCTTGTCTGCTAAACAATTGTACTTTTTCCAGCAATAATGCTCAGGACAGATGGGATGCTTTAATTTTACTTTGTTTCTTTCAACTGAAATTATTCAGTCACTACACAGGAAAGCTTGCTTCTTCTCCCTGGTCAAGTGTATGTGGTCGGTCGCAAAAACTGTGAGATCCTGCTGCCCAGTGACCAGTCCATCAGCCGTGTGCACGCCCACCTCACTGTCACTGAGCAGGTGAGTGTTCAGACAAGTTACTCCCTTTCCTGAGCATGTCTTAAACTAACAATTTCTGTGCTCTATTGTCCTGATTGAGAAACAAAGGACATCTTCTATGACAAGATGGTTCATAGCCCAGAATGTATGGTTCTATACCTCGCTTGTCACTCTATGAGTCATTTTAGTGGTGGGAAAGATGACAATGAAACACTTTTGGAAAAATGTCTTGTGTTGTAAAATGCAAAACTAAAACTATTTTAAACAAAATTTTGTTGATTCTTTTAGCATTATTGTTGCTGTGACTCCTGTGACCTTATATTAATCTAGAGACCATATAGAAAAAACATACTTTTTTTTTTCCCTCTCCACATTTTCTCCCCAATTTGGAATGCCCAATTCCAAATGTGCTTTTAAGTACTCATGGTGGCATAGTGATTCTCCTCAATCCAGGTGGCGGAGGACAAATCTCAGTTGCCTCCATGTCTGAGACCGTCAATCCACCCATCTTATCACATGGCTTGTTGAGCGTGTTACCACGGAGACACAGAGCTTGTGGAGGCTTCATGCTATTCTCCGTGGCATCCATGCACAACTCACCACATGCCCCACCGAGAACGAACCACATTATAGCAACCACGAGGAGATTACTCCATGTGACTTTACCCTCCCTAGCAACTGGGCCAATTTGGTTGCTAAGGAGACCTGGCTGGAGTTACTCAGTATGCCCTGGATTCGAACTCGTGACTCCAGGTGTGGTAGTCAGCGTCTTTACACGCTGAGCCACCCAGCCCCCCCCCAATTGTACTTCTAAATATTCATCTGTCACACAGCAGGGGCAAAAAGGTGTTTACAAACAGTGAGAAAGACATTGTGACCAGTTACAGGACCAAAGATTTACATTACCTTTAGTTATTTAGCAGATGCTTTTATCAGAAGCGGCTAATAAAATGAGGAAGAGAGCAAACAATTTTTCCACACAAAAATTATTCATATCTGTATCGCACTGCAAAGTTTCAATAGTAGCTAGAGTAAAACAGAAGCTAGAGCAGAGAGAAAAAAAGTAAGATATACACTTTCTCTTATGCATTCATAAAAGTTTTTACCTAAAATCTTGATTATGTTGAAAATTAAGTCCATGGTTATGCATCAACAATGAGAGGTGGTTGTGGAGCTGTCCAGATTAATGTATAAGAATCATTTAATTATCTTTGTAAATATGCCTTAATCTTTTACATTGGTGAAATGTCATTTTGACAATATGTTTTACTCTGACCTTCTTAAAACTTGTCTGTTAATATCATATGGTGTAACATAATAAGATTAGGTCATAGGCAGTGCTGTGAAAAAAATAATTTCATGAAAGTAATACAATTTCAAATCAAAATCAAATCAAATCACTTTATTGTCACACTACCATGTACACAAGTGCAACAGTAGGTGAAATTCTTGTGTGCAGTTCCGAGCAACATAGCAGTCATGACAGTGACGAGACATGTACCAATTACAATAAACAACATACACAACACAATTTACATATCAAATGTACACATACTTACACAACACAATAATTATATACAATGTACAGTAAACAATACACACAATATAGAATACACAATATACAATAAGTGGGAGTATATGAAATATATATAAGTAGTTGAATTGGGGAGAATATATTTGACAGTCCAGTGTGAGATTATAGATTAATAAAGTGCAGTGCTAATTATTGATCCTGATAGATCAAGTGTTCAACAGTCTGACTGCTTGGGGAAAGAAGCTGTCATGCAGTCGGCTGGTGCGGGACCTGATGCTGCGATACCGCCTGCCTGATGGTAGCAGTGAGAACAGCCCATGACTCGGGTGGCTGGAGTCTCTGATGATCCTCCCAGCTTTTTTCACACACCGCCTGGTGTATATGTCCTGGAGGGAGGGAAGCTCACCTCCGATGATGTTTCTGGCAGTTCGCACCACCCTTTGCAGGGCTTTGCAGTTGTGGGCGGTGCTATTGCCGTACCAGGCGGTGATGCAGCCAGTCAGTATGCTCTCTACAGTACTAGTGTAGAACCGTGTGAGGATGTGGTGGTTCATTCCAAACTTCCTCAGCCGTCTCAGGAAGAAGAGGCGCTGGTGAGCCTTCTTCACAATGGCCTCATTGTGGACGGACCATGTGAGTTCTTCAGTAATGTGGACACCGAGGAACTTGAAACTGCTGACTCTCTCCACCGGTGCTCCATTAATGGTGATGGGGCTGTGTTCTCTGTCTTTCCTCCTGAAGTCCACTACAAGCTCCTTGGTTTTACTGACATTGAGGGAGAGGTTGTGCTCCTGACACCAGCGTGTCAGAGTGTGCACCTCCTCTCTGTAGGCTCTTTCATCATTGTCAGTGATCAGACCTACCACCGTCGTATCATCAGCAAACTTAATGATGACATTGGAGCTATGTGTTGCCACACAGTCATGTGTGTACAGGGAATACAGGAGAGGGCTAAGAACACAGCCCTGTGGGGCTCCAGTGTTGAGGGTCAGTGTTGAGGAGGTGTTGCTGCCCATTCTAACCACCTGGCGTCTGCCTTCAATGTACTTATTGGCTTCTCTAAATTGTAATTATTGTTTTTTGATTGTTTGCAGAACAGCAATGATATGTGTCATTGTTTCGCTTAACTGACTGTTCTTAGACGTTCAGGATGCAGTGCATTATTTCTGTATTACTAGTAGCTTGTTAGAAAGTCATTTTTAAACTTCTTATAATAATGCATAGGCTGACCACATAGTGTGAATTGGAGTATTTTTTAGTATATTAATTAGGTTGACTTGGAACATTTCTGCAACACACAGTGAGTTGGAACCTGTATGCTTATAAATAGTTCTTTAAAAATTACCTGAAAAAGAGCCATAAATAAAAAATGTCCATGTGGCCATGCTGCATTATCAAGTGCTTTAATAGATCACTTGTCATCTTCTGCAAATTTGAGAGGTCATGTGCTATACATACAAAGCCATTATGTAAAACTGTTAGCTTCTATCTGTTATAAATGTGAAATAAACATAGAAATATGTGTCATGTTTGTATTTCTAATGGGATGCTATTTGGAAATATCAGACATTCTGAACATTGGTACTTACAAGTTTCATACTCTAGATGGCACCATTTCCTTCACTGTGGTGTTTCAGCCTGACAAATGTTTGGTGTTGACCGGGTGTGATTTTTGCTTTTATGCTGTTGGCAGACAATAACACTGAAGGATAGCTCTAAATACGGCACTTTCATCAATGGTGAGAAGCTTGAGACCGGCTCCACCCGGACCTTGCAGCCAGGAGACCGACTCACATTCGGTGTCTTCCAAAGCAAGTTCAGGTTTGTTTGCTTTCATTTGTTTGTTTGTCTATGAGGACACATGATAAGGGGCTGATACGGTTAACACTTTGTTTGCCATGAAGTTGTTTTTATTTATTTAAGGATTAATCTTTATGGTGTTTTGACAATATTAAGTGTTATTTGATGTTGGGGTTGCTAACCACCCTTTTATTCAATCAGGTTGGAGAAAGAGTGTGTTGTGGTGTGTTCCTCTTGTGTTAATAATGAAGGCAAGGTCTCCCTCTCCCATGATGTGCGCTCAATTGGGGGACGACTCATCAACTCCTGGACACCTGACTGCACACATCTCGTTATGCCCACTGTAAAGGTCACCATAAAGGTCAGGAGGATATTGACCCATTAAAAACAGCCTCTTATGCATGTCTGTGGCAGCGGGGGCGTGGTGAAGCGCCCGTTCGGGAGAGGAAAGCGGTAAGGGCGCTTACACCTGAGCTAAATTATGCCTAACACCTGTCTCTAATTCCAGTGAGCACGAGGAGAGCGGCATAAAAGCAGACACAGAGCCTCCAGTCGAGGGAACCCGACAAGCCAACCCAGTGTGCTTGTGTTGCATTATATTGTATTGTGTTATATTGTATTGTATCGTTGTAAAGTATTGGGAGAAAGACGGCAATTAAAGCCTTACCTTTTAGTAGGAGCCTCGTTTCCTGTCGTCCTTCTCGTGAGGGTTGTTACACTGGTGCCGCAAGTTGAGCTTCCCCGGACAGGAGAGGAATTAGGCGGGCTGCCCACTGTTCAAGCGGCCAGCCCCAGATTTCTGCCGTGCGCTCAAACAAATCGAGGAAGGCCTCAGGATCATCTGCTGCCCCCATCTTCTGTAACGTGGGCGGGGGCAGCGTAGCTGGTGTTCGGGGTCGCGGTTGTGGCTGATGCGGTCTCCTGGCTGAGGAGGCAACGGATGGCGTGCTGGTCCTCTGCCTGAGCCCACATAATTTAAAAAAACCGGCGATCTTGGTCCTGCTGGAGCTCAAGCAGGGATTGCTGGTGGCTTTGGTGTAACGTCGCGAGGGACTGGAGGACCTCCGCCAGCTGGGAGGACTCTATGTGGAGACCTTTCTCCATGCTTGGAATTTTATTTTTTTATTTGTATTTTTTTTTAATTCCCGGGTTTCGGCACCAGTGTAACAACCCTCATGAGAAGGATGGTAGGAAACGAGGCTCCAACTAAAAGGTAAGGCTTTAATTGCTGTCTTTCTCCCAATACTTTACAACGATACAATACAATATAGCACAATACAATATAATGCAACACAAGCACACTGGGTTGGCTTGTCGGGTTCCCTCGACTGGAGGCTCTGTGTCTGCTTTTATGCTGCTCTCCTCGTGCTCACTGGAATTAGAGACAGGTGTAGGCATAATTTAGCTCAGGTGTAAAGCGCCCTTACCGCTTTCCTCTCCCGGACGGGGCTTGACCACGCCCCCGCTGCCACAATGTCATTTGACCCTTAAGGATCCCCCTCAAGGATCAAATTGAAGGCTTCTATGATTCACTGATGAGTTACTGATGAAACCTTTAGAATACAGTTGAATTCACCTGAATCTATCTCTCTCCTTTGCAGATGATCTGTGCATTGCTGTGCTGTCGGCACATAGTAAAGCCTGAATTCTTCAGTGTGTTTAGCAAAGCTGTGCAGCAGAAACAACCTCTGCCTAAAGCTGAGGGGTAAAGAAATGTTCTTCTCCCTCTCTCTCTCTCTCTCTCTCTCTCTCTCTCACACACAGTCAGCTTGTTGTTAGACTTAAAGAAATTGTTTTCCCAAAAATTATAATGCTGTCATTATTTACTTTGAAACTGTTGTTTCAAAACCACATGACTTATTCTGTAAAACACAGGACAAATTTTGAAGAATGTACTGGGTACTCTTATCCAAAAGTCGCATCGTTTATTTTACTTCTATGGTGCTTCTGTGCTGTTTTTGAAGCTTGAAAGCTCCAGTCCCTGTTCGTTTTAACTGCTTGGAAAAGAGTGACCAGTACATTCTTGTAAATTTCTCCTTTTTTGTTCAACGGAAGAACTTTCAACCGTCTATTTTTAAGGCAATGGGAGTATTTTGAACACATGCTGCAACACAGCACATAAACAGTACACGTGTAAGAGGAGATGCCAGTGGGATGCCTGTGTTTTGTCTTGATCAGATTTAGGCCTCCGGTTGATGAGCCCACCCTGGCTAAAGATGACGTGGACCTGAGCGCTCGACCAGAGAGAAAGAGTCTCTTCAAGGGGAAAACATTTCTGTTTTTAAACTGTAAACAGGCAAGGATTTTTTTACTACTACATATACCATTAAAAGAATAGTTCACCCAAATGATTCTGATATTATTTGCTCAGCCTCATGATGTTCTATACTCATATGCTGTTATTTTCACATGGTCATGAATAGCCTGGAAATATCTGTGAATTTAATAATTGTGAGTTGCATGGACATAAGTGGAAAAGTCATAGAAATCTTAAATTAATAGTTCACCCTAAAATGAAAATTCTCTAATTTTCCTCACCTCATGCCAGCCCAGATATCAATGACTTTATTTCTTCTGCTGAACACAAATACATATTTTTAGAAGAATTTTTTTTTTTATTATTTTTTTTTTATTATAAATCTTGAGATTTGCTATAAAGGTGGAGATTTACAGTAAAAAAGTACTTAAATATTGATCTGTTTCTCACCCACACCTATCAAATCACTTCTGAAGATATGGATTTATCTACTGCAGTCTTATGGAGTACTTTAATGATGCCTTTATGCTTTTTGGAGATTCAAAGTTTGTCAAACTCATTGGCAAAAAAGTGTGGGAACCCTGTGTTTATGGTTGCTACACAAGTTTTATTGTAAATGGAAAAGACAAACAGCTGTACATCATTAAATGTCTCCACTACCAGACCAATTTGAAATGTATTTTGTTGACATAAAATTTAATTCTTCACTTTTTTTTATTTATTCGCTAATTGCTAAACTTTTAAACAGGGAAGTCGTTGTGAAAAGGCAAGATTATTCTGCACGTGGTGTTGGGAGCACATTCATGAGGGCTACCATGTTGAGATCATATGACCAGCCAAATTTGACTTATTTTATCTCAATTATTCCTATCACCTTCAAAATTATTTAATAATGGCTGACTGCAATTTGTAGAATGACAGGGGGAACTGAGACCTTCTGTTTTTGCGTGATGCTGCATCTACACCGCTAGGTGTCACCGCAACATAAACAAGAATATTACTGAGTGCACTATTAAGAAAACTTTACATAAAAACTAGTTACATAATTATAACCTCTCTTACCTCTTATATTTTCTTGCCATGTTGGCAGAAGTAAAAATTTCTCAGGCCTTAATTTCTCAGGCTCCTATATGTATATAGTCCAAAGGCTAGTATGCAACCATATCTGCATTTACATTTGCCCAGTGAGTGATGTTTTAATTTGTCAGTTGGGGGTTCTTCCCTATCGTTTCTATTAATCAGGAGTTTGAAGAATGAGTCTGATTAGCTCAGAGGAAGAGGAGAAGGCCATGTGAAGATTCTCTGTAACCAGCATGTTCATTAGTGTGATAACAGAGAGGAGTGGAGACCTACTGATGGAAACTACAGCAGTGCAATGTGGTTACATGGCCAATTTTTTCTGTGTTACCTGGAATAAGGATATATTTAGGCTTATTAGCACATTTGAAGTTGAAGTAACAATTAAAGGGCTAATAATGTCAGCTTTACTTTTGAAGCGCTTTACTTTTTTTACTTTTCACATTTTCAAAATTGCTTCAGGCAACTTTTTATGAATGTACTTTGTGTTCTTTGTGCTTTTATTGTTGCACAATATGTAGAATGAAGCAGCTTTTTCTCTAAGATTGACAAGTTTTTATCTCAAGTTAGAAAACATAATTTTAAAAATGCTAATTTCTTTCTGTTTAAAAGAATATCAATCAGCAAACTATATCACTAAAATACCGAGTGCACCTTTAATACTGTACATGCAAGCTTAAGGTTTTATCCTTTATCATACAGAATATTACTCTTAATTAAATTAAGCTTTATCAAATCCTTGCTACAAAAAAAGTTTCTGTGTAGTCATTGTTTTGTTCTCATTAAAGTTTCATGTGTCTGAATCTTGTATTCTTTTCAGATGAAACGTCTGAGTCAAGCAGTGAGTTGTGGAGGTGGGGTAAGCCAGCTTTTGGAGGAGGGGTCTCTGCCCCTTTCACTTCTTGAGGCAAAAAGTACTTGTGTAGTTGACATGATATCTGGGAACTCCCAGGCTGTGATCCTTCCCGCTTCCAAGAAATGGGTGGAGTCCGTGGCTCAGATTCTGCACAGGTGTGTGTATTTGGGTCAGACTCCCTGTAGTCTGTGCTAAGATAAAGATGAAGCTAAAGTGTGTAGTTTCTGTGCTGCTAAGAAACTGAGTTACGTAAATAATGCTTGCTATCAAACAAGATTTCACAATGGTTTCTCAATTATTTTATTTGTATAGCTCTTTTTTTCCAATACACATTGTTTCAAAGCAGCTTTATAGAAAATTATTCTATAACAGAAAATGAAGCTGTAATGTCTTGGAGTCATCATAGTGTGACACTTGCATTAGCGGGACAGTAGTCTCGGCCCAAACACACGTCAATGCTGCTGTGATGGGCTGGTTGGGATGCTCATAAAAACAAAGCAGTGTTTTAAAAGTGTCATAGTCAGAGCCAGAATTTCTATTTTTTTTCATGAACTACATATACAAATGGCTTACTTTTAGGTGTCACTGAATATAAAGCTGGGATAGGATAAATTATATTAACATTGAAATAAGGCATACTTTAGTACTACAGTTGGGAGCCTTGTGAGTAATACTGCAAGAGACTTTTGATTGATTTAGCTTTCTCACAAGTTTGCTCTTTTTCAAACAGAAATGGCTTGCGCTTCATCACAGAATCTGAGATTGGGTTAGCTGCCATTCATGTCAATAATCAAACATACTGCAATCCCTGCTCATCTATAAATTCTGGTAGGCATGCATAACAACACATCCAGTGCACACAGTCTGCCGTAGAACATTACTCATAATATTTATTTTCCCACTGTGATATCAGTGATTGAATAATGACTTACAGAATGAATGTATTTTTTTCTTGTGTGTTAAATGACGACAACATTAATGTGCATTTCTGTAGCTAAAATCTCAGAGTGATTCTGAGAAATAGACATGCTATCAGTGTTTACACCCAAACTCAACACATCAGTAACAATTTCCAACATTTGCCACAGAATCTGTGAAAGCAAAGCCAGACATTGCTGCCGCAACACTTTCTCAGAACACTGCCGTGGATGAGACTGCACTGGCAGCACCTTCCCAGAATATCACAGCCTATGTGGTCAACACCGTTCCTTCCCAGAACCTGAGCAGGTAGAAAGAACACCAATGAACTCCGTCGTTTACATAGGCCTAGCAAATAACGTGATTCTTCACTGAAATGTATTGTTTTTTTGGCTGAAAGAGAAAATAGGACAAAAATCCTAACTGCAATTATGACTGGGAATTGCTACTAACAGATCCGATAACAGACATTGTGTAAAACCTGTGCATGTGAATTGATCCACTTTGAATCATATACAGTTGAAGTCAGAAGTCTAAATACACATTAGCCAAATACATTTAAACACAATTCCTGACATTTAATCTTGGAAAACATTCCCTGTCCAGTTAGGATTACTATTTTAAGAATGTGACATGTCAAAATAATAGTAGAGAGAATGATTTCAGCTTTTATTTATTTCATCACACTCCCAGTGGGTCAGAAGTTTGCATACACTTTGTTAGTATTTAGTAGTTAGGGATGCACCAATCCGATACCTGGATTGGTATCGCCTCCAATACTGAAGCTTTTAGAATGATTGGTTATCGGTCAGATGAGCCCGATCCAAATCCGATACTGTGAGTTAGTCTTGTTCGTTACTGTCAAGCTCAAACAATGGCATAAAGAACCATTAAAACCCCAATAAAGTAGTTCATATGACTCGTGCATATTATTTAAAGCCACTTGCAGATGTGCGATAGCTCTGTGAATCACAAAAGGCTGTGTTTAATTAGTAAATGTATCAAATGGACGTGCAGCTCCAGCACGTCAGTGAATGGCGCTGCTCTGTTTACACACACACACACACATCGTGGCTATTTTTAGCCTTCACGTGGTGCATATTTGAGCACTACTCATGAACAACATCTCAGATGTAGATGTTCAAAATTTCGGTTCACTTATAATATGCATTTAGAATACTTTTGTTTTTGTTTTTTTTTACAAGAATTTGAATAAGCAAATTAATCCTATGTGAACTTCCCTACAAACAGACACTCTTACAGGAATTCCTTGAGTGTTGAGAAAGTCAAAATAAAAGCGTGAGGGGTTTAAAAGTTAAATGTGCATGATTGTGATTGTATTAAAATAATATGTAATTTGAATGGGTGTGAATGAAAAGAGAGCTGATATCTGTTAAGTCCAGTTGAAAACATTTAGCAAAAAAATTAAATAAAAAGGCTTCTTTTCTACTGATTTCTTAAACTGGAATTACTGTTCATTTTGCTGCTACATTATCCAGTATACTAGTTAAAAATAAAGTTTTTTTTTTTCTTAAAAAGCTATACGTTTATATTTAAATAATGTGTAGTTAGAGGTTTGTGTTTCTTTACATATTAAAGAGTACACCCAATTAGTTCCACACAATAATGTAAAGATATTCTAAACTGATTATGCAAAAAAAAAAAAAAACAGCACTGGTATCGGATCGGGATTGATATTGGCTGATACTGAGATTTCCGATATCGGAATCGGATTGGAAGAGAAAAAGTGGAATCGGTGCATCCCTATTTGGTAGCACTGCCTTTTAAATTGTTTAACTTGTTTCAAACATTTTGGGTTGCCTTCCACAAGCTTCTCACAATAAGTTGCTGGAATTTTGGCCCATTTCTCCAGACAGAACTTGTGTAACTGAGTCAGGTATATAGGCCACCTTGCTCGCACATACTTTTTCAGTTCGGATAGAGGTCAGGGTTTTGTGATGGCCACTCCAATACCTTGCCTTGGTTGTCCTTAAGCCATTTTGCCACAACTTTGGAGGTATGCTTGGGGTCTTTGTCCATTTGGAAGACATTATTTTCCTATTTTTGCACCAGTCCCTCCTGCAGCAAAACACCCCCACAACATAATGCTGCCACTCCCATGCTTCATGGTTGGGATGGTGTTCTTCAGCTTGCAAGCCTCACCCTTTTTCCTCCAAACATAATTATGGTCATTATGGCCAAACAGTTACATTTTTGTTTCATTAAACCAGAGGACATTTCTCCAGAAAGTAAGATCTTTGTCACCATGTACACTTGCAAAATGCAGTCTGGCATTTTTATGGCAATTTTGGAGCAGTGGCTAATTCCTTGCTTAGCAGCCTTTCAGTTTATGTCAATATAGGACTTCTTTTACTGTGGATATAGACACTTGTCTACTTGTTTCCTCCAGCATCTTCACAAGGTCCTTTGCTGTTGTTCTGGTATTGATTTGCACTTTTTTCACCAAACTATGTTACTCTCTAGGAGACAGAACGTGTCTCTTCCTGAGGGGTATGATTGATGCGTGGTCTCATGGTGTTTATGCGTGCCATTGTTTGTATAGATCAGTGGTTCTCAGCCTTTTTTGAACAAACGCCCCCCTGACCTCTTCATGATCCTCTTAACGCCCCGCCCCCATAAACTACATGTAAAAGCCTCAAGTTGAGTAATATTGTGTTTGGAAAAAAAATGCAAAAACACATGGATTGTTTGAAAGGTATTTCAAATGTATTTAGAAATTCAAACAAATTCAGGCTCACACAAAATTTTTTTTAAGATGAACCAATCACGTGAACAATAACGTAACTAACCTACATGGCCAATGAAAAAGCAGCGGTCGTTCGCGCACTCAATTAGGCAATATATACTAGGCTTCAAATTTGAATAGCCTACAAACGGTCATTTCTACCACTCTGACAGATGCGGCATTTGTTTTTAGGTGTTGCTATGGAGATCATTTGCCGGTAACTAGCCGAGTGGGTTATTAGCAACATTTAAATATGAATTCATTAATTTGCACAGACATAATTTTATTTTACATTCAAATGAACATTGTATGAGTTGTCAGAGGCTTAAACGTTGTGATGAATAACAGTGAGTAACGTAGGGTGACCACCTGGCTATTGCTCTGTTGCAGGTCAGCAGACCTGATTTTGCGGGACACGAGGGAGAGAACTTAAGTTAATATTAATATACTAGGTGAATAACTGCAAAAGACAAATAATATAAAATCAATATTTATATTATTATGACTTTATTATTCCCATCGGCCAATTACACATTGCAGAGTAGAGATGCGCGGATCAGCTCTAACGTCACCCGAATCAGCTGTTAAAAACAAACTCACCATCACCAATGATTTTCTCCGATTAGATATCCGCACCCGATCATCACATTACAATTAAAATTCTCAGGGCCAGATGTACTAACGCTTTTGCGCCCACTTCAGGCGTATTTGTTTCGCAAAGTGCGCATAAAACCATGGCGAGGTATGTACGAACGGGACGCACCGAGATGAAAGCGCAGATTGCCTGTCGCAATTGAAAATGGCAAAATGCGCTTTTCGTGTCATGCATATGCATTCATGGGATGGACAAGGGGAAAGTGGGAGTGTCACAGAAATAGATGGGAGGGGAAGCGTAAACTGCGCCTAATTATGTATTCCGCGTTATGTACAGAAAAAGCCGGTGAAAGCGCGCCTCTATTTTGCGCTGAAAATTCTCCGCCTATTAAAAGCATGTGTAACTTAGGAAGCATTTGTGCCTGAGCGCCCCCCTCTCTGCTGCCTCGTTCACACCGCCCCCCAACACTGTCCAAACGCCCCCTAGGGGGCGGTACTGCCCCCGTTGAGAAACGCTGGTATAGATGAACATGGTACCTTCAGGCATTTGGAAATTGCCTCCAAGGATGAACCAGACTTGTGGGGGTCCACAATTTCTTTTTTCTGAGGTCTTTGCTGATTTCTTTTGATTTTCCCATGATGTCAAGTAAAGAGGCAATAAGCTTGAAGGTAGGCCTTAAAATACATCCACAGGTACACCTCCAATTCAGTACACCTCCTATTGCAAGGTTATTGGCTAATTGTCTAAAGCCTTGACATAATTTTCTGGAATTTTCCAATCTGCTTAAAGGCACAGTTAACTTCTGAAGAACTAGAATCGTGATATAGTGAATAAAAAGTGAAACAATCTGTCTGTAAACAATTTTTAGAAAAAATTACTTGTGTCATGCACAAAGTAGATGTCCTAAACAACTTAGCAACTATAGTTTGCTAATAATAAATCTGTGGAGTGGTTAAAAAATAAGTTTTAATGACTTCAACCTAAGTGTATGTGAACTTCTGACTTCAACTTATTTAATGTAAACACCGACTGATGATGATATTTTGTGAAAAGAGAGCTCACATTTACAGTTAATAAATTAAGCATACCTGCTCCGTATTATGAGAAGCATGCAGCGAAAGTAGACGGACCATGTGCGCAACTGCACAATTATCTTACTAAAGACTATTGAAGCAGATTGTGGTTAAAATTCCATCTGGTAGCCTTCATGGATATTGGTTTATTAATATAAAGTGTTTTAAGTACAGACAGCGAGGGACTAACCAAATCTTATGAAATGCATTTTAGGCTACAGATATGCTTGTATTAAAAATCTGTTTTTATTTTGAGATAATTGTGTTCTGGGTTCTGCTTAAATAGTGTGTAAAAAAAAAAAAATATATATATAATAATAATTTCAGTGCTAGTCAATAGATAGTTTTCTGTGTAGTAAGTCAACATTTTTCAGGATGGATATTAGTGGGATCCGTGCAGTTGGTGAGACTCCAGAGAAGAGACACACCACACAAAGGGCTTTACAGGGCCCCACAGTATCCAGTAAAAATTCCCGTGGCCCAGAACCTCCAGCTGCCTGCATAATCACTGAGACAGAGATGCCTTCAGAGAGCTCCAACAAGAATGATCCTGAGAAGAAGAAAACCAGTTCTGCTCCCTTGAGCAAGGAGTCAGTGGTACCAGATGGTTCTCAGAGATTGACAGCTCCTTCCAGTGGAAACTCCATGCCAAAACAGTCCCCCCAGAAACAAGCAGCTCTAACAAACTACTTCCAGCCTGTCACCAAGAAAAGGCAAGTCTGATTGCACACCATATTACATACACAACAAGCCCTTATGTTTGTGGGCATCTCCTTGTAATTCAAAGCCTTGGCAGTTTCAGCTACTTCAATTTAACCTATGGATTTGTTGCTAGTAACAGGTGCATAAAATCAAGCATATAGCCATACAGTCTCCTTAAGCCGGTCGCATACCAGACGAGAACTGCCTCACCGCACAGGTAGAACAAGGCACAGGTATTGCACATAGGACTTGTCGATGCGGTTCAGGTGGCAGTCCAAAGTTGAGAATCTAGTCCAAATACACAGCAACGTTACTAAGGTTTTTGGATTTTTGTATGCAGTTTTTCTGTAAGTAGCATTGAATTGATCTTTCATTCAAGCTATCAAACCACAAAAAACATACTTGTAACTGAAAATGGATTGTGTAGGCTATATGAAAGATACATGTGCACAATGTATCATCCAGTCATAGCTTAAGTAAATAATCAATGTCCTTTGATAATGATTTGGGTCGAATTAATGAGAAAAGATGTTAGTGGTGTTGCAGAATTTAGAGCAATCTCCCAAGATGCCAAACGATGGTGGTAGTATGCGTACATTCATAGAAAACAATTGTTTTGAATTTGTGAATGCGCATTTCATCTTCCAGATGTATCTGGTTTGAAGCTCCTTTAGGCAAACATTTTAAGTAGAATGGATCATATCACAGAGCTCAGTGACTTTCAAGCACAGTCATGTGGTAAAATGAGACCATACTGATGTTCTTGTGTATAAATTGGAGAAAATACCCATAGCCATGTTCCAACATATAGCATATGGGTGTGGTGACAACATTCTTTTGGCCCTGTAGTGTACCTTTTATACCTCTTAGTATGAAAGTATTCTCAGCCAAAGCATGTTTAAAGAGGTGAGAATAAACCAATTTTAGATGTGATTTTTAGGAAAATTATCACCTATTTTTTTTTTTACATATTGCTGCAGACCACGCGAAGAAACTACCAGCTCTGTCCAGTTAGAGGCCAAACACTCCAGAAAAGACAGTGAAAAGAAAGAAGATGAACTGATGAAGGATTTTGGTCCTTCTAATTACCAGCAAACCTCCTCCACCAACAGATCTCACAGAACCTCACATACAGCCCAAAACCTGCGCAGCTCAGTGCTACGATCTGAAATCAGTGCCAGTCTAGGTTTGGGCTCTTGTCTGGGTTTGAGCTCCGATCACAGTGTGGCCCAACAGGCTCAGTCTGGTGGCTCCAGTCAAATCTCTAGCAGTAAGAAAAGGAAGGAACTTGAGCAAGACCCAGGCGAACCTGCTGCAGCTGCTGATTTCGACATGTCACTTGAAGAGCTTGAGTCCATCATGTCCGACGAGATGGATGAGCCCCTGCAGGCAGCAGCTAGTAAGAAACAGTGTCTTGAGACGCGACCGAGCAGCACAGTTAATAACCATCAATTACTAAATCAGCAAGAGGGTAACAGCATACAAAGCACCAGGAATCAGAAAAGCAGTGCAGAATTCATTCAGCACTTGCAGATGGACAAGACTGGTACAGCTACAAGAAATCAGGCCTCTGAGAAGCGGTCAGAGCGATCATCCAATCAAGCATCAGATTTAGAGAGCGACGCACATACTTCGAAAAGACTGGAACTTGAAGAGGGCAAAGAGGAGGAAGTATCCTTTGTTGTGGTAAGAAGAGACTCATCACTTTAATTTATATCTTATTTATATTTCTATCTATGTCTGTATGAACTCATTGCTTGGACCTTCACAATTTTTTTGCATCAGCGGAACAGCTTCTCTGTTTCTGCTTCTCTTATCTTTTTTTTTTTCTTTCAGGCTTCAGGGCCCCAAAATAGCCTTTCCCAGCACTGTGAGGCTGTAGCCAAACAGGAAATGCAGGTGAGAGGTTTTAAGATAGAACTTCATTATGAGCCAGTGTGACCTACACTGGTTAAAAATATATTTTCAGGGTTTTAGAAAGGTCATGATCGCTATGTTTATGGTGTCTTTTCCCCCCAGAGTGTCTTTAATATGTTATTTTACTCCTATAATAACACTCCTGTTGATCTGAAGGCCTCAACTGAGAATCACCCTGAGCTGCCCAGGAGGCTCCTACAGATTCGGTTTAAGTCCCTGACCGTGAGCACCTCCTCCAGATCAAGACCCACCCCTCTACAGACCCATGATCCCAATGGCAAGAATGTCAAAAGGTTCTGCAAGGTCAGAGGAGTTTCCTTAGTGTTTCATTCATATTATGGCTGAGTATCTTGGTGTCTGTTAAAATGTGACATTTGTCTATGTGTGTGTTTGAATGGCTGTTGGATGTGTTTGTGTGTATATCTGTATCTATGTGTGTACATGCATATCTAGACATCTGTCCCTGGATTTAAGGGGCTGCCTAACATTATTGGAGGCACTGATCTGGTGGCTCACAATCGCAGCAAGAACTCAGAACTGGAGGAGTGGCTCAAACAGGCAGCAGAGGTAAGAAAGAGGAGGACAAGGGGAAGAGAGTGGTAGCAATCCATGAGAAATGCAGTGTGTAGAGAGAAAATATGGAAGGATATAGAGATGATCGAGGGACATGAAGCAGGATAATTTAAGAGAGAGTTGTATTCTAATTTATGGTATTCTGTCTTTTTTAGGAGGAAAAACAGAATGAGCGGGATGAGACACTGGGTGATGATTTGTTCAGGTATGCCATCTTTGTATTTGTGTGAGCAATAGAGCATAAAGAGATGGAATGGCCAGCATGGACCGACGTGATGTCCAGTGACGTTAGCACTTTCTCAGTCTCCGTCTCATTTGAACCCTGTCTGGTCTCTGTATGATCCTCACCCTCATCCAGACAGACACTCGCCACCTGCCTAAACAAACACCACATTCAACTAGACACTGACCCCTGACACCAGAGAATCAAGGCTCACAAAAAGACAATAACCTCAGTGATGAGCTCCGCCACGACACACTAAGGGCTTAGTCCGCAATGGACTGGCTGAGACTGGTTTAAACACCAGGGGCCGGTTGCACCACCTATATGTACGTTACAACTTAGCCTAGTTGTGTCGTAAATGGGCATTAAGTCACAATTTATGCACTACTAAATATGTGAGCGTTGCACCATTACAATTAGGTAGAACGTAACCCTACTTATAAACTAAATAATTCCTGAAGCCCTGACCAGGAATAACGGATAGAATAATAAAGCAGACTGCTATATTATGACATCAGCAAGCTCATGTTTTGCGTGACAGACATCAATAATTTTGACATATATGATGATGCTGATATTTACACTTGTTTACATTTACGAGAGACAATAGAAAGACTACTTTTAAGAGGCTCTTCAGCATGAAACTGATCTAACGGTGCAGTTTTCAGGGTGCGTCGCCCGGTGTCAATTTCCAACATATACAAAATATATAAATGAATAAATGTCTATTTTTCCAGCCTGTTGTATTAGTATTTATCACCCCTTATTTATTTAAGGTACAGTTCCTATTTATTGTTATTTACACAGGGCAAATATAATATTTATCAGATCAACTTTTATTACATATCGTATATTAATGGGGATATAATTTATTACAACTGAAAGTTACGTGAGAAAACAAAGTTTGAACATCAACCATAATGAGATAAATCTGAAATGCACAGCTTTTTAACACTTCTGTGTACAAATTAGAAAGCCATTAGTGTGAACTTTACGTCCCAACTTATGTGAGAACTTAGCACAGCTGGTGCAACCCTTCCCAGGAAACTGATGGCGGGGCAGCGCAAGGCTGAGGGTCTTCTGGTTCCCTGTGTTGCTTGTTTTGAGTCAGTTTTGCCATTAGACATGCATTAAGACATTTGGCGGGAGACCTGCAGAGATTTTTCATAACGTTTGAAAAGCTTCACTCATCTACAACAAGTTTTACCGTATGTTGCTTCTTTTTCTTAAACACTAACACTTTTTATGGTTCTAAATACAGTATATATGGTTAGTTTGCTGATGAGCCACTGTGTCCTATCAGCAGTGTCATTGCATCACGCATGAGGTGTTGAAGGATTTTTTCCTGCTTTTAGCAGTTCTTTCATTTTTCCATAGCATGCGTGGAAAGTATGACGCCAATGATTTCTCAGCTGCTTTTAAATCATTGTTCACAGTTGAAGTCACGATGGGCTGCGAAGACCTATTGATATTTCTAACAAGCTCCTGCTGTTTAAACAGAGTGATTTAGACAGAAAATACAGTGATGCTTTAAGTTTGTGGTCAGGACAATGTCCTGATATCACTTTTCATAAAATGAATAGCTTCACTCATATCAAGCTGTTTCTTTGAATGGTAGTTTTGCAAATAATTGTCTCCTCTTTCAATGACAGTACACGGGAGGTTTGCTTTGTGAATTTTGGCACAAGCGATATTTATCTTTGTACAATCAAACCCTTGCAGAGCTCCTTAGTCTCAGTTGTTCACCTCTCCTGAGAGAAGGAATGGTTGTGGCCTCAACAGAGGCACATCATTTTTGCCTGGAGACTAACCCTGGCTGACGGAGGACTTTTGAGTGGTGCCATTTCTCCTTCCTTTGCAGAAAAACATACACTCACAGCCATGTGGTTTGTCCAACACAACTTTTTTATCTCTGGATCATGATGCTCAGCCAGCCTTGCATGGAGAGAGAACAAAACACAGAAAATAAAAAGAGTGAAAAGAAAACAGGGCACCTATTTTTCCAACATCATCTCTAGCTTCCTCTCCCAGGCTAATTAAGTTTTCCAGACATGTTTTATGGAAGATGATGGCTGGATTGATGACTTTTAAACAATGTCTGATTTTTACAGTTTGTATCAGTTTGCTCAGTTATTCAATTATTTTCACATTGGTTATTTATTGTCATCATAAAGAAGGAATGTTAAAAGAGGTAACATTATAAAAAGAATGTTACAAAAGTGGTACTGTGGGGATTTTTTTATTTTTTGTTTCTTCTTTTTTCCTCTCAGGTACAACCCTAGACCTGCCAGGAAATTATAAATAATGGTTCATAATGCTGCCAATCTCTCTGTTTGATGGCTGAGAAGACAAGCCCTCTATTGTCATGGAGCTCCTATTTTCTGGAAATCCCTCAAATAAAGAATGCTAACACCTCTTAATGTCCTGCACTCAGCATGATGGGGTTTGTTAATAGCTTGCAAAGCAAAAACATGTTTCCATTTTTTAAGAGGTTTATTTGTCTGGAATAAAAATGCAGTGTACAAAACATGCATGTATAAATTAAAAGTTTGAGTTTTACAAAGTTGAGCAGTCACAATTTTTACCTTAACTCCAAAATTTCCCCCCTTGTATGAAGCTGCTTGCTTCATGTTCTTACTATCAACCATTCTTTGAGTTAAAGGACTGCTGACTTCATTTATTACAGCCCAGTTGATGTCTTAAAAGTTACTACTCAATCAATCAGGTTTAGTCTTCTCAAGTGACACTACACCAAAAAAGAATTACAACTTAAGCAGCTGTCTAAATTGACAAGATGAATGACTGATGTAAAAAATGTAAATGTTCCTTACATTTGTTTGGCACAACAGAGTTGTTTCAAATAATGAGAGTCACTGTTTGATGCTGTTAGTAGGACTCTTTGCAAGAACGTCTTATCTTGGAGAGTGATATCTCCAAAGCCTGCTAGATTATACAGAATTCTGTGCTCCAGAACAAGGTTATAAATTCAACTGAACACATTCAGATTTCTGCATGATCTAGTTTAGAAATTGCCTAAACGTAAAAACAACACAGTCACTAAGAAGGACTGAATTCTTTCTGTGGTTTGGCACTTTTGCACATTTGTCTTGGGTTACTGAAAGAACAAGGTAGGTTTGAATCTTGTTTGATGGAATATTATACTAAGATCCATAGTCCAGCTCTTAAAATGTGACCTCCCCTTTTGTCCCTTCTCATCTTTTGCAGTAATCCCTCTAAAGACATGCCTTGTCAAGTCCAGATCATGGCTCTATTGCTGTAGTATCTCATGGCATCAGCCCTTCTACATTATCACACATAGTCTACAGTTTAGAGTTGTCTTAGGAGCCCGCTTGGCATACTTGGTTGCTTGTGAAGCTCTGTGTAAAGGGTTGTTTCTTGTATTTAGTGTTATTCTAAATTACAATACAAATCCAATTGGACATAATTTAATGAGGACAATTAAGAGATTTGGGTTAAGACCATTTGCAATAATGATTACCTTTGTGCGTATTAATTGTGCGTTCATCAGCATTTCACATTAAAACTTCTGTGCAGTCTTAATTTGCAAGAACTGGTACTTTGAAATGTATCTGCTCGTTTAGATATTGCTTTCTCTTATAGCTCATTGTGAAGGCTATGTAAGTATACACTTAAGATTTTTGCGTGCCACTGCGTCTCGCACATAATGCGCATTACATAAATTTCGTACAAAATCAGTACAGTCCGCACAGCCCAGTTTCTGTTTCCTTGTACACGTCTGTGCACATCATCTGCACATGTGCCTGGAGTTGGCTGTACTAAAAAGTATCATAAAGCAGTCGTACTGCCCATACGTCAGACGGCTCCATCAGGGCTTGTGGTGAAACACATAGAGTTTGAAGAGCTAGAACACCCGAACATGAACAAGACGTAATGGCAAGCGAAAAAAGCTAAGCCTTGAGCCTCCTAGACTTAGGCACTGTAATCAAGAATGTGATATTCGCTGTCTGTTATGTAATTTCTGCAAGAACGGATAACTAAGTTACACCAAGGCAACTGACAATATATGCAACAATAAGAGGTATAGAATACTCCATTTACACCAAAAATTAAGACTTAAATATTGGCACATTGTTCCTGACCTGTGAATGCCTTTTTTGTAAGACAGCCTAAGACACCGTTGGGAAGAAATTCTGTCTTCTAGCATCTGTTCATTTTTGTATTTGAATGTGGTATGAAAGTTGAACATTGTATTCACAGTTGAATAAATGTATTCATACAGACAAAAAAAAAAAAATTCCCAAGGCTCCTCCAGTCATGAAAAACCTCTAGTGCCCTTAGACAAATCCTCCTCCCCCACTGCCTACTCTTCCTCGTCCTCCACACCCTCCATCCTCGGCAATCAATTTCCTGTTCTTCTTCATCCTCTGTTTCAGTCTCCTGAGCAGACAGCTAGCAATACCAAGAGCACCACCTTTCAAGAAACGTACAAAATTATCACCAACAAGGGGACCCATGGCGAAGAGCCCAGGCTCAGCATTGCACTCAAAGGTGTAAGGATTTATGTCGATGGGATTTTGTCTGCAGGAGATTGGCCTACTGGGATCCAAGCCGAGGTACTGCCCTTGTTCCTTCACGAAAAATAGGTTGGGATAGGTCCCGATCAGAACAAGCACCATAGAGACTTTTAAGGCCCTTAGAACACCGTTGAATCCCCTTATCATACAGTGCATGTCAGGCTGGAAAGAGAGCACACAGTGCTCAGGGAAGCTGGTGTAGTCTGCAAACAGAGATGGACTAGAGGCTGTAGGATTAGCAACAGGTGAAGCTGGGTAAGCATGGGAGCACATCATGTGATAGACCCTGTGATATTCTGGGTAAAGTGTCTTTGGCAACTGTTTGAAGATGAGATCTGGGTCATCGACACGCTTACGGAATGCATGCAACACAGAAACCCTTTGGTTCAGAGCGCACAGCACTGCATCGGCTGCGCTAAGCCCTGCCCCCACTATCAGCACGGGGTCAGAAGTAGGGCCCAGGTTGCCGTGGCAGCTAACAGCAACACCAAGGTCATGAACATTGTGAAACACATAGGGGAGATCTTCCCCTTCTACTCCCAATCGAACTGGTGAGTCAGATGCCCCTGTTGCTAAGACAACATTCTCTGCAAATAGGCTAAATGGGATGTGAGTGTCACCATGGAGCTGTTGGTAGCCCCTGACCTCCCAGAGTCCCTGTGAAAGTTCTTGGGAAACCCAAATACTCTCTCTCACTCCTCCTTTACCTCTTTTATCTTCATCCTCATCTTCCCCAATCTCACCCCTTCTACTGTTATTCTCCATTACATTTTGGGACTCATTACTAAACCCATTCAGCACTCCATTCTGACCGTTCTCAGTCCCGTTCATATTGCAGTAATCAAACCCATTTTTGACACCATTCATCTGACCATTTACAGTGCCTTTTTCATTCCCAAGACTATTTTCATGACTGCGGTGGAGTTTGTGTACAGAGGTTACGTAGGTATTGTCCACAAAGTTCTTCTGCAGGCCCATGAGCTTGACATAGTTTTTGTAGTAGGAAGATATCTCCTCTGGAGTGGCTCGATCATTGGACACCCCCCTGTAAAAATCCCACACACAATCAATCTGAGAACTTCTGACATGCTTGTAAAAATTGGACGATATTCTTTTGTGTTTGAGAAAAACCCATAAATCTTCTGGATATCCTTTGTGTAAAGACATTTGAAACATGCTAATGGAAGCTATCTTCATCATATTTGCTGTTGTCATCCTTAGTACATACCTTCTCTTCCCTGGGGACAAATCTCTGTAGTTGACTCCTGGTAACTCCATCCATAACCCAAGACTTATTGTCAGCATTGAACCCTCCATTGCCTTAAGAGACAAGAGAGAGATGACATTGTTAATGAGGGACATTTCAACAAACATGAATGGTATTTGTCTCTGCTAACTAGTGTTCACAATGTAACAAAATCAAAACCACTCCCTTAACCTGAGACGGTATGCCAACTTCCAATACCTCAGAAACTACTTTGCTGTTAGAAAAGATTCTTTTTTTTTTAATTCTTGATAATGAAACTGTCTTTTCAGCTCTGAAAGCTGAGAGTTACAAGTTCAGGAATTATCATAGGCCCTACCATTCCTGAAAAAAAAAAAAGTCACTCACGTGCCAGGCACCACCAGGTGTGGCTTTGCCCAAAACCAGATGAGGAATGTGGTGTTTCTTTTCCAGCCTCCACTGCAGTACTGAGGGGTACTCAAAGCCCAAATCTGCATTTGGATGTAGGAGTGTGTCAAAAAGCACTGCCACAGGGTTCCCTGAACGCCCCTCTAAACCCTCAGAGAGATATTCCAAATCCTACATGTGGACATGACAGACATGTGGTTTATTGCTCATTTCACTCTTTGTAAATTAAACTTTACAACCTTTTTGTCTGCTTTATAAGGCACCACCTCTCCCTTATTACCTGTTCAGTAATGGGAAGCTGCTTGGCTTCCTGTAGTTTATGAAAGAGGATGGGGTTTGGGTGCACAGCCATTGCATCCAAATAAGGAGTATACCCACTCAGAAGGTATGACAAGCATATACCAGAAGGACCATTACCTGCAAAGGGGTGAGGGCAGAAACAATAACTTTGGTATTGAAAACTATTGGTAAATGGGTTGCATTTTTTTTTAATGTAATGATGATTATTTTATGTCCTTTACGGCAGCTTTTCTCAAACTGGGTTCCTTGGACCCCCAGGGGTCCTTTTCAAATAGCCAGAAATCCCTGAATTGTGAACATTGTGTAGCAATTTTGTAAACAAGTAGGTAATAAAAAACAATAAAAAAAACTACTCCATTTAAAGCTATTAACTACTATAAAAATACATCATAACAACAGAAGTTTTGAACAATATAATCAAACAGCCTTATATGCTATAAGTTGTAGATTCTGGCCCACAAATTTAAGTGTGGGGAAATCTGCCTATTTCCATGGTGATAGCAACTTCTCCTTTTGTGAATGAATATAGCTTTACACACATTATTTAAAAAACATTTGCGGATGACATTGAGACATATAGCTGTTGCTCCATCCAGTAAAAAGAAGAAGGGGTTAAACAACATTTATTTTAAGTTAGCGACCACAGTGAGTGTGAATCTTAACAAGCCACAGCTGATCAGCACTGGCTTAGCAAGGCCCCCAATCCACAGCTGACAAGCACTGGCTTAGCAAGGCCCCCATTTTTTTATCTAGCAAGTTTAACCAAAAATAATTATTAGTATTTTGGTTAATCTTGCTAGATAAAATATGCAACTGTCATATTATAAGTTAGTATAATATAACAATTGATGATCCAGCTTCACAACAAACACAATCATATTTCCTCACACAGTGTCCCTTATTTTAACCATACCATCTGTCTAATAGTGGTAAATATTAGGTAATTTCATTGTATTTATGCGGTGTGTGTATATATATATATATATATATTATTTTTTTTTTATTTTATTTTTTTTCTCTCATTTATGTGAATATAAATTGCATCCCGTCTGCTGCTGAATGGTAGAGAGTTGTAGGAATACGTCTACTTATGAAAATGTTTTATTCTCACAAAAAATTTGAGCTTTGCGGTGTTCTCCATGATGATTAATCCTGTGGATAACGCTAAAATCTCAACTGAGCAACAGACTGTCTTTCCACTTTATGGTGTTTGTTTGTGCTGTCTTTGATATGAATCGTTTGTATTGTTGTATTTCTCACTAGTAAATTGCTGTACAATCTATGGACATAAATGTAAGTGAAACACTTAACACAGAGAAGCTGAACACAAAAGGACAGCAATGCCTGGCCTTCCTTCCTGTTCCTTATTGGAACTCACTGAGATCATTTTTATTCTTCTAGTAAATAATATCATATTTGTTTTGGTGGTGGGGCGGGGTCCGTGAAGAATTTGGGGTTATGAAAGGGGTCCTTGGTTAAAAAATTGAGAAACCCTGCTTTACAGTGTATATATATATATATATATATATATATATATATATATATATATATATATATATATATATATGTACTAAGAGTCATCAGCATGGGCATAGATTATATGAACACCTGTTTTGCAGCTATGGTGAATCTGATAACATGTTTTGTCATTGATGACTCACCAATGATGACGACTGGCACAGTCCGAGTACAGTCCCTCGGGAGGGAACTTTCTTCCAGCAGGGGCATAGCGGCAGCCAGAATCAGAGCTGGCACTATTAAACACAAAAGGCAATCGACACAAAATTAGTGTTGGCTGTACAAGCTTTGCACAATACATTAATGCTACATATGCAGATGTTAGCTGAAGCTCTTTTTGTTTAAAAATTCTTCCAATTTAGAATGTCACCTTTGAGTGTGGTAACATTTAACGTGTTATAATACTGTAAATTGTATAATGCACAGCTAAGTAAGGGATACTGTAAGGTCAGCCGGTTGTTATTGCACAATAAACAAAGTTAAGGTGATCGGGTCTTGTATCACCCTGAAGGGTTTTATTTTGATATAACAACAGGCTGACTGTACATTAACCAACTTATTACATGGCTGCTAACAAATAAATAAATACATGGAAATATAATACTGATTTGCATGGAAATTGAAAAGAAAGAAGAAAGAGTTCAGTTGGTATTTAGTTTGTTAAAATGGCAGTCTGACTCATTATTCAGCCTATTACAAGACAACTTGCCAAATAAATAAATGCACATGAAAAATTGATTTGAGTTGAAATTATTTTATTATCTTACTTGTAGAAATCGCACAGTGATCTGAGAAGCAGGAAAGACACCTCAAAGAACCCGGATGTGTGCTCTGATATGTCTTAATCCCGAATGCGTGGTTGTTACAGAACGATATCTGACTGCCGGATGGTGCCATTGACCAGTCAGAATCAAGTATTCCAGATTTCAGAGAGCCATGTGATAATATATGTTAACATATGGTAAGTTGTGATATCCTGCCAAATCTTACAGGATCTCTTTAATTTAACAATAAAATATGAAAATATATAAAAATAGCAGATATACGTTACTTCTGCTTTAGGTAGGGTAATGGCAATTTCACAATGTGTTGGTTTCTTTTTTAAATTTTACGTAAACTTAGCTATGTTGCTTAGGTCACTGACATTTAAAACAAAAACAAGCCCATTCATTTTCTAACATGACTAAAATGTTTTTTAAAAGTGAAACAACCCATGTAATTTCTCTTATCCGGTTGTCATATCTCATGTGCAAAATTTCTTTTGTGTACACAAAAAATAAACAAAATGGCCTTGCTTGGACACTACTGTCCCTCACCCCCTCCTCCCGCTGCGCTAATGCTAGTATTAGCACAGTCACTGCTTCCTGACAAAAGTAATTTATAATCCGTTTTATTAAGTGAGGCACTGTTATCTGACCACACTCATTGTCTCAGCCTGACAGTGTAAATCCCCCCTGATTACACCACAGTTTGGCCTGTAATCCGCACTGCCCGTGTTTATGTTTTTCCTCAAAAAAAGAAAAAGAAAAAAAAAGAGGGCTTGGCATGCTGACAGTCTGCACATTGCAGCCACCCATCACAACCTGTTTTTCTTTGACCCTGGTTGTTTACTCTTTTCAGAGAGAGTGCACAGGATTCCAGGCATAATTGGGGGTGAGGATGGCGGGACAGGGGTGTGTATGGGGTGGAAGGGTGAGTTTGCATGGTTTGGAGCTGGCATTTCCACTTCACTGCCCCATTTAACAGTCTCTTAACCACATTCACAAGGGGTACTCACATGAACAGACAAGGCCAATGTTTTTCAGACTCATGAGTGTGTCCTGTTATCAAAAAGAATGGTTAAAAGAGGCTACCACATCACAACGGATGGTTCCTTACTGTGTTTATAAATTTTGCATTTAACAGAAACAGTGCCGATAAATGTGAAATTTAAATGGTAGTATTAATCAATAAAACTTTTTTTTTTATATATAAATGATTTGCATGATAGATAGACATTATTTCTGTCATCCACAAATCAATACATTTCACCATAATTTAATCAACAGTTTTTCCCCTCCATCACTGAAACAAAACGTTCAAATGGTTACACTTTTTATCGCACCAAAGTTATTTAAAAATCTTGACACTTAAAAAATCTTGCATTATGTGAGAGTAGAAACCATTACACACAAATATACTGTGCATGTCAGGCCATAATGTAAGCATGTGTGATCAATGAAGCCATGAAATATACATTAAAATGAGAAGAGCTCTCCAATGTTTCTCAGATATGGGTCCGTCATAGCTACTTTGGTAGTAGTGTTGTTGAATGTGTGTGTTGTGCATTTGTTTTTGTTTAATCCTCACAAATTTAAGCTAAAATTAGATGGTAGGTCTATGTGTCATACACGTTTCTGTTAGAGCAAGTGTGTTTGAGCATGTGTGTTTGATTGTTGTGCATAAGGTATACACCCCCTTGTAGAAATATATACATACATACATATATAAGATATATATTTTATTATTATTATTAATGTTATTATTTGCTCTGAATGTTTTAAAATGTAAAATGCTGCGATTTCCCAATATAAAACCATAATTTTATAACGTGTCTGTTCATTATTCTTTCTTAATTTTTTGTCTTTATTGCCTCTTAACTCTTTCAGTCCACCACCAATAAACTGTCCAACTTCATTACACATAGAAGGGAATATTTACAATACAATGTAGAACCAAGACACGTGTTAAAATGAGAACCTTCGAAGTGGAATCTCAGCCGACAGCACAGCTCGGGTAGGAAAACAGAAAATGATGCGCGTAATGACTCTTGCATAATTTAGGTCATTTTAGATCTAAATTGTGTTGTGAATGGTAATAAACATATTTCTATAGTGACACTAGATGTTCTTACCTCCAAGTGCAAAATCTTCAGATTCTCTGCTTTTCAGATCAGCGTGTCTCTAGAAGGCTCAGGATGCTGTGAGCTGTATAAATAGTCCGTAGGCTATCCCTAGTGGGAGGATCCAAGCCGAGTCACAGGATGACATGGACAAGTTATCTTTAAAAATCCTGTCTTTAAGAGCTGATTTCTGGGTAACCGCCGAATAACGTCATGATGAGTGATACCTGAAAAATATTAAACCGACGTGACACTCAGCCAGCAGCTCCAGCAGCCTCTGAGAAGTGGGAGAAGCTGCGAAGCGTCAGTCTGCATCCAGCATCATTTGCGCCTCGTGCCGCACCGGCAGGCATGTAGAGCGAGCCCAGATTCGCGGAGTCTGCTGTGCACACATTGCATCAGTCAGATTCAGCACCGTCCGCTTTTTCCATTAAACGGGAGGAAACTCAGTCGATCATTAATTTACTCGATTCAAGCATGTAGAGATAAATCCTCGCTGTCGCCTTCTGCTAATAATTGCAATAACAATGTCCAAAAAGCATAGCTATATAACGCCTTAAGACTTTTATTCAATATCTTTATTGTTTTTCTTATACTCGCATGAGATTTGAGTGACTTGGTTTGTTAAACAACAATAACATTTATGTTAAAAATGGATGAGTATGACTTTGTTTCTTCTGCAGAACACAAACGAAGATTTTTAGAGGAATAACTCAGCTCTGTGGCCAGATCTTTGAAAGTCCAAAAGAACATAAAGGCAGCATAAAAGTCATCTTTAAGACTCCAAAGGTTAAATACATGTTTTCAGAAGCAATATGATAGGTGTGATTCAGATCAGTATTTAAGTCATTTTTGTACAATAAATTGCCACTTGCACTTCCACATTCTTCTTCCTCTTTCTTTTTTTGTGTTGTACATTCTTTGTGCATATCACCACCTACTGGCTGGGGCTGGTCAAAGGTGGAAATTTATAGCAAAACAAAAGGATTTAAATATAGATCTGTTTCTCACCCACGCCTATCATATTTCTTCAGAAGGTATGGATTTATCCACTGGATTACTTTTATGCTGCCTTTTATGTGCTTTTTTGACCTTCAAAGTTCTGGCCACCATTCAGTTGCATTGAATGGACCTACAGAGCTGAGATATTCTTCTAAACATCGTAGTTTTTGTTCAGAAAAAGAAAGTCCTACACATCCGGCATCCGGGAGGACATGAGGGTGAGCAAATGATGAGAAATTGTCCTTTTTGGGTGAACTGAACCTTAAAAAAAAAAAATATATATATGTATATAAGTGAGGCAATTACAATGGAAGTGAAGGAGGCCAATTCATAAACGTTAAAATACCCACTGTTGCAAAAGTATAAAAGACATAAACAGTATGCTTGTTAACATGATTTTAGTGCAACTAAAGGTAGAAAAGGTACTAACCTTTTCTGTGTAAAGTTATATCCACTTTTACAACTTTGTTGCCATGATGATGTATCACATATAAACCCCAAATGGCCTCAAAATTACGATTTAAACAACTTTTCTTCTAAAATAATGCATAAGTTTTACTAGAAGAATTAATGTAAGTGCTTTTTTTAAAAATGATAAGCTACACATTCCTGCATTTAAACCCTCCAAAAATATGCCACATTTACCTCCATTGTGATGGAGTCAAAAAAGTTGAGAACTGATCAATTTGCTGGGGTAACAGCGCCCTCTCTTGGGTGGTTATGTATGGAGTTATGTACTCTTATTGGAGTCTCAAAAAAAAAGAAGAAAAAAAAAGATGTTCAATGTACTGTACATTTAATTTACCCCAAACTATGACATGAGACATAATTAGTAATTTATTTTCTTCCATTTTTCTCATTAATCAATTTTACCAGAAGGGTTGTGATAGAATGCATAAACTTCATAAAAACAGCATACTGAACATTTCAAGATTCCTCGCAGCTTTGAAATGCAAACATCAATTATCATTATTATTTATTATCAAGAACAGAATATTAATTTAGGCAATATTTACAATATTCATAATATTTATAATATACATGGCTGTCGAAAACATTTGAGAGGACACAGCAAAGGTGGACAAAATAACATGTTTATTAAAGAACTGGCACATATTCTGGCACATTATAATGCTGTGATCCTGTTGTGAAAACAAGCAGTCAAAGCTATGAGCACATGAGCGAATGAGATCTTGCACACGCAAAAACGGTGGAGTTAGCCTACGTACATTTCAGAATTTTGTGCAAATTCACATTCAAATAAACTTTATTCAAGTGCAACATTTAATTTTGTTTCCTCAAAGTGAATCCATCTTTGCAATAAGATAAACCGCTTTACAAATTTGAGTTCACGTGCGTGCAAAATACCTTTTTGTGCACTCATAATATCATCTTGCGTGCTCAAAATATAACTTTGTGCATGCAGAATTGTGGCACAATTATAACTCCATAGTCATTGCCCTATAGTTTGAGTTTGCTAGACTGGGTCATTGGGTGCTCTTGATTTCAGGTCACCTAGGAATTGCTTTACCATTACTTCGGCAATGCAGGATATAGAATATCAGGAAGGCAGTTGTAATAAACTGATGAAGTTTGATAAGCACAATTTTAAAGTACAACACAGCCTTCTCACGCTTCGATCGACTTTTATTTTCTTTTAGAGAAAAGTAAGGAATCGTTTTACCACATTGGACATGCGTTGACGAGAGGAAAAATGTAGGCCTATATCTTGAGGTGCCGTGACTGGTCACCGTTTCTTTGGCTACCATTTTCAATCACATTTAAAAATAGAACATACAAATTGAACGTTAACTACTCACGTATTTATTAGTTGAAAAAAAGAGAAAATAATGGCCCAGAAATACTCTAAAATCATAGACTATATTAAGTAAAAGAAAGTGCTAGTAAACACGCCGTGTACTTTGTAACACTGTGGAGTGTGGACAAGCTAGAGGTTGAGGTATTTGACTTTAATTGGGTAGCACGTACGTTAATTTGATGTTGATTTGCAGAACTGCGATTGATTGTGTTTATTGTCTGGGACTGTTTTGGCACCGCAGGTACCCGCCAGAGTAGTGGTTTTATACAGATGACTCACTGAACTCAAGGGTCATTTTGAGTATGGGCAATTTTCCTCATCAGTGCTGTTGCCCCAGGTGTAGTATGTCAATTTATCCTGGCCATCCAAACTATTACGGTTTAAACGAATAGACTACATTTGTTTTTATCACAGCTCCCATTTGACATAATAAATAAAATCTATAAAGTGAAGCCTATTCAAAGATGCCACTAGATTGCACATTTTCTTTGGTGATGGCATGTGTGCGTTGATTATTTAAATATTCTCATCTGTGAATTTAAAATAAATCATATTATAGTGGTAGACATTTGTAATGTATTTGTATATACATATTCTTTTTAAATAATAAGCAATTTAACAGCCTACAGTTATTTTGTTCACATGTGCTATGTCTGACAAATGTACCGTTGTAACAGATTAAAGGACATTTATTTATATAGCAAATTTACTTTGGATAGATGCAGCTTAAAAGACGAGAGTCACAAAAATAAATAAGTAAATACATACATAAATACAATTCTTACATTCTCTTTTTACATTTTGACAGACTTGAAAAGTTACACACCTCAAACTAACTAGATCATTACCCCTTTTGACTGATAAGTTAACATGCTGATGAACTCTTGCCTTGGCGCCCTTCTGCCCAGTCCATGCGCGCGGGAGAGAACACAGTCCACATACCGCTCCCAAAAGACCTGTGCCAGCTGCATGAACATGTCTTGATGTTTGGGTTGATGAGACTCGCGCAAGTACGTCATGAAGTCCCAGAGCCCACCAACGGTATCCGCAACGCGCAACTTACGCGCTTGTATTACCGCCAGTGACGACGCATCCCAGCATTCACGGTTTATCTCGCCCAATCTACCTGGATCCCTGCCCCCGGCCACTACCTCGGAATTCAACATTTCGAGATTGGGTAGAGAGGATGGTGATGCGGCGGCAAGCATCAGCAGACACAGTGACAGAAAATGCCTCCAATGGCCGTACAGGAATCCCATTATTCGTTCCATTGGAAACCTTGGAATCAGTAGTCAAAACTGTTATTAGTTGACAACTGTTGTATATCTTTAAAACATAAATTAATTCAACACCCTACTAATCTTTAACGTTTAAGTTTATAAGTTGATAATTAACCAAGAAAAGCAAAAACATGACTAAAAAACATTGACTTACAAAGTGGTTACAGATGCTTTTTTCTGTCCAGTGACTGACCTGAAGACCTCTGTTTCCTTTCATACCGCTGAGGCGAATAATTGGCTTCAAGCAGTCTTTTACGACTTATGAGGACCTTTAAAGCGTTGCGCGCCCACGGTTCAAGCGTCATGGTATTGTTGCTCATTCCACTCACACTAAACCAGCTGAGATTAAGAACATAATTAAATTACAATTTGTTGAACAGAAGTACTCATAGCTCATGTTTCGCCTACTATTGTTCACGTTTTCCCCACGCTGGGTAGAGCATAAAGAAGTGAGTTACATGATAAACTTATTTTGTACTGTTTACAATTAAGGAATAGTTCACCCCAAAATAAAAATGATCATGATCATTTCCTCTCCCTCATGCCATCCCAGATGTGTATGACTTTCTTTTGCTGGAAAGAAAAAAATCAATACAAGTGACTGTTGGTTGCCAAAACTTTGAAGCTCAAAAAAAGCACATGGAGGCAGCATAAAAGTAATCCATAAGTCTCTAGTGGTTAGATTGATGTATTCAGAAGCGATATAGCCTACTAGGTGTGGCTGAGAAACAAATCAATATTTAAGTCCTTTTTTACTGTAAATCTCCACTTTCAAATTCTTCTTGTATTTTGGGATTACTTTTATGCTGCCTCTGTGCTTTATAGAGCTTCAAAGTTCTGGTCACCTTTCACTTGCATTGAATGGACCTACAGAGCTGAAATATCCTTCTAAAAATCTTTGTTTGTGTTCTGCAGAAGAAAGAAAGTCATACACCTCTGTGATGACATGAAGGTGAGTAAATGATGAGAGAATAAATATTTTTGGGTGAACTGTTGTTTTAAAATCAAAGAATTAAATTATTTTGTTAGATGTTTATTATAACAAAGTCTCCTCATATATTTGTTGAACGATAGATGAAAATAAGAACATTTAGTCTGGTCTAAAGGATCATATTGTTCAAAAAACTATCAAAATTATTTGAGAACCCAAAAATATTTACAATAGGTCTATATGTAAAAGTTGACATTTTATTGTGTGTCACGTGGAGAGTCGTATCTAAAAGCTGGCAGACGAATCATGCCCACTGCTACAGACAAAAGAGCTGTGACCAGAGTCACTGTAAAGACTTTATAACAGTAAGATGATGAAGATTATGATTGTGATACGTTGCATCTTGGGTGAGATGGAGACAAGTGTAATGGACAACTGTTGTAGCCAAACCCACTGCCATGTTTCCGGAAGAACACATGTAGTTAGTTCTTTACTTTAGCGTTGCAGAATCATTTGCACTTTAACTAAGGAATAAACAGGTTTCGTGTCACTTTAGAGCAATTTCTGATTTGGGGAGTTATTTCAGCATGACCTGAACAAGTATGGTTTGTTTCCAGAAGGTTAGTAACGTTGGCAATTAAAAAAACAAAACAAAAAACATTTTGGTTGTTATGCCACATACATATGTTTCTTGTTCCCTTAGGATTCAGTTCACTTGACATTGTGTCACTAAGCTGACGCTTTGGGAGTGTCCTTCTACATGACCTAGTTGAACCCCTTCTGCAATAACGGCACAATGCAATTATAAAATTGTCTATGGTGTTTAAGCCCTACCCTTTTAGGTGCAAAGCTGTCTGGTACAAAAGCGGGCACGCAAACACCCTTCCTCAGAATTTTCTCCATTCAAGATAGTGACTCATCTCTCGTTTTAGAAGCCCTCTGCATTTTTCACCATCGAAATACACGCGCTAGCGGACGGAATCTTTGCAAGCTTAGAAGAATCTCCACTCCCCTGCAGTGTTCTGTCGGACATTCTACACCTCACCAACTAACGCTTCGTTGGTTAACAGATCTTCACTTCAGCGACACACTTGCTCCATGCAGCACTTCGGCCTGAGTATCCTTTATTGCTGTTGCTATATTGTATTATATTATATACACTGGCTGCCAAAAGTTTGTAATAATGTACAGAGTTTGCTTTTTCAGAAGGAAATTGGTACTTTATTTCACCAAAGTGGATTCAATTTATTACAAAGTATAGTCAGGACATTACTGATGTAAAAAACAGCACCATCACTATTTGAAAAAGTTATTTTTGATCAAATCTAGACAAGCCCCATTTCCAGCAGCCATCACTCCAACACCTTATCCTTGAGTAATCATGCTAAATTGCTAATTTGGTTCTAGAACATCACTTGCCATTATATCAAACACAGTTGAAAGCTATTTGGTTCGTTAAACGAAGCTTAACATTGTCTTTGTGTTTGTTTTTTAGATGCCACAGTATGCAATAGACTGACATGTCTTAAGGTCAAAATGAAGTAAAAAATGGCAAAAAAAAACAAAAAAAACAGCTATCTCTAGGAACCTGTCAGTCAATCATTTCATACAATGGTGTACATTCCAATCTTCAAAGACAAAGGACAACTGGCTCTAACAAGGGCAGAAAGAGATGGAAGGTCAGATGTACAACTAAACAAGAGAATTAATACATCAGAGTCTCTAGTTTGAGAAAAGATGTCTCACATGTCCTCAGCTGACAGCTTCATTGAATTCTACCCGCTCAACACCAGTTTCATGTACAATAGTAAAGAGAAGACTCAGGGGTGCAGGCCTTATGGGAAGATAAGTTACTTCTCCATGTTACTAATATCCTGACACTTCTTTGACACCTGATAGATCACAGGAGGCACGGAGGGGCTGCAAGGTCAAGCAGGATGAATTTGAGGTGGACCTCGTGCACCTCATGCTCTGCAAGCCACTAAATCTCCATGCGCCAATCTCTATGCCAATATAGTATGTGTTTGACGAGCGTGGGCCCTCTGCAGGAGCACACGGCCTCATTGCGTTCGCCGTATCTGATGCTGGGGATGATGTTATCTTGCCACATCTGACGTATGTCAATGGAGTCTGACACCGCTCCTTCCCCCAGCGAGGATGAGGAGCGTGCATGTGACACTGACAAACAGATGCTTTGCGTCCTTTCTAGGGTGGTCAAAAAGAACCTGAAAAATCTCACCTTGATGAATGTTTCCTCATTTCCAGAGAGGACAAAGAAACGATTCTATTGGTTGTGCCGAAGTGGCCCAGTCAGTACTTGTTTCCAGAAAAGATAGAGATTCTGGATGGCCCTCCATGGAAAACACCACTAAGGAGGGATCTCCAGCCCAAGCTGTAGAACCTGCATGTGTGGCCCCTGAACGGAGCATGTTGAACGTGCCAGAACTGACGTGGTCTGTTATGAACACCATTTTACAGGCTAGAGCTCCTTTTACGAGATGCCTTTATGCACTGAAATGGAAAGTGTTCACTAATTGGTGCTTTTCACATGACCCAGAGAATATCTGAAATTCTCACATTTCTTCAAGAGCGATTCAAGAGGACGCAGGGCTCAAAGTTTATGTGCTGACTATAGCTGCATATCACGCACCCAAAGCGTGCCTCTATAGGCAAACAGGATTTAATCATAAAGTTCCTTAGGGGAGCATGGCGGCTGAACCCCCCTCACCCAGATATAGTTCCGACTAACTTTGGTCCTATAAGCTCTTGCGGGGCCCCCTTCGAGCCTCTGGACTCTGTTGAATTGTGTGTGCTTTCTCTTAAGACTGCATTACTGCTGGCTCTGGCCTCAGTAAAATGGGTCGGTAATTTGCAAGCACTGCCAGTTGACAATTCATGTTTGGAGTTTGGTCTGGGTCTTTCAAAAGGCATTGTCAAACCCATATAAGACCATGTGCCTAAGGTTCTAACCACGCCCTTCAGAGCGCAGGTGGTTCACTTTCAAGCATTTTTCCCTCCTCCATTTTATTTGGCTGAGGAACAGTCTTTGCATTTGTTATGACCTGTGTGAGTGCTACACACATACGTTGAGTGCACCTGCCAGTTCAGACCAGCTCTTGTGTGCTATGGAGGACACAAAAAAGGAATGTCCCTCTCCAAGCAAAGACTTTCCCACTGGATCGTTGATGTGATCGATTTGCTGAGGAGAGGAGGGTGACAAGGACAGGAAGGGCAGCAGACTGTGCGGTGGCCACTTGGGACTGGACAGGTGGAGCAGCAGCCACTAGGGACTGGACATGCAGCCTGCTGCCCATTCTGTCCTTCCCACCCTCCTTTCCTCCCTCGTTCCCTACCTAAATCCTCCTGCCAGGAGGCATTTCTTAGAGAGGAGGTAGTGTCAGGATGTTGTCACTTTGTCAGTCTGGGTTTTTGTGGTGACAGAATCCTGACACTCTTGTTCTGTGTCTGTGTTGTTTAGTTTTGGTCTCTGTTTGAGAGCATGGCTTCGGGTTGTAGTTTCCCTGCCATGCACGCTTCGGTTGGTCTTGTGTTTCATATGTTCAGAGCATGATGTCTGGCTTCTGACTCTCATGTCTAGTTCGGTTTCGGTTCTGGTGTCAGGATCAGGACACTCATGCTCCATGAATTGTCTTTTATTGGTGTGAGTGCATTGCTTATCTTGGCGGCATGCACTCACACCACTTGTGCTCGCTTTGTGCTGCACGTCCGGGTCGCGAGCCATATTCACATTGTGCTAAGGTTCAGTCACTTCTGTCTTAGATATCTTAGATGTCGAACTCTCACACAGGTGTCTTGTCTCGTTCTGTCACCTGTTACGTGCATCGTGTTGTGTTTGCCTTGCAGTGTATGCTCAGGCTTTGTCTAGTGTGAGAGTGCATGGCATTGCTTTGTTGGTGTTGCCATGCATTATTTGTTCTATCTGTCGGTTGGCAGGAGTGCATGTTGCCTTACTGTCTTGGCGAAATTTGCACTGGACAGGGACTAGGTCAGGGGGCCTGGGAAGAGGCCACAGGACAGGGACCGGGTCAGGAGGCCTGGGAGGAGGCCACAGGACGGGAACGGGGTCAGGAGGCCTGGAGGTGGAGCCGTTGCAGGCGGAGGCGTGGAAGTAGGCACCGTAGGAGGCTCTAGAGGCAGAGACCTGGAAGGCTCTGGAAGCGGAGCCGATGGAGGTGGCACCGTAGGAGGCTCTAGAGGCGGAGGTCTGGAAGGCTCTGGAGGCGGAGCCGATGGAGGTGGCACCGTAGGAGGCTCTAGAGGCGGAGGTCTGGAAGGTTCTGGAGGTGGAGCCGAGGGAGGTGGCGCCGTAGGACGCTCCAGAAGCGAAGCCCTGGGAGGCTCGAGAGGCTTGAAGAGGCTTGGTCTGGAAAGCTCCGGAGGCGGAGCTCTGGAAAGCTCGGGAGGCGGAGCTCTGGAAAGCTCGGGGGGTACTGGCTCTTGGACGGTCGAGGCTACAGGCGCTGGCTCACTGACATCGGAGGCTACAGGCGCTGGCTCACTGACATCGGAGGCTACAGGCATTGGCTGGTTGGCGGAGGCTGGAGAGCAGAGGCCTTTCTTCTCCTCCTCCTCCGGGCGGATGAAGTTAGCAGCGTTGGTTCGTTGACTAAGGCAGGCATGAAGGGACGAACCACGGGCGAATGGAGATTTACCACTGTGGGGGGAGCTACAGGGTCCTCCTCGACGACGTCCACAGTGAACGACGAACCGCAGGCTAACAGGGTCTCCTCCACGAATTCGCAGAGCGTCCAGCCGTGCGTCGCCGGTGGCAACTGCTCCTTGAGTGCACCGTTCAGGTTGGCCCGGAAAAAACCCACCAGGAGGGAGTCTGGGAAGTCCGTGACCCTCGCCAGCTTGAGGAAATCACGGATGTGGTGCTCCACCGGACGGCTTCCTTGCATCAAGCTGAGCAGACTGCAGTTGGCTTGTGAAACCGCTAGATCCATGGTTGGTCGTTCGTTCTGTTAGGAATGAGACAGCGAGAAGAGAGGATCTAAATGCAGGCTTCTTTATTATTAACAAAATACAAAACAAACACAAAGGAAAAAACCCTCGATGGGGAAACAAACATAAACTAAGAACTCAGGCAGGGAAACACAGATCAGGCTTGACAACATTCAACGAACGACAAGGAGTGAACAAAAAGCAGGGCTTAAATAACCAGGGAGTGATGACTGAATTAGACACAGGTGAGAACAATGAACAAAATGGCAGTGGTGATGGCAGCAGTGGGGATTTCTTTAAGACTGCAAGGGAAGCTCAGCTTCCCCTATAATGTCAAAAAAATAATGGTCAAATATGTACTATTGTGTAAACAATTTATTGACTAAAAATGCGTTAGAACACGTTCATCTCGCAGATGAGTTCGTTCAGAATCAGCTACATTACATATAGCAGGTCGGCTGACTCGATTTACTTCTCATACATTCCCGTAGCGTCAGTGCATTTCCCTGTTGAAGCCGAGCGTCCATTGACTTCAATGGGGCTGCTTTGAACAGTTTTTTCAGTGCTCGAAAATAGACGGTCATTGGATAAATGCTGCGATTATGTCTCGCCCACGGACGCACAGCGCCTCTGGGGGTGAATGAGGAGTGGGCTGGCCCGGACTCTGGGCTGCCGCGTGATGATTGGAGGATCTGTCGAAAGACTGCATCTCCTTTTGATTGACAGCTGAATCTGTACTATAAGAAGTCACTGAAGCTATTTCGCCCTCAGTCCCATCATGGATTTCTCAAGTGTAGTCAAAAGACAAACTGCTGCAACCTATTTCTTTATATTTGTTTGGCTGAAATTGCTAGTCAATTTGCATAATACATTTCACACAATTTTACACCACATTCCTTGTTTCAGTTTTACCAAGTTTAATATATTTTTGTTTTAGAGCCGTTCGTTCGTTCGTTCATTCATTCATTCATACAGTAGGCTAGGCTAGCGTCAGTACGGGTGAAACTGCACACGATGGCAGACGGTGCTAATATTGTCGACCTGATTTTGGCGAAGCCATTTGAAAGTCTTCCTTACGAGGAAAAAATTAGAATTAAACAGCAGGGCAGATCAACACCTAAGATTGATTTAGTGCAAAAAAATAGGGTAAATAAGTTTATAATGTAGGCCGAAAATGAGCTTCCCCTCTTTGAAAGACCAGCAGCTGCCACTGGATGGCAGGTGGATTCTGGGAAGTGTATGTAGGGTATGCAGATCAGGTTTGGGGAAATGTATAATTAATTTCAATGATCGTAATCAATGATTAATCATACAATTTGACCCGGATACCAATACATGTAAAAACGCCATTCAAGGGCTTATATAGTCCAGGAGTCTGCTTCAAATATATATAGATAATTAAACACAATGAATTATAATTAGTTAGGAATATACATTATATGCAGACAGGCTATATTAATTTAATTAAACCCTCAATGGAATTGACCCGTAGGCTACCGCAACCAGTCAGTTTGTCCAGCGAACAGCTTTGCTAAATATTTCTGATCAATTCTCTTGAAGGTTTATTCTTAGTTATAAGCTTACTCATCAAAGCACGTTAACTTACTTTGATAATATCAGCTCGTAGCTTAAAATCGCACATTAAAGAGGCTTTGTTTTATGATCAACAAACACAGACAATCAAGCATATAATTGGGTTTAATACAAGGAACTAGGGTATATCACTACACTTGACAAACAGACACTTAACATGTAACATAAAATAAACATAAAATAAACAGAGTAGAAGCAATAAGGAAAATAAAGAGATTATTAAGGATAGCAACTTATTACAACAGATAACCCTTAAGAGCCAGCAAATGGAATTACACACTTTAACGCTTTTGGATTTCAGATGAAATAATACTTGCAAAATGGACCTTAGTGTGGCTGAGCAAGACTGCGTGTATGTCGTGTCCTCGTGGCGTTCTTGAGACGGAGGATTTCGGTTCGGTGTTTCCAGAGCGTGGAGTTGAAACTCACTTGAAGAGAGAGAGTTGAAGGGTTGTTCCGAGAAGTTGCAATGTTCAGCAGAAGAGAAGAGAGAGATGTAAGATGGCTTGAAGAGGTCCGGGAGAAGACCAAGGGAGGTCCAGAAGTGAAGTGGGGAAGTTGGGAGCAGCCAAGAAGACGAGAAGAAGAGAGTTGAAGTGTTCAGCAGAAGAGGGTTGAAGTAAGAGAAGAGGAGTTGAAAAGGAAGATAAGAGAAGGTCCGTTGTTGGTGCAATTTATGCCCTTAGAAAACGTGTCCCACCTCTCATTGGCTCGACCAATAAGAAGAGTGGAAGTTTCAGGCGGGAATTTGGTTTATTGCCCTTTGTTCTGCGAGGGGTGGTAGCCGATGAAGAAACTAGAAAATATTCTTGTAATACTATGTTGTTGTTATCGACATATCATATACACAGTCATTTCAATCTTCAAAATACCAAGTTATAGAGACCAAATATGCCACACATATGATTTCGGGTAACCATGGTATGCAAAGTCTGAAACATTAACCCATGAGAGTTTGCAAGAAACATAGACCAAACAACATTTAGGAAAATTATGAGATGGAACATAAGATACATGTCAATATTTTTATCACATGGATTATATATATATATATATATATATATATATATATATATATATATATATATATATATGGATTAAAAGGGGTCATTTCTCCTTCTCAGTATGAATTTGGTGAGAATCAGCTCTGTCTGAGCATACCAAGAAAAGTATATTTGGTACACTTAGACGTGGATATACACTGTTAGGCTATTAAATATAAGGCCTCTTATTAACTATAACAGGTTTTACTACACAAATGAACTACTTTCAACTAGTTTTGATCTATCATCAGACAAATAAACACACAGGGATTAAAACATATTTCATTAGACATACATTTCTAAGTTTAAACTGAAAAACACACACACCCACATTTTTACGTTCAAGATCTCACATGGTAAAGCACGCGGTGTGAGGCGAGTCATATGGGAAAGGGGGGGTTTAGCAGTCACAAGGATTTCCTGTCAATAGCTCCTTGTCTCTTTGTCAATACATTTATTGTGCTCGTGGAGACTAGTCGGCGCTATTGCAGTAATTAGGAGAGTTGGAACAGTAAGTTCTTGTTTTCATGGACCTGCTGAGTTAATGATTATCCTTCATTGATTCCTCCAGACGCTACATGTAGTAGGGGTGTGCCGGTTTCAGAATTGGTGATGACGGTTATGACTTGAGTCAAATGTGACGGTTCATAACATAACCGTCGGGGGGGGGTCTTCTGCGAGGTAGTGAACGGTCAGGCTCATATATGGGGTCATATTCACGCTTGACCACATATCTGTTGTCAGTGCAAAATTACTGATTTCCTGGAGTTCTCTTTGCACCTCATCATTTACCTTACTATACAAGGCCGGAACAGCTGTTTGAGAGAAGTACTTTCTCCCAGGCAACTCGTACTGTTTGTCGAAAGTATGCAACATTTCTTTAAATGAACTTTTTTCCACTGTCCGGAAGGGTACCATTCCTAATACCAAATATCGAGTCACACTATCTGTTAGTACTCTCCATTTGTCGCAGTCTTTTTTATATTTCGTCGCCTTGGAAAATGCCTCGGCCATATTCAACTGCCTCTGACCAGATGTGGATGGTTGAGCGGCAGCAGAAGCAGTGGTTAATCCAAGGGCCGCGTAAGCCGCTGGGTGGTTAATCTTCAGATGGTTACGGAGATTGGTGGTGTTGGCATTTGTAACAAATACCGTCTTTCCGCATATTCTGCACACAGGCTCATCAAGATTTTCTGGTTTTCCGTTGCCATCTGGTTTAAACCCGAAATGTGCCCATATAGGCGATGTAACATTATTTTTCGCAACGAGATCCATCTGTTTTACCTTTCTTCACGAAGTTCTCACATGTAAAGTGACGGCTACTGCAGCAGGCAGCGCGTCCGCTCCCATACACCACGCGATCACGCTGCTATGCGTATGCGCACCAAAAATAGCCTAATGAAAAATCATTCATCATATCATAGTCATAATAATTATAATGCCGATATTATTTCAGAATAGAAATATTATAGGCACTTTATTAGGGATGTATATAACAAAACAGGCGGACAGTGTAGGCCTATTTAATTGCTCTAGAAAGTAATGTGCCGCGCCGCCTCAGTGGTCCGTTGGATTGCGCGTTTAAAAGTTAAAGTTAAACTGTTGTTTTTAATTAGTATTTAAACATTCTCTATGATTATTTTTTTTTTTGTAAAAAAATATTTTAATTAAACGGTTTTGGCGGTTATGGAGTTCTAATGACGGTTTTCAACTATAACCGTCGGTCTCACGGTTATATAATAACCGTCACACCCCTAACATGTAGTACATTTAACAATGACAAGTGAAACCCAGGGCAGACAACAAGGGAATCGTGACAAAAGGTCAAACCAGGCAGATTCAGCTAGACCTTAAACTTATTGCAGATCTTGGACTTGTAGGGCGAGAGAGACTAGATTTGCACTGATTCCATTCCTTGATCGGTTTTGGCACCAATACGGACCTTTTTAAATTGAATGGGTATCGATCAGATGTGACTGATCCAAAACTCGATAATATGTGTTAGTCATAATTGTTGCTTTCAAGTTTCAAAAAACGACAAACACCATAAAAGTAACCCATATGACTTGTGCACAATATTTTAAGTGATAGCTTGGTATAAGGAACTGACCAAAATATAAGTAATTGCTGCAGAAAATCTTCTTTTCCAGTGCAGCTTTCAAATGTTATTCTCCATTTGCTGTATTGTAAGCTTGAGCTGCACTTAAAGTTACTATTTTTATTTATTTTCTGCCTGTAGTTAAAACTTTAAGACCTGAGATTGGAAAGATCATGTATGATGATCACAAGCAGGATGACAGCCTCAGAATGTGTTTTCTGTGTGCGTAAAGAACTAGTAGCATGCGGTCAGCTCAGAAGAATGTCCTCACATCATGACAATGGCAGTGAGGTTTACTCATTTTTATCCCTGTTCAGAAGACAACATAGAGTACATTTTAGTCTTAATGTCTAATTTAATTGGATATATTGTCCTGGCCCCGCGACCCTGTACACAGGATAAGCGGTTGACGATGGATGGATGGATGGATGGATGTTGTCCTGGGTTGATGAAATTAGTTTTATACGGTGTCAAGTAAGTTATGTTAAAGGGATAGTTTGCCCAAAAATGAAAATTCTCTCATCATTTACTCAACTCGTGCCATCCCAGATGTGTATGACTTTCTTCTGCTGAAATCCATATGGCTCCAGTGTTTAAATGCATATCTTCTAAAGTTATTTGATATGTGAGAGTGAGACATTTTTTTTTTAACTGTAAATCTACACTTTCACTTCAACATTCTGGTGTAGAAGTGACTTTCGCATTCAGCAACCTACAGGTTGGGGCTGGTCAAAGGTGGGGATTGATACTAAAAAAGGACTTAAATATTTATCTGTTTCTCACCCACGGCTGTCATATCACAAATGGATTAGACCAGTGGAGTCTTATGGATTACATTTATGCCTCCTTTATGTAATATTTTGGAATTCTGGTCATCATTCACTTGCATTGTGAGGACTTATAGAGCTGAAATATTCTAATAAAAGTCTTTGTTTGTGTTCAGCTTAAGAATGAAATTCATACACATCTGGGATGGCATGAGGGTGAGTAAATTTACATTTATGCATTTGGCAGACGCTTTAATCCAAAGCGACTTACAGTGCAATTATTACAGGGACAATCCCCCCAGAACAACCTGGAGTTAAGTGCCTTGCTCAAGGACACAATGGTGGTGGCCGTGGGGTTAGAACCTGTGACCTTCTGATTAACAGCCCTGTGCTTTAGCCACTACACCACCACCAGACAGAAGTTTAATTTTTGGATGAACTATTAACTGAGACTATGTACCCCTCCCCATGGGGGCCCCATGGGACATGGACACAAGTTTCTCAAACATATGGAGAGAACCAAGCAGCTCTTGTTTGTGGTATGACTGTGTTCATTCTGTAATGTTGTTCCGAATGAGGCAGCGAGGAGAGAGGATCTAAATGCAAGTTTCTTTATTATTAACAAAATACAAAACAAACACAAAGAAAAAACCCTCGATGGGGAAACAAACATAAACTAAGAACTCAGGCTGGGAAACACAGATCAGGCTTGACAACATTCAACGAACGACAAAGAGTGAACAAAAAGCAGGGCTTAAATAACCAAGGAGTGATGACTGAATTAGACACAGGTGAGAACAATGAACAAAATGGCAGTGGTGATGGCAGGTGGATTCTGGGAAGTGTAGTACATTTAACAATGACAAGTGAAACCCAGGGCAGACAACAAGGGAATCGTGACAAATGTGAATCATTCTGAATATTAAGCAGTAGTGGTCCCATTGTATTACATTGGGGCTTATACTGTACATTCTTTGGTAAATTGTCACATTCAGTTCTAAGGGGCTGTATCCATCAGAACACTATTTACAACATGGTGGACTCTTTACAATAAAAACACTGCTGCACTTCTGAAAAAAATGCTCCTACATATTTGATTGTGCCGCATAAAGTGCTTTTGATTTTCTATATTAATCAGGAGCTGGAGTTGTATAAGGAGGACCTGTTAGCCAAGCCAGCCATCCTGGTCAAATATAAGATGGACCTCCCTGAGAATCAAGGCAAGCTCAGAGATCTAGAAACACAGCTGGAGAACAAAGGTATATATTATAGGACGTAGCCATTAAGACTACGATATGGGTTAAGTCAAGGGTATTAGTCATGCATTTCTTTGAGGTTTAGCCTTTGTTTAGTGATATTTTGGGTATAGCAGGTGCATTTGAGAAATGTATTGATGTAGCGGTTGCATTATTGTTTGATACAATTGTGTATGAAAAGCAGTCTAATTCTGATTACTATGGATCATGCAGTACACGAACAGTGATTTGTATATGCTGCAACTATTTTGGTGGTCTCATGTATTTGCCACAAGCAAATCTTGCTAAAATTTAATGTTTGTCGAATTACATTGACCTTTGAAGAGTTTTTGATGATTGTATGCATGCAGTTTTCCTTGATTTATAGACCATTTGAATCATCCTTCAATTTAAAAGAATCAAGCCACTGCCTTCCTGAAGACATGACTCCAAGCGACCAAATGCATTTCACGAACATCATCCCAGCCACTGCTGGCCTTGGACTGCCTGTGCTCAAAACCCTCATCCAGCAATCACTTGAGGAGTGACAGAAACTGAGAGACAGCGCTGCGAGAGGCTCCTTAAGTGGAAAAGGGTAAATCCCACTCCAGTGATACCAAGCTTGGGGCCTCCAGCCTGAGATCCATACAGGTTTCTGTATGGCAACCCATAAACTATCCTAAGGGATACTATTGAACATTTGCAGACACGTTAAATATGCAATGTGTGTGCATGAATCACACAGATAAAAAATGGCATCAGCTCAACAGAGAAGGAGAGTCCACAGCCAGCTTTCACTTAGCAATCAGCCCACATTGTTTAGACCTGTCATGTGTTTAAATTTTGTATTCTGGTACCAAATTGGGGATCCACTAGTCCTAGTCAGCAGAATTGTGTGTCACCAAATAAAGACCTCAGCAACCTAGTGCTTTTCAAATGTAAGAGCATGCTATTGAGGCTCCAAATGCTAAGCTTTGACTCTTTGAGGAAGTGTTTTTTTTTGTGTGCACATGTCTGAACAGTGATTTTTTTCTTAGATTTCACTTAATACTTGAAGTGTAAAGAGACAGGAAAATACTCATTTTTTGAGAGTCTTTATACATGAGTTGCAATCATCTAAATTATTTAATTGCATTATATTGAAAGTGCTTATCTGACCATCTGGTGTAATTGTAGGTTATACATATTTATTTTTTTATTTTTTACCCATTACAATTTTCAGAAAGCCATATAACGCAAGCAGGCTTTCAGATGTTGTGAATGTCAGCATATTCAGCTAAAGGCATCAGTTTTGCTTCAGCAAACAATTAAATATTGATGCTGAATAACTTAAAGCTAAGACAAAAACTGACCAGTTAGTTAATAGATTTCCTCCGCCAGCTTAAATAGTTCCAAAACAAGCCAAAGCATAGCACAACTCAGCTCTCTTCACTGCTCTCTTATACTCTGGGCTTAATCTAGTGGTGTTTCTTTAGTGAGTGGATTTGTGTTTTAAATGAATCCTTTAAATAAAATATCAGTTGAGTCAATGATTCAATGACTCACTCATAACATAAACGGCAGTCATTTGTTGCCACCGACTGGCGCATGCAGTGAGAAGATTACTTCAGAATTGCAGTAATGATCCTGGTACTGATTAAGTCTCTTGATTTTTATTTTTAGGTTGTCTAATCTGATTATTTCTGGATTAGTTTAGGATTACCTTTGAACTAATTTATTTGCATTTGAGTAGGATTATCTATACTATTTTGACAATTATATTAATATATATATATATATATATATATATATATATATATATATATATATATATATATATATATATATATATATTGTGTATTTTACTTATTATTTTGGCAAAATTTGGTCTTCCATGTTTTTTTGTTTTTTTTTTCTCCAGACTTCCAGAATCAATAATAAGTGAAGGTCATTGGAAATTATGTATTTACAGTATTTTACAGCTATGCATGCTTAATAACTTGCATAATTATTCATAATGAGAAGGCATGATCTAATGTAAAATTATGCAATAGATAAAAAAAAATCAATTACAAACAATTTACTGCTGTTGACTGATTAATAAGTAATAATGTAGTCCATAAAGTAAGTGTAATCTGATTCCATTTATTTTAAACTGTTATTTAATCTAAATACAAGTACTTAATTTTTGTAATCTGATCATGCAAACCTAATTACATGTAATCCATTACTACCCAGCACTGTAAATATGCAATCTGCTTATAAAATTGGTAAAAGGAAAAAAAATACAAATAAATAACAACAATGAAACAAAAAAATTCCCGCCACTCTTTGAGAAGACACGAAATCAGATAGTGATACAAACAACAAAGAATCTCTAAACTTTCTGCACTGTTTGAACGCAACTTGGCCAATCAAATTCGAGGATTGGGACTATCTGTTGTGTGTATTAGCAACCCTCCCTGTCTTTGGACCTCTTTATGCATGTTTTTGGATACATTTGTGAGACACACCAAGTTACAGGTGTTGAAACCAAATGTTACAACACTACCCAGTCTACAACTTAAAAAAAATAATTAAAAATATTGTTACAATATCTCTTGAGATGTGCAATCACTAAGAGTTTGTATTCAACGCAACACCTACGAGGCAATTATTAATAATAATTGTCACATTTCCAGTTACACTGACTGATGTAGTCCTAAATTTCTTTCGTCATCATCACATTCTTTCGTAGTACTAATGACATGCATGTTTTGACACTGTGTATGGTGAAGCTTGTGGATCGGGATACTCAGGGTTAATCATCATTCTGCTCCACCCCTCTCTGACTCAAACTCTCAGTTGGACACGGAAATGTGATTGCATATTTGTATTTTATATTTTACAGAAGCGTTATTAATACATTTTTAGACAATAAGTGATGGGAATTCTGCATTTTTAAAGTGAAGACATATGGACCCAGCTAACACACGTAATTTGTCCGTACTTTTTGGTAATTTCATGATTTACTAACTGGTAACGTAACTACAACGTCGCAGGCCCTTAATTTCATGACCATTAAATGACCAATTCACAACGTTGCAATTACGTGCTCTTAATGTTGCAAGATAATCAAGAACGTTCCAGTTACGTAATATATTCATAATTTTGTGTGCAATTGTATGACTTACTGGCAATGAGACCGCAATGTCCCAGGCCCGTAATTTTACCACCTTTCAAGTAATAACTCAAGACAAACTGCATTTGTTTGTTTTTGTAGCTGTAGCAGTTGCATAACACCAAGTGTTGTACATCTAGAAGACAGTTACATTTTACAAAAAGGGGTCATATGAAATAATACACTCACCTAAAGGATTATTAGGAACACCTGTTCAATTTCTCATTAATTAAATTATCTAATCAACAAAACACATGGCAGTTGCTTCAATGCATTTAGGGGTGTGGTCCTGGTCAAGACAATCTCTTGAACTCCAAACTGAATGTCAGAATGGGAAAGAAAGGTGATTTAAGCAATTTTGAGCGTGGCATGGTTGTTGGTGCCAGACGGGCCGGTCTGAGTATTTCACAATCTGCTCAGTTACTAGGATTTTCATGCACAACCATTTCTAGGGTTTACAAAGAATGGTGTGAAAAGGGAAAAACATCCAGTATGCGGCAGTCCTGTGGGAGAAAATGCCTTGTTGATGCTAGAGGTCAGAGGAGAATGGGCCGACTGATTCAAGCTGATAGAAGAGCAACTTTGCCTGAAATAACCACTTGTTACAACCGAGGTATGCAGCAAAGCATTTGTGAAGCCACAACATGCACAAACTTGAGGCGGATGGGCTACAACAGCAGAAGACCCCACCGGGTACCACTCATCTCCACTACAAATAGGAAAAAGAGGCTACAATTTGCAAGAGCTCACCAAAATTGGACAGTTGAAGACTGGAAAAATGTTGCCTGGTCTGATGAGTCTCGATTTCTGTTGAGACATTCAGATGGTAGAGTCAGAATTTGGCGTAAACAGAATGAGAACATGGATCCATCATGCCTTGTTACCACTGTGCAGGCTGGTGGTGGTGGTGTAATGGTGTGGGGGATGTTTTCTTGGCACACTTTAGGCCCCTTAGTGCCAATTGGGCATCGTTTAAATGCCACGGCCTACCTGAGCATTGTTTCTGACCATGTCCATCCCTTTATGGCCACCATGTACCCATCCTCTGATGGCTACTTCCAGCAGGATAATGCACCATGTCACAAAGCTCGAATCATTTCAAATTGGTTTCTTGAACATGACAATGAGTTCACTGTACTAAAATGGCCCCCACAGTCACCAGATCTCAACCCAATAGAGCATCTTTGGGATGTGGTGGAACGGGAGCTTCGTGCCCTGGATGTGCATCCAACAAATCTCCATCAACTGCAAGATGCTATCCTATCAATATGGGCCAACATTTCTAAAGAATGCTTTCAGCACCTTGTTGAATCAATGCCACGTAGAATTAAGGCAGTTCTGAAGGCGAAAGGGGGTCAAACACAGTATTAGTATGGTGTTCAACTGAATTTACCACAGGTGGACACCAGTCAAGTTGTAGAAACACCTCAAGGATGATCAGTGGAAACAGGATGCACCTGAGTTCAATTTTGAGTATCATGGCAAAGGCTGTGAATACTTATGTACATGTGATTTGTTCGTATTTTATTTTTAGTAAATTTGCAAATATTTCAAACAACCTTCTTTCATGTTGTTATTATGGGGTATTGTTTATAGAATTTTGAGGAAAATAATGAATTTAATCCATTTTGTAATAAGGCTGTAACATAACAAAATGTGGAAAAGTGAAGCGCTGTGAATACTTTCCGGATGCACTGTAGACATACAGTCCTAGTGCTTAACACACGCACAGAGCACTAGGTAGAACCAGGAAGTTATTTAATTAATCATGATCATGAAGTTGATTGCTGATGTCAAGATTTATAGTAGAGGTATATTTTGGAGGAATGTTTTGGTCTGTTCTCACCCAAAATCAAGAAGACATTTACTTCAGAACACATTTATTAAAATACTGGAGTCGTTATGGCTTACAATTAAGCTTTTTCTGTCTTTTTCAGAACACGAAACTCCTATTTAATTGCATTTTATGGGTGTATTCACGTCATACCTCCATCAAAATATAAGTCACATGATTTACAAGCAGTAATGTTTAGATAGTTGTTCAAAGTTGTAATATTCTGATACTTCTACAAAGATTTTATGATGCTCAGTGTTATGTGTATTGTTTTTAATCTATCAATATTCTGCTTCACATGTGCCAAAGGCTCCATCAAAGGGTTCTCTATCTGGTTCTGCCAAAGTATTTTGTTTTCACCTTGCAAAAATACATGGTGCAGTTACATTAGTGTCATTGCTTTGTTAATTCTTAATAAAGTGTGAAATGTTTGTAGGTAAGCTCTTCCTTTCCATTATAATTTACCAGCAACTGTCTGTCTGTAATAACATTGTTGATTTTTTATTTATTTGTTTTACTTTTATTAGTGTTCCAGTGATGCTAATTATGTAAGTACTTTTTGCTGAGGATTTAGGTCTGTACATACAGATTTGTTATGCATTTCTGTGATGGGTGAAATGCCTGAATAAAAATTAAATGAGTTTTAAATAATGTATTTGAAAATAATGTATATTGTAAATCTCTTTTTATGTGATCACAACCACAGGTTGAGTTAGCACATGGCACAGTATAACAATTCTAAAGCATCAATGGACTTCTGCCCTGCAGACCCAAACAGCCACTTCAATGGTACATGTTCTTTTAATGGCCTCCTTCCCACTGGTGATTCTGATTCTGAGTACTTTAAAAATGGCTAATTCTACCTCTCCTTCATTATTTTCTTTACTGTCCAAAACATACCCAGAAAAATATCTTTCAAACCCAGCATACCTATAGTTATTTTTCTTCAGTTCCACTGTCAAGGTGAACAAAAATATTTGGAAATTTAAAACTAGTTTGAAGACAATGGCGCATGCCCTCTGTACCCTAGTCAAATGTTCATGTATCGTGTATTGTCTTTTGTAGGAGGAATGAGTAAAACTGACTGTGGTGCAGAGAGAAGGAATGCCCTTGACAAGGACACCATGGCAGCAATATATGGTAAGTCAAGAGTTGCTGTGCGACCGAAATCACATACTGTTTGGGTAGGTACTACATTTGTATTTTAATTTACTTCACAACCATTAAAAAAGTATGTTCTATATGAATTAAATTCATACATCAATTCAGACTTTCTTTTCCTCAAATACTATGAATTCGGACATACTACCATGTTGGCTTGCTGTTTTTCGAATACTGTATAGTAGAGAAGTATTTGATTTTGGATACAGAGTTGGGGAAAGGAAAATTTACTAGAAAAATTCAGTTAAAGGGTTAGTTCAACCAAAAATGAAAACAATTTCATAATTTACTCACCCTCAAGTTTTTTTATGAATTAACCTTTTGAAGCGTTACATTGGTAGTTAAATTGGAGTGGACTGTCAATGGAGGGACAGAAATCTCTCAAATTTCATTAAAAAATCTTAATTTGTGTTTCGAAGATGAACGAAAGGTTTATGGGTTTGGAACAACATGAGGATGAGTAATTAATGACAGAATTTTCATTTTTGGGTGAACCATCCCTTTAAAATATAGCTGAGATTTTTGTCTCTCACAGTGGCAGTGAAGAAGTTGTTTACCAATGTGTCCAGAGGAGCTTTGGGGTTTGCAGTGAATTCTAAGATGGGGGAACTGAGATGGCTTTAAAAAAAAAAAAAGATTTTTAGAAATTTTAAGTATATTCCTTGCTAGATTTTTATTCAAATGTGTTACATACATGTTCACGTTTTAGACATTATATAAAGATTTTCTTCAAATGTTTTCTTGTATTGAAATATATGGAGGGCAAAATATATTTTTAAATGCTTTTAAAATATATTTCCAAAAATGCCCAAAAAATGTATTTGTAGAAAATGTATTTATGTAAATGTATTTTGACAAATATTTTAGCAAATATATTTTTGGGCCATTTTTTTGTATATTTTGAAAAAGCCTCTACAATAGTTTTGGGCAAATGAGGACAGAAATTAAAAATAACCAACTGGTTACCAACACACAACTATTGATTCACGACGTTGCGACGACAAACAGGCATCGTTACAAAGTTACGTTGTGGCGACGAATCCAGGAATTTCACTTTTCCGGTTGTCATGACGAAAGATTCGTAATGTGATTACGTTGCCGTTATGTAATGGTCATATGACAACTGATGTATCAGGAAGCAGTCGATAAAAGGAGTGTCTCTTTATAAAATAAAATGGCTTCTAAAAATTCCTTCTGCACAGACGAGCTCTCCTGTCCTGTATGTCTCCACATTTTCCAGGATCCTGTCGTCTTACCGTGCAGTCACAGTGTTTGTAGAGGTTGTCTGCAGCGCTTCTGGAGCAGTAATAGACAGCAATGTCCGATTTGTCGCAAACGATCGAAATCGAGCAGTCCTCCATCTAACTTGGTGTTAAAGAACGTTTGTGAGTCTTTCCTGCAGGAACGCAGTCAGGGGGCTTCAGCAGAACTGTTCTGCAATCTGCACAATGAGAAACTCAAACTCTACTGCCTTGTGGATAAAAAGGCTATTTGTGTAGTATGCCAATCTTCAAAGATTCATAAAAATCACGACTGCTGTCCTGTAGATGAAGCTGCACATGACCAGAAGGTATGTTTAGAAATAGTGTTCTTTGAGAGTAGCCAACACTTTGGAATCACATGCGCACTTGATGATTTGACCAATTGTTAAATCTAGGAGGAACTCAAGAGTGCATTGAGGTCATTACAAGGGAGGCTTGATAAAATGCAAGAAATCAAAGTGACCTGTAATCAATCAGCAAATCACGTTAAGGTAAGTACAAATCTAACAATAGTTTGACAAACTGTATAGATAAAAGTGTGTGACTAGTTCCATTATCAACAACATATTGTCCAAAAGATCCAATAGACCTGCTATAAATACAGTATTGCAATAAAATTTCAAGACACAGGCCAATCAAACAGAGAGGCAGATTAAAGAGGGTTTTAAGCTGCTTCATCAGTTTCTCCATGATGAAGAGACAACTAAGGATGGCTGGCGCGAAACAGACGTTCCGAAGCTTTGCGAGATCCCGAAGCAAAGATGATTCGAAACACTGATCCGAAGCGTGATTCAAAACACCCACGTCACGTGACAACGGCTAAATGAAGCGTCTAAGTGTTTCATCAGGTGGAGTGCTCCGCCGAATCAGGGTTTCATTGATTGGTCGGTTCGGGAACAAATCACACAATCACACAGTATAAAAGTTTTGTCAACGCATTTTCATATCGTGGGTTTTTGTGAGAGGAGTTTGGTTTTGAGATAGTGGATTTTTGGTGATATAGTGACATTTATAGTGCGATTTGTTTAGTTATATTTAGGATTTAATTTACATTTACACATTGACTTAGAGACACACAGAGTACATATAGTGACACATGAATAGATGCATTGATATATATATATATATATAGATAGATACATATAGATTATTAGATAGATAGGCTACATATAAGATAGATAGATAGATAGATAGAAATGGAGGCTCCACAGAAGAGATGCCGTACATCTGTGGTGTGGGAGCATTTCCATTTGGAAACCCCAAATAAAGTGAGATGTGTGTATTGTGATCGGCAGCTCAGCCTACTGCAACAATACATCATCCATGATCGCCATTTGAGGAGCATTCATCCTGCCATTCTGCAGGGTGCAGAGGATGGTAGTGTTCCCCTGTACCAAGGCCTGCTACTGACACTGCTGGGCCATCTAAGCAAGGTATGCATTGTTTGAAATATAGGCTAATTATAAGTGAAATATAATTATAAGTGAAAAAAAGTGTTGGGCCATTGTTTAGAAAGGCCATGGACTAAGACATGCCTAACATCCCAATCACAACTGCCAATCACTTTAAAAACAAATGTTGTCAATATAATATTATACTTTGTGAATATACATTTTATATGTCTACATATGAGTACCCAATCTACAGCCAAGACATCATTTTGTTTTTTTGTAATTGTTGTATTTCTATAATGCACTTTATCTTTCTCTGCACACTGAGCATAAATATTCATAACATAACTTTGTTTAGGAAGGTTTCCAAATGAACCAGTAGACTACTTTCACGGTAGGCTACTATTTTTCCAATATATTTGTCTGAAAGTATGTTTTATCTTCTCTTTTAAAAGGCAGACAGAGGGAATTGGATGAGGCTCTTCTGAACATGGTGGTGAAGGATCTGCAGCCCTTCACCATCGTGGAGGATGAGGGTTTCAGGGCCTTTGTGAACAAGCTTGATCCAAGCTATGTCCTCCCATCTCGGAAGGTGCTTAAAACAATGGTCAGCTGAAAGGTACAACACAACCAAGGAGAAGACAATGGAGGACCTACAAAGGCGGAATTTGTTAGCCTTACGGCTGACATGTGGTCTTCCATTAATATGGATGGATATCTTGGTGTAACATGCCATTACATAACACCAGAGGCAACAATGGCAACTGTTTTACTGGGTGTAAGGAGGTTTTACCAAACCCACACAGCCCAGCATCTCATGGAGGCTAAAGCCTTGCTAATGGCTGAGTGGGGAATAACCTCCAAAGTTCACTGCATGGTGACTGACAATGCATCCAACATGATCCTAAGTGCCCAGCTACTCAACCTTCAGCCATGTCCCATGTTTTGCTCATAATTTGAATTTGATAGTGAAAAAGGCCCTGGATCAAACCCCAGTCATCAATGAAATTCGCCAGAAAGCCAGAAAGATAGTGGGGTTGTTCAGATCCAGCTGCAAAGCAAAGGACAAGCTTGTGGAGATGCAGAGCTTGATGGGCAGACCAAGTCTGAAAATGATACAGGAGGTTGAAACGAGATGGAACAGCACATTCGACATGCTACAACGCTTGTATGAGCAACGTGAGCCAGTGGCTGCTGCACTTGCCAATTTAAACAGTGATACTGCTCCCCTGACAAGTCTTGAGTATGACATTATTCAACAGTCATTGACACTTCTTCAACCATTCAAACTAGCAACAACAGAGATGTCAGAGGAACAGAGAGTGTCTGCTTCAAAGCTCATACCATTGTACAGGATGTTGCAGCACAAGCTTGCACAGAAAAAAGGAAATGCAACGCAGGAATCAACTGTACAATTAGGTAGGACACTATGACCATACGTGTAATTGGCCATAACTCTCATATTGTTGTCATTATTTTAATTAATATGGTTTTCTCTTGTGTTGGCTCATAGGCTCACATCTACAAGAAGGTCTGCACTCCAGATGTGGAGGGTACGAGACTTTTAGAGCCTTGGCACTGGCTACACTGCTGGACCCAAGGTTTAAAAATGTGGCTTTTGGAAATCCTGCCAAAGCCCTGGATGCTGAAAAGCACATCACACTGGAGTGTGCTTCACTGATGCGTTCAAACACAACTCCTGGTGAGTTTCAGTCTATGTTATCTTATGTAATGTGATTCATGAAATTTATACTTCATATGTGTTGTCAGTTTATGATTTGTTACTAATTGCCGTTTTCTTTTAATTCAGAACCACAAATGTCAACATCAGGCCTATCATCAACACCAGTTGAAACACAAGACAGTTTATGGGAACATTTTGACAATCGTATCCGTGAGACCCAGATGATACACAATCCTACAGCTGATGCCACAGTGGAAGTGAAAAAATACCTCAGCGATGCGTTTTTGCCCAGAACTCATGATCCTCTAACTTACTGGAAAGAGAGAGCAGTAATCTTTCCTCATTTGTATGTCCTAGCTAAAAAATATCTTTGTATGCCAGCAACAAGTGTCCCTTGTGAGAGAATTTTTCAAAGGCTGGAGAAATTATCTGTAAAAAGAAGTAGGCTGAGTCCTTCAACAGCAGAGAAATTAATATTTTTGAATAAAAATCTATAAGAAAGGGAGACATTGTGGCTTGATTTATTTTTATTAATATTCATTTTTCATGACCAAAATCACATTATGCAATGTGAAGAGACTACAGGTTACAAGCTTCATATATTACAAAAATACAATAAAAAAAAAAAAAAACCAACACATTTTTTTTATTAGCTCTTTGTAAAGGTTGTTTCAGATCAACACCTGCAAGTGACCACTAGGTGTCACCGTGGAGACGGGTTTCGGATTGATTCGAAGCCTCGAAACAAAATGGCACATTTGCTTCGACTGTTTCATTGCTTCACGAAGCCTCGATCTGCCCATCTCTAGAGACAACCAGGATAGCTGTTCTGAGGGATGAAGAGAAGCAGAAGAGTCAGATGATAAAGCAGAAGATCGGGGAGATGAGCAGAGAGATAACATGTCTTTCTGACACCATCACAGCTGTGGAAAATGAGCTGAGTGCTCCGGATGTCCTCTTCCTACAGGTTCCTTTTATAATCTTTTTCTGTCTAATAAACTCATTTTCAGCATGAAATGGATCATGCTGATGGACAACCTCTGATTCAATTTCAAGTTTAAAAAAAATGTGAGATGCTTAAATGTCTTTCAACTTGTTTTCCATGTCTGTTTGTTGATCCGAGAACTTCACAAACACAATGAAAAGGTAAGTACGCTGCCATTTATCCCTCTACACTCTGTTGTTCTGAATGGAAATTCTTAACTCCACTGACTTCTGGATGTTAACTCAGAGCCAAGTGCACACTGCCTGACCCAGAGATGGTTTCTGGAGCACTTCTCCATGAGGCAAAACACCTGAGCAACCTTCAGTTCAGCATCTGGAGCAAAATGCAAGGGATTGTTCAATATGGTAAAAACATTTTTTAATACTGCTTCTGTACAGTATATTATTCTCTCTTTTACTTATGTTACAACTGTATTCCACTACAGTTACAATTGAAATCATTGTTAATTAGAATACAGTTACATTCAAAATGTATTTTGATTACTGAAGAGATTACTTTGCATTTGATTGTCATTTGTTTCATTTAAAATTGAGTCCTTTCAGATGGAAAACATTTATACACATAAATAATGCGATCTAAAGTGCACTTGGAACAGCAGAGAAACACTTTCTTATGATGTGTTACATTCATACGAGCAGACAGAGAAGTTTGGAGCAGAAGAAATAGAAATAAACTTTGTGTAAATTGTCAGCTTTACGCTAAGCTAAAATGCTATTTCTAGCCATTTTACTTTCACGTTACCAGACATGATCATATTTTTATATCAAGAAAATTCACTTTGGATCACAATTAATTTTGTTCTAGTAAGACCTTTGATATTAGGGCAAAAATCTTATTCTTGATAATAATGTTTGTATTGTTTTCCTGTAAAAATATAAAAAAAAATCCATAAAACAAGATAAATTAGATTTATCTTGTTTTAAAAACAACACCGCATAAGATATTTATGTTTCCCCTTCTGTCACTGACCTGACATTGTGTTGATATAGTGACACTAGGGGTCGCTCTTGAGAACCGCGAAGCACCTCAGTCTTTGAGAAAAGGCCCATGGGAATTGGCAAGTGAAATTTGCATGCCAATCCCCCAGACATAGGGGTATAAAAGGAGAAGGAATGCCCTCTCTCAGTCAGAATTGAACATTGTCAGACGCCGAGGACTCAACTGTGCTGCCACCTTCGGGTCCTCCCACTGCCCGCTCTGGTATGCAATGACAGGAGCCCCCCTCGGCACTGACGCACTGGCACACAGCTGTCCCTGGGGCTGCGCAAATACATGTTTCCTCCAGTGAGCCTACTTGCCAGACCCTGTGCAAGGTCAGGGAGGATGAGGAACAAGTCACCCTTGTGGTGCCATATTGGTCCACCCAGACTTGGTTCTCGGACCTCACGCTCCTCACGACCGCATCTCCCTGCAACTTCCCCTGAGGTAGGACAAGCATTCTCTGTCAGCGAAACGTGCCTGGAGTTCGGTCCGGAAGTCTCACGTGATCCTGTGACCCCGACTGGGCTATTTATTATAGTTGTGGACCTTGGAATTCCTTCCTCCCTAGCCCTGTGGCTCATGAATTTGGTGGAAGAGTTTGCAGCCAGTCCCAGTATGGGTACTAATATGCCCTTTACTGGGATATGTGCCCCATAGGTACCGATTACTCTGGTAACCCCCTGTGATTTATATTTTCCGCTGTACGGTCTTCCTGTCGGCAGACCCACGTCTCTCTTGGGCAGAGCTCTCTCTACCCCTGGTCGCTGTGTTTGTTTGAGCTCCTCCCCTTCGAGGCAGGATCTACCTCCACGCCTCTTCCATGTGAGTCTGGTGAGCCCATGTGTCGTATTGCTACATGTTGACCTCCCCTTTTGGGCAGGATGTGGTCTCTGTGGGGTCATTTCCCCCTGAAAGAATAGGAAAGGAAAAGAACACCAATGCATATAATAGTGTTAGATGGCCCCAGCCAAATCTAATACTCTGTGGAGAGAAAACATGGAGAGAAAAGTCTGTCAACTATCTCTCTCTCCCGCACAATCCTCCGCAGTCGACCTTTATCCCTCTCAGAGGCTTGATTAGCCTGATAAGGGACTAGGTGTGTATGATCACGACCCTGCCCCGCCCTCCGCCCTGCCACAGTCACTTCCCCCCTTCAGGGATGTGGGGAACTACATAACAACTTTTGGGGCATTGAGGGAGGTAAAGTGCAGTCTGATGCACCTGCTATTAGGACGCAGCAGCAGCTTGCTTGCACCTGCATCGGCAGTTCACGTAACACGGTTCAGCTGTTGTGCCATTTTTCTATAGGGACCCCTAGTGTCACTACATCGACACAACGTTGAGTGAGTGACAGAAGGGGGATGTCTCGGTTACTGTCGTAACCTCCGTTCCCTGATGGAGGGAACGAGACATTGTGTCCCTCTTGCCACAATGCTGTACTAGCTGCTGAAATGGCCCGGACCTTGTCTCGGCTCCTCGGCACAAAACCTGAATGAGAGCGGGCATTCCTTCTCCTTTATACCTGTATGTCTGGGGGAGTGACATGCAAATTCCACTCACCAATTCCCATTGGCCTTTTCTTAAAGATTGAGGTGTTTCGGGGCTCTCAAGGGCGACGCCTAGTGCCACTACATCGACACAACGTCTCGTTCCCTCGATTAGGGAACGGAGGTTATGATAGTAATCGAGACGTTTTCAGAGAATGTATTTTAAACGTGTAATTTATCCCATTCATTTTAATCGAAGTGACTCGTCTCTGCTAAATAGTCTCTGGTTCTAATCAATGAAGCCGTTCAATGGGGTCAAACATTTAGTTGTGTGTGTGTGTGTGTGTGTGCATTTAGATGGTAAAATAAGACCCAAACAGAACATAAAAATGAACAATCTGGCTTACATTGAGGCACTTGCAATGAAAGTGAATGTGGCTAATCTGAAACATTAAAATACTGTTTCAGAGGTATTAGCCACATCTTTGCCATTATGGAGGACAAAACTAATAAATAAATAAATGTAATGATAAGAAAATAAAGGAATAAATGTCTTGATAAAACAAATATAATTAGTTTTTAATGAAAGTTATTCCTGAATTTATTTTTTGTAGACTTTTTTTTTATTATTTAAACTTTTTATTTTTATTCTTTAAAACTTTTTTTATTCTTTCATTTGTTTTTTATTATTATTTATGCATTCATTTATTTTTACATGTATTTATTCCCACATGTATTTATTTCCATATTTAAATATTCCCACATGTATTTATATTTATTCTTACATTTCTGTCTCTTGTATGATAATTATGTGGGCTGGTCCTGCTTAAAATTGGTTTATCGTAGATTGAAGCGTGTGCTCGATTACTCTTGACTTGTTTTGGTGTGACGTTAGGTCATAGCCATATCGCGTGTAAACTACAGCTATTTGTGGGGCTAAAAACATAAGAGCGTAAATCAATCCAAGATTCATTGGTTATACTACAATCACAAAATAAATGGTTAGCGGTTTCTTCAACAAAACCACAAAATGACCAAGTTTCATAAATTATATGATTTAACCTTATGCTTTTCTTTTTTTTTCTGTGTATATAACTAATGTTGTTATGATTGTTCATTGTAAAAGATACAACCATGCTTAATTTCCCTGTGTGTGTGTGTGCGCGTGTGTGTGTGTGTGTGTGTGTGCGTGCGTGTGTGTGTATATAATGTTCTGCAATAAAAATAAAAAAAATCTATAGCTGACGCTTCACATATATCTAGAGAGTTGCGCAACTTGGCGAGTGAAGTCGATAACCACGCATCAAATGACGGTTTCATTTAGAGTAGAGGTGCTTATTGATGGTTTAGGAGAACTGTAGGCTGGTATGAATGTCAAAGCACATCCTGGATTGTTAGACTCTCTGCAAAACGTTTCCCTGCATATTCTAAATCTGTGCGAGTCAGAGGATGCTAAGGTGAGACGTCCATCTTATTTGCTTCCGATAAGTACTATTGAGCTCTCAACCAATGATGCACTGGAGCTACGCAAGGACCGCCTCCCTCATTTCCATGTTGCATAAAGAAAATTAAAAATAAATGCATGTATAAATAAATATATATGGAAATAAATATAAAAAATAAATGAACACGTAAAAAAATATGCAAAATAAAGTTAAAAATAAATTGGTGTGTGAAGTCATACAATAATAAATTCAGGAATAAATTTAATTAAAAACTGATCGTAATTGTTTTATCAAGACATTTATTCCTTTTTATTTATTATTTGATTTATTATTTTTGCAGGTTTTGGCCACCATATGCCATGATGACCCTAATGGAAACCCTAAAACTGTTAAACAACCACACATATTATGATTTCATCAGCTTTACAGATCAAATGCACACAATTTTACAGATTAGTGCTTCACTGTCACTTGCTTTTTGTAAAGAAAAGTAGGGATGACACAAAATATTTTTTGTGGTAATCAACATTATGCATAATGATAATATATTATATATATTATTTGTTCAATGGAGAAGTGCACAGTTTTTGTGCCACTAGTAGCATGATTGTTTCAAATAGGTTTCCCAAACTCTAGGATCCTTCTGCCATTGCTCTGCCAAAAAGTTAGCTCAACCACAACAAACCCACGCAACTGGTTAATGTTGCTATGTATGTACTCTGCTCTTAGCTCCTGTTACTCTGGACCCAAATACTGCAAATTCAAAACTAATACTGTCTGAGGATTTGACCTGCCTGAAAACCTCTCCCGAGAGGCAGCAGTTTCCTGACAATCCAGAGAGGTTCAACAGATTTGCATGTGCCCTGGGCTCTGAGGTCATTAATTCGAATGTGCACAGCTGGGATGTTGAAGTTGGAGAGTGTACATACTGGATCCTGGGGGTGATTACAAAGTCAGTGCAGAGGAAGGAGGTGGATTTCTGGAATGGAGTTTGGTGTTTGCAGTTCCATAATGGTGATTATGAGGGCTACTCTCCAGGGAAGTTGTGGTCTCTCCTTGATGTAAAGAAAAGGCCACAGAGGGTCAGAGTGCAGCTGGACTGGGACAGAGGAAAAGTGTCTTTCTCTGACCCAATCACTGACACACATCTACATACTTTAATGAACACTTTCACTGAAGGGGTCTTGCCACTCTTTCACAATGGTTGTAAACACTCTACTCTGAAGATTTTACCTTCAAAATATCATCTGTTGGTGTAATAGTACAGGCAGACATACTATGGCCTGAACTTATTTGACATCAGTTTGATACAGACATGAAGGCATAATCTTACATTTTATACAATGTAATCCTTTTCGCAGAAGTATTGTGAATCTGCCCAAAATGATTTTGACATAAGTGATGCTTGCTGTATGCTTAGTCCTAAATTGTATCATGCTAGGGACAAAAGAAAACAGATGTAATCAAAATTATTTTTATCAATATTACTCGAGGTATAGAATAAAACGCATAAAACATACAAAAAAGCATTAACATCACTTGTTGCATTGATTATGGTTGTAGGAATACAGCTGCACACTTGGAACTTGTTACACTTACTACTGTGCAATACAGTGTTTAGCATGAATGTTTTTGATTATTCCTTAAAATTACTTCCTCACAGTTAACCATCAATCTATAAAATGTATTTATAGCATTTATTAGGAGGATAAAGAACTTATCAGGCAAGCATACATGCATTCAAATGCATCATGCTTGTTTGTACTGTGTCTGTTTGAACACTGACTGTTTACAATGTTAGTGAAAACTGAAAAATACTGTCTTTACAGTTTACTGTAAATGTAGTTTTTCAACGAATAGTTGTTGTGTTGGGTCTTAATCAGTGTTGCTAATCTGTTACATTCATATGGAAACTACATAAAAAAACAATTTAATAAAAATATTACACATCATGGTGAATCGGAAATAAACAGTATGTTCCAGAGGAGTGAGGTGGGACTGTTTAAGGAGGGAGTGAAGGGCTTTTTATATTCGTAAGTGCGAGTTGTTTGATTAAATTGTCCACAAAGCTGGATAGGTTTTTTTTTCTCCAAGTAAATGTTATCATAAGAATTGCTTGTCTGTTGTTTATACGGTGGTATAAACACCGTTACACCGTTGTTAGCTGTGGTTTAACCCTGACAAAACGCTTGAGCCTCAGTTATTGTAACAAAGGTTTTCAGCTACACTTTTATTGTCACTGCGCAATTACACATGTGAAATGATGTGTGAAAAGCTTGTGCATGGTCCAGACTATGCAGCCATACATGTAAATAAAATAAGTAGACTATAAGCACACTGAACAGAATAACACCGAAAACAATATAATAATACACAGAATAGACCGAAGAATTTTATTTATTTTTTAGAGTTTGTCTTTGTGGTCTGCACTTATATAGCGCCTTTTTAACCTTAGCGGTATTTACACTGCGTCTCATTCACCCATTTACACACAAATTCACACACCAATGACCGCAAGGCGCTAGCATGCCACTGGGAGCAACTTGGGGTTCAGTGTCTTGCCCAAGGATACTTCGGCATGTGATACCCATAGTCTCAAACACCTGAGCCACAGCCGCCCATATTTATGGTGTACCAGAAAATATTTTCTCATGTTTTAGCCCTTTTGTGCTTAAATTAAAAATATGCAGGCACACATCTAAAGTAAAGCTTTTCTTCATGTCCACCTGAAGTCAAGTGGAATGCCCACTAGATGGCACCAAAATCTCGTAGGTGGTTTGCAGGCCACACCTCTTTACCTTCTAAAGAGCAACTAATTAAGTCTTAAGTTTAAAATGTTGTGTGGCTGATTAGCTTTCATTTTCAGTCCAACAATACAATTCTATTCTTAAAGTGTATTTATTTCTTAGTAAGGAAAACAAAAACTTTATGTAGATAATGACACAATTATCCGAATGATGTGGTCAAAAACAGTATAGTTGCACATGTAGGCTACTCTGACTACAATGTCATGCCCAAATAAAGGCAAATGTAGATGACAACAAAAGGGGGCGTGTCCAAAACCACCTAGACATTGTTTATCTTAAACATTAGCATTAGAAGTAACTTAAAGCTTTAAATTAGCATTAATCCATATTTCCTATTAAATATGTAATAATTGCTTATTTATTAAACTATAATTACAATCATAATTAGAGAAAAATAAATTCAAACAGCACAAAACATGAATGTGGGTAAAATGCATTACTTTACTGATAAACTATGACATTGGCCTGTTTGGAGCTGACAGATGCTTTCATGTAATCATAAAATGGGTATGTATTCTGCCATATTTATCAAATGGATAATTTGCATTTTTTTTCCCTGATTCATTCAAGTCAAGTCATTTTTATTTGTATAGTGCCTTTTACAACATTTTAATCATTATATTAAGCATATAACGCAGATTTACAGAAGATCATGCATTAACAGAAAATGTAACTTTAATATCTAGAGTTATCATTGTGTAGTTTGATTAAATATGATTGTTAACTGTGCATAAAAATAAGTAATTAAATAATAATTGTATTTATAACCAAAGTAAGCAAGCCAAAGGCGACTGTGGCAAGGAACACAAAACTTCATAAGATGTTGGTTAATGGAGGAAAATGACCTTGGGAGAAACCAGACTCATTGTGGAGGCCAGTTCCCCTCTGGCTAACATCATGAATATAATGCCAGTATTACTTATGTACACTCACCTAAAGGATTATTAGGAACACCTGTTCAATTTCTCATTAATGCAATTATCTAATCAACCAATCACATGGCAGTTGTTTCAATGCATTTAGGGGTGTGGTCCTGGTCAAGACAATCTCCTGACCTCCAAACTGAATGTCAGAATGGGAAAGAAAGGTGATTTAAGCAATTTTGAGCGTGGCATGGTTGTTGGTGCCAGACGGGCCGGTCTGAGTATTTCACAATCTGCTCAGTTACTGGGATTTTCATGCACAACCATTTCTAGGGTTTACAAAGAATGGAGTGAAAAGGGAAAAACATCCAGTATGCGGCAGTCCTGTGGGCGAAAATGCCTTGTTGATGCTAGAGGTCAGAGGAGAATGGGCCGACTGATTCAAGCTGATAGAAGAGCAACTTTGCCTGAAATAACCACTCGTTACAACCGAGGTATGCAGCAAAGCATTTGTGAAGCCACAACACACACAACCTTGAGGCGGATGGGCTACAACAGCAGAAGACCCCACCGGGTACCACTCATCTCCACTACAAATAGGAAAAAGAGGCTACAATTTGCAAGAGCTCACCAAAATTGGACAGTTGAAGACTGGAAAAATGTTGCCTGGTCTGATGAGTCTCGATTTCTGTTGAGACATTCAGATGGTAGTCAGAATTTGGTGTAAACAGAATGAGAACATGGATCCATCATGCCTTGTTACCACTGTGCAGGCTGGTGATGGTGGTGTAATGGTGTGGGGGATGTTTTCTTGGCACACTTTAGGCCCCTTAGTGCCAATTGGGCATTGTTTAAATGCCACGGCCTACCTGAGCAATGTTTCTGACCATGTCCATCCCTTTATGGCCACCATGTACCCATCCTCTGATGGCTACTTCCAGCAGGATAATGCACCATGTCACAAAGCTCGAATCATTTCAAATTGGTTTCTTGAACATGACAATGAGTTCACTGTACTAAAATGGCCCCTTGTTATGCTTGAGTAACGAGGCTGACGAAGAGATGCGGATCCAAACGCAGTTTGAACTTTATTTAGTCAAGAAACACAAAGTAACAACCCACGATGGGGAAAAGTAACATAAACTAGTTAAGGAAACCACGGTAGACACAAACAGGGAACTCGGGAGGGAAAGATACACCGGGTTAACATCAAACAACGATAGACGAAGACTGAACAAAGACACAGGGTATAAATACATAAACAAGGGAAAAAGGGACCAATGAACAAACAGAACTCAAACAAGATAACAAGGTGATTAACAGAAGTAAAAGGCAAACTAATGAGGACAGGTGAAAACAATGAACGGAGGAAACACGAACGCTAACAAAGAGACTATGGAGTTACATAAGGGACTAAAGTGAAAACTAAGAAATGCAAAAGTGACAACAATGGTAAACAAAAGGGCAACAGTGAAACAAGACAGGGTATTCATAACACCCCCACAGTCACCAGATCTCAACCCAATAGAGCATCTTTGGGATGTGGTGGAACGGGAGCTTCGTGCCCTGGATGTGCATCCCACAAATCTCCATCAACTGCAAGATGCTATCCTATCAATATGGGCCAACATTTCTAAAGAATGCTTTCAGCACCTTGTTGAATCAATGCCACGTAGAATTAAGGCAGTTCTGAAGGCGAAAGGGGGTCAAACACAGTATTAGTATGGTGTTCCTAATAATCCTTTAGGTGAGTGTATAGTGCAAGTGGTTTAAAATGATTAAATTAAGTAAGTGTTATGGGTCAGTGTTTAAACAAAGATTTTGTATGAACTGTAAGATTAATGACTAATGTCTTTGAAGTTCATCCTGGATTAACTGCAGAAGTTCATATAGATGCAATTGTCCTTGTTAGTTGGCTGAGAGAACTTCACATTTTAAAGTTAGTCTTTCACAAACATTACCATTTAGACAATGATGTAGTACGTTGCAAGACAAATATTGCAAATCCCGACAGAGATTGTGAGAATCACACAGTATGTTATCACAGAGCTTTACATAGAAATATAATGTATGCATCAGATTTATGGCAAAGATTAACATGTTAAATCCTTAATTGCATTGCAATATATCCATATTAATTATATTAATATATTCCAAGTTCACTTAATTAAAAATACACATTTAACAGTATACAAGAGGACCAGATTGATACAGTACTTTGATATTGAAATCTAGTGTAATCAAACATAGGACTGAAAATAGGGATTTCTCATGATTAATTCACCAGAAAAAGTAACAAAACCACCAGGAGGATCAGAGAGGAGGGAGTCTTGGCATTGGAACTACAAAGGATGTCCATACACTCATTAAAAGAGAATAGAAATACAGATTTGAGGAAAAAGTCACATTATTATAAAACAGTGTCTGCCTAAATAGTAGTTACTAGGTGAAATAGAAAATATTGATTTAATAATTATTTTTTTTCTTTTAAATGTACCAGTTTTGCAGTGATGCATTAAAGTACTCTGCTGTTGCTTCTGTGGGGGTCTTTTCAACCTTATCTACCCATAAGAAAATCTTACCATATAATATTATTTCCTACTGCTGAGTGGGTCCTGGTGTAGTTGTTGAGGTCATCTGAGGTATGGGAAGGGCTCTTGAAAAAATAAAAAATGCCTCAGGTTTCTATCATCAAATGCTAAATTCTCTTATTTTGATTAGTTAACTCTTCCGGACTTCCATTTCCTTTGTGCCAAAAATAAGTGTTTGAAAGGTTTAGACTAAGGCTGTCGATTTAACGCATTAATTCAGTGTGATTAATTTGACCAAATATAACGCGTTAAAAAAATTACGCAATTAATCGCATGCCAACGGACTACAATAATGAAGATTCCTGAGAAATGCAAGCTTGTAGAACCACCTATTTACTCCAGAGGGCAGTAAGTGAAATTTCAGCTGCATGAGCAACGCGCAGTTTATACAGTGAAGAAAACGTCTCGGGTTACATGTGTAACCCTTGTTCCCTGAAAAAAGCGGAACGAGATTCTGCGCTTTGCTAAGTGCTTTTGGGAAAAATCCTGCATTGTGACCAGCTGTGAATATGTGTGTAACACATCAATGAACATTTACCGTAATTTATAGCCTCGGCTGGTGAGATCATTAGATGTACCTGTGGCCAGGCTATAAATAGATGTGTCACCAGCGTGTCGTCAGATATCTTTTTCTGAAGAGCAGTCCTGGGACGTCACAGCATCTCGTTCTGCTTTTTTCAGGGAACAAGGGTTACACATGTAACCCGAGACGTTCCCTTTACGAAAAGCTTCACTATGATGCTGCGCTTTGCTAAGTGCTTTTGGGAACGCAATACCCACGCCGCCGCACTGGGGCTGTCCGGACCCCTACGGTTGTGAAGTGTGCTCACAAGAACGCGGAAGGTCTCAGACATGAGCTTGAGATGTCGACTCAAGGACGTAAGAGTCCGGAGTAGCAACAACATCTAACCCATAAAGTTCGATGAACGTATGCGGTGAGGACCAGTCTGCCGCATCACAAACTTGTTAAGACATGAGCCTGCCATAAAAAAAGGATGAATGTGCATGGAGAGGACCAGCCTGCCACATCACAAACTTGTTCAGGCATGAGCTTGAGATGTCGACTCAAGGACGCCACTGGCTAGTGCGGTGGACATAAGTCTGAAGGGCACGGACTGAGCAGTCTGTGAGTCTTTCCTGCTCCGGCATTAAAAACTGCGGGGAGCAGAAGGCTTCCAGAGTGACAGGATGTAGTGTCAAAAAAGGCACCTTAGGAAGGTAGTCAGGATGAGGATGCAGAATAGCATTGGCCATACCTGGGGCAAATTCTAAACAGGCCGGAAAAACAGACAGAGCCTGTAGATCCCCAATCCTCTTAAGAGAGGTAATCGCCATAAGTAAGACCATCTTGAGAGTCAGAAGTCTGTCAGACGCTGACTCTAGAGTTTCAAAGGGGATCTCAACCAGACCCTCCAGGACTATTGCTAAGTCCCATGAAGGAGTTCTGGTCCTAACAGGAGGCCTCAGTCACATGGCTCCACGAATGAAGCGAGCGAGTAGAGGATGCCTCCCCAAAGGCACCCCGTCCATCAAGGCGTGGCAAGCCAAAATGACTGCCACATAAACCCTGAGAGTAGCGGGCATACGCCTCCTGACAGTTTTTCCTGCAGAAAGTCCAGAACTGAAACAATTTGGCAGTTAACTGGATCTGCACCATCTGAACTGCACCACTTTTCGAAGACACCCCATTTATTGGTGTAGATTCTTCTGGTAGAGGGGGGCCTAGCACTAAGAATGGTCTCGATAACCTCAGGTGACAGCCCTGTGTCCCTCAGTTGGTACCCTTCAGGAGCCAACATGAAGTTTCCACAATTCACGCCAGGGATGAAATATCCCCTTCGCCTGAGACAGAAGATCCCTCCTGTCCGGAATCGCCTTGGGTGTGGCGGCTCAGTCGCAGGCTCACGCGGAGCTGACTGCCATGCTTGCCCGCAGTGGAACCCTCCACCTCCCCCCGAACCATCGTGGCTCGACGATTGGTTCCTGGGGCCAGAGCGCCGCTTACGGCCACACTCTGCCCCTGTTCCTTTCTTCCCGGAGGTGCATGAGGAGCTTACGCGCTCGTGGCAGGCACCTTTTACTGCCCGCACGTGAGCGGTGAGCTCCTACGCTCTCACTATCCTCGACGGCGGCAAGGGGCTACATGGCGATTCCCCAGGTGGACCAAACGGTCGCGGTGCACTTATGCCCGCAAAACGCCTCCACCTGGCGGGACCGCCCGAGGCTTCCTTCCAGGGCCTGTAGGCTGACGTCGTCTCTGACGGCTAAAGCCTACAGCCCCGCTGGACACACCGCCTACGCCTTGCATGCCATGGCACTCCTGCAGGTGCACCAAGCTAAGACACTTAGAGAACTACACGAGGTTAGTCCTGACCCGGGTCTAATGCAGGAGCTGCGTTCGGCGACCGACTTCGCCCTCCGGGCAACGAAGGTCACGGCGTGGGCTCTCGGGCAGGCGATGTCCACCTTGGTGGTCCAGGAGCGCCACCTATGACTCAACCTGGTCGAGTCGCGAGAGGCTGACAAGGTACTTTTCCTTGATGCCCCCATCTCCCAGGTTGGGCTGTTTGGCGACACCGTTGGAGACTTTGCCCGGCAGTTCTCAACGGTGAGGAGGCAGACGGAGGCTATACAGCACATCCTGCCCAGGCGGAGCTATAGACCCCGCACCCCGTCTGCTCGTCACCCAGTGTGTCCCCCTGCGGTCCCTGACGCGGAGCTACCCGCAGGACGGCGGTGCCCCCCCGCCTCACTGCCAGCCGCCAAGAACCCTAAGGAGGCTTTGAAGCGCCCCTGAGACAGGCAGCCCTGGGACTCAGGAAACTGCACTTCGGGAGCTGGTAAGCAGACCACTCCCTCCCCCGCTGGAGGGGCGGGTGGAGAATCCTTATTTCTTTTTTAAATTTATTTCGCCACACGCCCAACAGGCTGCGGTACCCACATTTTCAAAAAAAGAGCAGTTTCCTCAGCCCCCGGGCTCTACTTCCGGTCTCCCTGGCCGTCGTTATCACGACTGTCGGCCACTGGTTTTCTTTGGCAGGTACAGTGCCCTTGAACCGGATCTTCTGCTTCCACGCGCCCAGCCATGGCACAACCCCGCCCCTGAGCCGACGGTCTCCGCGGGCCACGAGGATGAAATTCTTCCTCCCCCATCCCAGGCTGTTCGGGGGGGCAGTCAAAAGGAGCCAGGTAAATGCTTCGATGTCCCTACACTCAGCACCCTGGGCTCCGCCCCGTCACGAGGGTTTTCCAGGCGTCCGCCCAGGTTCAACGGCGTCCGCCCCACCATGGTGAGAGGCGAGAACGCCGCTGCCTTGCATGCAGAAATCGCCTCCCTCCTGCGGAAGGGCGTGATAGAGCCTGTCCCTCCAGCAGAGATGAAGAAGAGGTTTTACAGCTCCTACTTCATCGTACCCAAAAAAGGACGCGGGTTGCGGCCAATCCTCGACCTGCGAGTTCTGAACCGGGCTCTGCACAGACTCCCGTTCAAGATGCTCACGCAGAGACACATTCTAGCGAGCGTCCGGCAGCGTCCTGGATTGTTTTTCGGCAGTAGACCTGAAGGACACGTACTTTCATGTCTCGATCCTTCCTCAACACAGACTCTTTCTCCGGTTTGCCTTCGAGGGGCAGGCAAAGGTCGCAGAGGCAGCCCTTGCCCCACTGAGTGAAGCGGGCGTCCGCATCCTCAACTATCTCGATGACTGGCTAATCTTAGCTCACTCGCGAGACATGTTGTGTGCCTCAGCCTCTTGGGGCTTCGGGTCAACTGGGAAAAGAGCACGCTCGTCCCTGTTCAGAGCATCACTTTTCTCGGTATGTAGTTGGACTCGGTCTCGATGTTGGCGCGTCTCACCAGCGAGCGTGCACAGTCAGTGCTGAGCTGTCTGCGTACGTTCAGACGGAACACGCTGGTCCCACTGAAAACCTTTCAGAGGCTCCTGGGGTATATGGCATCCTCAGCCACAGTTACTCCGCTTGGGTTGATGCATATGAGACCACTCCAGCACTGGCTGCAGACCCGAGTCGAGAGACGAGCTTGGCGTGATGGCACACACCGTGTCCTCGTCACTTAGACGTGTTGCCGCTCTCTCAGCCCCTGGTCAGACCTAGCTTTCTTACTGGCAGGAGTTCCCCTAGGCCAGGTCTCCAGGCACGTTGTGGTCACGACAGATGCCTCCCAAAGGGTTTGGGGCGCCGTATGCAGCGGGCACTCATTCGCCAGCCCTTGGACTGGCCCGCGACTGCATTGGCACATCAAATGCCCTGAGTTGCTGGCAGTACTACTTGCCCTGAGGAGGCTTTTGCCGTTGATCGGGGGAAAGCATGTGTTGCTCCGGACAGAAAACACAGCCAGGGCAGCGTATATCAACCGCCAAGGCGGTCTACGCTCTCGCCACTTGTCACAACTCGCCTGCCGTCTCCTCCTTTGGAGTCAGCACCGACTCAAGTCGTTGCGGGCCACTCACATCCCAGGCTACCTCAACAGCACAGCGGACGCGCTGTCATGGCAGGTTACATCCAGGGGAGAGTGGAGGCTCCACCCCCAGGTGGTTCAGCTGATCTGGAGTCGATTCGGCCAAGCACAGGTACACCTGTTCGCTTACCCGGAATCCTCCCATTGCCCACTTTGGTACTCTCTGACCGAGGCCCCCCTTGTCACAGATGACCTGACACACAGCTGGCCCCCGGGGCTTTGCAAATATGCGTTTCCCCCAGTGAGCCTACTTGCACAGACGTTGTGCAAAGTCAGGGAGGACGGGGAGCAGGTCCTCTTAGTGGCCCCTTATTGGCCCTCCCGGATTTGGTTCTCGGACCTCACGCTCCTCGCGACAGCCCATGGCGAATTCCCCTGAGGAAGGACGATGGCATACCACGCCCAGCACGTACCGCCCCCTGCTGGCCTACGAGCCCATTCTACCAGGAGTGTTGCGGCTTCATGGGCATTGTCCCATGGCGCCTCTCTAGCAGACATATGTAGAGCCGCGGGTTGGACAACACCTAACACCTTTGCAAGGTTCTATAACCTCAGGATTGAGCCAGTTTCATCCCGTGTGTTATCAGGTGGCACAAACAGGTAAGTTCGGGTCAGCTGGCTAGGTGTATCCCTTGTGCATAGCGCCTTTCCCCTCCCTTGAGGTGAAAACGTGCGCTCTTTTCCCAGTTGCGTTAGCAGGAAGTGTGAACCCTGGGCATTCTTCCTCCCTAGCCTAGCGGCCGTTGAGTCTTCAGAGAGGCTCACTGCCGCCACGATACGGGCATCACTGGGCCCCCGTACTCGGTTACTGACGTAACCTCCTGATGGAGGGAACGAGACGTTGTGTCCCGCCAGCCACAATACTGAACCATCCGCTGAAAGCGCTGGGTCTTTGGCTCGGCTCCTCAGTGCGATACCTGATGTGTATTTGCAGCATCACTCCTTTTATACCCGTATGTCCGGGGGAGTGGCATGCAAATTCCACACACCAATTCTCATTGGCCTTTTCTCAAAATCAGAGATGTCCGGGCTCCGCAGGAGCGACCCCTAGTGTCAACTCATCGACTCTCGTTCCCTCCATCAGTAAACGGAGGTTACGTGAGTAACCGAGACGTTATATGTCCCCTTTAACCTGTAAGTAACAATGAAAACCTAAAGGAACATCTTGAGAAAAAAAATCCTACATATATTTTGTGTGGTTAGAGCTGCAAAGCTGAATATGACAATGTTGATTGTTGTGAACTGCAATAAGACAAAGTCTTGTTTTATGTATCTGAGCAGTGGGAAAGACCTGAGATCTGATCCATAAATCTGACAGTTCCTCTGCTATAATTTTCATCCTGGTAACCTCTGATCCAGACGTTCAGCTGTTCATACGCATTTCCAATGTGGTAGTAGTAGAACTGCAGGCAGTGGATTTTGCAGTCTCTTCTGGGGGTCATTTCCTTGCTCTCCAATCTGCCTAATTCCAAATTTTTCTAGAATTAAGTGCTGAGGTGGAGGAAGAAAGAGCTCTCTGTTGGTTTAAAATAAAAGAAGTGTGTATAGTTTATTTAGTACTGTTTTTGTTTTTATTTTTATTTTTACGTCTTTACAGCTAAGTGGCTTTTAATTGCCAAGTAGACAGAGGCAAGCATGCAGTATTGAGAGTTGATGGAAGTGAAGCAGATCTTTTTGTGCAATTAAAATGGAATTTGTTTTATTCCCTCAGGTCTCTTTCTGCGAAAAAGCACAAACTGTCTTGATAATGTAAAAAAAAAACAACAACAAAAAAACAGAATACTTTAATAAAAACATTGACTGACCGACTGTGACGGTAGTTACAAATCTCACCATTTGGCTCTTTGCCCAAGTAGGTGTGGTCAGTTACATTGATCTCACACACTGAGCTCACTCTCTGCCATCCATTGTTGCCAACTTAGCGACTTTGTCGCTATTTTTAGCGACTTTTCAGACCCCTTTAGCGACATTTTTTCAAAAAAGCGACTAGCGACAAATCTAGCGACTTTTTGGACAAACCTTAGCAACTTTCCAAATTCCAAATATCGCCAGTACTGCAAGCGTGAGGTCTTACTTCCCCGCGGCGTCTGCTCTGTTCAGTGAGCGGATCAAAGGAGCAGCACATTCCGTTGACTGCACGCCAGCGGACATAGACATGAATGAGCTGCGCATGTGCACGCTGTGTTAGCAGGAACCAATCAGTGATCACATAGCAGCTGCCTTCTCCTTTGTTTTAATTCAAAACATTTAATTTCACCGTTTTTTCTTGGCATGCGCTTATATTCACTACTAATCAGAGTTTTAATTCATTCCGGTTCGGTTTCTGAACTCTCCAACTTCAGATCGTATATTTACAGACTCTATACAGTTTACTTATCCAAACACAACAATAAACCTTCTTCAAACTCATAAACATGTAACGTTAGCTAAGTTCTGTTCCGTTGTCTAACAGAAAATATGTAATTGAGAACCGTTTTACTGGACATTCGGCTATATACTTATATAAAAACAGTATGAGCACGGTTTAGGGGAGATAACCGTTATTATAAACTGAAGTAGGCTACAGTACCGACAAATTAGGCAGAATGCAAATACGACGCGATGACGTCATTAATATGCTAATGACACATGACGTCATCTGGCGACATTTAGCTACTTTTCGAGCAGGCTTTAGCTACTTTCCATTGAAAATAGTTGGCAACACTGCTGCCATCCATTTTCAGAAGTAGAACAGACACTCATCTGACACAGAGTGTCATAGTCAAAACTACAGTGGTCAAGGTAAGAGATGGATGAATCTGTAATGCATACGAAATGTGTAAACAAACAAACACTGAAGCAAAATTTGTTTTTGTCTGTCTGCTGAATTTTGGGTCACATTCTACCATCTTGTGTATCCTGCCCTTTTTGTAATAAATAATTCTATATTCTGGTATAAACAGGGGCGATTAGGGGATTTCAGCCTAGGGGTGCTCAGCTGATGAGCTGACGTGCCTCAGTGGAATACTTCTTGCCTTAAAGGTGTTGTAAGTTATTTTTTTATTAATTTCTTTATTATTAATAAATGATATGCAGAAAAGGTCCTTAATACCTGTCAGATATCATTGAAATAGGTGCCTTAAAATATCACACCTGTCTCTCTAACAGCCCTAGTCTCGGTAAACAGGGCAGCCCATATATGCTTGTAAAGTACCAGTACGGTGGAAGTTTTAGATGGGCTAAAATAGCTTACAGCACCTTTAAGTGCAAGAGGTCACAAGCTCAAAACTTGCTCAACTGAACATTTCCTTACTGAACAATTGGAGTTTGCATTAGTTAGTCAGTAGGTGAATACAAGTAAGTTGCATTGAATTTTGTGATTTCACTAGAATGGACAATGCTTGGATGAGAGATGGAGCATCTGTGACAGCTTTGTGCGAACCAGCTTTGTTCCAAACATTATCGCCCTGTGTCACCTAAATCCAGATAAACAACTATCTAGAAGGAATGATTATATTTAATGTAACAAACTTTAAAGTCTGTTAACAACTGATATGTGGAAGATGTTTAAAGAAATAACCTCAATAATCTTAATGCATCTGCGAAAACATGAAGAGAGATGTATTCACAGAAGGTTTAGAAAGCTGACAGTCAATTGCATTTTTTTTTTTTTTGGTGGGGGTAGGGGCTGAGATGAAAGACAGGCTAATAGTGTGTTCACGTCATGTTGGAATTACTGTAATTACGAAATTGCACCTCGGAGGTTCTACTCTGAGCTGTTGGACCTCGTAAGTTATTAGTATCTATGGCAACACTTCTAAAGCCAAAACGGCTTGTTGTTGATAACAGTAAAATGTTTATCGCTTCATTAATTCACCTCCGTATGCTTTTGATAAATGTTTAAGAACACAAATAAATGCTCCAGTAATCAGTGGCATAATAAAATAGCATATTAAACTGAAATAGGTTCACTACCTTTAACTGTTTAGGCAGCTGCCATATTCATTCTTTTCACATTATGTCACGACTGTCAAGTTGGAGCTTTCATAGAATTAAACTCATAGAGTTTACAACTTGTAATTACGAGCTCTACGGAGATGTGAACACTTACATGAAGCCCCGCTAAATAAGGTCTAGCTATGCCTATTTTTTTTAATTTTTTTTCATAAATCAGGTAAACCTGTACGTCAGGGATGTGATATGGTGGTCATCCAACCACTGACTAGCTGATTAGTGGGGTTGACAACTAACATTAATTATTTATAGTGGTGGTATTTGAATGGTAGATGCGATTCTAAAATTCTATTGTGATGATAGCTTGCTGTGCTATACAGTAACAGTTAGCACAGTAAAACCCTCTGCAATACGTTTAGTCTCTTTCATTCTTCCGTTTTAGTCTTTTTATGCGCTGTTGTTACAGCAAAGCGCTGCATCAACAATACATTTCAAGATGATCACTGTCTGACGTTAAACCCTCTGCTCTGAGTAATGTTCCCTTATTTGTGAGGTGCTGTGGAGAGATTAATGTCATTTTCTGAATCTGTCTGACACAAATATTTGCAGAAAAATGGTTTAAACTGCTGGTTGTCATGAACAAGATGTGTACCAGCAATCTTAACAGCTAGGCGCTTTTGAATGTAGAGCGAGGATCGCTCTGAAGCACTCCAGTTACATTAAAGTGCGTCATTATGCGTTCATGATGCGCATAAGTGGTTTCATGGTGCTCTGTATTGGAGCCTTACTTACTTCTTATTTTCTTACTTTGACAGTTTTGTGCAATAAGATGTTACAGTTTTTTAGCTTATTTATTAGCTGAATTTCCTTTAGTTACCATGTTGAAATGCTGCGCTTGGCATCCATATATTCTTCTGAAGCGTGTCTGATCGACAAGTCGATTATGAAAATCAGTAGCTTTGCACATCCATAACATACATAGGGTCTAGGTATTTTCGCATCTGGCCTAAAACCCAGTTTAATAATATAGAATGAAACCCAGTTAGTAATAAAGAATGGACTATATTTTCTTCCTCTTTGTAATTTGATGTTAAAATTATTATCCAACTCAAATGCATGTGACATAAAATATAATTAGGGTGAAAGTAATCCAATAGTAAACCAAAAGTAATCAGATTAGATTACCTCAAATGTAATCTATGAGATTACATTACTGATTGCATTTTTGTCATGAATTTGTAATCAGTACACATTGTAACATGACCATTATGACAGGTTAAAATCAATCCTGATTTCCAGAAATAATAGAGATTCTGGACAGCCCTCCATGGAAAATACCACTGAGGAGGGATCTCCTCTCTCAAGGGCACAATCTGGCATCCCCAGCCCAAGCAGCGGAACTTGCATGTGTGTTCCCTGAACAGAACGCGTTAACGTACCAGAACTGACTCAGTCAGTTATGAACACCATTTTACAGGCTAGAGCGCTAGAGTGCATCAGACCGCATTACTGCTAGCTTTGGCCCGAGTAAAACAGGTCTGTGATTTGCAAGCACTGTCAGTTGACAATTCTGGAATTTGGTCTGGGACTTTCAAAATCCACTGTCAAACCCAGAAAATGATGTGCCTAAGGTTTTAACCATGGCCTTCAGAGCGCAGGTGGTTCACCTTCAAGTCTTTTTCCCTCCTCCATTTAATTTGGATGTGGAACATTCCTTGCATATGTTATGCCCTGTGTGAGCGCTTCGTAAGTTGAGCACATCCACCAAGTTAGACTGTCTGACCTGCTCTTTGTGTGCTATGGAGGATGCACGAAAGGAATGTCCGTTTCCAAGCAGACACTTTCTTACTGGATCGTTTATGTGATCGCCCTGGCTCATGAGACGCAGAGAGCAAATTGCCCAATTGGTGTTAAAGCACACTCAACTTAAATCATGGCCTCTAAATGGGCATGGACGAATGGTATGTCCTTACAAGACATATGTTTTGTAGCAGGATGGTTTTACAAATTAGATGTAACGTCTCTCTCATCGTCAGTCCTCTCTGCCTAGAGTGCTTGCTATTTCGTTGGCCAAACATATACTTATGCACCTCCTTTTGAGTATGGGCTCCCCATCATTTTACACAACTGCCTGCATTCAGGCCATTGTAATTTCCCATAAGTCACAAACACATCATTATAAATAAAACTTCCTTCCCAACTGGGTTTGTGAAGCGGTTTATTTATACTATATGACTACAGTTCATATATCATTCATTATCAGTGTTCCCCTCCTGGCTCACCATGAGGATCATTCACCTGTGGCATACTCATGCCGGTCGCCATCCCTCGTGACTTCTGAGTCTTTTTTCTCTCTAGGAGGGCTGGAATCTGTTCCCCATAGTGCCAGATTAATGATTCAATGTCAAGTGAACTGAATCGTAAGGGAATGTCTCGGTTACGTATGTAACCTTGGTTCCCTGAGATGAAGGGAACGAGACATTGCGTAAGCTGGCCACACTACATATTCAGAGACTTTTAGGTGCGAGTGACACTCTCTTTGTCCCTCAGTCAGACAATTCTGAGGAGTGGTGTTTGCGCACCACCCGACAGCTTCACACCTGAAAGGTTAAACATCATAGCCAATCTTAGAATTGCCATTATTGTAGAAGGGTTTCAACTAGGTCGTATAGAAGGACACTCCACATAGCATCAGCTTAGTGACTCAATGTCTCATTCCCTTCATCTCAGGGAAATGGAAGTGCAGCGCAGTTCTAGCGGGAAGACTAGCAGCTGTACATCATCACTTCATTAGCGGGGTAATTCCTAGCCAATCGCATGTAAGCCATTGCTTCATAAGTCTGCTCACAATCTATCACATTGCTGTTTCAGTGCGCTAAAAAACAGGCAACTAGATGCGCTTCAAAGTCTCCAGGCCACATATAACCAGTGCACAGCACTTCTCCGGAAGCCCGCCTTCCCTTTCCAATGACGTCGTCACTTCATCTCAACTTCTTCCAACATCAAACCCATGGGGAGTAAACAACCAGCAAACATATCTCATTCACTCAGGAGATCTCTCTCAATCACATTGCACGACCCGTCGCAGAAGGAGCTCGCACCCGGTGAATCCTGCAAAATCATCGCTCCGGCAGCAGCCGGCTTCCATCAGAAATAAGCTAAGTCATTGTCACATCCATCAAATGCATTCAGATCTAGTCATGGGTCTAGACCTTCCGTTGCCATGCAACCTGTTCATCACAAAGTTGCAACGCTGCCTGTTCATCATAACGCATTTGCATCAATATCAAAAGCCAGTATTTCATGTCAACAGCGCATTCACTCTCATAGTATGGCAGGCAATCGCGTAATCTCATGAGGGCAACCCGGTCAAGGTTCATTCACTTGTCATTCACATTCATTCAGTACTTCATTCAGTAAGATTCCCCGCATTTTGCGGCCGCCTTCGCCCAAATAACGTAGCGTGTTCCAATCCAATTCATCTTCCCTATGCCCTACTCACTAGGAAGACCGAGCCCACGATGTGAGCATTCCGAGGGAGCATGACATCAGTTTCACCCGTCGATGTGCGCCCCCCTTCCCGAGCACAAACCATGCAAATTACATACCCAACTTAAATGGCTGTATCTACTGTAACTAAAAAGTTTTGGACTTCGAGATGGGCTCATTCTGTTTAGAAGACTTCATATACAAGATAATATACAGTTTTACAACAGAAATGCTGCTCAGATTGCATAGTCTGTCGAAGAACGACGAAGTGTAATTCTTCCAGGCGAGATCTCATGTAAACAGTGGAGAACATATCAAGATTTATAATTACGTACAAAAGTGCTACTGGACGTTATAGAATGAATTCTGTCACAGACAATTTACCCAAGCAGGCTGAACTGGATTCATCTGGCGATCGCTATTTCATAATAAGGTATGAAGTCCCTTTTTTGAAATTGCATGTTGTCATCCGCACTTCTGGCACAAATAAACATATTGCTGTTTCTGGAGGACTGCTATCATGCAACAGAGATCGGATATCAACATCGAACACTTAGACCTTCTAAAAGACGTATAATCTGTTATCATTAATCGCATATCCATGCATGCATATATCAGAATGCAAATATATTAAACGTAAGCAGAGTGACTTCACCCGAGTGCAAACAAATACGTATCAACGGGTTAATATAGCCTTCACCAAGCCTTGTGAAAGAATTTACTTCGTTCAGTACAACATTCGATGAGGTTCCCATTTACACGATCCATAAAACGCAGCATTTTCTTAGTTCAGACGTACTTCCATGTTCTCATCGCTAGCACCACTGCGGCGTGCCTCTGACACCTAGCGGTATGCTCCACATCGCTTCCCCTATTCATCAGATTATCTACCACCAGCGTAAGGCATTTCGCTATGATCAGGTCATACAGCGAGTAATTCCCATCTCATGGCATACTTTCATTTTATTATCATTCAGGCATCATCAAAGAGCAGAAATTCGTTGGCATGTCTTCACAAATCATTCACTCATCGTGGTCAGACCACTACAGCAACAACTAATCAGAACCAATATGATCGACAGCGTAAATGCCGGAATTCAGCCATACATGTTTAGGCGTGCGCGTATCTGGTCTCCGGAATATGTCAGAGACAATGGTAACTTGGCACATCAGCCGTCAAATCAGCTATCAAGCACATTCGGAAGGAGACTTGCAAATATTCACAAAATATAAAGTGCGATACTGCATCCTCGAGTCGTAAAGGTGGGACATGAACAGCCAGAACTGATCCATGCTCGAGAATCACATTCTTGAAGATCCCGATTCATATCAACACACATTTACAAAGCAGTCTCGTACAAGATGATTTGCACAAACATGCACACATTCCTGTATGTTTTGGGGCACACCTCCTTCAAAAACTAAACTGTCCACTGCATCTTCAGGGCTCTACGCCGGGAGTACATGAAGACTCTCGTGTTCCTTTTACAGCCAACAACTAAAGCTGAGACATTATTCTTCTCACCATATATGAGAGAGAGAGAGAGAGAGAGAGAGAGAGAGAGAGAGAGAGCGAGAGAGAGCAAGAGGGAGAAAAAAACAAAACAAAAAAAAAACACAACGAGCCACGTCTCTAGAATTCTAGACATCACACACATTCTCTAACCATGCAAGCTTCCCCCCTAAAGAGACATGACAGGATCAGGTCTATTTTCACGTCATTCCCTGGTCTCCAGCCCCATCAGGCCACCTCAATTTTGCTTATCATTCCTCAAGGCCACTCCACAGTTTTTTCCGCCTCACACTAGCTCATTCCATAGACAGCCTCTCCTACCCACCAATCGATGATGGCTGGTAAGAATTTCCGGACGACACGCAGCTATTTCTCGGACATGGCTCCCTCCATGGGATTCAGGGGTTGCCGTCTAGGACCATGGTTCACAGGGGAATGGCCAGAATTATACTTTCCTCAATATAGCTTCCTATGCTCCAGACGCTCTCTTCGTAAGTAATCCCATTGCTAGATATTTCATAATTGAATGTATTTAACAAATGTTCTTGATCTACAATCCCAGTCTCGATGCGGCTCAGTGGAGGGAAGAAAGAAATGACACAGAGACCCAAGCTTCAAATCCTTCCTTGCCTTTCGTACAGCACTTCATCATACGGTCCAGCAAACAACCTTCCCCTCTACCCTCCAATAAAATGGTTCTTTACCCTATACGGGGTAAAATATATGTTCGAGTTCAGAAATAGGAAATACATTCACAGAACCACTGTAGCCTCGTTCCGCGATGACACAGCAAGCTACATCTACAAAAGAAGTTTAAAATAGGCCTTTCTTATTCCACACCCATCATCACGGCCAGCGTCATATGGGTTCCCTCCAGAAACTCAAACGCATCGTAGTCATGTGACAATTCCGCAGTCGTTACTATCAATAAAGTCTGGCCCTCCTCGAACCATCATGTCTCCCATGAGACGTCTGACATGGCAGAGCATTTCCTGTAAATTCATCATCCCAGCCAGACACATTCCAGGGTCTTTCAACGTAGTCTCTGACACCCTCCCTCGCTTCGCAGGAGTTCCACTGACCAGCTCGACGGGCACCCTTCGAGGTATACTGGAATCTACTATGAAGATGCTCGGCCAATGCTCTCCCCAATCGTACCTGAAATGGTCAACTTGACCCAAATCATCAAACAAGCTCAACTCTCCATCAGCCATAAGTTCTCATGTATATCTGGTGGTGGTCGGTGGCTCTTCCCCAACTCATCTTACCTACACAATGATTCAATTCAAGCAAGCTCACCGTTCGCAAGGACAGCACATAACTATGTCCCCACTCCCCTTCGCTGGGCTTCCATAATCTCAAGCACAGTTCCGTCGCATAGGGATTGCTCAAACCAGCCGCCCTCGCCGGAAACTCGCACCATAACGAGATGGCTTTCAACAAGGTATGGCACGATAACATCGTCATTATCGTATGGCATTATGTATGCGTTCACTATGGCAAAGATAACCATCAAACAACTTTCCCTCGTCGGAGGGTTTTCATATCAAATGTTTTCTTGAAACAAAGGGATTGCACGCAACGTTGCCATTATCGTATGGCTTTACACACGTTGCCCACCTTCGGCAAAGATACCCCAAACAACTTTCCCTCGTCGTAGGGTTTTCATATCAGATGTCTTTCAACGAATGGACCGTACGCAACGTTGCCATTATCGTATGGCTTTATACACGTTGCCCACCTTCGGCAAAGATACCCCAAACAACTTTCCCTCGCCAGAGGGTTTTCGTATCAAATGTCTTCAATGAAGTGACTGCACGCAACGCCGGCATTATCGTATGGCTTTCATATCAAATGTCATCCTTCAACAAAGATACTACACAGCAACGCCGGCCTAACGTAGGGCCGCATACCACGCTGCTCGCCTTAGGCAGATTCTGCACAACCAGGGGCCTCAACGGAGAGCCCAAAAACACACCCAAAAAAAAAAAAAAACCTTCCCATTGCAAAGGCTTCACACAACCATACCAGAGATATCACAAATTTCATGTAAATTCTGATGCTCACATCTTTATTTTTCTTCTCCAGAATGAACGCCCAACACAAGACCCGGTTCGTACCAAACAGGATCATCTCTTTTGGGGTAGTATACTACTTTCTCTCTTTTTGGGAGTAGGCTCCTCGCCCCTGCCTCCTATCTCCAGCAGGATATGACAACTCCCTCGGACCGCCGGACGGAGCCTACGCCAAAGAGAGAGACATTACTTTCTGTTTTACATTATCAAATAAATGGCATCTTAAACTTCACTCAAGCCTGCGTGTCTTCCTGATAGAAATGGAAGTGCAGCGTAGTTCTAGCGGGAAGACTAGCAGCTGTACATCATCACTTCATTAGCGGGGTAATTCCTAGCCAATCGCATGTAAGCCATTGCTTTATAAGTCTGCTCACAATCTATCACATTGCTGTTTCAGTGCGCTAAAAAACAGGCAACCTCCGCCACCCCACCATCACCAGCTGAGCCCTGTCCCGCACGGGGGTAGGCTCCTTGCCCCTGCCTCCTATCTCCGGCAGGATATGACGTTCCGAGCACAACTCCCTCGGACCGTGGGACGGGGCCTACACCAGAGAGAGAGACATTACTTTCTGTTTTACATTATCAAATAAATGGCATCTTAAACTTCACTCAAGCCTGCGTGTCTTCCCGATAGAACTGATGTTACGTACGTAACCAATGTTTACCCAGCACAATAGAATCACATTATAATCACTTTACAACAGATTTATGTCAGTTATTTAGACATTGTACTATAGGCCTACTTACCAACTACATCTAGTGAGGGCTGACATGAGAAATAAAACATTTAGATATTTTCAGTTTAAAATTGTATTCAAAAATAAACATAACTACAGCATTTACAATGACATGTATTAATCTCTGACAGAGATGTTTGTAGACGAAGGTTGTTTTGATCTCATCAACAATTTGAAAAAGAATCATCATGGTGATAATTAAATTATTTAAATTAAAAGATACTGTTGATGAAAAATAATACTGTAATAATTCAGTTTTAGAGGAAGAACATCTAGAAAAACAATAATTCAAATTATCATTCAGGGCTGGCTGTGTTGGGGATTTCCCTGTTTGCGCTGTGTGAGTTTAAAGAGCTGAAGGCCGATAAACTGCTTTACCAATTAGTGAATCCATTCACTAAAATGCATCATATGATTAATCCAGTATGTCCACAACATAAACATGATACAACAACTCACATCAGCACATACAATAAAGCAAATGAACAGGTCAACCTGAACTTAGTTATATGCTAGTCAGAATGCATAACTTGTGTTTTGAAAACTCTGTATAAAGGCTATATAGCCTAATGCAAAATCTTAAATGCTGTAAAACACTGAAATATGTTTAACAGTGTAAACTTTAACTTAAAGTGTAAAGACACACTGTAACTTAAAAAGTAGTTAATAGGCCTACTTTACTTATTATTTGGCTATGTGCTATTACATGAGCTCAGATTATCACAAGGACATACAGTGTGTTTTTTATGTTCGAGGGTTGAACGGTGCTCGTTATAGTTACTAAAAGCTATTGTGAAAACTCCCCCTATACAATAAGCCCCGATCTCCCAATATCAAAATAATCTTGCTTCAATAATTATATCCCTTTTCAAAGTAGCTGTTGGGTTGTAAAGAAGCAACATGGATACAAAAATATCTTTTGGGATTTTATTCTGACAGCTGTTTAATAATAAATACAGCGGTCGATGGGGCCGTATATATATATATATATATATATATATATATATATATATATATATTAGAATTCCATTCTGAGATGCTTTTCTTCTCACCACAATTTTACAGAGCAGTTATACGAGTTACCATAGACTTTGTCAGTTCGAACCAGTCTCTGTTGACAACTTTCATCAACCAGGCATTTTCATCCATTGGATATATTTTGGCACCATTATGAGTAAATTCTAGAGACCCTTGTGTGTGAAAATCCCAGGTGATCAGCTATTACAGAAATACTCAAATCAGCCCAACTGGGACCAGCAGGTGTCACAAAACTCTGGTTCTTAAAGGGGTCACATCCAATTTATGATTAGAGTTAACTTACATGAAATTTCTCCACTTGGCTACATTAGAAATAATAAAATATGTTTTTTTAAATATAACTCAGTCAATGAATAGACCACACTTATTATTCATCTTTGGACTAGGGGCTGGGAAAGCGAGAAACAAAGAGAAATAAACGATGTGATTAATAATGACATGTTCTGAGAGCATGGTGTAAAAACCTGGACTAAAAGATACCTTATGCAAGCAAAAATAATAGTTTAAAAAAGTGTTATTTTGTTAAACCTTGATGTTCCCATGGATGGAGAGTGCCTAAATGAAAACAGCACTTATGTCGTTCCTATCTATATTGATGCATCGTATCTAATAATAATTCAGTAAAGACCAAGAAACTGAGAAATTGCCCGCCGGTGTAATCAATCATGCGATATGCTCCGGTCAGGGTTGGGGTGTAACGGAATACATGTAACAGGATTACGTATTTAAAATACAAAATATAACTGCCACCCATTTCTGAGGGTGGCAGTTGCCACCACAGTGGATCTGCCCCTGGATGAAGCTTTGTACTGAGATAGGGTTGCTGCAGGAAATCAAAGCAACTCACCAATTTAGAACATAGTAAGTTATAATACTGCTTTTCACACAGTTTAAATGGCATTTAATGCTTTCTGATGGTTTATTTTTAACCTGTGTTGGCCTGTCAGCCTCCTACAGGAAAAAGTTTACATTAGTAATTTCAGGTTTTTATCAAATTGAAAACAGAAATACATTACACATGCAATGAATACACACGTTTTCCCTCAGTTGTTTACAGTATTTGTTCATATTTTAGGAAAACTGTAAGATACATTTTTTGTAAATGCAGTTACAGAACTTAAACAGTCCACACGGCAAACAACACAGGGGTCTGTTTTAAGACCCATCTTACACTATACACCACAGACATCAGAGACAATTCTGCTACACATCATCTGCAGAACTTCTCTGATGATGGGATGAGCCACAAATGCAGAAACCTTGATATAAATTTAGTGCAAGCAAAATCAGGGAAATATAGATTCTTACCACTGTGACCATGTAGGTGGCCATTTTCAGACTACTCAGTAATAGAAGTACCTTTGGGTTCACTTGGACATTAAATAAATACAAGAATACAATAAAAAGAATACAAGAACAAACAAAGCTGGAAGTTGTTGCATCTTTGCCATAATTTGGAGCACGAGCATCAAGACAGGTGTTATGAAGAAACTCATCAAAAGGCTGCTCTTACAGTAATGGACAGTATTGGCAGTTGAAAAAATGCTCTTCATATTGCATTCCCCAAAGAAAGCTAGCTATAATGGAAATGCATCCCTCCCTCTGTTTAATATACTGTTTATAGAAAGTCCATCCTCAGCAATGTAATGATTGCCCCAAAGTACCATAATGAGTGCATGCAATGGCAGAACAGTTTGCAAACAGGTACAAACACAAAGGATGCTGTAATTGTTACCTTGAGAAGTTAATTCTACCTATTCTGACCATTAAACCTTAGTTTTTGTAGTGTTACCTAATACATTCAGGTTAATTCAGTGATGTTAAAAAATAGTTTTGTCTTTAATCAAACCAGGTAATTTAGCAATTTTTTTAGTTTTGCAGTTTGTGTGTGTTTGTGTATGTGTACTTCAGTGCACTATAACTATATCTGAAACTGATATGCACTGCAGAAGTTTGTCATTGTCTTTAGTAGGTAATAATTACCTCACCATACCTTGATGTGATTGAGAGTATTTGTTGTTTTGTATTTAAAATTGACTGATGTCACCAGTAAAAAAATAATAATTCATGCGTAATTTAGCAACTATCTTAGCTTAGTACGAGTACAGTATCAGCCAAAAACTTGAATGCAAATGCTTTTTGTTTATTAAGTGACAATGTTTCACATAATTTAACCTTCCTCATATATTTGAAAATTAGAACATCACAGTAAACAAAACTAAGTCACTGACACAGACAACGATGCCCAAATAGGTAGAACTTACAACAAATTCAAAGTTAAAATCTGTAACCAGCAAATTGCCCCCTTTGTAATACTTGTTTATTTTGACAATACCTCTCTTTGGTTTAATTTAAAAGATCTCAAACATTATGTCAAACTTGTAGTGTCAATCTAGAGACACATTCATGGACTTTCGTGTTTTATTTCGTTGGTGTTAATAAATACTTTAGGTAATTCAAAGATCAGCTGCAGTTATTAATGTTAACTACATACATTGAAAATATATCCATCCACATTTAAATAAATCTAATTTCCAATTACATTAGCAGCAACTGGTGAAAGGTTTTAAAGTGACAAAGCTGTGCTATTTTAGCTAAATTTAATTTCTCTTGATGAAAGACTCATAGAGGGAGGTGAGCTGGGTCTTCAGGTTCTGGGCGTAGGGGTCCAGCTTTTCCTTCAGATCTTCAGCATAGGGTGTGAGACTCTGCTGGACAAACTGGGCTCTCTCAGCAATCTTGGCCTGGAGATCCTCAGTCAGGGGGGTCACAGTCTTCTGGAACTCCTGCAGGCGCTGGTCCACCTTCTCTTTGATTTCAGCAGTGTAGGGCTCCAGTTGAGCCTGCAGCTCCTTCACGCTCTGCTCCAGGCTCCCTCTCAGCTCCTCACTTCTCTGGAGCAGAGTGGCCTTCAGGGTCTCAGAATCCAGGGACTCTGCATATGGAGCCATGGCTGCTCTGAGATCCTCCACTCTCTGCTGAATTTGGCTCTTGAGATTATCAGCATAGGGCTCCAGTTGGTCTCTCACTGTGGTCAGATCCTGACCCAAACGCTCCCTCAACACTTCAGTCTCCTTAGTGATTTTGGTCATTAACTCTTCAGCCAGAGGATTCATCTGGTTTTTGAGTGTGATGGCATATTCGCTGGCCGTGTCAGCACTCTGTGTTAGTCTAGCACTGTGATGTGGAGAAAAACATTTGTGATCTCAGGGCATGACATTTTCTAAATAACAGTATCTAGCAGGTAAAATTTCTTGACTTACTTGACTTCCTGACCCAGTTGGGAGGTCCTGATCATCTGGATGGTTTCGTCTGCGGTGTGTGTTGCCTTGGCAACATAGCTCCAAAATGCATCAGTCAACTGCTCCAGCTGTGGCTTGGGCTCATCAGCATAGAAGAGGTTAGCATGGCAACCTGTTGATGGAGCAGAGCATTTCAGATTGATCAAATTATATTGTAATTACACCCTTGTGACGAGGAGGAGGGCGTGGCCGGGCCATAACAATGGACAACCAGTGCTGAATCAGCCCAATCAGCCAAGAGAGGAATAAAGAGGAGCCGTGGATGCTAGTTCGAGAGAGAAAGAGAGACACGAATGGAGTTGCATGTGCACGTCAGTTTTTGTGTTGTGTTTAATTTGTAATTAAAGTATTTTTGGTTGATAACCCGGTTCCTGCTTCTTCCTCTCCCTACTGAACAAAACTGGCACCGAAACCCGGGATTGGAGGAAGACATGCTTTTCTCGCTGCTGCTGTCCACCAGGGGGCAGAGGAGCCTGTTGCCATCTGCCAGGGTGTGGAGGAGCCTGCTGCCATCTGCCAGGAGGTGGAAGAACCTGCTGCCATCTGCCAGGGGGTGGAGGATCCGCTGCTGTCCACCAGGAGGCAGTGCAGCTAGTGAGGACCATGTGGCAGCGTGGTCAGGAACTGGAGTTTTTTTTTTCCTTTTTCCTCTCTCTCTCTCTCTCTCTCTCTCTCTCTCTCTCTTTTTCTCTCTCTCTGGCTCTCCTGTTCTCTCTTTTCCCCTCTCCCCTCTCCCTTCCTTTGTACTACTCAGATTCCCAAGAGGTGGGGAAGACCGGCCGGCAGGAGGACGACCGAAAGGGCAACACCTCCCCTCCAGGAAGGGAGGGGGGAGTATGTCAGGCTGGAGGTTTCCCCAGCCTAAATCAGGTGTTAGGGGTATGTGACGAGGAGAAGGGTGTGGCCGGGCTGTAACGATGGACGCCCGGTGCTGAATCAGCCCAATTAGCCGGGAGAGGGATAAAGAGGAGCCGAGGACACCAGTTCGAGAAGGAGGGAAAGAGAGAGAGAGAGAGAGAGAGAGAGAGAGAGAGAGAGAGAGAGAGATGCACGAAGAGTTGTGTGTGTGTGAGTCACTGTTTGTGTTGTGTTTTTTTGGTCGATAACCCAGATCCTGCTTCCTCCTTTCCCTACTAAACAAGAGGCATGTCTGCCACAACCCTAAATATAAATTACTACACCTCAAAACATCGGTAATAACACTGTTTCACATTTTGAAAAAAAAATTCAGTAATACTTTTTAAAGTTTAATTTCTAACCTGTAAATACAGCAAGTGCAAGAACCAAAGGAACCTTCATGGTTTTCAGTTTTTTTTATCTGTAAGTAAAAAGAAAAACACTTCTACATTACCATTGCTGTTTTTTATAGTAATTATTTATCATATTGAAAAAATAGTGCTGTATTTTGAATAAAAAGAGGTAAATCTGTCTGCTTACCTGTGTCAGTGTGTTTTTAATTCACGCTGTCCAGTAAGAAGAATAAGTGTGGAGGTATCTGCTACATATCTGTATTTATATAGCATGGCAAAGTGATTGAAAACCCAAAGTCCAGTGGGTCGTGCATTGCTGTCAGGATTTCTCCACATCATATTGTCCTTAATGGACCTGCCATCAGATACTTACATTTAAAACCTTAAATTCAAGCCTATGATAGCTCTTTGTATAATAAACTAAAGTAAAACTAAAGTTAAAACATAACACTATTCAGTATCATACAGATATATAAAGGGAATCTGACTATTCATTTTGCTTTCTTTATAATAAATGAACATAAAACAAACAAACAAACAAATAAATAAGCCAGAAAATGTATAAGTTTTTTAAATCTCAAAAAGAAAATAGTTTTCTTAGTGTGACAAACAGTATTGTGTTTATTTAAAACGTTAAATGATTTCTCTTGGAGTGTTATGTAGACTCGTAATCATAGTTTGGTTTTGAGTTATCTCAAGACTCATTATCTTGGATACTGTCGTTAATGAAAAGGTCTATCTGATGTACTTAATCCAAATTAAACTTTGAACCTTTGGCTAATAACTGATGTAAGTGATACCAGACTTTGTTCACTTCCTGATAAGATCTGACACATCACTCAAAGTGATAGGTGTTTTGATCTTGTTTTATGGATGAATCTATGACCTTCATACTTGGCAAATGACTATAAGCAGTTGGACACATGTTTTCCCACCTTTTGTCTTAAAGTTAGCAATAGGTAGTTTCTGTTCCTTAAGTAACCACCTGCTCTATTTTAATTGATTTAACATATCCTTGGACTCAAATCAATCTGACCCCAAATCATTTTTGTAGTCATCGTCACAATCAGGGCATGAGCACAGGACTCAGTCCAGGTTGTACATGCCTGTGTAACCCCTAAATATAAGGGCAACTGTATGACCTAGATCCAAACTATTGCTGATGCAGGATACATAACTTTGTAAAAATGCAAAGGCCATGGGAACTTTAACAAGGTAGACAGTTACACAGAATAATGTTTGCAACAGTCTTTTATTACATCGGTTGCATTATTGGTAAGCAGCAAAACTTCATGCCACAGGCTTTTCTTGGAGTTTGTAAAGCATCACTGTGTAGAGGAAATAAAATGCACTAGTTTGTATTCCGGTGTCAATCACCTCAGAGGGTCTAATTACCACAATAAATGCCCAATTGGGAATAAAGGAATTATGACTTATAGAGACAGTGAAATGAAAAAACAGATTTATCTATTTAAAATATATTGGATTAAAAAGGTAACAACAAAGTAGGTCAATAAAATGACATTATGTTCCAATTGTTATGAAGAATGGGTATAAGTTGAGGAAAAGAAATGTACATGTAAGTGCGTAGGCCTACGCAAAATAACATACAAAATTAAGGTGTACAGTTACAACAAACATATGTGCATGAAACAAGTTACAAATGATTATAAGTCAAACGATGAAGCAGGTAGGAGGCAGGTGTTGTGTACATCACAATGCAAATTCAGCTGATGGACGAAGTAAGATGTATTTGTGTGTGTGTGGTCAATCTTCAATGACGCACACTAATATCACATGCGAAGAAAGCAACAGTGTGAGGCGTACAGACTCTACCATCTGTCTTTCATAGCTGTTTTGTCTTTTCTACTCAGTTCACGAGATGAATGTGCAGCTGAGCGAGATCTTAGTTTCTGCCTTATTTCGCTTCATATTAATGCGAAAATGACAATAAGAGCGAGTTTTCTTTCAGATGTCATCAAATACCGAACCGCTCCACTGACAGCAGCACTCGCAGAAAACCACAACCAAGCCACGCCCACCAGCTCAAGTCAGTAACTAATCTATTTACAATGAGGTGAACTTAAACTGAGCATGGGCTTTTTTTACAATCACCCATCATCAAAACTTGATCAAATATTTCTCAGGCAAAAAGGAGCACTTACAAAGTAATACACAGATATACTCAAATGTAACTTCAAGTCCTTAAAGTAACATTTATTGAAAGTATTTTAAGCAAATAAGAGATGACTTTCAGGGGTGGTCAAGTCAAGGAACATTCCTTGTTTGACAAAATGAAAAGACTCTCTGAAGTGGAATGAAATCAAGGACTTCATGATTGTTAGATTACTTGTGAGATTCTGGATAAAATAGGCCTACTTGTAAATTCAGAAGAAAATTATGTATATACACAGTAGTTGAACCTAGGACAGCCCATGAATGCTTTCATGACTTTAATTATGTATAAGCAATGTTGCAATACCCTACAGTTTACCCTTGAAACTCTGTGCAGAATGAAACAGTAAAATACTTTGGAATTTTGTGGTTAATATTTTATTTTCTGGTTAATGCAATTTCTTGATTGATGTCGCAATGTATCTTTAACATAGCCCTTTAACAAAGTATATCCAAGCAAATCAGCATTTTATCGTCTAAAGATTCCAATTTCCTCACTTTCAGACATTCAGATCTTGATGGGTAGTTGTTGTTTTGTAAATAGGGTAGGCGTAATAAGCCATGGCTTCAGCCTACACCTGTTCAGTTACCTTCTTTGTTTGTAATGAATTTGTTGTATATACATTCTGTTTTATGTTTAGTAACCAAATAAACCTTTTTTATTATTATTATAGATGTGTGGCCATTAAGAGCTTCATTGAAAAAGTATTCAATTATTATTTCTTTCATGAAAAAGTATTGTCCTTTTTTAGTTTAAAGAATGTTTTATCCCCATGGGCAGTACTATTAGTACTACTACTACTACTATTAGGCAACTAATTCAGAGAGACTCAGTGCATCAGGGTAAGACAAAAGATCTCCATTTTATACGTTTTCTGTCTCTGTGTGTAGTACTGTATGACAAAGTGTCAAATGCCACCTTTGAATATTTGAAACAAGACTGACCATGTGGCATCAAGTAGATGTTAATAATGCTAATCTGTAATGTTTTATTTAGCATAGAGTAGCCCTTTAGCTAGTTAGTCAAGTAACATTTTAACAAAGAGAATAATAATAAAACAATATTCCTGTTATGTTTTTAAAAACATTATTACTGTGCAAAAAAATGTGACTTTAAGTATTAGTAGTTTTTAGGTTGGAAGTGGGCTGTGCTTTTCAAAATATCACATATCAAGTGGTACTGGTTAAGTGATTTGTCTTACATGGTGGGAGGCTCGTATTTATTTTCTGCAGACATTTATTGGGGTTATTTTTTTAGAATATATAGCAAATCTTCCAAGCTATTTAAAAAAACATTGTGTTAGTGAATGATAGGTTTCTTATAGTTACATATAGAAAATTAAATGTTCTTTCAAGAAACATCTTTTTCATTATTTTCTAAAATTAATTTCCTACATTTAACTAACACCATGTGAAAGGCAAAAATGAACGATACAACTGTGAATGTAGTTGATTCAGAAATTATTAGAAACACTAATATTTAGTGTGTTTATTATGTGTGTTTTTCTTCTAAGCTTTTGGTGACAGACCATCAGAACAGTAGTTTGAGTGCATGATAAGTATAGTCAAATATATCTTCATGTTTGGAATCAAAATGTTCATTAATATAAAAAAATCTTCAAAAGGTTTAGTTGTTCTTGGTCAAGGATTCGTAGAGGGAGGTGAGCTGGGCCTTCAGGTTTTGGGTGTAGGGATTCAGCTTTTCCCTCAGGCCTTCAGAATAGGGCTCCAGTTGAGCTTGCATCTCCTTGATGCTCTGTTCTAGGTTCCCTCTCAGCTCCTCACTACTGTGGAGCAGAGTGTCCTTCAGGGTCTCAGAATCCAGGGATTTTAGGTAATCCACTCCCTTCTTAATTGGATCGGTGATGACATATTCAAAGTAGGGCTTTAGTGCACACCTCACAGTGTCCAGTTCCACACCTACACGCTCCCTCAACATTTCAGCCCCTTTAGTGACTTTAGTCTTCAGATCTTCAGCCAGGGGATCCATTTGGCTCTTGAGGGTAATGGCTAACTGGCTGGGACAAACAGAAAATATTTGTTAGTCTGCCATTATGATGTGTTTCTTGTGTGCTTTAGAAATGGCTGCTGAAAGCTATTTCTAATAACAATGTCCTGTAGTTTAATATTTTCGACTTACTTGACTTCCTGCCCCAGTTGGGAGGTCCTAATCATCTGGACGGTTTCTTCTACTGAGCGAGTTGCCAGGGTAAAATAGCTCCGGAAGGCATCAGTCAACTGCTCCAGCTGTGGCTTGGGCTCATCAGCATAGAATAGGTTGGCTTGGCAACCTTTTGATGAACCACAGAATTTAAGATGACAATAATATGTTCAAACAATGTAATGTGTAATTATATTCCTTATAAATAAATTATTATAGTCAGCTTGTTTTTGTAATTTGTCTAACCTGTGAACACAACGATTGTAAGGACCAGGTGAACCTTCATGGTTTTCAGTTTCGTCCTGTAAAGAATTCATAGATGTGAGTCCCTTACACTATACTGAAAGCAAAGCAAATAAAATAAAATAGTTAATTACCTGTGTCAGTACACTTTTAATTAACACTGTCCAGTCTGACTTGGTAGTGTGGAGGTGGCTGTTTCATATCTGTTTTTATATCCCAATGGAAGATGATTGTTGTTTGGAAACCCAAAGTCCAGTGGGTAGTGCCTTGCTGTCAGGATTACTCCACATTAAAATTTCCTGGCAGGGACATTTTGTCACAACAGATTCTTACGTTCAAAGCAAACCATAAAAAACTGTCAGATTCTAAAAGTTACTAAAAAGCACTGGCTACTTATAAACAACAAAAACCATCCTTTGGAATCAGGTCACAACAATAATTATGGTATTTTGGAAGAAGCCATTCTTACCATATAAGAACCTGTTTAAAGTTGTATAGGGCTAATTGACTGTCTAGACTGGAAGAGGACTAGGTTCATAAAACATTTTCAAGTAGTTTCTTCAGTATAAGTATATGCAACAGGGCGGTTATCAAGGGGTGACAATTGGGAACATTGTCCTGTGCCCTGCGATGAGAGGCACCAACTAACATCCTCTGTGGTGTTCCCTATTCATTGAGCTAGGTGAGTGGGGACACCCACAAATATTTTATCCTAGGTAACATTTTGACAGCCCTTGTCTAATTGGACAATTTACTAATATGGCAGTGTAAAATATTCTATCATTAAACAGAAACACAATTCTGTTAATAAATAGTTTTTTATTGATACTTAAAATAAATATTTGGCATTTTTGTAAACTTGCCAGAAACATCAAACACATTTTACTCATAAATAATACAGTTTCTAAGTTTGATTAAAAACACACACACACACACACACACACACACACACCATTATACAGAAAATAGTATATTAGAGTGGAAAATGCATAAAATAGAATAAAATAGAATATAATTTTCTACAATTCTGTTTGCCCATTTAGCTGTTAGAGATAAGAAACACTATCAAAGGAGGGACAGATTATATGAATTTCGCCTTATAGCTTATAGTAGGGCATGTTATTGGACAGATGAATGAAGGATTACATGTATATGTCAGATTTAAAGTCATTTGTGCTGTCATGAAACAATAGTTTGGTGACAAAAGAGGAAGTCTTTCAAGCATTAGTTGGTCTTAATGAAAGACTCGTAGAGGGAGGTGAGCTGGGTCTTCAGGTTCTGGGCGTAGGGGTCCAGCTTTTCCTTCAGGTCTTCAGCATAGGGTGTGAGACTCTGCTGGACAAACTGGGCTCTCTCAGCAATCTTGGCCTGGAGATCCTCAGTCAGAGGGGTCACGGTCTTCTGGAACTCCTGCAGGCGCTGGTCCACCTTCTCTTTGATTTCAGCAGTGTAGGGCTCCAGTTGAGCCTGCAGCTCCTTCACGCTCTGCTCCAGACTCCCTCTCAGCTCCTCACTTCTCTGGAGCAGAGTGGCCTTCAGGGTCTCAGAATCCAGGGACTCTGCATATGGAGCCATGGCTGCTCTGAGATCCTCCACTCTCTGCTGAATTTGGCTCTTGAGATTATCAGCATAGGGCTCCAGTTGGTCTCTCACTGTGGTCAGATCCTGACCCAAACGCTCCCTCAACACTTCAGTCTCCTTAGTGATTTTGGTCATTAACTCTTCAGCCAGAGGATTCATCTGGTTTTTGAGTGTGATGGCATATTCGCTGGCCATGTCAGCACTCTGTGTTAGTCTAGCACTGTGATGTGGAGAAAAACATTTGTGAACTCAGGGCAAGACATTTTCTAAATAACAGTATCAAGCAGGTAAAATTTCTTGACTTACTTGACTTCCTGACCCAGTTGGGAGGTCCTGATCATCTGGACAGTTTCCTCTGCTGTGTGTGTTGCCTTGGCAACATAGTTCCAGAATTCATCAGTCAACTGCTCCAGCTGTGGCTTGGGCTCATCAGCATAGAAGATGTTGGCTTGACAACCTGTTGATGGAGTGGAGCATTTAAAAATGATCAAATTGTATGTTATGATTATGCCCTATAAGTACATTATTCCAGACAACTGTACACACTTGGAATACATTTTACTAAATAAACTTACCTGAAAATACAGCTAGTGTAAGTACCACAAGAAACTTCATGATTTTCAGTTGTTGTCTGTAATAAACAGATTTTTTTTTTTTACATCTACATCTTTTATGAAGTCGTCATAATGTTTTAAAAAAAAGCTATATTTTGAATTTACAAAAATATAAGTGAAGCTCTCTTCTTACCTTTTGTCAGTGTGCTTTTAATTCACTCTATCCTGTATAAAGAGTAGGTGTGGAGGGGTCTGCGACATCCCTGTATTTATATAGCATTGGGAGGTGATTGATCTAGTGGAAAATCAAAGTCCAGTGGGTAGTGCCTTGCTGTCAGGATTACTCACCATAATGTCCTGACTGGACCTGCCATCACCACAAATCCTCAAATTAGATAACCAAAACAGTGGCATTGTGAACTTGTCTTTTTAAAAGCAGTGATGATATCGTGGTTGTTCATTAATGAGGTTTTCAAATACATTAATTCTAAATATTTTCTTTTCTATTTTTTACATTTATTATATTCTTATTTATCCTGCCAAAAAGCAGAACATTGATCATGTGAGAAGAGTACCTCTGCTTTAGCTGGAAAATGTATTCCATGACAAGGCTTATAAATTTGAAATCCCTGTTAGATATTTTCTTAGGCTGTACTCAGTGGAGGTTTGTCAGAGGAGGCGAGGGAGGCTCAGCATCCTCAGAAAAGTTATTGTAGAATTTTTTAATTAATGTAACAATTAAATTGATTAAACTGACTGTAGTGTTAATCTCTCTCCTGTTAATGTGCATAATTAAGATTCTTATAAAGATGTATTTGATTTATAATTTTGTTTCTCAAGAGGTAGCCTAGGCAAGTTGGATTTAGTGGATGAAGGCCAGAGGAACCTAAAAAACAAGTCTCCCCTTACATGTAAATTGACCGATCAGAATGGAAATGCAAATAACCCAATATAATTTGTATCGTTCAAAAACACTCAATGATTCCGATTAGATCAATCATTCAGTCGTTCGAATTTGTAAAAAAAAAAAATATATATACATATATATAATTATAATAAAATGGTGAATGACTTTACTATAGTTTGACAATTCTGATTATTTTTATTGTTATAATAATAATGATTATAATAATAATTATTGTACATTTCAGATGTTCTGATGATAACATTAAACTACAAGCTTTAAGGCTAAAGAGCAGGGGAAAAAACATATAACTGCTTAGAATGCAGCAGACACATCCAAAAGCTTTGAGTGATGTGTCAAATCTTATCAGGGAGTGAACAAAGTCTGGTGTCATTTGTTACTCTTGTTGGGTCAAAGATTTATACTCAGTACCTCACACCTTTCTAATCAATAAGATTATACAGGACTCTTTAGATTGAATTTGACTTTGTGCAACAATTTTGAGAGATTAAAAATAAATGTTCAAAATTAATTAGGAATTAATTTAAGGAATTAAACATTTTGGAAATTCTAAGCACACAATTTTTTTTTTCACGTGTATTTCTGTTTTAACCCATTTAAAATTCCAACAGGAATTGCAGCATTGTTAACTAGTTTACAGTCCTACTGTTTTGATTATCTGCATTAAATATGAGGATCTGTGGTCACGGCAGGTCCAGTCAGGACATTATGATGTGGTGTAGTCCTGACATCAAGGCACTACCCACTGAACTTTGGGTTCCCACTACAACAATCCCCTCCCTATGCTATATAAATACAGATATATAGCAGGTGCCTCCACACTTGTTCTTCAGACTGGATTGTGTGAATTAAAAGCACATTGACACAAGGTAAACAGAGAACTTTACTTTATTGTAAATTCAAAATACAGCATTTCATAAGGAATGAAAATTCAGAGATGTTGATCAAAATGTTTATTTTTCTTACAGACTAAAACTGAAAACAATGAAGGTTCTTGTAGTACTTGCACTAGCTGTTTTTACAGGTTAGAAAATTGCTGAAATATTTTTCACTAAATTAAACTGTCGATGGTTATTAAAAATGTCTCCATTAATTTATGTAATGGGTGTACAGTTTTCTGGAATAATGTGTTTATTGGGCATAAACGTAACAAATAATTGTATCAATCTGAAATGCTCTGCTCCATCAACAGGTTGTCAAGCCAACCTCTTCTATGCTGACGAGCCCAAGCCACAGCTGGTGCAGTTGACTGATGCATTTTGGAGCTATGTTGCCAAGGCAACACACACCGCAGACGAAACCGTCCAGATGATCAGGACCTCCCAACTGGGTCAGGAAGTCAAGTAAGTCAAGAAATTTTACCTGCTAGATACTGTTATTTAGAAAATGTCTTGCCCTGAGATCACAAATGTTTTTCTCCACATCACAGTGCTAGACTAACACAGAGTGCTGACACGGCCAGCGAATATGCCATCACACTCAAAAACCAGATGAATCCTCTGGCTGAAGAGTTAATGACCAAAATCACTAAGGAGACTGAAGTGTTGAGGGAGCGTTTGGGTCAGGATCTGACCACAGTGAGAGACCAACTGGAGCCCTATGCTGATAATCTCAAGAGCCAAATTCAGCAGAGAGTGGAGGATCTCAGAGCAGCCATGGCTCCATATGCAGAGTCCCTGGATTCTGAGACCCTGAAGGCCACTCTGCTCCAGAGAAGTGAGGAGCTGAGAGGGAGCCTGGAGCAGAGCGTGAAGGAGCTGCAGGCTCAACTGGAGCCCTACACTGCTGAAATCAAAGAGAAGGTGGACCAGCGCCTGCAGGAGTTCCAGAAGACCGTGACCCCCCTGACTGAGGATCTCCAGGCCAAGATTGCTGAGAGAGCCCAGTTTGTCCAGCAGAGTCTCACACCCTATGCTGAAGATCTGAAGGAAAAGCTGGACCCCTACGCCCAGAACCTGAAGGACCAGCTCACCTCCCTCTATGAGTCCTTTACCAAGACCAACTAATGCTTCAAAGACTTCTTTTGTCATGAACAGAACAATTTTTTCATGAGAATTTTGACATGAAATTCCGACATATTTGATCCATATTTCATTCATTCATCAGTCCAATACCATGCACTAAAATAAGCTATTGGACAATATTCACATAGTTTGTACCACCAAAGCCGTCTTTTAGAGATAAAAGTGCAAACACATGTTTTACTTAGAAAATTAGTAAAATTTGACAAGTTCTTCTTATTCCATTCTCCTATACAGTGCATTTTTGCAACACATTTTCTCTGCTTTTCTGTATATGGTGCATATTTATTTAGTTAAAGTCGAGTTGAAATTCTTTAATAAAAAACTAATTTATTAACAGAATGGTGCTTCTTTTCAATGATCTAATATGCTACACATCCATTAAAGGAATATTCCGGGTTCAATACAAGTCAAGCTCAATCAACAGCAATTGTGGTGTAATGTAGATTACCACAAAAATGTTTTTAGACTTACCCCTCCTTTTCTTAAAATAAAGCAAAAATCGAGTTTACAGTGAGGCACTTACAATGGAAGTAAATGTGGCCAATTTTTGGAGGGTTTAAAGGCAGAAATTTGAAGCTTAAAAGTTTATAAAAGCACTTACATTAAATATTCTGTTCAAACGCATGTATTATTTGAGCTGTAATTTTGTTTAAATCGTAATATTTGCAGTCATTTTAGGGTTTCAGGGTTTGTTGACATAACATCGTCATGGCAACAAAGTTGTAAAATTGGCTATAACTTTACACAGGGTAGTAAAGGGTAGTAAGTGATTTTATCACACTAAAATCATATTTAAATGCAATTTGTTTATGTCTTATAATTGTTCTACTTATGAAATTTTTTTATTTTAACTGTAAAAAATTGGCCCCATTTACTTAAATTGTAAGTGCCTCACTGTAACACAGATCTTTGCTTATTTTAAAGAAAAGCAGGGTCAAGTCATAATTAATATTTTTGGTAATCAATATTATGCAACAAATGCTTTCCATTTAACTTGTATTGAACTCAGAATATTCCTTTAATAAGCAACATTTTTAATTTAAAGTAAAAACATAGTTTGTCACGTCCTGCTGGACCAGGGCTGTTGCTTAAATTCAAAGAGCCTGGGAATGTGAGATGAGTACCCCAGTGTTTACGGGAAAATTAACTCAAAATGTCAAGGCTGAGAATTTAAACTCCTTGGTTAATTTATCCCTGGGTTTTGCACAGTGGCGGTCTGTGAGAGGAGGCACGGGAGGCTGAGACTACTCTAAAAAATATTCCAGATGAACAAAAGAGACTAACTGCATTTTTTCTTTTTCTTTTATGAGCTGTAGCCTAGGGAATTTGGAATCACTGCATGAAGGCTACAGCAACCTGACGGTCTAAAGTTTCCTTCTCTGTAAATCAAACTGTATATGAAAATAATCCAACATCATATGTTGCTGTCAAATTCCTAGATAATGAAGGCAAAAGGGAGAAGAAATACTGTGTATGACCAATAATAATGAAAAACATTTAGCAGAGATTTCTATCAAAGCCTGTAGATGACACTGTTTGATTTGTTCAATGCATGTCCTCTTTTGACAAGTGTTGAGTGGGTGATTGGAAAGATTATATTGCATTTTCAATTATGATAATTTTTCAAACCTAGTATTACTTACAATACAATAATACAAGTGATCTGGGCCGTGTTTATATATATCAGATTTAATCTAAAGCTTTTAGACTCATGGAAATGTACATGTACAGTTTTTAGTGAAATATTCTTAAGAGATTATAAGAGAAGTTTTTTTTGTTTACGTTTATATAGAGTATCTACGTTGGTATATATATATATATAAAATTAGCATCATCACTTCTTGCAGTATATAGTCATATAAAGACACATTTGTACTTTTCTACAGAAATTCATTGGTTTTATTAAAATGGACATAGTATGTTACACGTCATAACATGGTGGACGTTTTCTCACTAATAAGAAAAATGATACGCTTTGCAAGAAACTTAGAAAACATTTATTTCACTCACAAGAAAGTTATGTTTAGTATGGAACAGTTATACAGTAAAGAAACAGATAAAGCAACCATATATCTGTATGATAAATCTGAGTCTGGGATTTTTAGGCAATGGAGCTACAGTTCCCCTTCTGTCACTCACTCGATGTTGTGTCGATTGTAATGAAACAAGGGGTCTCTTGTTGGCAGACAGAATTTGCATTGCCCGCCCCCGGACATACGGGTATAAAGGGAGCGGGCGAGCGAATGCCAGACAGATTTTTTCTTCGGAGCCGAACGGTTGTGTGATCAGCGAGCTGTGTGTCACGACTGCTTCACCCACCTCTGCAAGACAGCTTCTGTTGGATCTGATGGTGCATTCCAGCTTTCTCCTCTCTGCACGCTTTGCACGCTTCGACAGTGCATCTCTCCTAAAAGAGTTTAACTTCTCTGAAAGAGTTTTATTTTCCTCTAAAAGAGTTTGTTTTCTGGTAAATGAGCAACATACACAAGCGGGCATTGAACGTCCTTTTCAGGATACATCTTTGTAAAGATGCTCTTCCGCCGCTGTGTAGTTCCTGGATGTGGCCGGTATCTCTCCAGATCCGACAGTCATAGACGCTGCCTCGTGTGCCTAGGTAGCGATCACACCGAGGCAGCATTTGTGGATGGTTCATGTTCTTACTGCGAGGACATGACCGTGGCAACGTTGCGGTCACGGTTTTCTTTTCTCAAAACGAAATCCACTCCAGCCGCCCCCCACGTTGCTCCTTCTTCCCACGGGATTGAGGACGACTGGCGATGGAGGCAATTTGGGGATGGCAGCAGGCTCAGTTTCGCCGGGCACAGCCCCACGAACCACCTGCCCCCCCGGCACGCTCGTTTGCTCCCGTCTGTGCTCGGGGCGACGGCGGCTCTCTTCACGGTTTTCCTCATCCCTGGAGCCAGGTCTGGATGATGACATCGCCGCTGCATCGGAGAGCGTTCAGGCGTCTGACACTGAAGATCTGACTGGACTCCCGTCCTCAGGTCAGCCCGCCCAGTCAGAGTCTGACAAGCTGATGGCCGACATTCTTTCCCGGGCCGCTGTGAGCGTGGGGTTGTACTGGAACCTCCGTCCTCCCCAACCCTCGCGGCTTGATGATTGGTACCTCGGCTGCCGCTCTCAGCACATCAGCAGTTCATGTACACGGTTCAGCACATGGCGTGATTGAATAAGGACCCCTAGTGTTGCTTCATTCGACACAACGTCGAGTGAGCAACAGATGGGGAACGTCCGTTCCCTAATAGAGGGAATGTAACGTTGTGTCCCTCCGGCCGCGACGCTGTACCGAGCCACTGTAAAGGCCATACCTTATTCTCGGCTCCTCATTTTAAAACCTGAATGGACAGATGCACGATTCCCTCCTTTTATACCTGTATGGGGTCTGTCTGCCAATTTCTCATTGGCCTTTTCTCAAGTTCAGAGGTATCAGAGGCCTTCAAGCAATACCCCTAGTGTTGCTTCAACACCAAATCTCGTTCCCTCCATCAGGGAATGGAGGTTACAACAGTAACCTAGACGTTAATGCACCATGAACTAGCATGAACTACTGTAACAATGAACATTTGTATTTTTATTAAAAAAAAACATTAACAAAGATTAATAAAAATTTGTAACAAATATTCTTTGTTCATGATAACCTAAGGCATTAACTATTGTTTATGAATGGAACCTTATGGTAAAGTGTTACCGATAATTTGTGTTATGTATATTTCTTTTTTCATCCATTGATCTTTTCACCAAATTACTGACTCATTGGGTTATGTCTAAAACTTTACATGATGGATTAATCTTTAAGATTCTTGATGACCTATGGTGTGTGGTGAAGAGTAGACGTGTCCTCCACCAGCTCCGAGGGAAATTGACTATTATACTCTTTTTGTTATACCTTTTTCAATTTAACTTTTTGTAACTGTAGTTGAAGACAGTCTATACTAATTATTTCAACTTGGGCATTCCAAGATGTACAATACTCGACAGAAACAGGACACCCAAAAAGGAGGCCGCAAAACACCGCCTCCTCCTGATTCCGAAATACCGGCCCCAGAGAGCAGCGCTGATAACTCTCTGGATGCTAGGATACAAGTTATGATGGATGCGCTCAAGAGCGATATTTTCTCTAAAATGGACACTGTCGCTGTTGGATTGCACTCTGAGATTTCATCTGTTAGAGGGGAACTGAAAGCCTCAATTGAACCACTTCAACGGTTGGTCGACTCTCATGAATCGGCAGTGCGGGACCTCGAGCAGGCCGCGAACGACCATAGCTCCCGTATAAGCGAACTTGAGGCAACTGTTAGTAAGTTAACCGCTCGGGTGAATCATCTGGATGATAAGTGCGAAGACTTGGAAAGTAGATCGCGAAGAAATAATATTCGAGTGGTTGGTGTACCGGAGGGAGTGGAAGGACCGCGTCCTACTGATTTTATTGCAGTCTTGCTACAGGATCTACTGGGACTGGAAGAAAAACCGTTACTTGACCGTGCTCATTGCTCTCTGCGGAACGAACCAGCAGGTAAAACCCGACCTCGGGGTTTTATCGTGCGGGTGCATTTCTTTCATGTTCGTAACACGATTCTACGGCGAGCAGGCGAGTCTCCTCCACTCATTTACAAGGACACACGGATCTCGGTGTTCCCAGACTTTACATCTTCTGTTGCCAGGAAGCGTTCTGCCTTTACTGCGGTAAAACGCAGTCTGCGCTCCTTTCCGGGAGTAAAGTATGGGCTTCTAAACCCCGCCATACTTAAGATCACTATGCCTGATGGTACTTCGCAGCGTTTTGAAGACCCCTCTTCGGCCAGTGACTTTGTTAAAAAGAACTGTAAGTAGAGTGGACTTTTTTTGGTGCCAAGATGGGTCTAATGTTAACATGTAGACAATGTTGTGTGATTTGTTTTGAATATTGGCCCTGGTTATCTACAGTTGATTATGGCACTTCGTTCTTTTTTTTTCTGTACCAGTTGTTAATGCTTAAACAGTAAAAGCAACGTCGTTTTGGTTTCACTTAATGAATAGAGCAACTGGTCTGCCTTAATCTGGATTCTGTGGCCTTTATAAACTTTGTAGGTACATTTGTTTAGTTTTTTTTTTTTTTTTTTTTTTTTTTTTAGTCAATTTCTCTCGAGTAGCTCTGTTCATTCTAGTTTGGAGCTATTATGGAGCGTTTCGTGCTTTCAGTTAGTTTGGGGTTTGTGTGCATCTCATTTGGGGAGTTGCTAACAATGGGGTGGGGTGGAGGGATGGGGGGGCTTGTGTTTTACTTTTGTTGTTGTTGTCTTGTGTTTTCTAGGTTTTATTGTTTTGGTTTGATAACTGTTTTAACAATTTATGTTGCTGTGGTGACGGTCTATTTGTCATTGTCCTGGTCAATTTCTTTCTGCTATATCTTCGGTGGATGGCCCAATCAAATGTGAACCTAAATATTGATGGAGGGAACCTCAAGCTGGTGTCCTGGAATTGTAAAGGCCTGAACTCCCCTGTGAAACGTACTAAGGTATTAAATCATCTTAAAAACTTAGGAGCACAGATTGTTTATCTTCAAGAGATGCACTTAAAATCTACTCCTCATTCTCAAATTAAAGGTAGTTGGGTTGGTCAGTCCTATTTCTCATCATTTTACAGTAAGTCCAGGGGCGTCGCCATTTTGTTTCATAGATCGGTACCCTTTGTTTGCTCTAAAGTGCTTTCTGATCCTAATGGTAGATATCTGATAGTTACAGGCAGCTTATACGGCACCCAATTGGTCTTAGTTAATGTCTATGCCCCAAATTGGGATGACGCTGAATTTTTCAAGAAACTTTTTTCTGCCCTTCCAGACATGTCCTCCTACTTACTTATTTTGGGTGGGGACTTTAATTGTTGGTTGAACCCAGATCTTGACCGTTCCTCCAATAAAGCTGCAGCACTTACTAAATCGGCTAAAGTTGTTAAAGACTTTATGGAGAGCTTTTTAATTTCAGATCCTTGGCGTTTCTTTAATCCTACAAGCAAAGCATTCTCCTTTTTCTCTTCTGTGCATCACACATTCACTCGGATTGATTATTTCTTATTAGATAATAGATTTCTTCCATGTCTCACTCCCACCTCTTGCTCGTATGAACCAATAGTTATCTCAGACCATGCTCCGGTTGTACTTAACATTAGGTTTAAAGGCTTGGTTCAATCACGCCGCCCTTGGCGTCTTAATACTCGCTTATTGTCAGATGAAAAATTTGTTGATATGATTTTCTGCCAAATTGACTTGTTTTTGAGTATTAATAGGACACCTGATATTTCTATGTCTGTCTTATGGGAGACACTGAAAGCTTATATTAGAGGTCAAATTATCTCTTACGAGAATTACGATAGAAGGCTGAAGAGGGAGAGATTGGTCATCCTTACAAATCGCATTGCCCAATTAGATGCCGTGTATGCCACTTCTCCAACTCCTGAATTGTACAAAGAACGCCTTACAGCTCAGTCAGAGTTTAACACATTGACGGCGGACCGTGCTGTTGAGCTGTTACTTAAAACTAGTAGTGCATATTTTGAACAGGGGGACAAAGCTGGTAGAATGTTGGCACATCAATTACGGCAGACTATCTCCTCTCATCAGATTCCGGAAATTGCCACATCTTTAGGCACTACGACAGACCTAGAAAAAATAAATGGTGAATTTAGAGCTTATTACGCTTCATTATATACATCAGAGATAAACGTGGAAAGGTGTGATTTTGGTGGCTTCTTCTCCCATTTAGAAATCCCTCAGGTTAATTTGGATATGGCGGATCAATTAGAAACCCCAATAACTGTTCTAGAAATTTCAGGTGCTCTTAAAGCGATGCAGTCTGGCAAATGTCCAGGGCCAGACGGCTTTCCTGTAGAGTTTTATAAATGCTTTCAAAATAAGCTAGCCCCGGTCCTGATTGATATGTTTAATGAATCTTTTCTGGCTGCTAAACTTCCTCCTACACTTAATCAGGCATCGATTTCTCTAATTTTGAAAAAGGATAAGGACCCTCTTAGGTGCTCTTCATATAGACCAATTAGTTTATTAAACGTTGATTTCAAACTTTTATCTAAACTGCTTGCTTTTCGTTTGGAAACTGTTCTTCCAGATATTATCTCTCCCGATCAAACGGGGTTTGTTAAAAATAGGCACTCCTTTTTTAATTTGAGAAGGCTCTTTAACACTATTTATAATCTTCCGTCAACAATCTTACCTCAAGCAATTATATCGTTAGACGCGGAAAAGGCCTTTGACCGCGTGGAGTGGGCATACTTATTTTATACTTTAGGGAAATTCGGCTTTAAGGAAAATTTCATTTCTTGGGTGAAACTTCTATATTCGTCACCTTTAGCTTCAGTTAGGACAAATAATAATCAGTCGTCTTACTTTCCATTGTATCGGTCAACGCGCCAAGGTTGCCCTTTAAGTCCTCTTTTATTCACTGTGGCAATTGAGCCTCTTTCTATTGCACTTCGTGGTGACCCGCACATTAAAGGCATTGTGAGTTGTGGGCAGGAACAGAAAGTATCTTTATACGCTGACGATCTTCTTTTATTTATTACTGACTTCTCTGTTTCAGTCCCAGCCACACTCGCTGTTCTTTGTTCATTTGGATCCATATCTGGTTACAAGTTAAATTTAGGTAAGAGTGAGCTTCTACCTCTTAATAAGGCAGCACATGAATACCCACTTCACACCCTATCGTTTAAAGTCGCTCAGCACGAGTTAAAATATCTTGGAATTCAGGTTACTGCTAAATTCAAGGATCTTTATCGCGCAAATTTCACTAATCTCCTGTCTCGAGTACAAAGCAGTTTAATCGTTGGTCAGTGCTAAACTTGTCTCTATCTGGTCGGATTAATAATATTAAGATGAATGTCCTTCCCAGGTTTTTATATTTGTTTCAATGTATACCAATTTTTCTTCCGCAAACCTTTTTTCTTAAACTAGACACTGCTATTTCTAATTTTGTTTGGGACGGGAAGCCACCGAAATTATGTAAACAGTATTTGCAGAGCCCGAAGAAGCAGGGAGGAATGGCCTTACCTAACTTTAAGTTTTACTACTGGGCGGCTCATCTTAAAATAATTCAGTTTTGGTTACATCCTGGTTCACGGTTATTATCATCAATTTGGTTGGGAATGGAACAATCTTCTTGTAAGCCTGTTTCACTTGCAGCTTTAGCTCATTCACAGCTCAAATCATCTATCACTAGTTATACCAAAAATATCATTATTAAGACAACGGTGAAGATTTGGAATCAGTTTAGACGCTGCTTTGGTTTTCAAAAATATTCTATTTTGGCACCAATAACAGCTAATCACTCCTTTCCTCCATCGTTAATTGATCGTGCATTTGAGGTTTGGTCTTATAAAGGTATTAAAGCATTTAAGGATCTCTATATTGACAACACTTTCGCTTCATTTGAACAGCTGTCCAAAAAATTCTCCCTCTCAAATCAACACTTTTTTAGGTACTTGCAGATCCGTAATTTTGCTTTACATAGGTTTCTTCAGTTTCCTTCTATACCTCTTGACACTCCTCTTGATATTTTCTTAAAACCCGCTCCTGCTTTGAAGGGTATGATTTCATTCATTTACGCTCAGATCTACTCACTAAAATCGGTTTCTTTGTCGTCAATTAAGGCGTTATGGGAGGAAGATCTGGGGATTACGTTCACTGAAGATTTGTGGGGGAATGTTCTTGACAATGTACACCACTCTTCAATCTGCGCCAGGCATGGATTGATCCAGTGTAAAATTTTACACCGTACTCATTTGACTAAGACCAGGCTTTCTAAGATGTTTAATAACATTGACCCGACTTGTGACCGCTGTCACCAGGCAGCAGCAACACATATACATATGTTTTGGTCTTGTCCTGTCCTAACAACTTATTGGCAAAATATTTTTGATTCTCTGAGTGAGGTCTTAGGGAAGAGAATAGTTCCTGAAGCTGTTACAGCACTTTTTGGGGTAACTCCGGTCATATTGTTGTTGTCTACAGAGCTCAAGAGGTTCATAGCCTTTGTTAGTTTGTTAGCAAGGCGTTTGATACTTTTGAAATGGAAGCTTCAACACCTCCATCGCACATTCATTGGATTAGGGATGTCCTTTACTTTGCTAAACTGGAAAAAATAAGGCATTTGTTAAGGGGCTCCCAGGCTAAATTTTCAAAGACGTGGGACCCCTTTTTTGAATATGTTGGGAAGTTTACCTTCCCAGACAATCCTGAGTAAACTTAGTGTCCCATGTTTTTTTTTTGGTTTCGTTTTTTTTTTTTTTTTTTGCGGCAAATGACTGGGCAGTGATCCTTGGACTGTCACTCACAGCTATTAGGGTTTTTTTTTTTTTTTTTTTTTTTTCTCGTTGATTCTTGGTGTTTATGTTTTTGTATAATTTTTTTTTTTGTATGTGGAGGGAAATGTTGTTTTGGGTTTTTTTTTTCTTTTCTTTTTCTTTGTTTAAAATTTAATAAAAAGATTGTTAAAAAAAAAAAAAAGATTCTTGATGACCTCCACAGTTGCCATGGTGGAGGGAAGATTATGGGCTGTTTTTCTCTTCAAGCTTTTCTGTTGCAGATAGTGGACAGACACTTTGTCCCAAGATGTGTATATCTGCACGTCAGTTAGGATGACAATGCCCATTAGTTATTGTGTACACCTGCGTCACCACTGATAATGAAGTAGAGATATTAACAAACTATATGGTTGTATAATAAGCACAACAGGAATCAACCAGAAGAGGTCCACCTTTGAAAAGTTCTTGAACTTATCTTACATTTATCAAGTGAAAATGCAGCAAAGGACAATAGGAATTATTTTTGCATATGCATAGAATTGTAAGTTTACTCATTCTATGAGTTCACTTATCCAACTCCCTGGATAAGTTGTCGTGGCAGTAATAGTAGTACGTAGTAGTAGTTTGTTATTGTGTTGAGTTCCACATTTGAATCTTTTAAACCAGGCAGAAACATCCCAATATAAAGCACAGCTTTTAGTCAATGTATTATAATGCTTAGTTTTGTTTTTGTAACACATAATCTTACAATATAATTTTGCTTTGTGTAGTTTTTATTGTAAGATTATTACACTTCTTATGGGAAGCGTTTATTAAGAGAATGTGTAACTGTCACTATCATACTGTATGTATGTATTTATTTAATATGTCATAATATTTATATTTTGTCTCGTGATTCTATAAAAAAAATATATATTATTTGGCCCTTGTGCAATTTTAAAGGGCTAATCAATTAGATCTTAAGAAGATTGCACTTTTTTTTTTTTTATTTATTTATTTTTTTTTTAAATCAAATAGCCTCATAAATGTAACATCTCAAATTGACTGATCTATAGATATTCATGGTTTAACTAAACTGGGCATAACATAACTTTCACACCACAGCAGAAACATTGAGTTAATAAATGTCAGGTGTTTTATTGTTGCATAAATAAAGAAAATGCTAAACTTGGAAGAAACAAATATTATTTTCAGTCACGAAAAACAAAGTTGCCAAAATGTAATAAATACACAACCGTTATAAAGACTAAGAGCAAAATCTCTAATGAGATTTTAGTAAAACATTTCACTCTTTTTTTCCGTACATTAGAGTTAGGTCTGTGTGCTGTAAGAGATAAGACAGACCAAAAACTGTTTGTTGCCTAGAAGTCATTGATTTATGGCACGGTATTGGAGAAATGTTCAATATGTCAGATTTTGGAGTCACAATGCTCATGCAAGGAAACATTTTCTGTTAGTGACAAAAGAAGTCTTTGAAGAATTTAGTTGGTCTTGGTAAAGGACTCATAGAGGGAGGTGAGCTGGTCCTTCAAGTTCTGGGCGTAGGGGTCCAGCTTTTCCTTCAGATCTTCAGCATAGGGTGTGAGACTCTGCTGGACAAACTGGGCTCTCTCAGCAATCTTGGCCTGGAGATCCTCTGTCAGGGGGGTCACGGTCTTCTGGAACTCCTGCAGGCGCTGGTCCACCTTCTCTTTGATTTCAGCAGTGTAGGGCTCCAGTTGAGCCTGCAGCTCCTTCACGCTCTGCTCCAGGCTCCCTCTCAGCTCCTCACTTTTCTGGAGCAGAGTGGCCTTCAGGGTCTCAGAATCCAGGGACTCTGCATATGGAGCCATGGCTGCTCTGAGATCCTCCACTCTCTGCTGAATTTGGCTCTTGAGATTATCAGCATAGGGCTCCAGTTGGTCTCTCACTGTGGTCAGATCCTGACCCAAACGCTCCCTCAACACTTCAGTCTCCTTAGTGATTTTGGTCATTAACTCTTCAGCCAGAGGATTCATCTGGTTTTTGAGTGTGATGGCATATTCGCTGGCTTTATCAGCACTTTCTGTCAGTCTCGCACTATGAAATAGAAAGGAGAAATATATTTGTTAATTCAACTTATAATTTTAGCATTTTGAACACTGTTAAAATTTTCACAATACTCACTTGACATCCTGACCCAGTTGAGACTCTCTGATCATTTGCAGTGTATCCTCTGCGGTACGTGTAGCCTTGGCAACATAGCTCCAGAATGCATCAGTCAACTGCTCCAGTTGTGGCTTGGGCTCGTCAGCATAGAACAGGTTGGCTTGGCAACCTAGTCAAAATACATTTAAAATAATTATGATTCAGTTTAATGTGTAAGTCCATCAGACAATTTTCCAATTCAAACAACAAAAAATTACAGTATGTGTATTTTATTTATATTTTCCTAGTATATCTAATAACTCTAAATGTCACCATAATGGTATTAACAGCATTATCAATACTTTTTTTATCATATCTTTGAGCCCATTAATGTTGTGTTCTTTTTGTAAAGTAATTAAATAAGAAATTCAACACCAAACTTCAATGCAGGCCTTGACAGTGATCTTATATTTAAAATGCTGTTCATCAATTGATGTGGACTTTTGGCATTATAACCAAACAGAGACAATAGAAAAGAGCATGATTTACCTGTGAATGCAACAAAGGCAAGCACCAGATACAATTTCATCTTCACTTTTGTTTGCTAAAAAGAAGGAAAAAAAAGAGATAGAAATGATTTACTCATTTTTCCATATGACTTAAAAAATATTTTAATTGCATTTCAAGCTTAACTTACCTTTAAGTCCCTTTGCCTTTTCTCAGGAGTTCTTAGGCCAATAAGCTTCAGTTAGCCCCAATAGTCTAAGGCTGTATATATATTTGTGTGGAGTTAAATAGTCCAGAGGAACAAGCAAAGTCCAGCACTCATTGCCATGTTGTCAATGCCGCTCCCCCCGCTGTCACATCAGCCTGCTGTCACATGATGTTGTGCTTTGAACCTACTGATACTAAGTTTCCTAACTGAACCCTAGAAACAGATCCACCGTAAAGATCATGTGTAGACACAGAATAATAATGTATTCAATGAATAATGAGAGCTCTCAAAATAATACAATTTTTTAATTTACAATTGACCACATTTTTCATAATAACTCACTTATCCCCACTTGATTAACCTCAGTTGCATCTTTGTCTGAGTTACACTCAACAGGGCTTTTTATAATGAGTAAGGGCATGCAAAATTACTGCACAGATTTTTTAGGGATAAAATGTGTAACCTTTACCTTTTACCATTTAATTTTTAGCTTTTATTTGAGATTTTTAATCAAGCACTGTAAAGATGATATGACCTTTGTGCCTTCTTTATATTTAGATATATTTGTCAGACAGACACCTTTTTTTTTTTTACTATAGAACAAAAAGAAAGAGCATGTTTTGTCATAATTAGATCAGCAGATGGCACAAATCACATGTCTTTAAGAGTGCAGTATACACAGGAAAATAGTAAACACAGAAACATTAATTTGTTAAAATTATTTTTAACATGAGTGTTATTGTGAACAGATGCAAGCTAGCTCATCTACAGGTCAAAAGAGTTTCTGCATACTTGATTTAGTTGCCAACATTTTAACATTTAGATTTAAAACAGAATGCATTCTTGATGCAATTACACCGTTAATGTAAAGTTCATTCATTAAATGTTCATTCTTTAATTTTCCTTTCATTTACTCTAAGTGGCTCATTCCACATTAGTATGTGCTTTCTGCTACAGTAACAGAGTCATGACCTCCCCCTGAGACACACCTCACTCGTCATCTAGCCAGCGTGGAGGGGCAGAGTTCACCGTGACTAGATATCTAATTTCCTCAAACACCACGAAATGCACATAAAAACAAATAGCCTTGCGAATTCACAGCTCAGAGAAAAACATGCATTGAAGATTATTTGCAACCTGTTCTTCAGAACATTAGTTTCTTGTACTGTTATTTACAAACATATCAGTGTTGTTCATGTAAACCTGTTTTCCATGTAGGCCTAAGTTTGTTTGTCATTGCGGTTTGTACGTACGGTATTGAGCCAATTACGACTAAACAAAAAACAGGCTCATTAAAAACACTCTATGACTGACAAATGCATTTACAATTGGAACTTCGGTTATTAGAAGTTGAAAGGAAAGTTGAAAGGAAATTGAACACATTGATATGTAATTTATAAATGTATATTTGAATGTAAAGACATTTATAGCTATATCTTCCAACAGAACATGATACATAAAATATGTTTAGTTTTTTTTGTTATTTCCCAGTTCGCTCTGCTTAGACACTCTCCAAATTTTTGTTAGGACATACCGTGGGTAAGATCAAAAATTCTAAACAATGAATTTGTCCATGAGCATACACAATTCTAATTATGGCCTGTGAGGCTTAGTTATAAAAGATATGAAAGGATTAGTAAAAAATGGTGATATAAAATACACTCCTTAGCATTTTCATTTGTTAATTTATGTCATTTATCTCTCATAATGACACTACATCATGAGTCTGAAGTCGTTTTCAAAATATTCTGATTCACAACCTAGGGATCTAGGGTGGGAAATGAGATGCATCTTAAAAGAGAGTCATCAAGTCGAGAACTTTAGGCACTGATTGGTCTGCATGACGTGGAACAACCCCACCCTGCATCCAAAGTCAGGGTACTATTAAAGAATGTACTGCATTTGTTGAAGGACGCACTTATCGTCTGGTAAATCAGTACGTTCTTTATATACAGTATAGGTGAGACATACTTCATACAGGAATGTGAGCATTGTCCGTGACCTACATATATGATGTAATAATAGCAACTTTGAAAGTAATATACTCTGGTTTTGTTAAACAAGCCCTATTTAAGCGCAAAAAAACTACTTAATTGGCATTAGGGCTACAACCAACGATTATTTTGATAATCGATTAATCTAATGATTATTAGTATGATTATTCGACTATTAGGTGATTACTGCAATGGTTAATCATTTGCTCTAAACCGACTTTTCAGCTTGTGCCTCAACTTAAAAGGTTGTATTAAACGTGCTTACTAACACAGACAAATTTTAAAGGTAAAGAAACGTGTCTATAAAAACCTTACCTCCCCAAAATGTATAGGTAAAAATACCTATAAATGACATTCACTGAATTAAAGGGGAAATTCATATTTTTATTCAGTTTAATTCAGTAAAGAAATTCGCTGCAAAAAATCCTATTGTAATCAAGTGTTTTTGTCTTGTTTTCCATTTAAAATAGTCTAAAAATCCTTAAAACAAGATACATTTACTTGATAAGCAAGATATAAGATCATCTCGGTTACTGTCTTAACCTCTGTTCCCTGATGGAGGGAACAAGATGTGTCGATGTAGTGGCACAAGCGGGGTCGCTCTTGGGAGCCCCAAATTACCTTAGATCTTTGAGAAAAGGCCAATGAAAATTGGTGAGTGGAATTTGCATGGTGGTAGGTCCTGCCCCGAAGGGGAGGAGCTCTACAAACACAGCGACTGGGGCAGAGAGGGCTCTGCCAAAGGGAGATGCGGGTCTACCGTAGGGAGACCGTGCCGCAGAAGTTACATCACAAGCAGAATTTCTCAGCTGAATTCGTGAGCCAGAGGGCTTGGGAGGAAGTACATCAATTGTTCGTGAACTAGCATGGGAGGGGAAAGGCACTATATGGGTCTGGTAGGCCAATGTGATGGCATCCACAATCCAGCATTCCCTTTCCGCTGTCCACCACAACAGACAAAGAGCTGCTCAGAGCGTCTAAAGCTCTGCGTGCGATCCAAGTAGATTTGCAAAGCACACACGGGACACAGCAACAATAAGGCTGGGTCTGCCTCCTCCCTGGGCAGTGCTTGCAGGCTCAACACCTGATCCCTAAAAGGAGTCGTGGGAACCTTGGGCACATAGCCTGGTCGGGGGTTTCAGGATCACGTGAGAGTCTTCTGGACTAAACACAATGCACTTTTCACTGAGAGAGAATGTATTCAGGTCCCCGACCCTCTTGATGGAAGTGAGTGTGGTCAGGAGGGTGGTCTTTAATGAGATGGCCTTTAACTCGACTGACACTAGGGGTTCGAACGGGGCTCTCCGAAGGCCAAACAGGACCATGGAGAGGTCCCATGAGGGAAAGAGGCCTAGGAGGGTTCAGACTCCTGGCACCTCTCTGGAACTTGATGATCAAGTCGTGCTTAGCAAGAGACTTACCTTCCACTGCATTGGGGTGTGCTGCTATAGCAGCTATGTACACCTTCAGGGGGGAGGGGGACAGCCGCCCCTCCAGCTTCTCCGGCAGGAAGGAAAACACAGCAGAAACGCAAGGTCTGTCCAATGGCTGAGGAAGTGGCAGCAGGCCGACATGTTAGCCATGCAATGTGTGCTGCTATGCCATGCACATCTCGGGACTTGAGTCTGAAGCCAGTGCTGTAGCGGTCTCAATCCGAGTGGCGTAACCGCCGCTGAGGACACCATATGCACCAGGAGCCTCGGAAAATATTTCAGTGGTACTGCTGTTCTTCAGAAACAACTGCACGCGCTCGCTTGTGAAGCACCCTAACATTGAGACTGAGTCTAACTTGCAGAGAAAAGAGATCTGAACTGGGCACAACTTGCTCTTTTCCCAGTTGACCTGAAGCCCTAAACAGCTGAGGTGCGTGAGCACCAGGTCCCTGTGTGCACACTGTAACTCTCGGGAGTGCGCTAGAATCTGCCAGTCGTCGAGGAAATTGAGTATGCGAACACCCAATTCCCTTAACGGGGCAAGGGCTGCCTCTGCGACCTTCGTGAAGACACGAGGGGACAGGGACTGTCCGAAGGGGAGGACCTTGTACTGATACACTCGGCCGACAAACATGAAACGTAGGAAGGGTCTGTGTCGAGGTAGAATTGAGATGTGAAAGTACGCATCCTTGAGGTCTATCGACGCGAACCAATCTCGATGCTGGATGCATGCCAAAATGTGCTTCTGTGTCAGCATCTTGAACGGGAGTCTGTGCAGCGCCCGGGTCAGAACTCGCAGGTCCAGGATTGGCAGCACCCCACCAACCTGGGCAGTTAAACCCTTGCTTCACCTTGGCTGGAGGGATAGGCTATATGCTACATGCATTCCAGCTCCCTTTTATACCCATATGTCCAGTGGAGTGGCATACAAATCCCACTCGCCAATTTTCATTGGCCTTTTCTCAAAGATCTGAGGTGTTTTGTGGCTCCCAAGAGCGACCCCCTTGTGTCCCTACATCGATACAACATCGAGTGAGTGACAGAAGGGGAAATCTAGATTTGCTTTAAGAGAATGTCTCTTAAATATTAGTGTATTTTGAATATAAGTGCATTTTTTCACTTGGTTATACTTCGAGTGCAGTGAAGACAAAATATACTTATATTCAATATCTATTCTCTAAAAGCAAGTCTAAATATCTTCTCAGGTGAATGTATCTTTTTTTAAAGGATCTTCTTCGCAAGCCATCACATTATAATCAAGCTGCATTATAATCAGCGTGCAGGCTTGAGGGTCAAGTGTACCCGCGACAAAGTGCATCAGCCGGGTGCAGTTTCAATTTCTCCCCCTTAGATTGGGACATTTGCACAACTCATAGAAGAGGTGCTGACAGCACAGAGAAATGCCAGTTTCAGAGTTTGTAGTTATTTACATAGTCTGCTTCCGTATTATTTTAACTTTAATAAAGCTATAATGCATTAAATATAACTGCATTTAAGATGTAAACGCCAGGGTTTTTAATTTAAAGAAAATTGGCACGCAAGTGTTGCTTAAGCGGAACGGCAGCTCCAGCTCCACTTAGGCTATTCCACAACGAGAGTGCTTCTGTATTTACTTATTTTGTATTTTTGCTTTATAATTCTCTTATACTTTCTGATCTACATCAGCTGATTAGAAGTTTTGAATGTATCTGGTCTGTGAGCTGTGTAATTCTTCCTCTCCTCAGTCAGCGCGAACTGCAGTGCTGTTCTCATGCGTCATCAAGAGTATAATTTGATTTCATTTTACACTAAATGAGATCAAATAACTATTGGGCAACAACATTTTTGTAGCAAATGTTTTATTTTTGACATTGTTGATAACGTCTATCTAATCGTTTCAGCCCTAATTGGCATACTGTTTTTGCCGTACTATATATATAGTAATGAAGTATGCAAAATCAGACACAGGGCTATTACAGAAATACTTGTCCATGCAATTGTTAAAAGTAGGATTATATACTGCAGTGCTCTTTTTCTTGTAAACTCCCCTAAAAACAATGGGGCCTAATTCATAAATCAGCTCAACTAGCTATGAGCGAAACAGCATGTAGCCTACTGTTTCTTACCAAAAACAAAGAAGGCAGCATACTGTATCACTCATGATTCATAAGAACTTCACTGGTTACCTGAATCTAGGTTTTTAATTTTGTTACTGGTTTAGCAACAGTATACCTTAGTCACTGTCTGATTTAGTTTGCTCCTTAATATGATCTTAGATCTACAATTACTGTATTCTACAAAATCAATGGGCAAAACAGAGGAAAGTGGAGAGGCAACATACTGTTATTGTTGCCACAAAATGTTCAAACAAACAAACTCACAAGGTTTTATAAATCTAGTTCTGGTCACATTTTCAAAGGCATTTAAGATGCTACTTTGCCATTTCAAATAATTATATTTATATTTTAGTGCTCTTATTCCCAAAGGGGCCCGAAGGTCCATGAGGACCACGGAGAGATCCCATGAGGGCAAGAGGCGTGGCCTAGGAGGATTCAGCCTCTGGGTGCCTCTGAGGAACCTGATGATCATGTCGTGCTTCCTTAAGGACTTACCGTCCACTGTGTCATGGTACGTCGCTATAGCAGCCACATACACCTTCAAGGTGGAGGGGTGCAGCCTCCCCTCCAGCCTCTCCCGCAGGGGGGAAAGCACTGACCGACTGCGCATCTCCCTCGGGAAGAACACCAATTTGCAAACAGACGCCACTTCAGGGCAAATAGCTGCTTCATATAGGGAACTTTGGCCTGAGTGACCGTGTCTACCACTGCCAGTGGTAGGTCACTTAAATCTTCTGCGGGCCGTCGAGGGGCCAGACATGGAGATTCCAGAGGTCTCAGCACAGGAGTCAGATGGTGCCCCATCCCTGAGAGAGGATGTCCTTCCTCAGGGGAATTTGCCAGTGAGGTGCTGTTGTCTGGGAGGACCAGTATGGGGGCCACGAGGGTGACTTGAATTTCCTTTCAGGGTCTGTGCAAGTAGGCTTACTAGGGGGAAAGCATATATGCGGAGCCCCCGGAGCCAGCTGTGTGCCAGCGCGTCTGTCCAGAGTGGGGCTCCCATCAGGAAATACCAGAGCGGGCAGAGGGAGAATTCCCAGGAAGCAACAGGTCCATCTGTGCTTTGCCGAATCAGCTGGACCACCTGGGGGTGGAGTCTCCACTCTCTACTCAGTGTCACCTGCCATGACAGCATCCATGACAGCATCCATGACAGCATACACTCCTCCTCCGGAGGAGAAGCAGGCGAGTTGTGGCATGTGACTCGGAAGTAAGCCACCTTTACGGTTTTATATATACACAGTCGCCATGTTGTCTGGACAGACCAACACGCACTTGCCCTGGATCAATGGAAAAAGTCTCCAAAGGGCTAGCAGTACCGATAACAACATGAGGCTGTTGATATGCCAACACAGTTGTGGTCCTGTCCAGGAACCAGCAGCTGTGTGCCCGTTTCACACGGCACCCTAACCCAGCTTGGAGGCGTCTCTCGTAAACACGACGTGCCTGGACGCTTTCTGTAAGGAATGAAGAAGTGGTGGCCAATCACCCCGTGCCAGGGGGGCATCCACTTCCTGCAGGGGGCTCTATGCTGTGGCTGAGGACTGGGTTTGGGCTATGGCGAAGCTGCCTTGGCTTTTGCTGCTGCAGGGGGGATCCCTCGGAATCTTGAGCTGTACCGGGTGTGTTGTATTATGTGTTGTATTGCCTCAGTCTGCTTCTTCGCCGCCGAGAACTGCTGGGCAAAGTCCTCGACGGTGCCATTGAATAGGCCAATCTGGGAGATGGCCGCGACTGAGGGTTCCAGTCCAACCCGACACTCGCAGCATCCTGGGCAAGCATGTTTGTCAGCTCTGCTTTGGCCTCAGACTGGGCGGGCAGACCCGAAGGTGGCAGCCCAGTCGAGTCCTCGGCGTGCAACATCGCCACCGCACTCTCCGATGCAGCGATCGAGGACTCATCCTGAACTCTCTTGTCAAGAATATATACACTCTTACTGCCGTCGAAGCGCCCAGGGGCGTACTCTGCACTGACGTGCAGAAGGAGAGAAAGCTGCTGGAATGCGCTGTACATCCAACAGCATATGCTTCTTTCAGAGGTGAATGGAACAGCAGCAGTATTCAGCTCGCTGATACACAACCGCTCTTCTCCGATGAAAAAATCTGAATGATAGTGGGCATTCCTTCTCCTTTTATACCCGTAAGTCAGAGTAGCATGCAAATTCCATCTCGCCAATTAGAGTGACCCCTATTGTCCTTAAGTCGACACAATGTTGAGTGAGTGACAGAAGGGGAACAGCATGTCACTCATATTAAATCAGCTCTATGATGATTAAAAAATAAAAACCTTTAAAAATTTAAATCCTAGACAAGGTGTGATCTCTGAGGACTGTTGGAACAGCAGTGTGTTTATGGCAGACTGACTGGGGGGAAATCAGTATTAGGAAATACAGTATTATACTATTTTGTTATATATATATATATATATATATATATATATATATATATATATATATATATATATATATATATATGCCTAACCTACCCCTTAGTTTTTGTAGTGTTACCTAATACATTCAGGTTAATTCAGTGATGTAAAAAAGTAAAATCTAAAACTAGTTATCGATGTAGGTTATTGGCATAATTAGCTATAAAAAAAATGACCTGTACACTTAGTCAAGAGTTCACACCTGCTTCATATCCAGTCATAAAGATTAGATGTGGTGAAGGGTGCTGCCAAGTACTATGTACTTGGTGTTTTCACTGAATACTCAGCTCACTGTTCTAGAATGTATAAATATGATACTGCTTGATGGACAGGTCCAATAGAATAATGAGCAGAGACGAAGCTGCAGGCTCAACTGCTGTGCTGAACTCAAAGAGAAAGAAGCCAGTAGTGGGCATTGTGTGCATCCTTTCACGTGCTCCTACTGTCGTTCTGTACACCACAAATGCCATCTAGTGGCAGCCCACTATCACTACCAGAAAATGATCATGTTTACTGTACACTATGAATTTAAAACAAATTAAATTACATTACATTAATAAAACTTAATATATTATGTTGTATTAATTAAATTTTTATGAAATGTGTCAATCTTAAAAATAGTCAATAATATAAATTTTATGACTAGGCTGTAGGCTACATTTAGGGTTGACTGAGAACAGTTGTAAATTGTTTTGCTAAACTGCACACATATTTACTAGACCAAACATATGTTTGTTTTTGTTTTTTGTTGTTTTTAAATGAGATTACATCAAAATAAATGTACATACATATATTTCCAAAGTTATATAACTAGTGTGTGAAGACAACTGTTCTTATGCTGGGTACTGCTGTAACACTAACCAGGGATGTTTGTAAAACATTTGTATTGTGATAAGTAAGGAATTAGGCCCACAGTGAATAAACTACTACAGACTTTATACTCATATTGTTTTAAAACATTTCTTATGTTTGCATACGTGTCATTTCATTAAAACACATACAACTTACAGTCACATGGCATACTTACAATGTAATAACTTTAATGAAACTTGCTGATTTTTGTTTGTTCAATAAATAATTGTATTTTTGTGGCCTCATTTCATTGCATTTGTATAAACATTTAACTATCCTGTCAAATCATTTAAGAATGATTTAGAACACTGAGTGGTATTAGAATAAAACAGTGTCACATCTGTCCCGCTTTAACCACGTTGCATGTTTACCTGATTTTCATCTTGCACCTTAGTATGTCCCAATATACATTAATTTTAAGTAGACAAATCAACAATTACACAATGTTAACTTTCATGGTCAGACAGGAATAACAATCTTTTAAAAAACTACAAGATTTAACTCTTGTTACAACTGAACTCATTGCAAGTTCAACCTTTTAAATAGATGCACGAAGACACATGAGCCAACAGTCGTAAACACCCACAGCCAGGCCAAACACACAATGAATTCCACATAAATCCCAGCAGCAGCATGTCGGGAGCTGTCCATGCAGGTTCATAAATATACCTGTTCTGCCATTTCCGAGAGTGTCCCACGCACTTCCATCAGAACAAAAACAACCCTCATCTCCTAAATAGCACACAAAAAAGCAAATCCATTGCCAGAACAATCCATTTAAGCATGTCATTATTATCAGGACACTAGTCAATAGAAAGACATTTGTTTTCACATTTAAAAATCATTGCGTAATTGAAGCAACCTTAAACAAACAGAAACAGTTGGTCTGTCTGAAACAATGAATGACAAACAATTTTTTATATACTGTATTTCTGGTTCCTATAAGTTGACGTAGTAACAGATTTCCCCCCAATGCATTTATTCATATTCTCATGTGACTTAAGAAACACACAAGGACACACAAAAAAATATTATAATGGCACATTGTTACTGTTGACTCACGTATATCTCAGTCTGTTACATGTTAAAAAGAGAGATAGACAATGCCACAGCTTTAGTAAGATGATGACAGTATAAAAATGAAATAAGTGCCAACCATCTACTGTATTTCAGAAAAATAGAATATTCACTTGTTTTTCCAGAGCCAGGCAATGTATAAAAAAAACTGCCAAGCTAGCATTAAACACTGGGTCTATTAACTGAATTCCAAAACAGGGTTATTGCATGTCCGGATTCCAGGAAAGAAAATAATTTTCTTAGACATATTACTGAGGACACAAAGTCCCAAAATACGCATGTTGATCGCCTCCCATTGATGGTCATGAACAATACATCCAATACTACTCTCCAAACATTTTGGACAATAGGGCAAATCCAAAAACAATGAAATACAGTGTCTTTATGCACCCCACATTTAATACATACAAGACATGCATCTGATTTTTTATATTGATTGCCTCCCTTGTACTTGTTTAAGATGATTACATGGTGCTGTGAGTCACCTGCAATATACATGAGCCGCACAAAACAACATTTGGCAAAGAGAAGTGTGGATAAGAGACGTCACATGAGACAGGACAGTGATTAAGATGCAGATGGTTGCTTTCTTTGACACAAAGCAGCTGAGAGCCCTTTGACCTGGAATGCCTGACTGGGGTGAAAACAATGACTAATGTAGACAAACCTCCAAGCGACACCATTTAGGAATGAATCACAAAGCACTCAAAGCAAGACAAGAGATAACAAAGAACTGGAATCCTCACACTTTATAGCTCTTACAGTATGTTTGTTTGTGTTGGATAAATCCTTCTTGGGATAAGCTGCATTTCAGTATATATTATGCATAGGCTGTGGTGTAGCATCTTGGAAGAATAGATTTTATATCGAAGGGGAGCAGTGCAGTTTGGTATATTGGACTTAGAAGTACCATTCCTTTAAATGATGAGTTAGCTGAGGTTACATGCGTTCATCCTTACTGCTCACCTTTCACACATTTATCCAAAAACCACATGACACAAAAACAACAAGGTCCTTTCATGAGCTCATAATTAAATCATTACGCTGAAAGAATTTTTTATTGTTTGTTTTCAAGAGCAGATAGGATTAGACCACATGCATTTTCATCAAGTTCAGTCATTATTGCATAAAATACAACTGAATCAAATAATGACAAATTCCCAACAATGAAAATTCTTTGAAGAATGTCAAAAAATGTATTCACCGCCTCCTAATTGTAAACTCAGAAATAATTTGTCCAATACTTGGCACAGCTCTTCCCCTTATGAAAGCACTGTTATCAAAAACAGAAAAAGGAATTACAGAGGGGGCTCTGTTCGGACTGCTTTCGTCTAAGTAATCCATTGAGAGGGTAATACAAGAGCATGGGAAGGATTGCAGAAAGAGATCTTATACTGAAGCGACCATAACTATCATAAATCTCTTTTTCTTTTGCCTTTTCACAATTTTCTTTGGTCATTACATGTAGTCGAACAGCTACATTTTGTCTTTCTTCTTGTCAGTCATAGTTCAGTAACTTTTCGTATTCAAACTCGGCCCTAGCTTAATTTCAGGAAACATAACCACTGAAAATAGGAATTATCTTTCTATCAGGAAGACTCGCAGACTTGAGTCTTGAGATGACATTTATTTGATGAATATAAAACAGAAAAGTAATGTCTCTCTTTGGCGCAGGCTCCATCTGGCGGTCCGAAGAAGTTGTACTCAGAACCGTCATATCCTGCCGGAGAAAGGAGGCGGGGCGAGGAGCCTACCCCCGTGCAGGACGGAACTCAACTCATGGTGGTGGGGTGGTGGAGGTTGCCGTGCTATCACACTGAAAAAGTCATGTGATAGATTGTGAGCAGGCTTATAAAGCAACGGCTTACATGTGATTGGCTGTGAATTACCCAGCTAATGGTGTGATGATGTACAGCTGCTAATCTTCACGCTAGAACTACACTGCGCTTACATATCTTGATGTCAAGCGTTAGCATTTCGATTAAAAGAAGACATTACATCATTACACTTGCCACATTGGCACAATTCATTGCAACTCTGAATAAGCCTTATTGCTTAAAAGCACTACAGTTTACATTTACAGTTATTCATTTTTTAAGTTCTAAATAAAAGGTTTATTTTCAGGGATGTAGCCTACAATCCCTGATAAACTATGATATTCATCAGAAGTTTCCCTTCATTCTTAACCACATATTGGATGAGCTAAAAAGGAACAACAGCAGATGAAAAATATCTACAGAAGACTATATGAATAATAATTATGTTGAAGTGGACTTCTGCGTGATCCTATTAGGCCTCATCCTCATGTTTGTTTACTCCATGCAGCTGCAGGGTTGAAACAGACAAGGCTGAACAAGGAAAAAGGGACAAGTTAGGACAAGGCTAAACATCAGTGAATATATGGAATTAAATTGTGCTTGACAAGGCTCGTCTCTTGTTGTCACGGAAAAACATAATTACTCAAAACTTATAGATTTGAAAAAAAGATAATAAATCAATCCTGTTCAAATTGTTTGTGATATGTGGTCAGAAAAGAATCACTGAAAGAAATGTAAGGCTGTATTTACTGAGTTAACTGGTAACACTTTACAATCATTTGTTATTAGTTAACATCTGTTAAAAATGTTGTTAACATGAAATAATAATGAAGAATGCGTTTACAGCATGTATTAATATTGTTTAGTTATTAATTATTGTTTAATGTTTCGGCATAAACTGATTCAATTTTAAAATTAGAAGTTGTATTTGTCAACTTAATTTAATACACTATGAACTAACAATTAACAATTGTCATTTATTAACTACTATCAACAAAGATGACTAAATACGTAAAATATATAGTTAATTTTTTGTTTATGATACCTAATGCATGAACTAATGTTAAAGAACCTTTTTGTAAAGTGTTACCAGAAAAGTCGTTGGGTGAAACTAAAGAATGTCTTATCTTTGTTAGATAAAACACTGGGACATTTAAACGTGGAGGACCGTTGTGATCAAGTGGGTGTGGAATCAGCAGACATTCAAGTTATTACTTTACATTATAACTATACTGAAAACATCATACACAGCAATGTTAACAAATGGTATTGTTTTTACTTCTATATTATAATACAGGCCTAAAAATTAAAACATAAAACATGATTTTATTATATTGATTCATATAGGCTATAATTGATTAGGCCTATTTTTTGTATTATCGTTTTTATCCCATATTGCCGTCGCTCGTGTGAATGCTAATATGAATGTGTGTCATTGAGAGAACAAATGGCCACCAGGTCTCCGTAAAGATGCTATCAAGGTAATCTATGTTGACGAGCCATTGCTGTAAATTGAACAAAGGGCTTAAATTGTTGAGTAGCCCTAATGTCGGCGCCTCCATGCTTCAAAGTTCGTATCACCTGCAGGCTATGTAGGCTACAACTGCTAGATTGTCTCTTTAATCATGATGACTTTGTAAGTGAACGTGTAACCTACTGTTCCACTTTTTAAAAGGCCCGTTTGAAAAGAAAGCATCGATTTTACCGATTAGGCTAAACGGTTAAATATTGTTATTAAAACATACGATATTAAAAATACAAACATATATTTTTTAAATGTGTAATAAAGTTTTGAATCGTTATAAATTATAAAAGGCATGCAAAAATGTCTGTTATTTAATCTCTTCAGATTTAAACTCTTGCACTGCATAGCAAGAGAGGCAGAACCTACATCAGCAATTCTTTAGCACGATGTGAGGGGTGATATACCCTCAAAAGCTTTTAAAGGATTAATTAAAATTGCGTAATGTATCTCCAACTGGTGTAAAAAGATGCGGACTTCGCACACATGCTGCAGTGACGCGTGGGATGATGCCTGAGTTCAGAACAAAGGCGAAATCACGTGGCAGCGATTGTGAATGCAGCGGGCACGTCCCGGGACTATATAAAAGAGCTGGCATCCCTTCTCTCTCTACACGGAGAAATTCAGGCTTCTCAGGAGAACTCGCTCTAATCTATTGAGGTAACTTGTTACTGTTAATCTTTATTATATGTGCAAGATTCTGGCATTTGATTGTAAAAAAAACTAATAAAAAGTACTTCTAAGGTCTCTGAACATTTAAACGATTAAATTAGTTTTTATAGGCTAGAAGATCGTTAATCAAGATTTCCAGATGTCAGTTTGTGTATATTTACTGATGGTATTTTTTATGGAACAGTGTCAGGACTGAAATGTTTGATGTTAGCATTATTAAAGTAGGCTATGTGAAGAAACTTTACATTGTTAATATTAAAAGTCTTTCACTGTAGTTTAGAGTCTCAGTTGAATGATAAATTACGTTTTGGTCAATTAAGAACTATAGAGATTCAAATCTATACATGTGATCTATTTTCTCTGCCATTTTTAAGATGTAAAGATTTTTCTTCTTTTACATTTTCTTTAGGTATACTTGTATTTCCATCAAAATGCGGGCTCTGGTTGTGATCCTTGCTCTGGCAGTAATTACTGGTATGAAATAAAGCACTGCACAATCAGGCATTATTTTTACATCTGTACTGAAATACTGAATTAGTAATTTGCAAGATTGGACATTTATGTTTGTAGAGCATCTTTACCAGCATCATCACTTAATTAACTGCAAAGTGTAATTCTCATTTGTCATATATTGCACACAATTGTGAATAATTTAGTATGAAAACAAAGTTTACAGTCTCATTTGCACCCCTTTGCAGGCTGCCATGCTCGTGTCCTGTTTCAGGCTGATGCCACCCAACCCAGATGGGAGGAGATGGTGGACCAATTCTGGCAGTATGTGGCAGAACTCAACTCACATGCTGATGGTGTGGTGCAAAACATCAAGAGCTCCCAGCTTAGCAGAGAGCTTGAGTAAGTCAACATTGTTCAGAAACCCTGTCTTCTAAAAAAACACCACCATTTTGACCACTTAGTAAAGCATTCTGCAAAAAACAAAAATTACTAAAACAACACACATTCATCTTTTCACATTTTCTGTGCATGGCCTGTACAATGCATTGTTTTTACAGCACCCTGATTAGTGACACGATGGCTGAGCTGGGCTCCTACAGTGACAATCTTCAAACCCAGATAGCTCCATATGCCTCTGATGCAACTGGTCAGCTGAGCAAGGATCTCCAGCTCTTGACTACCAAACTGGAGACTGACATGACCAATGCCAAGGAGCGCTCCACTCAGTACCTGCAAGAGCTGAAAACTATGATGGAGCAGAACGCTGATGATGTGAAGAACCGTGTGAACACCTACACTCGCAAACTGAAGAAGCGCTTGAACAAGGACACAGAGGAGATCCGCAAGTAAGTCTGAATGTTTTTTTTAGGTGCTTCAGTGTTTTGCAAGTGGTCGAAATTCCAACAGGTATAGTTTAGCATTCTCTGGATGATTTTTGACTATATCAATTAATCTTCTTTTTCAATTCTTGCAGCACCGTGGCTACCTACTTGGAAGAGATGCAGTCTCGTGCTTCCCAGAATGCTGATGCCGTGAAGGAGCGCTTAGAGCCCTACCTAAGCCAGGTCCAAGAGGGTGCCAACCAAAAATTGGGCACCATTTCTGATTTGGTGAAGACCCAGGCACAGGAGGTAAGCGAGCAGCTGGAAGTTCAGGCTGGTGCACTGAAAGAGAAGCTGGAGCAGACCGCTGAGTCCCTGCGTACCTCACTAGAGGGACGCATGGAGGAGTTGACAAGCCTCCTCACCCCATACTCTGAAAAGATCCGTGAGCAGCTGCAGGTCGTCATGGACAAGATCAAGGAGGCCTCAGCAGCTCTTCCCAGTCAAGCTTAAGAACTCTGTACACTGTACAGTTAGAACAATCTACCGTTAACACCAAACATAAAAAGTAGCAAAGATAGAATGGAAGGTTTCTTTACTGAAATTTTTTCATTTAATGGGAGTGTTAAGAGCTGGACCTGAATTGGTAGTGCTGTCCAATATTGGACAAAATAATAACTGTACTCAACATGTTCATTTACTCTGTATTAACCTACTGTCTGAGGATATCCTTATATTAAATGTCTTTCGTTAGGATACAGTTGAGCAATTTTATGAATCAACTGTCTTGGAAGTTATTAAAGAGGTAATGTTTCCTAGTTAGTGGGGCGAACCTGACATTATTCAAAATAACTGTAAACCAACAACAAAAAGTTTTTAACTGCTGAACTCTCAGAAGATGAGCTTTGTTAGCCACAACTCAAATAAATGCTTGTTTACTTTTTGTGTGTGAACTTTTTGAATGTGTTTGCAATAAATCTGTGTCCAACTACACAACAAATTTCTGATTTGATTCTTCGGTACTGTAAAGTTTCTTTAGTTCTTCACAGTTTTTAAGGACTTTTTTTGGGGTAACACTTAAGGTTCCATTTGTTAACATTAGTTAACAACATTAATTAAGATCAACTAACATTGAACATCACTTTTACAGCATTTAAATTCTAATAAACAAAAAAAAGTTGTATTTGTTTCATTAGTTAATACACTATGAACTAACAATGAACTGTTGCATTTTTAAAAGATTAATAAATGCTGTAAAAAATATCTTGTTAACTGTTTGTTTATACCTAATACATTAACTTAAGTTTACAAATGAAACCTTATTGTAAAGTGTTACCCCCTTTTTTCTTTCTTCTTATTTAATTTTTTAAACTTTTTTAAGTACAAATATTCAATGCAACCTCTCAAATCATATGGGGTTAAGCTACATGCATTACAAATCTAAACCAAAAATCTGCATTTTGTTTAAAATAGCTTTAGATGGATCATTGCATGTCACACTGCAGGACATGTCAACTTCTCAAATAGTTAAATGCCAATATTAGGCTTATATACAACAATCCAGTATAATAATTCCCAGACAAAAGAAACAGAAACCTATTATAGTTAAATGCTTTCCCAAATTATATATATATATATATTATCAGCATATTTGTAATACACTGCACAATAAATTACAAAATGCATAAACAGGCAGTCAATACACTTCAATAATAATCAAACTGTCTTTTTGCTTATTTCTGTCTATTGGCATGTAATCTGAATTAGAATTTAAATAACAGGCAAAGATATCAGTCAGGCTGAAACACGGACTCTGTAACTTTGTACAACTATGGATATGAGGTTGTATTAAGAGTCCGGAACTTATGCGGGTGAATATATTCTAAACATCCTCTCACTCCCCCCATTTCTCAATTCATCTACTGTAAATGTCACACATCTATCTTCCTCCTTTTGCGCTTACAATAGGACTTATGTAGGCAAGACTTACATATACATTTTATGATATTTTGTATAAACACATTTTGGCTCCTCAGCCATAACAAAATCAATTAGGTTTAATACCACACTTTGTGTCCCTCCAAGTTATTAATTGGCATGTCTATTGCATCAGTTTGTGTTCACATGGGTAACATAAATGTAATAACATTAATAACATTACAGAGGCAAAAGTAATTTTGTGGAATTAAAATATAAACTGCAACCAAAGAGAATGTGTAAGACTCATCAAGTTATGTGTGTCAAGGATGAGACCAGAGATCCAAGTGTGGAAGCAAAGTAACAGACTTGATTGTAATTGAAACACAGCAGAGCTGACAAAGCGTGATGGAGACCTGGCACTGAATGCAGTGTGGAGATGGAGAGTGTGTTCATAGGTTTGTGTGCGCTGTGGTAGTGTGGAGCACAGATCCGCAAGAAATCTTCTGGAGGATAGTGTGTTCATAGGTTTGTGTGCATCATGGTAGTGTGATGATCAGATCCGCAAGAAATCCTCTGGAAGATAGTGTGTTCGTAGGTTTGTGTGCATTGTGGTAGTGTAAAGAGCAGAGCAGTATAGAGGGGTAACTGATGACGAATACTTAGGTGAAGCATCAAGGCGAGCGATGCAGCCAACAGGAAGGTAACCACAATCTGTGCGCTCCGGCAAAGACTGGCAACCAATACAGAAAACATGTAATGGGACCAACTAGGTCAGAGAGAGAGTGATGAGTAACTAAACACACAACAACAACAATCTAGCAATGAACCCGAAACAGAGTGGGGTAAATATAGGCAGAAAACAAACCATGGTCAGGAGCTGCGCATCAGCTGAAAATTGGCATGATCAGCATTCCCATGGAAACAACCAGGATTCCCATGGAACTGCTGAATCTGTGTGCCAGCAGCACCTGAAACTCATGAAGAGAACGTAAACACAATGGGACAAACCGGCAGATTCACCGTAAAAGTACCCTCCCCCTTTAGGGACGCCACTTGGCGTTCCCAGAAATGTTACCATGATGAAGATGCCCATCGGAGCCCTTTGTCCGGGCAGCCCAGCTGCAGAAACGCAGCCAGAAAAGGGTAAGGAGAGCCCGCGTTCTCGTCAGACTAAGTCGTCGCACAAATCCAACCCTGCTACCCAGCATTCTACTGGCAAATGACTGAGAGATGTCCGGTCCACCTCTGATGACGACATCGAGGTCTACACAGATACCATAATGTGTTTCATCAGGAAGTGCATAGATGATATAGTGCTGACCAAAACAATATGGATCTACCCTAACCAGAAACTGTGGATTAATAACAATGTTCGGGCGACACTAAATGCGTGGACCTCCACTCTTTATTGTATATTTTTTATATTTTAAACAAGCCAGTTATGCCCTATCAGAGCAGCCAAACATAAGTGCAGGGACAAGATTGAAGGACAGTTTAACACCACCGACTCTAGAAGCTTGTGGTAGGGATTTAATATCATCATTTACATTTATGCATTTGGCAGACACTTTTATCCAAAGCGACTTACAGTGCAATTATTACAGGGACAATTCCCCTGGAGCAACCTGGAGTTAAGTGTCTTGCTCAAGGACACAATGGTGCTGGCCATGGGGTTAGAACCTGTGACCTTCTGATTAACAGCCCTGTGCTTTAGCCACTACGCCACCACCACTCCAAGTCAGTCATCACAGACTTCAAAGGGAATAAAAACTCTGACAAAATCCATGGCTATGTGGGACCAGGGTCTCGACGGGACTGAAAGCGTTTGGAGGAGCCCAGCTTTGTTGCTAGATGCACAAATTGGGCAATGAACCGGTGAATGTCCTGTGCTAGTGAAGGCCTCCAGAATCGCTGTCTAATGAGCGCCTGGGTACAAGCAGCCCCTGGATGGCAGACAACGTTGGACGAGTAGCCCCACCAGAGGACATGTGTCTGGACTTATCGCGGAGCAAATAACAGACCTGTTGGGCACTCGGTGATCGTACTTTAGCCTCTACATCCCAGAACACCATGCCCACCACACGAGAGGTGGGTAGAATTGTGTCCGGAGGGGCGGTTGAGGTCACGATTTCAAAACACTGTGACAAGGCATCGGGCTTAACATTTATAGAGATGATACGGCAGGACGAAATCAAAGCACATAAAAAATTGTGCCCAACGAGCCTGTCTGAAATTTAACCGCTTTGCTCCACAAATATAAAACAAATGTTTATGGTCATTCTAGACCACGAAAGGTACCCCTAAACCCTCTAACCAGTGGCGCCACTCACCCAAGGCCAATCTGACAGCTGGCAATTCAAGAAAAAGGCGTACAGATGCATCTTCCAGTCCGATGACGAGCGTTGCGATAGAACAGCTCTTGAGTCGCGGCAAGCTGGCTGTAGTTTCGAATAAAACAGCGACAAAAATTGGTTAACCCAGAAACCTTGGCAAGGATTTGCGGGAATCTGGTTAATTCTTAACCGGATCCATGTGCACTCCTTCAGACGAGACAATGAACCCCAGGAACGTAAACAATTGCGCATGAAAAGAACACTTCACCTTAACAAACAGCCAGTTCTCTAGCAGTCGCTGAAGCACCCGCCTGACATGCTGGACATGAACACTGAAGAAGGATAAACTGAAGAAGGCACAAATCTTCAAGTCAGCTAATTTAATTTTAATGAATAAAAAAATAATTAACAAAAATATCAGATTAGAGATGTATTAACAAGAAAAAAAGAATGAATACAGCAAAAAAAGCATGTGCTCACCTCTGCCTTGAACAAAACAAATATGTTTCTTTCCACATCTCAACAATCTCAGCTCAGAACATACAGATTTTCACATGTCCTTCTAGGCCTTGTTTTTATGCGGATAGTGGAAGGATCCATTTATCATCGGTTTTTAGAACAAAACTCCTTCTGAAACTATCAGGTCCATGTAACTTGGCTTTTCCTCAAGATCAAAGGCCCTGTTCTCACACTACTATTCTAATAACTCTATATCTCTTTTTGCTATTTTGAATCTCAAGGAAGACGTGTTGAGATTTGCTCCCAAATTCCATTCGATGCCTCCAGGTCTGCTATATAAAGGAACATGCTGTGCCCCTTGTTATAGTGTTCTTTCTCTGCTCTCTTACTTGTATTCACACTTGTAATGTGCATCTGAATAACAAAAACATAACTGTGCACACTGCTCTGAGAGTGCAAACGAAGAAGTAAAAATTGTTTTTTAAATAAAAACCTGAATAGCACTACTGCCAAACATACACCCTTGTACACCCTTCCTCACTCTTTTTACCTATATAATTTCAAGTTATCATCACAATTTAGGCGTAACTGTTTTAGCCCCTGTAGTTTGACATGAGTTCTAAATATGTTAACTAATAATAACTTAATACAAATTTGAAAGAAGAAAGAAAGAAAAAGATTGCATAACCAAACTGAGCTTTACTCCTTAAATGGTCTGTTGTAGTCTTAGCTGAGTGGATCAGCTGATATGCATTTGGTGAAACAGGGATACAGCAACATTCAACACTTTTATTAAAAAACAAATTGTGTCCTGATTGCATGCATACAAGTGTCTGGCAGAAAATAACCCCGAATAACATGTAAATGCTTCAGAACATAACAGAAGGCCCAGACTGTCACAGTCCTGTCACTGTGTCAGTCTGGGTTTATGTCTGACAGGACAACACCTGTCTTGTGTTTCGCTGTCTATTTTTGTGTGGGCGCACAGATTCGCTTCTATTCCCTGCCATGCGCTCTTCAGTCTGTCTTATTTCGGTCCTGCTCACGATCCCTTCCCTGTTATGTCCGGTCTGTCATGTTGTCCTGTTTCCCCTACCCCAGCCTGGATTAATTTTCCCCTTCGGGGTATTTTACATTTATTGTTTTTCCCCATTGTGGGAGTTTGTGTTTGTTTATGCTTTAGTAAAAATAAATGTCCTTATTTTTTAACTCTGCGTTTGGGTCCCGCCTCTGCTTGTCTGACACAGACGTCTTACAAGCTCTAACAGAAAGAATCTGTAATGGCACAGCAAGCTATTGTCCAGACAAGCTGATAGAACTATTCTTGATCCATCAAGAAAAGATATGGGCCATCTTTAACTAGATGAATCTAAAAGAAAAAGAGATGGTAAATTATGCATGCATGACCAGGAAGGCAATAAGCAGTTGGCAACTTCAGATTGTCTGAATGGCTTTAAAATAAAAGGTGCTGGAAAGAAGGCAGTTAACAGTCATAAAAGAAACATTTCACCCCCCACCGACTTTAAATATTCAGATGTGACCAGAGGTAATGTCAGTTCAATGCCTCTTTGTTTGGTGCCATATAAAAAATGTCCTCATTTGCACAGAACCTCACTTCCCCTCTTTTGTGTCTAGACACTTTCAACACTTTTTAAGCTATCAGATTTTAACTGTCAGCAATTCCTTTAAAGATGAAGTCTTTTAATGGATGTGCCAGAGTAAAAGAAAGCATGTAATAATGCAAAAACAAAAAAATAAAACAAAAAAACAGATATATTTTTAACTAGAGATAAAGAAAAAAAAAAAAACAGTTCAGGTCATTGCTCAACAACAACTGTTGTGTGAGTTTGTGTGTCGGTCTTGACCAATATGTTTTCAAGCTGCCCACAGTGAATTTTGTGTGTGCCTCAAATATTTATTTTAGGATTCATGCATTTCAGTTTTATTATAAAATTCCATCAAACTAAATAAATAAAAAAATAACTTTTTATTGTTTTTGTAATTTTTTTTTACACAATTCAATTTGAAGTAAAAATGTTTTAATGTTAATCTTAAAAATAGGCTTATATATATATATATATATATATATATATATATATATATATATATATATATATATATATATATATATATATATATATATATTCTTTTTTGTGTGTGTATATTACAGTAAATAATGCACTGAGTAGAACTTTTGCGTCACAAAATTGCAACTCAGTCATTGTGAGCTTACTGTACTGTAAAATGTACAACATTTTAGAGCCAATTTAACATTTATTATTCCAATATGCCTATATTTCATATTAAAATTAGATAATTCTGAGACATTTACTACCTCTCCAATCCTGCAGCATAAAAGTGAATTAAAACACTATCCAAATTATTTTGTATTTGACATTTATAGCATATTTGACTCTTACGAGGGTGTTGTTTTGGAGTTATTATACTCAGCATATATTAACATGAGTAGGTCCTATTGTTCTATGATACAGTATGTGGAATTGAACACAATTAGGAAGGCTATAGTGTGCATGAGATTGGGTCATTCAAGGTTATTAGATATAATCACCTAGGTGACCTAGATCCATCAAAATCCAAATGTGGTAACAAAGCAGCCGATCAGATGTAACCACACTCTTACATGTCTGTTGTGCTTGGAGGAAGCATCGGGGACTCTGACTGAAAAACTTATGTAACAATGCTCAGATAAACTTCAATTTACCCATATCAATTTTCTATTTAAAAGTACTTTATTGGCATGATTGTGTTTACATACAATATTGCCAAAGCATTAATACCCAAAACAGATAATGACAAGACAAATAATAATGATAAGATAGAATTAAAATAAGGTGCCAGGTAATGAATCAAATAAAATAAAAACTATAATAACAATATACACTATACAATGTAAAATAAAATAAGCATTTAACATGACATTATGAGCATAAGAAAATAAAAGTACTGTGACTGAAGTACATTAAGGCAGTAATTGGTTTCTGAGGGTGTGCAGCTCAAAAATGAATTTAGCTGCAACTGATGCATGATGGTCCTCCCCAGTAAAACCAGCAAAAAATTAATTATCTCTATCTCTATCTAATTTTATGGTGTGGCTAACAGGGTAAATAGCTGTGGAGTTTATCAGTGTCATTATAATGATAAAGCCCAAAATGTTGGGGCTCCATGGCTCATGACAAATGTGCTGTCTGCATTGAAAACTAATACACAATAGTACTTTAAGACTGATAAAAGTCTGTTTTTAATTCACGATTAACAACTAAAATTGAGATTACATCACAGAATGGTATATTTGCTTTTAAATCCCCGATAATGAATGGACGTTGTACTATCCATGGCATCAGTTTACCAGATAAACAGAATAGGCCTATCTGCTGTTTTGTAACAGTACTCTTTTATTTGTAACTGATGTTGTTTCAAAGGTTACTGATACTGGGTTCCACTGTGGCTACATCCTTTATGTGACTACCCAAGAATATCTGATAAAAACCCCTGGAAAATACAAGAATTAAGGCAAACCGTGTTTAATCACCACTAAAAACATATTTACTTTACTTTAGCCATTTGAGCAACTCTGATGTTTGCGACATGACAGAGCACGCAAATAAGGACAACAGTGAAATACGCAGGAGGTCTTGATAGGTCAGAGGTAATGTTATCGCACTACGTCAGCTCGATGCCGCTATATAGGGCCAATCCATCTGTGGAGCATTACAATCTCAACTGAATTCCCTTGAGGGCTACAACAAAGGTATGACCACTTCTATCATATTTTAAAGCTTACTTGTTTTGATAAATTATTTCCAAACTGTTAATATTTTCTATTTTAAACGGTGTAGCTACATAGCGAACTGGGAAAACTATAAAACTTTAATTCCTAATGTCCAACAAGTAATTCATGTTAAGCAGTATATTGGCGACATCTAGGTGTAATGATTTGGCATCGTCGCTAACGTGCAAAGGTTTTATTTATTTATTTATTCATTTTTTTTTTTTTAAGTAGCCTTTTCTTGTTAAATGAATAAAAAAATCGGATCAAAATTGCACATATTGCCTGCTGGGAAATGTTTTAAAAAAATAGCTTATTACAACGTATAACAAAACCCCAACGTTTTACAACACTTAAAGGCCTACTAATTTTCGTATGCTATTGTATTCAGTAAGTAGATCGTTCTTTAAAAATGAATAGGCTATTTCAAAGTTTTTCAAATGGCGAACGAAAAAAGCTGTCCACACCACCTGGTGCTGACGTATGAGGATACTTGCGATTATTTCTACGAATTTATTAAAAAAAAAAAATAACCCCAAAGCGCTCGAAATGATGATTGTGCTTGGTCTTCGGCATTCTAAAGGAGTTATATTTTCTGTTACAGGAAAGACCGGCAAGATGAAACTGTTCCTAGCTGCAGCCGTGTTGATGCTTGTGCTTGCTGCACACACAGGTAAAACATCTGTCCCTTCTCGCTCTCACATTGACTAATGTGTATTGATGAATATTCTCAGAAACAGGCTTCAGTAGCTATAATGCAGTTTTACAGCCATACATCATAGATCCACATGCACAATTTACAACTTAAAATTTAAACAGAGGCCCAGGAGGAGCCCACACTGGAGCAGCGCTTTGCCAACTTCCACACCCAGGTGAAAGATATCGCAGGGGACCTGACAGAGAAGACCAAGAACGCCTTCGAGCAGTTTGAACAGAGCGAGTTCGCTGTCAAAACTAAGTAAGATCATGATGCGCGCGCGCGCACACACACACACACACGCACGCACGCACGCACGCACGCACGCACGCACACACACACACACACACACACACACACACACACTGCATATTTATAAAACAAAATTTTTAAGGTGTTCCTGTTGTGTTATTTTTTTTTTTTTAAATGTCAATTGTTTTTGTCTTGGCAGGAACTGGTTTACTGAGCAGTTTGAGAAGATGAAGCAGAAGCTGGGTGAGGGCTTCAATTAAAATGACAACTGTTGTCCCGTTATCCCTGCAATCACAGACTACCTGATATCACCCAACTCTTTTGTGCCAGCTGGCACAATTGTTACAATTCATGCTGTTATGATCGGTGTGACTTTTGTGTAATCTGTACAATAGTTTATGGTTTTTGTGAGATGCTATGTTAAATATTCTGTAAAATTTTGGAAATCTAAAAATCTGATTTTTTTTTTCTTCAATAGAATAAACAGTGAAAAAAGTACCACGTTCTTGCTGCATTGTTTTATTCACATGAACCAAAATTTCAAGGTAATGTAATATAAAATATTAACTGAATATGGAATAATTATGAATCCATTATTTGAATTCAAATGATTTGTATCGACAGAAATATGAAACATGAAATTGTTTGTTACATTTTTGGTGGTAGTTATTTTTCACAAAAATAAAAAACAATAAAAACATTATATAAGCACACCCTAAAATGCACACAGCATTAACATGGGTCAATCGATATATATACATAAATATATGCACAGTTAAATGCAAATAAGAGGTCAAAGAGCTTCCTCTGTCAGGCCACATGAGATTAAAGTCACTGTTTGTTCACGGTTAATGATCCGTACACTCCTGATGTCAACCTCTCCAGTTCAGCAGTGAGGTGAATGACCATATGACCCCTTTTCCAAGAATTACATCCCATTATAGAATTTCGCAGGTCTAAAAGCAATAAATGCAATCTTTCTTTGCTGTTCAGTGCCTCAATGGATCAAGGTTGAAACCTTTTCATTTGAGCTGACAGCAAATTAAATGATTGCAACTGGTCACAGGAATCATTCAAATATAGTAATCTAATATCTATGTAGATCTCTAGAATTCTTTGCTGCACATCTATGCTTGATTCATTGTCAATAACTACTTCTGTATGCTCATAACACTTAACTATGAATATTGATAACAATACTGCATATTAGCTCCAATCAGAAAGGGAACAAATCTAAAAAAAATAATAATAGAAAAATAATTGCAATTTCATTGCAAGAACTGATGAAGAAAGATTGATAGATAAATGGAGAAAGATAGAAAATCACATGGCCCCATCCCACCTTGGTTGCTAGTGGTTCACCTAAGTGGACACCCCAAAAACAGCTAAATCTTTGCACATCGCTGCACAACTACTGCACAAAAAATGTCATTATGAATGTAAACTTTTATTATTTGTGGAAAAAATAATTGTATCACTTCTCTGCAAATCTGTTAATTAATTTATTTTCTACATGTTTCAGTAAACAGTAGGTAGCGCTTGCATAAAAATGATGTGTGATCTGTGAATTGATTCAAATACTACTGCAGCATGTTTTCACTTATCAAATAAAATTGATGGAACCTGAGACAACCTCAGCACAAAAACATAAAAAAAAAAAACCACAACAGTAAACTTTAAAGGTACAAATTTACTACACACATGCATATAATGTATTCAGGTCTTGGTCTACCCACTGTTGTATATGTGAGCAATTGTTTGAAATCTATCAGCACCAACTAACTAATTAATTTTATTGTTCTATAGATGTCCAGACTAATGCTTTTTGTTCTGGGCATGACACATATTTTATTATTTTATGATGATATGCATCGACAAACCTTAACAGAAATTTCTGTATCCTGCAACATATTTCTAAATAATTTACATCTATGGTACTTAGCATTTATTATAACGGCCAATCCTTTGTCCACTCCTGATCCAGAAGAAGACACTGCTTGTGTTTTAGAAAGGGCAAAGCAGACGTACAGGTACAGCTCTGTACAATTTGTTTAAAAAAGAAAATACCAAATTGCATCTAGTCTCAGAGGACAATACACCCAGATAACTGTGCAGTACATTCCTATTTTGTTTGTGGACATATTGATTTACATTTTGTTTGTGTCTATGTCTGTAGACATAGGTTAAAGTTCTAAATGTTGGCATTGCTGTGGCAGTGCTTGTACTATGAGGAACATATCAAGCCTGTAGCTGACTCTTACAAGGAGCGGGCTAAAGACAGAGCAACTTCCCTGGGAGAGACTCAAAGACAGTGTGTCAGATCGACCTGATATACTTCAAACAGTCCAAGATAACTTTGTAAAAAACATAAATAAAAAAAATGAAGAAGAGCAGACTTAGTATAAGTTTTCAGTAGGCCTATGTTAGTGTGGTAGAGTTAAACCAGACTTCAAACTAGACATTCATTGTTGTCATGCCATTGCAATACAGCACAACTTAACAAAAATGGAAGAAAAAAATATATAGACACCCATGCATATGGTAGACATAATTTAAAACTGAAACTTTATTCATAATTCTATTTTTATATGTTTCCTGTGAACATCAAACTAAGAAATATCACAACAGAGATATGGATTTCAGAATCTTAATGAAAAAATGAAATGAAGAAGTGATATATGTTTGGGAAAACAATTATATTTAAATTAATCAAAAAAGAAAAAAACAAAAACAAAGAAATATAAAAAAGGTCCACAGGTTCTAGATTAGACACGTAATGTTCCAAAGTCGAAAGATTAATGGATCTGACCCGGTCCATTTGGCATTTGGAAAGCTTTTTACAACCTTTGAACAGCCTTTGCTCCACTCTTATTAGTTTATGTACATCAATGTCAATAATATGGATTCTGGCACTCTTGCAAAAAAATAAACAAGCTGTCCAACTTAAGCACAATCAGTAATTTTTGTGCTGAATATGCTGTGGAAAAGTTGCACATTCATTTGTATATTTAAAAAAGGGAAATGGATGATTGAGCAGAGTGGAATTGTTTTTTTGTTGAGAATTTTGAGTCTTAAAAAGTGCATTCATATATTGAATAGATATATTATAAAAGAATGAATATGTTATGTAGGCCTGTATCTTATCTTTTTACATAAGAGGACAACAAAATAACACTTAAAAATAATTAAGTTTAGGTCATCGTTACAAAATGATGCATATTCTGTCATCTTTAATGCAAGTTTAATTAAAATTTACTGTGGTCTAACAGAGAATTTGAACATCTTCAATGAGTGATTTCAAGTATCCTCTACTGCCTTTTAAAAACACATGCACACACACACACAGACACACACATGTTGGTCTACCTATCATTATGAGGACTTTCCATAGACATAATGACTTTTATACTGTACAAACTATAGATTCTATCCTCTAAACCTAACACAACCCCTAAACCTAATCATCACAGAAAACTTTCTGCATTTTTACATTTTCAATAAAACATTGTTTAGTATGATTTTTAAGCGATTTGAATTATGGGGACACTAGAAATGTCCTCATAAATCACATTTATAGCATAATACCCTTGTAATTACTAATTTGTAACTTACAAAATTGTCCTCGTAAATCACAAAAACACGCGCGCACACACACACACACACACTGGACTTTGAGTGGGCAAACCAGTGTGTGCATGTTTGCCCTGTAGGATCAGTAGGTCCATGTGTGTGGGTGTGTGTATGCATGCAGCACAAGTGTGACTGTGTGTGTGTGTGTGTGCGCAATGACGTTTGTTTGGTCAAATGGTCAGACAGATATAGGGATGGAAGGCAGACAATATATACTGCAGACTCAGCTGATGAAGTTGACTTCAGTCCCTTATTTCTCTCTACAGGCATCTCACTAGCACAAGGTAAAGTGAGTCTCGACTACACGCTTCTAATCATGCATGCATTTACATTAAGGAATTACACCTCTAACAATGCATCACTAAATATCTCATTTTGCAGAACACTGCATATTGCAACTATTGCATAAGAAAAATACTACATGACAATTTATCCTCAGTATTATAATGATCATTAGGTTGGTATTTGCGTGTGCATTTAAATATCCCAAATGACAAGACTATTACAGTTACAAACAGGTGATTTTCAAACTACTTTTTGTAGAGTACTTCAAGTGATGTTCTGCAAGAGTGTCATGTCTAAATTTCTTTCTCTTATCTCAGATGAAGCTGACATTAGCCCTCATCCTCGCACTCCAAGGTAATATACCAGTTCTTGGATTCTTGAAAAATACAAGGATGTCTGGTCCTTTTTAACTGGTGCACAACTGAACAACAGAGGGCATGTAGCCTGATCATCTCTATTTGCTCATCATTTAAGATTCTGAGAAAATCAGAGGGAATGTTTTAGGCAGACATAGCTCAGTGAAACTCTGTGACTAAGTGACTACGATATAATTAAAACTAATTGTAATATCAATATAGAGAGTTGAGGGTAAGTCATTTATTAATTATGCCAATCATATGTAAGTTAAAAGACAGACTGAGGATTTGACTGCGTCTCACCAAATAACCATGTTGAGGTGAACAGTTTTTTAGCAGATGCCCACATAGATATACTACATGTTCAGAACTTTATCTGGCCCAATTCCAGACTTGACCTAACCAAGATTTGACCAGTGCCTCAACTGGTGGGCAGCCATGCTGATTTAGTAGGGAATTGTGTACATTAATATCATTCTGAAGGTAGATGTCTTTTCTACCTTTCTCTTTTAGTGTCAGTGTGTGTATATGCACAGAATTACCCCGAGCCCGAGAAGGAGTTGGTGGAGAAATATGAGGGTCTTAAGGCAGTTTTCTATAAGAGGATTCTCAATGCTTATCAAAAGTTCATAGCTGCTGTTGAACCAATGTTAGAGAACACACCCGCAGGTGGAACAACCAAGGAGTACTTTGTGGAATTATCGAAAAGCCCAAGAGTGGATAGCACCATCAAGATTCTCAAGTAAGCATTACACACTGTGTTCTCCTCATATCTTCAACAATCCCTCACCTCGCTTATCCCCATTCCAGCCTCTAATTGTTCTCCATATTTAATCTCTGTGTTTATGACTCTCTGTCATCATCTCCTTGACCATCCAGTTCCATTCAGTAATTCCAACAGATTCTCCTTGATAACAACCCTACCCCTTCATTCATTTCATTTAGCTGTCATTCAGTCCAGCTGTTATGTCTAAATAAAACTGTTGTATTTTGTGTGGTTCTTCCAGTGGTCTGGCAACTGAGCTCGAGCCTGTTGTGGACAAGGCCCGTATGGCTGCTCTTGGTGCTTACGGCCAATATCTGCGCCCCTACATCGGCGAATACCTGGACAAAGCAATCACCAACATCAAGCCAGTGTTGGATACTGTCCTGCCTCAGGAGAATTAGAGCTTGTTAACCACTGACTCTGTGAGACAAGGAAGATCAGTCAAGATGTGCCCAAGCTAGTTATGTTTTATATGTAAACATACAGTACTTCATGCATTGTCATTACTTCAATCAAAATCTATATATGCTTGATATGTGGCTTTGTGTCCAGCATAGCTATTGTGTCAGTACCAGTTTTTCGCATGTATATATTGTATCTGTGTATTTGATACTGTTCTGTTCAATGCAGGAAAGAATAACATCCAATCCAGTATTAATAGAGAATTATGTGATTTTTGTGAGAATCATAAGGAAACAACAAGACTCATTCAAAATAAAAAACTCTGGATTAAGCAAACTCTCCAAAGACTTTGAGAATGCTTAAATTTAGGTTGAATGTGTACTGAAAAACAAACAAACAAACAAACAAACAATCAAACAAAAAAGAGTAAAAAAGGACAAAATTATTTGACATAGAAAAATTAAGATATCAAAATTGAATTGATCAATTTCAACAACATAATTTATAGAATTTGTCTATTACAGAACCAAAGAGTCAGTGTTCTCACAGACATTTCACTCTTCAGCATAATCATCAACAATGAACTGTGGAGTTCCTAAAAGAAGAAATTAAATAAAAATAAAGAAACAATCCCAATAACAGATTCTTATCTAGGCCAGAATCGGGGAGGTGGTTTCCCCTAGTGGCCAGAGCTGTAATTGTTTAATATGGGAATAATACGGTATAGTAATTTAGTAATCTTAGTTAATGTTAATTTCAACATACTAATTTCTTTTAAAAATAAAAAGTTGTATTTGTTAACATATGTTAATGCACTATGAACTAACGATGAACAATTGTATTTTTATTAACTAACTAATTTATTAAAATGTGAATAAATCCTGTAATATTATATTGTTTATTGTTTGTTCATGATACTCTATGCATTAACTAACGTTAACGAATGGAACCTTGTTGTAAAGTGTTACCAAGAAAACAAATTAAATTTATGCATAATTAGGTAATGGTGTTATTTTTGCAGTAGCAGTAACTATATATTGCATGAGTGGGGGCCATTCAAGTATTTACAAAATTATTCGCGGGCCATACAATTGTTTATTGAAATTATTGTAATATTGACCCCAAGTGTGCAAGAGTCTTTTTTCTGCAGTGAGTGTAATGACTAACCCATTTTTAGCTGACCTAGTTCTCAACCAGGGGGACAGGGCCCTTTGGAGGGCCTCTGCAATATTTCACAGTGGCCACAAGATTACTTAAAATTATTTTACATAAGTCAGATTTTTTTTTATTTTTTTTTATTTTTTACATTTCAACATTAATAATGAAAATAAAAAATAAATCAAGATTTAAAACATGTAAATCATATTGCTTTAATTCATCCCCTCAATACCTGTTGGTTTTATTGAAGAACACACAGTTCTGGACTCTTTTTTTGTTTTACTGACACGTCTAGCGTCTCTTTGTAAAATGTTTGAAAAAGGGCTTTGAATGTTTTCTTGTAAAATGGGGAGCCTTATGGTCAAAATGTTTTAGTACCACTGAGCTAACATATCAAAAATGTAAATACTGTATGAACCTATGCTGAGTTTCATATGGGTGAACGTTAAGAAGTAACTTCTCAGACTGGTTGAACTACACGAAGTATTTACATTTCTATCGGGAAGACACGCAGGCTTGAGTGAAGTTTGAGATGCCATTTATTTGATAGATGTAAAACGGGAGGTGATGTCTCTCTCTTTGGCATAGGCCCCGTCCAGCAGTCCGAGGGAGCTGTACCCGGAACCGTCATGTCCTGCCGGAGATAGGAGGCAGGGGCGAGGAGCCTACCCCCCTGCGGGACAGGGCTCAACTGGTGGTGGTGGGGAGGTGGAGGTTGCAGTGTTAGCACACCGAAACAGCAATGTGATAGATTGTGAGCGGACATATAAAGCATTGGCTTACATGCGATTGGCTAGGAGTTACCCAGCTAATGTTGTGATGTACACCTGCTGGTCTTCCCGCTAGAACTACGCTCCACTTCCATTTCCTGCACTCTCTCTCTCTCTCTCTCCCTCCTTCCCTCTCTCTCTCTCTCTCTCTCTCTCTCTCTCTCACACACACACACACACACACACACACACACGCACGGCATAATGTTAATTACTTTCAAGTTGCCCGTCCTTAAAAAAAAAAAAGAGAAAAACTCTGGGTAGTGAGGCACTTACAATGTACAGTAACTGAATGGGGACAATTCGTAAATGTGGAAATGCTCACTGTTTAAGTATAGCCACAAGATGCATGTTAAAATAATTTTAGTGTGATAAAATCACTGACTAACCTTTTCTGTGTAAAGTTATCTCAATTGTACAACTTGCCATGACATGACAATGTCATCCAACAAACATTACAATGTAAACACCTTTACAGCTCAAATAATTCACAAGTTTTAATAGAAGAATAATGGAAATGCTTTCATGAAGTTATAACCTTCAAATATCTGCTTTGAAACCCTCCAAAATATGTCCCCATTTACTTCCATTGTAAGTGTCTTTAATGTAACGTCTATTTTTGCTTCTTTTATTTCTTTTTTGTATTTTTTTTTAAGAAAAGGAGGGAGGAATCAAAAACAAATTCAGTGGTAATCACCATTATGCCACAAATGCTGTTGATTGAGTTTAACTTGTATTGAATCCAGAATTTTCCATAAACACAACGGTGCACAAATAATCTGATGTAAACAAGCTGACGTGTCTATGGTGAAACAGACTTAGGACTTTATCTGGAAACGTGTGGAAGTTCAATTGCACAAAACAAGGGACTGCCTGTATTTATCTGTCTAGAGGTGGTGGATAGGGTGCAGATTACAAAACACGTTATCACCATGTATTATCATATTAGCAAGCACAGAAACAAACCCCCCCTTAGTCTTGGATGAAAAACTGTTGATCGAACTCAGCAATAGACAGAAAGTCTGCTAGTTTAAAAGTGATCAATCTCTTTGCCACTTTTTGTGAAGAGCCATATTTGTTTAACAGGTAATCTCTTTTTAGTTCACCATAGACACGTCAGCTTGTTTACATCAGATTATTTGTGCACCGTTGTGTTTAAGGAAAATTCTGGATTTAATACAAGTTAAACTAAATCAACAGCATTTGTGGCATAATGGTGATCTTGCAACCTACCCCCAGTCAAATACAGACACTCTCACACAATTATCTGAGAGGGTTGCACTTTGGCCCTTGGGTTATCAGGTAAATACCTCTGCACCCATATATAAGATTTTTTGCTGCTGAGCATTCTGACACACTTTCTGCTGAGGAGAAACTGTGAGTACAGCCATATTTTCCCTACTTGTATTTAAGAGTGAAAATGCATAATAAACATTTTTAGGTAATAGGACAGATTTATTATGCTTGATTGCTAAGCAGCTATGGAGGACTCCATCAACCTGCTGAATTCCTAAAATGCACATGGCATATGTCTGAATGGTGGACTTTAAAGTTATTGCAACATTTATCATATGCAAGTTTTAATATCACTGCAGATATAATATGAAGATAGCATACAGATTTGTTATCTTCATATGATTTGAGCATTCCCTAAGTAGGCTCCAACATGACATATGGAACAGAGCCTTTTAGTGTACTTAGTGTACTGGTGTGACTAGTTTTATTTTCATTTATGCAATAGGCAGATGCTTTCTAACCAAGTAAAACCCATCATGTAACATTAGAGCATGTATTTGGCTACTGAACGGATGAAATAACTAGTATGCACTGGAGTTCAAATTGTCACAAGGAATCAATTACTGCCCCTTGTGGTCAAATTTATATTTTCGCTACTGTGCACCCATCATCTGATTACTGTTTTATTAATTCCATCAGATCTGCCTGTCACTATGAACAAGCTACTGGCTATCACAGTGCTCATTGTTGTCCTTGCTCTGGGTATGTACACATGCATGCACTCAACTGGTCTATTATTGAGCCTTTTCACATAGTGACACCTTATTTAGCCATGTAAATCCTGCAAACGTTTTTATATTTAAATTTGTATCATTATTTAGTGTACATTTATAACATTGTGTAATTAATTAAAAGAAGTTGACACTATAGTGATGTAGTTTCAAATACAGCTGCTGAGGTAGTGACAGTAAATGTGGCATTTATCTCCTCAAGTCAAGTTTTTATTTAAATAGCAATTTTGAAAATACACATTATTTCAAAGCACTTTTGCAGAAAATCATACTATAATTACTGTATGTTTTAAATATCCACAGTAAACAGCTTCATTGAAAAACTTTTTTGAAAAATAATTTTTATTTTCCTCTTAAAGAAAGTCGAGAAAACGTTATGTTTTTTATTTCTTCCTTTTGCTGCTGGATCAAAGGGTCAATACTTCCGTGTTCCAAACCCAATTATTTAATGATGGAATAATGAAGAAAGGTACCATACATTGTTCCTGGCGGGCTCCTCAGCCTTACATGCTCCATTAGGTTCGGATTAAGGTGGGGTGGGGTTAGGGCATCTGCTGCCTGCCAGGAACAAACTGTGGCCCCTTTGTACAATGGGCCGAAAATATGAAAAGGACCCATTATTTACAAATGTTTCAATTTGCCTGCATGACCTGAGCACTGAACTTACTACTGCCCCCGCAGAAGCGGAGAGCTTCCGTATGCCCAGACAGGCTGAGGAGGAAAAGGGAACCATTGCCAGTGTGGTGGACACCCTGAAGTTCTATTATGACATGAGTGTTGACACTGCCAGTGGTTATGTAGAGACCATCAAGGACTATAAACTGGAAGAGAAAGCAAAGTAAGTGAAAATGTACAAATTCCTTTGACCATTGCTTAACCTTGCTGATATTTTTTTTTAACCTGAATAAGATGGTTTGCTGGTATTACCTGATTTAAAGGGGTCATGTCATGCATTTTTTTTTAATTATTATTATTATTTTCCTTGAGGTTTTCTCATAATATTAGTAAAAAAAATATTTACAAAAAAATAAACATTCATAATGTAGTATTATATTATGTTTTTTCACCCTGTCTCTGACCCTATATCTGAAACATTCAGTTTTTTGTGTGCTTTTCCCTATAAAGGGAATTTCCTCACCCACATACCATCCCAGATGTGTATGACTTTCTTTCTTCAGTAGAACACAAAAAATATTTTTAGAAGAATATTTAAACTCTGTAGGTCCTCACAATGCAAGTGAATGGTGATTAGACCTTTATAGCTCCAAAAATCACATAAAGTAAAACATTGGTTAAATCCATATCTTCGGAGGCAATAGGTGTTGGTGTGAAACATATACAAATTTAAGTAATTTTTTTACTCTAAATCTCCACTTTCACCGTCTAAACTTAATTTTTACATTTGAAAGTCACATGTGGAAAGTTTCACAATTGAAAGTGAAAAATAAAGTGGAGTTTTAGAGTAAAAATTACTTAAATATTGTTCTGTTTCACACCCACACCTATTATACTGCTTCAGAAGATATGGATTTAAACATTGGAATCATATGGATTACTTTTATGTTTCCTTTATGGGATTTTCCTTTATGGGAATTGGGATTGTATGGATCTGCTGAGCTGAAATATTTTTCGAAAAATTATTGTTTGAGTTCTGCTGAAGAAATATAGTCATACACAGAGGTTAAATTGGGCCAGAGCGCACCGGAGTGCAGCTCCGCCTCCTCAGGTCCACAACACACCCTGCCGGAGTTCAGCTCCGTCTCCTTCAGCACCAAATATTGTTATTCCACTTAAATTATTTTTCATCTCCTGACTCCTGGCAAATACATGGCATATGAGACTGAATAATTAGCAAGACTACACAGAGACACCCAGGCTACATGGAATTATCAGACGTCATAAATGCATTAATCGCTGGTTCAGCACCCCGCCCACAACCATCAAGGGAAAACTGTCACTATTCTAAGACAGCGACGTTACCATGGAATCCAGCTAAGGCTAGAGCGATCGAATATAAAAATAGCATGTAGCTAGAACATGTTATATAACTAAAGCATGTTAGTTTACATGTTAAATGAACTACTAAATGAAGAATAACATCAGCTGCGTGAGCATTTAAAGTAATATATTGATTTTTAACAGTTTGCATATAATGTAGGTGCACGACAGTGACGCCAGACTGCTCCTCTCTGTACTTATATGAGCCCATTAATATCCCATTTGTTACCTAATATTTATACACATATTACACAGAAGGAAAGGCTCCTCATTATAGGTCAGTGTGCTAGTCTTAAATAATAGTAATAATAATAATAAATATATGTATTTATGAAAAATAAATACTAGCTGAAACACATCTTGAAACTTTAAACTGCCACTGTTGATGTCTAATAAATTTTACCTTTAGATTATTTCATTTGAAACTGAAATATTTTGTCAAAATATAACAGTTCCTTTTACTGTAAAATCCTGAAACAAATTGGTAAAGGTGATGTGTGTAATTATTAATATTTTTAACTATTTTGGTAAAGGGGCCACATCGGGTTTTAAGTAGTGCATGGGGGGGGGCCACATTGTAATGCTTTTGAGATACAATGTTCTGCATTGATTTGGTTTTTGTAACTTTTAAGGCCAGAAATAGTTGTGTACTCAATTTTCTGAAGTGTATCTGTGACTAATGGGACTATTCTGCAATTGCCTAAAGTCAGTGGCGGCTGGTGATAATTATTTGGGGCTTTTTTTGTGGCCGAAAATAAATACAAAGCAGTACCAAAAAGCATGTTGACTACTTGAACATAAATTTTGCTCTCCTTTCTTTCTGGCCAGCAAATTTCTCAATGACTCTCTGATTAAAGTCAGTCATCTCAGTAACAAGTCTCTTTCCCATGGAGAGCAATGCCAGTGCATTCAGCCTCTCCTGGGTCATGGTGTTTCTGAGAAACGTTTTTATTCTTATCAAGGTTGAGAAGCACCTCTCAGCTTCAGCCGTGGTCATGGGTGTGGTAATGAGAACTTTTAGGAGAGTCACAGTTTAGGAAAAGACTTCTTCGAGATTATTCTCCATAAACTTTGATTTGATTTGATTTGAAACAGCTGGAATAGGTCCACAGCACCATGGCAGGCTTTGAATTCTTCCTTGCTGTAGATGAGACTGAGCTCTGTCTTCAGCTTGCTTCCACTGAGCATCGGGTATGCTTTCATGGTGCTGCTCAATGCATCTTCAGGAAAGGTATCCTTGTACTCATCAAACCTGTCCCCCTGCAACAAGGTGGCACAGACAAGGTGGTCTGTGAAGGAGAAACGCTCCCTAGTGTGTCCCAGGATGGTGTCACAGACCTATAGAGTTAATTAAATATATATATGTATAAATGTAAGGTAGTAACCTGGAGTAGGCCACTAGTTGTCACAGTTGCAATGACTTTCAGAATAAAAATAGAGCCATTTGAGTTTTTGTCCCATACAAGACAGTAGTTTTTGGTGGCTATATATTTCATTTAATCATTTATTTTTATGTTGCCAATTTATTATTTTTGGGATGCTGTTGTATAATATTAAAATTATAATTTTTGTAAGCATTTATACCAAACAAAAATGTTTTCTTGAGTCTGTAGAATATGATATGTGGGCAGGACATCTCTGCAGCACAACAATAATGTAAATTGGTAATTTGACTAATTTCTATAACAAACTCACCTCTGCTGCGATTCTTTTACACTCTACTGGACTGAGCGCCCGGCGCATCTGTATTGGACAAGAACCACTCCTTTGCTCACCAATGTTTTTTTTTTTTTTTTTTTTTTTTAGCGAACTGCTTTTTTTTGTAAATCAGTGACAGAGTTTGGTTTAGCTGCTGCCATTATCTCTGCGAAAGTGATCATCCTAGCAAAGTTTTGGCAGAGTCGCCTGCACACTCGCAGAGCATAGAGCATTAAGTTGAATGACAGGTAACGAGAACCAATCAGATTGGATAAAATAACATGTATCCAATTCTGATTCGCCAGGGACGCAGCGACCTGCGCCCGGAGGAGAATCTTTAAGAAACCAATTAGAGACCAGCTTCAGGTCACATGCTGCCCGAAAATTTAATGACTCAGATAGACATCCATTTGTCCGGCATCCCTCGCCCATTAAACCGCATGAAACATATTGAAAAACATAGAAAATAGTTAACCGATTAAAGCCAGTTTTTATTAAATGCTGAGGCTCTTACTACCAGCCTGCAGATTGTACGAGTAAATTATTTAATTTTTTTTATTTTTATTTCCATTTTTATATAATTTTTGTATTCATGTATATTTCTGGAATTTTGATGGGGGCGGCGCCCCAGCACCCTCTATTGACAAGCCGCCACTGCCTAAAGTATTGTATTGCGCTACAAAGATAGATACTTTTCTATCAGGCATTACAAACCTCAATAAAGGTGGAGATTATAATTTTTTTTTTCCAACTCTACTTCCCTGTTAATTTGTTATACAGTTTTACTAATAATAATAAAAAAAACTTTATAGAACGTTTAATGTTTCTCGCAAAGCGGGCGAGTTTACTCTTTTTTTTCTTTACCCGTTTACATGCTAAAAGTGTCGTGATGCGTTTCTCCTCGATGGTTTTTCAACACTCAACAGAATAACACAGGCTGCATGAATATGATAAATAATTACTGCAAGAGTTACATTTACATACAGGTGCGAAGGGACTTCAACGTTTCTAAATTGTACAAATAAAAAATACATTTACATATTCGTCTCTGGCTTGCAATATTTTCAAACATGTTCCTTTCATACATTTTACGAGGGTGAAATCCGTTGCCTGCCTGTTAACATTCAAGATAAAAAATTATAATAAAATAAGTGAATTGTAAAGTATTTGTCTTTGTTTGAATAACTACTCAACCCTACCTTACACATTAATACTGGAAAAAGAGCCCCTTTGGTGTAAAAAACAAGTCATTTTACGGCGGGATTTTGAATGATGACCATTCACGGTAAATAAGGGCTCCCCCTCCCTACAAAAGCCAATTTAACCACTGGTCATACACCTCTGGGATGGTATGAAGGTAAAGTAAATGATGAGAGAATTAACATTTTTGGGTGAACTGTCCATTTAAGACTTCAATATACAAGGCCACTATTATGACTAGCTAACATCTTTGCAGAGAAACCTCTCTAAAACAAGCCAATTGTTCAGCCTGAACTGGCGGGGAGAAAAACAACCAGCTTTGTTTGGTTTTAGCTTCTTTTTCCAGCAGGGCAACAGGTACAAACCTTGCACAATGACTTTTTTGTTCATGACAACCTGAAATTTGCTCAGTATATAGAACTTTTGGTAGCATAGGAGAACAAAACTCATAGTCATCTTTTTCACTCTGACAAATCATTTTCCCCTCCTCAAGGAACCTGTATGATGAAACAGTCAGTGCTGTAAGCACCTATGCAGGCATCTTCAATGACCAGATCTACCACATTTTCTACTCCCAAGATAGCTCATAAGGCCCAACTCACATAGTAGCACACCTCACTAGAACTCTACATCTCTTCCTTGTCCTGAGTCTGTCACCATGCTGGAACCACAATTTCATGAACCTGCAAGAAGACAGCACAGGCTGACTGTTGAACCTATCTCTTAGCGGTCTGAGACCTCTGCCCTGTCAACTATACAGCAATATACTTCCAAAACATGTACTGCACCCTGCCAAACAAAGTGGACGTATATGATATGAAGTTCTGGGGAGAAAATCCAAAGGTATAATCCAATTGAACCTCAAACTGTTTTTGGCTGAAGACCAGAGACCCTACACTACTAACTGTTATATATCTGGCGCCCCCTATTGTGCGGCAAGGTTAAACCAGAATGTGACTGAAATATTGACTGTTAAATTGTAGTTGATTCCCAAAGATGAAAGATGAAGATATTCTTATGTTGTCAACATTTAGTGGTTCTGTGTCCACGATAATTAACACCTTGCAATAAAAATCCACATTTGTTTAAAATCAAGTTTTCTTTACTTGTGTATATTACATAAATTATTTCACAAGTTCGCAGGTAGTCAGGGGAATAGCAATCATTTCAAAAGTGAGGGGGCAGAATTATTTGCGCAAGATGAACATAAATATATAAGCTCTCAATCAATATATATTTTTTTATTAATTAATTTCATGATTGACAAGTGAATTTTATCTTTTGCATTTATACATTTGCTGTTTGAAAGACACAATGTAAACACATACGCCCTGTGAACAAGCACGGGGGACGAACTTTGGTTTCATTAAAAGTGAGGGGTACATGTCTCCCGCATCCCCTGCGTATTCTACGGCCAGGGTTGGGGAGTAACTTAATACATGTAATGGGATTATGTATTTAAATACAAAATATAAGTAACTGTATTACACTAGAGTTACAATTTGAATAATTGTTATTTAGTATACTGTTACATTCAAAAAGTATTTTGATTACTGAAGAGATTACTTTGCATTTTATTGTCATTTGTTTCATTTAATATTTAGTCCTTTCAGATGGAAAACATTTATACATATAAATGATGCGATCTAAAGTGCATTTGAACAGCGGTGAAACACTTTCTTATGATGTAGTACATTCATACAAGCAGACGGAGAATTGATTTAAAGCAAGTTTGGACCAGAAGAAATAGAAATAAACCTAACTGTCAGCTTTACGCTAAACTAAAATGCTATTTCTAGCCATTTTACATGCACATGTTACCAGACAAGATCATATTAATTATATCAAGAAAAAACACGTAAAATCAAAATTTCTTTTTTCTAGTAAGACCTTTGATATTAGGGCAAAAATGTTATTCTTGATTATAATTTTTGTATTGTTTTATTGTAAAAATCAGAGAATGTATTTAACATTTTGTCTTACTGTACTGGGAGAGTTTATAGAGTCAAAACAAATGAAAAAATCTACCAGTGCTGAAGAAGTAATCCAAAGTATTTATAATATGTTACTGACCTTGAGTAATCTAACGAAATATGTTATTAATTACATTTTACAGCATGTATTCTGTAATCTGTAGTGGAATACATTTAAAAAGTAAACCTCCCAACCATGTCTAAGCCCATGCATAAAGTCCTGCAGTGCATTAAAGGTGTTGTAAAGGTGCTTTTCATGCATAAAATGTTCCTACTGCCTTAAAGATATTAATTAAATAAGTGCCCTGAGATATCTCACCGATCTCTGTAGACTTTGTAAACAGCCAGTTGCGGATCCTGGCATAGGCGATATCGGCAGCAGCCAAGGGTGGTAACGATCTCTGGGGTGGCACGACAGGGTACCTGATGTACCTTTAATCTCCTAAAGGCATCACATATATTATTGGTTACAATATGAAAAGTAGCACCTACTGAAAAATCTACCTATTTGCTAACCTGACTGTCCAAGAGAATTGGCAATTTCTCTCCAACTCTTCTCTTTCTCCATCAGGTTGTGGTACAGTTCAGAGGAAACATCAAATAGGCACTTGTGCTCCTGCCAATGTTCCTCTAACTTTTCTTCCATTTCTTCGGTCCAACGAGACTGTCTTGATACCGCAGCCATGTTCTGTTGCAGGTACATCAGGACTCCTCCCACTGAAACTTCACGTGCCCCGTTTCTTTCTCTCTCATTGGCTGTAGGTCAAGGCTGCAATTGTATTCAGTCAAAACATATTTCAAATTGCGTGATTTGGAATCGCAGACAGGTACAAATATTTAACATTCTAGATATCTCGCTGACATCGGCGACGCGTCGGCGCTTCTTTCAAATCGTGTCTTTGATAATTCATACATTGTGATTGTTGTTCACGGGAGTGAGCTCCAATTTGCCTATGATTTCATTCTTTTGTCGGCGATCTCCACAAAACTGCCAGCGAGTGAAAATCGTGTAGTGTAAACTCGGCATAATGAACATCACCTGTACCTTATCAGAAATGTTTATACATGATTTTGCCTTACTATTAACTATTTTCAGAATGCAAACCGAAACTAAATGTTTTAAAAACTTTTTTTTTTTTTGAAGAAATGTAAGCTTCCTTATTCAATATTTGTTTCATTTAAAAAAAAAATTGCCAGTACACAAATATACAGTAGCCTACATTTTAAAATATGAAATACATAAAATGCCACTGTGTATTTCTTTTATTTCAACTCAAAAAATTTCATTATAATAATTAAAAGGCTTTTATAAATCACAGATTTTCGTTTATAGAACCAGAGTGTGTTAGAGGTGCAGCTGGTCTATTATGAGTAGCCACATTTTTTACCTGTATGTGCGGGGGAGTGGCATGCAAATTCCACTCCAATTTTCATTGGCCTTTTCTCTAAGATTAGATGTGTTTGGGGATCTCAAGAACGGCCGCTAGTCTACATCGACACAACGTCTCATTCCCTCCATCAGGGAACGGAGGTTACAACAGTGACTAAGACGTTTCATTTGATAATACAGTAGGTGCAACACGGGAAGGAGGAGGGATGTGCCATAGTAGAGTCCTTGCCACTACCATCCACCCCAACGGAGCAGCCACGGCCATCCGCCGGGGGACGGAGGAGCCCGGCCACCTGAGAGCAGAGGAATGGGCGCTGACCGCGAGGGGAGGAGGGGCTCCTAACCGACTGCCTGGGCGGTCAGGGCCGCTGCTAGGGGCGGGGGAAATGAGACGGGGTCTGAGACCGCCAACCGCAAGCGGGTAGGGACTCCTACCCAACCGCCTGGAGTGGGAAGACCGCTGCTAGGTGCGGGGGAGACACCTTCCCCCTGAGTTGGCATTTTCCCTCTCTTTTTAAATATTAGTGTTTTCATTTGGTACCATCACCGTTACAGCATACAAGTACCAAATTTATTTTTTGTTGTTTCCCTCCCCTTGTCCCCTCCCTGATCCAGGTAGATGGGGATGACCTGCCAGTAGAGTGGGCGGAAGGCCTGAGAGAATGAGGGAAGAATTTGGCAGGGCGGAGGGCTGGGCCAGGTCCTGATTCCGCACACCTGGCCCCTACTTAGGCTGATGAAGCCTGAGAGGGATAAACGTCACAGTTACTGATGTAACCTCCGTTCCCTGATGGAGGGAACAATACGTTGTATAAAAGTAGTTTCGCTTGCAAACACACACACATACCAAAGACCCGGCCATTTCAGAGGTTGGTTTAGTGTTGTGGCAAGAGGGACACAACATCTTGTTCCCTCCAGCAGGGAACAGAAGTTACACCAGTAATCATGGACACCCTATCTCTCACTCACTCGACGTTGTGTCAGTGAGTTGACACTAGGGGTCCCAATGGAAAATGCCACAAAAGCTGAACCGGGTTATGCAGACTGGCGGTGCAAGACGGGCAGAACTCTTTGTGCCACATAGTCAGCGCAGCAAGGCATCACGTAAATACCCCCAACACACTGGCAGGCATGAAGCAGTCCCCTACACCCTGGGGAGCAGCTATCTGCTCAGAAGTTTAAGGACTGGCTGGCCCAGCCGTAGCCTTCTCTCTATTGTTTTCCCCAAAAAAGTAAGAAATCGTTCAGCTGGGGGACATATAAGGTCCACGTTGGGGGGTGTCCCTCCAAAGAGGAGGACACCGCGGAGACCACAACTGGCCCCAAAGGGGAGGGGGGGGGGGCTTCTAAGTGGAATACAACTTCTGTCGGAGCAGAAGCACGTTGTGAGGAGCAGCACCGGGGTAGGTCCTACCCAAGGAGGGGAGGAGTTACTACAAAAACAGTGACCAGGGACAGATGGCCCTCTGCACAAGGAAGATGCGGTTTATCAGCGGGGATACCATTTTGCGGAATATACATCACACAGGATTACCTAAGGAGACAACCAGTACATGTGGAGCACTTACATCAGTACGGGGCCCTAAGTGACGCACGTACTGGGGTGGCAGTGAGTCTCTCCAAAGACTTGTTGGCCACTGGGCTAAGGAGGAAGAACATCCAGGGTTTGCACTTTTGCGAATGCAACTGGGAAAAGAGCACACATTTTCACCTCAAGGGAGGGGAAAGGTGCTATGCGCAAGTGGTACACCCAGCCAGCTGAGCCGAACTTACCTGTTTATGTCACCTGATAACACACAGGATGAAACTGGCTCAACCCTGAGGTTATAAAATCTTGCAAAGATATTAGGTGTTGCCCAGCCCACAGCTCTACAGATGTCTGCTAGAGAGGCGCCGCGGGACAACGCCCAAGAAGCCGCAACACCCCTAGCGCATCCGCTGTGCTGTTGAGTTGGCCCAGGATGTGAGTGGCCCGCAGTGGCTTGAGCCCTACTCCAAAGTAGGAGTCGACGGGTGAGTTGTGATATTTGACAAGAGCGTAAACTGCCTTGGCAATTGTCGATGGGTTGTCCATCCAGACCAACACATGCTTGCTCCGGATCAATGGCAGTAGCCTCCTCAGGGCAAGTAGTACTGCAAGCAACTCGAGGCAGTTGATGTGCCAAGACAGTCGCACGCCGGTCCAAGGGCCGTTTGCACACGGTGCCCCAGCCACACTGAGAGGCATCTGTCATAACCATGACATGCCTGGGGACCTGGCCTAGAGGAACTCCTGCCCGTAGGAACACTACGTCTGACCAGGGGCTGAATAGACAACGACAAGCCTACGTGACAAGAACGCGGTATGTGGCGCCATTCTCGTCTCTCGACTCGGATCTGTAGCCAGTGCTGAAGTGGTCTCATATGCATTAACCCAAGCTATGTGACCATCGCTGAGGATGCCTTATGCCCAGGAGCCTATGAAAGGATTTCTGTGGGACCAGCATGTTCTGTCTAAATGCATGCAGACAGTGCAGCACAGACTGCGCTCCCTCGTTAGTGAGGCACGCTGTCATCGAGACCGAGTCTAACTCCATACCTAGAAAAGAGATTTTCTGAACCGGGGTGAGCTTGCGAAGCCCCAAATGGCTACGGTGCCTGAGAACCAGGTCCCTGTGTGCACACAACCTATCCCACGAGTGAGCTAGGATTAGCCAGTCGGAAATCCTCTTCCCTTAGCGGGGCATGGGCTGCCTCTGCTACTTTCAGGAAGGCGTGAGGAGACAAGGACAGGACGAAGGGGAGGACTTTGTACTGGTATGGGTCTGTGCCAAGGAAGAATCGAGACATGAATGTACGTGACCTTCAGGTCTACCGCCGCAAACCGATTCCGATGCCGGGCGCTCTCTAAAATGCATCTCTGCGTGAGTATCTTGAATGGGAGTCTGTGCAAGGCCCAGTTCAGAACTCGCAGGTCCAAGATTGGCCGCAACCCGCCGACTTTTTTGGGTATGATGAAGTAGGGGCTGTAAAACCCCTTCCTCATCTCGGCTGGAGGGACAGGCTCTATCGCATCCTTCTGTAGAAGGGTGGTGATCTCCACATGCAAGACAGCGGCATTCTTGCCTCTCACCGCAATGAAGCAGACGCCGTTGAACCTGGGCGGGTGCCTGACAAACTGAAATGCATAGCCAAGTCAGACGGTCATGGTCAACCAGTGTGACGGGTTGGGGAGCGTGAGCCATGCCCCCAAGCTCCGTGTGAGAGGGACCAAAGGGACTACCGTGTCGGACATACCAGCGGACGGGGCCTCACGACGGGGCGGAGCCCAAGGTGCTGAGTCTAGAGACATCAAAGCACTTACCTGGCACCTTGTGACCGCTCCCGGAACAGCCTGGGATGGGGAGGAAGATCTTCGTCCTCGAAGCCTGTGGAGACCATCACATCAGGGGCAGGTTTGTGCTACAGCTGGGTGCGTGGAAGTGGGGGGCCATGTCCGGGGTGCAGTACCTGCCAAAGAGAGCCGGTGGCCGGTGATCGTGATAACAACTATTTACGGGAGACCGTAAATAGTGCCCAGGGAATGAGGAAACTGCTCATTTATGGAAAATGTGGGTACCGTTGGGCGTGCGGCAAAACTAAAGTCAAATGAAACCAAGGATTCTCCACCTGACCCTCCAGCAAGAGAGGGAGTGGTCTGCTTACCAGCCCCCGTAGTGCAGTTTCCTGAGCTCCGGGGCTGCCCGTCTTAGGGGCACTCCGAAGCCTTCGCAGGGCGAAGTCGGTTGCCGAGCACAGCTCCTGCATTAGTCCCGGATTAGGACTACCCTTGTGTAGTTCTCTTAGTACCGTGCCTCGGGTGACTCTGCCAAGTGGCGGCACTTTGCGGGCACAGGTGCACCGCAACCACTTGGTCCACTTAGGGAATCTCTGTATAGCCCCTTGCCACCCCGCCATCGAGGGTAGTGAGAGCAGAGGAGCTCGCAGACTGTGTGCAGGCAGTGAAAGAGACTACCCTCCGGGAAGAAAGGAACAGGAACCAATCATCAAGCCGCGAGGTTTCGGGGGGGAGCCGAGGGTTCCACTCCAGCCCGACATTAACAGCTGCCTGGGCAAGCATGGCCATCAACTCTGCGTCAGCCTGCGACTGAGCTACCTCACCCGAGGGTGGGAGTCCAGTCGAGTCCTCAGCGTCAGACATGAGGAGCCCACTCCCTGATTCCGTGATCGACAACTCATCTTCGTCACAAGCCCCGAACGAAATTGTGGGTCTGTCGTAAGACAGACCGGCAACCTCGTTCCAGAGCTCGGTCGGATCATACGAGCGTGACGGGAATGGGAGGTCTGTGGGGGAACACCCAGCGGAGAGGCTCCCATTGATGTCCCCATATCGCCCCCAGTAATAACTGACCCCGCCTCATACCCGTCGGTAGAAGGGGAGCCGCTGGGGTGGCTTGCCCTCTTACAAAGGTGAGCCGCAACCGCAACATAGCCATGGTCATGTCCTCGCAATGGGGGCATGAACAATCCATGAACGCTGACTCCGCGTGGGTAGCACCCAAGCACATAAGGCAGCGATCGTGGCCATTAGAAGCAGAGAGAAATCGACCGCAACCAGGAATTACATACAAACGAAAGGGCATCTTGAAAAAGACGCTTTCGTTTGTGCCACTCTTTTAGAGAATTATATACTCTTTTATTGATTTTTATATATACGTTTATATATATAAAGAAGGGCTCTGCTGTACTGCCGAAGCCTCCAGGGGTGTTGCTCGACACAACCGTAGTATGTGAGGGGGAGAACCACTACAATGCGCCGTAGATCCAGCAGCTTTCAGCAGAGAAGAGATGAATGGAACGGCAGGAAGGACTCAGCTCAGTGAATGTGTCTGCTCTGCTCCAAAGAAGATATCTGAGTTTGTGTTTGCAAGTGACACTCCTTTTATACACGTATGTCCGGGGGAGTGGCATACAAATCCAACACACCAATTCCCATTGGCCTTTTCTCAAAGATCAGAGATGTCTGAGCTCCCACGGGTAACCCCTAATGTCAACTCATCTACGCTCGTCGAGTGAGTAACAGATAGGGAAGGTGACCTGAGACTGCAGTGAGAGAGAGGGAAAGAGAGGGCAGCTGCCTGACACCTGTGTGCATATTTGTCTTTGGTTATGTTTATTATTAAAATATTATTTATATTTTAAGCCGGTTCTCAACTCCTCCTTTCTATTGAACTGTGTTACAAGTACTTAAAGACACAAAGAATGAATGGGCATTTAATGTCATATGTATTTAATCATATCAAATTCAAAATAAACATTTAATTACAAAGCCTAACAAAACATGTACATTGCAAAATGTAAAAAAAAAAAAAATCTATATTTCATAATAAGAAATTTAATCAATAATAAATTAAACTAAAATAATAATTTAAAAATCAAAAGCTTTTTAAAAAAATACAACACAAACCTAATCAAACTGTTTTCAGAATAATATTAGTTATGACAACCAATTTAAGCTTCTAAAAGAACGGGAAATACATGTATACCGATCCAGTAATTAGCAGATAAACACATAGCTTAATAAAGGAATTGTTTACCAAAAATGCTAGATGTAATAAAACTTTACATAGATAACAACTGTGCTCTCCGGCATGATTGTTCTGTCATTAGTTCCGCCCGTAACATTCCGGAGGCTGCAGGCCTGAAACTGCTTTGACTTAAGGCTGATTTATACTTCTGTGTCAAACCTACGGCTCTGTTTTGTGGGCCTCAGTCAGGCTTTACGTCTGTGTTAGGCCTGCCTTTGTCTTGTATCTGAATACATGAGGCCCAACAAGGCCAGCAGGAAACCCCACATCAAGAATGGCCCACATTCACTCCTAGGGGGCACTACAGGCCATGCCCAAATGTCCTATTTTCAAAATAATGTAATTTCCACCCCATTTATCCAATTCTTCTAAAACTAAAATTGGTGTTCATGCCTCATTTCTCATTTGGAACAAAAAAGCCTCAAGGATCCATAAGCTCCGGCATGATGGATTTTCCTGTACACTGAAAATTTAGGATTCAGACAGAAAGACATGATTTTGGTTCCTCCATTGGGAGGGATTAACCCCAACCCTCTACTGATCAATTTTAAATAATTTGCCATTTGAGGAGGAGTTCACATTGCTGCTTGCAGCTATATTTATTATTCTTCTTCTCCTTGAGCCCCAATATCTCAAAAAGTCACTGGTCAAAAAAGTTCTAAATTGGCACATTGATAAATGCCAACGGGTACCTTCACACCAAGAATAGCCCACATTTGCCCATAGGTGGCACTACAGGCCACACCCAAAATAATATCTTCAAAGTTATGGTATTTTCACCCCATTTGTCTAATTCTTCTGAAACTTGGTGTACATGCCTCATTTCTCATGGGGAACAAAAAAACCTCAAGGACCCATAACTTCCGCCATGATGGATTTTCCTGTACATTGAAAATTTGGGAAAACCTAAAAAACTCTTCTTCTCCTGAACCGTAGCTCCAATTGACTTTAAATTTGGTACAGATGTGTAGAAATGATGTCTTTCAAAATGTTACTTTGCAAAAATGAATATGATACAAAATGGCTGAAAGGGTGTATTTATATAAATGTCCACATTTTATCAATATATATGTGTCAATAAATCAAATGTAATTTTGACTGATGGTTTTTTAAACCTAACATGCATCAAGATGACATCACTCTGAAGTACTGCACAAATAATAGCCCATATTCGCCCTTAGGGGGCGCTACAGGCCACGCCCTAATTCCCATTTTCTGTTAAAATGTTTTCTAATTTGGTACATTGATACTACAGGCCAACAGGAACCCACAATGTTTTAGACATTGTTTGGCAAATAGCAGGGTTCCTCTGTTTGGCCTGCGTTTTAGCCTACATGATAATGTTTGTGAAGTTGGACTGAAATTACTGAGTCGTATTCCTGGAGGCCTATTTCTCCAAGAGCACTTTTTAATTCTTGATAAAGCATAAGCTATGTCCATCCAATGCATGGAAGCTTTGTGCTGTGAACTTGAATTAAAAGAGAATAAAAGAATAGAAACAAGAGAAAAAAAAGAGATTATGTGTCTTGTCATCAGGGCCGGACTGGGACACAATTTCAGGCCAGGAAATCCTACACCCATCCAGGTCATCCTATGCACCCGAATAAAATTTAGAAACACGGACAACCTTGTTTTTTTCCCCCCTAAATTACATTTATTTCACAGTATGACCATAACATAAAAACATAAACAACCAACCTAGAAGTAAAGCAGTCCTAATATCAAATGGGTCTGCACATAACGTACATACAAGCATTTATGTCAAATTCTTACATTTGATCAATAAATTTAGTTATAATAATAAGACACTATAGGGCTATTACCCATCAAATAAAAAAAAATGTGCACTGCAATTACAACTGCAATAAATAATGTTATGAGATTGACGTTTTAAATAAATGTTTGAATATAAAAAAAATGCAATACTTAAACATTAAACTAAACTGCCAATAGGTGGCGGCAAGTGACCGTCTTAGTGAGTCATTCATACAAAAGATTCGTTCAAAACGCTGAATCATTCAGTAACAAAACACTGCTGTAGCTTTCCTTTGGAACTATTTTAGTCAGTGAAATAGAACAAAAACAGTTAAAGGTGGGGTATGTGATTTTCTTTTTTGACCATTTTTTCAAAATAACTTGAAATCCTATTCCTAACCCACTTACTGGCTGTAAATTAGAAGCACTGAAATGAAAATTAAGCAATTTAATCATCTGTGGAACGGGCAGGACTCGAAAAACTCCAGCCAATCATTTTCAAGACCATCTAGAATCATTGGACAGAAAATGTGTCAATCAAACGGTCGTACCATGCCCCCCTCCCCCCACCACCCTGGCGCGCGTGTCCCGTTCGTGCGCATACTCAAAGCTCGTGACCCAGTAACAGGAAGCGATTGTATTTATGTATGGAGAATAGAGCTTTTATAGTGCTAGTGGGGTTGTTCTACATGAATCCTGTTTTGAATAGAAGACCGCTGTACAGACGCCAGGGCTGGCGATGTTCTTTTTTTTTTTTTTACAGTTATGAGAAAATCAGCTCTACACCTTTCAAGAGTGGTATGCGACCCCCTCCTCCTGCTGTGTCAACAATTTGCTCTGAAAAATTGTCTGACAGGTGAATGCACTGTTTGACTAGTGAGTCTAGAACACTGCTAGAACACTGCGTCTGAGTTTTCGCTCGTGCATGATTGCGCGTCCATGTTTTTCGAATGGGTCGAGTCAGGGCCAGCGTTGGAGGAGAGAAGGTAGGACCTTAGAGTTGTGTATTTTCAAAATCTGCCGGCCGTTTTGCAAATCACATACCCCACCTTTAATATGGTATGTGTCTAAAATGTAAGTAACTTAATTAAAAATATTAACTATGCTACTTGTTTATTGAACAATAAATTCAATGTAACATTTTCAATCGTGATAATATTCTGCAAAACAGCTCCCTTAGTTGTGTTATGTTAAACTAAATCATACGTTAATAGAAAAAACAACAATTAGAATTTTTACCTCAGTACATTTCTTCTGTGAGTTTTCTGTGTGCACAGCTCATTTGTTTTGATTTCTCCACGAATGTAACGTTAGACGGGCGCTACCGCTTATATTTGCTAGCAGTTCAATACTAAGTTAACAAAGACAAAAGTACAGTATTTACAGATGAAACTGACCTGCAATTGAAGCCCTGAACAGGTCAGTAATTTTGCAAAATGTTGATGCTTCTTCTTGGAGTGCTTTCTTTTTTTTTGTCCTTTCCCTCTCTGCTCCACCTGGCCGTTTTCTCTCCATCATCGGGTGCTGCTCGCATTTTCTGTTTAACCGTTTGTCTGAGGCGTAAAGTCGAACAGATTCATGATATTTATTTATTTTTGTTATTAATATTAATAATAATTTTATTGAATGACGAATTCAATAATGATCACTGGTAAAGGTAGTAATATAAAATAATAATAATTTAAAAAATAAAAAAAAATATTAAAAAAACGCTGGCTGGCAGCAGGCCAACTTAGTCGCCAGGCCTAAGTTGAATTGTCCCGGTGCTCCCGATGGCCAGTCCGGGCCTGCTTGTCATGTCATATAGACTATAGGTTACATAATAGTGGGCTCTAGCTCTATTGTATTTCATATGAATAGGCCTAGACTTTAAATATTTACAGTATCTCTATCATAATTTACCAGACATTGATCCTTTGTCTGCTTTTGTGATTCTGACAGTGATTGTTATTTATTGGATTGCACCATGAGCCTTCCTATTATATTAAGTTGTTAGTAGCCTTAGGGGCCTACATAGTCATTATGCTATACCACATTGCCCTCTACTGGATGTACATTGTACATTGTACATTATTGTACATTGTATATAATTATTGTGTTGTGTAAGTATGTGTACATTTGATTTGTAAATTGTGTTGTGTAAGTATGTTGTTTATTGTAATTGGTATATGTCTCGTCACTGTCATGACTGCTATGTTGCTCGGAACTGCACACAAGAATTTCACCGACTGTTGCACTTGTGTACATGGTAGTGTGACAATAAAGTGATTTGATTTGATTTTTGATTTGATGTATAATGAGCTGCAATAAACTCAATTTTAGCATTTTAGAATGCCAAGTCCTACTTCTGCGGTTATTTAGAGAAAGTTACTCAAAAGTAATGCAAAAGTAGTGTAAAGAATTACAATTCAGAGACAGTAATATTGTAATATAACTTATTACTCTCAAATGACAGTAACTAGTAATCCATAATGTTTTACATTTTGGAAGTAACTTGCCCTGTGAACGATCCTGCAAATGAATAAAAGCTCAAACGTCTTGCCATAGCAGCTCATCGGTTCTCAGTATGCCGGACACATCCGAAAGAGGCAATTCTAATTTCATTGTACTGTTGACTCGAGAACTGTTCCAGTTCTAGGATCATATTGCTCCCGCTTATCGGCTCATTTCGAGTTGGCGTGTCATGCATGTCCAAGAAACAGGTTAAAAACTTGTGGATCAGCCTTAACTCCAGACGCAAACCGTTTCAAACGATTCCATCCGATTTGGTAAACTGGTTCAACTCGTTCACGAACAGGACATCACTGCAGATAAATAGCCTAGCTACCCATGCTTGCATGCAAAGTTTTGCCAGTTATTCTGCTTTACCAAGCCTTGTATCCTTGTCTTTTGGATTATCTCAACCCTACTCTTGTCTCTTGGATTACGTCTTTGCTTTTGAGATTCTTTTTTATGGATGTCTGGTTTTCAAATTTGTATCTGGTTTGTGATCTATGTATCTGTCTGTTTACAGTTTTTGCCTGTTGGATTACCCTCTGTTTAATAAAACTCTTCTAATGGATCATCCTCAGCCTTCCTCGTCTGATAGCATACTCTTTAGTGTCTCCAGGCTAATTTTCTGCTCACAGGTGTTGAGTGAGTGTTTTACATTTTCAGTTTTTCCATTGATGTGCAGTCCACTGTGATACCTCATCATTTCACTCCTTCATGCCTAATTCACTTTGATAAAAGCCATTAATTTTGCATGAGACATGCACGCAAGAGCGCACACAAGGGCGTCTGCAGGATTTAATCAGACGGTATGCACAGAAATCGGACTAATATACACTTATAACTCCGGGGGCATCCACAATGTATTTATTTTGTTTTATTTTATTTTATTTAGCAAAAACACCAAAACACTCAGTTCTGGTGACTTTAAGCGAAGCATTTGTTTCTCTCGAGTATGTGTAGCATTCATGTAACTATTGGCTAGCAGTGGTTCTTAACCCTGTTATTGGAGGCCCCCCCAACACTACACATTTTGGATATCTCCCTTATCAAACACACCTGATTCAACTCATCCACTCGTTAGTAGACTCCAAGACCTGAGTTGGGTGTGTCAGAATAGGGAGATATACAAAATGTGCTGTGTTGGGGGGCCTCCAGGAACAGGGTTGGGAACCACTGGGCTAAAGCATTTTTCCAGTACCCGCTCACAACAAAAGTGTTTTCGCAAGAAAAAAGCAAGACACCACAATGAATAGAGCAGAAAGCAGGTGTCTTGAAACATGTACATTTGAAGTTATTTTTAACTTATTAACATGGCATCCAAAAATGCTAAAAAAAAACATGACACAGTTGTCAAAATACACACACCTATGAATGTTTATATGGTAAACTATTGAAGAAGTGCGAGCGGACACAAAACACATTTGGCTTAACAGCCCCTTATTCACATTACACTGAACTAGCTGAAGATTCTTGAAGTTGCCTCTCAAAAAGGAAGTCTTTTGTTTCAGTTGATTTAACTTTATCCAGCACTGTTTGTTCTCTCTGTCCTTAAATATCATGATACTGTTTTAATAAGTGAGAAACTGCTCCAAATTATTCCATTAGAGAGCAGTCCGAATCTGACTTCAAGTTGTGTTCCATTGGACTTTTCCAAGTAGGAAGTTGGAAAATCTTTTATAAGTAAAGACTTTCTGAGTTAAATGGAATGCAACAAAGTATACATCTATTTTACGCTTTTAAGAGTCATAATATAATGAAACATTTGTGATTTTTATGCAGCAGAATAAATATTAATTCAGTCAGAATACACAGCTACTTTTAAAATGTCATCAATGGAGAAAGATGTTTTTTGTAATTCCAACATCTAACAGCAGGGGCTAACAAGTCCATGCTAACCAGACAAAAAAAAAATACCCCTTGTTTTAGAGCTCCTGATCTGAACAAATCTTTGCTCCGTTTTCTTTTTCAGCACTAGATGGAGGCAGATGTACTGTATATATTTATACATGTCAGCAACAAAAATATAATTTGTCAACGGTTGAGAAGAGAAACACATTATACTTTTAAAATGTTCATATTAGGAATCTCAATAACATTCACAGACATCTCCTCACACACATACATATACACGCAAGTGACAGCTGTGTCCATTAAAACGTCTACCTCTAGAGAAAACTCTATTCACTTCACCATCTGTCTTCCTACCACTGTCATCTAACTTTTATTTTCATTTCCACCTCCTTCTTCTCCACCCATCACCCATCCCAACTAAACCCTTACTGCCTCGTCCATCCCTTTCCATCATCAGTCTTTCAGTTGGTGCATCTGTTTCAGATGTCAAATATCCTTGTGTTTTCTCACGCCTCTTTGTTTTTTACTCCCTTGTCAGACCATTCTATTTTAATTTCCTTTTTGGCCATTGCTTTAGTCCATCAGTAATATTTGTCTCTCAGTTATTACCATTTAGACCAGGGGTCTTTAAATAATTAATGACCTATAGAGACAAATACTTGTATGTTATATTTTAATGTTACTTACTGCGTTTTAATGTAGGTGGAACAATGGTAGCTTTGGTTAAAGTTTAATTGAGATGCATATTTTCATTCTTTCACAAAAATTTGATTGAGATCTAATAATAATATAATTATAACACAATAATAATAATAAGAGAATGCATAACATATTAATAATAACATCTCTGCTTTTAAACACATATAAACAGGGAGGGAGTTCAGCACCTCACCAACTACAGGGCCGACCTCGGAGCTGCTGATGGTGACACCGCTCTGGCAGAGGAGTTGAATCTCTTCTTTGCCCGCTTTGAGGTGCCACCACCAGGGACAGCATCACCAAACCCCGTGGTCCACAGCAGCTTAAACCTCACAGTAGAGGAGTATGAAGTGAGGCGCACGCTGCGGGCCATCAACCCGAGGAAGGCTGCGGGACCTGGTGGCGTCCCGGGACGTGTGCTGAGGGACAGTGCTGACAAGCTGGTTGGAGTCTTTACAAGGATTTTCAACCTGTCTTTGGAACAGTCCACAGTACCACCCTGCCTAATGTCCTCCACCATAGTCCCCCTGCCGAAAAGACCCCACATTTCCAGCCTCAATGACTATAGGCCAGTAGCACTGACACCAGTGGTGATGAAGTGCTTTGAAAAACTAGTCCGGAGTCACATCATTGCAACATTGCCACGAAGCCTTAACCTCCACCAGTTTGCCTACAGAGCGAACCGATCCACGGAGGACGCACTACATGCTGCACTGTCACACCTGGAGCAGCAGGGGAGCTATCTGAGGATGCTCTTCGTGGATTACAGTTCTGTATTCAACACCATCCTCCCACACAAACTGGTGGTAAAACTGGGCGACCTGGGGCTTCCACATTCCACCTGTATGTGGATACATAGCTTCCTCTCAGGCCGCAGACAGAGGGTCAGAGTGGGCCGTCATACATCCACAGCCCTGAGCCTCAGCACTGGCTCACCCCAGGGCTGTGTACTGAGCCCCCTGCTCTACTCCCTCTACACACATGACTGTGCCCCCGTCCACCATAGCAACACCATTGTGAAGTTTGCTGATGACACCACAGTGGTGGGGCTCATCTCTGGGGGATGAGTCTGCCTACAGGGATGAGGTGGAGCGGCTGACAGCATGGTGCAGGGGCAACAACCTGCTCCTTAACACTACAAAGACCAAGGAGCTCATAATAGACTACAGGAGAAATAAAACGGACACTCCACCACTAATCATCAACGGGGACTGTGTGGAGAGGGTGGCAGACTTCCGCTTCCTGGGAGTCCACATTGGGGAGGGCATGACCTGGAGCGCCAACACCTCTGAGCTACTGAAAAAGGCCCAGCAGAGACTTTACTTCCTGACAATACTCAGGAAGAATAACATCACACAGAAACTGCTGGTGTCCTTCTACCGAGCCTCCATCGAGAGCATTCTTACATACTGCAACTGTGTATGGTACACCAGCTGCACAGTGGCTCAAAGGAAAGCGCTGCAGAGGGTCATCAACACGGCCCAAAAAATCGCCGGCTCCAGTTGCATCAAAAAAAGCACAGAACATTATAAAGGACTCTTCACACCCTGGACACTCTCTGTTTGAGTTGTTGCCATCAGGCAGACGATTCAGATCAGTCAAAACAAAGACAAACAGATTCAAACACAGCTTTTATCCTACAGCAATTACCATACTCAATACTGCTAATTAATTATGAAGTAATACTGTTTACAATTGACTGTAAAAAGGGATGTGCAATGATAAAATGTACTTTTTATGTGGGTATGTGGGCATACTTGGGCAGTTTTTATGTACAATGTTTTTTTATGAATGATGTACTGACTGGTGAGCACTTTAAATTTAGTCGTACTGGTGACAATGACAATAAAGGATCGATCTATCTATCTATCTATCTATCTATCTATCTATCTATCTATCTATCTATCTATCTATCTATCTATCTATCTATCTATCTATCTATCTATCTATCTATCTATCTATCTATCTATCTATCTTTCCCCTTCTGTCGCTCTCTCCACGTTGTGTCGGGGAAGCGACACTAGGGGTCTCTCTGAGCGCCGATATTCACCTCTGATCTATTGAAAAGGGCCAATGGGTGTTGGCAGTCAGTATTTGCATACCCGCCCCGGACATACAGGTATTTAAGCGGGGCAAATCACGGGAGTTCATTCAGAAAATTTCTTCGGAGCCGATGGTCTGTCTGAAGTTGCTGCGAGTTTACACACCACTATAAAACGTTCCTGTTTCCTCTGACGATCTGCATGCTGTTGGATCTTGACGGCGCACAACAGCGGCTTTCTCCTTCACTTTGCACGGCGTGCATTGTTGCCCCTGAGCGCTTCGACAGCGCAGACACACATACACACTGTGTATATTAAAAGCGTTATTTTCCTTAAAAGAGTAAATTTCTCTAACAGAGCAAACACAGCGGCGTTGAACGTCCTTTTCAGGACGCGTCTTTCTGAAGATGCCTTTCTGCCCCTGTGTAGTTTTTGGAGGCGGTGATTTCTCCCCACCTCTGACGGTCATAAAAACTGCCTGGCGTACCTGGGTTGCGAAACACGCAGGCAGCGTTTTTTATGAATGGTCTATGTTTTCAGTACGAAAACATAGCCATGACAGCATTGCGGTCGTAGGCTTTCTCTTGTAGTGAGAGAGAGCCGCTTCAGCCGCCCCCCGCACCTCGCCTCCTTCCCACGGGATTGAGGCAGGCGCCGCGGGCGATGAAAACGATCTGGGATCAATGACGGGCTGCGTTTCACCGGGTGAACCCCCTTGAAACCCCCCGCCTCCCCGGCACGCTTGCTGTTTTCCGTCCGGGCTCGGGATGAGCATGCTCTCCAATGGGTTATGTTTTCAGCCTGAGAACATAGCTGCAGCAGCGTTGCGATCTCTGCTTTCTTGTGAGGAAGAAAGCCACTTCAGCCGCCCTCCGCTCCTCGCCTCCTTCCTACGGGATTGACGCAGGCGCCGCGAGCGATGAAGATGATCGGCTAATGGCGGGCTGCGTTTCGCCGGGTAAAAACCGTTCGAAACCCCCCGCCCCCCCTGCACGCTTGCTTGCTCCCCTCACGAGCTCGGGATAAGCGCGGTCAGCCTAACGGCCGGCCGCCCGGTCCCTGGAGCTCCCGGACATTGGATGACGACATCACCGCTGCATCGGAGAGCGTCACAGCGGCATCGGATGCGGATAACTCGCCTGGGCCGCCACCTACGGGTCTGCTTGATTTGTACTTGGGTAGTCCTGTTCTTGACGTGCTGCAGGAACTGCACTCGGACAGGCGATGTCCACCCTCGTGGTCCAGAAACATAACAAATGGACTGGATCTGGTCGCAGTACAGGAGGTAGACAAAGCACGCTTTCTCAAAACTCTCCAGTCTCCCAGCTCCATTCGGCGACACCACCTGACGACTCCACCCAGCAGTCCTCAGTGGTGAAGAAACAGACGGAGGCCAGGTCACACGTCCTGCCCCGCCGTAAACCTGCCGCCAGGGGCCATGCCCTGTCTGCTCGCCGAGGGCGTCCTCCTGCGGCATTCAAGGAAGAAAGGAAGTGGTGCTCCGCCTCAACGAACGAGAGCGGGCCTAGCTCTCAGCCCCGCGTTGAGCTCCCCGCAGAAAGGGGACGCCCCCTCGTCTCACGGTTCTCGGAACTCAGGCTTCTCGCGACAGCTCCTCCCTGGCGAATTCCCCTGAGAAAGGACCTCCTCTCTCAGGGACGGGGCACGCTCTGGCACCCGCACCCAGACCTCTGGAACCTCCACGTCTGGTCCCTGGACGGGATGCGGAAGAGCTAGCCAGCTTACCGGCGACCGTTGTGAATACAATCAACCAAGCCAGAGCCCCTTCTACCAGGCACCTTCACGCCCTAAAGTGGCGCTTGTTCGCAGATTGGTGTTCTTCCCGAACTGAAGACCCGCAGAGATGCGCTATCAAGTCAGTGCTCCTGTTCCTACAGGAGAGGCTGGACAGGAGGCTGTCCCCGTCCACAAGCACGACCTGATCCTCAGGTTCCTGAGAGGCGCCCGGAGGTTGAATCCCTCCCGGCCAGGCCTAGTTCCCTCCTGGGATCTCTCGGTAGTCTTGGGGACTCCAGAGACCTCCCTTCGAGCCGCTTGAATCAATTGGACTCAGGGCCCTCTCTCTTAAGACGGCCCTGCTGATCGCACTCGCCTCCATCAAGAGGGTCGGGGACCTGCAAGCTTTCTCTGTCAGCGACACTTGCCTGGAGTTCGGTCCGGCAGATACGTCTGTGATCCTAAGACCGCGACCGGGCTATGTGCCCAAGGTTCCTACCACACCATTCCGAGATCAGGTAGTGAACCTGCAAGCGCTGCCCCGGGAGGAGGCAGACCCAGCCCTTTCGTTGCTGTGTCCAGTGCGCGCCCTGCACATTTACCTGAACCGCACACAGAGCACCAGACGCTCTGAGCAGCTCTTTGTCTGCTTTGGAGGACGGCAGAAAGGGAATGCCGTCTCCAAACAGAGGCTCGCCCACTGGGTTGTCGATGCCATCACACTGGCTTATCACACCCAGGCTGTGCCCCTACCCTTGCGGGTCCGAGCTCACTCAACAAGGGGTGTTGCATCCTCGTGGGCACTGGCCAAGGGCACCTCCCTAGCAGACATCTGTAGAGCCGCGGGTTGGGCAACACCCAACACCTTTGCGAGGTTTTACAACCTCCGCGTTGAGTCGGTTGCGTCTTGTGTTTTCTCAGGTCCGAGCCCGTAGAACTCGGTAACACGTAGACCGACCGGCCGGGTGGATCGCTTGCGCCCAGCGCCCTTTTCCTGACGTCAAGGTAAAGTAGTGCGCCTTCTTCCCAGGGCGCCCCACTCCGAGTCGGGACCCTGGTCGATTCCTCCCCAGCCCTCCGGGTCCGCGGTTCAGCGGAGGAACTCGCCGACCCAAGCCACTGCGGGTACCCTGGTGGCCACCCTGTACTGGTATAGGGGCTCCACAGGTAAAATAAGAAGGCCTCCTGTTCGGACTCCCCCTGTGTGTAATTCCACGGTTCTGTCCCCTTACGAGCGGACCCCCGTGTCTCCCTTAGGCAGTTACAGCTGCCCCGGTCGCCGTGCTGTAGCAACTCCCCCCTTTTGAGGCTGGATCTACCACCGCGCCATACATTCCACACGAGCCCTAAGACGGCTGTGTGACGTGTCTACCACTTTTCCTCTACCACTTTTGCTGCCCCGGCCGTGAATGCTCTATGCGAGAAACATAGAGAGAAAAGAGGCCCAGCCAGGCTGGCCCTTTCCCATGTTGGCAAACATCGCCTTGTTCCCCTCCCAGGGTAACTAGAAGGATCCCGATGTTCTTATGGGGCATTGGGGAAGGGTACGTGCAGCCAGGTACAGACGATGCGCGGCACTGGATGAAGTCCCTGCCCGCCTCTGTATCGGCGGTTCACGTACACGTTTCAGCGCATGGCAAGATTGGAATGGGTCCCCTAGTGTCGCTTCTCCGTCACAACGTGGAGAGAGCGACAGAAGGGGAACATTTGGTTACGTATGTAACCTCCGTTCCCCGAGGGAGGGAACGACACTTTGTGTCTTTCCTCCGCCATGTCGCTGAACCGAGCCACTGTTGTGGCTGGACCATTTCCGGCTCCTCAGAAAAATCCTGAATGAACTCCCGTATTTGCCCCGCTTAAATACCCGTATGTCCGGGGGCGGGGTATGCAAATACTGACTGCCAACTCCCATTGGCCCTTTTCAATAGATCAGAGGTGAATATCGGCGCTCAAGAGAGACCCCTAGTGTCGTTTCTCCGACACAACGTGTCGTTCCCTCCCTCGGGGAACGGAGGTTACATACGTAACCAAACGATCTATCTAAACGTTCTACCTAAATCTTGCTTTTATGCATGTTTTTTTTTTTTATTTGATCCTTAATATGATTTTATATGTGTTTCTTGTGTGACTCAGGAGGCTGTTCTCCTCATGCCAGGCTGCTATTGTAAATAAGAATTCTGTTCTTAAGTGACTCTCCTGGTTAAATTAAGTTAAATAAAAAATTAAACAAATAATAATGACAATGCTAATAATTGGTGGATTTACTGTAGCAAGGGGGGGCCATGGACCCCCTGCCAAATACCCATAAAGTTTACTGTATATGATTTGTAAACAGTCCAGTTCTTTAATCATCTCAAATTCCTTTCTGTTTATCTGAATTTCAGGTTACATTACAGAGCGATGAAAAGCAGACTTCATACTGTACCAGGAAGCACTGTTCACAGACAGTTACACAAACCAGGCACCCCTTCCCTAGCCAGTGATGGACACCATTCAAAAGACCCCACACACTGCATCTTTTCTACCGCTTTGTTTTTTCATTCATCATTCTCTTTCAGTTTATAATCACTCTTCTATTCAGTCTTTCGTTATAAACTGAAGCACATTAGCAACAGTTTTCAGATTTAACATTGCTGAGAGTGCTGATAACAATTCATGTATGGTGCATATTTGAAGCAGTTTAAATGATCTTTTCTTTCTATTTTTCTTTTCCATCTCAACTATGTGAATGTCTAAATATAGCCCTTAAACAATCTACTATATGCAAGTAAGTGCATTTTATCCCAATTTACAATTCCCTCTCCATCTGTTCTCCATCTCTTAATTCCCTTAAATCATCGGCAAGATAGTATTCAGATTTATTCTCTCATCTAAATTTACATGTGCCTCATTTTGGATGTTTGTTTACAACATTTTAAATTGTTACAAAATTCACTAAAAACTTAGTCTGGATTCTGTACCCTACTTCTGCATGCCAGATGGACCATTTGCCACTCTCACTGTTTATTGAGTGGTGGTGTAAATGTAAACTTCATGCAACCCCTCCCTCCTCTGTCACTGTTTCCTTGGACTGCTAAGTGAGTTCTAAATCTGTGTTTAAGGGTTTCATTGACGGGCTTTTAATACTGACTGAGTGATCTAAAGTCTTCCACAGCCCACCATATTGATCCAAAAGTGTGTTTGGATATAAGGACACCTGTGTTTCATAATAACAGCAGTTATTTAGGCTCAAAGTTTACCAACATAATAATATGTTCGGTGATAAGTGGATAATGCATCAGAAAGCTTGTTTGTTTTTGGTACCAGTGAGCTATAAACAGCCTGACTTTATTATAGCTCCAAAAATGCACACAAATCACAAAATGCATGAGTAATCTAATGGAAAATTGGAGCTCACCTCTGGATAGAGTGGAATTTTAAACTGTACTCAGTCGTGCTGCTTTTGCATTCAATTGTTTTTTGCATGTAGAGGGCCCAGAGAGATCAAACGCTGTTCTCAATTTAGCATTAATGTAGCTGAAGAGGACCTGTATCAAAGAGAGTATCTCCACATCTGAAATGTTTTTTACTGACCACTGTGTTGTCAGCACTCCATCTCCTTCTGCCAAGAATACATATTTATCTTTCACCTAACAAGCACCATTTTAGCCACATGCCAACAGCAGCAGATAATGTTGGTAGCTTTGCACTCTGTGAGTACAAATAAAATCTGCATCCATACTCTTTTAACCAAATTTTGTATTATTATTATTATTATTTCTATTTATTTAAACAAGTGTGCATTGCCAGTGAATATGGGGAACCTTGATATATTAATGATGCCACTGTATATTAAGGGGCATGTTTACTCAGGCTGAATCAGCCTCTGATGAGACACAATTACACCAAACTGGGTCGAACATGCTGCATCTTGTGTATATCTCGGAATACATTACCAAAAGGCATGACTGTGTGAGAAGTCATGGACACCACCGTGTGCAAACTCACCCAGAGTGCTCACAGACTCAAGAGTTTCCCATGCACAAGATGTATGTGTTTGTCTGGCTTGCACTATGAAGGAATGCCGAAAGAGAACTTGTAGCCCAAGGACAAAAAAAAAAAAAACCTGTCACACACTTTCTACAATAACATAAAATAGCCAGAATATTTTCTATAATGTAACATAACTATACAAGTGTACAACAAAAGGTTTGAGTGATTATATATACTTCAGAGAATATTGAAACATAAACATGCACAGTACATGAAAACGTGCAAAGTACTGACACCACCTGTCATCTGCTGTTTATAATGGCACTTCTAGGAATTCAGACTTCAAAAAGCACTTTCCACAGCATTCTCGTAGAACATAAGCAGAACCCTGGGGCAGAACACTGTAGAGGCAGCTTTACTCTGTCAGAGTGACACAAACAAGGTTACTCAGATATTTTTAGATATTCAGATTTCTGATTTCAGATTTTTCTCTGATTAACATTTTTTATTGATTCATATAGATAACAAAGAAAAGCAAATCATATATACTTAGAATCAACATTTGATCTCCACTATTACCCTGCCCAATCTCCAACCCCACCCTGACCCTCAACAACATCCGTGTGGTCACACATGATTATAGACACAAAAAATATATAAAATATCAAATGAATCCCAATCGCCCAGCCTTCTACATAATACATCCTCAAAAGCCGCTACACTCCCCATCTCCGCCAACGTCCATCCCCTTAAAACAATTTTCCTGCCGATCAAAACACTGATTAGGACCCAATTAGTTAAGTATTTATGCCTTATATTTATGACGGCCCAATCGACTGAAATACAGAGTCTGGGGCAAAATGAATTTTGAGTGCCCAGTTCATAAGACATAAAACTCTGACCCTTGAACCAAAATTCTTGGATCTTAACACACCACCAAAAAACATGGGTTGTGTCTCCATTTTCTGATGGGCATCGCCAGCAGGTGGGTGTGTCTTTAAGACCAAGTCTATAAAATATAGAGGGGGTACAATTGAATCAATGTAAAATCTTGAATGGCATAAGGCGAACCCTTGCATCTCTAGATGCAGACTTGACATTTTTTAGAATCCTAGCCCACACTCCTTCCTCCAATACCAAGTTTAAATCTTTCTCCTATAATCTCTTGACAGAAGTGAAAGCTCCATCCCCCAGATTCTGAATTAGCTGGGAGTAATACACTGATGCCACATGACCTTTTCCAAAAGCAGTAATCACCACTCCAAGAGTATCTGCAGATTTAGGGGGGGTGTATGCTACTCCGAAAAATAGTACAGAGCAGGAGGCACAGCTGTAAATACCTAAAGAACTGAGAATCTGGGAATCCCAAAATGTTGAACCAAATTTCAAGGATCTCAACACTCAACTTACATATAGGTCACAGAGTTTATTATCTTCCCTCACAATCCACTCTGACCAGCAGAAACAGGACTTATTAATACATAAATTTGGGTTCAACCATATGCTTGAGGCAATATTTAAATAAATGTCTGAATTAAACACTCCAGACACTTTTGTCCATACTGAGTGCAAATGCAAGATAACAGGGTGTAACTTAACTTATTTGATTAGTTTGAAAGAAGGGCTTTGCAATTGCAAAATAGGGGCAAGCACTTCCTGTTCAATACACAACCAGGGAGAGGATCTCTCAGGTGGAAGTGACCAATGAGACAAATGCATAATAATAAAACAAATTCTTGGGTAGGCCTAGCCCACCTTTGTCAATCGGCCTATGCAACTTACTGAAATGTAATCTGGGACGTTTGCCATTCCAAATGAAGGACTTCGCTATGCTATCAAATTGCTTGAAATTGCAGGTAGTTGAATTTTGGAATACAATTAATTTCAATAACTTAAACCTTCCCAATCATAGATAAATATAATGAAGCCCACCAGCCCACATCGCTCGAAAACCTTTTTTATCAAAGGGTAAAAATTAACTAACTAAATCACACAAATTAGCTGGGAATAAAATACACAAATACTTAAAGCCCTGTTTGGGAAGGCGCCCGGCTAAAAAGCCATTACCGGGCATTACGCTGTCAAAGACAAAGCTTCGTATTTAGACCAATTAACTCTCTATCCCGAGAACTTAGAAAATGAGTTCATAAATCTGTGGAGGCAAGGCATAGATCTAGTGGGGTCGGAGACGAATAAAATATCATCTGCATAAAGCAAAAGCTTATGCGCCACACCTCCTACCACCACCCCTGGAAAATCATCCTCCTTACTTACTGCGGCTGCTAATGGTTCCAGGGCAAGACAGAACAAAAACAGGGAAAGAGGGCAACCCTGCCAGGAGCGCCTATACAGAGTAAAATAATCTGAAATTAATCCATTAGTTTGTGTCTATAAAGTAACGTGTCTATCTAGACCACATGATTTTTATGAAATGCCTAATGTTATAAGAGACGTCATAACTTTACTTAATCGGTTACCAAACATTTTTGACAATATTTTAAAGTCTAGCTTGATCAATGAAATTGGACAGTATGCTTACACTCAATATTTGTCTTTTTTAAGAATTAGAATGATCCGGCTTGCATCATGGTTGGTGGAATCTTTCCATTCTTTAATGATTCTGTATAAACTTGTAGCAAATCTGGAGCTAGTTCTGTAACATAAGATCTAAAAACTCAGCGGCAAAGTCATCTGTCCCTGGAGCCTTGCCTGTAAACAAGGCCTTTATTACCTCACCAAGCTCCTCCAAGTATTCTCTCAGAATCAAGAGAATTTATTTGCTCAGGCTTCAATTTAGGGAGTTCAAATGGTTCCACAATGTTTCTAATATCCTCATCAGTGGATCTATTAAGATTAAGAATCATTATTAATATCAATATCTGAGGTAAATATTTCACCATCAGCAGATTTCACTGAGGGAATGGTAGAAAAAGACTTTCTCTGTTTTATATACCTAGCCAGATGTTTTCCTACCTAGTTCCCCAACTCAAGGTATGACTGTCTTGCCCTGAATAGTCAAAACTCCACCTTCCGTTACAAAATAGTATTATATCTGTATTTCAATCGGGTCAATTCTCTGAGGCCATCAAACGACATTCGGTGCTTCAGGTCTGAATCCACTTTTAATATTTCCTTCCAACTCCACGAGTTCTCATACTTTGGATGTTTTGGTGAATGAGACATACTGTATGATCCAGCCCCTAAGAACCGCCTTAAGTGCATCCCAAGCCATGCACACAGAGGATACTGAGGACCAGTTGGTCTCCATATAAACATTGATTTAAGCCTTTAACATTTATTGGAATTCAGGATTTTGCAAAAGGGATACATTAAAGCACCAACTATATGATTTCCTTTTCTCCATATATGGCAACATCTCACCAGGGTGTGGTCTGAGCCTAAAATGTTTCCAACTGAGCAATCAACAACAGATGAAATGAGAGATCTTGGATAAGTCTAGAATAAATATTATGGACTGTTGAAAAAAAATTATAGTTCCTACCAGATATCCAAATATCTGTAAGACCAAGATTTTTACACATCAGTGATGCTCTAGGGGGCTTACACACTTTTGCTTCACTATGATCAAGGACTGAGTCCATCAAAAGATTGAAGTCTCCTCCCAATATTATATCATGAGGGGTGCGAGCGGCTTGCAACATCCCTTCAAGATCTATAAAATGCTCTGATCATCAACATTAGGTGTGTAAATATTGGCCAAAATAAGACTTTGCCCCTGAATATTATTGCTAAAACATTGCTATTCAGCTTCCTGTGGGGAAAGATGTGTTTCTTGAAGAAACACTATATCATATTTCTTACACTTAAGAAGAGAAATAACCTTCCTTCTTTTTATGGGGTGCCCCGACCTATTCACATTCCAGGTGGAGAGAGACAATCCACTCACATTAACATCTGACATTTTGGCAAAATAGAAAAATAGATTGTCAGCTTGAGCACGTCTTTTAATGTCTCCAGAGCCCAAGAATTTTGAATTCTTTGACATATTGTCCTCCTAAAACATTTATGGAAAAGAGTGTGTATCAAATCTCACTGGTTTATGACATTAATAGTGTTAAAACTAGCAAAGTGCACAGAGTGCACATTTACACGTCCGAAGCTCGCATGGTGTCAGGTGACTCCCGATATTCAGATATTTTTAACATAAAAATACGCAAAAAAGTCACACAAAAATTAGACTGGAATGATTGAATTTGACAAAAAACAAACAAACAAAAAAGTCTAAATATTGGTCACCTGGTACAAAGGCACTTAGTAATTTGGGGATTTGAATCAACAATTTGCCAGTCTCTAGATAAAAAGGACTTAAAATGTACCTATTTGTGCTCCTTGTCTCATATAAGGAAAACACCAACATGAACAACGCACGCACAGACGACAGTGAGCAGAGTGCTAATTCTCTTTGTAGTGCGAAACACATACAGACAACATATCTGTTTAGTAAAAAGCAGCCTTTTATGGTTTAACAATCACATTGGGTCACACAGTGACTTGCTTTTCTGGAAGTGAGAAGCTACCATCAAAACAACACAGAAACATTTCAAAATAAAGGCTTATTTTTCAAGAGAGAATGAACTACAATCACATGAAGCATTGCAAATGAAGTAATCAAATTGACAATAGAAAAATATAAAACTAATAATTTTTTTTGGTTGGTTAGTATAGAAACTAAACATCTGAAAATATACAGGTATTTTCATATAAACAAGTGGTTTGAAATTGTAGAGAGACCGACTCAATTGCGTCATTCCTATTGGTTTCTAAAGGTTTCTAAATTTATTGCTAAAAATCTATTTCCTTATGGTAAAAATGAGTGAATGAGTTTTTTACTTCTGGAACAAGACTGTTGTGCTGTATTGTAAAGCAATCTGAAAAAAAAGTTGACTATAATTGCTAATTATATACTGTTCCTTACGTTTGGTAAACAAAATTCAGGGAGAGGACGTTTGGTGTAGTGAAGAGAAAGCAGCAGCTGACCAGAGCAGTAACAGGCACTACCAGGGTCTGCAAACTACAAAGGAAGTAAGGAAAGGGAACAAAAATCACTCACAAATTCATTCACACACTCCTGCTATATAAAAGTAATCCCACACACGCCCAAATGTATCCTATGCATCATCCTTAATGGAAGTAAAGATAACCTAAAGCCTTTTTAATGTAAATTGTTCTTTTTGGGATGATATATGTGTAAGACTTGGGGAGGAATACACACATACACCCTTGAGAGTCAAACAGGGCATCATGAGTGCACTGCTAAAGCAATATAGGCCTAACTGATTAAAGGTGAGGACTCAGCTATGTGAGTATTGTCAAGACTTTTCTGCTATCTCTCCTTTACTGCATGAGAAACTCCCTCTATGCTCTAACAAATACTTTTGGAAAACCATAACATTCCCAGGGCTGACTAAAAATTCCTGACTAAATGTTGTCGTTCTGGTTTGGATGTCACAGAAACTTCTTCTCATCAGTCACAGAATCTAATAAAAACAGAATAGACTCATCACAAAGAGGCTAATTAAAAAAATCTCTCACTTGAAGCAGCAAAGCGAGATAATTTAGCTAATCTTCAAGGCTGATTTGATAACATTCTACCGACCCTAACAAAGCAGGGTCTGTTACGGACAGGATTGGGAGGGTTACTTTTGAAATGTATTCCACTACAGATTACAGAATAAATGCTGTAAAATGTAATTTGGAACATATTCCATTAGATTACTCAAGGTCAGTAATGTATAAAAATACTTTGGATTAATTCTTCAGCACTGGTAGATTTTTAACTTGTTTTGACAATAAAAGCTCTGCTAGTACAGTAAGACAAAATACACATGTTAAAAATACATTCTCTGAAAAACCTAAATATCTTATGCAGTGTTGTTTCTAAAACAAGAGAAATCAAATTGATCTTGTTTTAAGGATTTTTTTTATATTTTTACAGGAAAACAATACAAAAAATGTTATCAAGAATATGATTTTTTGCCCTAATATAAAAGGTCTTACTAGGAAAAAAGAAATGATGACGTAAGATGAATTTTCTTGATATAATTAATATGATCTTATATAAAATAATAGCATTTTTGCTTATCGTAAAGTTGACAATTTACACATTGTTTATTTCTATTTCTGCTGCTCCAAACTTGCTTCAAACTTATCTGTCTGCTCGTATGAATGTATCACATCATAAGAAAGTGTTTCACTGCTGTTCAAGTGCACTTTAAATCGCATAATTTATATGTATAAATGTTTTCCATCTGAAAGGACTAAATATTAAATGAAACAAATGACAATAAAATGCAAAGTAATCTCTTCAGTAATCAAAATACTTTTTGAATGTAACTGTATTCTTATTACCAATTATTTAAATCGTAACTAGTGGAATACAGTTAATTTTATTTAAAGAAATTTAGTGCACACGCACATAGCAGTTTCTAGGAGAAATCCCTAAGAAATCAAGCCACAATACTCCCTCTTATGGCAGAATGGGATTGTGGGTAAAAATGTGCGAAAGAAACTATGGCGAGAAGATGAAACGCTAATGACTGAGATACAGCCTTCAGTATTAGGACAGTGTGTGGGCAGCAGCACTGTGAAAGCATACCTGAGGATCTGGTTATTTACATTATGATATTTATGGCGAAGAGAGCAGTACATGTGACCTTTATCCAAAAATGCATGTTTTATCAGAAAATATATAATTTATTTTATTTTCAGTAACACCAAGCACCCATTTCATGTGTTTTGTGTGAGATAAATCTCAGAGACAACTGTGCTGATATAACAGCAGGCCAGTAAAACCTGTGCTTGTGATACATCAGACAATAATTCTCTGTAAATAGGCTGCCCCTATTTACAGAGAAACTCTCTCACATTTTTAATCAGCTGGATTGTCTTGTTGCTCAATGTCTGTCCACATACAGGCACACAATCACATCATTCCCAACATTTTGAACGTTATTCTCTGTGCAATCCAAAAATGTTGTGTATAGATTAATGTATTAAAACATCCAGCACATTATAATATAGGATGTGTACTGTCTATTCAAAGGTATGTGGGATAATGTACAGTCAGCCTGACACGATTATAACATTTTGTGTATACATTATCCTACTTATTATTACATGGCTACTTGGCCATGAAATATTGATGGGAAAGATTGAGTTGAAACTGTTTCATTATCTGAGTGCTATAGACAGAACAAGCACAGTGCAGAAGACTGGTTGCCAGGGACAATGGTCAGCTGAACAGTTTAGCGGTCATTATACAAAAATATTTGACTGCAGAATTCCACAATTGACTAATCAAGATCATGTATTCCAGAAAGTGGTTTAATAATAGTGTATATTTGACTGTTTAAAGGACATTAGCTTCATTATCACCAAGGAGACATGAAGCTGCTCTGTGCAAAATCTGACTTAAGTGGCATAATTCAGGTTAAGGCAGGGTTGCCTGAACTGAACTTAGAGATTACTTTGCATTTTAATGTAATTTGTTTAACTTAATATTTAGCCTATTCAGTTGGAAAACATTTATTTATATAAATGATGCAATCCGAGGAGAGTCTGAACAATGGTGAAACACTTTCCTATTACTTGTTTCATTCATACAAGTTCACATTGTTGTGAGTGAAAAGGTGGATATGACATCATTGAGGAAATTTCCCTTGGGAGTATAAAAGAGGAGCTACATCATGTTTCTACATCATAAATAACAAAAAAACAAAAAAACAAAAAAACAGAAACGCTTTGACAGATGAAACATAAATCCAATAAATACATGATTACATGACTTTTCAATGTTTATAATGCAGTTAGGGTATTTATTTGACAAGAAATACTAATCAATGTAGCCTTTAACATCGTATAGAATGCTACAAATAATATATTTTCTGCCTCATTCTATGAACAGAATCCACATACGATCAGAAAAGGATGTGGTTATTTTCCCTTGGTGAGGTTTTGAAGTTTGGAGCTGCAGAAACATTCATCTTGTGTAAAATGTCATGTGAACATTTAGCTTTATGCTAAGCTTAAATGCTATTTCTTGCCACTAAATGCCTGTTACCAGACATGATTATATTTTATAATGAATTCTATAGAGAAAATCATGTTAGAGCATAATGACTCAAGTAAGACCTTTGAAATTAAAGCAAAAATATTATTCTTAATGAGAATTTAATTATTGTTTTCCTTGTATTAAAACAAGATAAATGTATAAGTGCATATAATATTTATTTATTTTTTCAGACAATGTATTTTTACAGTGAAGTGTATTTTCTTACTTTATTTTTTTTTATAGTCAAGACAAGTGAAAAAATCTGCCATTGCTGAAGACGTAATCCAAAGTATTTAGATTATGTTTCTGATTTTGAGTAATCTAACGGAATATGTTACAAATTGCATTTTACAGCATGTAGGTTATTCTGTAACCTTCCCAACCCTGCACACACACACACACACACACACATATATATATATATATATATAGATATATATATATATATATATATATATATATATATCACAACACTTTTACAAATAGTATGGAAAGTGACAATCACTAACTCACATACTATAAGATGCACAGGGTGGATCGGTATTGGGGAAAAGATGGACAGCCACTTGCTTTGATGAGGGAGAATCATCGTAAAATCAATTATATGGATCCAGACATCAGTGACTTCATTCACTAAATGAAACGCATAACAACGTGCCTGAGAGTATATGATAAAGCTGACTCACTCACATCTCTCTCTCTCTCTAATAATTCAAATCATTCTCCAAGCATCCTTTCTAATTCTATCTACAAAAATATATAGATCTAATGGAATTGTCCTTAGAGGTTTGTTCTCCTGTTGCCTATTTGTTAGAATGCATTATTTCCTTTTCTATCTCTTTTGTACTTCCAACAATTATGATTTAAATTTCCCCTTTGTCTTCTTTTCATTTCTAGATATCAAACAGCATTACAATGAATTTGTTTCTATGCAAAAATGCTTGGCCTGGCAGGTAACAACTCATGATTAGTGATTGAACTGTCAAAATCAATGATTTCAGACTCTGCAATTGCTATTTGCCCATATCTGTCTCATTCCTCAAACTCATGTGGACAGCGCTAGCAGATCAGTTATGCTTAAGTCAATGTCTGGCATTCTAGTGTCTACTTATATACTTCCACTTACATGCAAATTTCAGTGTAAAAAAAAAAAAAAGGACTTGTAGTAACAATACACATGTGGCAGGTAGAAACCAGAATTAACAAGGCCAGGGGCGAAGCAGATATTTCTGGAATTCCCAAAAATGGTGTCTTGGTACAGTAAGCAGCTGACTAAGTTTTAAGGCTAGGACATCTTCACCTTTAACACAAAGGCTTGTGGGAGGAAATATGGATATTAACAATGATTTTTATTACTTTAAAGACCTGCTGGCACACTGATATTTGAAAATATCTTTAGCGATGCAATGCAACAAATCTACGCCAAGGGCAGGTTACCACTTTTTACTGTGAACCATCACCAGGGTTTCTGGTTCGAGGGTTTCCTTTAAGGGTTATACTTGCTTGATTTGATTATTGGGGTGTTGACATTGGTAGTAGAGAAAACCCAAGGGAAACTTAACAAAAGTGTTAATTGGATAATGAGTAACATTGTTTAACGTACTCAATTGATTTCCCCCCACTAAATTATCATATTACCTGAGCAACTGGGCATGTAGACTAAGCTCTTGACACAACAAAACACAAAACAGGAGACATGCAGTATGTTTTTTTTCTTTTTTTTCCCCATATGTGTTGGCAGTATAAACTCTACACAGACAAGCTACTAAGTTCACAAAATAGTACCACAAAATATACAGTATACATGGAGATCAGAAACAACTCAGTATCAATCCATATTTAAAACAGTGTTCGTTCTTGCAAGACCAGTCAAATTGTAGAAAACACAATGTTCAGTAGTTAACACATATATATCCTCCTAAAAAAAAAACACACACACAAAAAAAAGAAAACATTTTTGTTTCACACTATTTTAAAGTGGGTGCTCAAATATCTTGGCATGTAAATATTGACCATAACTAAACTAAATCACATTGCATTGATAAACATATAGCCATGGCTGAATTCAATCAGTAGCCAATATGTGAAAACATTAAGATAAAAGTAAAACATAATTGAATTGGCCACTGTATTTTTCCAGTGTATGAGAAGTTCAGAGTTTCTTAGCTAATGTTCCATGTGTCTAGAGGTCAACTAATACATGCCAATTCATTAGAACACTCTCAACTACATACACAGACTCAGTAGGTAAAAACAATAATAAATGTTATTATTACATTTTATATAAGACATGGAGAGTTATGAGTCCATTTCTGTGCATACGTCTCCATGTCCTTATCCAATTGTAGGTAATCAGTTTTGTTGGAGCAGAGAATCACTGTATGTATTTGTGTGTGCATATTTGTCTGTGGGCATCAGAGTTCTGAAAACAGTTGAAACTTGTCCTTATTCTAGCTGGTAATTTCTCTGGAAGAGAACCCGGCTCAAGTAACAGCTCACTGTGAATCTGTTATTAGAAGAAAATAACAAGGCTCACAGATTTGTTTAACAGTAGGGTCTGGGAAAACAATGGCAGTGTGTTCTGAAGATAGTGATTATAGAATCTTCCAGCTGTGCCTCACCTGAACAAGAGTGTGCTTTTACTGAGGGGAAAAAAACATGTATATGCAAAACACAAAAACATAGAACATCATATACAGGCTTACAGAAATTATTTTTTACACCCAGTCTTTTTCATAACTAATATTTTTGGTTTCAAAAACAGACGAAGGCAAAATGAAAATTGCAATTAATACAAATAATGATAAATAACAAAAAAGCTGATCACTCTAACAACAGTAGAGAAATGATGTCCCTGTCCCTCAACTTTTACAAGGTGTTCTTGTTTATCTCCTTCCATGTGGAATTTACAGGCATAATGTTTTTATGGAAGTCTTGGAGTTTTACTGTACAAACAGCTAGGCACAGAGCAACACACTTAAGATTGGAGAAAGGCCGAAGGTATTTCATTTCACAGGTTTCTCTAAATATAAATAATGATAACCTAGTGAAGATTACAGTGTTTAGGAAAAAGAAAAGTAAGTATATTGTGAAAGTTTCTGCATTATGATTTGTGCTTAAAAGATTAAATAAGCCATAAAAGAAACTAAGAAATGTAAAGGTGAGAATATATAAACTAATCAACCCTTAACTCTCTCAGGAGTTATTTTAGAGGAAAAAAATAAATCCCACAAGAAAGTCCTGACCTGTCCCCCTAACATGCTTAATAATTACGGAGTTAGGTTAAAGTCTTTGAACATGTTTGGGATGTAGAATGGAATCCAAATCAGTGTAGAGGAAATTAGTTGATTAGCTGTAACTCTCAGACTTGAATTGAATGGCTGTGTGCATTCAGATAAATGGTTTTAGTGGTGTTCAGTTCTTTACAATTAATGACCCACCTCACCTCTATTTCTTTGATACATCCCCTGGCTTTTGGTTTTTACTCAAAATATAGTGAAAGACATGCGAATAACACATTGTGTGCCAAGTAGGCACGGTCTAAATATCTGAAGCAAAAATGGAAATGTTGGACTTCACAAAGGCAGATATGAATGACAGAGCTTGATCATTTCATTTGTCAAACTTACAGTGTATGTGATGACATATTCATATATTCCATGCAGATCATGCCCAAAGTGGCTAAAGGTCATACTATAGAATAATGGCATGTATGCAGTTACATTTAGACAGTAGGCTAAGTGCAGTCTGTAATGCAAAAGGGCTATACTGCACTGTGCAACACCATGATCTAATAGACATAACCAGGGCACTGCACAGCATGAACAACAGCAACATACAGTGGGTACATTTTTCTGATTCGTTTCAGGGTAGACACAATGAATGGTGTTATTTTGTGCTCTATATCATTATTTATGGACAAAAAATATCTTGATTATATAATTATACACAAAATTGTACACTTGTCAAAAGATTTTTTTGCCCCTCCCCCGTTAAATTGAAACCCACCCATAGTTTAAAAATTATAACCCCCTCCCCCCAACCCAAAGCAACCTGTATAGCTAAAATGAATTCATCTTCTCTCTTCTCCATCATGCTTTATTTTCTTGAAAGGAAAATCCTCTCCTCCTCTGGTGATCTTGTTCTTCTGTATCTCTTTTTTGTCTCTCTCTTAAACACTATAAAGAGTAAAAGTTGTTAATGAACTTGCTTTCTAGACTCATTCAATAAAAGGCTCATTCAGCTAAAGTGATGTTCCACTGGTCATAATTGTGGATGTATTTATTAGTCAGCTGATATGTAATGAACTACTTCAAGAATCACAAACAACATCTCACTGGAGTAACAAGATATTATTCTATATAAGACCGTATTCATGTGTCCCAACTGAAAATTGTCCAGTATTTTTTAAGTTTGCAGTAAAATACATGGCTGTCCTGGAAAATAATGTGATGTATGGTCACCCTATCACTGAACCCTCACTACACTAAAAAAGTTTACCTAAAATTGTGTTTCATGTGGTAATGTGGTAAATTAACTGGTTTGATTCAAGTTAAAAATATAATTGAACATGCCTGAATTAACCTGCTACATTAGAGTACACCAGTGAAACACATTTTTAGGGTTATATCAGGTAGAACCTTAAAAAAATAAATAAATCCTTTTGGCCATTCCAGTGGTTTGTGATTACTGCATTAGCCTTTTTAAAATAGTATTTTGATTTAGCCTGACTTGCTAATGAATCATTCTGACTGAACTGTAAAACAGTTTGACCAATTCTTTGAGATGGGGTGATATAAGTGAATGATATGCTCACAAATCATACAGCACTATGGATTGTGAGCTAATTTTACTCTAAATAAGTGCAATATCTAGTATAACATCTTAGAGCAGTGCATAACTATAGAAACATATATTCATTATAGAAATTTCTATTTTGAATCAGACTGATTTGCCAATAAATTATTCAGACAGATCTATGAGCTGGGTTTTCTTTTCTTTTATAAGCCTGGAATTTTCCAGGTTTTCCATGACCATAGGAATGTTGCAGAACTATACTGAACTTTGCCTTTTGACCCCTCACCTATTCTGTAGGAGTTTTGTTTAGCAGATTAGAATCCTCGTTGCCCTTGTCATTGGTCGTCATCTCCACCACAATACCACCTTTCACCTCCCCAGATGCTCTACAGACACGAGTGACAGATAAAGAATATGTGACAATGTTTATACAGTATATAAATGTGGCATTAAACCTGGCCAAAAATGTTATTATTAGTTAACATTGTTTATGTCCTCTTGTTTTACTCACACATCCTTTTTGTCCTTCTTCCCGCAGCTGAGCTTGCCATTCTTATTGAGGAAAAAGAGTAGAGCCACCAACAGAAGGAGCAGTAGAACACACACCACTACGGCGATCACAACTATGCTTGAACCTCCCTGCTGTTTTTCCGCTGAGAAGACCAAGAGTGTAAAGGACAATGAGAGAGATGGGTTGTAAGGGCATAAAAAGAGAAGAGAATAAAAAGAGAGTTGTGAGAGATAGAGAAAGAGGGGACAACGTTGGTGAAGTGATGAGTTTAGGTGGAAGAGGAAGAGAAGGGGGCCGGTGAGGAGGGTGGGGAGGAAGTAAACCAGAACAATAAGCAATTGTTGTTGTCGACAGTAAGTGCAAGAGCAATAGGGTAATAAGTGATACATTTGAGAACCAATATGCAAACACACACACAATCTTACACCCTGGACAAATTACTAATAAAGCACAAACACAATCTCTCTTGTTCTCACGCACATCCACTGAAAGACGGAATAGCAGCAGGGGTTATACAGACCTGTTTTAAACACAGGGTTTCCTTCGAGTAGCATTATGGAAAAAAGAAAGTTGAGTCCCATTGAACAGCACACACAAAAACCATCCACCATTAACCCACATAGACACAACGAAGCCCATCACCGAGATGGAGACAAACATACTGTGATTTTGCTAAGATGTGTACCTGGATCAACATCAATATTTGGTCTTGGCACAACAATCATAACAAAGGATCAAATTCCTAACCCTATCACTAAACATAACTCTAACACCATCATTTACGCATGTTGTTCCAAATCTGTATGACTTTCTTTCTTCCAAGAAAATAAAAAAGGAGATGTTATCCAGAATGAAGTCACCGTTCACCGTGTGAAAAAAAGATGCAATGGAAGTGAATGGTGACTGAGACTGTCATTCTGCCTAACATCTTTTATATTCAACAAAAGAGTGAAAGTCATATGGGTTTGATTACACTACAATCAGAGGGAAATGATTGGTTGAAAAGCCCCTAACCCCAACCTTAAGCCTAAACCTGGCCCTACCCTTTTCCCTATTCTTAAAATGTGATTGGTTGATAGGAATGTTGTTCTATAGTACAAACAAAGATGTTGCTCCAAGAATATGTCCCACACACACAAGAGTGACACAATAACCACACAAACTAAGCACCTCACCACACGTTCGAGGATGGAAGGAAAGCAGGACAGTATTAAGAGACAGACACCCCAGACACGGAGATGAAGGAAAGAGAGAAAAGTAAAATAGAACAGAGTCATTTATTGTCCCAAACAAGGGAAAGGTTAAAGGTGCAGCGTCCATAAAATTTAGGATGGACATACAAAGATCACATACATAATACGATATACAATATGCACAGTGGTTGGTAACAGTATAGAATATACAATTTACAGAGCTGGAGACCTAGATCACAGAGAATATACAAGAAAGAGTCCTGAGAGGGAGGAGAGTAGCAGAAGGAGCTGGGACAAGTGTCTACCTCGGTTAGCGGTATTGTCTACTGCGTCTGTCGCTGGATCTACAAAGAGGTAACAAAATAGCATGGGATTAGAGAATGCAGGCTGAGACTTTGCAAGTAAATCTGGGTATGTGAAAATACAAGTTGTATTTTAATGGCTTACTATCTACTCAAAATATGCAGTTTGCATACTGTGCACAATATGCAAATATTGTGCATGGAGTACTCTGATATCTTGCTACATTTGCCAAAATGCAGTATACAGACAAAGCACATTGTGAGACACGTAACCTTAAAGGAATAGTTTACCCCAAAACCAAAATTTCATATTGGGGTGTACTATTTCTTTAAGCCTTTAACCTATATTGTATTAAAATCTTATTAACAAATGATTTGACAAGACAGCTAAAATATAAAAAAACAAATTTACATTTTTTTTTTACACAATATTGGATTGAAGAAGCAAAATAACCATATATCCATGATATGCTACATAATAAGGTTGTGAGACAATAACCTAAATAATGTTCTTCATGTGGCCACATCCAAATTAACTGTCTTTATTTTTATAATTTTTTAACTCAACATTATTATATATTAAATAATTTAATAAAATTTGTAATGTCTAAATAAACCTTAACACACAAAATAAGTAATTTTTAGTGTTTGATTAGTTAGAAATAATAGCATTTTACCCAATTTTTACAGTGTGCATACTGCATACTAATAAAAAAAACAAACAACAGTAGTAGGGCTGCACAATTCATCGAAAAAATTATCGAGATTACAATTACAGCCGCTGCAATTAACTAATCATAAAAAGTGTCAATTACAGAGTTCAATTTAGATCTACTACAGTTGAATTTATTTTTTTATCCCCTTTTCTCCCCAATTTAGAATGCACAATTCCCACTACTTAGTATGTCATCGTAGTGGCACGGTTACTCACCTCAGTCCAGGTGGTGGAGGACAAGTCTCAGTTGCCTCCGCTTCTGAGACAGTAAGTCCACGCATCTTATGACATGGCTTGTTGTGCATGACACCGCAGAGACTCACAGAATGTGGAGACTCATGCTACTCTCCGCGATCCACGCACAACTTACCATACACCCCACTAGAGAGCGAGAACCACTAATCACGACCACGAGGAGGTTACCCCATGCGGCTCTACCCTCCCTAGCAACCGGACCAATTTGGTTGCCTAGGAGACCTGGCTGGAGTCACTCAGCACGAACTCGCGACTCCAGGGGCGGTAGTCAATACTCCCTGAGATAGCCAGGCCCCTACTCCCGTTCAATTAAAACATTAATATTTTTTTTTTTTCAGTGGTTGAGCTTTGTAACCAATCGCAGACATGTTCGTACATAATCAGTAATGGTGGAACAAAACTGGAAGGCTTCTATTATAATATAACAGCGATAATTAATTCAAGTTCTAAGCTTGTTTTTGAAGAATTAGCTTACATAAAAAATATGTCTTGAAATTTGCCCCATAAAAATGAATTTAATGTTTCTATTTATCAAATTAATAATTAATTATTGCGATTACAATATCAAGGGAAATAATCAACAATTATATTTTTTATAATAGTGCAGCCCAAAATAGTAGGCAGTTTACAGCATATCCCGGATATTATTATGTAAGAGTTATGCTAGTATTTCACTCTGAACATAGCCACACTATGCTTACATGATTTCAAGGACACTTTGAACTTCTTGCTGTCAATTCCATGCTTGTTAGATGCTTCACACGTGACACCATCCTTCAAAACAGCAGCCGTGGTTCCAAGAGTGACTGTGCTGATCACTTTATTCCCCACTACGGTCACTGACTACACACACACACACACACACACACACACACACACACACACACACACACACACACACACACACACACACACACACAAACATACAGATGAATATACTGTATACACTGACTATAGATTTCTCTGATATACAGATTAGGTTGAGTCATTAACCAGCCATGTAAACCTAAGCAAACACACAGAAACATGTTGGTGTGGCTATCCTTATGAGGACTCTCCGTAGACATAATGATTTTTATACTGTACGAACTATAGATTCTATCCCCTAACACTAACAAATAACTTTCTGCATTTTTACATTTTCAAAAAACATAATGTCCTCATAAACCACATTTATAGCATAATACCCTTGTAATTACCAGTTTGTAACGTAAAAACATTTCTTCGTAAACCGCCCAAACCCTCTCCTCACATGCACACACACACACACACACACACACACACACACACACACACACACACACACACACACACACACACCACTTTGCCAGAGGGCGTCCAGGAGAACTGTGGAGCAGGATAACCAAGAGCAGAGCAGTTGAGTGTTACCATTCCTCCCTCCTTGGCAACAAAGCCATTCACTGGAGCATCAATCTCAGGTTTACCTTCAAGAACATAAATAGAAAGAAAGAAAAGAAAGCAGAGTGTAAAAGACGGAGTGAGAGAACAAAAGGTTAGGATCTTTCTAATCAATTGATAATTCTTAATTCACTTTTAACCTTCTTCCATTTGTAAAATCTTTCACACAACTCAGGGTGGTGTGTGTCATTTGTCAATGTAAAAATATTAAACACAGTTTAATATACAAAGATAAGGCCATTACTTGGTTGATATCCTTGAAGTGTAAACATTGTGGCTCTCTGGCACAATCAGGTCAGTCAAAGAAGGTCAGTCAAAGAAGGGAATGTTGAATTAAACCACCCACCAGGTCATTTGAACAAATGCCAGCTCATGAGTTAAGTGCAGCGCTATGCCAGAAGTCATAAGCGCATAGACATTGGGCATGGCCATAAAGTTTTGGTATTTTCATGCACACGTGTGCTAAGTCAACGAGCAAGTTGGCGGGATGAAGAGCAGTTTAATTATGAGGTTTTCTCTGGTTATTCCACAATATGCACCCAATTTTATAGTTCATTCCCTCAAGCACCAGCGATATAAACAAAGACAGTACATCCATAAGAAGTTGGTAGTGTAAACGGACTGTATTCAATGAATTAGAAGAACTGAAAATTACTTTCTTTTGTGCATTAACTGCATCCTTGATTCTAGGGCCTATTTCTATGACAGTGACATACTCCTTTTATATTCATGGAAAATATGATGCTCATCAGAATTTGGATGTAGGCACCATTAAATTATAGAGAATGTATGTATTATTAATCATTTTTATCTACACACAAATCATGGCTATTATTAACAGTGATTGTATCGGCACGCATTTCACTTCTAATGGTCGATTTTGATACCATATCAAATTAGATAATAAATACAAATGGAAATATAAACATTAATCAATAATAGAAAATAGTCCTTCACCTATAGATAGTTTAACACAAATCTCAATCTCAAATTTTTTTTCCTCCACTTTTTTCCCCAATTTGGAATGCCCAATTTCCAATGCCTTCTAACTCCTCATGGTGGCGTAGTGACTCCTCAATCTGGGTTGCGTAGGATGAATCTCCGTTGTCTCCACATCCGAGACTGCCAATCCACGCATCTTATCACATGGCTTGTTGAGCGTGTTACTACGGAGACATAGTGGAGTCCCACGATATTCTCCGCAACATCAAAGTACAACTCACCACGCGCCCCACCGAGAGCGAGAACCACACATTATAGCGACCATAAGGAGGTTACCCCATGTGATTCTACCCTCCCTAGCAACTGGGCCAATTCAGTTGCTTAGGAGACCTGACTGGAGTCACTCAGCATGCCCTGGATTTGAACTCACTAAAATTGGATAAGACGTTGTGCATGATTGTGGCACGTAGCGCTCAAAAAAAAAAAAGAGCCCAATGTCTTATCCCAACAGTTATCTTTATAACCATCATAACATCATCATATCCATCATAACAACTTTTCTGTTTTCAGCGATGTTGAACGAAAGTTAACTACATCCTGATATATGCAGTACTCATGACATCAAATTCCATGTGCTTGGCACTGGGGAGAATTTATGGAACACTTTATAAATGCCCCTCTGATCTTATAGCTTAGCATTCCCTTCTGTTCAAAAACTCTCAAAAGCAGGAAAAGCTGTGAACTACACCCATTACTATAAATGCCATTAAGGCTTATAGTATAAAAACAGGAAAGCAACTAAGGAATGTTTTCCACCTTGCCTATTCTTTATACAGTATATATCACATACTGCAAGGTGAAAAACGTACATAAGTGTTTAATAGCTTATGTAAGATTTTAGTTTTAAAAAAGAGCTCAACATTGACTGCTCACAGTTTCAGTGGCATAGGTTCTGGAAGTAATTTCCATTCATTTTCAATGGTGGCCAAATTAGCAAAGCAAATAAAAGCTGAAAATACATTTATGGTAATAATACGGAAATAAGCCACAACACAACAGAAAATCTAGAGCACAATAAAATTAACAAACAAAATGATCTGAAAATAAATAAAGTTCTAAGCCTTGAATCAAATCACCAGCTCTGAAAGTAACCACAACATTACATCATGTAAGCAAATGTATTTGAAAATGTATTTAAAAATCTGAAAAATGACAGGTATAATAAGACTGTGTAGTCATGATGAGCAAATTATATGTCATAAAACATTTTGAATGATGTGATTGAATCAGCTGGTTTTTTGTGTGTCTTTTAATGTACTTTCTTGCTATAACATTACTACATTACTACTAGTCTTTTGTTCTAATGTTAAACTGAAAAAAATTGCTAACTAAAAAATGTGCTTCTTTTTGTAAAATCAAAATTAACTGGATTTATTCAACTCAAAAATATTATTTAACATCACAGAATCAACCTGAATATATTACTGCAAAATTACTTTTAAGGGTTAGATCAAGTAGAAATAATGTATTAATTTACAACTGCAGGTTACTAATTTTTACAGAGTGCAACATCCTCCATTTACTAATTATAGGTAGGTCAGAAGGTAACAAACATTACCTTGCAAGACTCTGCTAGCTTGGACAAATTCACAACAATTCGGTTGACATTTCTATGGTAACAGACATTTCTCTGACTGATGGAGCTCACTTCAGAATTTGTGAGTAGGTCAGATTTAACCAGTAAATTTGACAATTAGACATGATTTTTACAGTGTGAAATAACACTGTAAAAAAGTATAAAACTGACATATGGCTTCAGTAGAAATTAATACCATCCTTTGACAACCTCAGAGTTGCTCATTGTAGAGGTGTCTTGAAAGGTGTAATGTGTAAACATTACAGCTAAATATACATTTTGCTAGGGACATTTTTACTTCCAGAACATGACTGTGGAGCCTTATTGGTCAGAATCAGATATTACACTGTGCTGACAATATTTTCAAAGTCTTGGAATCCCTGTGAGTTACTCTGAGCAGGGATACCATAAACAGTATTTCACAAAACAACAGGATGCTTTGTTTCCTTCTGGCATTGAACGTCAACCTGTATCTAAAGATATTATTTAGCCATCAGAAACCAGCTGGTATAACTGGATTGTTGACAGCCTACAGTTTACTCAATATCTGGGCATATTTTTTCCATCTCCTGCAAGCTGCTTTGACATCGATGACATCATGTTATCACATTGCATTGCTTTGCATTGACAAGCAGTTTTTAATTCAGAAATAAATACCTAGAAATGAATTGTTCTATTAACAATTGTTAAATTCATCATATAGACCTGCAATGAAAATTTTAATATTTGTAAACCACAATAAAACTTTTTATGACAATGGGCTGTGTGTGTGTCTGTGTATTATGCTAGTACCTGAGACGGTAAGATTGACACTGGCTTGTTTTTGGAGTCCTGGCACAGATGGTACAGCTCCGACACATACATACACACCAGCATCAGCCAAAGACACTGACTGCAAAGTCAACACACCCGACTGCGACAGCACCTTAGAGTCCTAGTGTATATACACAGACAAGTGAGACAAAATGTGTGCTTTCATGATCTTGTATCACCCATGCTTTCGAACAGCCAATAAACAAGATGTACCATCACATTCTACCTTAATGAAAGAGTAGGTATAACTAAAAGCAGATGCAATATCTAGATATTTGGTAGAAACACAAAGAATGTATCAAAATAGAAAAAGGATGTAGGACTGTTGACTTGCCTTTTTCCACTGCAGGGTGTATTCATCTGAAGACTTGGTCTTACACTGAAGCTCCACAACATCTCCCTGAGAAGCTAGCAGAGGACCTTCTGGAGCAACTACCACAGGGTCAAGATCTGGCAGATTGACAAAAGAAAGGGTGTGTTTATAAATAAATGTAGACTTGATACATAGGAGTGATACAAAAACCAACAAACACATAAACCAGTGTCAGACACTTTTTTATAAAGGGCCAACATTTGGTCCTGAAATTGATTTTCATAGGAATTTTTTTCCATTTTTCAGGGCATTTGTTTTCTAACTAAATAAAACACAAAGGGGGGGAATTCACAAAGAATGAATTGCACCCGGTAAAAGTGCTGGTTATTTGCATGAATTATAAGTAAAGGAATTATGCACATCAGGCAATGGTGCAAACGAGCCAAATAAAATCTCAGTTTAACATAATATGCACGTGCAATTCCTATCTTGCAAGCTAAAATGGAGTGCAATAGCAGAGGATGCAGCAAACCACTGTTATCTGACACACTTTGGCAAGGCGGAACAGCATCACTCCACTCCTGTGATCCAGACACCTGAATCATCTCTTTAACATGCCGAAAGTAAGTTTAACTGGACCGGGCATCTATATATGTCCCAGGTTATAACACTCTTCTCTGACATTTGATCATTATTTAATTAATTACTGCTGATAAGATCAATTGAAAATGTACACAAGCATCTCTTTTAATTTAAAATCATTTTACCACCTGCTTTCCTCTGGCAGAATTAGCAATTTTTGTGAATGAAGCGCAATCTACAATAAGCCAAATTTACATAGAAAGGAGGCATTTTTGCACAGAAGCGAATGACAATGACTTCATTTAAATTACCAAGACCACACAATTTCAGCACTAATTGCACCTGCGTAAACTAGATGGGGTTTGTAAATAAGACAAAGGTTTTAAGTGGCGCAACCAAATTTGCCTCACAGTGTGTTGTCCATTTATGCCATTTTCTATTCATTGAAATGTATTTCTCTCTCTTTTTTTTATTGATCCCCTATTCTCCCAATTTGGAATGCCCAATTCCCACTACTTAGTGGGTCCTTATTGTGGCGCGGTCGCTCACCTCAATCCGGGTGGCGGAAGACAACTTTGCCTCTACTTCTGAGACTGTCAATCCACGCATCTTATCACGTGGCTCATTGTGCATGACAACACGGACAACACAATGTGTAGGTTCATGCACAAGTTACCACACACCCCATTGAGAGCAAGAACCACTAATCGCGACAACAATGAGGTTACCCCATGTGATTCTACCATCCCTAGCAACCGGGCCAATTTGGTTGCTTAGAAGACCTGGCTGGAGTCACTCAGCACAGCCTGGATTCGAACTCGTGACTCCAGGGGTGGTAGTCAGCGTCTGAGTCACGCTGAGCCACCCAGGCCTCGAAATTAATTTCTCAATTTAAAAAATTATATTTGTTCCCTTAAAAATGTTATTCAACATAAAATAGCTAAAAAGTAGTTGTAAATATCAAGATATCAAGAAACAATAAATGCTCTGCTATATAAAATTTTAAACAATTGGTCAGTCAATATGTTTACATAACTCTACACTCTCTACCATCATGGTACTATTTGCTTTGTTGCTGATGTGAGGGTTTTCTTTACATAAGACAATATTGTGTGGAATTGATACTCACAATGCACTTTGAAGTGGAGTGTCTTTATAAGATCAACCTCTGGTAGAGCATCAAAGTCCTGAGCCTCACACTTATATGTTCCAGCATCCTCCCGAGTCACGTTCAATGTTAGATTGCCTTCCGAGCCATTCAGCATTTCATCCTGACAAGTGAGAGAATGTAAATTGATTGGTCAAAGCACTATACAAAACTGAGATTAGCAACTGATCAAAGCGGAGTCTCACCTCTTTATAAAAATCAAATATAGGCTGAGGGTTTCCATCGGTTTTGCACTCCATCTTTACCTCATCCCCCTCTTTGATTGGCCCCTGATTCAAGAGTTTGAAGAACACATTCTCTGTTGAATCTGATTGGAGAAGAACACAGCACAAGGAGTTTGAGATTCAGTTAAGGTACATTTGATGCATTATTTGGGTCATTATTGAGTGTGTGCATGTGTGCATTGAACTCACAGAGCAATGAGAGTTTGAACTTATCAGAGCTATCCTGTTTGATCAGGTTGTTCGGCATGCTGTACTCCACTGTGCAGTGGAATTCAGAATTAGCATCTGCTTTTACTGGCTGCATGAACAGAGAGCTCGTCACAGTGTACAGGCCTGAGGCTTCCTTCACTACACCAAGTATCATGTACGTTTCTGAGAAAAGGGTTGGGGGGGCAAGAGGATTGAGTACAAATTATGGCTGAATATACATTTTTGGGAGAACTGTAACTTAATGATATTAACAAACAATATAAACTTCTATAATGCCAGATCAAATTCACTGCTTAAAAAACATTTAGAAAAATATTGAATATTTTATTTATTTAGTTATTTATTTTTACTTTAGTTTGTTTTATATATCAGTCAACAGATGCCATGTAGGACATTCACGGTTTCTCTTGCATCAGTGGACGGGAAAGCGTTATTGACATTGGTGTTTTTAGAACACAGAGAGCACACATTGATTGATTAGGCTGATCCTTTCAGGTTTTGTACTTACTTTCATTTTGGTCCTTTAATTCAGGTAGAGGGGTGTTGTCCTTAAACCAGATAATACGAGGCTGAGGGTGAGCATTCCTACTGGTGCACTTACCCACCTAAACAAACATATAGCACAGAAATGCCTCAGTGCAGTATATAGTTAAGAGATCTTTGACCAAATTTTCAATAAAATTGCCCCAAAACAGACAGCAAATAACACTTGGTTAATTCTGTCATAATATACTCACCCCAATGTTTTCTAATCCTGTATGACTTTCTTCCATGGAACACAAAAGGAGTTGATAAGCAGAATGTAAGCCTCAGTCACCATTCACTTTCATTGTATGGAAAAGACGCAATGAAAGTGAATAGCCACTGTTTCTATCATTCTGCCTAACATCTCCTTTGTATTCTATGGAAGAAAGAATGTCATATGTGTTTGTAACAACATGAGGGTGAGGTAATGAAAGAATTTTCTTTTTTTGGGTGAAATAAAATCTCAGAATTAAAGACCTCACCTCAGAGGAAGAGGTAGTGTCATGACTGATTGTGATGGCCTGATTATTTCCGGTTATCAATGGCTTCTCTGGAGCATCTGTGAGAGGAAAAGGAATGTGCTATTACTGTAAGTTTATTTGTATTAATAACTTAAATCAAGTTAAGTTTGACATATGGTTTCCTTAACAAATTACAGAGCCTCACAGAATCATGCATGCACCCACTGCAATTTGCAATCAATAGTATATCCTAAAACATTATAAATGCATGCAAATCAGCAAAATATGAATATCTACAAATTAAAAAAGGCACATTCAAACTATGATTCCATCTCTGCTCCATTTACAAAAACACTTTTCACACTGTATCCACTCCCCCACCCCCTAATTCACAAGCAAGGTCACCGTATCACTGTTCCCAGCTGTCATCTGGTACAAAAATAAACATCAACATCATTTTTAATAACATTATCAGCCATTCCATTCTTCTTAAAGCCCTTAGTCATTGTCTATGTCTCTTTTTGTTTCTGTGCCCTTTCCCAAATTAACTTTAAGTTAGCAAAGTATCTCTGTTGCTGCAAAATTGATTTTTAATCAGCATTGTTGGCTTGTTTTCTTACAATGTCCAAACATACATTTACTTGAGTTGCTAAACTGTGTAAAATAATAAGTATTCAGAGAATATGTCTTGAACGAAGTTTGTTTTTCTTACCCCAATGGAAAAGTGTTTGTTGTTGTAGCATATACTGTACCAAACAAAATTTGGTTAGATTTATGCTTTAAACAAGAAAAAATTAACTATTTGCCAAGTGGTAAGCAAAATACATAATTTCTTAAGCAATGCTCGTGAAGTAAGGATGTTTAGATATTTACTAGACAACAAAACAAAAACAGTGCTCATAAATCTAAATCTCTCTTAAGATACATTAAACCAGCTACAAAGAATGAGTGATTTTGCATGGCGATATCTGTCTCTTCCTCTCTACACAAGGACATTTCCATCTGCTGCCATTAGCCATAGGTCCTCTCCTGGGAGGTTATGCTATTGTTTTTTTTTTCATTCCCACTGCTATCATTCTCAATTATTACAGCCATTACAGCTCTCTCAGTGCAGTCTAGGGTGGAAAATGAACAAAGCGTCTGTTCTGCTACTCTCTCTTGTCTGTATGCACACACACACACACACACACATAAATACACGCATGCTTGTGACATGTGGGTCTATCCCACGCAACCAAAGCCGAAATATAATCATGCCATCTGAAAGGTTACAGGGTTGACAATTTTACAGTCATCAGTTCTCCAGCTGCAGTTCTACTGCAAAAAATTTTCAGTTTATATTTAGTTAGTTTATGAATTGTATGGTACACAAAGGGGGTGCCATATTTAGACCATCTAAAACTATTCAGGGTTCCGGATGTTGCTTTCGTGGCAACCAGCAATACATGAGCATGCAGACTTCAAATAAAAGCACCTTCCCATCCTCTCAGACTTCCCCTTAAAACAGACCTCACTAATTAAAAGCTCCTTCCTTACATACGGTTTGAGACATTGGCTTATGGATTTTCAGCATCAGGTCTTATTGCCGCCGTTTTGAAGGTGATCTGTGGTCAGTGATAGGCAAGGACAAGATGCTCAGCTCTGAGGTCACTGGTCATTTGCACAGTGGTAAATGCACATAGAGCTCTTTCAATCTCATAGCTCTTAAAGTGACATCTATCAAACGTGACAAGTGCAATCACTCTATTAATCAGTAGTGTCAAATGCAATCTTTATCGCCATAATTGACCCTGGGGCAATTTATAAACAACACCCAGGGATAATGAATAGGGGTAAGTGTAGCTGGCCATATGTCCCTTTCAGTGTATTCAACATTGGTAGAGGAGTGGACACACACAGTAAGTCTTCAGGTGACACATAGGTGTACTAAGCTAATAAAGACTATCATGAAGAATGATTTTCAGTGCTTATTCTACTTTATCCTTTGAATGTTTAAAGGGGTCATGACATGAGGAATCAAATCTTCCTTGATCTTTTGATATATATGTGGTCATTGTACTATAAAACATATTTGTAAGTTTCAGAACTCAGAACTTCCTTCTCACTGCAAAAAGAGCATTTGTTGAAACTAAGCTGCCAAAACGACTCGTTCTCTACGTCATCCTCATTGTGATGCCACACTGTGGTAGATGTTTGCATCTGACCACCTCCACATCAACACATCAATGCCTAATTTACCTTATAACTTCAGTAGCCCTGCCCAGTATTGATAAACAGAGAGATCATAGGTCAGTCAATAGCAGAGAGCCAAATATAAGAGTCGGCATTTACTGTCAAGCCTAAAAGGAGAAGCAGCACCAAAACCCAGTGTTTCTGACAGAGTGTTGAAATGAGGGTGGAAAATGATAAAAAAAAATTTTTTTAATGAATTACTGTTTTTTTTTTGTGCAAAAAACTTTATTACATTTATAAGTGAACCTCAAGGAACATATGAAAATAACTGAATGAAAGGCTTCATACAGATTAAAAGGGTCCCACTTTTTATCAGGTATCTTTAATAACTAGGTACTTAAAACAAAATTACATATACCATCCAATGTATTTACCTGTTGCTCTGGGAAATTATTGTGAAATTTGCATTTGCTGCAAGTCACGCTAAATGCAAGTTCAGTGTAAAAACATGTACAGTATGTACACAATAATTATACAGCATATTATAGTTAAAGTCACCTAATATAAAGTGGAACCAATAAAGTTAGGAGGATGGATTAGGTTTGGATAACAACTGGACTATACTCTATAAATACAGACTTGAAAACAACAGAGCAATAACTATTTAGGATAATATTGGGTTTACTATTGTGATCAGACAAATAAAACAAGATCTCCAGAAGGCTAATGTTGTCATGTCTATGCCAAATAAATGAGTTCTAGATTATCTTTCGGAGAGACTTACAGAAAACCTTGACCTGAGTCTCAGCCTCAGAGACCCCCAGAGGTCCCCCGCTCACTTGGCAGAAAAATCTCCTCTCATCTTCAACCATGACTGGGGAGATTGTGAGCGAAAAGTCATCTCCTATGGTAAGGCGGTCTGTTAATGGTGTGCCAGCGTCAACACCAGAATCTTTGTTAGTCTTGTAAGCTATTTGCTTCCTTCCACTTGAAGTCTCCTGAGAATGGTGTAAAAAAATAAAAAAAGAAAAGAAACATTTTTAATAATGTGTTACAGTTTGTTATATGATAAATAAAATATGAAAAGCTTGAACTAATACACACAAAATGGTAACCTGTAATTGTTACCTAAAGGAGCTATCTCTACCTGATAAAACCCCAAAAAAATGTTATTAAGCACACCACTTGAAGCACATTTTTAGGTTAACATTTTGTAAGTGTATAAAGCCTGAATGTACTCACTATGTGCCACAGGACCACTATCTGGCTGGTTTGTTCAGAGATGGTATAGCTGCAGGGCAGCTTGACATTCTCTCCTTTGATCACCTCCACCTTTGGGGTCACCTTCACTGTGACTGAAGCCAAACACACTATACGGAAAGCAAGAGAGGGGGGAAAAAAAGATTATACATTTGATAGCAATGATGACTATTAATTGAGAATTTGAGTTTTTTTTTTTTAGGAATAGAATGAGGGCTGGATGGGCAGCAGTGAATAATTTGCCAGATGGCTTGTCGCTGCACCAGCCACAGAGTCACATGCAGGGAGAAATGATCCACATGCTGTGACTCTGAAATGGCCATTGTGTTCCTGCCGCCTCCATACATGAAGCCCATCTGCATAGAACCAGGTGCAAGAGAGAGAGAGAGAGAGAGACAGAGAGAGAGAGAGAGAGAGAGAGAGAAATAAGGAGACAGAGAGAGAGAGAGAGTCTAGATCAGTGGTCGTTAACTGGCTTTGCTTCACGACCGATATTTACATTGGACATCAAGTGGCGACCCAACTCAGTTCCAAAATTGTTTATCACAGAAAAGTACACTAAAGTATTATTTTCACTTATCATGAGTGCTAGTTTTGGGACACTAACCACCAGTTGAGAACTACTGGTATAGATAACCATGTGCACTTATAAAATTGGGCACTAGGACCATGTAAAGGGCTAAATACCAAGTGTTACACAGCAAGTGAAATGCATGTACAGTAGATGATGTTATGCAAACACACTACTGAGTTTTCAAGGCATAATTTATAATATAGATCTGGACACTCATGTTCTATGTCTGTCAGTTATTAACGTGGGTGCGTCGAGCTTATGTCATCTTGGCAGCATGCACTCGCATCACGGGTGCGCATTGCGTCGCGTTACACACCTGGGTCGCGAGCTGTCTTCATGTTGTGCTGAGGTTCGGTCACTTTGGTCTAAGGTGTCGGGAATGTGTGTATCGTGTGGCGTTTGCCTGGCAATGTACGCTCTGGTTTCGTTTTGTGTGAGAATGCGTGGCATCGCTTTGTTTGGCATTCCTACTGATGCTATCCTCTTGATTGTCGGATGGCATGGGCGTATATTGCCTTATTGTCTTGGAGATGTGTGCTCATGACATTCGGATGTTTTGTTGTCTTGTGAGAGCATGTGACTTTGTTTTGTTTCTATATATCGCCACATGTCTCTCTGTCTTAGGTTATACCCTACCTCCTTGTTTGCTTATTATTAAGTAATTTGCCTCACCTGTCCCCTGTTAACCAGTTTGATTTCTCTACCTATTTTACTCTCCTCGAGTATGCTTTCCAGTGCCAGTTTGTCTTGTCTCCAGTCTTGTTTGTTCCCCTATGTCGGTCCTGTGTCGCATTCTCCTCTGCCCCAGCCTGGGTTGTCTGTTACACATATAGGGTAGTTTATGTTTGTTTTTTCCTCTCTTGTGGGAGTTTATGTTGGCTTTACCCTTTGTTTTTATAAATCCCTTTAATTTTATCTCTGTGTTTGGGTCCTGTCTCTGCATCCATAACAGCTGAGAGGGACTAGAACTTGCCAAGTTCAGATGGCAGCTAATTACAGAGCTATTCACAAACACTGAAATGAAGAGAAGCTGCATGCTTCCTTAAAACTAAATCAACAGAGGAACCAAACCATGCTAGTCAGATCCAGAGGGACAGTTTTAGCAGAAGAGTTTTGCATTAGCAGAACTCAGCCGTACATATACTGTACATCCAGTAATCATACAGTGCACACACATGATAGAGTTCCAGTCAGGGTAATGCACTTTCAGGTAAAACCAAATGTTAAAATACTAATTTCCCAGCTTAATATGCATATACAAGACAACTATAAGTAGGCCCAAGTAATTTGTAGGTTTATTTTGTTGAAAAGTGTAAACACTGTGGCTCTGTTCGCTAGTTTGAGCATCCCCACAGTCATAATTTTCTCTGCATTCCGCTCACTCTCATGTACATTCAGATTTCTGGCAGTGTGTTTTCACATCCCTGTGGAGGTGGAGCAACAAACAAGAGTGACTGCAGCCCTCATTAGGCACTATAGCACAACATTAGCACATGGCACAAACATTAACGCCCATACTCAAGATTTGCATGTTTACAAATGGCCTGGGAATGAGCTGTTATGGACAACACACATCATAATGAGTGTAAACTTTGTGTATATCCAGTAGTTTCATGGTTTTACCATTGAAAAGTCTCACTGAAAAATTCAGAGCACCTGTGTATGTCTTAATGTGTGTGTGTGTGTGTGTGTGTGTGTGTGTGTGTGTGTGTGTGTGAGACAGAGTGGGTGTGACATTCCTCTGGTGATTGACAGAAAACACTTCAGTGACCTCAGTGTTGAATGGTGGGCTCAAAGGTCAATGTGTTGACATTCACAGAGTGCATCTCTCTTTCTCCCCTACAAAATGTTCCTGTTTTCTACTTGTTAGTCAAAAATAATGCTCCTTTTTCATATCATCTCATTTTACAAGCCCCTTTGATTTCACTTCCCCCTAACCTATTAGCCCTCTTAAGCTATGTCCATACAAAATGTTGTTTGGTTGAAAATACATTTTCTAGTTTTCCCACTTTTTTATATAGCTTTGATGCATATTGTTTCACAAGCTAAACGATCAACACCAATTTAAACAGTACAAACCATTGAAGAAACTGTGACCTTGTTTCCACCTGGTATTAAGATGCATTTTTGGTGAATGGATCACATGTGGTCAGCACTAAATACAGGTCTAAACAGGGTCTAAAATGAAAAAAAAAAAAACTAATTCGTATTTAGGGTTGCAACGGTATGCGATTTTCACGGTATGATAACCGTCTCAGAAAATATAATGGTTTCACGGTATACAGTATTACACAATTACTATTAATAGTGAAAACAGAAGGGCTATTTTATTTATTTATTTATTTATTTTTGAGCAAACACTTTATTATAATTGAAACCATTTATTTTATTGGTGTATGTATGGTGTATGTATCACAGGGGGCAGTGGTGGCTCAGTGGTTGAGGCTCAGGGTTACTGACCAGAAGGTCAGGGGTTCAAGCCCCAGCACCACCAAGATGCCACTGTTGGGCCCTTGAGCAAGGCACTTAACTCCAGGTTGCTCCGGGGGGATTGTCCCTGTAATAAGTGCACACTGTAAGTCGCTTTGGATAAAAGCGTCTGCCAAATGCATAAATGTAAATGTAAATCACACTTTTGCGGCATCCACTCTTGGTACATCTGTGTAAAAAAAATTCCCTTTTGAAAATAAATAAATAGAAAAAATAATAAGCTAACAGAATTATAATAAACAGAATTATAAACATGATAAAAATGTAACTATAACATGTTATATAACTAAAGCATGTTAGTTTACATGTTAAATTAACTACTAAATGAAAAATAACATCAGCTGTGTGAGCTTTTGTAGTAATGTCCTATGATTATTAACAGTTAACATATACTGTAGACGGCTCCTGTCTGTACCTTTAACTCCGTGCTTCTCAACTGGTTTTGTTTCAGGACAGATTTTACATCGGACATCAAGTGTCGACCTGCCATAGATTAAACATAACCTGTATTTAATGTATCCTGGGTTGCATTTCCTTTTATGTTGCATAGTTTTGTTCATGGGTTTCCATACAAGGACATGCATCAAGTGACATTATTTTTGTTGACGATGTAACACCAAAATCTACAGGAAGTTGTCTCTCCCCCTTTTAAAAATTGAAGAGCATATTTACATATATGAGCCCATTATTATCCCGTTTGTTATCTAATATTACATATTTATACACACAGAAGGAAAGGCTCCTCATTACCATGGTTAGGTCAGTGTGCTAGTCTTAAATGATAATAGTAATAAATATATGTATTTATGAAAAATAAATACTAGCTGAAACACATCTTGAAACTTTAACCACAACTGCCACTGTTGATATAAAATGAGGTCTAATGGATTCTACCTTTAGATTATTTCATATGAAACTATAACATTTTGTCAAAATATAACAGTTTCTTTTACTCATGTAAAATCCTGAAACAGATTGGTAAAGGTGATGTGTGTAATTATTAAAATTTTTAACTATTTTGGTAAAGGGGCCACATCAGGCTTTAAGTAGTGCATAGGGGGCCACATTGTATTGCTTTTGAGATACAATGTTCTGCATTGATTTGGTTTTTGTACCTTTTGCCCAGAAATAGTTGTGTACTCAATTTTCTGAAGTGCATCTGTGACTAGTGAGACTAATCTGCAATTGCCTAAAGTATTATATTGCTCTACATACAGTGTATACGGAAAGTATTCAGATCCCCTTAAATTTTTCACTCTTTGTTATATTGCAGCCATTTGCTAAAATCATTTAAGTTCATTTTTTTTCCTCATTATTGTACACACAGCACCCCATATTGACAGAAAAACACAGAATTGTTGACATTTTTGCACATTTATTTAAAAAAGAAAAACTGAAATATCACATGGTCCTAAGTATTCAGACCCTTTGCTGTGACACTCAGATATTTAACTCAGGTGCTGTCCATTTCTTCTGATCATCCTTGAGATGGTTCTACACCTTCAATTGAGTCCAGCTGTGTTTGATTATACTGATTGGACTTGATTAGGAAAGCCACACACCTGTCTATATAAGACCTTACAGCTCACAGTGCATGTCAGAGCAAATGAGAATCATGAGGTCAAAGGAACTGCCTGAAGAGCTCAGAGACAGAATTGTGGCAAGGCACAGATCTGGCCAAGGTTACAAAAAATATCTGCTGCCCTTAAGGTTCATAAGAGCACAGTGGCCTCCATAATCCTTAAATGGAAGACGTTTGGGACTGACCAGAACCCTTCCTAGAGCTGGCCGTCCGGCCAAACTGAGCTATCGGGGAGAAGAGCCTTGGTGAGAGAGGTAAAGAAGAACCCAAAGATCACTGTGGCTGAGCTCCAGAGATGCAGTCGGGAGATGGGAGAAAGTTGTAGTAAGTCAACCATCACTGCAGCCATCCACCAGTCGGGGCTTTATGGCAGAGTGGCCCGACGGAAGCCTCTCCTCAGTGCAAGACACATGAAAGCCTGCATGGAGTTTGCTAAAAACACCTGAAGGACTCCAAGATGGTGATAAATAAGATTCTCTGGTCTGATGAGACCAAGATAGAACTTTTGGCCTTAATTCTAAGCGGTATGTGTGGAGAAAACCAGGCACTGCTCATCACCTGTCCAATACAGTCTCAACAGTGAAGCATGATGGTGGCAGCATCATGCTGTGGGGGTGTTTTTCAGCTGCAGGGACAGGACGACTGGTTGCAATCGAGGGAAAGATGAATGCGGCCAAGTACAGGGATATCCTGGACGAAAACCTTCTCCAGAGTGCTCTGGACCTCAGACTGGGCCGAAGGTTCACCTTCCAACAAGACAATGACCCTAAGCACACCGCTAAAATAACGAAGGAGTGGCTTCACAACAACTCCGTGACTGTTCTTGAATGGCCCAGCCAGAGCCCTGACTTAAACCCAATTGAGCATCTCTGGAGAGACCTGAAAATGGCTGTCCACCAACGTTTACCATCCAACCTGACAGAACTGGAGAGGATCTGCAAGGAGGAATGGCAGAGGATACCCAAATCCATATGTGAAAAACTTGTTGCATCTTTCCCAAAAAGACTAATGGCTGTATTAGATCAAAAGGGTGCTTCTACTAAATACTGAACAAAGGGTCTGAATACTTAGGACCATGTGATATTTCAGTTTTTCTTTTTTAATAAATGTGCAAAAATGTCAACAATTCTGTGTTTTTCTGTCAATATGGGGTGCTGTGTGTACAATAATGAGGAAAAAAAATGAACTTAAATGATTTTAGCAAATGGCTGCAATATAACAAAGAGTGAAAAATTTAAGGGGGTCTGAATACTTTCCGTACCCACTGTATGTAGATACTTTTCTATCAGGCATTAAAAAACTGAAGGCGAGATTATAAATTTATTTTGCCATCTCTACTTCCCTGTTAATTTATTATTCAGTTTTAATAACAATAATAAAAAAATAAATGTATAGAACTTTTAATGTTTGTCGCAATGCGGGCGAGTTTACTTATTTTTTTTTCTAAAACTTTACACGTTTACATACTTATTTTTTTTTTCTTAAACATTACCCGTTAACATGCTAAAAGAGTCATGATGCAGGTCTCCTCAATGGATTGACTTTCAGCACACAACTGAATAACACACTGCATGAATATGATAAATGATTACTGCAAGAGTTAGATTAACATACAGGTGCGAAGGGACTTCAATGTTTCTAAATAAAAAATACATTTATATATTCGTCTCTGGCTTGCTTCTGATCGCATGTCAATGATTACCCCTCCGTGTGTCAATGATGCCGAGATCTACTTTTATATTTAATCACCGAGAAGGTTTACCTGCAAAATTAGTAGCACCAAACATCACAAGCAGCCTCAAGAATTGACACAGAGTAGCCCTACAACACTTTTTCTTGAGCAGAATATTGCACTACAGATCGCTAAGTTTGTTCAAAGGAGAAAGCGAGACGTGCATGGTTGCCAGATTGCACAAAATAAACATAACATTAGGCGGAATATTTCCAATTTGCGCAAGTACAAATCTCAAACTGGGGGTGTTTCGTTTCTTATCTGGCAACCCTGAGCATGTTAAACACTTGTGGAGACGCGTTAGGTCCCAATGCAAATTAACTGAAATATCCAATAAAAAATAAAAACGCTTTTACGATAAATGAGCCGTGACCCACATTAAACCATGTCAGCTTTAGCTGTTCGCGAGATTATCATTATCTTCAATGGGAGAACCATGGCATTGTTATTTCCCTGCTGTCCGCGACCCAGTCCGAATAGACCAGTTGAGAAACACTGCTTTAACTCACACACACTCATGTCAGACCCCCTCGCTTCTCTCAGACATTTTCTCCGCTTCTGAGATTCTCCGTCCGGTTGCATTTTTTTCTCAGTACCGTAGATAAGCAAATGTACATGGTATGATAACCGTCAATTTTCAAACCGTGGTATACCGTGAAACCGGTATACCGCTGCAACCCTATTCGTATTTGGTCAAAAACGCATCTGAATGCATCACATGTGGTGTGATAGGTGTAAACGCTAATCCGTCATATACGTGTCCCGGCAGCAGTTTAGCAATGTGTCAATCAACCGCTGCATTAAAACAAGAGTTTAAACTTTGCCCTTTACAAGTGGTTTTAAAAAGATATAACCATCAGATCAAAACATTTTAAAAAGCAGATATACAAACAAGCATGGGAGCACTTCCTGATCTTCTTCAGTGTGTTTGATATCAACACGCACGGACACTTATTAGAAGCACAAATATCTAGTTTAGTAGATTAGAGAGGTTTGTTTTAAATGGTTTGCACTTATATAGCGCCTTTTTTAACTTGAGTGGTATTCAAAGCGCTTTACAATGCATTTCATTCACCCATTCACACACCAATGACGGCAGAGCTGCCATGCAAGGTGCTAGCCTGACATTGGGAGCAACTTGGGGTTCAGTGTTTTGCCCAAGGACACTTCAGCTTGTGGAGTCGTGTTGGTCGGGAATCATTAGTGGACAACCCGCTCTACCACCTGAGCCACAGCCGCCCCACTTATTAAATAAGTAAACAGCCTTTTACTTATTAAAAACTCCATCTAAAATTCACCTTAAAAACCTGATTACAACCTCATTTGTCATGTCACGTGCCAGCCTGCTTCAAGTCTTCAACTATCATCCCTGTTCCCAAGAAGTCAAGGACCACAGGACTAATCGACTTCAGACCCGTCGCCCTGACCTCTGTGGTGATTAAGTCCTTTGAGCGCCTTGTGCTTTCTCACCTCAAAGTCATCACCGACCACCTCCTGGACCCCCTGCAGTTTGCATACAGAGCCAACAGGTCTGTAGACGATGCAGTCAACTTGGCCCTCCACTACATCCTCCAGCACCTGGACTCCGCAGGAACCTATGCCAGGATTCTGTTTGTCGATTTCAGCTCTGCCTTTAACACCATCATCCACGCTCTGCTCCAGGAGAAGCTCTCCCAGCTAAGTGTGCCTGACTCCACCTGCAGGTGGATCACTGACTTGTATTCATAAAAAACCTACTTGGCAATAAAGCTTTTTCTGATTCTGATTCTGATTTTGCTCCTTTTTGGTTTTTTGTAAGGGGAGTTGTCAAGCACTATGAATGACCACATGCAATGTAGCAACAGAGCACGTCTCATGGGTCAAAGACCTATCCATTAGAAATCAGACCTGATTTAATAAGAGAGAAAGAACATGATATGACATGATACAATGGTTTGGGACTGTTATTCTAGGCATGTATGAGTATGAATAAACAATTAATCCTTCCATTAAAAACTCTCATTCTCTCTGTTCAAACTATTCTAATCAATACTACTTGTCCCCTACTCACCTTTTCTGCCTAGGGGATCAGCTGGACAGACAGAGGGGCAATTAAGGGGCAGTTAGTGGCTCCTCTGTTCATTCTCCACCTCAGCAGGGGCTGTTTGGGGCATGGTCAAGGGCACGCACGGTGTGTGCGAGCAACAGCAAGTGGTCGTCACAGAGGGAAAGATAATCGGATTTAAGGAAGAAAGTGAGCAAGCTTGATGAGCGGAGAGAGACAGATGGACAGGAGACATCCTGACTGTGTGCAGCAGACACATCAAGAAACACTCACACTGAGAAGACTATACACACAAACACACACACTCATACACACCCTTACATTCAGTATTTATGAACCGCATCATGCTGGAATACTGCATTTTGACAAGTCAAGAGAGTGCAAGGTACTTTTCACATAGGTGGATCATTTCAGTACTGGATACATGATGTCAGCTGGTGGTAAGAGAGTTCTAGACAGAACTGGGCCAGTCGTTGTGAACTTCACAGATATGGAGAACTGCCACAGACAAAGTCTGCTGTTACAGAGTCCTACTGAAGATCTGCCTCAAAGGCTAGCTGAATACTATACTTCACATACACACAGAATGAATCATACATACACACAGTCACACATAGTGGGAGAGCAGATGCTCACGGTGAAAAGAGACACCTGCCTTTCCACTTCAACCCTCAATGTCTGTCTTTTTCAATCTTTTCCTTTTAGGTGTGCTCTTTCTTTCCCTTTCTTTATATATACAGTATACAGTATGCATTCTAGGGCTGGGTGATATGGCCACAATTGTTATCACGATAATCTTTTTCATATTGTTCGATATCGATATTTATCACGATATACATTTACACATTGGACTTACTTTTTTTTTTTATTTCAAGGTTGACGGAAGAAAAGAAGAAAAAATTAATTCAAAAAAATCTAAATAATCTATCAAAACTGCACAGGGGGTCCAGAGACGGCCAAAGCAGTGGGGTCTGTGGGATCTTTTACCAATTTTACCATCTTTTACTGTTTATCAAATGAAAATGAATGTTAAAAGATCATCTGTTTGTTCTGAAGCATAGTGACAGCAGTCCAGTATTTGTTGGAATATTTTTAGATTAAAATTAAATATTTTTTATATTTCTTTATATTCAGATACACAAGTATGGGGCATAGAAGCCCTTGTGACTGTGGAATTATGCTGAATGTGGGTTCAGGGGTGTCCCGAGAGAAAATATAGAAAAACTTTTTCATTAAAGTGAGAGATTAGTCTACCAACTAGTAATTTGGTACCTTATCCATTCCAGACATCTAATACATTTTCACAAAATGAGTACAGAAATTGATTTGTTTATTCGATTTGTTTATTATTAAAGGCTCGTAGCACGCTGATTAATAAAGATACATTTAGAAGGGAAAAATGTTATGGTCTAAAAGGTGCTTTGAAACCACATTAACTCATGCGGCGCTTCATGTCTACACACATGCAGGGAAAAGAGGCAACACGTGTGGACGGGACAGGGCAGACATGATGCATGTTTGTTGCTAGAGAACAATATTCAAGATTACAGCGCAGAAAAATTAGAGCTGTTGTCCACATCACTGTTGTTCTGTTGCGCACTTAGAGACGACGTGAGGGCGCAACCGTTGTCATGAAGTCTTGCGGTGCTGATGGAATCAATCCGGTGTCCGATGTAACCTAATTGTTAGCAAGGCAGCTAGCATTAGCAAGTTCATCCAGTCTGACCCAACGTTACCACTGGCGCATTGTGTGTGAAGCTGAGATGACATGAGCCATCCATCTGATGAGGTTTCATACAATAGTAACAGCTCGGTCCTCTGAGCATATAAGGAGTATAATGGGGAGATAATATTTGTAAAGCAATCCCCTTGATCACTCATTTTAGCTCTTGTTTATAATATAAAGTATATTTTTTGGATCTGTGGCCTAGTGGTTAGCACATGTGCTGTGAGAAACATGTTCGAATCCAGCTTGCAACATTTCCTAAAACTGTTTCTCCTCATTTCCCACTATCAGAATCAAAATATACATTTCCATCAAAGGATTTCTTTGCGAAAAAAGGTTTGGCGCATTAAAATATTAATATAGCTTATGGAAATTTCACCAGTGTCAACATAAACTATTTTTCGTTAAACTTTAGTGCACAAATTCTATGTTGTTACTTCAAATGTTGCGGAAAAACAGCATTAACGACAGTGTCCCATAACAAAATTTACAGTGTTGAGATTAGTCTTACCTCTACAGATCTGACACTGCAACATGGGCACTTCCAGGAGTGCGAACACAAATATCTTGTAACATGCACCTCTCATCTACAAGTGCCTGGAGAACAATTGATAGCCACCCTTTTTGTGATTAAAACAATTGAGGCAGTCAACCGCGGGGGAACAATGGGGATGTGCGTGCCATCCAGAGCACCTAAAAAATGTGGCACAAGGTGCGACAAGGGAATACGGTGCACAATTTCATTGGCCTCTGCTATATTTGACAGCTTGATATAACGGTGCATATTTTTTTTCTATGATAGCTGTGCATATAAACATCAATGGATGCTCATTTTACTAACCCCCAAAGTTTTCCCCACTATTCTGTACTCGGCTCAGGTTGCCAGCTTGAACATGGCGATGTGATCTAATTTCAGGTCGGAACCGGTGGCAACCTGTGATGGGCGCAACATCAGGACCAATGACTTGGCACAGCATCCCAAACCGATGAGCTTCATTGCATAAGGGCAGTTACTTGCAGTTCTATCAGATGAGCAGCTGCTCCATTTCGATGTTGTATTCTGATATTTCTAACTATTATTATTTACAATTATTTGAGAACTTAAAATGCCAGTAAGGTGGCCAATTTCAATAAATTGTCTCAATATGCTCTCCATTTTAAAAAGATTTGCGGACAAAATTTGGGAAACGTATGGGCTGTGAAATGTACATAATTTGCAATACACAAAAGTTCTGTATGGAAATAGCTTAAGGGCGGATTTCTTTTGCGATAAACCAAAACTTATGCGACAATGTATTTTTTTAAGGATGACGACATAACACACACTATTTTATCTGTAAAAGGCCAATTGGATGGAAATGAGCAGCCCTTAATGTTGTTCCAACCCTGTATTAGCTTATATGAATTAGCAGAATGTACAAGCTTCTGTATAGACCAGCCTGGTCTCATGAAATTTATTGGAACATTGCAACATTTGACAAAACTGAAATTATGTGCTTCATTACACATTTGGCTGCCGTTTTCAATATAAATTTCTACCCAAGTCGATAAAAGATCAGTGCGAAAAGTGGATCAATGGACTAATTCTGATGTTGCACATAGATACAAGAGAGAATTATACAGTGCGAGAATGCACGTGACTTGTAAATATACTCAAGAGTAACTGGTTTTGTGTGGTTGCAACTGAGATTAAACAGGCTCTTAAAAGGAGCCCAGAAGCTATGATCTTAATGATAGTACGGATTTCGAGTCGCTCATAAACATACTCACATACCTGTACTGGTGTACGGGTGATGAGGGGGCTCACTAAGGTCCTCTATGGTATAGTCTACTCATTCGGATCAAACACAAAATTCTTGCCCCTGTGAATTTTAGCAGTGACCCTGCTGGAAATAAATCTATGGTTATTCTTTCCAAACAGTGCTCCGAAGGGATCTTTACTCTACTAGAATATTTCCATAACTGTATGACCACTTTCAATTTACTTCATTTTCAACATAAAACATGAACTTTCACGCTATTCATTTTCCTCCAAGCATCTTTTTTTAATTCCAATCCTGGAAATAACATCCTGAAATGGATTCTGATTTAAAAGGACTTATTATTGGATGAACTTCTCCATCTAACTGCATGTGACATTGGGTCAGCACAGCTGAGCAGTTTCATGAAATCCATAGGTTCTGTATGAAAACTGCCTCTCCATCTGTCACTCACAGAACTTGGAACCCACAACAGTGAACTCAAGCAGCACCAAACCCTGTTGAAATAAACCCCTCAGGGCAGTATAAATATTATAATGCCACCAAACAGCTAAAATCTACGGCAACTAGATTCTATAACAAGCTCTAGTCCAAATTAAAATGGCATTGACTTTACGCATACAGGACTTTAATCAGCAAGTATACTTTCAGATACTAACAGTACATGAATATTCATTGGAAAACATCCACCCACACTTATTTACACACAGGAAAAATGTTAACCTTGCTGATTTTTATGGCACAACTTCATCAGCGATGAACATTATTGCTATGGCAACAGGGTCCCAGGACTGCCAAGGGGGTTCAGCCGTTGTGGGAGGGAACAATATCAGCACCACCACACTGGCAGCATTTTCAGATGGATGAAATTCACTTCTAAAGCCATAAGACTCAAGAAAAACCCATCTTGCAGTATAGCTATTTACACCAGTGGATCTTAACCAAACCTTTTAGCAAGTCAGTCCATGTCGGCCATATTTGGAATGCTCCTGTGAAACTATATCCAGTCATGCCAGTGAAGCTCCTATCTACTTGAATGGAGAAAGGCCAAAATCTCAAAAAACGGTTGGTCAAGATTACGATCAAAGCACACATTTCAAATTAGTAGTAAAATCTGGTGACACTGTTATCATAAATTGTGCTTCTTTACCTCATAATTTGCTAAAACACACAATTTTCCCGGCTTGTATAGCTAATGCGCACGTGTGTTAGCGAGTTGATTGACAGGCGATGTCTATATATAAAAGGTGATTGGCTCTTTTACCTGTATGGCGGGACTTCCTTTCTACATCCATTGACCATTGAGCACTAGAGCTTCTTGGTTGGATGTTCCAATTTCACCCATTCATTTTAATAGAAGTGGCCCATCTCTGCTAAATAGTCTCTGTCTTAACCCAAAAAGGGTTGCAGGTCAGTGCTGTCAGGTTCAATTAATAATAATACTTAATGTAAATAAGAAACTAAAAAGTATTAATAAACTTCGACAGACTCCACTGAAAAAGTGATAACCTGCTTTCGTTTTACATTGGTTTAACCCACATTGTCATGTAAATTTAGAACAAAAAAACTTTTATTTGAATTAAACCAGTTAATTTAGGATATTTGTTTAGGTAAAACAGAGCAAAATTAAGTCATATCCACAAGAGGCCCATTGCTTTGTACAGGCTATGATGTTGACATATGCTTTTGTTTTTAGAAAACGTCTCGGGTTATGACTATAACCCTTGTTCCCTGAGAAGGGAACGAGACACTGCGTCGTTGAAAACGACTCTTTGGGAACGCTCCTTAGCGTGCGCCTCTGAAGTATGAATGAAACTATTCCAATCTTGATTGGTGTTGCGTCATGACGTAACATGTGACGGCATAACCGGATGCATAAAAGTGACGCCGGCACACATACACATTAGCCTAGCGATGAAGCAAGCCGCTCTCAGGCCTTGAGGGGCGTGGCAGGACGACGCAGTGTCTCGTTCCCTTCTCAGGGAACAAGGGTTATAGTCATAACCCGAGACGTTCCCTTCCGAGGGAACTCGCACTGCGTCGTTGAAAACGACTCTTTGGGGAACGAATGCCCACTAGGCCACGCACCGAAAAAAGGCCTGCCCTAGGGTGAAACTGAACTCAGGCACTCAGCTAGGACGAGAGCACACGTGCGCCAGGCGTACTAGGGAGGTGCAGACTGTAAAACCTGATGAAAGTGTGCGGGGTAGCCCAACCGGCTGCCTCACAGATCTCCTGGAGGGGTACTCCCGATAAGAGAGCCCTAGAGGACGCCATGCCTCTAGTTGAATGAGCCCTCACGGCCAAAGGTGAAGGCAAATTGCGCACCTTGTAGGCCGAGATAATAGCCTGAACAATCCAATTACTAATGGTTTGTTTCGAGGCAGGGAGCCCCTTCTTAGGTGACCCAAAACACACTAACAGTTGGTCCGACCTCCTCCAAGAAGAGGACCTCTCGAGGTAACGCTCAAAGCTCTGACAGGGCAGAGCAAATGGAGCCTCTCTTCTTCTGCCGACACATGAGGTGGAGGATGAAAAGCCTGCAGGACCGTAGACCGTGCCGTGTTAGACGGCACCTTAGGCACATAGCCAGGTCTCGGGTGTAAAATGGCTTTAACTCCGCCAGGGGCAAACTCCAAGCAAGCTGGCGTCACTGCCAGGGCTTGAAGATCACCCACCCTCTTTAGAGAGGTAATAGCTAAGAGAAAAGCCATCTTGAACGTCAGGTCCTTGGGCGAAGCCGACTGAAGGGGTTCGAAGGGGGCCAGGGATAACCCTTCGAGAACCACCGCCAGGTCCCAGGCAGGAACCCTGGACCTGGTTGTCGGTCTCATCCTCCATGTACCACGGAGAAAACGAATGACCAGCTGGTGCCTCCCCAGAGGCCCATCACTCAGTGGTGCATGGAACGCCGAAATGGCAGCCACGTACACCTTGAGTGTGGAAGGGGAGAGACCCGCAGAGAAACGATCTTGAAGAAACTCCAGAACTGAAGCCACCGGGCAGTTAACTGGATCTACTTCATGTTCTCTACACCAAGTGGAGAACACATTCCACTTGAGGCCATATAATCTCCTAGTAGACGGAGCCCTAGAGCTAAGTATGGTTTCAACCACCCCGCTGATAGACCAGCATTTAGGTACTGAACCCCTCAGGGGCCAGACCCACAGTTTCCACAGCTCTGGACGAGGGTGGAAGACTGTGCCCCCCGCCTGAGACAACAGATCCCTCCTCAGAGGAATCTGCCATGGCGGAGCTATCAGGAGTGAAATTATGTCTGAGAACCATACTCGGGCCGGCCACATGGGGGCAACCAGAAGTAGACTGATGCCCTCTTGGCGGACCCTTTCCAGGACTCCCGGGAGCAGAGCGATCGGGGAAATGCGTACAGGCGAAGCCTCGGCCAAGCCTGTACCATGGCGTCCAACCCCAGTGGGGCTGGATGTGAGAGGGAGAACCAAAGTGGACAGTGGGACGTCTCTCGAGACGCGAACAGATCCACTTCTGATGGTCCAAATTTGTCCCATATCAACTTCACCACCTCTGGATGAAGTCTCCATTCCCCGGGCCTCAGCCCCTGCCTCGACAGGATGTCTGCTCCCTGATTCTGAACCCCCGGAATATACATTGCTCTGATAGACAGTATTTTCCCTTGGGACCAAAGAATTATCTGATGCGCCAGTCTGCACAGAGGGCGCGATCTGAGTCCTCCTTGTCGGTTCAGATAAGCTACCACTGATGTATTGTCCGAACGTACTAGGACATGGTAACCCTTGATGTCTGGAAGGAAGCTCCTCAGAGCCCTGAACACAGCCAACATCTCTAGACAGTTTATGTGCCAAGAATGATGATGGTCCTGCCACAGACCCCTGGCAAAGCGGCCGTCCATGACCGCGCCCCAGCCAGTGAGGGAGGCGTCTGTCGAAACGGTTTTCCGGCGACATGACGCTCCCAACACTGGCCCTTGGGACAGGAACCAAGGTTTCTTCCATATTAGCAGAGAACTAAGGCACCTGCGCGTTACTCTGATTATACGAAATGGATTCCCGCTGGGGGAAAACCCCTTGGCTTTCAGCCACCACTGGAGGGGCCTCATGTGTAGAAGGCCCAACGGTACAATGTTGGATGCCGCTGCCATGAGGCCCAGCAGTCTTTGAAATTGCTTTACAGTGATGGCCTGGCCTAGCTTTAACCCGGACACCATCGCCATAAGGGACTCGATACGTGCAGGAGACATGCGTGCCTGCATCGTAACAGAGTTCCACACAACGCCCAGAAACGTTGTGCACTGGGATGGTTGTAACACACTCTTTTTTGTGTTGAGTCTCAACCCCAAACTTCGAATGTGGCCAAGAACGACATCTCGATGCCGAACCGCCATTTCTCGAGACTGGGCCAGAATGAGCCAGTCGTCGATATAATTCAGTATACGGATGCCCTGAAGTCTCAGTGGAGCAAGAGCTGCATCCATACATTTGGTGAATGTGCGGGGAGATAGTGCTAGGCCGAACGGAAGAACCCGATATTGGTAAGCTTCGCCCCGAAAGCGAACCTCAGGAACCTCCTGTGACATGGAAGGATGGATACATGAAAATAGGCATCTTTTAGATCTATCGTGACAAACCAGTCCTCGGATCTGATCTGACTCACGATGACAGGAATAGTAAGCATTTTGAACCTGAACCTCCTCAGAGACCGGTTCAAAACTCTGAGATCTAAAATCGGCCTCAACCCCCCATCCTTTTTTGGAACTATAAAGTACCGGCTGTAAAGACCGGACTCCCTGTCTGAATGATGAACACGTTCTATGGCCTCCTTCAGCAGCAGAGATTGCACTTCTTGTTCCATCACCTGAGCCTGCTCCGGAACCACTGTAGTCTGCACCACCCCAGAGAATTTGGGGGCGGTGCCCGAACTGCAGTCTGTACCCTGAATTTATTATATGCAGGACCCATGCAGATATGTTGGGAAGATGATTCCATGCCTCTACAAAATCTACTAAGGGAACCAGCCTCTCGAGGCTGGTCTCGGGTGTTTTCGAGCACTGTTCTCGACTTCCTGAAGCGGGATACCGGCAGGATTTGGTCGATACAGTGCTTGTGACCACAATTGATGTGTGTTTTTTATTTTTTGACGCGAACGGCACGGTGTGCTTTCGCTGGAGATTGGTGTGGCCCGAAGCGTCAGAGACGGCGGGAAACCAACACCGATTTCCTGAGGACTCCGCTGCGAGAACAACCTCGGTTGCTCTGCAGCGGGGGCAGCCCTCCGAGGTTCTAACACCCCGGTTAGGACCTCTTCCCGAAGCCCTCCTAGCCTTAAGGACGTCCCTCAGGTCGGCCCCTGGCTGGAGGGCTTCCGCTGGGAGCGTTTCCTCTGTTGCCAAGCTCCTGGAGGAGGGGCTCTAGAGGAAACGCTCTCCTTTTGCTCAGCGCGGTGCGAGGAGCTGACTGAAGGCTGGGGCTGATGTGTTTGCCCCACCCTACTTGACTTAGACTTGGATTTACGGGGAGAAACTGCTTGAACGCCGCAGATTGTTTCCTCGCCTCTTGAAACCTGTCGACGACCGATGTAACGGCGTCGCCGAACAGGCCAGAGGGCGAGAGCGGGGCATCAAGCAAAAAAGCTCTGTCTTTTTCTTTTATTCCCGATAAATTTAGCCACAGATGCCTCTCCGTGGTCACCATAGCTGCCATAGAGCGGCCAATAGCGCGGGCCGTCTCTTTAGTTGCCCGGAGAGACAGATCTGCGGCTCTGCGCAACTCCGCGATATCTTCGGGAGTTGGCCCCTCCCCTCGTCTAAGTCTTTCAGGAGATCGGCCTGGTACGCCTGCAAAATCGCCATTGAGTGCAGGCACGAACCAGCCCGACCTGCCGCCATGTAAGCCCTGCTTATTAATGCAGATGTATCTCTGCAGGGCTTACTAGGCAGCGCCGGGGTTTTAAGGGAAGATGCCGACTCAGGAGAGAGGTAACCGGCTAAAGCCTCCTCCACACCAGGCATCTTCCCATAGCCCATATCCCGTGCCCCTAAAACGTCGCTGTAATCGACCACACTGGGGGTGGAGACACGGGACGAATGTGGTTTATCCCACGATCTCGAGATCTCTTTGTGGAGATCGGGGAAAACGGCAAACCCCGGCGCTGGGGTTGTGACGCGTGCTGCAGGAAACGCTCGTCTAATTTGCTTCCGACGTGCGTTCCCTGCTCATTTTGTGGCCAGCTAATGTTAAGTCTGGCCACAGCACGCGTCACAACCTGAATCAGCTCCTCAAAAGCCTGGCCGAAAACCGGCGTGCTTGGCTGCTCACGGTCGTCCGCATCAATGCTGAGCATTTCCACTTCCTCGGAAGCAGAGAGCTCGAGCATTGGGACCTGATCGTGGGCAGAAGAAGCCGCGACGCGGGCTTCTGCACCACTCACAGTAGGCTCGGGATCCTCAAATGAAGAATGAGAAAGTGCCGCAGCAGTCTCATTCTCATCTGCAAGATCCCGCTGCGAACCCCACGATCTCAATCGCCGCGCTGCCTCAACAGACGCGGGACCAGAACCGTGGGGAACGCGAGCCTGACCGTGCTCATCAAAGCACGCCAACCGGGAGCGCAGCACTCTCATGGGTAGTGCTTCACAACTTACACAGGCAGATCCCTCGAGAGCTGCCTGTGCATGCTGCGCTCCCAAACAGTTCACACACAAATCGTGCGTGTCCCTACCCGTAATAAAACGAGGGCAGGGGTGCACGCACTTCTTGAACTGCTTGGTGGCCATAATTCTTTTAAATAGGACAAACAACACCAAATAAGACAAACAATATACATAGAGCGCTTGCTGAAGAGCGAAAGCTGATGTGTATGTGTGCCGGCGTCACTTTTATGCATCCGGTTATGCCGTCACATGTTACGTCATGACGCAACACCAATCAAGATTGGAATAGTTTCATTCATACTTCAGAGGCGCACGCTAAGGAGCGTTCCCCAAAGAGTCGTTTTCAACGACGCAGTGCGAGTTCCCTCGGAAGGGAACTGTCAATTTTCTTATTTTGCATAATATCTTATTTATCATAATTTAGAATATTGCTGGGCCTATACATTCTGCTGGAATTTTGATGAAAATCAATGTATAAATTTACGGACATTTTTGTTTACCTTTGCATTACTGTGGTACTGTGTTGGATTGCCACTTGATCTAACATAAAAGCGAGATTGTAACTAGATAAAGTCAAATTTTTTTGACCAAATTAGGTGAAATAGCTGTCTTTTCATCACAAGTGTAAACTAAAAACAAAACTGTTTTATGAAATCATAGTCAACATGTAGGCTATAAAAACAAAACAAAAAAACATCAGGAAATATGTGAAGGGTAAAACAGTCATACAACACTTATGAAAAATCAAGGTAATGTGTGAAACCCCAGAGCTGGAACAGGGCAGAAGTTAAAGAACTTCCTTCCTGCCATGTTAAAATAAGCTGCCAAATACAAAATGATCAAACAGTAGATGTACTTTAGCTGGCCCACTATGACTGTGTGTGTTTGTGTTTAATGGGTGTAGGGGGTGGAGAAGGGCATGATGGGTCCATGTAAGGCCTGACATCAGTCATCACTGCCATGATGAGACAAGAACAGGTGCAAGTGCACAAACGGCAGCTGCTGGCTCTTTTATACACACTGGCAAACACACTCATAGTCACAAGGCAAAAAGAAGAGATCAGGGGTGAGCAGAAAAAAACAGAGACAGATAGACACGAAAAGCATATACTAAAAGGAAGAGAGGGACAAAAAAGGAGAGAGTGGGCCAGAACAAGAAGTGAATCTGGGGTTGGGTAACGATAAAGGCAGCCGAAAAGACAAAATAAAAGATTGAATGAAAAACTGAAAAACAAAACTTTGCCCAATCCACAAATAAGTTGATTGCAACTTGGAAGAAACACCAAAGGAAGACATTTCACCTATAGACACCAGTTGTTCCAAAATTGAAACTGTGTGATCTTGAGTCACTCCACTCTGCCCTCTTTGATGGAGGAGCTCTTGCTTTAAATCTCTGTACACTGTATATAAATGCATTCTGTGTGGGCTGCTTGGGACATCCACACACAGTTACTAAACGTTACAGAAGCAGACAGGAATCATGTGATTTTTAAACTTTTGTTCTAAAATCAAAGGTCAAATCACTTCACTGATAATTATTGTTATAATGTGGTCCGAACAGAGCCCTTAACTGCCAGAAACTGAGAAAAAGGGGTCACATCTGGAGCACAGCTGTCCCAGGTTACACTTTACTTACACTTTCACTGACACTACACTGAGGTTTATATATTTAACCTAAGCGTTTAAGCTTAACTGATGGAGGTTTACAGACTCCAGACTGAGTGTATTGGTTGAGTGTGTGGTCCAAGAGTCCTCTGCTAATAGAGCACATCAAAAGAGCATGTGAATTTATCTTGTGGCTCCCGCTAAGCGCTACATTCCACCATCTCATGTATCTCTCCCTGCCATTCTGTTTTCGTTTTGGTACTGCCGACCTTTGTATTTACAGTTATGTTGTTATGATTTAGGCATGTTTTTGGCTGTTTAACATACATTTCACAGTGAGCCATACTGAAAGCATTTATTGACTCAACAAAACTAACCTTGCACACTTCTCTGTGCTTCAGGAGCTCTGCTAAACAAATCTTGGTGTTTTGTCTCTCTCTCACCTTTGCTTGGTTTTATGCCAATACATGTAATTTTCAATGCTCTCTCTCTCTCTCTCTTTCTTTCTTAATGCTGCAGTATGTAACTATTTCTATGTAAAAATGTTTTCTCCTTTCCCAGCTTAATATACAGAGACAACTATATGTTAACCATTCATAGGTCAACTTTCTCAAAAACTGTAAGCAAAGTCTTTGTGGCTCTTTGAAAATTGCTGTTTGTTTGTGTTTGATGTAAAGGGTATTCAGTAAACTGAAGTTTATTTTTGCAATTCCGTTTGGTGGTGCAAGAATTACATACTTCAACTTAAATTATATACTGCAATATGTCAACCCAGTATACTCTAGTTGTTGTACAAATAGGTAAATAGTCTCTCTGAGGATAAACACTGTGAAGTAGCTTACAAGTTCAGCTCACTCTCTGTCTTTTGTCCTAACAGCATTCCGCCCAGCTACTGCGGTTACCCTGACAACAAGGTCATGAGTCAAATCAATTCAATCAGAGTACTGGACTAACAACTACACAGGAGAAAGAGAGAGAGAGAAAACTTGGAAACTACATGTATGGAAATAATAAGGATTGCATTAGGATGATCTATAAGATGATGAAATAAAATGTGTGTTTATTAAGTATGCGGTCCATCATCCTACACTAAATCAATGTACTGGATATATTAGAAGCTATCTGATACACTTTTCTGCATCTATAATGTATAGCCTAGTTAGTTAGCTGGTGTGTTTTGTCAAAGATGGTTACATGCACCAAATCTTGAATAAATAATTTAGACCAAATATATCCCCTGCAATAACACTAAGTTTTATTCTTTTTAGTTAGTATTCAAGCTAGTTTCAGTTCCTGGGAGAAAATGCTCATCTGTTTGATACATGAGCTTGCATTACAACACTAAATATAGAAGCATATCTGTTTACTGAAATGAAACAAATCTGATTCATATTTACATTAAGTCATTTAGCAGATGCTTTTATCCAAAGTGACTTACAAATGGGACTCATTGCAAGCAATTTTTCATACAAAGATTAACAACATCTGCAAATTCTCACAGTGGCTGGAGTAGTAAAGATGCTAGCACAGAAGAAAGAGACAGACAATGATATATATATATATTTTTTTTTTTTTTTTTTTTTTTTTAAAGAAAAACATTTTTGGTACATTAAGTGCAGTAGTAAGTGCAATTAGTGTGGGTTGGTTAAGTACTCGTGGAACAGATATGTTGTCATCTGGTTCTTGAATGTTGAGAAGGCAACAACAGATTGTGTGGAGGTTGAAAGTTCATTCCATCACAGAAGCAGAGAAAGTGAAATAGAATTTGAGCAACTTTGTGATGGGAGCATCAGGCTTTGCTCATCCATAAACCACAGAGAGTGAGTTGGAGCATAGACTTGAAGAAGTTAATTTAATTAAGAGGGTGCAGTTCGATTGGCTGTCCTGAAAGCCAGAGTCAAAGCACTGAATTTGATGCGGGCGGCTTCAGTTAGCCAATGGAGTAAAATCAAGAGTGGGGTGACATGAGCCCTTTATGGCTTTATGATTGCAGACCAGATGCGCTGCTTCCTTCTGGACCATCTGCATTGGCTTAATTTTGTTAGCTGAAGGCCAGCCAACAGAGCATTGCAATATTCCAGTCATAAAATGACCAGAGCTTGGATCAGGAGCTGTGTAGCATATTCAGACAGGAAAGGTTTGATTTTCCTGATGGTTTGAAGCACAAATCTGCAAGACCAGGCAGTTGATGAGATGTATGCAGTGAAATTAAGCTGGTCATCTACCACCACTCCCAGGTCCAGGTCTGTTCTGGTTGGTGTTAGTGTAGTTGAACCAAGATGAACAGCAAGGTTGTGGTCAACAGATGGGTTGGATGGAATCACGATGAGTTCTGTCTTGGCAAAGTTGAGCTGAAGGTGTTGTTCCTTCATCCAGGCCGAAATTTCAGAGAGGCAGGCAGAGATACGAGCTAAGACAGAAGGGTTATCAGGCTGGCAAAACAGGTAGAGCTGCATATCATCTGTGTAGCAGTGGTAGGGAAAGCCATGTGCCTCAATGACCGGTCCGAGTGATGTTGTGTATATTGAGATGGTCAGGGCTCCAAGCACTGATCCTTAAGAAACCCCAGTGGTCAGCTGGTGTGTCTTGGACACCTCTCCTCTCCAGGAGACCTTGAACGATCTGCCAGTATGATACGACTCAAACCATCCAAACGCAGTTCCTGTGATGCCCAGGTCAGAGAGGGTGGACAATATGTCATATATACATGTCACAATTTTTTTTTCATAGTTTATTATGTGGTCGGAAAGAAGGATTATCTCAGGGCCTGTCTGAAAAGTTTAAAATGTCCTGTTTTAGAAACTTTGCTTTGAGATTGATTCTAAGGGGCTGGAATGAAACTCACATGACAATGTCAAAAATAAAGAGATGGGATTCTTGTTAGGGGATGTCAACAAAGAGGCAGAGATGAAAAAAGCAGTTAATATTTCATGTTGAGGGACAACTCTCCCTCTCCTGTTCACCTCACCAGCCCCCAGGCAGTGCAATAACCAGCCACGTATTCATAACTCTGGCTCCCTGAGTGGGACTGAATGTGAGAATTAAATTTAGGGAGGGAGATGAGATATGTTGGGGGTTTGGCAGACAAATCTGAGAGTGGAGAGATGGCCTAATAGAACCAAGAGATGAATGGGTGAAAATGGGGGAAATATAAAAAGACAGAGAAGTCTAAATGTCTAAATGGAAGGAGAATATGAATGCTGCAATTTAGTGGCTGTCTGCATTTACTATAGCAAAAATGAGCGTCTATAACAGGAGCAGATATCTGCATTGTTTTGCAGAGCAATCAGCCTGGGTAGATGGCAGTTAATGGTGGAACTGCCAGTAATGGACATCTAAAATGAACTGAATTAAATAGGAGAACTCAGAGAAAGGGGGAGGGAGATGTGAAAAACAAAATAGTGAAGGCATTAAGGTGGGAATGGATGATGGGGTGAGGTTGTGCGAGTTGTATTTGCTTCAGGAGAGGCACAATACTACTTGCGTATGTTGATCAGCCAAATGCAGATTTTTTTTCTTTTCTTTTTTGCAGTTGCAGGGTATTTTAGTAATTCTTTCAGACAAGGTGGTGGGCAACATGTAAGACATTGGCTTGGTTTTTGACAAGTAATGCTGTTAGTAGCATAGATGCACAGTTGTTTAATGGTGCATTCAAGTCATATTTCAATTACTGCAGTTACAAGATTTTGAGTTTTAAAAACCATTCAAATCTTTGTAGAATTTGTAAATGCACATTGTAAACTCAGAATTGAATGAAAGCTACGACTTGACTGTTGTGATGTCTCGTAAAAAACAACAATATGGCAGAAGCCTCAAGAGTTAACGGTAGTTTACATATATTTCTGCTTGATTTCATAAAAAATTAAATAAATATTCCACACATGTATACATTGTGGCATTATGAGCTGCTTTGCCATAGAAACAAATGATTTCTGAGTCTTAGGGCGCAAACAGCTCTGAGCAGAATCTCTAAGTTGTCATCTCATAATTACTGTAATTCTAACAAAAAGTGAAAAGCAGCATAAGTAACTCATTTTGATTCGATCTTGAAGAATAAACTAAAGTATAACTTGTAACACAGATCTTCAGTGATGTTATGTTGGTTGCATAATAGATACATAAATATCGTTTTTTTCAGACTCTGTTTATTTATGTGGTCATTGAGCAGGTTGCAAGAACATGCAAACACTTTGAATAAACTCAGACCATCTAAGGAAGTGCGCAGGGTGAATCTATTTATAATGTACACTGTACACTGTAAACGCAATGTAATGTTTTTTTTAAAGGGGACACAAATGTGCAAAACACCTTTACATTGCAGATGTCAAAACGTAAAATTAGGCATTCAGCAGCTACTACAGTTGCTGAATCCAAAATGCAGGGGACGGTCAGACGGAACACAGGCACCTCTGCCTTGCCATTGAAACACATTAATGAGATAGAAGGATAAGGAAAAAATGGAGAGATACAGAGAGCTGAGTCAGAAGATAAATAGTAGGGCCACGTGATAGAGACATTATGGCTCGAGTTAATCTCGCTAAAAGGGTTACGATGGTGAGCGCTGCCCTCCCTCTCTCTCTCTCTCTCTCTCTCTCTCTCTCTCGCTCTCTCTCTCCATCCATCAAGAGCCACTTCCCTCCACACTCCATCTCTCTCTTTCTCCGTCCCAACCTTGCCTTTGTTTGGCTCAATTTTCTCTGAGGGACGACAGAAAAATGAATTTATAAATATTGAGCATACACACTTGTATGTTTAGGGTGTAGATAACCAAACGGAAAAAAGGTTATCCTGGCTGAAATGAGACTATATCAACAGAAGGTGGTTTCAGCAGGAAATGTGTTTCAGAGGAATGAAAATAAATGTGAATCATTTACAAATTTGTCTGCTATAGTCCCTGAGAAAATGATGTTGCTCAAATGTTGCTTTAATATAGCTCAGGAGACTCCATAGAGTTCTCAGTCATGTCTCATTCGAGTATCAACTTGGTCTCAGATAATTTTGAAACATTTTAGTGCAATTTTAAAATACAGAAAGAGTAATAAGCCATAAAATGCCTGTGGACAGCATTGCTCAGATACATTGGTCTTCAAAGAATTTGACGAAAAAAGTTTGAGTTTATATTGAAATCTCTGACTTTTGGTTACCCACCAAAAGGTAATACCACATTGGTATTTTGGCAAATCAAAGCACACTTTTAGCCCTTTTCCACTGATCTGGTTTGGGGCGTGTTCCTGGGCCGGTGCAAATTCTTGAACTGTTCTGTGCATTTCCACGGCTCCAAAAGCTTGCTGGTCTACACACCACAGTGCTACACCACTGTTAATAATTATTTCACTGTTAAAGTTGACAGAGTTTAGCAAGTTAAACCATAAGTTCATACAAAATAACGTAATTATATTACCTGTCATCTTTAGAGTAGATGTCTTCTCTGACAATTTTGTTAAGCAATGTAATAACGTTGGATTGCATTACTCTGTATCTTTAAATTTGTCCTCAAAAACAAGAGTTAAGTGTAAACAAACACTGTTGTGACATGCCATGTTTGTTTATGGGCAGGTAGTCGTGCAACCCATTATGTCACTGTTCTGGTCAGTGGAAAAGCATGGCCGGCTTACGAAAGGCTCCAGATTGCCCTGGCCATGAACCAGTGGAGCACAGGCTTGGCACGAGAACCATCACCATTTTGGTGGAAATGGGCTATCAGTGACATTGTTAAGCAATCTTTTGAACTGTATTTGAGATTACTAGTGTCTTTTTCTCAGAAGGAAAAACAGGAGAAAAGCCTCCATTTGTTCTTAATTTAATCTCATCGGTGTCTAGGAAAAACAATGTAGAAATTAACTAAATCTCATTCGTGATTTTTCTTTCTTTCGGGGTTGCTCTCTACTTTTATTTTTCTTACTTTTTCTTGATCCACATGACCTTGTGTTCTTAAATATTGGTTATTATGAACTCGCCAAGTTCAAACAAATAAGGCCTTCTTCCAACCAGGCCACACACATACATCAGCCCTCTGGACCCATGTCAGCCTTAATACTAGTCTCCTGACTTCAGTTCATATCAACACTTCTCCCTTTGTCTGCCCCTTCCCTCTCTTTTGCTCTCCTCCACTCCTTAAGCTCCACATTTCTCATACTCAGGTGCTTTATTAGCTGGACAAAGGTGCAGCTGACTTTTGGGGGGCTATGGGGGTGGGTGGGAATGCCTAGCACACAAACTCCATATATGCACAAGTAAACACAGGCACTATTGAACAGAAGACAGCTTTAAAATGAGGAAGTAAGGCCCCGATAAACCATTTGAACCTCTTCTTCATATTTTGATTATACTGAAAATAGAACATTTATAGAAATGTTTTCGGCTCACTTTTCTGAGATGATTGTGCCGTATATCACATTTAGTTTTGTACACAGTGTAAAGCAATGTGTTACAAGAAAGTTACTGCCAGTTGATTATCAAATAGACAGACAATCATAAACTAAACAATAACTTTGTTTAATCAAAAATTTGTGCTGTGCTTAGATTCAGTGGATTTAAAGAATGCTCCGGGTTCAATAAAAATTAAGCTTAATCTACTTCATTTGTGGCATACTGCTGATTACCACAAAAAATATTCTCGATCCCCTTCTTTTCTTAAAAAAATAAGCAAAAATCAAGGTTATATAGGTCAATAGTAAGTCACCTGCATTACAATGGAAGTGAATGGGGCCAATTTTAGGAGGATTTAAAAGGTAGAAATGTGAAGCTTATAATTTTATAAAAGCATTCATATAAATTCTTCTGTTAAAAAAAAAGTATGTATTGTTGGAGCTGTAAAGCAGTTTAGATCATATTTTTTTAGAAGTTTGGCCATTACTGTTACGATCCCTGGTTGTCTGCCCCGTGTTTTTCGTGTCGCCGTCACGGACTTCAATCACCATGATTCCCGGCCCTCATCACTGTGTTATTGTGCTCACCCGATTGTCATTTTGTCATCATCATGTCTGTGTACTTAAACCCCGCTGTTCCTCCATTCCCTTGTCGTTCGGTGTTCTGATGTTTTGCTCATGTTTGGAAGTGGTTGTCGTGCCTGTCTTGTCGTGTTCATCCCAGTTCATGTGCCCTTGAATTTTTTCGTGTTTTCGTTTTTTTTTACCCACCGTGGATGTTTTCTTTGTTCCTGTTTGCCTTGTTTTCACTATTGTTCAATAAACCTGCGTGTAGATCCTCACTCCTCATCTGCCTCCGCCTGCTTAACGTTACAATTACACTGTCATGGCAACAAACGCAAAATATTGGTTATAACTTTACCAGCCTGATCTCATGAAAATGTCTTGACCATGTCCAAAATTCTGTGCTTCATTACATATTTTGCTGCAATTTCCCTAGTGAAATGTCCAGCAGAGTGCGCAAAGACTAAATTAAATAATTTTGTAATCAGACAAGGTTTTGAAGGTGAATTTTAAATTGAGGTTTTAATGAGTAAAATGTCCTTCCCTAACCTAAATCTTTAGCCTAAACCTAACCAACAGTGTTCAAAAAGCACATGAGAGGTTAATAAAATATACATGCTTACCGTTAACCAACTCCTAAACAATAGTGTTTTAAAAAGCAAATACAACAGGAAAAGTTATTTTCTGATGCAACCATGTCATTTTGTTTGGCTTCTATGACACTTTCTTCTCACGTGTCAGCTTGCATGCATGGTTTTTTACAAATATAGTTATAGTAACGTTCATTCTGAGATAAGGTCCAACTTCACACAGAAAACGTTGTGAGTTTTAGTAAGTGATTTTATCACACTAAAACCATGTTTAAACACATATCGTTTATGTCTTGTGACTATACTTTTGAAATAGTGAGTGTTTTCACATTTACGGATTGGCTCCATTTACTTCCATTGAAAGTGCCTCACTGCAAGCCAAAAAAAGGAAAAAGTTCAAATAGATTTTAGTGGTAATCAACATTATGCTGCTGTCAATTGAGGTTAACTTGTACTGAACCCATTACATTCCTTAACAATCAAGGGTAAAAAGCCTCCAGGACTCTAGAAAAGCAACACCAGGACCTCTTAATTTGGTTTATTTCTGAAACATAGCTTCAAAAATATTATTTCTTTCTCATTTCCCTACAGTTTTCCTTTCTCTCCTCTCTCTCACTCATCTTGTACACAGTTTGGCAGCAGCCCCATTCTATTTAGTCAGGAATCCCTTTTCCTCTAATTAGCTTCAGTTTGGCAGGGGAGACAGAGAGAGAGGAACGAGGGGGAGGGGGTGGGTGGGGGGGTGGGGGGGGTGGGTTGACTACAGTCCCTCAGGAAATTGATGATTGACTGTACATCCCTGATTTCCTGTCACCAAAGTCAAGCTGGTGTAGTTTTCTTTTCCCTTTCCCAGGTTAGAAAAAGTGGGAAAAATTAGGATAGGATAGTAGAAACTAGACATAGAAAGGGATTTTGCTGTGGGCAGAGCGATAAACGTTAAATTACTATGCATAATTAAATCTGCAATGCATATAATAACAGCTTCACCCATGAGTCAGTAAGGGTGAAAATGTTATCAAATGATATGGTGTTAATCCAACAGGATTAAAAGAGAGCATTATCATAACATTTCACGTCTCCATGGTAAAACACAATAAGAGCCTTGTCGAACTGGTCCTGTAAAAACAGGCGAAATGAACACAGTTGGAGATCTCGTGAGGTCCATTTACCAGAGGCCCAATCATTTTGGCCGCAGTGTGTGTCAGGGAAAGATAGCAAGAGGCAGCGAGCTGTGTAAATCTCAGATCAGATAGCGTGAAGCATAATTTAGATGGAGTTTTAAAGGATTATTTCATTTAAAAAATAATTATTATTTCTCACACTCTTGTACTGGTTACTTTTTTCTAAGCAATCACAGTGAATGGGTACTGGAGCTTTCAAGCATCAAAAAGGATGCAAATGCACCATAAAATTATCCTAAAAGTAACCAATATGACTTGTGTGCTATATTTCAAGTCTTCTCAAGCCATACAATAGCTTTAAATTTATGCTGTTATTGAAAATCTTGTCATCCAAACTAGCAATCCCTTGGCATGTTCATGATAGAAGTAGTGATGTCCAATTCATTAAAATAATCTGTTGAGTTGGATCTTTTCAATGAATTGGTTGACCCACTTTACAAAAACCATCTGATCCATTCAACTCAATGACATAATGATCCTGTTGCATTGGTTCTCGACTTACTGGAAGGGAACAATTATCAGTCAAAAATGACAAGAATATTTGTACAAAAATCCAACATAATACTTCAGAGAACTTGGACTATAGACCATTGCAAGGACTATTCCTTGGTTAATGATGTGATGTCTTTGACACTTGAACATTTCCTGCTAATTTTTAAAACACATTTAAAACAACAGCGGGAGGCACTTCATTCATAGTGACTTTAACAGTGTCTTTAACACGATTAATGTTTTAGAAATTCTGTTTTTAAAAAAAGAATATGGTGAGGGAGCCTTTTACCTCACACTTAAAGTAAAAGGCTCCCTCGCATGAGATAAAAGACCCCTAGGGGGTTTAAAGTGATATCTTGTATGTGATGCTTTATCAAAATAACTACATCAGAAAAAAGTCAACCATTCCCTGTTAATTTCAAACACATTTGGCATTTTATTACATCTCGAGTATTCTATCAACAAACTAATCTCTAATATGATTGGATGAGTCAATGCGAGCCCACTTTGAATATTTTTCATAACAAATCTATTTCCCCAAGAAAAACAATGTGTTTAATAGGGGGCTTTTGCCCCTGCAACAGGAGAGTTTTGGACAGTTATTGAAAACTTTTATTTAATGACCTTAAAAAAAACTTTGTCTCAAAAGAAATGTAATCATTTCCAGGAATTTCATCAGCTACTTAAATTTGCAACATTTTAAAAAATTATAAAAATTAGATAAAATTGCTTCAAAATCAACTTTTAGACACCATACACAAAGATCTAATGGAACAAAGTTTTTCCAGTGTATAGTGACAAACAGGTGTTTGTACTGTGGTCATTTTTGATGCTATTTAGTGTTTTGAAAGAAAATCTAATAATTGGAGCCTTTTACCCCATGGAGCCTTTAGTCCCTTTGTACCCCAATTATTAAAATGTGGACCATGTTGTTCGGTGGCTGGATGCTCTCTGGATGACTGGAACTAATGGAAATTAAAGTGTGTAGACCTCTGAAAAAGCGACCGCAAATGGATACATGAACCTCTGCAATGAAGCCAGACAGCTGGATATGTGCAATCTTTCCACTGAGGAAATAATTTTGAGCATCTAAACTATGATACAAATTCACATTGCGCAGATGCTCAGTATCAACAACACATCTGGATAAGTCACTTCAGGTAAACACTTGATGTTCTATGAGAAAATATGTTAACTCAGTCTTATTTAAAGGATCCGATAATGATAAAAGCAATGCTTCAGGGTCAGTAGCTTTCCAATTCATTTCGTACTGTTTACATCCTTAAAATGGTCTATAGTGAACAAGTAGTATGATTTACTTTGATACTTATGGTGCTTTTCCATTCGTTTTAAAGCATGAAAGCTCCAGTTCCATTTACATTATAATTAAAGGAGAGTAGGAGTGGTAGAGGGGAGGGAAAAGGCTGATAAAGAGAGAAGGACAGAGCGAGGGGAGGAGAGGAGCAGGTCAGGGTTTTAGCCGTGTCAGGGTGCAATGCTATTACAGTTAGACCTCCACCTGCCTTCCTCCTCCCTACCTCCATCCACTCCAATATCTCTCTTCTTTTCTCTGCTTCTTGCTTCACGTCTCTCCCTCTATGATCTCTTTAATTCCCGCTGCTTCTGTTTCTTTCTCGTTTTTTTTCTCTCTGTGCCTGTTTCCAGTATAAAGTGAGTTTGTTTACAATGTTGACAGCGCTAACAGTAGACTGACGGTCTAAAGGTCAGAAACACACACACACACACACACACACACACACACACACACACACACACACACACACACACACACACACACACACACACACACACATACACACACACACACCTTTTCATCTTTCCTCTGCTGTTTCATTCACTCTGCAGTTGTCAATATGAGTCGAGTTGTTTTTAAAAATAAATAAATCTCCTTGTCAAAAAAAGTACCATGGAACAATCAATATGTTTACAAGCACTTTCAATTACTTACAGTAATTCATCTTTTTAAAATGTCATGTATACATGTATGCTTTAGTCAGACTAAAACCAGTCAGATTTTTGCGAAGTCGGACTAAGAGATGCATATACAGTACAAGTACAGTATCTCTTTTTTGCCCTATTAGGACGATTAGCTTCATATTTTTGAATGACTGTGGGTAAGTGGATGGTAACGAGTAGGGGTGTAATGATCCATCGATCTGGATCGCTGCATCAATCCAATGACCAACAATCTAAAGTTATCGATACACCGCATAAATATGGATAGACATTTTTAGTATGTACCTTAATTTTAATAATCTCATGTCAGACACGTCTGTAAGCATTTCCGTCAGACGATGAAGCAAACTTATTACATTCATTTGACTTTGTGAGAGCTAAACATGCTTTTCATGTGGAACACGGATGTGCGCAGGGTCTTTGAAGCAAAATTGTGCTCTGCTATCTGTGTGGCACGTGTCAACCGGGCTTCCCGCAAGTGCAAGCTCCATTGACAGGATCCGTGTGAGCGCGTACAGAGAGCTGAATAAAATAATCAAATAATATTTTGGTTGAGGGCAAAACATTTTTTTATATAAAATGTAAATGATTGTGTAAAATAGGCACAGAATATCAGAATATCGATCGCAGGCTCCTGAATCTAATTGTATTGCAGCACACTTTGAAGTATCTGCAAATATCTGATTGCAGGTCAAGAGAATCATTTCAGGATCGTCAAGCATCGAGTCACACAGTCTTACAGCTCTTGCCGTTTCTGTTTCTGTGATCAGGGCAGCCAGCATGTAAACAAGATAGAGAGGACAACAGAGGGATCGATGTAGCTCATGGTCGGCTAATCCATCTGATCCCCATTAGCGGCGCAGTGCACTCTACCTTTAATGATTCTACTTTTTCAACCTAGCCTAGCATTTTTATCAATTATCCCCTAGATTCCCATTCTCCCCCATCATTCTACTGTACTTTGTCTCTCTGTCTCTCTCTCTCTATCCTCTCAGTGTCTTATCTGTCAAGGTCTCATGAGCCACTTTAATTGATTAAAACAGTGGGTCACCTTGCAGAGGACGCTAAAATATGTAACCGTAAAAACACACAACCAACTCCCATCTCATCTGTGTTGCTGAGTGATGCCTACTGCAACTACAGCCTACGCCAGCCAGACATGGAGGGGCGCTTCACTTACATCTGCCTGGATCATTCTAGTAATTTTAGGATGGACTTCAAAGACTATTAATCAGCCATTACAATTATACAATTTCATCAATAAATACAATTTAATCATTGCATTGCATAAATCATTTGATCATGTATTAAATAAACATATGACCAGGCTCACGGAATTTGCAAGTGCAGAACCCTACAGCGCAGAAAACTCCACAGATTTCAGAAGAATTCACGCCAGTGCCATCTTTTAAATTTAATGGGAATAATAATGAGGCTGAGGCATAGACTTACAGTCTCTTCAATGGGCTCTCCTCCAGTTTAAAGTGTTTATGGATCATTCCACAGAGAAAACTAAAATATCTGTCCAAGAACATTCAGTATACAAAGGGCTACAGACAACATGAGTTATGGAAAATCAGATGTGATCTAGGAGCTTTTTATAGCTTTATGCCATTAGTGCCATTGAAGAGTCTGTAAGTCTATCCCTCACAGCCTCGTTGTCATTCCTATTAAAAATCAATGATGGCGCTAGTGTGAATAAGGTCACAAAGTTACATAGACCTTTATTCATTTAGCAGGCACTTTTATCCAAAACTACTTACAAAATGAGGAAGGTTACAACATAAGCGATTCATCGTAAGGAGACAGTAACATGAAAAGTGCTAACATGAAGTTCCAATTGCATCAGACAAGTACTAGTAAAAACGAAGATTAGAGTGCAACAAGATTATAATTGTTTTTAAAAGTTCAACATTCCTTACCCCTTTCCTTTTTGTTTAGTAAATATTGTAACTGATTTGCTTATGCTTTAGCTGTCAACAAAAACATAGGCCTCTCAGCTCTGTTTAACACATTTTACCATGTATAAATCCATCTGGCAGACATAAATTGTCTCACAAAATCAGTGCCGAAAATGTGAAAAACATCAGCAGATTTATTCTCGGCCTGCATATGACTGGGGTAGCACATACTGTGTAACCAGATAAAATTTGACATATGTACTGCACTCTTATTGTTTTTCCCTCCCTGTTCCACCAAAACATCTTAGTTTCTTCCTTGCTTAAGTCGCATTAAGGCACTATTTTCTGTAAAGCTGCTTTTCAGTAATTATTCAGTTGTGAAAAAAAGCACTATACAAATAAAACTGACTTGAATTTCCACACAGAGGAGCACACCCAGACCTTCATTCACTGTGACAGAAAAATGCAATATGGACGAGACAAGGATCTTTTTCCTCACTATTCCACAATCAAAAAGAACCACACTGCAACAAATTAGTAGCGCAACAAAATGCAACAACCGAAGAAGTCTGTTTTATTTTGTGAGTTTTGACTGCTGGGAAGAACTTGCATGTTAACGTAACTCACATCTGTAATGCATATGCGCTCAAAAGATAATAAACACTTACGTGTTGAGTAAAGGCATGTAACCACATTACTGTATTGAGTGGTTCTGCATTATCTGTGCCTGGACAGTGGGCGTATTTGTTTTGTGACCTTATTATCTATGCATACCACAGACACTTGTGTTTGTAAGAATCAATCAATAAAAGACATGCATACAGTAGATAGTTGACATGAAATACTTCAGGAATGTTGACATGGTCTACTCCATCCCAAACTATTTTTAAACATCACTTTCCAAATGATCATGTTACAGTAATGAGAGACAACATGGAATATTTATACTTCTATAATTTATTTTATCACTCTGCAAGACCATTTAAAATGAACTTGTGACGGCAAAATTTTGATTACAAATGGAGCAAAATTTAAAAGAAATGGTGACCAGTTACAGGATTGAAGATATATGCTTACTCTTATAAATTAAAATACATTTTAACCTAAAATTTTGATGTTGATAAAAAGTTTGACCTTTTAATGCGTCAGCTACTCACATATGCATAGATTCCATGCAAATTGATGTTAACCGACAGAATGATAGCACTGAAATATATAGATAGAAATATAGTGTAGATAGAGGAGTGCTGAGAGACACATATTTCATGTGTGTGCCAGCAAAGAAAAGGTGCCCTGGCTGTTACCCGACAGAGTCAGGAAAGCAGTGCCCCAAAGCATTACCCAACTCTCCCAGTGAGCCTGTGTGGAACATTCTACTCGAATCTGCCTTCTATCACCCTGTTAACAAACACTCAACCTACACTTCCACTTGCCCTTTCTGTCCCTTCTATATATTCATAAAAAATAAAAATAAAACACATGCTAACAAAGACAAATAAACACTTCCTATTCTGTATCCATTGGGAATAGCCCTAAATTTGAAGGGCGGGGTGGACAACAATGGAATGTCAACAAGGTTACAGGCAGGGAGTAATTGCCTTTGCAGGATGGCCACTAAGGGGTAGAGAATAATGGAGGAGGGCGTCTCTCCTTGGGTGGAGGGAGACAGGATAGACAAGTGAGAGGGGTGGCAGGTTCACGGGTGGGGTCAGGTCAGGGACAGGTCTGTGCTCTCGTGGATCACATCTTCAGTGATTGATTTAGCTGTACAAGCTGACACTGCTGGAGGTTATCAGTTAAGTTATCAGTTGGAGTTCAGAGTTAAGACATCAAAGAAGAAACCGATCACACTCCTTTTGTTCAATATGCCATATTACCACTCCAAGCCATTTAGTAGTAACACTACACTTTCTTTATCCCTGAGGGAAAATTGACTTGCAGTGAGTTCCGTCATAGGCATTCTTTACAATAAACAGAGGTACTAGACAAGATGAAACAACAGACATCTCTAAAAGTACACAACACTAATAACTATTAATTGATTATATTACCTTGATTACAATTCAGTCAGCATTTAAATAAGTCCAATATCATAGATTTGCTACACCTTTTCAATAGTTAATTATCATCAGTAAACTCATGTTTGAATTTGTGGTAGAGGACAACAATCCCAGTATACAGAGAGAAATGTAACCGGATGCAGTAATGAGTGATCTATAAAAGCTGATATGTAAACTGTAAAGATGGAACAGTAAGGTACTGAGATATTAATCGTTATGTGCAGGCCCACATGGAATCTAAACATGTGACTCTACAGAAACTCACAGATTTCCAGAGAATCTGAATGCCCACCATTCACTAAGTTCTACACGTTATCCACCCCTTGCATGTTTGTTTCTTAAATATTTTAGCTATTTTGATTATGAATTCAGCTGTCAATAAGAATGTAGTACTCTTAGCTCTGTTTACACACACTGAATACAAATTTCAACCTACAAAATGTGGTAGTGTCTAAATTAACTGGTTTGATTTCTACCCTCTTTTACTCCTATTTTTTATATCATTCCGTTCTACCTCCTTCATTCCTGTCAAAAAGTCAAAAAATATAATTTAACATTTCTGAATCAACCTGACTACCTTATCTTATATCAACAAAGCTATCTAAACAAGGTTAGAATTGCTCGTTGAAATCACAATATCATGTTATCACTTTCTACAGTGAATTTGACAGTCAATTTCCAATTTAGTTTTTTACCAAAATCAGCCCTGAAAAGTACTGTCTAAGCATGGTTATTAGTAAAACACCCAGGTTTTAGTGAACAGTTGTAAATGCATTGTAAATGAACTCGGCATGGTAGAGCTTCAGTCAAGATTGCGATCTGCAATGTGAACTGAAGATCGCCTTTATCTGCATTACAGACATAACACAGCTCAGCCTGTAGGATCACCAGAGAGATAGAATGAGGGGGAGGTAAAGGTGGAGAGTGTCATGGATAGAGCCATGTAATTATAGAGTGAGAAAAGTCCATAAACACAAAATTGGAGATGTAAATGTTGTGGAGGTGGGGGGAGGTGTACAAAGATATCTAGATATCCCATATCCTCAGCCTTCTAAAACAATAACAGGTAGCACTTCAGAATACACACAACAAACTCCTGGATTTATATTTCTTCCCTCAACAATTGCATGTAAAATGCTGAGATTCTGATATCACACACAGTCAGGAAGTGGGCAATACACAGAAATGTAGACATCCTGTCTATTCATACAAAATATGACTCGCAGTCTTGTTTTACATCATGCTGGACCACACACTCCTCGACTGAGTTCATGTGTAAACTGGTATTAAAATGCATTTTGGTTGCATCTGATTACAAAACGTACAGTACAAGAGAGACACTTCGCAGTTACAATGGGTCGTCTCTTTTGTGTTTGAATTTCGAGGAGAGACTCTGATTTCATGAGGACATACAATCATTATGTCTGTGTATCACTGAATGATAATAAAGCTAAAAAAATTTAAATATAAAGTGCTAAAAACAGGTGCACAGATTCTCTTAATTATTCACAAGCATGATGTTTTGAGCAGAATTATTAGAGCAGAGTTATTTTAGTGCAGTACCTTTAACTGAGCATCTAGTGTGCATGCTGTTCATATCGGCGTGCCTATTCATGCATTCTCTTTTTTACATTTTCAGATTATATGCTTATTTCCCTTTAAATCTGCATGTAAAATAAATTTTTCACCTTGTACACAGTTTCTGAGCTCACAGATTTATTGTTATCTATCTTGTTGGTGTGCACTTACACAAGTACTCGATTACTAATGTAGGTGCGACAATAGAACGTAATCAGCCGTTTTGGACAAATTCCGCTATAAAAATCGATAATTAAAAATGTATTTGAATTGACACAGGCTGATGGCTTCAGCAGCATATACCTTCGATTAACAACCTCAGAGATCATTGTAGATCTCATAAGTTATCGTTAATAAGCAATTCCTTATGGAAACATTTTATGGGTTTTTGTACTTCCAGAACAGAACTGTCACACTCTATTGCAAGATCATTCTCCTCCCTGACTGCAGCTACAATCCTGAAATGATTGTCTATAAGACTTAGTAATTTTTGTTCTACTTTGCACATATGTATAAGACGTGGTTGGGGAGGCGTGAGTTTGATGCAGTTTGATGTTTTGATTTTTTTTTTTCCCAGGCACTCGCTAACTCTTGCACTCCTCTCTCATAATTTCATTGGCTGCTATTCACTACTGCTGTCTCACCAGTTGGGACAGTAAACACTTGGCAACTAGATGACTAGATTTCAAACAAGTCTGACATTTTCTTAGCATTTGAGGGCACTGGTGACGGCACATGCTGCTTTTTGCTGCAGATTTAAAACAAATAAAAGGTGACACACTTTAGCATCTGGAAGACTGATTCATTACTGCCTCAATGAAAACACAAACACATACAATACTGCCATCACACAGATGGAACTGCAGATGCATACCACCACCACAAAACTAGAAAAAGTTGCAAGCAAACACATCACAAATTTGAAGAGGATGGAGGGGGTGGAGACAGGACAGAGAATTCATGGTCTGCTGAGAACCAGATAAGTGTTAACACAAAGAATGCAGCCAGAACAAAGACATGAAGACGGAAGAACCAGCATTGCATGAACCAAAATTAACTGATTTTTATCACTGGGATGGGCAGGTGACAAATTATCTCTTTAATCAGAATTCCAGCTGGACAGAGAGAGCGAGAAGGGGTGTTTCAATGCCTTACTGTTTAATTATCAGGGGAGTTAAAACTACTGCTTCTAGTGAATAATTGGTGTGTGATACAACTATATCTCAATATAGTACAAATAAATTGAGAAAAAAAAATTGAGAACAAATTGATGCTATACTGCCCCTGGCACCAACTCTTCCTCTTCAACTGTTCTGATAGGATGGTTGGAACACTGAGCATGTGCAGATAAGAGGAGGAATAAAGAGAGAGAGAGAGAGAGAGAGAGAGAGAGAGAGAGAGAGGGAGGGAGCGAGAGAGAGAGAGCCATAGAGGAGGGCAGTGAGCTGGAACCTTGGATGAAAGAGAGTGAAAAGAACAGAGGCTACTGCTACCCTCCTCTGTCTCTCATTATACCTACTCTAATTCTCACACAATGGATAGAAAAGCAGATGAGATGTGGAGAGCTAACACTTGGTTGGAACAACAAATGCAAAAGATAACATTTAAAGAGCAAAAGAGTGATTCAGAGCTCAAAATATGATAATCAAATGGAAAACATGATAAAAACAAACATTAAAAGGAGCGTGATGTCATCTGTCTTTCATCTGTGTTGTGATTCATTCGTGTCTTCTGACATGAAGACACGTTCCAGTGTATCTGCTCAATTTTTCTATCGTGATGGTTACTTTCCATCTATTTATATTGTTTTTAGACTGAGCTAATGCTATTTTTGATCCCCTAACTACACCTATGCCTAAACCTAACCTTCACACAAATGTTTCAGCATTTCAACATTTTAATTTCCACACAATTTAGGTGATTTCAGGGTTTACTATCTCTGTGGGGACATTTGGTCCCAACAATGTAGACAAAACCTGGCCCACACACACTGTGTTTGCGGAGCCTGGAGCTGTACACAGTTTGTGGTAGAATGAGAGAAAAGTGTCAGCGATGGAAACTTGTTCTTCTCTGCTCTATTAGACCTCCGTCACTAAATCCTTTCAGACCTCCAGTGCTAAAATGAAGAATGCAGGGCCTCAAGCTATGTCCTAACTCTTGGGTAAAGTGTGTTTAAAAGTGTTTGCTGAAGGTGGGTTATGAAGGTCTCAAGGTAGGAGAAGATAAGGTCCTTGTTCAGCTAGGAATGAAGGAGGGAGAACGGAATGAGGGTAAAAGAGGGTAGAAACAGCCATCTGTCACCTTAAAAATGGGGGGTACAGAGAGAGGGATGGGTGTTGGGGCAGTGCCTGCCTGTCTGTTACTCAGTCAGCATCATTTTCTATGAGCGAACCGCTCCATTATTAACAAATGAATGACACCGCAGGGGCTTTAGAAGTTATGCCTTTAAAAATGTTTTCCTCTGAATATGTGTGTGCATGGTGAGGGGCTCAGAGTTACTGCCCCAAAGAAGTTTCAGCCGCTGTTTTCATGACTTCATTGTTGTGTGTTTGAGGTCAAGCTTGAACGCTACTCTGGATAAACGAACACAAGTCGGCAACTCTACCGTAACACATAACCCTGTGTGTGTACAGTAAGGAGTTTGTTTGAAAGAAACTGAGCAATGGTTCGAGCAAAATAGAGAGGTGGAATGAAAGGAAGGAAGGCATAGAAAGAGAGACTGCAGTCAGACATGTCAGCGGTATGTGTAAGCGGATCTTTGGAGCAGCGTGTCCAGCTGTCTCTCTCCCTCTCTGTCACTCCATCCAGAACTCTAACACTTTAAATGAGCATTCCCAGAGAGAGAAAGATGGAAAGATCAAGAGAGACAGTTGAAGAGAGAGCACTATGGAGAAATTATAGAAAAGTTTAAAAACATACAAAAGTATACATAGGTAGCCAAATTGTGATGGTTAGATGACTGGGTCAGAGTATCTCCAAAATGGCAGGTCTTGTGGGGTGTTCCTGGTATGCAGTGTTTAGTACCTACCAAAAGTGGTCCATGGAAGGACAACCGGAGAACCAGTGACAGTGTCATGGGTGCCCAAGCCTCACTGCACTTGGGGAGTGAAGGCTGGCCCGTCTGGTCCGATCCCATAGAAGAGCTACTATAGCACGAATTGCTGAAAAACTTAATGCTGGACATGTATGAATGGTGTCAGAGACACAGTGCATGGCAGCTTGCTTCGCATGGGCTGGTTTGAAAATTTCTGTAACTGCTGATTACTCTCCTGTGATTTTCATGCACAACAGTCTCTAGAATTTACTCTGAATAGTGCCAAAAACAAAAAACATCCAGTGAGCAGCAGTTCTGTGGACGGAAATGCCTTGTTTATGAGAGAGGTCAACAGAGAATGGCCAGAATGGTTCAAACTGACAAAGTCTACAGTAACTCAGGTAACTGCTCCGTACAATTGTAGTGAAGAATAGCATCTCAGAATGCTATTCTGAGATGTGCACTGGAGCTGTTTTGGTGGCAAGAGGGGGACCTACACAATATTAGGCAGGTGGTTTTAATGTTGTGGCTGATCGTGTATATAATAAAAATTCGGAACAATGTTTTGTTCTTTTTATGAGTTTGGAACCTCAACCCAGTTGCCCAGCATATGCAGGAAGCAGATGGAGAGAGAAGCGTGGATTCTAGGGAGGGCGAGAGCAGATAGTTGGAGAAGAGGAGTTTGACTTTGACGTTGATTACACCATCTTGTGTGTTGGCAGGAGCATCTGGTAGTTAGTGCCAGGACATGTTGCTGGTTGATGCCACCTGGCCATATAGCAGAGATATAATGCCTGACATTGGTTTGCTCACCATGGGTGCACCAACAGGCAACCCCCGCCTTTCCCCACCCTCTTTCATTCTCTCTCAAACACACTGATCCGTAGCAGATCCAATCATCAGCAGGTACTGTTATCGCTAGGCTGAGACATCTCAAACATTCCGCTTCCTATTTTTAAATGCAGTTAAATCCAAATTCCTTTCTGGAATGAAAAAATGGCCATTTCACATGGCTCTGTTTGATAGTGACCACCTTCCATGTCAACATAAACACTATACACACATTTTGTTTTACATTGGAAGTGAAACAGTCGGCTTTAATCCAAGGCAAACTATTCAAATAGTAGAGCACAATTTTCTTGTCACATGACCTCATCACGTTGCAAGTGGCTTAAAGTTATTATTTTGGAAATGACAATGGTTATTTTGCATTTTTTTATTTAATCAAGATGATTTAACGTCCAGCAGTCCGATTATATAATGAGTCAGGAAAGAGATGTTAGAAATTGCAGTTAATGTTACTTCAGCTTCATCCATCACACTTGAAATGGAAGGTCAAGTCGAGTGCATTGCATGTGGGATACAGTACGCAGCACAGTGCACTCTGTTGTATACAGCGCATTTTGGCACATATCGAAAATTGGAATGATGTGCTCAGTATGCATACTACTCATACTCGGTGATGGGCAGAAGCTTCACTATAAATAGCTTTGCTAGTTATTAAATCAAAGTTTTTCAGTAGCGAAGCTTTATTTTTTATTAAGTAGTGGCGAAGCTTTGAAAAAAGATACACCGCTACATCACGTCACACCGGTGTTTACTCTCGCCTAGTTTTGTCACGGTACCAAAATTTCAGTAGTCGGTACCAAAGCAAAAACACAAAAACAGGTTACTAAACAACACTCTTTTATTAACAAAGTTAACAAAACATTAGCAGCAGAACTAAGAACAGAAATATGTCATTGAGCAAAACTTTCATTTAAATATATTATTTTTGAATTATAACAAAACTGTACAATGTATGCTTAAAGTATTTTTGAAAACTTATATAAGATTTGCTTCAACTTTTGCAACTTTTACTTTTAAGTTTTTACCAAGTACTAAAAAAACAACTAAGCAAGAATACAATAGAATGAATAAAAAACAATTTCCAAACTAATGCACAAAGTGCTCTCTTATTAATAAAGCTGCATATTGCCATTTTTCTTCACAATAATAAATGCACAGTGACATATATTATGATTAAATAAGTCGTGAGCCATCGCATTCTAATCTAGACTACATTAAGCGTCAGCGCTCGAGGGATGAGCGTCCCCGAGGCAGAGTCTCTCTCAGCCGGGTGCAATTTCAATCTCTCCCCCTTAGATCGGGACATTCGCGCAACTCATAGAAGAGGCACCGACCACACAGAGAAATGCCAGTTTCTGAGTTTATAGTTATTAACATGACCTGCTTCTGTATTATTTGAACTTTAATAAAGCATTAACACATTAAATATAACTGCATTTGTAATGCCGGGATGTTTCCTTTAAAGAGCTCCGGCTCTGCTTATTCCACAACGAGACTGCTTCTGAATGTACTTTTTTTATATAATTCCCTAATATTTGGGGTCATTTACATTTACATTTACATTTATGCATTTGGCAGACGCTTTTATCCAAAGCGACTTACAGTGCACTTATTACAGGGACAATCCCCCCGGAGCAACCTGGAGTTAAGTGCCTTGCTCAAGGACACAATGGTGGTGGCTGTGGGGATTGAACCAGCGACCTTCTGCTTACCATATTTTGTGCTTTAGACCTACACCACCACCACTCCATGTCTACATAAGATGAAGCTGTGAAAGTTCAGATTGCATCTGAACTGTGATCTGTGTAATTCTTTCTCTCCTCAGTCAGGCGTAAACTGCAGTGCTGCTCTCGTGCGTTATTACAGTTTAATATGATTTCATGTTACGTTAAATGAGATCAAACGGCTATTCGACAACAAAGATTTTTCTCGTCAATTTTTTATTTTCGACGTTGTCGATAATGTCGACTAATCGTTTCAGCCCTAATGCGAATGATAATATGCTTTCAAACTCAACTCCTTTATAAATCCAGGTGTCTGTCTTTCAGGTGCTTTATTAAGTTTGATGTGTTTCCTCCTTTCGTCAGAAAATTGCGAAAGCACCGTTTACAAATAGGTTTTTGCTGATCTATGATGTTTCCCTTTTCATCAGCCTCAAATACAAAGAATTCCCAAACCTGGCTTTTTCCACTTTTCTTTTCGACAAGATTCAGTTGAAGCTCTGCAGCAGCTTTGCTTGTCGGCATCTTTTGCTTGTTGTGAGCGTTCGAAAGTCCCCGACTCTGCATGGGTACCGGGTAGACCCGGTACTCGGTACTCCGGTACCTTCAGAAATTCTGGTATCGTAAAAACGTGTTTGTGTACCGACTTGGTACCGTTTTTTTTGACAACACTACTCTCGCCTGTTTTGAATCAGAACTAAAGATGTCAGACTAACAAATGAATCGCTCATCTGAGTTGGTTCTATACAATGAATTGGTCATTTGTGATAGCAAAGTGGTCTGAATCGGTTAGCATTTCAATCCGAATGACTCAGAAAGCTCACGCACGCACTGCTGAATCATTTGGTGCGTGCTCTCACTTGCCAAAATGCTCACAAAATATTCTAAAATACGGAAAATAAAGATAATGCTGGTTGCTGTGGATCTACAGTCAATGGAAACGAAAATTGCAAATGTTTCCTATAATTTGCCAGTGATGAAGAAAGTCTTTATTAAGTTCAACACATGCAGCTTGTAAACGGCCCTGCAGGTAAAGATATTTTACCACCAAAAGAGTATCAAAACATTGAATAGCCTACACAAAAACACATAAAAAATGTACCATGGCATTACCATGTTTTTGGACATGTTCCATTACCTGGGGGCACCATATTAAGACATATGATTAAGTTAAATTGTACAGTATTTGAATATGGTAATCATATATCAAATTACCACAATAGTACCATGGCATTCCTTGAAGTACTTTGAAGCACCATGTAAACAGAATAGTACATAAATATGGCAATTGTATCTCAAAGTATCATGGTATTACCATCTGATACCATCAGATATCACGTTATTGCCTAGTTGTGCTCACACACACACACACACACACACACACACACACACACACACACACACACACACACACACACACACACACACATACAAAGAATTTGGCCTCTGATCAGAAGCATCTTGTACATAGAGAAATACAACAGAAAGAAACAGAATTACAGGACAAGATGAATAGTATGAATTTTTATACAGGAATGTGCAAAGGAAATTATGTTCAATTGGACATGGGTTTGTAGAGGTAGTAGTATAAATATGAAAACCAAAATGTAAAAATTGTGATTTTTCCATTTTGACCACATAGGTTTGTATAGGTAGCATGTATAACTATGAACTGACATGTTTTTGTTTTGTTGTTTTTACATGCACATACATTTCATATTGCACCATACTGTATTGCACTATACTGTACCATGGCTTAGCTAAACATAATATGATTAGTATTTTAGATGCTTTGTCTATGACAGTGTGCACTGTCCATCTGGTTGAAAAAATGCCGTACTTTTGGCATGTAGCTTGAAGTGTAACTTGCTACTTCTTCTGAGGTGTAGCTTTTAGCTTACCTTAACACATTTTTATTGGAGTAGTTGGTAGCTTAGCTAGCTATATTTTTGGAGCAGCTTGCCCAACACTGCACATACTGCAGAAATATCAAGAATAGTATGTTAGTTTGCTATTCCCAACAGCTGTATTGTCAGCATAAACTTAAACATGGGAAATAAAAGTGACCTGTGACATTCAATCACCCAGAATTCTCTCTTGCTCCCTGAAAAACAATGTCTTCTTCTCCACCTGCAATATGTTCCCTTTCTGTACCTCAATCTGTCCCACTCCATCACTTCATTCTCATCTAATTTTTCCCCAATCCAGTCCCTCTTTCTTCTTTCTATCCCTCCTCCTCCTCTCCGCAATCCCTCTCTCGCTGTGTCTAATAACTCTGCATTCCAGTAGCCCGAGGAATGTTTTAACAATGAAGCCCTGTCATTTAACTGCTGCACAGGTACAGGAGCCAGCATGTACTTGTGGCCAAGTGTAAGTAAATCTGTGTACATGCAAGACAGAAATAAAGAGACAGATTGATTGTTTGGATCATAAAAGTTTGAAATAAAGAATTAATGAGGGCCCATTAAACTGAATGATTCAGATTATAAGTAAGGTCATTTAATGTAAAATAAATGAAGATGGGTGATCAGAAGGTCGTATTTCAGAAGCATCCAAAAGGGGCGGTCACAGTATACGTTGCACTCTATTCACTCCCATACAAGGGTGACCGGAAACACAACCTCATGCAAAGAAATGTCTTCCTATGCTGCGTATCGCAGTGGCAGCGCTAAAAGCTTTTCTTATGCAGTTCAGTGCGGTGTTTGCTGCCTTGAAACAAATATGTGTATGCCATATTCAAAGTGAAAAGACAGCCTGATGACAATCAATATTGTCGAGGATGAGGGTTTAAGAAATTTAACGCACGTTGCAATGAACATCCCACTTATAATTTGTTAAATGTTTTGTTACTTATATTGGTGCCATTTTAATGAACTTCTGTCTTTGTACTGTGGATTTTGGAAAATGTTAATAAAGCATTATTGTGAAATATTGTTTTGTTCTTTTATGTTGTTCTTTCCAAAGATGGAAATGAATGCAATATATACAGTCAAATTTCAGCACTTTCAAAATCTGAGATTAATTGTGATTACAAATTTGAATCTACTGAGAGCTCTAATTTGAACGTTTTTAATGTAATATTATTTGCTAATTGTGATGTATTATTTAATTATCCTGGTCTGTTGTGTTGTCCAAAAAACAAATGTGCTTACTCAAAGCCAAGTGTGGCTGCCCCTTAAATCTAGAATCCTACCTGTTAGTAACAATGGTGATTTCAGCTAGGATAAATATTATATTTATCTTGGCAATTCCTAAGACTTTAAATAAGATGCTTCTGTAACACAGCGCCATACTGTAAAAATGTTAACCAAAAAAAATGTACCTAATGTGGTAACATCTGAATTAAATTGTTTGATAGGTCTGAATCAACATTACTACATTAGGATACACCAACAAAATTAATTTGAAGAGTAAGATCAAGAAAAATGGCTCTAAGGAAACTAAGGAACTTCCCATTTTTTACATTGTAGGACCCTAGCACAAAGCGAAGGGGTCTTGCACCTGCACCGGAACGAAGTTTTAATGTGGAATGGCAGCAAACTGAGCTGGTTGTGATGTCATAACAACAACAGTCTGCAGTCAATATGGCAAATTTATGAAAAAAAAAATCATAATAATAAAAAAAATTATAATATAATTATAATAAATATATATATAAAAAAAAATTATAATATGGCCAATTTATACCAGACCAGCTTCCAAAATTGTCAAATCACAGTGACTGACTAGTTATTTATCAACATAGACAGTTCGAATGATAACGTAATCTAACTAAAGAGATTTCAATCTGTTTCCACACCACCGGCACAGAGAGAGACTGTATTCAGATCCCTTAATTTTTTTAAAAAGATTTTTTTCAAAAGACAAAACTGAAATATTACATTGACATTAATATTCAGACCCTTGATTTGACACTTTAGAAATTTAGCTCAGGTTCATCCAATTTCTCTGGATCATCGTTGAGGTGTGTCTACACTTTGATTGGAGTACACCAGTGGCAAATTCAATTGATTGGACATGATTTGGAAAGGCACACACCTGTCTATATAAGGTCTCACAGCTGAAAATGCATATCAGAGCAAAATCCAAGCCATGAGGTAAAAAGAACTGCCTGCAGAGCTCAGAGACAGGACTGTGTCGAGGCACAGATCTGGGGAAGGCTACAAAAATGTTTTGGCTGAATTGAAGGTTCCCAAGATCACCGTGGCCTCCATAATTTTTAAATGGAAGTTTGGAACAACCAGGAATCTTCCTAGAGCTGGCCGCACAGCCAAACCGAGCAATCGAGGGAGAAGGGCTTTGGTAAGCGGTGACCAAGAACCCGACTTGCAAAAGTACAACCATCACTGCAGTACTCCACCAATCTGGGCTTTATGGCATATCAAAAATATGGTTTTTGCTTTGCCATTATGGGGTATGGAGTGTAGATTGATGTGAAAAACATTATTGAAAGCATTTTAGAATAAGGCTGCAACATAACAAAATATGAAAAAAATTAAGGGGTCTGAATACTTTATGAATGCACTGTGTATGTATACACATATATATATAATTTGATTGACTAATCAGAATCAAGTATTCCAGAGAATAGTGTAATAATGATTATTACAGTACTTCATGACTTTCACTACTTTATTGTTGTATGTTGTCACTGTTTAGAGAATATTGTAACTGAGCAGCTCAAGAGTGTGAAAGATGAGAAAAGAGGGAAGGGGCTTTTCCAAAAAGAAAAAGAGTCGCATCAACAAAGCAAGAGAGAAAGAATGAAGGACAAAAGGTAAAGGCCATGTAGTGTGAGAAAGTTGCCTTTAGCCGAATGAGATACAGTATCACACTCACAAGAGAGAAACACAAGCACTGTTTCAAAGAGACTGGGAGGAAGGTAAAAATCTCCCATCTGATCCAGAGTGGATAATTTTAATGAACATATGTCCTCTGTCCTTCCTCTGTTAGCCCTCCCCATCACACAGTCAATATACGCCCACACTCCCATCCCTACTCCCAGTCTAACGGTTAACTGACTAGGGAATTCCACGTGATCGTCACTATGGTTACTTGGCAGGGAATGGGGGGTCAGACTGACCGCTGTCCCAAAAATTTTCATCTGAGGTGGGGAGTGACAGCCGCCACTGCCCTCACTCAAAAAGCATTCCACACCACATACGGCAGACCAGGAGGCCCAAACACCAACAACCCCAACAATGTCCCTGAAACATATGCCCAACAGATTCTATCCCAAAATCACTGTCTAATTAAGTCTGTCTCAAAGAGTTCAAGTCCTGTGTTTTTCAGAATCATTTAATAATCTTCTGTCTTTCTAATAAACTGAACTAATCAACCATAAGCCAAATACCACTGTTGTCTATATAATTGTCTTTTAAGAGAGATTTTCAACTCTTCTAGGATAAGCAAGCAAAGGAATTACTGGGCCTCACAAAAGCCTAATTTGATTGCACAAAGCCCATTTCTCTTGATAATACATGACATATTCATCTGGATTTTCATTTGTGCTATATTTTAGTCCTCCAAACTCAATTGACGTGTATATTACAGTATGAACTTCTGCTAGAATACCGTATCACTCCCACTGGAGTAGAAGCATAAAGTGAGTCTTACAAACTTCATCTATGTCCCACGTGCCTTGTTTTATAAACTAAAATTACATCCAAAACTGATTACTGGCTAGTAATATGATTTCATTTCAGAGCATATGGATTTCATACAACTTATGAAATGACCAGATACAGAGCCTGAAACTTGATATGAAATTTAGCCATGCTAACTGTCAGTCATGCTGGAGTAGTGTGCAGGGAAATCACTGATTGGTTAGGATTATGTTGAGGCAAACCAATGCGAACTGAAGCCCTGCAGGCTTGAATATGATTAGCAAGCTGAGTGTCAATCAGAAAGGCAATAGAATTAGAGTTGGCACTGAGGTCCTCAGGGTCCGTCAGACCACCGTCCTGTTTATCAGCCTGGGACACTCATTAACCACAAACTCAAACACTACACTCACCAATCTAAATCAAAGGGATGAAGGGTTTCAGGATAAGTGTAGGAGAGGAGGAAGGAATAAGTAGAAGAAAGAGAAAGAAATCTGTTATTTGAGGCTTTCCAGCTTTTTGTTAAATGTAGACTTCTTCTAGTGCAGGTCAATTTTAAAGTAATGGGAAAGCAAAGTTTAAGTTACAGATGCACAGAGCAGGTTATGGGGGCTGATGTTTGTTAAGACGAAAACCATTCTTCTCCTGCAGGTAATCACCTGACCATGTGTCTCCTGAGTGAAATGCAATCCGTCACCCAATCCAAGTCTGAGGAACCCACAATTTGCAGATTCACCAACCCCTCCCACTCTTTGACATACACAAACCCTCTGGCGATGCAATGTTATTTTCAAATCCAGCAATGTGGTCATTTTATAAACAGATTTACATGAAGAGAAACTACTATGCTCTTTTGCAGCATCATTCATCATGAAATGGTCTTATGTACACTCACAAATGCACTAAACTAATCTATTTTCCTCTTTTTGGCAGAACTCTCCTTCCTCTCCTCCCTGTGAGGACAGTAAATTCACTGGAGGGCCCTGCAGTGTTCCGTCAGTCAAGCACCGTGAAAGCAACAAGGCAGCTCGTCAAACAGTGACCATTTTCACTGAAGAGGTTAACAATGCTCGGCTAACCATTAACCAGATTAAAAAACAGCAAAATAGTATCACAAGAAAAATGTGTCCTTCATGTTAGACACATGCCACGGAGAAACATTTCGACTAAATTATAATTAATCTGCAAGCCAGATATCCAAAACAATATATTTAAATTGTGGATACATAAAGTTGAGTGAGAGGGTGTATCTGTGTTATGTTCAAGGAAGATCAAACAACATTTGTCTAATAACATAGCCATTTTTTATTATTTTCTTAAAGGAATAGGACACCCAAATAATTACAATTCTATATTAATTTACTCAAACTCTTGTTGTCCTGTATAACTGTCTTTCTTACATGGAACACAAAAGAAGATGGTAATCAGAATGTCAATCTATAACCTAAAGTATAGTGCGTGCTACGACTACAATGAGATACTGGACTATTTCTCTTAGAAAAGAGTTAAACAAATGCAGGTATCTCCTGACTTCATCACATACATGCTATTGGCATTTATATTCACTGTTTCTATCTTTGTCTTCATTTGCGTTCCTTGTGAAATCAATGGCATAATTGTAAGTGTTGCCACCTTTTGAACCCACTAATTAGTGCAAATAATTTCAGGCACATGCACAAACTGTGCATTCAGAGTGCACACGGTCAGAAAAATCAGGCTGTATGTGTTCAGTGCTCAAGGCTCTGCTGATGACGAAATTTGCATCACACATCCTGTTCGCAGACACCTAGCGTTCACGTCTATCCAAAGCATACCTTGGGCTTTGGTCACCATTCACTTTCGTTGCATCTGTTTTCTATACAGTGAAAGTGATTGGTGACTGAGGTTAACATTTACCCAACATCTCCTTTTGAGTTCTATGTCAGAAAGAATGGGTATGGAACAACAAGAGGTGAATCATCCTTTTAATCAAGCTAACTATGTGTTTTTGTGTGTTTCTTGTTGCTGCATTTTTAGTTGGATTGAGTTAAAAAAAGATCAAGCTTCACAAAAAAAATTTTGTGAGTGTGTGTTATCCTCAGCTAGAGCACATCTTGAAGTGTCTCTCGAGTGTGGGGCAGTGAATACCTCAGCCAGGGGGTGCGTTTGACTAACCAAACAGCCGTAAGCTGAGGGCTATAAAAGCATTTCTCTCCCCTGCGTCAGAAGACTGTTCCTCAGGGAATGTTTGCCAGCTGATAGTATAAGGACAATGGGCACAGTCTACATGAGGAAAGGGATGTTTAAGAGTTCTGTTTCACCATGACTCTGTGTCTTCAGTAATTTCGGGTGAAGCTGGCAAAGTTTAAACCAGGAGTTATGTGCTTTAGGGGTTCAAGGAAAGGCCATATGAAATCAATCCATGTTAGAGAATAAAACATCTTAAACCAGCCTAAGCTGGTTTGCTTGTATTAGCTGGTCTCCCAGCCTGGCCACACCAACATAGTCTCTTGACAACTCAAATAAAAGATGGTGAAATCTTAGGATGTATGAAAAGGAATTACTTTTATTCCCAAAAGACCAACCAATTAACAAACAGAATTTCAGATCGATACAATATAAGCATACAATTTTATCTGCCCAATATCCACCACTATATTTTGAGAAAGGAAACATCTATGAATATATTTGGTAATTCCTTCCATATTTATTTATGGAAAACAAATGAGTGATATATGTCAATAACCTGTAATAAGCTATGCTTCCCTTGTCTCATTCCAAATCATAAACGTTTTTTTTATTTCTTCTGTGGTAAACACAAATTATTTGCCAATTCAGATCATGGGTAGGTTTAAAGTTTGGCTAAGAGGTTGGACTTTATGGTTAGGTGTAGGTTTGGGGTTTGAGTTAGAGGATAAACTAAGGGAAAATCATAAGAATGCTTGTTCAAAACCCCCGATGTTTCTCTTTCTTCCATGGTACTCAGCAGCAATTTTCATATTAAAATCATGGTTAGGTTTAGGATTTGAGTAAAGGGTTAGACCAGAGGCCGGCAACCTATGGCACGTGTGCCACCATTGGCATGCAGAGGGGTAATCAGTGGCAAGCCAGCAACAGCGAGAGAGGAGTACACTATTTTATTTATATAAATTCTATACATGCATTTCAATCTACATCTTGATAAAATTAACGAGACTGCAGTATACCCAACAGACTCGTGCAGCGCGTGCAATCTATTCACGCATCACGAGCCGGCGACGATTCACTTTCAGTTAATCGCGTGAGTAAACTAGACTGCTTTGCTTCAGTCAGGCTCATATGACTGCATTCTGTGTTTCATTTGTTTCTTTTTGCCTTCTTAAACCATGGTCACACTCAAAATTACATTAAACGATTAAAAGAGAAAACATAAACCCACATCGTTGGGTTCAAAATTCTATTCAAAATATAAATTATATAAATTAAACCTGGAAATAAAGTTTTAGGATTTTGCAAGTGCGATTCAATGAAAAAGTTAAATACTTGATTGGCTGTGTGAATGGATTGCTTAAGCAGCGCGAGTCTCCTCACACTTAAGTGTTTAGCCTCCAATTCAGCTGATAAAAACACGCTGCATTATCATGAGGTAGGATTACATCAACATCTAGATTTATATAAAAAAATAGCCTGCTCCTCTCACTGTTGCTTGCGTGCTAGTGATTACATGATTACGATGACTTAATATAAGAAATATTTAAGATTCCACACAATTTAGTGATGAGTAATCAAATAAGCAAATTTGTGACGTTAACTGTGTTAAGTCATTTTGTACAAAAGGACAGGTTTTCTTTCATTAAAGCACTTTCACAAGTTGCTGTGTGAAAATTCACATGCAGGATCATTATTATATCATAATCATTGGGCTTTGCAAACATTTTTAACTGCTGAAAAGAAACTGTGGCAGGGCGGAGGGCGGGGCCGGGTCGTGATACTACACACCCGGTCTCGTATTAGACTAATTATGCATCTTTGAGGTTTAAAGGCTGACTGCAGAGGGCCGTGCGGGAGAGAGAGATCGTTAGTGGACATGTCCGTCATGTGTGTTTATGTTGTCTTTTAAGTTTACCATTAAATTATTTATATCGTCAAGCCGGTTCTCGCCTCCTCCTTGCCCATCATTAACTGTGTTACAGAAACGTTTTCACAAGTGGACTTCGGATGATAAATGACCATATTTTTTTTTTTTGGGCAGGGGGGTGGGGGGCACAGCCACTGAACAGGAATAAAATAGCACTCCATGTCAAAAAGGTTGCCAACCCCAGGGTTAGACTATATGATAAGCTTTAAGTTTGGGCTAGCTGTTAAACTTTGTCAAAAAACGTTTCTCTATGGGAGTAACATTTGTACATTTTGCAAGAGCCAACTCATAGCATTTCTTAGGATTTTGTCATTTCTCATTATTATTACAACTTTAGAGACTGGGTTGGGTCAGAGTGGTCGGTTGCCTGGTTTCAGAGGTTTTTTGCGTACTTTTCCACTGGTCAGGCCAGAGACCAGGCTGGGTGGCGAGCGAGAACAGTAAACCAGCTTAGACTGGTTTTAGATGCATTTTTTTTAAAGGGATACAAACAAGACAACAAGATGTTAAAGTACATCAACAGAAAAAATTTCTTATAAGCCAAATCCCCAAACACTGTTAGGATAGACAAATCAATTCAGAACAGCTAATGCCCATCTCCAGATCGATAAGAGTCTAATAGAGCTAAGGGAGATGCTGCAATCTACTACAAGATGGCCAATATTATAGCATGACCTAAGTTCCTCTCAGAAAAAAGCAATATTTTCCCCAGAAGGAAACCCATCATCTCTGAATCCATCAGGAATGCCTGAGAGAGGCCTCAGCATTTGCGTTGGCCAATCACCCTGCCGATCTCTACAGCCAAATAGATCAGCCGCACTTAACCTTGTCTCCCCAAAGACCCCTAATGCTCTCATTCTCACCAACATCGCCCCACATTCAAGGCTATGTTTCAAAGACTTATCCCTCATATTCTTCTGTTCCCCACTTTAACATCCTGTACAGAATATAGCCAACACACGCTCTTGTTTGTCTGAGTTTCTGCTATGCCACAAATAACAGCCTTAAAGTTGCAGCCTTGGAAAAATCAAAGGGCAGCAGGCTACCAGGCTTCTTCTATCTCTGTCTCTGCCCTGCCCGGTTGCTTTGTAGTCTGGGCAGAGTGTTTGAATGGTGAAGGACTGGGCAGGGCCCTGATTTCATTAAAGACAGGAGGGCTGTTGGGTTTTTTGGGTGCAGCAGAGAGGACGAAAAGAGAGACTGAGGGGTCCTGTTTCCTTTTTTGAAATAATGAAATAGTGAAATAATAATCAGCAGTGGTGTTTACAATTTCAAAGTGAAAGGGCTCACTTAGTCAGTATGAATAAATTATTTCCTGCCATCCCCTACCTGATTATATGCACGGATATCTGCCCTCCCTGTCAACCTCTGTGTATGTATATGTATATGTATATGTATATATATATATAAGAGACTGTTATATATGCCGGAGCATGCACAATAGCTGCATGTTAAACACAATAGAGGAATTCGTAAATCACCAAAAACATCAATGCGGTCACCCACTGATCTGTAAATAACACCACCATACTGAAAACAAAGAGAAACTGAGAGACAGAGAAAGAGTCAGACAGAGCTAATCCATACCATTAAAAGTCTGTGTTTGTTGTGTCTGTGTGCGTAACATCTGCAGCACCGTCTGAACTGTTGTGGCTTTGATATTAAGATAAAAAGACTGGCTGCTTTGTTACTCTTTTTATGAGCTCACCTCAAGTTGAAATACAGCATGAGGTTGCTGCTACTTTGTGCCAGTGAGCACTTTGGAAACCTGCTGCCAACAGGACTGCCGCCATTGGGTCTAACCATCCAAAACTTGGTTAGACTTTTAGCTTTCGTGAAGGACTTTCAAAGCATTTAAAACAAGCCCAAACCTGTTTTGATGATTATTAATAGTGTTTGAAGAATCATTGAGGTTGGCTCTGGTTTTCCTCTAAGGCAGGGGTATCAAACTCAGTTCCTGGAGGGCCACAGTCCAGCAGAGTTTAGCTTCAACCCTAATTAAACACACCTGAAGCAGCTAATCAAGGTCTTCAGGAGTGCTTGAAGATTACAAGGTGGCATTTTGGAGTAGGGCTGGAACTAAACTCTGCAGGGCTGTGGCCCTACAGGAACGGAGTTTGATACCCCTGCTCTAAGGTGTAAAACTCATGTTACGTTAGAAAGTGATTGAGTAATTATATAAGCTACAAATGGCACACAGCAATCTTTGGCACACTAAAAGTTCCATGCTAGAGGTAATTTTTAAACTGGGGCTATTAACCTGCTCAAATGTAGCCTAAGTGTAAAAAGTGCTTTATGGTCTAGCACCAAAGTACCATATTGTGATTTTGGACTAAAACCAGTGTGTTGTGGTTACGTGACAAGTTTCCACTGGCAGCCTGTGCGTCCATCTGCGGCAAAAGAAAGACGAGAGAGAAAGAGACAGAATCTAGGGGGTTGAAGTGTCAGGGGGGTGAAGGGTGAGGGTCAAAATCCCTTGTCTCTTCAGATACATCAATATATATATATATATATATATATATATATATATATATATATATATATATATATATCCTTTTATATCAATATCTATCTGTATTCTGTTGCTTAACTTCTTTAATAAAGTGATGAATTAACTATATGCATGATCACATAATCAATTCTATTTTCTTATGCATAACTGAAATATACTTTGAATCATATGTGTGTTGAATGCTAACTAGTCTCTTTTAGGAACATTCCAGAGACTTTCTCTCTGTCCTGCACGTAGGCTGAAGGTCTTTTGGGGATAAGCTTATCTGTGATGCTCTCCAACCGGGCGGAAACACCAGGGCAGGGAGAATGCGTTAAACATAGGTTCCAGATGTATTCTGTGTTTGATTGTTACCTTTCCATGACTAATTATATGGTTTAAAGTCCTATGTAATAATACCTGAATAGTAGAAGTGTGATTTTCTCTTATTATTTCTTTAGGGAAGAAATGTATGTTATTTCTACCCCTCTCCTCTGCCCGAGGAGTGAATATTTTATCTCTCTGTTTTGGTTTAAATGGCCTGATAACGTTGTGCTCTGGCTATCTTGTGCCCAGAGAAGAACTGTCGTTCGTCAGTGTTTTGTGTGTGCGTTTGACTTTCTACCCAGGTTTTGAACACAGGGATGCACACCAGGCCGACTCGAAGACGCTCACGACCATCTGCGAGATCACTTCAGATGTAAATCTCGGCCTCGGACGACAAGTGCGCTGATTAATGTTGATAGGCCGCATAGCTGTCTATATGTTGTGACTTTATGGTCTTTTAGCCAATCAGGAGTAAAATAATGGAATGTACGTCCTTGCAAATGGTATAATTGATGTAAGATTTTGTGTAAGGTACGAGTTGGCTTTCGATCTCCTCGTGAGACTTTGCCGCTGGCTCTACCAATTTCGCTGCAGACTATACTTCAGTAAATTTTTGATTCTTTAATTGAACTTCTCGACTCCTGGTCTTCTTTCTCCATATCTGGTCCGGGTCATAACTGTTATACCCCTAACAGGGGCGAGATGTAACCAGTCCCCTGCTGAATGCCTCTCATTCCATGCAGTGACTTCCCCCTCCTTACAGGCATGAATCACAAAGCTGATTCCAGAGGCTGGGGCCCACAGCAGTGATCTGAATCATACACTACCAGCTCTACCCACCATCATTACTAGCACAATGTAGCAACTTGGATTTGCACAGTTACACAATGTGTGTTAGCCAGTGGGCTTGCATTGGTGTACAGGTGTGTGTGTGTAACCTTAAATGGGTATGCAAGTCTAGCTGTACATGTGTGGGTTTGATAGATACCTATAGGAGCTTTGAGCTCCAAGAAGCCACCTCAGACAAAAGTTTGGCTTTTATCTGCTGGCCCAGCACAAAGAGCAGGTTTTAATTTGAAGCCTCCTAATACCATAATAATTACTGCTGGCGGCAGGGGGTGATGCGAGTGTGTGCTCGCGTTTGATGCCACTGTAGTTGAGGAGGCTCTACTGATTTCTCTACTGAGGAGAAATTTAAGCAAAGAAATGAGTGGGGGAAATAAGCTTGTGATAGACAAAGAGGGGAAGTGCATTGTTTGCTGCTCCAAAGCGGACAAGCTGTCTGGAAGTTTTTTTCTGCCACCTTGTGACATCCTACTGCGTTCAAACACACACTGCCACACCTCAGCGAGATGGTGTGCTGATACCACCTAAGGATACACACTTGGGGCTCGAAAAAGCAAATAATACTGTCTAAATACCATCTGAAAGGGTATTGCTTTGAAAGTGACAGTGAGGGTGGTTACAGAAAAAAGGTCATGTGACCAAAATATGAGGCCAGTCAGGAACCATTTTATATGCTAATCATTGAGCCTTCCATTATGGAAAAGATAAGACAAATTATATGAGAGCGGTAACAGAGGCTGTTCCCTCTGGGCTGGCAACAAATTGAAATTAACGGGCAGAATTCCAGCAGCTTCTGTTTCGCAGTTAAATGTGACAGAGTCTAAATCAATTTAAATGTATGCCCAGAAAGAGGATAAAATCATTAAAATTGGGTTTCCTGTTGACGCATTCCAATCTGGAAGAACATAAGATGTCATTCAATGATTGTGGAGATGTAGCCATTTTTAACTCTGCCGATTTTAAGATGTCATCATTTGGCTTGATTGGCAATTTGGCATACTTGTAACTGCTGGACAGATCCCATGCAATACATTCGTCTCAAACATGAGCTGGAGAATAGAATTCCTTTGAGTATAGCAAAATAGTAGGGCAGCAAAATAGAGTGGATAATGTACAACTGTGTCCAATTAAAGTTTGCACAAAATAAATATTAAATAAAACTTAAATGATTTATGTTTGACAGAGAGAGAAAAAGAACTAAAGAACTTTCGAGACCGGCTTTTCAGACTTCTCACTAGAGGCAGACAGTTTTAAAAGCAACAGAGGCTTCACACTGATCAGAGTATTAAACCCCATGCAGCACCCTGGAGACCTGAGCTTGCTCATCAGAAGAAACACTTCATCTCTCTCTGTTGCTCCACACATATTTTCACACTCTGGACATGAGCAGAGCCAGAATATATTTTTCTCCCAAACAACGGAAGAATGGCATGGTGCACTGGGAAAAGCTAGTTGGGTTAAAAAAAAAAAAATGACTGCAGATATCTGCCCTATTGAAAGAAGGTGAGAATGCTAGAAAAAGCACATATGCTTTAATGGGGAGGGGAGTGAGAGAGTCTTAAGAGGAGATTGGAAGATAAAATGCGGGTACCGCTGGGATGGAGAGATGCTTGTCTGGGAGGGTTTTTTGAGGGGTGGATACAGATAAGAGGAGAGAGAAAGAACGCTTTATATGGGTGTTTTAAATCATAAGCTCATGTTAAAATGGAAATGATCTATTTTAACCTAATTTTATCATAAATGCAAATTTGGAGACAGCAGTGTCAAAGTGTAACGTTATGCAGTTAAAGTTATCAACATGTTACACAGTTCGCTACATTACGTTTACATTTAAGTCGTTCAACATAGCGACTTCAAAAACTACCCAGAGCGGCTTAAAAAGTGATAATATATCAACACATCCGCCCATAGGCTATGCAATATGAGAGAGGCAGCCTGTACTAAGCACACGAACCCTGATGAAAGAAAGCGCGTCTGTCTGGCGACAGCGCACTCTTTCGCCCCTCTCAAGTGCACTGTTGAGCAGGAGCGTCCCTCCCTTCCTCAAAGACCAAGATTTGTCCGGGTCGTTAACCCTTGAACCATAGCCTGACAGACCCTCAATGTCCACAAACCCATAAAATAGACACACAAAAAAGACAACAACCTCTTTGATTTAGAAAAGAGTCTTAGGGTCATGTGTCCATCATCCACAGTTTTTTAATTGTTTTCAAATATGGGCAACACGGACGTCTTTGACGGTTGCTTTTTGGCGCAAGGACACTTTCGAAGTGAACGGACCCTTAAGATGTGCTTCCTTGAAGATAGTCAGTTCCCTCTCTCTCGCTCTCTCTCTCAAAAGGGCAAATGTTACACATGTTCGTGACCAAGTTGTAATATTGTTTGCAACTCTTTTAACCTCAACGTAGCTTGCGGCCAGGTTGAAACAGGTTGTTGCGAAAATAAGTAGGTAACCTGCGCCTAACCAAGACATTTACTCCACTCCACATTCAAACAGGCCGTTTAAAATGCCTCACAAATTAACCAGGAATATTATATATTTCCTTAGAATTTACATGTAAAAAAGACTGAGCAGGTCAAACTTGGCTGTATTTATTATTATTATTATTATTATTATTATTATTATATAATTATTCAGGTTGTATTTGAACTTACCTTGCAGGGCTAGCAAGGTGCAGCAAACCGCGAGATGTCCCAACATTGTTCTCTCCATAGTTGCCTCTTCAATTAGCGGCTTTCCTTCACGTAGCGTAGCTTAAGTTCTTCGCGCTCTTTTCAGTCCGTCTCAGGTCGGTACAGATCCTTCACCCTCTGGTTCAAACTGCCCCACACAATCACTCTCTCACACACAACAGTGCGCTCCCCTGTCCTTCTTGCCGCAAGAAATTTGATGCGGGTGGCAGAGACTTCGGTTGATATATTTGCACAAAATGTGACCGTCCGCCCCTCCCCTCTCTCGCTTACCAAGCTGGGTGAAGTGTTGCTGGAGTAAACGTACACGGCCAGCAGAGGTTTTTTGTACTTTTTTTACGTTATCTCAATGGATAATTGTAAAATTATTAAGAAGTATGATTCCTTAAACAATACAGATTCATCCTATTGTGACCGCGCGAACACGCACTCACACAAACAGTAAATTATTTTCAAGCATTTTTAATCTGTTATGACTTGCAAATTACAGCACAAAATGTGTGGGAATTTCTTAAAAATAAATAAATTAATAAAAATAAAAAGGTAAATATAGGCTACAGCATTGAGGTTTTGGGCTGTGTTTCAGATATCCTGTGAATGAGAGTGTGTCTAGAGCGATATGTTAGTGTAATCCCAGTCCTGCCACCAGTTTAAACCACACATCTCTGTATCCCATTCGTAATGTTCAAATATAATTGTGTCCTATAAATCAGTGTTGTATAACTAGTGTTTATTTTGGCACCATGTCAGTTTGTAACAAAAATGCTTGTGATTTGTATTGCTTGTCTATGTTTTGTTGTGTTCGAAATGTTTGCATGACTATATGTGCAGAAATGGTGTTGTTGTTGCTGTATTTTTGTACTAATGTTTTTGCTGCTTTTTTGCTTTTTTGGTTTGTGTTTCTGTCTTTACAATTCTTGTTCATTGCTGTAGCTGTATTTTAAGGCGCTTTGTCTATGTTTGTAAAGTTTATCACTTTAATGATTCTCATAACATCTTGCCAAAGGACTGCAGTTGAAAAATAGCCAGTCAGCTAATACTGGCACATTTACAGATACATGTATGTTGATTAATGTGTGTTGTCCTAGGATAACTGGTGCAAAACAGCTGCTTTCTCAGGGTGAGAGTTGGGTCCTCAAGAGCAAGTAGCCTGTGATATCAAACGCAATAAGAGGTGAGGTTATTGGAAATGGATTAGGGCAAAGTGATGAAAGAAACAGAGAGAGGTAGAGAGAGAGAGAGAGAGAGAGAGAGAGAGATAGAGAGGAAGGTGGTGCTTTTATGTTTGAACCACCCATTTACTTCAGAAATAAAGGTTAGCACAGGACATACAGTGTGATGTTCAGCTGTGTCATTTATCAATATTACTTTGAGCTATTCCAGGGTCATGACAGCACAGCAAAGTATTAAACTGCTCATCCCATAACACCAGCAAATACAATCAGATAAGCCTGTTGTTTAGTGTATTAAATCAGTTTTCAAGGAAAACAGCAATGCTGATATTGTGAAGGGGTTGCTTCTTCCCGACATAGCATATTTACGAGTAATCACAACACCAAAGATGAGGCAGACTCATATCAGTTAAGCCTCTGTTGTAGGTGGTATAGAGTTGCGAGGCATACTTTTACTATTGGTCTCAGCCAGGACAGGAGAACATTTTAGTAATTGAAACCCACACTGTGACCTTTCTACAGTACAGACTTTGCTCTTAGAAAACAACAGTGCCTTAGTAGCCAGAATGTAGCAGTTATCTAAAATTGAAGTGCTCAGTGTCAAAAATGTAAATTTTTATTTAGGTGAAATAGTTTTGATTTTCAATAGAATCAATAGAATTTTTTTATTTTTTGGAGTGGACAATTTTAATATCTCTGACATTTTTATCACTTTTGGTGAAATTTTTGCCCCAAGCCCTGGTAAATTTTTCTGATCCTGACTCCTGTTTCTTAATTTTATGATTTGTACGCTTTGGGAACAACATGATCTGATCTATACTTATGGCGGGATGATAGAGTGATGTAATAATGAAATGATTAAAAGCAAAGAGCAGAGTTTGGAAGCACCCTTTGATTCTTGTGTCAGGGTGTGACAAGCATGGAGCCTCAGGGAACAACAGGGATACAAGAACAGAGGAGCGGAGAAGAGAGAAACAGAATAATAAATTGGGGCTTAAGAGAGAGGAAGGAGGACTGCACTCCAGGCAAGCAGATCAGCAGAGAATGAGCAAAGACAGACCGAGGGGATAATGGACAGAGCAAGATTGAATTTGATGTGCTTTTTACAGTATTTTTGAAATTATAGGTTGTTTGAAAATGTGCTCATGTGCATTTATATACAGTAAATGCACTACCCCCCCCACACACACATACTCTTTTATTTAATGTCTTTGTCTCCTCTTATTGGTTGCTTTTCCACAAAGACGCATTTTTCACAGGATTTTGCTAACACTCCAAATCAATTTTATCATAATTGTGTTACATTTTATTAAGTTATTATTATAAGTTGCATTGCTGCAATTTTTGGTACAACTCTACACTTGAATACATGGTGTGATGGAAAATCTTCTATCTACAGAGATGGCTTATTAAAAAGTCACTTTTTGTAGACAAACTTGGCATTGAAGCAAGAAAAATAAACAAGAGTACAATAAAGTAAGAGCTGAATCGATACAGAGAATCATAATATTTGGTTGCAATGTAGCGATGCAAAACTGCTGTGAAAAATTGCTCTTACTCATTGAAAATTGCACAATGTTTTTCATATCAGAATTACATTTAAAGCCCATGGTGCAGGTTAAACACCACTGTCGATTAATGGGTAGATAAAGCAGTCAAGATATGTATATAAAGTTAGAAATGTCTCCAAAATGATATCAGCAGGAGTTCTTTTGTATATCAGCACAGCTGTGATTCGGCATGTGAGCATGAGGTAGTAAATAACACGTTAATATTTAACAACTTACATTTTAGACACAATAAGATTAATTAGTTTATTAGACTAGTTATATAGACTATTTTTGCTCTGCTAACAAACAAAGCTGAAGTAGTGCTGTTAAACTAATGTCATGTCCACACACCATCGTTTTCCAAAGTATGTGGTAATAGAAAGCATTTTGCCTTTGTTTTCGGTGAAGGACATGGCATTCCAGTGTGGATGAGAGGTGTAAACGTAGCAAAATCAAGGCATTTTCAACCGAATACTAGAAAATACTACTGTGGACAGCCTAAATTACAGCACTCATGGAATGGCTGTTGTCCAATCAGATTAAAGGAATGGAATGAACAGTTATGATATGTTATAAAATTAATGTTAAAGTTCCTACACTGGAATTAACATCCACATATGTAAGGGGATACTGCATATGGTCCTTGGGGCTGAGAGTATCCCAACAGACAAATGGGACAGATCCACATTCTGCTCTCTTTCCAGGAAGGACTGTCACCACACTAAACCCTCAAGCTGTACATACAGAGCCTTCAGATCTAGCCATTACAGTCGCTGATCATGGTGGCATAGTGTCAGAATTCAACCCTAAAAGTTTGCGTATTTTTGCCAGTCATGGCAAGTGGGCGAACATGCTGATATTTCGGCTGCAGGGTTCTTCTTCGTGGTGGCATTCAGTGAAACAATTGAGCCTATCATTCCTTCTGCCCACAGCCTGACTTAACATCTTTCTCCTCACACAGAGCTGATTATCATAAACTATAGAGCACTCATATCAGAGCGGCATGTGTGTGAGCTGACCTCAACTCATGAGAGAGGTCAGAGTGCACAGAAAAAGACGTGAACTAAAAGCAGCTTGTTAATGCTCTCAGTAAACAGTGCCGATAAAGATTTCACAATGGAAACTCGATAACAGCCTTTGTCTTTGTCTCTGTGCTCTATTATTCTTGAGTTTACTGTAAATCTAAATTACATGACACATTTAAATGAACTGTGAAACAGTTCACTCAATAAAACCTTTTGTTTAAAACTTACATGGTTTGTAATGTCTAGAGCAATGTTTTTTTGTACATGTGAAAATGGATGCATCCTTTCATTTAATGCTTGAATATCAACATCAGGATGTTACTGTCCATAGTGGCATATACTGTTATGCAATTCGAAAAGTATGACTACTGTTACTGTATTGTTAAATGATGTATTGTTATTGTATAGCAAAATTTGCATAGTGTATTGCTACTGTATTGTTAAATTAATTGTCACTTTGGATAAATGTGTCTGCTAAATAATGTATTTATATAATTAAATGTAAATATAGTATTCCATGCAAAATTTTCCACAAAACACAGGTACAGTGTATTACGTTTTTGCATTATTAATGTAAGAATGAAAAACAATATAAAACTTTATTATTTGTTTACATTAAATATACACAGCTGATGGACAGATGTGGAGTTTTGGGTACTTTATGGCTCTATGGCTTTATGGTTTTATAGTGTGCTATTAAATCTTCCCTGCTTTCTAAACACTTGTTTAGTTGTCAGTTTGAGATATAATATGGAAAAAGTTTAGAAAAGAAAATAATTTTATTAATAAAATTCTCAGAAGTCTAGACTCAATGTTTAAAAAATAACTAAAAAACATCATATAGAAACTTACACTCTAATCTAAAAACTGTACAGTAAACAACTTCTCAAACGCAATTTTATACGGTAAATGAAAAAATTCTAACTGAAAAAATATTGAAATATTCCTACTCACTGTGCCTCGAGAATATAAAGCTTTATCCATTTTTAGCACTCTCTTTTTCTCATACATACGCCTGCAACACGCCCGAGGTGCGTTTCATCATGGAGTCAAGAAGTGTGTGGTAGAATAGATGGGGGTGTTTGAGCTTAAGGCTGCTTCTGTGAAATATATTCTGCAATTCACTCTCAAGAGAAATAATAAAGTTCCATGCAATGAATTAAGAAGTAATTGTGGATGAACCAAAGCATGACTGTATACCTAGAAAGCGTATTAATGATGTAGCCAATGTATGTATCAACATGTCCATGTCAGCCACAATCTCTCAAAATCCTAGCACAAAGAAAGACATGCCATCTGATCTGTGGACATATCAAACTGGCCAAAAAAACATTCACACAAATATTTGAACAACACATTCAGCCACTGTTCTATATAACGATTAAACAAGTGCAATAAACAGCAGAAATAAGTGTGTATTTTTAGCCAAGCGCTCTCTGGGCTCAGATTCCTTGTCGGCTTCTCTAGAGCCAGATCATAGCAGTTTTTGTCCACCTGTGTGTCCATTAGGCTGTGTCGCTGTTCATGTAAGTTAGTTGGTTAGTGGGGCCCCATCTGTGCTGTGAGGCCCATTTCAGTGCCAAACTCCACTGATGTCACCTCCCCTGAGTGGTCTCTTCCCTTAAGGGGGACCACCAGACTCACCCCCAAACACCACTCACACATTTAGTCATCATGCAACTTCAGCACTTTATCAATTCAACCAGCTCCAATTCATGCTCCAATTCATGCCACTTTCTGTTTTAGGAAGAGAAATAGCAAGAAAGAACAGTGAAAGTGTTGGAAATCCCAGCTTATAACAGTCATACGGGAGGGTGCAACTATGCTCCCATGATTTAGCATTATGTTCTCTGCTGCCAAGCTCCTGGTGTGCACGCTCATCAGGATAAGTGTGGCAGTGCAGTGGAATGCGCACATGCTCCTTTAATTAACGAATCAGCTGATTCACCCAAGCTGCCGGCAGAAATAGATTGACTTGGACTTCTCTGCTGCATAGATCAGCAACACATTTCATAATTAAAGCTAACTAAATTTTTCACATTGAACTTCCTGTCAAGTTTCATGTTGATTTTAAAACTCTCATGCTCAACTATATGGCTCTGTAGGGTTCATATACACAAAATTTGAGCTTTTAACTCCTTAATTACCTTCTCGTGGTCTTCACTCTTAAAACTGTGGTCTTGCAACTTTTACTCAAACACTGTTCCCTTTTCCAGTCAAAAAACATAAGGAACATACTTTACGTAAGTATGTGAATGTAGACACTTCTAACTACGCAAGCTCAAGCTAGTGCTTTACTGCATTCCGAATGTGTTGCACTACACTTTCCCTCATGTCGTTCTGAACTCAGATAACCTCATTTCTTCTGTGGAACACAAAAGCAGATATTTTAATGAATATCCTCGTCTTTTCAGTACAATGGTAGTGGATAGTGATTCACTTTCAAGTTTAAAAAAGGACTTAAATGTGACATAAAAGTGGTCCATGCAATTCATGAATCATGGCCCAAGTCTTCTGAAGGCATACAATAATGTTCATGAGCACTATAAGAGAAGCTCGTTCGCAGTGGCTCATGTGTTTTGGCGCTAAAAACAAAGCAAGTTCTTGCATTGTTTTTATATTTCATGAAGACCAGGATTTTAATTAAAATATCTACTTTTGTGTTCTGCAGAAGAAAGACATACAAATTTGGAACGAAAAGAGGTTGAGTAAATTCTAACCAAATTAAAAATTTGGGGTATATTATTTTTTCAAAGAAGAGGTTTTATTGGACTTATTATTATTAACTCTTCACTGTTTTCAAGAGCCAAGGAAAGCATAATGTACACTCACTGCAGTAATTACTTGAAAAGGATTGATACTTAATTTAGTGCTTATGCATGGGAGCATGAATCAATAAAATCATAATCAATATTCAGCATATGGTGAGAGCAGCGTCCCACAGGACAGTGTTTGTTATTGTGGGCATGTTTATCAGGCTTGGCTGGTTTGAGTTATGTTTCTGTCCCTTTGATCTGGCAACCAGGGACAATCCAAGCTTCTGAGCCAGCCCCCCACTCACTCACAATCTCTCTCTCTCTCTCTCTCTCTCTCTCTCTCTCTACACACACACTCTGTTCAAAGGCTCCAAAAAATCTGACTCACTTTCTTACCAAGTCACATCCTCATCCTCAAAAATTATCATATGACATTATTAACAATAGTTTGATTATTCTGTCATAGAGGACACTGTCAGTGCTTTCTGGCAAAAAGATCCTGTTTGATGCCCTGTGGTAATGAGCAATCTGACTCAGCATCTCTGACTTTCCGGACAGAGATGACTTCACACTGCAGTCTGCAGAGCATGCTCTACCCTTGACAGAAATATAAGAGAAAGGATGAAAATGCAGGAACAATCGATCTGTATATAAGTGGAAATAATAGATTTTCTCTGAGTGCTTTTTAAAAGCAAACAAACACAAACACACTTTCTTTTTCTTTCCTCAATTCTCTCTCCTTTTCTTCTTTTTTTACCTCCCCTGTTCCCTCCTCTTCTCTCGCCCCTCCTCCTGTCTGTTAGTCAATTTTTTCTACAGCGTGTAAATCCGTCCTTCATCAGCATGCAAAATGGCTGGGTTTCAGTTGTGAACAGCATATTTAAATGGAAATAGAGGAGAGAGAATGAGCAGATTACACTCTTCCAAAACACAATCTGCCTTTTGGCTGGTGAAATGATGGAGAGGGGACATGGGGAAAGGTGCAAGGACAAAAAGGGTATTAAATGCAGGTCAAAACTGGACTATGAAGAGTGGTACAATGCAGGGCACAATGCAAGTGTTTGAGAGGTGGGAAGGGAACTAACGAGGGCACTTTTTAATTAATGAAGCTGCTAAGGGCAGATGGTAAGTATTAAAGGATGGAAGGCATTAAAGGAATGACCCGAATGGTAGTTTAAATGTAATTAGAAAGGTCTTGAAAGAGTTTTAATTAAGCAATATCACATAAACAAGTGCTGATATGGTTGTGGCCTCATGTCTACAGCTGAATTACTGTCATGTTGGTATTCAGTATAATGTCCAGTGTGATATTCCTTTCATACAACATTTCTAGACAAAATAATACTTCCAGAAAAAGGCAAAACAAAAAAAAAAAGGATAAACTATTGCATGTTGCCATAGTTGCAATATGGCAACATGCAATATGCAACTATGGATATATTCATTTTATATACAATTATATAAAATGAAGACTTCATAGCTAAGGCAAGATGGCTGAGAAATACACCACAATAATTAGCTAACCTCTCACCAACCTATTAAAGGAATATATTAAACATAAACAAAAACAAAAAATCTGTAACAATATACTCTGTATCTGTAACAAAATACTTTTTTCTCCTGCAGAACACAAAAGGAGAAATTGTAAAGAATATTCCGGTCCGTCTTTTTAATACAATGGCAGTGGATAGTTATTCACTGTCAAGCTTCAAAATGGACATAAAGGTTCATTCGACTCATGCTATATATGCAAATATTCCAAGCACAATAGATTTTGGTGAGAAAGAACCCAAAATGAAGGTCATATTAGTGAAAAAACTGACATCTGTTGCATGTTTGAGTGCATGAGAGAAGCTTGTTCACTGTGGTTGCGTGTTCATCCGAGAACCTGTGTTGATATTAGCGCTTAAAGGAATAGTTCACCCCAACATTTTTATTCTCTCATTATTCATTTATCATGATGCCATCCCAGATGCGTATGACTGTCTTTCTTCAGCAGAACACAAACAAAGATTTTTAGAAGAAGATAGATCTCTGTCGGTTCCTTATAATGCATGTAAAAGGGTGCCAGCATTTTGACGGTCCAAAAGTCACATTTAGGCAGCATAAAAATAATCCATGTTACAGACGATCAATGAGTGTCTTCTGAAGCAAATCGATATGTTTGTGTAAAGAAAAAGATAATACATTTTTTTTTTACTTTTAAAACTTTCTTCCAGCAGTTCACACATCATGTAGCTGTCGCGTGATGTAAGCGTGTCGGCAAATTCATGTGAGAATTCAGAAGCAGCGCTTCTTTACAATAGAAGAACTCGCATCACGTGAGATTTCAGCCATTTCAAACAGCATCAGAGCCCGCTGATTTAAAGCTAAAAACATTTAAATTATCAACTTGTTTCTTACATAAACCTATCGATTCGCTTCATAAGACATTCATTGATTGACTGGAATTGTGTGGATTACTTTTATGCTGCCTAAATGTGACTTTTGGACCATCAAATTGCTGGCACCCGTTTACGTGCATAATAAGGACTTGACAGAGCTCTTCCTCTAAAAATCTTAATTTGTGTTCTGCTGAAGAAAGACAGTCATACACATCTGGGATGGCATCAGGGTAAGTGAATAATGAAAAGATTTACATTTTTGGGTGAACTATTCCTTTAAAAACACTAGTTCTCGATTTTAACAATCATCATTCAAACCTAAACATATACACAAACACAGCAAACAAATTAGTTAATTGTGACAAACTGACATAATGTGTTAACTGACATAATCTGCATTCTAAGACACAACATGCTCCATAGTCAAGCCTGGAAACTGCACAACTGGCCAACAAAAAGAATAAAACATGCTGTTGCATAAAATAAAAAAAAGGGGATAGATGGAGTGTGTATGCAAGAAGAGCAGAGTGGCAGTTATGCTTGCAGGTTGCAGGACACTTTAATGGGCAGAGGCTTGTACCTACCCAACCATTACTCCCATAGGGCAATGAAAAGAAGCAGTGCATTGTTATTCATGATATGCTGTGTGTGATGTGCTTCAGATTTAAAACACAGTAAGACATGAGACACGGCTGTAAGAAAAAAGTGTGGCTGTGATGAAATATGAAAAAGAGGGTCATTCATACAGTATATCAAAAGGCAGGAAAGCAAGACCCCCTATTACTGTAGAGGTGAACAGCCCCAGGCAAACGCATAATGTAAAAAAACTAAATGTCTGTCTGTTACATATGAGCAGCACTAAAGCAGATTCAGACCTTTCGTCTGTCTCTGATGACACAGTATGTATATGACTTTCTCAATGGGATGAACTGAGATACTAAGTTATAATTTGGCTTGCTGTAGAAAGAACAGAAATGATGTAGGCCCACTTTAAATCCAAGTGTAACAATCTGTTAGGAATTCCTTGTCTTGTTTCACTGTTGCCCTCATTTTTGTCACCTTGCATTCCATAGTTTTCAATTTTGTCCCTTGTTTAGCTCCACTGTCTCACTTGTCATTGTTTAGAACTACACTTCCCAGAATCCACCTGCCATCATCACTGCCATTTTGTTCATTGTTTTCACCTGTGTCTCATCTGTCATCACTCACTGTGTATTTAAGCCCTGCTTTTTGTTCACTCCTTGTCGTTCGTTGAATGTTGTTAGCCTGGTGTGTGTTCCCTGCCTGTGTTTTCTAGTTTTATGTTTATTTCTCCATTGAGGGTTTTCCTTTGTGTTTTTTCTTGCTTGTTTATTTAATAAAGTGTAACTGCGTTTAGATCCGCATCTCCTCGTCTGCCTTGCTGCTCAATCGTGACCCAATCCTTGTTTTTGCACTCAGTGGTTCTCAAATTGTGGGTCCTTTTGTGGGCCTTAGACAGCAGAGAAAAAGAATGTTAAATGCAAATAACCACAAAACAAATATGCTCATCAGCTTTTAAAAGGATGGAGAAAATGCCTCCCTTATCCTTTATTGTTGACGTTAAAGGTAGTGTATCCAATACAATTTTGCATTTTGGTGGAAATTTACCTATCACTTGGAAGAAGCTCGCCAAATTAAACAGAAGCCAACATAGACAGGTTATTTGATTTCTGAACAAAATCGTGAACAAATCTATGCCAGCTAAAAGAAAATACGACCCAGACTACAATAAAAACTTGTTTACTTGCAAAATAAACATGCTGACCACAATGTGTTTCATGCAGTGAATTATTAGTTGCTGAGATTAATACTGAATTATTTAATTATTATATTGATTTAATAGTATATTAACATTACCAATATAATACATCTGAATATTTTATTTTAAGGACATTATTGTTTACTTTTGCACAATTAGCTATTTTATTATGTTGGGTTGCCACTTGATGTCCAATGTAAAATCTGGAGAACTAACCTGTAGCAGATACCTAATTTCCAATTCACAGTACTATTTAGTGTTTGAAAGTCTTTTATGTCCCTTTAAAAGAACAGGATAGGGTGTTGCAGGATACAGCTTGGCATGCAATGAATCTCAGAACAGTGACACAATGTGTCCTTTCTGGAGTACTGTCCCGAAATGTCACTGTCCTAATAATCTGTGACTGTTGCATTAGCATTCCATGCGAGTACTCTCCTGAGTGTTCTACTTAAAAAGCAAGGGACAGTCTGTGTTCTGTATCCAGACAGCAGTCTCAGTGCCCCAGTGTGGAGCTCTGGAGTACCTTAGATGACCACTAGAACAGAACCTGGAACATAAAAGCTCTTATACCAAGTCACGCTCTGTCCAGCTCTATGCACATTTACTATAAGCACTTACAGGTGAAACTCGAAAAATTAGAATATCGTGCAAAAGTTCATTCATTTCAGTAATTCAACTTAAAAGGTGAAACTAATATATTATATAGACTCATTACAAGCAAAGTAAGATATTTCAAGCCTTTATTTGATATAATTTTGATGATTATGGCTTACAGCTTATGAAAACCCCAAATTCAGAATCTCAGAAAATTAGAATATTGTGAAAAGGTTCAGTATTGTAGGCTCAAAGTGTCACACTCTAATCAGCTAAACACCTGCAAAGGGTTCCTGAGCCTTTAAATGGTCTCTCGGTCTGGTTCAGTTGAATTCACAATCATGGGGAAGACTGCTGACCTGACAGTTGTGCAGAAAACCATCATTGACACCCTCCACAAGGAGGGAAAGCCTCAAAAGGTAATTGCAAAAGAAGTTGGATGTTCTCAAAGTGCTGTATCAAAGCACATTAATAGAAAGTTAAGTGGAAGGGAAAAGTGTGGAAGAAAAAGGTGCACAAGCAGCAGGGATGACCGTAGCCTGGAGAGGATTGTCAGGAAAAGGCCATTCAAATGTGTGGGGGAGGTTCACAAGGAGTGGACTGAGGCTGGAGTTATTGCATCAAGAGCCACCACACACAGACGGGTCCTGGACATGGGCTTCAAATGTCAAACGTCTTACCTGGGCTAAAGAAAAAAAGAACTGGTCTGTTGCTCAGTGGTCCAAAGTCCTCTTTTCTGATGAGAGCAAATTTTGCATCTCATCTGGAAACCAAGGTCCCAGAGTCTGGAGGAAGAATGGAGAGGCACACAATCCAAGATGCTTGAAGTCCAGTGTGAAGTTTCCACAGTCTGTGTTGGTTTGGGGAGCCATGTCATCAGCTGGTGTTGGTCCACTGTGCTTTATTAAGTCCAGAGTCAACGCAGCCATGACATTTTAAGCACTTCTTGCTTCCTTCAGCAGACAAGCTTTATGGAGATGCTGACTTCATTTTCCAGCAGGACTTGGCACCTGCCCACACTGCCAAAAGTACCAAAACCTGGTTCAATGACCATGGTATTACTGTGCTTGATTGGCCAGCAAACTCGCCTGACCTGAACTCCATAGAGAATCTATGGGGCATTGCCAAGAGAAAGATGAGAGACATGAGACCAAACAATGCAGAAGAGCTGAAGGCCGCTATTGAAGCATCTTGGTCTTCCATAACACCTCAGCAGTGCCACAGGCTGATAGCATCCATGCCACGCCACATTGAGGCAGTAATTAATGCAAAAGGGGCCCAAACCAAGTACTGAGTACATATGCATGATTATACTTTTCAGAGGGCCGACATTTCTGTATTTAAAATCCTTTTTTTTATTGATTTCATGTAATATTCTAATTTTCTGAGATTCTGAATTTGGGGTTTTCATAAGCTGTAAGTCATAATCATAAAAATTATATCAAATAAAGGCTTGAAATGTCTTACTTTGCTTGTAATGAGTCTATATAATATATTAGTTTCACCTTTTAAGATGAATTACTGAAATTAATGAACTTTTGCACGATATTCTAATTTTTCGAGTTTCACCTGTAAACAGACCAATTGCCAGATTATTGGATCAGCTGATGGTAAGAAATAACAGGACATGCCAAAGCACAGGTTGGGAAAAGTAATGAAGATGAGAAAGGGGTGACACAAATAAGTTGTAGCAGGCCAGATGAGAAAGAAGGTCGGGGATGGATGTGCTGGTATTGCAATGCAGAGGAAGAAACTAGTGATATATAGTGTACATCGGCTGTATATAAGGAAGTTCAGTTGCCACTGGCCAAAATATGTGGTAATTCCCTGTTGTGTCAGTTCCAAAATACTTGGACAGCCTCATCACAAATAATGCCTATTGTCTATTTTCAAAATTTTGATTGAATTTTACATAAATATTATAAATGTGTTAATTTCAGCAAAATTGTGTACATCTCTTATGCTATTATTATTTATTTGTTATTATCATGTTCCATGATAGACAGACAGTTTGTTATGGGTTATATCTGGGTATGTAAATTAAGTAATAATTATATCTTATTTAATTATTTATAGTCCAAAGTGTTTTCCAATTTCGTCAATAAGTGTAATAAGTGTTACATTTGAAAACACTTGTAATGAGAATTCTATTGTTTTAAACTGTAACACGTGTCCTTAAAGCCTAGTTAAAAATGCATAAAATGTTTTGAGTATTTAAGCATGTGCTTAAGGCATAGCATACTGTGAGTATTTAAGCAAGTACTTGAATGCATATAATACTATAAATTATATAAACATGTATCAAAGTGATAATGCTCTGTTTCCTTATTTATAATTTTTTTTTAACGTTAGCCTCTACTGTATTTCTTTGTACCGTATACCATCACTGTATTTCATAATACCGTATTTTCTTTTAGATTCCATTGCCGGATTTCAGTTTCTATATTTTCTTTCAATATTCTTTTTATATATAATACAGCCCCATTGATGGCTGTTTTTTTTATTTATTTTTTATCCTTTTAATAAACAGCCTTCAGATAGAGGTGAAGATAGGTGCCTGTGGGACACAGTGTGGAGGGGTCTTCAGTGGTGCAGTTGTCCAGTGAACAGATATTGGCCAGAGGTGACAGGGCAAGGTGACAAGACTGCTGCATGAGAGAAGAGAGCACCTGATTTCCGCTGATTCCACGGGGGTACTGTTTGATGAGACACCTACCCAGTGACTGTCTACAAAAGAACATAAAAATATTATACAGATATTCAGCAACATATCTTTTGGTTTCAACTTTACAGACTGATTAAGATACTAATTGTTTTGCCCACAAGTGAACTGACACTTTTTTTTTTTTTCTGAGTTGAACTGAGATGATGATAGTCCAGCATTACAAAACACTGATGATGACCATGGTGCAGGTAGTAGTATGCATGATGTTCAGGGACAGATTCAAGAACTCAACAGAAAGCATGACCATGGCAGCTATCACCGATTTGAGTTGAGAGCCTACCAGGTCTTATGTTTAGGTGTCAAGAGAACATCACATTCACCATTTAGTGGTGATTTAAGCAAAGATGGGAGACATGTTGATGAGTTCATTCAGAATCAGAATCAAAATCAGCTTTATTGCCAAGTATGCTTACGTATACAAGGAATTTGTCTTGGAGAAAGGAGTTATACAAATATATATATGAAGGCAAACCGCAGGAAGGGCCTGTGTCGAGGTAAAACTGAGACGTGGAAGTATGCGTCCTTCAGGTCTACCGCCGCGAACCAATCTTGCTGAACGCTCGCTAAAATGCATTTCTGCATTAGCATCTTGAACGAGAGACTGTGCAAGGCCAGGTTCAGTACTAGCAGGTCCAAGATTGGCCACAACCCACCGCCTTTCTTTGGTATGATGAAGTAGGGGGTGTAGAACCCCTTCTTCATCTTGGCTGGAGGGACATACTTTATCGCATCCTTCCGTAGAAGGGTCGAGATCTTTGCATGTTGGTTAGTGGCATTCTCACCCTTCACTGAGGTAAGCCGGACACCGCTAACCGGGGCGGTTGCCTGGCGAACTGAATCGCATAGCCGAGTTGGACAGTCCTGGTCAGCCATCGCAACGGGTTGGGGAGCGCAAGTTACGCCTCCAAGATCCGGGCTACGGGGATCAAGGGAACAATCTCGTCAGACGTACCGGCAGGTAGGGCATCGTGGTGGGGCAGAGCTGGAAGCGCAAGGTCGATACACTTACCTGGCTCCGGGTACCGACCATAGGACTGGTCAGCAACAGGGGAGTAGGGAAACCATCCTCGCCGTTCTTCACAGCCACCCTGGTGTGGAGTGTTTGTGCCACAGCTGGGTGCGGAGGGGTGGGAGTCCCGCTTCCACGGCACCATACCTGCCATAAAAAGTTTGTGTCCAGTGGTCGTGATAATGACGGCCATGAACACCGGATGTGTGACTGAGGGAATGAGTGAACCACTCTTTTTCTGAAAATGTGGTTACCGCAGCCCATCGGGCATGCAACGAAATCAAAGAAAAGACAACAAAGGATTCTCCTCCCGGCCCTGCACCAGGAGATGGAGGGGTCTGTTCACCATCTCCAGGTGCCTCAAACCCGTAAGTAGAAGGACTGCAGCAGGGTGCCGCTTGGGTGGCTTTCCCTCTGAGGAAGGAAAGCCATGACTGCAATATTGCCATAGTCATTCTCTCGCTGTGAGAACATGACCCGTCCACGAACGTTGTCACCGCGTGGGCAGCGCACAAGCAAATGAGGCAGCGATCTTGGGTGTTGGAAGCGGAGCGGTTACAACCGCAACCAGGAATTATACACAACGGAAAGGCATCTTTAAAAAGACACTCTCCGTGAGTAACACTCTTTTAGAAGGAAATTTCTCTTTTAGAGAAAAAATACACTCTTTTAGACAGCTGAAGCACCCAGGGGCATTCTCTGCACTTCACCAGTGCAAGACGGGGAGAAGCCACTGTAATGCGCCATAAATCCAACAGCTTTGCAGAGGTGAATGGATCGGCAGAGGAATCCATTGTGCTGAAACACAACCGCTCAGGTTTGAAGAGAAAATCTGAATGAGTGGTTGAGAGCCAGCTAATTTTATACACTTTCCAATTCCCATTGGCTTTTTCTCAAAGATCAGCGGTGTGTGGGGCTCCCAAAGGCAACCCCTAGTGTTACTACATTGACACAACATCGATTGAGTGACAGATAGGGAACTTGAGCTATTCGCCCTGAAGTTGGCTATCTCTGAAAAAAGTAGAGAAAGTCAGTAACCGTCACGGAAGTACGCGTAATCTGCCGAGTTATCCAACAGCTGAACTGAAGAATTTTCAATTAAAAGATCCCACTCTCAGTTCTTTCAGAACCATTTGGTAATTTGAACAAAAGCCCACCACTCGCGAGAGATCAAAGTCTGTACTGTTACTGACAAAGCAGTGGGAGTGTGTTAGAGAGCTGGATGGCTTGCATTATCGCATTGTAAATGACGAACATCGAAAGCTGCTCTTACCTCATGTCTAAAAGAACAGGTCCTGGAAAGTCTTCATGACAGTATGGGACATCAGGGCATTGAGCGCACACTAAACCTGTTGAGGCAACAATGCTTCTGGGTTGGCATGTATAATAATGTGGAGTGGTGGATCAAAAAGTGTCAAAGTTGCATCTTAACCAAGATGCCACCGCCAAGGATACATCCTCCTATGAAGCCATTTCTTGCTTCAAGGCCCCTTGTTGTAGTGGCAGTAGATTTTACCTGTCTTTGATGGCCGTGAGAATACGTTAATTGTGACTGATGTTTTCACAAAGTTCACACAGGCCTTTCTAAACAAGGATCAGAGGGCTGTATCCACTGCCAAGATCCTTCTAGAAGAGTGGTTCATGAAAAATTGTGTGCCTGAACGATAACATTCTAATAAGGGCAGAAATGTTAAAAGTTTAACACCACATGCAACCACTAGATTCTCACCACATCGCTTGCTGTTTGGAGTCAACCCGCATCTTCCAGTAGATGCACTGCTAGGTCAAAAGCAAACTGTGGACAGGAAACATGATTTGTTAGTGATTCACCAATACAGATTGAGAGAAGCTCATGAAAAAGCAAGGGAACATAAGGTTGCTGAGTGACTTGCCCCTTTTGTCTGACAAGGACTATTGCCCTGTGATTGATGTGGGTCAGCAGGTATACTTGCGCCACAGACCTTCTAAAATATAGGATTCATGGGGTCCTGCTGTATACAGGGTCATAGATGTGCAGGGTACTACACATACCATTGAGCCTCTTGAGGGTGGTCCTATAAAGAGAGTCCATAGAGTTGACTTACGCCCTTGTGTTAACCCTGTTCCTGAGACAGAGGTGACTGAAACCTGTTCTCCCACAACACCACAATCGAGGCGAGAATCTGTTTCTGAGCATGTTGATTTTATGAATTATGATCCTGATTTTGTTGTACTAGAAGAGGTTACATATCCTAGTCTGCAAGAGACAGAGAATATGAACCCTGAAGACCTTTTATCAGCTGCTGAAGCCCTTATAGGTGAACCTGTACTGATTTTAGGGAACACAAAACAACAAGGTTCTGTACCAGAGACAGTTGAGTCTAGCAATGAATCTAGGCACGGCTCCTAGAGTGTCGGTACCAGCACCAAGAAGAACTAAAAGAGCGAATGCTGGTATACACTCAAACCTATTTCAAGAGCCAAAATCAGCATGCAATGCTGTAGAGTTGGAGTACTCGAGTTCTGACTTTTTCAATTTTTATTGGACATTATTACTCAGACTTCACCTCGAGCCTCTCGGACATAGGATTTTTTTTACGAGTTCAGACAAGTTCATGACATTTGTGATGCAATGAAAAACAAACAAACAAACTAACAAAAAAATAATGTAACAGGGTGACCATACATCCTCTTTTTCAGACCTGAAAAAAAGAGTCCGGCCAGGATTTCAAACTTGCCTCTAAATGTCTGGGATTTGGCTTTGTCTTCATATTGATGTGCTCTCTAAAGTTAGTACTATCATATATTCTGTGTCATTAATTCTGCACATCAGTTTTCATGCAAATATGTGCTTATATGTGATTATTCTGGCTGAGAGCAGCAGCACGCTCTATTTCAAAGTACTTTTTTAGGTCACTCGCCCGCGTGCCCATGCTGTATGTGTATGCGGAAAAGAGATCGCCATTCGCCAGACGTGCTCTGCTGCTCTCATCCAGGAATATCAATAACATAAGTAGACTTTAAAAATTATGTTCCCCAACTCTGTAAATTATTAAATAGAATATGTTTTATCACTCACGCTTCCTATGCAAAGTAATTTCTAACTGAAAATGTTGACTTAATTGAAAATAAAATGTACTATGTATCAGGTACATTTATACTAATATGATGGATGAAAAAGACCATGATGGAAATTGTACAACTCTGTCCATCACATATTTGTAGCACAACCTCTCTGTGTTACCTGTAAAGCTGGCACTTGCGTTTCAATGGCAAAAAAGTAATAAAATACAATGAGGAACACAAGTGAGGGAAGAAGTCTATATTCACCTATTATCCATACTAAATATAATGTGAAAAGAAAAGAGTTTGTCAAAAATATGATCTTGACTTTAGGGAAGTAGGCTACACCTGGACACAGCAGGAGGACTGAAAAGTTTGAAGTGTAGTACTGTATATAATCATCACAACCAGTTTCACATTTTTATTTAGTTTTTAATTTCTACGTCATTTTTACTTTGCCCATTCAGTTTGGTTTAGTTTTATCTAAAATGTTAATTTTAAAACATTTAATAATTCCCATGAAATTAAATACAACAACAGAAAACGCCACCACCACTCCACATGATTCATGCAGCTTTCAATTTCTTTCGTGTGTTTTTGTGTGGATGGGAAAGCAACAAATCATTTAAATGTCAACAGAATGCAATAAGAAGAGTATTGAAGGACAGTTATGTCTTCAAACACCAAAAGTATATGCTTTCATTCTGAAACAACTTTGAATTTTGTTCAGCAGTATACTAGGTTTTTTTTCTGCATTTATTTTGACAAATAGTTTTTCTTAGTTGTGAAGGTTAAAATGAGCTTAAAATATTGTTACATGTTGATACATGTTGAGATTACAGTTACAATTAAATTCAGGTTCTTGAACATATTAATTCGGACTCTGACTCAACTCAGACTCTGCCTGTTATGGACTCGGTCTTGAGTCCGACTCGGCCCCTTTTGGACTCGGACTCGATTGTTTAAAGTCTCGAACTCAACAAAGGTCGACTCGAACCCAACTTCAGGTTTTAGCAAGCCTGGGTAGAGTGTTCTTTAGAGAAGGTGTTAAAGAAGTGAAATTATGTATCAAGTCATTGGGGACAATTACTTTTTTTCTTACTTCACTAACCATTCTCAATATACTTTTTAGTGAAGTCAGTTCACCTCATGTTCACACAGGTATCCTAGAGTGACCACAGTTGTAGTTCATCATGTTAACAATGGGCATGTCCCACTAAGTTTGACAACCAAATAGTGTCCAAATATTTGTTTTAATTATGAACAGAAAATCTATGTTTTATCATTTTAAATCTAACATTTTCCTCTCTGCAAAACCTGTGGCTTGAAAAGTTTGCTTCTTCGTGCTTCTTTAAAATATTTAACCTAGGTGGAGATAGAGAGTTAGGGCAGGTGTACACAGTGCAATTTTTGCCTGTTGTGCGAGCTCCCAACCGTTGACGCTCATGTGGTCACGGCTCACATCGTGTGAAAGGAATAACGAGCTGAGCTAAGCAGCTTACGAACAGCTCACAACCTCCCAATATTTTTTTTTAATGTCTAAAAAATGTGTGCGCTGTCGACATGAATTCGTGAAGTGTGTGTGCGGTTGAACAAGCCAATTTATGCAATCTACCTGAAATTGGCCAATCAGGAAAAGGTGTTACAACTCACACGATCAATGAAGGTGAGTTGCACATGAAGTGTTTACACATTTAGAGAAAATAGTAGTTAAAACAGTTTTTCCCCTATTATTCACGACCACATCACTGAGAAGGATTCTACATAAAGGCCTTCAAACAAATAATTTGCCATATGTGTTGCGCTATAAAACAATCTTTATCACTCTGATGGATGAGTTGTAAAACTTCCATTATGGTCTATTTTTATTCGTCATACTTGCATTCGTTTAAGTTCTAGGGCTACATTTAGGGGGTATGTAGCATCTGTAGTAATTGTATATACACTATAGAGGATATGATGATATTTTTTTAAACTTCCCAAGCGTGAGTCTGGTGAAACCAAGGACTTGAATGAATGTTGAATGTTGATGAATGTTGTACCTATCAATCAACCGCTGTGCTAAAACAAGATTTTTAAACTTTCACATGAGCAAGAACTTATGGATCATCTTCAGAATGTCTGTTATCAACATGCAAGTGAAACAGCTGAGAAAGACGTAGCCTGCATCTTTAGCTGAATAATAACAGGTAGCCTACTCGGAATTCTGCACTAAACATCATGTTTGTACTTAAATTAAATCCAAGGAATAGACAGAAATGGTGCACAACTTTTCCGCACTTTCTTTTATATTCTTGTATATTTTGTGTGATTTATTATCATGCAGTAACTGGCAGCAACACACTGACATTATGATTAATGTATGCAGTCGTGAAATCACACAATCTCCCTCTGAATCTGTCAAATGTCGTACTGCATTTGTAATAACAATTATAATTATATATATATTTTTTATTTTTTATTTTTTTAATCGGCAGATGAGTTTTCAGCCAGACCCAGCCCCTGGCCATGCCAGTCTTTTTTTTTTTAAATCGCAAGCTACATTAAAGCAATCTCCTCCTCTGGCTTTATATGTATTTTAATGTTAAATAGCATGAAAATTTACGTGATTGCTTTTGAAATTGCCAAGTCGTTAAGTCGTGTCATGTACCACTGCATCTGTATGATTATCAGATAAACTGACTCGTAAAGTTGAGTATGGAGTGGTGGTGGTGTAAATAAATATAAAGTGTGCAGGGGCTCACGACCTCCCGAGTGTCAGAAATCGCATCGTGTATACACAGCCTTAGAGATAGAGAATGTGGCAATGTTTGGGGAGAAATATAAAAACCACTCAACCCACAAAAACCCCACAGACAATTCAACCTTTTCCAACCACCCGACATCAAGACACAACTACTTTACAAGCAGCATGCTTGAACTGTGAGGGATACAAGGGGAGAGGAGAGGCAAGAAAAGTGGGAGAACATTGCTTTAAGTCGAAGACATTGGTTTTGGTTTTCAACACAAAGCTAGAGTTCAAGGTTGCTTGAAACATATCATACCATTAGCGCTGACCATTCCAACTGCCATAAATAATCCACCATTCCTGCATTTCTAGAGAGTGCACCCACTCCAATAATCCTTACTCATGCGTGCCAGTTTTGGGTTGCCCTCAACAACTGCAGAGATCTGGACAGGGACTTAATAAATAACTGCAGGTATGTGCATGGCTTATGTTCACATTCCTCTGGACAATGTTTGAGTAAATATTTAATACAGGGATGTTGTAAAATTCATATTCCTGCATGTAGGAGTGGGAAGGTGGATATGTATTGTCTGCAGGTTGAATGGTAGAGGAATGGGCTGATAGGAGTAAATGAGAGCAGGACTCTGGGTCAGACTCTGTTAAGATAAAACCGCACTCTGTTAAGATAGACCACACATACTCTGGGATCAGAGCAGCCAAGAGCTTATAGTCAACAGTGGTTTGAGTTGAAAGAGAGGTGAAGTGATATATAGAGCTAACTAAGGATGGGGAGATGGTGGAGGGGGGTGCAGGTGAGAGAAATACAGCAGAACTATTTATTTATCAGTGTTTGAGATTAAATCAGGAGTAAAGACAGATACAACTCCTTACAATAACCCTGTGTGACTTTTGGGTATTCACAGTAACAAAAAAGAGGTGGGTTTGAAAACATTATTCTTTAGACTGTAGATGTTTCTAATAATGATGTGTACAAGCATACATACTGGATGTTATCTCACAACTTGCTGTATGATTCGCTGTGCATTCAGACTGACCTCACTGTGAATTCTGGGACAGTGAGTTGAAAGTTCTTCAGCTGAAAGTCAAAGAATTTTTATTTGTATAGTGCTTTCACAACACACATAAGCAGCTTTACAGGAAATCATGCATTAACAAAAAAAGAAATTGTAATATCTATAAAGTCTTGCGTGATCATTGTGTAGTTTGATTAAATATGATTGAAAATTGTGTATAGAAATTCAATAATAATTGTATTTAGGTTCCCTGTGAGAAAACTGAAGGCGACTGTGTCAAAGAACACAAAACTCCATAAGATGTTTTTTGATGGATATAAAGAACCTTGGAAGAAACCAGGCTCACTGTGGGATGCTAAACAACATGAATATAATGCCAATGATAGTTATTTATGTGCAGTGCAAGTCATGGTTTTAAATTTGTAAATTAAGTAAGCGTTAAGGTCCCGTGTTAAAAAAAAAAAAAAATTTTACTTTAAAATTAATGACTAATAGCTTTGAAGTCCATCCTGGATTAACTGCAGAAATTCACATTGATGCATCCTTTGTTAGTTGGCTGATGAAGGCTTTTGTTGGCAATTAAATTATAGTCAATGTATTCCATTTCAAGAGTGTAGTCCATCAATAGACAAAGGTGAGGTGGGGTCCATCCTAAATCAGATGGCAAGTAATGATGGTTACAAATGAAAACTATGCGCAGTATCAAACACACAGACTATGTGGCCTAGAAGTAACACGATTCAATAAGGTTCTGTATGTTAACATTAGTTAACAATGAACAGTACCTTTGCAGAATTTATTAATCTTAGTTTATGTTAATTTCAACATGTACTAATACATTATTCAAATAAAATGTTTTATTTAACATTAGTTTAAGCACTATTATCTAACATGAACTAATAATGAACAATTGTTTTTTTTTAACTAACATTGACAAAGATGAATAAATGCTGTAGAAAATATATTGCTTATTGTTAGTTCATGATACCTAAAGCATTTACTCTTATTGTGTGACCAGACAAGCTGTAGAGCACATCATTATGAATACAAAACCAAATCCAGGACATTTTTGTCAATTTTTAAATTCCATTTAGTCCAAGTCCAAAAAGAGGATATGTTTGGGAAAAAGAGGACGTATGGTCACCCTAGTTTGTCTGACTAATGAAGGATGGGAGAATGTTTGGGAAACCTATTAAAAAGCATTCATTACTTTTACAATTACATTTGGTGATGCTAGTGGCACAGAAATTACACCCTTTTCCTTTAACCATTTTTCGTGGCTTTGACGAACAAACTTTCAGTTTCAATAGGAAATACATCAACACAGGACAGAGCACTATGCCCGTAATGCAATATCATGGGGTCTTTAATTTTTTTTTTCTTCTTTTAAGAAGTCCTGCATACTTTGACAGGTGTTAAAACTGTATGAACACAGATCAAGTGCCAGACAGACAGACAGACACACACACACACAGTCTATCTAACCCGCATCTGTTCTCTGCTCACCTTTTGACCTCAAAACAAGTGTTATGTTCAAGGGACAGACCTTGCCATGTGCCCGTTAAGTAAAGACAACACAGGCTTGTCTTCCCTGAGGCTGTGCCACATGCACACAAGAAATCATCATAGCCACATTTGCACACACACACACACACACACACACACACACACACACACACACACACACACACACATGATTAATGCACAAGTACACCAGGACTTACCACACCACCTGCCCCAAACACAAACAGTATATGATGGGTAGATTAGCAATGACGCCACACATATTCTGTGATTTTCTGGGACAGTCCAGAGGAGAGATATAAAAAAGTGATGACAAAACAGTCAGAGAGAAAAAGAAACTCCATGAAGCAGACAGACTCGGGGTCAGAGGTGACCAGTAGATGAGGAAGTTCAGGGCACTGCCAGTGTTAGTTTAGATAATGAGTTCTAAGAGTGTTTCTACTCAGAGGGTTTGCTTTTCTCTCTACATGTAGCCATTCAAAACCAACAACAATGACTTTGTGCTCACTAGTAGACAGTCAAATTAGATTAGGGATGGAGGAAGGAGGAAGGGAGTATACAAAAAATTACACAAAAATCAACAACATATGAAAAGACCGACCTCTGCATGAATGGATCCGGGAAGTAACATCAGATCTAAAGGGTGGCTTGTACACACAAGGGAGGAAGTGTGTAAATGCTTTGTTTAACAGGAACACCAGATTTAAGCGTAAATGTATTACGCATTCCATCCTTGTATTTACCCACCCTGTCTCATAGATTTTTTTTATCCTCTAGGAAAAACAGTTCAGTGGAGATAAGTCTATAATGTTAGGATAAGAAGGGTGATGAGCGGCTTTGCGACTTCACTGATAATACAGCTATTTTACAGGAACAGCCCTGCAATCCTCAGCTCAACACATCCACAGAGAAAAATTGCAGACACCAGACAGTCTGGGTTTTAGAGCATATGCAGGCAGCTTTTAGGCAATGTAAAATTTTGCTGCGATTAACAGGCTTTCCATTACCTGGGAGCACAATAATTATTTATCTAATCTCAAAGATTTAATTGCAGTAATTACATTTTTTATTCTGCTCTGTATACACCCACAGGTTCCATTATGAAAACAATGCCCTGGTAAAGTTAATAGTAACATCTTGGCTGCAAGGGCTCAGAGTTGCCACTGTTGTTGGAGGCCAAACTTGCATTCAGACAAAACCCACTCCCACAGTAGCATTTGAACAAACATCAACACCTCAGCCAGCATTCTTTACATACTGCTCTATCATTCGAAGACATGTTTATCTTTCGCCCTTGCTTCCAAATTACAGGACAGAAAGAAAGAAGGGGGAGGTGAAGGAGGGAAGGGTTCAAGTGTTCCAAAACAGCTGGTGTCCAAAAAACAGAGTGGGTGCGAGAGAGATGGATAAATATGAAAAGGTAACAGATGAATATCTATTGAGAGATGAATGAAGAGCTCTGTGACACTATGCTGACTGATTGAGTAAAGAGGAGATTCTGTGTACATACAGTCATAGATAAATTGGCATAAAACTGAGCACTGTGGACAGAGAATGACACCAATGCTGCAGCGTTGATTTGCAGATATATTTCCATCATATAAACAAACATTCAGTCAAGCAAGCGCAATAAACAGCAACACAAACCAGCTCTCTCAAGCACAAATCGTCCCAAGGAAAATCCCTACAATGCAAACATACATTCTTGTTTTTCCTTTTCTGTAGGTGTAGTTAACATTAAAGGAGTATCATGTTAATTTTCTGTTTTATTAAATGACAAGGGTGATTCTGTGCATTGCACCACATCCATAATCAGTCATGGTATTTTTTTTATTTTATTTGAATTAAATACCTACCAATTTATTTGATGCGTGGGTCTCAGGACACATTTTTGATTTTGATGCAGTTCTGATTATCATCAGCAGTTCACATAAATAATGAGCTTTGCTTCCCCCTGGTGTTCATCGACAGTAGTGACCTGCCAAAACTATTTTTTTTCTCACACCTGGTAATGGCTGAATCGAGAAAATGTACATGCCACAATATTCCATTCTGACTATGTACTTATGTATTGTATTAAAATATCTGCTGTCCCAACTACAAATAATTATTTCACTCACCACCACACTGGCCAGTCTATCGATGAAACGTCTCTCTACAACAACAAAACTACTGAGACCCATTTTAATTAGGCCTATATTCCTATTTTTGTCAGGTAACAGTTCTTTAAAGACTTAAAAAAAAAAAAAAAAAAAAAGCACAAAAGCCGTCAGATAGTATTTTAAAAATTTAAAATGTGTTTAAATTATGCTGCATCCATATCCTACAGTGTAAGTCCAAGACTACAGAACACACACAGGCCCCAAAAAGTATTTGGATGCTTAAGATGAACTTAAAAATACAATTTTCATTTATTTTAAAGAAAGACAACATAAGTATACTTTTCAATCAGAACATTTAACAAAAAGAAGCATGTTACATTTTAAATGATAAAAATTAAAATTAAGACAAATTGATTTGGACACTTGATAATGGCTTCATTAAAGATTACAAGTATTTTAGTTTTCAATTTGTAATCCTTTCGTTCGCAGAACTCTGGCAACGGCATAGAATCAAAAAGTTTCTGTAAAAGCTGTGGTGAAAGTTTCCTCCAGGTTTCAGTCACCTCACAAGAACATCTGACGTTTTCTACATAGGTGCTCTCGCCAGATAAATCTCCCATGATCCTCCGGAATTGAGTATATTGCAAAAAAGTTAATAAATGATGGACTTGTGAATGATAACACAAAGTGCACCGGCAGACCCAGAAAGACAGCCAGCACTGGACAGGATAATTGTGAGTAAAATCAAGAGAAATGGCAAGAAACAGATGCAAGGATTGCCTCACACATCAATGAGAATAACCAGATAGTTTGCAGACGATTCGAAACAGAATCAATGAGTATGGGTACAGAAGGAGAGGGTACAAAAGGTAGCCTACTGTAAAGCACAGAGGTGGAAACATCAGTCTGGGGTGTTGCGCGTACAGTGGTGTCAGTGATCTTGTGTTCATTGACGGAAAAATGAACTCTGAATTGTACAGAGAAATTCTGAATGCAAACATCAGTGGTGAAATTATTTAAGACACAGGATAATGATCCAAAGCATACCAGCCACCTACTATACTTTGCACAAAAAGAAATGAATGTCCTAGAATGGCCCTTCCTGAGCCTTGAGCACCTATGGGATGCAATTGAAAAGAAAACGTCAGATCGACGTTAGTAGTTTGGATGAACAAAAAGCTTTGGTGGCTGAAACCTAGAGGAAACTTTCATCACAGCTTTTACAGAAACTTGTTGATATGCCTTGATGTTGTCGAGACGTTCTGTGAACAAAAGGATTGCAAGCTAAAAACTGAAACACTGGAAATCTTTAATGATGCCATCATCATTCGACCAAATAATTTGTCTAAATTTGAAACCAACTCTCTATTGTACATTTTAAAACCTAACAAGCTTATTTTTGTTAATTGGTCTACTACAGGTGTGCTTATGTTGTCTTTCTTTTCAATAAGTGCAAATTGGTTTGAGGTTTTCTCAAATGCAAAGGAATTGATGCATTTTCAAGTTCAGCCTAAGTGTCCAAATACTTTGTGGGGCCTCCATATGGCGAATCTATAAAACGGGATTACCAGAAAATAATTTCATGAGTCAATCATCATGTAATTGGATTTTTGGTGACCCTGCCTCAATGTAGACGGACATCTTTGACCCAGGGCCACGAAGAGTTCCCGAGAACCCCTGAAAAGGTTAAATGTTGTTACTTTTTTAGAGTTGGAAAATGTCTTGAACTCAGGAACTAGTCGAGATTTTACATTAACCTCATGTTTACTATAAATGAGTTGAACGTATTTTGTCTTTACACTTGCCATTTTTTTTTTTAAATGTTATTTATTTTAAACCCCTAACATTGAGAACAGTAGACAAAATAAACTCTCTTCAGGAACTTGCAAGTGCCTTGGTGGAGGGAGGAGTGGGGTAACATCTCACAGCAAGAACTAGCATATCTGGTGCAGTCCATGAGGTGATGTACTGCATTACTTAATGCAGCTGGTAGCCACACCAGATACTGACTGTTAATTCACAGTCACGTCTGTGAAACTTCAGTTGGTCTCTTTATTAGTTTAATCTTATTTTCATACAAATATATACATGTTTGCTGAAAATTAAAAGCAGTTGAAAGTTAGAGGAAGTTTCTTTTTTTTTTTAGCTGGGATTAGCAGCAGATAAAGATACTTATACCAATGAAAATATCCATCAGCATACTTACCAAAAAAAAGTGATGTTATGAATCCATTCTTTCATCATGTTCTTAGTCTTATGAACAGTAAGTATTTGATGTACCAACAAAACTGAATTAATGTGAAATGATTAAAAAAGCCTCTGCCGCATTTAAGGCATCAAGCATTTGCTTAATATGAAATATTTCCCCAAACCCTTTTTTTTATACACATTAAGCTAATGATTTAGTACTCCAACATAGTTCATGGCTTTTGCAATGGAAGGCAAGTAATACAAAAATAAAAGCCGAACACAGTTGTGGGTTTCTGACCATTTTATTTTACACTTCAAGATTTCTTGCTTGCAGCAGCAACCTATAAAAAAAACAAAAAAACAAGAAGTATAAACAATGGAAAACAAGTCTGGATATTTCCTCCAATTCCTCCATTTAAAAAAATACAAATACATTTTAAAACAAACTGCTTAAAACAACAAGCAGGCTCTCCAGGTCTGGTCCTGATCTTAGCCAGGAAATTAGAGCAAACATGCTGTTCCACACTGACATTGTTTTTGCTCTAGCCATCAATAAGAAGCCATGTATATCAACAGTGCTCTGGAAAGAGTGAAATGGCAGAAGATACAGCCAAGGCAAGCACCACAAAAATCACATTAACTCATCAAAATAGAGCTCATTAAGGGGATCAGGCAGAATAGAATGCTGCCATACGGCAGCCCAGCGAACATGAAATTCAATCGCCTTGTTTACTTCCAGCATTGGATTGGCGCACAGCGGCAGCTTTCAGGGAGAGTGGAGCAGCAACATGGGCAATATACAAGCTGAGGCTTTTGGAGGATGTTCATGAGCTTGTTTTTTGCTAACAGTTTCATGTCCATATACAAAATAAAGCAATGGCTGTCAAAACATCTACCAAACCCTTGAGACGCTAAGTGAAGTGCTTTTTAAACTAAGGATAGGTTAAATCACATGCAGGAACCAAATTTATGTTCCCAAATAATTATGAAACAAAAGTCTTCACCTGCCCAGCGATTCTGTCCAGGTCTCTGGTTCCCTGAGGGGTCAGTTTACGCCCACTGGGAGACAATGATTGAAAATTAGTTGAAGGTTAAAAAAAACCTTAAAACATCCTGAAGAATCTCAACGTCAACTTTATTGTCAGACAACTGAAAATTGCTAGGGGATACTCACCCATTGGGGTCTTTCTCTACCATTTTAAGGCCTTCAAGGGCCTGGAGCACTTTACGGGCTACATTTTTGGAGCCCACACTGAAGTGAGACGGGCACACACCGTTCCTCTTACGCCCTCCATAGATCTTGGTCATAGAGCCCACACCAACACCTCCACGCAGGTACAGGTGACGCACTGTGGAAGCTGAGAGAGAATAGAGACATGGGTGGACTTATACTTGACTCAATTTTCTTAAGTGTGCCAGTGGGTATTTTGTGAAGTTAAAAATTCAATATTAGTTTGGCAGTATACACAGTAACTGCTGACATGCACTAACAAGAAAATCAATTTACCCCAAGCCTGCCACAAATGCTCACTTTTACCAATGTAATCCAACAGATTCTGAAAGACTCTTTGTCATTAACACTTCATACTTATGCTTACACCTTGACCAAAAAAAACCAAAAAGTAGCCAAAAAGCATTACACTGGATCATCATTGATCAACACAGGATCAAACAGAAAAAAGGTTTAACAAAGACGGTTTACACCAGTGTTAATGTAACGCACTAAATATGAATAAGCCCACCTCCATCGTCAGGGTTAACCTTGCTGCCAATATCAAAATACCATAAGGAAAATGTGGCCTATAATAATTACAAGGTCAATATTTTCCCATCATGGTCAATATCAATGATTAAACAGCCAGTATTACAAATCATTGCCCATTATAAGAAATTATCTAACAAAACTAAACTTAAGATAATCCAGACTTTTATATGCTTTTAGTGAATTAAGGGATCAGAATATTAAAAATGTACTGCATAACAGATAGATAGCATTTAAGGCTTGGGATTGATACCTTTTCATGCATCAATCAGAAGATTTTCCAGATGTATAATGATGTCAGGATTTTTTTCCAGATATAAATAGGGCTGCGCATTGCTCAATTGTCTTTTCAAACATCAACACAACTTCGGTAAAGTGTGGGCAACAGGATAAATTAAAGGGGGGTGACATTCTAAAATAAAAGTATGAACGCACACACACACACACACACACACACACACACACACACACACACACACACCCCACTAATGCTCGGTGTCAAAATTCTGTGCTACAGTGCAACTCAGTTTTCCATGAAAATGATTTCGGTCTTTAAAAAGACAGATTATTGTGGTGATGTGGGTGTTTGCCAAGTGGTGCCTGTGGAGATCGAGGCCAGGGGACGGAGAATGTTAAGAATTGACACCTGTGGGAAATGCTCTCTAACAGCCATTCTGTGTTGCAGTGAGAGCTGGAGGGAGATACAATTTTTTGATCATAAAAATGTTCAATATTTTACGAAGCTCTCAGAAAAAGCGCAAACATGGTGCATTGACCACATTTACAGATGCACATCCAGCACCCTTGATGTCCAGTGTCTGGGGTCTTAGTAAATTCAACTGAGGCTGTAACACATCTCTAGTAAACAATCAGGGGTTGTGTGAACCAAAAATTCTCCATTTACTGATAATTGTTTTAAACAGTGACCGAATATTTCAAATGCTGTGCGTCATTTTCACAGAAAAAAAAAAAGAAAACAAAATTTTAACCAAGTGCATCTGTGTGCATGCCCTTACTGCCTAGTAGTATTAAGATGTATATTAACAGGCACAATCACCAACACCTGGTAATATCTGTTCTTTTGATCATGTTTGGATTTCAAGGACAGTTTCTGAATTAATGACAGCATACTAGTCAATACGTTAGTGTTACTGCACGATCAGTGTGTTAATTTATTATAATAAAATGCAAAAATTATTCTAACAAAATGAAAGCCTGAAAAAGGCAGTGCACCACTTCTGCAAATTACATGCATTTCATCAAAGCACAAGCATTACATTTAGAACAGAATTGTCAGATATTTTAGAGCTCCTGTATTAGAGCTTCAGAAATGTGAAAATTTATTATGAAAGCAGTCAGGCCAAAAAAAGTTATTTCCTTTAATAGCTGCACGTAACCTGTAAAGTTTAAAACCCATGTTTTAGTGTGGTTGATTGACAGAAATTTCATCCAAGCACTCCTTGGCTTTTCCAGACTTGCACTTGGGGATTGTCAGGTATATGTCATTATAGTGGATGCTACACCCCTGAAAATTAAAACTAGTATGATGAATAAAAATAGACCATGATGGGAATTTTACAACTCAGTCTGTCAGAGTGACGAAGAAAATGTTACTCTAGCGCAACCTCTAGTAACAACACATCTGAAATCTAATGACAGAGCTTTTGCAAAGTGGTTACATTGGCCTTATTTGCAATGCTATACATTGAATACTTCCAGCCCAAATAGGCTCATACACTGAGGAATGATATCAAGAGGACCGACAAAAATTTCAGGTGTCACAAGGTGGTACACATTTTTGTGAGTGGAACAGCACTCACCAGCTCTGATGTAGAACCAGTTGTCATCGCAGGGAGCCAGCTCTTTATGCTTGGCCAGCTTAACAATGTCAACCCAGTCTGGCACCTTCAGCTTCCCTGACCTGTGGATCCACAAATGGGTTTTAAAATGATCAGTAATACATTTAACCAAATACTTTCTAAGCCTATGGAGGATCAATGCGTCAATGTGGGGCTATGACACTGGCAAAATGAACAAGATTCAAAGAGGTAACTAACTTTTTGAGGAAGGCTGCCAGCGCCCGGACAAACTCCTGCTGGTTGACGTCTTTCACCGTTACACCACCACCTGGCATCTGGCAAAATATATTCAACAAATAAATTTTGGCCGCCGATTCAACGGTTCTTTAAAAAGAGCTAGCCACATGCAAAATAAAGTTTCCGCTAGCTAATATGCGAAATATACATTGGGCAAATTCAAATTAAGCCAGGAATTACATTTTATATGACCAAAACAAGCAAAACTTTCAAAATAAACGCACTCAAACGCGCCAGTGCCACATTATCTGCTTGATTAAAAAAACAAAAACATAATACGTGTCTAACACGACTTAACACTAGCGTGTTAGCAATCTGACCACGTTCATACCGACGCGGAAAAACACATTCAAGAGGGCACAGCCCACATCTATTAACTACAAACAATTAACTTAAAAGAGCATATGCAACCAGTTTATAACAACTCCGTATCGACTACTGACGATTTAAGTTAAACGAGACATGTTGAGGCCAGGCCTCAATGCATTTGCATGGGCGCAGCCATTGAACATCGCGCCTGACAAGCATGCGATCTCATCTTTATTTTCAATAAACTGTACATCTCCATTTCAAATTAATGACAGACCGGCTAAAATATGAATATCATTTAACACACACACGTCGTGGATCTGGGAGAGAACTAGAGCTAAACGACTCTTAAAATTCTCTTTACAACATACAGACACAGCGAGAATACATTACCTTGCTTGTGGACAGCAAAAGGAAGAGGGCCGCGCAGGGTTTCCTATGCGTGTTAACAGGGGCGAATCACGCTCGGTATCGCGACATTTGAGGAAGCGAGCGCAAGCGCTCAGTGGGGTTGCACTAGCTGTTTAAAAAAATATATATATATTTGGTATCAAAATCACACAATAATTAAATAGAGAATGATAACAATAATTGCAACAAAAACAGTATATAAAAAACAACAAAAATATTATTACAAAATATTACAAGTAAATAAAATGAATTAACAACAAAATAAAAGAATTAAGAACGAGTTGCACTAGCTGTGCGTTAGGTCTCACTTAAGCTGTGACGTAAAGTTCACACTAAGGGCTTAGTAACAGTTAGTTTGTAACTTAGTCAGTGCTTAATTTACACTGCACCTGTTCTTAAGGCAACACTTAACTAGTAGGACGTGTAAGTAATGCGTAGTCGCATATGACTTTTACCTGTACTGATCCAATAAATAGCCTTCAAATTAGTACACAGAAGTGTTAAACAATCGTGAATTCAGTTTGATCTGGTTACGGTTGATGTTCAAGTTTGCCCACGTAACTGTCAGCTGCAATAAATTATATCCCCATTAAAATACGATACGTAATAAAAGTAGATTTGATACATTGACATTTATTCATTTTAATATCGATATATTTTTAATGTGTTGACACTGAAAATTGCACCGTTAGATCGGTTTCATGCTGAAGAGTCGCTTAAAAGTACGTTCTTCTCTCTCGTAAATGTAAACGAGTGATTTTGACCTTATTTTGTTTAAGACTGTCTGGTGGAGTTCAATAGCCATTTCATGTGTTGCTACAAAATATTTAAAAAAGCAATAATGCAGCTTTATTGAACCATGGCAGAAATCTAGCATTTCATATCCTGCTTAGAATTAGTGTGCGTCGACACCTAAACTCCCAAACAGATAAGCGCTTTCTTCTTTCTCCCATTCTTCTTGCTCCCATCATTCCTGCCAAATCTGTTTACTTTAGAGAATAGTCTTTGTATGCACAATATTTGCAGGTGTATGTGTAAGACCATGTATACCTGAAAGTGTGTTTGGCAGTTTAAGGAATAGTTTACTCAAAAAATGGAAAAGTCTCATTATTTACTCACCCTCATGCCATGCCAGATGACTTCCATTCTTCTGCAGAGCACACATGATTTTTAGAACACAATGATTTTTAGAAGAATATTTCAACTCTGTTGGTCCTCAATATGCAAGTGAATGGTGGCCAAAACGTTGAAGATCCAAAAAGCACATAAATGCTGCAGAAAAGTAATTAATACGACTCCAGTGGTTTAATAGGCCTACATATCTTTAAAAGTGATATGATAAGTGTAGGTGAGAAACAGATCAATATTTAAGTCCTTTTTTTACTATAAGTTAGTCCACTTTCACATCCACATTCTTCTTTTGTTTTAAACGATTTGCATGCTTCATGCATATTACCATCTGCTGGTCAAAGGTGGAGATTTATTGTTAAATAAATTTACTTAAAGGTATAGTTCACCAAAAAATGTAATTATCTAATTATTTACACATCCTCATGCCAACTCAGATGTGTTTGTCTTTCTCTCTACTGCAGGACATAAATGAAGACTTAATATCTCAGCTTAGTAGGTCCATAAAATTCTAATGAATGATGACCAGGGCAGGGTTGCACCAGCTGTGCCTAAGGTCTCACTTAAGTTGAGATGTAAAGTTCACACTAAGGGCTTAGTAGCTACTAGTTAGTTTGTAAACTAATTCAGTGCTTAATTTAACTAGTAGGTTGTAAGCTCTCCGTAAAGTAATGCGTAGTCGCATAATTTGATGTTTACCTGTATTTATAAACAGCCAACTTTTTTTGTACACAGAAGTGTTAAACAGCCATGTACAGGTGAAACTCGAAAAATTAGAATATCGTGCAAAAGTTCATTAATTTCAGTAATTCAACTTAAAAGGTGAAACTAATATATTATATAGACTCATTACAAGCAAAGTAAGATATTTCAAGCCTTTATTTGATATAATTTTTATGATTATGGCTTACAGCTTATGAAAACCCCAAATTCAGAATCTCAGAAAATTAGAATATTACATGAAATCAATAAAAAAAGGATTTTAAATACAGAAATGTCGGCCCTCTGAAAAGTATAATCATGCATATGTACTCAGTACTTGGTTTGGGCCCCTTTTGCATTAATTACTGCCTCAATGCGGCGTGGCATGGATGCTATCAGCCTGTGGCACTGCTGAGGTGTTATGGAAGACCAAGATGCTTCAATAGCGGCCTTCAGCTCTTCTGCATTGTTTGGTCTCATGTCTCTCATCTTTCTCTTGGCAATGCCCCATAGATTCTCTAAGGGGTTCAGGTCAGGCGAGTTTGCTGGCCAATCAAGCACAGTAATACCATGGTCATTGAACCAGGTTTTGGTACTTTTGGCAGTGTGGGCAGGTGCCAAGTCCTGCTGGAAAATGAAGTCAGCATCTCCATAAAGCTTGTCTGCTGAAGGAAGCATGAAGTGCTTAAAATGTCCCGGTAGACGGCTGCGTTGACTCAGGACTTAATAAAGCACAGTGGACCAACACCAGCCGATGACATGGCTCCCCAAACCAACACAGACTGTGGAAACTTCACACTGGACTTCAAGCATCTTGGATTGTGTGCCTCTCCATTCTTCCTCCAGACTCTGGGACCTTGGTTTCCAGATGAGATGCAAAATTTGCTCTCATCAGAAAAGAGGACTTTGGACCACTGAGCAACAGACCAGTTCTTTTTTTCTTTAGCCCAGGTAAGATGCTTCTGACGTTGTTTGTTGTTCAGGAGCGGCTTGACAAGAGGAATACGACATTTGAAGCCTCAGTCCACTCCTTGTGAAGCTCCCCACACATTTGAATGGCCTTTTCCTGACAATCCTCTCCAGGCTACGGACATCCCTGCTGCTTGTGCACCTTTTTCTTCCACACTTTTCCCTTCCACTTAACTTTCTATTAATGTGCTTTGATACAGCACTTTGAGAACATCCAACTTCTTTTGCAATTACCTTTTGAGGCTTTCCCTCCTTGTGGAGGGTGTCAATGATGGTTTTCTGCACAACTGTCAGGTCAGCAGTCTTCCCCATGATTGTGAATTCAACTGAACAAGACTGAGAGACCATTTAAAGGCTCAGGAACCCTTTGCAGGTGTTTAGCTGATTAGAGTGTGACACTTTGAGCCTACAATACTGAACCTTTTCACAATATTCTAATTTTCTGAGATTCTGAATTTGGGGTTTTCATAAGCTGTAAGCCATAATCATCAAAATTATATCAAATAAAGGCTTGAAATATCTTACTTTGCTTGTAATGAGTCTATATAATATATTAGTTTCACCTTTTAAGTTGAATTACTGAAATTAATGAACTTTTGCACGATATTCTAATTTTTCGAGTTTCACCTGTATTTCAGCTTGATCTTGTTACGGTTGGTGTTCAGGTTTGCTCACATAACTTTCAGTTGTAATAAGTTATATCCCCCATTATCAAATACGTAATTAAACAAAAATTCATTAATGATATAGGCTAATTAGCTTATGTAAATAATAATATTCAATAACTGTATCAAAAATGAAAAAGGGAAAATAAATACTAATACAACAGGCTGGAAAAATAGACATTTATTCATTTGAATATTTTATATATTTCATATATGTTGAAACTAGACACCGCACACAGGAAAGTGCACATTAGATTGGATGAATCATGCTGAAGTTTTTTACATAATGTTTTCTCCCGTAAATGTAAACAAGTTTAAATGCAAACATCATAATACTGTATATGTTTAAAGGACTGAAGCCTGTCAACCAAAACATGAGCTCATTTACATCATTAAGTGAGTCTGCTTTTTTATTCCATCCATTACGCCTGGTCAGAGTCTTCCATAAATATTTAGGGTTACGTCCTACCTCAATTTAATAGTGCAACGCTTAAATATTTAGTGAACTATCCCTTTTAAGACCAGTGTGTGCACATTCCCTTGCATGTGTGTAAGCTTGTGTCTTGATGTGTTCCTGAATTAAATTGATGCTTATTTATGGTGGCATTGCTGCCCTTTGTATAATGAAAAAGGCACTTTTGCTCACACAATTGACTTAACTGATAAGCCTACACATACTGCTTAGAGAGGGGAGGGGTTGTGCTAAAAACAGTTTAGAAATATGTTCACTCTGCAGTCTGCACATGAGATTTGCTAAGCATATGGGGAAGTGATGGAGATAGAATTGACAAAGTGACAAATAGTGAAGGATTAATCATGGGAGAAAAAAAAATCAAACTGAAAAATTCCTCTCATTTAATTAAGGTATTGTTGTTTCTCCATCCATTTACTCAATTGTGCATGTATTTCTTTTTTAATTAACACATTTCCAATTCTTTAGTCTGAGTAGGACCATGAATCTGCTGGTGTTTATTGTATGTTTGAGCTCATATTTGATTAGCTGTAGCAATTAATTGCGTGGAGATTGAAGTGCAGAAGTGTAGAAGAATTACAATGGGAGCGGCACAATGAGACAACTTCTAACTTTTACACCATTAATTATTTCAGCTAATCAATTTGTGTGAGAGGGGAAAACAATGAAAGAAGAGCAGACCCAGTGGTTCTGCCCATGCTTGTAAGTAGCAGTGGATTATGAGGTTGCGTAATCATTGTTCATTGCTTTAAAGCACTCATGGGCATTCTAGAACTGATTACTGTCAGTGGCTGCTGAAAAGGTCAAACTCATTATGATAAAGAGACAGGTGGCATATTGAAACGTTTCAGAGTACATTTTAACAGCTATTTTTTTTTACAATGTTTTTTTTATTTTTTATGTATTGCCCATTGTCTGAGCAGAGAATGAAATAACCTGTCTGTCAAAGTGAGTGAGTGAGGCAAGTACGTGATTAGTTCGTCACATCAGCAGGAGCTGCGTGCGTGACTTTTCAAGCTTTTCCACGGCATGCATTTGCATTGAACTCACATCCACCGTGTGGCTGTACTGCTACATAAACACCAGAGACGACGACACAGTCCTTCTCATGTTTTAGATTAGTGGTTGTCCAATATGAGTTTGTAGTGTTTAACACCCACCCACGAGTACAGTATGTGGTTACATTCTTGAGTACAAACCAAATGATTGACATAAGTCACTAGATCACTAATCATTTAATAACTAATTAATTGTCTTTGCTATTGTCTTTTACCATTTTCGTTTTCATAACTTTTTAACATTTAAAAAATTTAGTCTCTCTCTTTCTCAGGGGTAATATATGCTTTGTGGCTATATTTCTTTGTTCAGTGTGTTATAGCAGTGCTAGTAATTGGTGTAAGTGTGAAGTTGGCATACAGCTGCTGGAACTCATGGCTGAGCCACATCTGCATGTCTGAAGCTTCATCTTGGCATGGCTGGGGCTCTGGGCAGTGTTGTGGGTGCATCTGTGCATCTTCAGCTGAACCTGAAGAGTTTTCAGTGCTTCTGTATCACTACTGTGTTCTGCCCCTGCTGGTCAGACAGTTAACCATGCTGCCTCTGCTCACACTTAAAGGTGCACTCAGCAAAATTTTGTCTGTCTACTTGGACACACCTAGTGGTGAGGGTGCAGCATCATTCAAAATCAATAGTTTTCAGTTACAGATGCCATTGTTGAAATTCACTATTCACAATCAGCCATGATTAATTTAATCCAAAAGTGAAAGTGTCCAATAACAAGACGGTTACTGAGATTGAGTAGTATTAAGCTGGTCATGTGATTATAAAATGGCAGCCCCCATGAGGGTGCCCCTGCCACATGTAGAATAAAGCAGCTTTTATAAGGTTACTGATATGAGTGATGATTTTATACATATGTCTCAAAATTACAATTAATTTCTTTAGGAGTAAAACTTTTTTAATAGGGAAAAAATACTGAGTGCACCTTTAATGAGAAAATGTTATCTTTTGTTCTAAATAATTTGTTGCTTTTGTAAATTATTTATACATAAATTTACATTTTTAATAACACCACCCCATATGTAGTCTTTTAAAATGGAACTTTCTGTGTATCTATATACACTGAAATGTATGAAAATCCAAAAAAATACTTTCTGTATTAGACAAATATGGATTTATATAACAATCCCCTTCAACTTTTTATTTTATATCTTGTTGTTTTTGTTGTATTTTTGGTGATTTTGTTTATTATTTAAGTTATATGTGTACAGGTTTTATTGTGTTCTCATTCTGTATTGACAGATATGATCAAAAGTAATTTACCTTTTTGTTGTTCTAAGATGTTTAAATAATAAAAATAAATAAAAACATAATTCACACCTGCAATGCCAGTTGCAGGGAACAGGCAAGCCCGGACCTTCCTGATTTTAGAGGATGTAAATTAGAGCAGTGGTAAAATGCAACTAACCCTTTAATCATGCATTGTATATCTACTTTTCGACTATTGACTGTCATTTCTATCAACTTTTAAAAGGGATGCTTTTTTTCATATAAATCTTTTGTTGTTGGCATCAACCTCATCATCAACTTGGCCCAAATGCATCTCATTGTAGGAGCTAGCCAGATAATTGGATGCCAACATGGACAGGTTGCATGACAAGACCTCATCTTCAAAAACCATTAACAAAATGATCGGTTCAGGGTAAACATAGTTTGTGCCAATCACAATGTTTTGTATGAATTTTTGGCTGCCAAGAGCATGACACTATTGAAATTGAAGAGACATTTTAAAACACTCAATAACTTAGCATATTGTTGGGTCTATGCCATTCAAGGTAGTATTAGTAAGTTTCACCCATTGGTTTTTAAAGACATATTTGTTTACTTTTGTAGGACACAAAAAGCAGTTGTTCTCAACCATTTTGACTTCAAGGCCACTAAATGCCAAAGCTAATTCTCAAAGGCCCCCTCCTTTCCGGAACTAGACAGGTCAATAATAGATTAATCATATTAATTAATTACAAAATATTTTTTTTTCATTCCAGGTATTTCAGAAGGCATTAAAGCACATGTAATAATTTCATTAAGTTAGATGATTTATATAGTTCTTATTTTTATAATAATTATTATTATTTATTTATTAGAGTACCTTATTGATCAGTATTTATGTTTAAGAAGACTGCTTTATATAGGGAGCAATTCATTCAAGTGCAAGGCAGTAAACAAAATTTCACCTATTTTGATTTTTGTAGCATATTTGAAACACCTAAAAGACACGGACTATAAAATACCAGAGTATTACATTTCGCTAAGCATGCAATGGTACAATTCAGGACACAGTCTGTGTTTCTTTTAAATATGCAGGCTTAGTGACTTGTAGGCAGGTTTTGTGCTTGGTGCTGCTCACATATCCATGATCACTGCCTTTGGCCAGTTCATTGTTTTATATATATATATATATATAAAATATTGGCAACCTCTTGTTTAAACAATATTAAACATGTTGTAAATTCTTGTCACTCCATAAAAGCTGCATAGTGGACCCTTTTAACATTTTCAGGAATTAACCATAGCAGGGTAAACTTTAATATGGGTACACAGCAGGGCTGGACTGGTAATCTGGCATACCAGGCATTTTCCCTCTGGGCTGATACACTTTGGGGCAGATCAGGGGCGGACTGGCCATCGGGTGAACCAAGCTGGGCCGAATAGGCTGCGATAAGCTAAAATGAACCGCCACGTTCAGAATCAACCAGTTGCTATTTAAAATCCTGGGCCGATTTCTCTTCCCAGTCCAGCCTTGGTACCCAGGAAGCCATGACAACAATTATTTTTGCTTCCCTATAAACAGCAAAAGACAAAATCCACTATTATGTCTCCACAACATTCTAAAAGAGGAAAAATAGATTTATGGCAGTAAGAGGAGAGAAAGATGACAAATTTACAGTTAATCCATGAGCAACTATATTTGAAATTCTTTGCAGCAGAGTTGACAAATGTTTTTTTTTTAATGCCAAGGTAATATAACACAAACGTAGTGATAAAAATGTGCTTAAAAAATTTGAAAACCCCCCTCCCCCCCAAACAAACAAAAAACATCATCACAGTCTGTGCAAAGGGTCCACATGCATTCCATTAGTACCATGTCTAATGCCTATTATTTCCCAGGATTAATGGTCAACATGAGTATTACAGAAATGGGGTAATAGAGGTCATTTTTCCAATAATCTCAGAGGACTATTAGATGGAGCACATCAATAAATTTGTATACTTATTCATAATTATATATGTAGCACATTAAATCATGCCCTATCAATGTTCAAACCAATCAATAGCTTTTGATTTTATCTTAACATTTAATTAAAACAACTATAAAAGCATATCAACTGGGAGAGACTGTATGAATGCATTGAGATAATTAATCACTCAATATTCCATAGCTTTTTTGATTAAACAAATACTTCCTATGCGCAGTTTGAATAAATGCCCTGTTTCACACTAATTGGATTATTCTTTTAGCTCATTTGTGCCTATGCCAGTGTAAGAAATGACTCTTATTGTATCTAAATACTTGTGCTGGTGTGACCTCTCTCTTTCATTCTCTCGCTTGTCGTCTGTCTCTCCCAAACCACCGATTATCAATCCAAGTTTTAAGCATGAAATCTTCTAATGTTACTTTCATCCGGTTTATCTTTTCAACAGTTCAAATCGCAGATTTTAAAGCATTAGTTCACCCAAGTGTAAAATCCTGCCATCATTTACTCACTCTCATGGCCTTCCAGACCAGTATGACATTCTTTCTTCTGTGAAACACAAACGGAGATGTTAAGCAAAATGATGACTCTGTGTCCCATGCCAAAAAAGAAAGTAAATTATGACAGAATTGTTATTTTTGGATGAAGTATCCCTTTAAGACTGATTTGTCTGGTATTCCTTCTTAATTTCTTTCTTGATAACTGTCTTTCTCTCTGGAGTGTGCACTAACCTCCAATGGGGGAATTATTGAGTGAAGGACTGTCAAAAGGAAAAACAAGTAAAAAGTTTCCTGATTGAGGGCTCACTCAGTTTCTCTCTACACTTGAGCTTCCTGCCAATATGACAATTTTTCATCTCCTTGAATGAGGTCATTACCAGGAGCATGGAAGCTTTGAATCCGTCATGCAGAGAGAGCAATGTTCATTGTCCTTGGGTAAACCTGAAGGAAAGTTTGATGATGTATTTCACAAACAAATACTTCATTCCCCATGTATCTGTCAATAACGTATGTCAGCGAATTTGGCCTGGTTCAATAATCCAAATTAGAAGAGATTGATGATAACTTGGCACAACTAGGGCTGTCATTTTTCATTTCAGCTCTGCATTTGGAGTTTGCCTGCTCAATGATGCACAAGTCACTTCTCAGGAGTTCCAAAATTAGCAACTCATCTCTTCTGTGTGTCATCTGTTTGATTATGTCTTATGAATCATTTATACTCACACTAAAAAAGGAATAGCTCACCCAAAAATTTAAATTTGGTCATAATTTACTCAGCCTCATGTCTTTCCATACCTATATGACTTTCCTAAACAGAACACAAATGGAGATGTTTAATTATTATCTTTGGCCACCTTCTAAATACAATGGCAATGGATAGTGAATCACTAGATCACTAGATTCACAGCTTAAAAAAGGACCCAAAAGTATAATAAAAGTAGACCATGCAATTTGTGCATCATATTCCAAATCTTTTGAAGTAAGTGATGAGATGAGAAACCGCTAAAAAATGTTTTCTCAAAGTCATTTTTCAGTAAAACTCTTGACATCTATTGAGGGTTCGAGCACTATGTGAGAAGCTCAATCATGTTGCATTGTTTTAGCCCTAAACAATGCAAGTTCTAGCATGAGTGACATTGACTACGTTTATAAAATGTTTGGGTCCATTTTAAGCTTTAAAGTGAGTCTCTACTCCCATTGATTTTACAAGAGGGCCAGTGATATTCATTAAATAAAAATTGTTTGTGTTCTGCAAAAGAAAAAGTCATAAGGTTTGAAACGGCATTAAATTATTTTCAGTTTGTGTAAACAATTCCTTTAAAAAGAAACTAGCTAGGATATGTCCTCCTTTATGTAAGAAAGCTTTCAAAGTGAGCAGAACAGCAGGTAACGTAGTGTGTGCTTTGATTGCCATGTGACAGTTACTGTTTATGACAGCCTTCTGCAGTGCCTCTCCATCAACAGAGGACAATCACATCGATCAGTCATCTTCCTCTCGGCTTTTAAATCTAAACCCACCCCTTTGAGCGCTTAGCAAGTGACTTCTGACACAAACGTATATTGATTTCTCTGGAATAATGGAGGAGTCATATTTTAATGTACCTACTCTCACTTTCTCTTTCTCCCTTCTCCATTGTTCTCAAGATTCATCATCTCAGTCAAACAAATTTCCATCTTTGTTATTTCTCTTTGTCTCTGGCTGTTTCAGCTAATTAAAATATCCTCCCTTTTTCCTCCTCAATTTTATTGTAACCAGTAAAACTCTATCATTTAGTCTTCTGCTGCTCTTTAATGAGAGTATTGCAGGAGGCTTCTCTAGGTCAGTCATGTTCCAAAAACATTCACATGAGATTCTTTAAGTATTTTTTTATTTTGTCGTGCTTGGTATCTTTCCCCTATAAAGATGTACAGTTTGCTATATCAACAGCGACGCAAAGACTATAAAATAAACAGGAAGTGTAAGACAAATAGGAGATGGACAAATAAGGAGAAGGACACAAAGAGGATAGAAAGATCAAGAAAGACTGAAGTGAATGAAAGAGCAGAGAGAAAAGTGGGTACACAGCTTTTTCTACAGGTAAAACTAAAGCATGGGAAGTATACAATTTATAGCATTTACAATTATAATAACAGTAATAATAATAATAACAATAACAATAACAATAACAACGATCAAAATAGTCCAAATGATAATTAATAAAAAACATTTAAGACCTCAGATATCTCTTTAAGATTAATTTTTTTTAGTTTTCAAATTTTTTTAAAGATAATGTAACAGTAGTTTGTTCATTTTCGCACCTCTAAGCTAATTTTCTGTTAGTATGATAGCATCGCTTTGTAATGCGTGCAAAAGTAAATATTTTTTTTATCAATTTCTTAAGAGTAATTTAGCTTACTATGTAGACTTTTCCATACAAATAATGACTTCAGAGATATGTTTCGATGTGTAAGTGTTTTTGTGTCATAGCAGTCATAAAATCTAAATTTCTTACATGTTCTTTGCCAACACCCTTCTTGTTTTTTTTCTCGCCCAAGTCAAGCTATTTGCAGTTCTTCTTTTCCAATGATGCTTCTCAATAATTAACCCCCCAGTTTTACAGTTTCAGAGCAAGCCATCCGCTCCAATTCATTCATAAATGAGAACAAGTCTAATCCCTTAATTATTAACAAACAGTAGTGGAGCGATAGAGGGAGAGGAAGGACAATTGGAGAGGAGGAAACTGAGAATCACTGAGAGAGGATCAAAAGAGAAGAACCTTCCTTCAGCAGGACCACTAAGTTGAAAGTAGACAATTGTGCACAAGATTTTGGCCAACATGAGCAGATAATTCAGTCGCTGGGTGAAACACAGCAATAGCACGGTATGAATAATTTATGAGGGCGGCACTAAGCTCTTAGTGATGTGATTGGTGGATTTATATTCTTCTCTGAAGCCTAGATGATTTGGCAATGCTGGGTATTTCAATTTGCTCATGTTGGGACATTCAATAGCTCATAAGCACTTGTGGCTTCCTGCAGTGATGTCGTTGTATCCAGTTATGGATTGGCCCATATTGAATGGCCAGTTTTCTCTCCTGGCCCTACAATTACAGCTAACTGGCACTATCTCACACAACTGAAAACAGAAAGTGTGAGTGTGAGACAAGAGTTGGTGTTTGTGGTTCCTCACATCTCTTTCAATAATAATAATAATAATAATAATAATCCTCTGCCTTCTCTCTTTCTCTTGCTGTCTCTCTCCACCCAACTGTGTTCTCCGTCCTCTCCTTCCCACTCCAACTTCATATGGCACGATTGTGATGCTTCCCTCTCGTTGTCATTGTGGTGGTGTGTAGGTCTGTTTGGGAGCAGTGTGTGTGGTTGTGGTGTGCATTTTGTTGCGGTCCAGTGTTTCTGAAGTGCTCCACTAGGGCGGCACTACAGTAAGTACTCTTTCTTGCCCTGGCTGGCATCATTACCGTTTAGGAATGCCTCCTGCACTTCACCGTGTTCATCCAACCCACTGGCCTCATGAGTCAAATATGAACCTTGAGAGAGTAAAAAATAGAGAAAAATAAAATTTCTGTCAAATAGATCAATAATCAGTCCATGAAGAAATCAAACAAAAACCTTTAATGTCACTTTTACATACAACTACCTGTCAATTTAAACACCCTCTTGTCATTCCAAATCCATATTATGGTTATTTTATGCAGAACACACAAGGAAAAACTTAATTAATATTCCTGTATGTTAATTACAATAGCAGATGATAAGGTCTCACTTTAAAGCTTAAATATATTGGTGTTAAAATACTTCCATCTTAATATGTAGAGGGAGCTACAAGTAGCCATTTGCAGGTTAATTTTCTCTTAAAAATGTGTCTCTGTTTTTTTGAGTGCCCTGTCCAGCCTGACAAAACAACATTGACTCAACCAAAGTTGTGAGTTGGGGGCAGTACTATCTGTTTGTGCAATCAACAGCTGACAGGATATTGTTTGAAAACAATTTTTATATTTCAATACCGTTCAGTGGTACAACTGGACAAAAATCACACACTTCATCTTTAAAAAGCTTCTGCCATTTAATTGAAAAGACAGAACGGAATACTCATTCAAATGTTTGTGTTCAGCATAAGAAAGAAAGTAATACGAGTTTGGTTGAGGGTGAGTAAATTGATGATAGATTTATTTTTTGGGTGAAATATTCCTTTTTTTTTCTTTCTCCCAAATTTCGAATGCCTAATTCCCAATGCGCTCTAGGTCCTCGTGGTGACATAGTAACTCACCTCAATCCAGGTGGCAGAGGACAAATCTCAGTTGCCTCTGCGTTTGAGACCTTCAATTAGTGCATCTTATCACGTGGCTTGTTGTGCGCTTTACTGCGGAGACATAGTTCTTGTGGAGGCTTCACACTATTCTCTGTGGCATCCACACACAACTCACCACATGCCCCACCGAGAGTGAAAACCACATTATAGCCACCACGAGGAGGTTACTCCATGTGACTCTACCCTCCCTAGCAATTTGGTTGCTTAGGAGACCTGACTGGAGTCACTCCGCACACCCTGGATTCAAACTCGCAACTCCAGGGGTTGTAGTCAGCATCTTTACTCGCTGTACATAATGTTGAAATATTCCTTTAAATTACCTAACTACATAACCTATTATTCACTTATAATTTGTGTTATGATTATTTATATTTGTTAATGTTTTTTCAAATTTGTAGATATATCTACAGTGCATCCGGAAAGTATTCACAGCGCTTTTCCACATTTTGTTATGTTACAGCCTTATTCTAAAATGAATCCAATTCTTTATTTTCCTCAATTCTACAAACAATACCCCATAATGACAACGTGAAAGAAGTTTGTTTGAAATCTTTGCAAATGTATTAAAAAAAAAAAATAAATAAATAAATAAATAAATAAAATAAATAAAAAAAATTTAAAAAAATCACATGTACATAAGTATTCACAGCCATTGCTCAATACTTTGTTGAAGCAACTTTGGCACCAATTACAGCCTTAAGTCTTTTTGTGTATGATGCTACAAGCTTGGCACACCTATTTTTAGGCAGTTTCTCCAATTCTTCTTTGCAGGACCTCTCAAGCTCCATCAGGTTGGATGGGGAGTGTCGGTGCACAGACATTTTCAGATCTCTTCAGAGATGTTCAATCGGGTTCAAGTCTGGGCTCTGGCTAGGTCACGCAAGAATATTCACAGAGTTGTCTCGTAGCCACTCCTTTGTTATATTGGCTGTGTGCTTAGGGTCATTGTCCTGTTTGAAGATGAACCTTCGCCCCAGTCTGAGGTCCAGAGCGCACTGGAGTACATTGCTGCATTCATCTTTCCCTTGATCCTGACTAGTCTCCCAGTTCCTTCTGCTGAAAAACATCCCCACAGCATGATGCTGCCACCACCATGCTTCACTGTAGGGATGGTATTGGCCAGGTGATGAGTGGTGCCTGGTTTTCTCCAGACATGACGCTTGCCATTCAGGCCAAAGAGTTCAATGTTTGTTTCATCAGACCAGAGAAATTTGTTTCTAATGGTCTGAGAGTCCTTCAGTTGCCTTTTGACAAACTCCAGGTGGGCTGTCATGTGCCTTTTACTAAGTAGTGGCTTCCGTCTGGCCACTCTACCATACAGGCCTGATTGGTGGAGTGCTGCAGAGATGGTTGTTCTTCTGGAAGGTTCTCCTCTCTCCACAGAGAAATGCTGGAGCTCTGTCAGAGTGACCATCGGGTTCTTGGTCACCTCCCTGACTAAGGCTCTTCATCCCCGATCACTCAGTTTGGTTGGGCGGCCAGATCTAGGAAGAGTCCTGGTGGTTCCAAACTTCTTCATTTACAGATGATGGAGGCCACTGTGCTCATTGGGACCTTCAATGTTGCAGAAATGTTTCTGTACCCTTCCCCAGATCTGTACCTCGATACAATCCTGTCTCGGAGGTCTACAGACAATTCCTTGGACTTCATGGCTTGGTTTGTGCTCTGACATGCACTGTTAACTGTGGGACCTTATATAGACAGGTGTGTGCCTTACCAAATCATGTCCAATCAACTGAAATTACCACAGGTGGACTCCAATCAAGTTGTAGAAACATCTCAAGGATGATCAGTGGAAACAGGATGCACCTGAGCTCAATTTTGAGTGTCATGGCATAGGCTGTGAATACTTATGTCCATGTGATTTTTTTTTCTGTTTTTTATTTGTAAAAGATTTCAAACAAACTTCTTTCACGTTGTCATTATGGGGTATTGTTTGTAGAATTTTGAGGAAAATAATTAATTTAATCTGTATGCCAAAAATTAATTGCCCTTGGGAATTGATGAAGTTGTGTAGTACAATGTATGTATCTGCCTCTCTTACATCTGAAACTAATTTACCTGTTTGATATCATGTTTCTGCCCAGAAGACAAAGAGTTAGGGCTTTTTTTGCAGGGCCAGCAAAAGTAATCTACTGTACTTTGGGAAACTTATGCACATCAACTTTTAATTAATCATAAGATCAATCTGAGATACAGTCGTCCTTTATGTTCTACAGCAAAGTCAGCAATATAACCTTTTTATTCTCTTCATTATATGAGCCACTGGTTTTTCTTCTGTGGCATCGAGACAAATAACTCAAATATCTCTGGCAGAAGTATCTCTGTGGCACTGGCACAACACTGCTTAATTAAAAAATCAATCTTATTTATGCACAGTTTTATTTTTCTACAATACCAATGTAAAGCAGACGCTGATGGGGTCATTAAAAAACAGTGGTGTCACAGACCGCACAGGACCAGGACAATGCATCTAATTTCGCGCGAAAGGAGAAGTAGGAGAATTAAAGAGCTTTAATGTTCCACTTACGTGTCCCCTATATGAACCTCTGATTAATAATTTCCATTCTGCCTTTCCAGCTAGCCCAAGGTTAGACAGGATCAGCCCTAATGTTCTGTGTCTCAACATTGATGGGTGAAATAACAGCTTTTGACTTTGATTGGCAGGTGGGCTCTGGTTCCTTGGCCCCCTTAGCCTCCGCCCCCAATTTGTAAGTGCTGTGAACTTTATTGGAAATGGTGAAACACTGAGATGGCCAGATGTTCTCAAAAGACTCCAGTGACAAGGTAATTAAGTTTTCTTTATAGATGTGCCACGATACGGTCGACAAAAAAAAAGGGCCATGCCAATGTTTCCCACATTTCCCAGGGCCAGATTTCTATATTACAGGTCTATTATTCTAAAGCTATTTTTGTTCTCTCTCATCTCCTCTCCTTTCATCCAGACATATTTATGCTGACACTCTGTTCCTGAGTCTTCCCTTCAGGAACACAAGATGTATCAAACAACTACACCATCCATTATAAGTTTAACCCTAGAATGTCAAAAATGACCTCACATCTAATTTTGATCTGCCACACCAGGTATTCCTCAATCAGGGTTATGAGGGTTACTTTTGAAATGTATTCCACTACAGATTACAGAATAAATGCTGTAAAATGTAATTTGTAACGTATTTCGTAAGATTATTCAAGGTCAGTAATGTATTCTAAATACTTTGGATTAATTCTTCAGCACTGGTAGATTTTTCACTTGTTTTGACTATAAAAACTCTGCAAGTACAGAAAAACAAAACACATGATAAAAATACATTCTCTGAAAAACCTAAATATCTTATGCAGTGTTGTTTCTAAAACAAGATAAATCAAACTGATTTTGTTTTAAGGATTTTTAGATATTATTACAAGAAAACAATAAAATATATATTATCAAGAATACGATTTTTGCCCTAATTTCAAAGGTCTTACTAGAATTTTTTTTTTTGAGCTATGTGCATGTAAAATGGCTAGAAATAGCATTTTAGTTTAGCATAAAGTTTTTTATTTCATTTCTATTTCTTCTGCTCCAAACTTACTTCAAACTTACTTTAAACTTAATTCTCTGTCTGCTCGTATGAATGTAACACATCATAAGAAAGTGTTTCACTGCTGTTCAAGTGCACTTTAGATCGCATCATTTATATGTATTAAAGTTTTCTATCTGAAAGGACTAAATATTAAATTAAACAAATGACAATAAAATGCAAAGTAATCTCCTCAGTAATCAAAATACATTTTGAATGTAACTGTATTCTAAATACCAATGATTTCAATTGTTCAATTAAATTGTTATTTATTTTTGTATTTTAAATACGTATTCCCGTTACATGTATTCTGTTACACCCAACCCTGTCCTCAATATAGGTGTGTTCTATCACGTGAAGTGACTTTTTTAACATATAGTTGAATATTGTTTAAATTATAAGAGAATTTGCATCACTACACTTAGAATACATATGTGGGTCCTAATTAACTCCTATACTGTGTGTTTCCTATGGTATTGAATGCATTTTACACTGGTATTTTATTTTTGTAATACATTGTTTTTTTTTCCTAATTTATGCCTAATTTAATTTACATTACTCTGTGCTTAGGACAAGACAATGTACTGTAAATGCATCACTTTGAGTCCTATCTGGATGCCGTGCTTCACTAGGAGACTATGAGAGCATCATGAGCACTTTCAATGAATGTATTTTTGTTTCACCTGGAAGCCTGGCTTCTCTATATAATGTGAGGACAAGCTCTTAAATGGGGGAGAATTTACAACAGCTAATAATTGAAACAGTGATATGTGACTGACAATGTTTGCAGTTTTAAAACAAAGCAGTGCACAGAGTGCTGGAAGATGCAAGTCTATCATAAAACATTTCATTTAGCATCCATAAACTTGTCTCTCGTTTATTTCCATTTACTGTAAAAATATAGTTCTGCGCTTGGACAGTTATTTACGCTGAATATTTTTAATGTTTAGTAGTAATTTGAGAAGCTGCTCTTAGGAGCATCACTGCAAACACCAGATCTAAGAAAACTGTTTTTTTTTCCCTTCAAATTGATCAATCACATCTTGTCTTCTCCACTCTTGAGAAGCACCAGCCAACACTGCTCTCTTCTATTTAGATTTATTTCTACCTCCCTCTCTAAAGGTGAGGTGTAGCATGTCAGTGTGTCACGGCCGGTTAAATATGTGTGGACAGAGGAGGTCACCTTTCTGTCGGACGGAGCACCAGATGGTGATGATGAGCACACAGATGACAGTGAAGACCAGCAGAGCCAGGATGCCCCCTATAACTGCATATGGAACTGCACTGTGGGTCTCCACAACTGCCCCGGGATCTGAGACACACACACAAAGAGAAGGGCTTTAGCTTTAGTATTTAAACAAAAAACCAAACACCAAGGAAATGGAAACAAACACAGAGATAGGAAGAAATCTGATTAAATAATGCTGCGGATTTGTTTGAATTTCTCACATTTTTCCATGTTTAATGGTGTAAAATGACAGGGAAAGTCCATATGCAGAGGAAAGATGGATGGGAAAAATCGGTGTGTGTGTGTGTGTGTGTGTTTGCTACTTTCAGAAATATATACAATAAAAAATATTTTTCCTCTGGAATTAATTTTAGAGGCATTTTTGAGGGCATATTTTATATATATATATATATATATATATATATATATATATATATATATATATATATATATATATATATATATATAAAAGGGTGTTGTCCTTTTATGTAAAATACTTTTTTAATTTAAAAATTTAAGTATTACATTTATTCAATTCATTTAAATAAATTCTCAATTTCAATAAGGCCCAGAATAAAAAAATAAATAAAGACAGAGAAGGAAAGTATGCTTACTTGCAGGGAAACAGACAACATCACTGACATGAAAAGTTTCTACGAGTGTCTGAATACGAAGATAAAATGTGCACATCTTAGAGAAATGCTTGAGAAACAGTGGAAGGTCTGGAGAGAGGCACGGCATGGCGCCTTTGAACAGGATGTCGACTAAGATTTCATTAGCAGTCTGTTTTATAAAAGATTAAAAATTAACAGTGCTCCTTGTCTCAAGCACACTTTTCAGGAAACCAGCCACCCGGCACTGAAGAAGGGACATAGACAGAGACTGCAGCCTCTGTCTCCACGCCAGTGTACTTCTCTTGCAGTTGTCTTCCTCTCGTATTCTCTCTCTTTCCTTCTCTTCGAGAAAACTTTCAACTCTTGCTGGCAATTGGAGAAAGCAAAAATGCAAGCCAAAGAGAGAAAGAGAAAAGAGAGAAAACCTTGCAGACCCGTGGTGCTCAGTTTTAGCAACTGATATTTCAAACAGGTTGCCAAAATGTGCCTTGCACTAAAAAGGCAAACCCAAGCATCTAACTATAAACTTACTAAACTCCCTATAGCTACAGTGTTGCCTGATAGTAAGAACACAGAAGACTTATATATGGTCATTTACACACACATACAAATATATATATATATATATATATATATATATATATATATATATATATATATATATATATATATATAGATGCTCGTCTCGGGACTCGAGTCTGGAGCCAGTGCTGAAGCAGTCTCATATGCATCAACCCCAGTGGCGCGACCGCCACGGAGGATGCCATATGTCCCAGGAGCTTTTGGAAAAGTTTTAAAGGGACCACTGTGCCCGCCCTGAAGGCAGCGAGGCATTTCAGCACTGACTGCGCGTGCTTGTTGGTGAGGCGCGCTGACATTGAGACTGAGTCTAACTCCATACCAAGAAAAGAGATGCTCTGAACTGGGGCGAGCTTGCTATTTTCCCAGTTGACCTGAAGCCCTAAACGGCTGAGGTGCCTGAGCACATGGTCCCTGTGGGCGCATTGTAACTCTCGGGAGTGGGCCAGGATGAGCCAGTCGTCGAGGTAGTTGAGTAGCGAATGCCGGCTTCCCGAAGCAGAGCAAGAGCCTTCGTAAAGACGCGAGGGGACAGAGATATGCCGAAGGGGAGGACTTTGTACTGATTCGCCTGGCCGCCAAACGCGAACCGTAAGAAGGGTTGATGTCGAGGCAATATTGAGACGTGGAAGAACGCATCCTTCAGGTCTACCGCTGTGAACCAATCTAGATGTCGGACGCAAGTTAAAATGTGTTTTTGCGTGAGCATTTTGAACGGGAGTTTGTGCAAGGCCCGGTTGAAAACTCGCAAGTCCAAGATCGGCCGTAAGTCGCCGCCTTTCTTGGGTACGATGGAGTAAGGGCCATAGAAACCCTTCTTCATCTCGGTTGGAGGGACAGGCTCTATTGCGTCTTTGAGTAAGAGAGTCGCGATTTCTGCACTGCATCCAAACTCCGAGCTAGGGGCACTAAGGGGACGGTTATTTTTGACGTACCCGGCGGGGTGGAGCAGCGGGGCGGAGCAGGTAATGTGGCGTCAGGTGGAGTGAGCCCTGACACCTACTGGCGAAGCTTGACCACGCGCCTCATAGGCCAGGTTTATGGTCCTTGATGGTTTATGTAAGAGACTACCGCTGTATTGCCCACCCGCACCAAGACATGGTAGCCTCTGGAAGAAGTATTTCAGCACCAGAAATACTGGCATCAACTCGAGACAGTTATTGTGACAACCGAGCTGACGACCCTCCGATCCCCTTGAGCTGGATGACCACTTAAGACCGCTACACAGCCAGTCAGGAAGGCGTCTGTTGTTAGCAGCCTGTGACGACAAGACGCACCTAGAGTGGGACCCAAGGTAAGAAACTGGGGTCTGAACCACATAGCAAGGGAACGAAGCACGTGGCGCGTAAACCTTATTAGCACTAGGGGACTGGCCCTTGGATGAAATCCCCTGGCTTTTAGCCACAGCTGAAATGGTCTCATATGGAGCAGGCCCAAAGGGATCACCGTGGACGCAGACGCCATGAGACCTAGTATTTGTTGATACTGGTGAACAGTGCAACCTTGACCTAGCCTGAGTTTGCTCAGGGTGTTCTGAATGGACGTGATACAAGCGGGAGACAACTGTGCCTGCATCGTGATCGAATTCCGTCAACTCTTTGACGTTGAGTCTCAGACCCGGAGAAACCAGATGAGCTAAGACATTATCCCTGTGCTGAACTGCCAGTTCTTGGAGCTGCGCTAAGATCAGCCAGTTGTCTATTTAATTCAGAATGCGGATGCCCCGGAGTCACGAAGGAGCCAGTGCTGCATCCATGCATTTCGTGAATGTGCGGGGTGATTGGGCTAGGCCGAATGGAAGAACCCGATACTGGAAGGCTTTGTCCCCGAAAGTGAACCTCAGGAACTTCCTGTGCTGTGGCAGAATTCCAATATGGAAATATGCGTCCATGAGATCGATCGTGATCAGCCAATCGTAATGTTGGATCTGAGACACGACCATCTTGACAGTTAGCATCTTGAACCCCCCCCCTTCTTGGGGACCAGGAAGTATCTGCTGTAATAGCCTGACTCTTTCTCTGGAATGGGAACACGTTCATGGCCCCTTTGACCAAGAGATTTTGCAGCTCTTCCCACAGTAGACGTGTCTGCTCCGGTTTCACGGTAGTGGGAACCATGCCATTGAAACGCGGAGGGCGGCTAGGGAATTGAATTCTTGTAGCCTCTTTCTACGGTGTTCAGAACCCACATAGAAATGCCTGGCAGAAGTTTCCACGCTGCCAGGTTCTCTGAGATGGGTATCAATTTCGACACATCCTGTTGATGGGACGTCGAGTGTTCCGCATCCTGGATAAAGGCAGGGAGCAATGGTACACCCCACTCTTTGTTGGAAGCCTCTGTCACCTGAAACACCAAAGGCGGCGGGAGTGAAGAGGTCCTGCTTCAGAGGTTGCTGAGGGTGATGAGCCTGTCCCCAGTCTTTACGAGGGGGAGCACGACTCGCCACGCTCTGCCTAGCAGAGTCGGTGCGGGACTGGGTGGCCGACAGCCCCGCCCCCCCTGAGTGTGGCGAGGAAAAAACTGCCCGAAGGCTTCCTCGTGGCTTTTCGCCTCCTGGAATCTGGAGATAACCGTATTCATGGCGTCTCCGAAGAGACCGGAAGGTGAAACCGGGGCATCGAGTGGGAAAACTCTGTCCTTATTCTTGATGCCCGAAAGGTTAAGCCATAAATGCCTCTCAGTGCGACCAAGCAGACAGCCCGTGTCATTGGTCGGTCTATGTCCGCTTTAGTCAGCACGGAGAGGCATTTATGGCTTAACCTTTCTATGATAAATCTGTGTTTATCCCCAAATAAACCTTTCAGATAAATCTGTGGCCCGATGAAGTTCAGAAAAGGCTTCTTCGTTGAGCGTTGCACCCGCACTCAGGTCTTTCATTAGGTCAGCCTGGTACGCCGGTAACACGGCCACGGTGTGCAGTGAAGCACCAGCCTGACCTGCCGCTTGATAAGTCCTCCCCACTAGCATGGAGGTAGTCCTGCATGGCTTAGTGGGGAGAGCGGGTTTCTTGAGTGATGATGCCGAACCCGGTGAGAAATAGCCCACAAACGTCTCTTCGACCGGCAGCATCATTGAATACCCCCGTGTCTCAGCACCCATGATAGTCGAGTATAAAGACGTCGAGGGTACGTAAACACGGGAAGTATATGGGTTCCTCCATGAGTGAGAAAGCTCGTCATGGAGGTCATCAAAGAAAGGAAGGGACTAATATAGCGTTCACTTTTTTTACATGTTTTCTTATTATATATATATTTTTTGGCCACCAGATAGAAATCTGTCTTATAGTTTGAAGCGGCGGGGGGTGTCTCTTGTTCGCGTGGCCAGTCTAGCTGTAGTCTGGCCATAGCCGGAGTAACCACCTCGAGTCATTTCTCAGCAGATTTATTATTATGCATGAAATGTACAGAGGTTCAGCGCCTCCCCTAGTGAAACGAAGAGGCGCCGAGGCGCGCTTCAGCTTACGACAAGGATCAGCTGGATCTGGGGAGAGAGCGAGCGATAGGGACGGACCCGTCTCTTGCTCCTCAGCCAGATATATGCGAGAGCCCCACGATGAAAGAGTGTGCGCTGACTCCGGAAGTAAGCGAGGCGAGCGCGAAGCATTTCGCCCGAAAGTAGGTTGCAATGCGCACACTCGCCCTGCCCCAACGTGCAGCATGCTCTTCCCCCAAATAAACAAAACAAAATTGGTGCCCTGACAGTCATAGAACGTTGACAGGGAATCTCGCATCATTTGCTTCGCTTCTCCGACATTTTTCTACCTTTGTCTTTTCTATTTTATATATATATATATATATAGAAAGAGGGAAAGGAGAAAAGGTTCACTGCGCATTGCCTAACAAATTCTAAATCCTAGCAGAGGAAAGAAAGTTTCTGACAGGCTAGTGAGACACACAGCACAGTATGCTTTGAAGAAAACGGATCTGACGACACGCTGGTGACGCGTCTATTTATAGCCTGGCCACAGGTGCATCTAATGATCTCACAAGTCAAGGCTATAAATTCTGGTCAATATTCATGGACGTGTTACACACATATTCACAGCTGGTCACAATGCAGGATTGTTCCCAAAAGCGCTTAGCAAAGCGCAGCATCATAGAGAAGCTTTTTGTAAAGGGAACATGAGAATGATGTCACCGCATATGAGCCATCATGTAAGATGTGCTTCTTTAGACATACCCGACTTCGGTAAAACGGCACCGAAGCAAAGCCTTCATCCTGTTCAGTACTCATTTCCCAGTAATACTGTAGTTTACTGCAAAACCATAATCTCCCAATTAACAGTTTTTAGAGATGGCGGTGTGGCTTCAATCTCTGGCTTATTTCAGTCCAACATATTTATAGTTTGTTTAGTTCCATCACAGTTAGGAAAAAGAGTGAGCTAATGTAGCTAGTATAAACTTCACATGCATATATATATATATATATATATATATATATATATATATATATATATATATATATATATATATATATATATAAACCCTGTTTCGGCCCCACTAGAAAGAAAGCTTTAAAAGAAAAGACAGCAAAATGTGATCAATTCAACGACTTGGCACTGTGAAGTGTGTGCAATGAAAATGATAGAAATAGATATGATATAATCTTCTTCTGCAGGTCATTCAGACAGAAGGTGTGTGCGTGCTAATCTTTGTGAGGGTTGTGCAGTGTTGCGTGACTTATTGCTCTGCTGATATGCAAATGTCTTGGAGTTCAGTGAAACCTGTCAGTAGCTCTGTAGGTGTGGGAGGTTCAAGGGCTCTCTGCTGACCCGACCCCATGTCGGGTCAGCATAGGGTTGGGTCATTACGGATGACAAGTGATACTGCTGAAGATGTAATTCTTTGTGGGACCACTCTATTTTTTGCTCCGTTTCAGCATGTGTCTCTTCATCTGTTCAGAGATCCTCAAATGGTAGCAAAAAACAAGGCACAGCAGCTGAGTAGCTACTCTAGAGAGCAGCACTAGTGCTTCAGATGACAAGGGCACTTAGAAGACAATAGGAGTGTGTGCACATGCATGTTAAGGAACAATAAAACAGCAAAACATGAATATGAAAATGAGAAGCTAGTATTTTCTAGCAGAAGAAAACATATGGAATGAGGTTGATTTGAAGTTAAGCCTTTAGAGGAGCGAAGTCCGGGAGGAATACACATGTTTACTAAGAATGAATAAAATTGTAACTCATTTCACATGAGAAGACGTTAGCCAATCATCACAGAGGTAATTTACATAAATAGGTTTCTAAGGTACATTAACCAAAACAGTGTGTTTAATTCTAAAATAAACAGAGGGGGTGGAAATGGTCATGTAAAACTAAATTACAACTATTTTTGAAGCATGAAACATTAACTATATACAATACCTGTCAAAGTTTAGATACACTTATGCTTTTCACACTTATATTAAGAATATTTTGATATAAAGGCTTATGCTAAAATGCTTGAAATTTGTAGACAACTATGTTTATGAATTTCTTTACAGAATTATATTTTTAATTATTACTTTTTGGATCAGATAGTATGGAAAAGCAGCCATTATAATATCCAAACGTCCATTTGTACTAGTTCATAGTTTTGGCGACTATATTTCGGTATTCTTAAATGTGAAAAAGAAAGTAAAACAATTTTTTTTATAAAAAAGTAATAAAAAATGAGTTAGCTGTGTCTAGAATTTTGACTGGTAATATAAGTGGAATTACAAGTATAAATAAATTAGTAAGTGAAATATTCTAGATGAAGTATGAATAAATGAGTGAGGTGAGGCAGGAAGTGTAGTGGAGGAGAGGTGAGGAGAACTAAGGTAAAGTGAAAAGATGGATGAGTGTTACCTTTGTATTCATCTGCATTACTGGTGGGTGGAAGGATGTGGTAAGTGATGGCAGGATGGGAGGTGGGAGGGAGAGACACTAGAAGGGAACGGCAGTGGAACAAGTTTATTTACAAACTACTGCAACTAAATACAAGCACATGCAGGGGAAATGCAAAATGAGGCATGTCAGTCTGTAGAGTAAGCAAGTTTGCGTGAGTATGTGAGAAGAAAACAAACAATCTTGTTCCTTTTGCAGGGGTTAGTGCTATCTTTGTGGGTTACATCTCCAGCCAGCAGGGTGCATCAGCTTCATGTTATGCCCTCCAATCCCTCACAGCTAAAAAATACTGCAGTTACCGTGCACCCTCTGCTCAGCTCAGCTCTCTCTCTTCCTCTCTCTTTCTTACACTGTAATCTTCAATCCCTCCATCTCAAAGATCATCAATCTTTCTGCTCTGCTCACCATCCTCCACACCTCTAATATAAGTACTAGCCTAATCGCTCTTTCTCACCCCATCTTTCATTCCTCTCGCAGTCTCCTCCAACTACAAATCAGTCTAACACCATTTTTTTTTCCCTAAATACAATCCAGAATGAAACAATGCAATAACCATCTGAAAAGAGGTAGGCACAAACATATGTTGTTGTTTGGATGCTGGTATGCTATTATGCCCTTCCAGTTTCTTAAATATCTTAACTAGAAACACTTTATTAGTAAACCAGCTCTAATTAAAAGATCATGCTTGTCAACCAGCTTCACCATATTTGGCTACAGCAATGTTGTTCCAATAGCTAGACCATCAACATAGAAGCACTAATCTCCACAAAACAGCATAGGCATGCATGATAACTTATGATGGCCAAAGATGGTCTTTCGGCAAGTTATAGCTTTTTTCGGGGGTGAAAATACTGAGGGAGGCATCACATGGTGCAGGGGACAACACAGAGCATCCTAAAATTCAAAACCATTCAGAATCTGTCAGCGGCATCCAGATCCAACTTCTGGGGCTGCTCAGTCATCAAGGGACATCCATTATTTAGATTATGCTAGAAGATACATTGTGTATATGCAATTTTTCATAAACAAAATTTAGAAAGCTTGAACACATCCTAGGCAACATATAAAGAAATGGCATAATAAACGTAGCCTTTTAATTATTCAGTTTGCACAGTTGCACTGTTTTTTTCATACACCAAACTGCAAACTCATCAACATCACTTTGTTCGTTTTTGAAGTGCAAAAACCTTTTATATGTAACTTTTCTTTGTACAGTTATTAGAGTCACTGATTTGTACTGCCACTAGGGGTTGCACGACTACTGATTTTAAGCCCAAAAGTCAAGTCCAATTCAAAAAGTTGTGACATCATTCCAACACACAAAGTGCTGATCATATTGAAAATCATGATTCCTTTTTAAATGATTCTGCATAGCACTATATTTGAAGGCGAATTTGTATATATTGCAGGTTTCTGTAGGATTTGTGTTATCTTTATCGTAGTATCTTTCATTTGAGCCACTTCACATATTGAGCGCAGTGCCGCAGGGCTTCACACCTGCTGTATTTTCTACAGATGCCATTTTATAACTCTTGTGATAAGCCACTAGTTGACTTCAGGCTGACAGTGTCTTAACTGAACACTTAACTGCCACCTTTATTCACTGTACAATCTCGTCTGATGTGCAACCGGCTTTGGGGGTTGAAATTAGCAGGGACCTATCGATCCTATGTTGAATCAATATAACGATACAATACTACTGCAATTCTTTATGTTTAGTGTATAGTTAATCAAAAATGTGTAAAATTGCAATCTTTTACTTGCTAGTTTCTTAATTTCACCTGCATTGTTTTTACGCATTTATGTTTTAATCCCCGAGTTTAGTCTAATATAAATAATTGTGTGTTTGTTGACCTAATGCTACAGCACGTTTCACTCTCTCACAGACTTGCTCTGAATGGTGCTCTCTTTTCCTTTTTCCCAGAAATATTAAAGGAATTAAAAAATTAAAATTCTCTCATCATTTACTCACCTTCATGCCATCCCAGATTTGTATTACTTTCTATCTTCTGTAGAATGCAAATTAAGATTTTTGGAATAATATTTCAGCTCTACAGGTCCATAAAATGCAAGTGAATATGTGCCAAATTTTTTAAGCTCCAAAAAACACATATAGCCATCATCAAAGTAATCCATATGACTCCAGTGGATTATTAAATGTCTTCTGAAGCTAAATGATAGGTGTGTGTGAGAAATAGACAATATTTACAACTTTTTATTTTAAAAAAATTAAAGAGGTTCAAGCACTCTCAGCCTCTCATGTGAAGTAATTTGGAAGCCCTCTTTATCAACAGTAAACCTTTCTACTCACTGTGGGATTTTTCCTCGTTTATTCAGGTAAGAGTTTATATTCCTCAAGCGTGTGTGAGCGAAGTGCTGCAACAGCTGGCTGATCAGCTGATCATCCGTGAACTGCCAAAATACAGACAGCACATTACATGCCCCACCAGAGACCGAAATATACTGGATCACTGCTACACAATATTAAAGGATGCATATCTCTCTGTCTCTAGAGCAGATTTGGAACTCTCTGATCACTGTTTGCTTCATCTTCTTCTGACGTACAGGCAAAAACTTAAATCAGCTAAACCTGTAGTAAAGATGGTAAAAAGATGGACCAATGAAGCAGAGCTGGAACTACAAGCCTGCTTTGAATGCATTGATTGGAGTGTTGATGAGCTCACAGATACTGTAACATTATATATCACTTTCTGTGAGGATATGTGCATTCCTACTAGGACTTATATAACATTCAACAATGAGAAACCATGGTTAACGGCAAAACTCAGGCAGCTTCATCAGACCAAAGAGGATGCTTACAGAAGTGAGGATAAAATCTTGCACAATCAGGCCAGAAACAAACTACTCTGAAAATCTGAAAAACAAGTTTTCAGCTAACAACTCTGTATCAGTGTGGAGAGGCCTGACAGATATTACTAACTACAAGACACCATTCCACAACACTGTAGGGAAACAACAAATGGCTGATGACCTGAATGAGTTTTACTGTAGATTTGAAAAGGCCAGCCTCTCACCCCACACCCGCTCTGACCTTGACTTCACACAAACATCAACACCTCCTGCAACCACCCTCCTCCCCATCCTGCTACTAAACCTGCACTTACGATCTGTGAAGAGGATGTGTGCCAGGTCTTTCAGAAACAAAAGACAAGGAAAGCACAGGGCCCAGAGCAGTGTTTCACCCACTTGTCTAAAATCCTGTGCTGACACGCTGGCCCCCATCTTCACACAGATCTTCAACAGATCACGGGAGCAGTGTGTACTGCTTCAAATGCTCCATCATCATCCCTTTCCCAAGAAACCCAAAATCACAGGACACAGACCCATCGCTCTAACGTCTGTGGTCATGAAGTCATTTGAGACACTGGTGTTGGCCCACCTGAAGGATATAATTGGACCTTCTGGTGCCCCCCAGGAATGTGTGCTCTTCCCCACTACTCTTCTCCCAGTACACAAATGATTGCACCACCAAGGATCCCTCTGTCAACCTCCTGAAGTTTGCAGACAACACTACTGTCATCTGCCTCATCCAGGACGATGATGAGTCTGCATACAGAAGGGAGGTTGAGCAACTGGCTGTCTGGTATAGTCAAAACAGCCTGGAGCTGAACACACTCAAAACATTGGAGATGATAGTGGACTTTAGGAGGAACACCCCAACATTGACCCTGCTCACCATTCTGAACAGCACTGTGGCAGCAGTGGAGTCATTCAGATTTCTGGGCACTACCAACTCACAGGACCTGAATTGGGAGACTCACATTGAATCCATTGTGAAAAAGGACCAGCAGAGGTTGTACTTCCTTCACCTGTTGAGGAAGTTCAACCTGCCACGGGTTCTATTGATCTACTCAGCAGTCATTGAGTCTGTCCTCTGCACTTCAATAACTGTCTGGTTTGGTTCAGCTATGAAATCGGACATCAGAAGACTACAAAGGGCAGTTCAGACTGCTGAGTGAATTATTGGTTATTCCCTACCTTCCCTTCAAGAACTGTACAATTCCAGAGAGAGTAAAAGGGCTCTGGACCCCACTCACCCAGCCCACTACCTTTTTGAACTGCTGCCTTCTGGCTGGAGATACTGAGCACTGAGACCCAGAACTGTCAGGTACAAGAACAGTCTTTTCCCACAGTCTGTTAATCTCATGAATCTCAGACTCATAGATTGATAACATGGATATAGACCCAGAAACAGAAAAGACCACAAGGAACATAAGCACCCAAAAGAACCCAGCACGGCAACAACATCAGAGAAAATGCATAAGATCTGTTCCTGTGGCTGGAGTAAAGTAATGTCTGTAAAGGGGCTGAAAATACATCAAGGGAAGGAAAGGTGCTTGAGAGAGGGAAAACGGGGACCTCGCATTGACAACTACTTCATGAGAAGTAAATCAATCAGTCGAGTGAATTTCAGCGACTGGAGTCTAATCAAAGTTTACAGGACATCAGCCCCTCTGAGGAAGAAGACTCGAGCACATTAACTGTTGCGGAAGAATGTATTGAGCCCATCCAGCCAAGGAAATTTTCAAGGGAGAGGAAGATCAGTGGAATCAAGCTTCAAGTGAATTGTCCTGGAGCCTCAGAAAAAAAGAATGAGAGACTATAAATGCTAACCTGACCATTGTCCTAGAAGGGATGAGTGGCACAGTCAAAAGAAACTTGACAAGATTGGCAACATCATCTATAGCTATGGAGCAGAATGATATGGAATTAGGAACTAAAAGGAGAAGGCAGCAGTGTTGAAAAGGAAGTCTAGATGTTTACAGGAAATGTAATGCCTGATCAACAAGAGTGGCCAGCTCAAGAAGCAATGGAGGAAGTCCTCGGACTGCGAGGAGGAGGACATCAACATACTCAAGGGACACATCAAAAACAATTTGACAGCTCTGAAACAAGCAGAAAACCTGCATAAAGCAGAAAAGAAGAGAGAGAGTGAGCAAGATCATGTTTCCTAAAGGACCCCTTTACATTTTTTAAATCACTCTTCACCAAAGAAAAGAGAGGAAACCTGAAGATATCAAAGCAGGAGCTGGAGGAACATCTGAAAAGAACGTATGCTGACGAAAAGAGGTATGATGAGACAGCGATTACATTGGATATTCCACCAATTGAACAACAAGAGCACCAGATGGATGTTAGCCCTCCAAAGTGGAGTCGGAGTTGTGCCTTACAGCTTCCTCTGGGCAGAAGTATCTCTATTATCAAATGCAAACTCACAGAGCAAAGGTTTTTTATCGATCAGGAACTAATTCTTTCTGTGTCTGAGAAGCCAGTCAAAAGTCTTGGAAGATGGTACAACTCTAAGCTAAAGGACACTGATTAAGCACATGAACCGTGGCAAGAAACCATCAAAGGTCTGAAGAACATTGACCAATCTATACTGCCTGGCAAGCTAAAAATCTGATGCTTGCAGTTTGGGCTACTACCCCACTTTATGTGACCACTGACCATTATAACATCCCCCTCACAAGAGTTGAGAAGATGGAAAGGATGATCAGCTCTTACATGAGGAAAGGGTTAGGCCGCCCTCGATGCCTGAGTAGCATATGCCTGTATGGTCAGGGGATACTCGAGCTGCCTCTCTCCGGCCTCACAGAGGAATTCAAATGCACCAAAGTGAGGCAAGAGGTGAGCCTGTCAGAGTCTAGAGATATTTTGATCAGAGCTGCTGACCCCACCCTAACAACAGGAAGGAAGTGGACTGCCAAGAACACAGCACAGCAGGCAATATCTGCTCTCCACCATGGCTACATTGTGGGCCAAGTCCAACAGGGAAGAGGAGGCTTGGGACTTGCTGAAAGACAACCTTGCTGGAACAAGGCATCCTCACTAGAGTGGAGGAATTTTGTCGCGGCTAAAGTTCACCGACAGGAGGAGTCAATAAGGTGTGCAAAGGCCATGTCGCAAGCCAAAAAGGGCCAGTAGATTAAATGGGAGCGTGTGGAAAAACGGAAGATCAGTTGGAAGGACTTGTTGGATGGAGACAAGCAAGATAAGTTTCCTCATTCATGCAACCTACGACATCCTACCCCAAAAAATCTCAACTGATGATGGGGTGAAGATCCATTATGCCCCCTGTGTTCATCACCAGCAACATTAAAGCACATCCTTTCTGGTTGCAAAGTGAGCCTCTTCCAAGGATGTACATCTGGAGACACAACCAAGTCCTCAAGTGCTTGGCAGCGACTCTGGAAATCAAGAGAACAGACATCAATGCCTTGCCGAAAATGAGAGCTGATCCAGATAAGCCAGAAGCATTTGTCCAGGAAGGGGAACAAAAAGTGTGGAAGATCCCACCAAGGACCAGCGTTGGACAGCTTGAGGCAGCCCGGGACTGGAAAATGCTAGCAGATGTTGGCCTATGGGTTATGGTCCCATCAGAAATAGCCATTAATAACTTGAGGCCAGATCTGACGGTGTGGTCCAACTCTTTGCACACAGTCATCTTCGTGGAGCTCAGAGTCCCTTGGGAGGATGCCGTGTAAGAAGACTTTGAGCAAGAAGCTGTGATACACCGAGCTGACAGCAAAGGCAGAACAGCAGGGCTGGAGAGCAAAGATCTGCCCAGTGGAGGTAGGGTGTCTGGCTTTGTGGCAACATCCACTGAAAGGTTGTTGAGGGACCTGGGCATCAGGGAACTAGCATTCTATTTTGGTAATTTTTTGGTAAAAAAAAACGTTTTAAACATTGATCTATTTCTTACACACCAAGTGTTTCACTTCAGAACACATTAATTTATCCCCTGGAGATATTTGGATTACTTTTATGGCTATAAGAGATTTTTGGAGCTTCAAAAATTTGGTACCCATTCACTTTATTTTATGGACCTACATAGCTGAAATATTCTTCTAAAAAGTCATACACATCTGGAATTGCATGAGTGTGAGTACAAGATGAGAGAATGTATGAATTATTCCTTAATGTGAACAATGTAAATACAAATTTGAATCCTTGTTGTAAGAATTTCAGTTTCATTAGGTAAAATGTCACAATACTGAAATATTGATTTTCTCTATTTGTCCATATTATACAACTGAAGACGGTGAAAGGCAGGAGCCAGATCTTCAGGTTGTGCACTAATTCAGCATTTATGGAGTCTGTAAATCTCTCAATCTCTCACCTCTCCCCCTCTCTGCTCAAAGGCCAAGTCCCTGTTGTCAACTCTATGCCGCTCCTCCATTCAACATGCTTAATATTTCTATCACGACTCAGTTATTTCTCCTCTTGCTCACGCTATCGTTCTTTCTCTTTTGCCCGAGTTTCATTTAATTAATTAAGCGCTGTGTTGTTTCTCCCAATTACAGCCATAGCTCATTACTGCGCATCGTTGTTTGTCCCTCCAACTCATTCTGCATCTCTCCTTTTCTCTCCATTCATTTCAATCTCAGCAGCTCTCCGAGGCATTTAGATTGTAATGGCTTTTATCAGCAGTAAGGTCCATCATAGCTGAGTACTACTGCTGTTTTACATAACAACGTCTAAAGAGTACTGTCAACTTAACTGTTTGACATAACAAATCATTGTGACAACTGAACAGGTTGCATATGTGGATGTTATGAGCACACACATTTGTATAGAAAAATACACTTAATCAAATGTGACTACACATTAAAATACTTCTTTATAGGTGGTTTTTATGAGGAAGCATCTATAGCAAATATTAATGCAAATGTAAAAATACCCAGACAAAGACAGATAAAGAGGCACAAACACAACCTATCTGTCAGAGTAAATTCTGAATTCTCCTCTGTCCTTTTCTCTTCCTCATTTTCCCTATCTCTGTGACAGAGTATCTCTCTGCATTACTCAGAGAGTCCAGGAGCGTTGTAAGAATGAATATCTGAAGTCAAGCCCTTTTTCCATTCTTGCGACAGCCGGGAATAATGTCTGTAACCATAGTTACAGTGACTAAAGTAAATACCAAAGATGGTAGTTTCATAACACTAAAAGTCTTATCACGATTGGCACAATGTTTTTTGAAAACATACTGTAATTACAAATCAGATGATTAAGACTAATAACAATTTGGTGAGTTGAAATAACAAGGAGATAAATAAACAAAAAAATAAATAAACAGGAGATGTTAAATAGCCGAGGCAATTGTGTTCTAGTACTTTATAATTTATAAGGAGCCTCCAAAAACAGCCAAGTCCTTCAAGAGCAAGCATTCTCCAATATTTGTCAATTTGCTAAAAGATTCTTCAGCAAATAATCCAGCGCTTTGAGACCAATGTTTCCCAAAGACAAACTGGAAGGATTTGGGGCATTTCACACTCTACAGTGTACAATATAGTTAAAAGATTCAAGGAATCTGGTCAAATCTCAGTGCATAAAGGGCAAGATGAAAACCACTTATGAATGCGCATGATCTCTGATCTCTCAGACGTCACTGTCTTAAAAAAATGTTATTCATTTGTAATGGATATCATGAAAATGTGCTTAGTATAACTTTAGTAAACCTTTGTTAGTCAACACCACTCGCCACTGCATCCACAGATGCAAGTTAAGACTTTACAATGTAAAGCAGAAGCCATACATCAACACTGTCTAGAAGTGCTACCGAATTCTCTGGGCTCAGTCTCATCTTAGATGGAATGTAGAACAGTGGAACTGTGTTTTTGAAAAAAAGAAACACATACTGCCAGGTTTACAAGTGCATGGCTGTGTAAGTAGAGAGTAGAGAGTGTCACTCGACTGTCCCAACTTTTTTGGAGTGTGTTGCAATCATCTGATTTGAAATGACTACATTTTCACAGGGTAAAACATCATATAATGTATAGCTGTAGAGCTTTCAATATAGCTGTAACAGTTCGGGAAAGGAAGATGTGGGAACTGGAGTAACAAACAATAAAAACTTGAATCAAACAGAATATCAAACTGAAAACATAAACACACACACACACACAGAGTGGCCGCATTTCTCTCTCTCTCTCTCTCTCTCTCTCTCTCTGTCCCTCACTGGCATCTCTGTCTCCCATTTATCTCTCTCTCCTTGGCACCGGCGTGCACCCTCATGGCCCGGGCATACCCTCCTCCTCATAACAATAGCAAAGGGTGATTATAATTTACAAATCACCAATTTTTGTTTTAATTAGCATTTTTCATACTGTTCCAACTTTTTCCGGTAATGGGGTTGTAACTCAGAATTGACTGAATCTAAAAAAAAAAAATGTAATTACATGCATAAATTTAATCATGTCCATGAGTATTTATGGTAATCCTTGTATTGTGTCTCTATACTGTATATGTAAGTATTTTTAGTAATCCTGATGAATCGAGATTAAAAACAACGTAACACAGAGCATAAAATTATTTTCCCCATTCATTCCATCTCTAACACCAGCAACGGCTCCACTGAGCTATCACCATGACTGCTGAATCATCATCCTTGACTCAATATCCATCCTTTTCTATCAGCCTTTAGTCAGCAATTTCTATCTTTTTAGTCACACTTTCACTGAGGATAGGATTTCCAACAGGCAAAGCTTAAATAAGCTGATACTGAGAGTTAACACCTTATCCTGTCCATTTACTCACAAATATACACACAAAGATGCATAAAATGGAAATCCATGTTCTATGTAGGAAAGACAGAATGAGTGAATGGAAGAAAGAAAGATAGAAAGAAAGAATGCATTGGAATAATAGAATAAATAGACAGAGAAAGGGAATCATGGGCATTCTGCGAAGTGCAGAGGAGTTTCAAAGCTAAGAGGCTCACCTACACAGAACCGCTGAAAAGAAAGTGTGGAAGAGAGCGACAGAGAGGGAGCGAGGGATAGAAATTGGATGAAAGATGACATTCCTTCCCACCTGCGCTCTCTCAGCTCACTCGTTAACATGTGCATTTGATGGCTGTCATTATCATCCAAAGAAAAGAAGAGAAAAAGGAAAAATAAGGGAGGGGGACCTCTGGGGATCTCATTTCTTACAGTCTTTCAAAATACAGTACATCACACCTCCTGCAGGTCTATGGAGAGAGAGAGCTGAAAGAGGCAGTGTCCTCATGTAGCCACCAGGAGCACATGTGGGCAGACGTGAGGAGTGCAAAATAACCCACTCAGAACCAGAGTAACAGTAAGCAACGTCTGTAGCTGTGGAGAACCCACGCTGTACTCACATGCCAAAGGAAGTATTGGTGTTTATGCATAAACATGCCGAAATGCTTTGTCATTCTAAACCATGTTGAGATTTTGTATGTTTTTGACACATGTAATGAAAGGAGCGGAAAAAACATTTTGATGTGGATTGTAATTGTTCAGATGGGGGAAGGGTTGATGTCATGTAATTTTTCTTACCATACACCAGCAGTGTGTAATGGTCTGCTGCACGTCCGTAATTATTATGCGCCTGACAGAGGTAGGTGCCGTTGTGTGATTGGCTGAGGCGAGACATATGAAGAATGTTGGCCGTTTTCTCCGCCCTCTCAGGAAGAGTATCGTTCACTCGTGACCACTGGATGTCACGTGGTCTGAAAAAAAAAGTGAAATAAAAACAGCAAAAGTTGTTGTTTTATTTGCATCATAAAACAATCAAAGAAAGAACAAGGCATAGCAAGAAAGGCTTAAAAAAACACTTTCTCAAAATAATGAGGAACTCGGAAGAAAAGAAAATACTGCACAGGGAACATAAAAAGAGACAATTAAAAGAAAAAGAATCCTTTCCAAATGTAACCGGTTATAACTAAATAAAAACATGGTTAATAATGTTCTTTTAAAAATTATTACTCTGTGCCAAGGTGGGTGATATAACAGGTGCAGTGTTGCCAGATCTCACAAGAAAAACAAGCAAACTGGTCTGGAAAACAAGCTCAAAATAAGGCCCCCCATTTAAGATTTTTTCCCATGTGAGGGCATTTTCAGGATAGAAATTATAACAAGAATAGTATACAGTAGCCTATATAAAGTAATGTCTTTTCAATAAATGTATGCTTAATGCCAAATACAGGTGCATCTCAAAAACAATTTATATCGTGGAAAAGTATTTTTTATTCAAAAAGTGGAACTTTAAAATATTATAGATTCATTACAGATAAAGTGAAACATTTGGGCCTTCTTTTGTTGTAATCTTGAAGATTATGGCTTACAGCTCATGGAAATAAAAAATCCAGTATCTTAAAATATTAGAAAAAAGAATTTATAATACAGAAATTTCAACCTTCTGAAAAAGTATGTTAATTTATGCACTCAATACTTGGTCTAATGGCGGCCTTCAGCTCATCTGTATTGTTGGGTCTGGTTTCACTCATTTTCCACTTGACAAAACCCCATAGATTCTCTAGGCGGTTCAGGTCAAGAGAGTTGGATGGCCAATCAAGCACAGTAATACCATGGTCAGCAAACCAGTTACTAGTAGTTTTGGCACAGTGGGAAGGTGCCAAGGCCTGTTGGAAAAGGAAATCAGCATCTCCATAAAGCTTGTCCGCAGATGGAAGCATGAAGTGCTCCAAAATCTCCAGGTAGACAGCTGCATTGACTCTAACTTGAGAAAACACAGTGGACCAACACCAGCAGATGACATGGCACCCCAAATCATCACTGACTGTGGAAACTTCACGCTGGACTTCAACCAACTTGGATTCTGTGCCTCTCCACTCTTCATCCAGACTCTGGGATCTTGATTTCCATATTAAATGCAAAAAATAATTTCACCTGAAAAGATGGCTTTGGACCCCTGAGCAATAATTATTTGCAGTAATTCGTGCAAAAGGAGCCCCAAACAAGTATTGAGTGCATAAATTAACATACTTTTCAGAAGGTTGACATTTCTGTATTATTAATTCTTTATTCTAATATTTTGAGATACTGGATTTTTGATTTCCATGAGCTGTAAGCCATAAACATCAAGATTGGTGATGATCTGGGGATGCATCAGCAAGGCTGTAATCTGGCAGATTTGTCTTTGTGAAGGATGCATAAATCAAGCCACATACAAGAATATCCTGTAAGAAAGTTTGCTTCCTTCTGCTCTGAAAATGTTCCACAACTCTGTGGATTGGTTATTCCAGCAAGACAATGCTCCATGCCACACAGCCAGGTCAGTCAAGGTGTGGATGGAGGACCACCAGATGAAGACCCTGTCCTGGCCAGCCCAATCGCCAGACCTGAGCCCCATTGAAAACCTCTGGAATGTGAAGAGGAAGATGGATGGCCACAAGCCATCAAACAAAGCTGAGCTGCTTCAATTTTTGCTTCAATTGTTTGAATTCTTGGCATGAAGTTACCCAACAACATGAAAGACTGGTAGAAGTTGCATGAAAGCTGTAATTGAAAATTAGGGTTATTCCACCAAATATTGATTTTTGAACTCTTCACAAGTTAAAACATTAGTATTGTGTTGTTTAAAAATTATGATGAACTTGTTTTCTTTGCATTATTCAAGGTCTGAAAACACTGTATCTTTTGTTTTTTTATTTTGACCAGTTGTCATTTTCTGCAAATAAATGCTCTAAATGACAATATTTTTATTTGGGAGAAATATTGTCAGTACTTTATAGAATAAAACAAACCATTACATCCATGGAAGGTTGACAACTGACAAAGACAGAGAACAAAAAGGCAATATATACCCTCACAAAAACTAACAAGGGTAACAAGACAACATTGGGATGACAATCAGGGAAGGAATCAGGAATAGTGACAGAAGAAGGAAAAAACAGAACTTCAAACTAAAAGTCTTAGTTCTCCTAGCGACCTCTAGTGACCGCTAGGGCAAATGACCCAAGAGTTACAGAGCCCCCATCTAAGAAGTGGCTCCTGACGTCCCATAATACATAAAACAAAACACCGGTGGAGGGCCCGGAGACAGGCGTAGACCAGGGGACCAGGGGACCAGGGTGGAGTCGGCAGCCAGGGAAGTGGCTCCAGGAAGGGAGCGAGGGCTGGCAGCCAGGGAGGCGTAGACTCAGGGGTCAGAGTCACATGTGATGGATCAGCAAGTGGTGGAGCAGCAGGAGGCAGAGCATGCAAGACTCAGAGTGTGGAGCCGCTGAACATTGATCAGCAGACTGGACGGCAGTCGCTAGACAGGGGACAGCAGACTGGATAATGGCCGCTGGACAGGGATCATACAGGAAGTAGGTTGCCGCTGGACACTGAACAGGCTGGTAGCTTGTGTCTGACAGGTGCTGACCACTGTAATGAGTAACAGACTGATTGAGGGCTGCTGGGCACTAGACAGGATCGGTGGTCACGTGGACAGCCTCGGGGAACCGGACATCCTCAGGGAACTGGATTGGGGAATGCTGGCAGCGGCAGGGGAACAGCCTCTGAGGCTTCAAGTGCTGGCTCTGGGACGGACGAGGCTTCAGGTGCTGGCTCTGGGACGGACGATGTAGAACTATAAATGCAAACCAATGCGTTGGCCACTATGCAGAGCCTATGCTATACATAGCGGCATTAATCAGCCTTTTTTAACCAGTAACCAGCGATTTAAAATAATGTTTTCACTCCAGAAAAATTGAAAGGGATTTAATTCCCATTTTCTGTTTATTTTCTGCAAAAAAAGAAAAGAAAAGAAAGAAAATACATTTTTTTTTTTTTATTTCCTTGAACTAAAGTACCTTGAACCTTTATCAGTTGCTGAATTAACAGCATTAATTAATCTTGGTTAATGTCAATGCCTATATACAGTTTACTAATAAATGTATTACAGTAAAAGTTGAATATGTTACTAAGTTAATGCAGATAAAGCATTATGAACTAACATAACAAAAATTAGCAATAGTATTTTGATAAATCAAAATTAACAAAAATGAATTAATGCTCAAAGAGGTCATTGTTCATTGTTAGATCACAATACCTAATGCATTAAACAATGTTAAAAAATAGAACATTATTGTAAAGTTCTACAGATCAATGAAAAAAAAAATACATATATAACTGGAATGATACAAAATCAGAATTTTTAAAATGCAAAACAAATATTCACATACACATATGCACAAATATACCAATTTTTAATACATGATTACATAAACAATTCATATCCAGCTCACAAGAAATACAGCGTTTTCCTATTAAGTAAAAAAAAAAAAAAACTTATTCACTCTGCATAAAACATAATTTAAAGCCCAAGCATCAAAATCTCCAATTAGCTTATAGTAAGCAAACTCAATGAGCAGATATCAGGCTCCTCTGGTTCATTGCAGCATAAGTAAACCTCAAAAAATCATCTTTGTTTCCTTGTTAGCTCCAATGAAAAACAGCAAGAATATGCTCAAAACAAATTTTATATTAGTAAACAGCAATAAGATTAAGGTTTAAAAAAGAAGAGAAGAGAAGAGAAGAGAAGAGAAGAGAAGAGAAGAGAGAACTAGTACAGTCTAAGCAGATAATAAAAAAGAGCATGAAAGGAGGATGTTACCACACAAACACAAACAAACAGCAGCAGGAGATACAAGGAAACTGTAGGGCAAAAGCCTGAGGCTTCTGTTCTGAGCCCACCGCCTGCGAAACACCTCATCCCTCATCCACCCTGGCTGGAATACAATCCCTGCATCATCACCCGCTGCAATCCCTCATGACACTTTTAATTACAAGCCTTCGCAGGATCCCAAACCACACACGCTTTCACAAACACACACATACAGTATGACCACAAACACTGAGGATGAGCCTGCCAAGGCACTGAGGGATAATAAATACACCCCTCCAACAAAAGCAGACAGTGTTTGATTGGTGATTAATGTCGGAACGAACAGGATCATAATGGCTTTATAACCAAGCTGCACGGGACAGTGTACCATGAGCTCAGCTACCATGTAGCAGCATCTGAATCCATCTATCATCCCTTTAATACTACATCATTTATCTCCACCCATCCCGAGACTGCTCGCTCTCTGTGGGTGGGCAGGCTATTCTCATTTCTCATCAGTGCATCCCGTAATCTTCAATCGTGTCCCTGCAATTAAGCATTTGTCTTTCGCACTTTCTCTTTTTTATTTTCTCCCTATCACTTAAATCATAGTCTTCAGTTTCTCTTTCCCTCTATACCCCTCTGAGCCCATTTCTCTCTCCTTCTCTCTCTGTCATTCCTCCATTTCACCATACAATAAGTGACAGTGGCAGTTCAACCATCCTCTCTATCTCTCCACTTGTCCATCTTTAATTTATGTTGCGGTCCCTTATGAGACACTGGAGAGGTTTAATGGCTTTATGCTCACAGTCTCTCAGGGAGAAAGGGAGATAATGAGAGAGAGAGAGAGAGAGAGAGAGAGAGAAAGAAAGAGAGAAGGAGTTATGGGAGGAGTAGAGGACAGTCACGGCTGTTCTCGCTCATGTACAGATGCAGGATAGTATATATATACTATACAGTGCATCCGGAATGTATTCACAGCGCTTCACTTTTTCCACATTTTGTTATGGCCTTATTCCAAAATGGATTAAATTCATTATTTTCCTAAAATTCTACAAACAATACCTCATAATGACAACGTGAAAGAAGTTTGTTTGAAATATTTGCAAATTTATTCAAAAATAAAAAACGAACAAATCACATGTACATAAGTATTCACAGCCTTTGCCATGATACTCAAAATTGAGCTCAGGTGCATCCTGTTTCCACTGATCATCCTTGAGATGTTTCTACAACTTCATTGGAGTCCACCTGTGGTAATTTCAGTTGATTGGACATGATTTGGAAAGGCACACACCTGTCTATACAAGGTCCCACAGTTAACAGTGCATGTCAGAGCACAAACCAAGCCATGAAGTCAAAGGAAATGTCTGTAGACCTCCAAGACAGGATTGTATCGAGGCACAGATCTGGGGCATTGAATGTCCCAATGAGCACAATGTTTTCCATCATCTGTAAATGGAAGAAGTTTGGAACCACCAGCACTCTTCCTAGCGCTGGCTGCCTGGCCAAACTGAGTGATCAGGGGAGAAGGGCCTTAGACAAGGAGGTGACCAAGAACCAGATGGTCACTCTGACAGAGCTCCAGCTTTTCTCTGTGGAGATAGGAGAAACTTCCAGAAGAACAACCATCTCTGCAGCACTCCACCAATCAGGCCTGTATGGCAGAGTGGCCAGACGGAAGCCACTCCTCAGTAAAAGGCACATGACAGCCCACCTGGAGTTTGCCAAAAGGCACCTGAAAGACTCTCAGACAATTGAGAAACAAAAATCTCAAAAAGATTTAACTCTTTGTTTTTCAGTGGCAGGAACTGGGAGACTAGTCAGGATCAAGGGAAAGATGAATGCAGCAATGTACAGAGACATCCTTGATGAAAACCTGCTCCAGAGCACTCTGGACCTGGGGTGAAGGTTCATCTTCCAACAGGACAATGACCCTAAGCACACAGCAGAGATAACAAAGGAGTGGCTACTGGACAACTCTGTGAATGTCCTTGAGTGGCCCAGCCAGAGCCCAGACTTGAACCCGATTGAACATCTCTGGAGAGATCTGAAAATGGCTGTGCACCGACGCTCCCCATCCAACCTGATGGAGCTTGAGAGGTCCTGCAAAGAAGAATGGGAGAAACTGCCCAAAAATAGGTGTGCCAAGCTTGTAGCATCATACACAAAAAGACTTGAGGCTGTAATTGGTGCCAAAGGTGCTTCAACAAAGTATTGAGCAAAGGCTGTGAATACTTATGTACATGTGATTTAAAAAAAAATATATATTATTTTTTTAATACATTTACAAAGATTTCCAAAAAAATTCTTTCACATTGTCATTATGAGGTATTGTTTGTAGAATTTTGAGGAAAATAATGAATTTAATCAATTTTGGAATAAGGCTGTAACATAAAATTTTTTGAAAAAGTGAAGCGCTGTGAATACTTTCCGGAAATGCACTGTGTGTATATATATATATATATATATATATATATATATATATATATATATATATATATATATACACACACATACATTCTCTGTAAGTGCTTTGGATTGTTAGATGATAAATGCTGCTCTAATGGGACCAGTTCAGATTATTTGTCTTTAAAGCATATGTAGAAACAGAACTTCGCACAAGGTTTCACATCCATCAAATTCTCCCACGCACAACCTAACACATACAGTACATGCAAACAAATAACACATCCACTCGCGTACACTCACAGTGGGTTGCCGGTAACAGAGCAAGTGAGACTGAGGGAGTCTCCTTCTCGGAGGATGCCCTGAGGGGGAATAATTTTCACCGTAGGAGCAACTACAGAGATAAAGAGATAGATAGAGAAAAGAGGAAAGCACACACAACAGGTGTCAGGATACAAATTTACTGTTGGTTACAACAGCAATAAACACCCTAAAGCTTACTCAGATTCAATTGTCATTTTTTTATAGAGTAAGAGCTGTTTGACTCTTAAATATCTGTACTTTGAGTGCTCTGGCTGGCCTATTTTATGAGATGAGGCCTTGTATAAATTTTATATTAGTGAATTTTTTTTCCTGACATCTATATCTATATTATCATATTTCAAGTATAGTTAAAGCTGTGATGTGCAATGTGATATACTTTTGCCATCTCGTCCTTTATTATACCAGGCAGAATGTAACACAAACAAACCTCATTAGAGACTTGCTAAGTGAACATGTTCAAACAGATGGGGCTTCAGTAAGCTAATAACAACCGTTAATCAGTCTTATATGGCAGTGTTCATGGAAACGGCATTGTTGGCTCACAGTGAACATCCAGGCTGTAGTGACGAACTCGTTTCTGCCCCACGAGCACTGGGTGAGATGCCTCACAGCTCATCGCCGCTCCATTATCTTTCCTCTCCACGGGGATACGGATAGTGTTGGACACACTCACAGTCTTCCCATTTTCCTGCTGAGAGATCACACCTGAAAAAAAAATAATTAACCAAAAAAAGAGGTAAGGAAGGAGAGGGTTTAGAGAAGTCAGTTTTCACAAATTTTAACAATATGTTTTACATTTCAACAAGACATTATTTGCATACTTTTAAAAATAGATTGCACTGATTATTTCAAACAGTATGAATTTGATGTGTGAGTAATGCACCTTGCACAAATCTTTTCCACCTGCATGAACAAGTTCCATTATTCTTGTGCGATTATTAAGTTCTAATTTGATGAATGAAAAAATAAATGACATATGGAGGATTAAGGGCATAAAATTGAGAATCGGGGTGTTAAGAAGAAAAGGGGTGATTAAAGATGTAGGCGGACAGTGCAGCAGGCCAAACTAACAGTTTTATGAGGGATATATGGTAATAACCTTCATCAAGTAGACATTTAAATTATTTTCACTGAAGTGGAAAAAGATGCTGGCTCTAAATTCCAGCAAAACCCTGTATTAATGAATCTTTTGTGGGTAGACACACATACACTTACTGTATTTGCTCTGTTCCAAAACACATTGAGTTGTCTTATATATCATTCAATACTGATGTCTATAAAAACAGTTGAAAAAAAATGTGTAAATTTTTCAAATGTAAGTTATGCAATTTTTATGCTTATTTAGAGTACTACGCAGCTAGCTTAGCAACATGCTAATATCAGACTCTATTGAAATCAATTGTGAGTTGATCTCCCGCATTGAGTTGCAGCCGTGTTAAGTGCATCAAATCAGTCACTTATGAGGTTCCAGTTCATGACCATTTATAAGTAAAGTTTTTTTTACTAGACATCTTATGTCTACGTGTGTGTGTGTGTGTGTGTGTGTGTGTGTGTGTGTGTGTGTGTGTGTGAGTGTGTGTGTGTGTGTATATATATATATAAGGGCAGTCGATTTAATGCAAAAAATTAACGCAATTAATCTCAATGCCTTAATAAGGAAGATCCTGAGAAATGCAAGCTTGTAGTACCACCTGTTTACTCCAGATGACAGTATGTGAATCTTCAGCTGTATGGGCAACACGTAGTTTATACAGTGAACAAAACAACCCTTCAGCAGACAGCACAACACAAACATGCGTTATGTTCTTGCGTTTAAAACACTTGATGGAGCACAAATCCGAACTAAGAGATCTCAAGATGTGTTCTAAGTATTAAACTATATTTAACTTGACACAGTGACCTAAACATTTTATGTTTATGAAGCAACTCACCCGAGACGCTACACAAGCATCTGTCTAACGCAGGTGTACATTAAACAAGCCCTCATGATAAATCTCGAACTGACTGACAAATTCACCTGCTAAATGGATTGCTGTGAACTGCATGCTAATGTTCAATAATATGGTAGTAAACAATACATTGTATTCTAAAGCTGCTTTTTGTATTCTTATCAATGATTAACTCTTCTTCCACAAGAATGTAATGCATCTGAATATTTTTTTATATATTTAATTAGTAAATATTTAAAGATAATCTAAATAGAAGATTATATATTGAATTATTGTTATATGAGGGGCTTTGTCATCAAATATTTGTATATGCGATTAAATGTGATTATTTGCGATTAATTAATCGGGACACCATGTAATTAATTCAATTTTAATTTTTAATCGATTGACAGCACTAACATATATACACAATTAAAAATTTTTTTTACAACTTTTACAATTTTAAAAATTAACACATTTTATAACATAACATTCAGAGCAACACTTGTCCATCTTACCTTCCAGAGTTTTTCTGCATTGCTCGCAGGTGAAATGAGGAGCCCAGTGTTTGTCTTGATATAAACTGAACTGGTGGGCTTAAGGCCCCTGTATTACTACTATTTATATTACTGGAAAGTTCTAGAAAGTTCTAGAAGTTACTCCAAGTTTACTCAGCACTGAATCTATCTGTAATGTTCTGTAAAACAGGTCAATTTCAAAATATCACTGTCCTGTCAAAAAAGTTTGTGGGGAATAATAGCCATTTTCAATACTTTTGAGGCATAAGCAACTATGAAATAACAACCAGGAACCAAAAAAAAAAAAAGATAAATTGTTACACAATGTATTCAATAGGTTATTTTGACCAATAATCTAATCTAAAGCATCGCTATCACAGCTGCATTATGTCCTGCATATTTCTGCAGCAACTTTTAATGACCAACTGAACTTGATTGTCATCTAAAATTAATTTTAGTGTCATAATGCAATTTACATTTTCTGAAGAAGCTCAGCAAAATATTTCAAAGTTTTAAGATGTTCAGAAGCTTGTTTTCTGAAAGTGAACTTATTGGACAAATATTTCTGATAGTTTATAGTCTTGAAAAAAGTGCAGAACATTCTGAGAATGTCATTCAGCAGACTTTTTTTGTCTACAGAACAGAGTAAGGCTAATTTAAGGTCTAAAAATAAAAATAAAATTATTTGGTAATTAAATTGTTTTAATTTAATGCTTTTTTCATTTGGTAATTTCTTTTCTTAATTTAATGCTTTTTTTGTTTGGTAATTTAATTTAATACAGGGAATTTTGCCGGTATTTTTTCAAAAGTATGTTAAACAATAATTTTATAGAATTGGGCTATATGTTAGTGTTCTATACTGAAACCTTTTTCTTTTTTCTTAGTTTTGTGTATTTATTTTTTAATTTAAAACATCTTTGTGCATAGAAATTATATGTTTTTTTGTGTTGTGGGCTAATTCTGTGACTGCCATCTATTATAAATAAACGGATGTCTACCATGATTAAATTAATCGCAAAGAGTGGCTATACATTTGTTCTCCATGATACAAGATACTGGTGTTGGCACTCCTGGAAGTGTCATGTTTGCAGCATCAGATCTACATGCCGTTAAAATCAATCCATAATCACATACAATAAATTAGCTTTCAAGGATGTATATATACCTTGTCGTCATGATTAACACAGGCTAACAATTGGGGCATGGGTCATGTGACACTATATTTTTGCGTTAATGACAATTTTCTCAATTTTAATGACAACTGGTTTCCAAACCAGTTTTCCCCGACTTCTGAAGTATTGACATAGAGTTTATGCGCTAAATGGAAAAATATTATGTCCAACTTGTGAAATTTTTGCGATAATTTGCATTTCCATCAGGTTTATTCTGATTTTTCGCTGATTTTAATACTGATAGAAAAGGGAGAGATAGAGGGAAAAGAGGAGAGTTAACAGAAAAAGAGGCATGCACAGATTGGGGCAACACCTGGATCCACACTCTGGCACAGTTGTGTGTGTGGGTGTGACAACAAAAGGGGGCTATTCTGCACACATGCGAGGTGAACCAGATGGACAGATGCATTTGAAATTCGATAAAGTAACATAAAGCAATAGAGGGGAAAATGTGCCAATGAGCAAACACATAGGGGAGTGGGGCAGAGTATCTTTCTGTCTGACAGAGGGATTAGCAAAAATATATGACATTTACCATGTACACAGAAATTCTGACAGAGAGAGACAAAGCAAATATGCACATGCTTTTATCAGATTTTACTCTTTTGTGTGTGTTTAAGAGAGTAAACAGTATATGTACTGTATGCTAAGAACATGTCTGGTATATGAATGTGTTTGTACTGGATAAGAGAATCTTCTGTCACATTAAAATACATACATGCATGACTGCACAAGTGTTAGAAATGAATCTTTTCATTAAGGGGCTATATTTGCCCTGGATTGGATTTCCAGGTGGGGTTTCACCTAAATGAGGGCATTTGTTTCTAACCATATAAAACAATTTATGGTTCATCCTTTTAGGTCTAATTTTTAAGTTTAATCAAATAATTAACATAAATTCTCAATCTAAAACTCTTGATATTTAATATGCATAAAATAACTTGATAATGTGTTTTACTAGACTAGACTAAATTATTAAGATGTTACAAATAAAAAACAGTACTTCATAACAGGGCTTTTTTTTCACTTTCGGTGGCATTTTTGGCCTAAGCCTTGGTTCATTTCTGACTCTGGAATATGCACTCACCAGGAATCTCTCGACGGTCTCGAACCCAACGTAGTGTTGCTGGTGGCTTGCTCCGTGGGGACACACATGTGAGTTCCACTTCTCCACCCTCCACTGCCTCTTTCTTCACCTCCACAATGGGCACCTCCGGGGGCACCACCACCGACAGGGTGGCCACCTGGTGGTGTGTGTCATCAGTGTAGAGCTGGCAGAAGTAGCCACCCTCATCAGACACACTAACGTTAGTCAGCGTAATCCGCACCAGCCGCGGCGTAAAAAGAACCATTTGAAAACGGTCATCTTTCAGTGCTGTGAGAGAGAGAGAAAATAGAATAGGGTGTAAGTAAGGAAATGTATGAAGGATATAATATATCAGGAAAAGATAGATGAGGAGCTGCAAATTGAAAGGAAGAAAATGGTTGTGTGTCGGCAGGAATGAAGCCGAGATATGCAATAGAAAACAGTGTTGGGGGTATAACTACAAGTCCAGATGCTAATAACTTCAGAAGCATGAGCGTAGCAGTAATACGTCTTTGTCTATAGCACTATGGCATGATAAAACACTGCATCACTGTTTTTATGTCACATTGTATTTCACACACATCATTTTAAGTGGTCTCTTTTAGAATGTCCTTCCTCTTAAGTCTAATTCATTGTTACAAATTGGTTTGAAATCATCCAGTTTGAGTGAATGAAGATCCATGCAGATTCCACTGAAATCTTGAAAAAGAACCTCTTAAAACAATCTTCACTATACTTCTGCCTTAGTGTTGTACTACTCCGGCACAGGATTTGGTATGGTAGAAGTATGTGCATTGTGTTCTTCCATGGATTAATTGCTTCTGATTCTGCTCTCTTTTCTATAAGTTTGTTTGGTTAAATATTGTGGTTTATCACTGTTTTATTCAATTATGCAAATTAGGATGTTTTTGTGCAAGTTTTATTAGTTTGTCATTAAGATCCTGATTGTGTATGCAAAATAAGTGTTGCTCTGTCTTATCAGTCTTATAAATAATTTGATAATAAAACATAAATGTAGTATTGCCTTTTGAGATGCTTTAATGTGCCCCCCCACCCCCACCCACACACACACACAATAAGTGCTACATGTCAATTTAAATGCCCTGGGCTTGTGGCTTGCAGTGTTGCATGACTGTAGCTTAACTACTTTGAATCATTAGTAGTTTGTAGCTTTGCAAGACAGAGTTTAAATTGAACATCAACTCTGATGGAGAATTACACAATAAAGGTAAAAAGAAAGAAAGAAAAAAGAGTACCATAAAAAGGACAAGATGAAAAGGAGTGCAAAAGAAAGATGAGGGGTTTAACTACCATTTCTCACATAACAGCTGACACAGAACAATACGTATACACTGATGGGAAGCAGAAAACAGAGGAAATGAGGACTAGTGGGGAACATTTTTTGTGCTTTGAAACCAAGGTGAAAGAAAAATCAATCACCAGAAAATTATAATAATAACATATAATGATGCCAGTTACGGAGGCTAGACAGTGCTTTTTGGGATAAAATCTCACAGACTCATTTTGAATTGACTGCTGCTAAATACTAATTTTCTCCCAACTTCCTTTTAAAGCTCTTTGACTTTTTGTCTGTGTCTGACTCTGCTCAGGAGATATGACCCCCTGCCTTCAGCACACTCTGTATTTTTCAACACCTGAGCTTTGGGCACACTTATCTGAGTCTTTTGTTTGATGAAAATGTAAGCAAATGAATGAATGAGTGAGTCAGCAATGGAGCGAGTCAGTGAGTGAGCGAATTATAAATCAAGGATTGAATGAATGAATGTATGAGCAGGTGAAAAAGTTCATGGATAAATGAGGTAGCAATAGAATGAGTTAGCAAGTTCAAGAGTGATACATTTAATGAGAGAGTGAATAGATTATACGAGTGATAAACTGAGTGACTGAGTGAATGACTGAGTGAGAGAGATACGTTGAATGATTGGGCGAGACTGTACATTTTTCAAAACAAATTTAGACGGCTGGACAGAAAGACAAATAGATAGAAAAGAGAGAGATAGATAGATAAAAAAGTGACAGACAGGCAGAAAGAAAGAAAGAAAAAGTTGGAAAGTGGGCTTGTTTGAACATTCTGTTAATGTAAGCCTATGGGATTTGGGAAATTTTTGATCACCTCCAATGGGAAAACCACAAGTCCGATCATTTTGGAAAAACCTAATTAGCCCAGTGTAGAACAGTACACCTTTTCAGGTCAACATAATGAGTTAGTAATGATTCAAAGAGTGAGAGATAGTGCGATAGATTGAACAAGTGAGTGAGTGACTGAGTGAGTGAGCGAGCGGGTGGGTGGCTTGATCTATAGGTGAGCACATTTTTGTGACATGTGTATCTACTCACTCTATCCCTGCTCTACATGACAGGAAAAAAGATTCCCAGTAGGTGGTAAATGCTTTCACTTGTGCTAAATGGCAGAGAAATGTCAACGCATTGTCCAGACTGGTGTCACCTTTACATACCCTGCAGATCTAGCCAATCTGAATGAATCTTATGAAAGGAGCGAATGCTGATAGGCCATTGTATTCATGACTGCTGGGGATATTTACGCCCTGCCACCCACTAAAAGACTGTTATCAGGATTCATTAGTTAGCAAGCAGATTTCATTTTGTGTTTCTCCATGTACTGAGGCCAGAGTACTCAAGCGGTAAGGGCAAACAGGAGCTGTCATGGGCACAGTGTAGAATCCACAGATATAAAAAGCCAGAAGATTGTTAGCAAAAAAGTGTGAGTGGATATAGTGCTGTGAATGCCTCAGAAGAGGGGTGGTTTAGCACCAACAAAATGGCCAATTATGGTCACTTGAATAAGATCATGGATACTATTTCAGCTTTAAGGCCCCAGCATTCATAGTGAAGTGCTTCTCCATTTTTCTTTCAGAGACAAAAAGATAGTTGAAACAGCTGAGCAACAACATGCTGTTTGCGAACATTAAGGCACCGGCCACGCCAGTATTCAAATAATAGGATGTGCAAAACTACACTTAAAACATTAACAAATGTGACTTAAAATATGTTATCAATGACTTCATGCTTCATTCTATGAGAATAATTCAGATTAGATCAGTAAAAGAAGCTGTTTTTACTAAATATAATTATTTAAAGTAATATACTGTACAGTATATGCAATAGTTAATGTGTAATTTGTCTAGATTACATTCTTCATCAATGGCACTAATGGGCTAACACTAAACATGGCCATATTATGCACCGGTTCCTCTGTGATTAAATTTATGAACAATTTCAGAATGGTACTACTGCAAAAATGGGTGTATAAAAGAGTGGTAATGGGTAGAATACAGATTAAAGAATGATAATAGGCATTTCTTATTTTGGGAAGATGTGTGAAGGGCTTTTGGCTGCAGACAGCACGTGGGTGAAGCAGCATATGTTATTAGGCTCTTTTAATAGGCTACTTATTTCAGAGTAGATTTGATTCCTTTTGTAGACTAATTAAACATGCAAAATATAGCATGACATTGTCTTGGTCTCTGCGCGAATGATCGGACAGATATTGGTAAGTTTGCACCAGCTCATTAATAACCCTACATGCTGGTGTGTTAATGTTGACTGATCTTAACTGACTGAACGGAAATTAGATGTTGGCCTCAAAGTAGCTGGAGCCAAGTACCAATGACTTGAACCAATGACAGTAAGGTGTTTATCAACCAGTATGAAGTTCTCCTGAAATTTTGCACTGGCGAGCTGTTACAAACCACCGAAACAAACTCAAAATTATGTCACCCATTCATTCTTTGATTTCATATAAAGTACGCCATAGCCTTTTTAGTTGGTAGTTTGTCACCAAATTACATATGCTCTCTGAGTTATTTTCTGAGTCAACGGTTACAAGAAAAAAAGAATGAGAACACAGAACATATCATGTAAAATGAGGGTGACAGAGAGCCATCACTTAAAGGGATTTCAAATTTGAGCAATAGAGACAGCTGGGACAGAAAAAAAACAAAGTTTTTAAAATTACATAAAAGGATCTTTAAAAATAAATTGAAAAAAGATGTAATCAGTTAAAAGGATTGCAGAAAGATTGATGGCGCCAGCAGGAATATATGCCGAAGATGATAAAAGCTAACCAGCATTAAAGGAGACTGCTCTGCTGTTAGCTCGGACTCCAAGGCCATGTTTAACATATTTACCACTTACTAACACATCGAGAGAACATATAATGGATAAGGAATGCATCTGAATGACTGAGTGTCAAAGAAGAGTGCTAAATAAATTGGTAATTCCTATAAACGCAGCAGCTGAAGTGTAAAAATATTGATAACACTTTAAAAGAAATGTCTTGAACAAGTCAATAACAAACATAATATAAATTTTAACAGAACAGCAGTTAACATTTAAATTCCAAATGGAATCCAAAAGTCTGAGACCACTAGTGTACATAAATGAGTCTTCTTTTTAAAAAAACAATTCTATTTATTTTTTCATTATAAATTATATAATCAGCATTACAATTTGAGAGAAAAGTTGAACTAAAATATTCATACAATTAACATGAATGTCTTTGTATTTGGTGGGTCCACCTATAGCTTTAATGACATAATGCTCTGGAGCTGGCATAGGCTCCATAGGTTTGTGCAAAACCAGATGATCCATTTTATCCCAGCATGATTTGAGAATGTTCCAAAGAGCATTTAGTGTGCTGCAGCGGAAATCTGACCTTTTGTACAAACATAGTCAATGTCCAATTTTTTTGACTAGTGACCTAATTAGCGATGTTTCTTTGTTCTTAAATCTCTCAAAATCCTAAAACACTGTGTTTAGTTCCAGATTTAAATTAGAATTAGAATTTAAAAATATATTCTCACTGCATAAGAAAATATATCCAGTGTTTCCCATTAATTACCTAGACTCATAATGAACCGAAAATATCTTTACACTTCTCTTAATAACATAAAAGTTCTCTAAAGTTGTGTCTTTGGCAAAGCGTCTCTCTCTCTCACACACACACACACACTGGAACCAATTATCTAACTTTATTACCAGCGGCTCTGACAATGTAACTATATTCAGCATCTGAGGAGCAAGTTCTACACAGGTAACCACTTTTGCTTCATTTCGTTGATAGCTCTCAGGGCTCGATATTAACACAAGAGGACAAGTGGATTTTGAAGGGGCTAGTGAAAGAGAATTTTACTTGCCTGATCGGACAAGCAGACTGATTAAAACGTCAATAACGAAAAAATAACCAGTTATATTTGTGATAGCTTAGGCCTGTCACTTATTAGAAAGTTCATATTCTTCTTCTGCAGTTGAAACTAATCAAGAGCACATCATTTTATAATTCGCTAGCAATCTAGTCATAGCTGTGCCCTGTTTTATTGACAGGCAGGGTATGTGTGTGTGCTGAACATGCGCATGCGTATGCATTTCAAAATTCTGCAAAAAATGCCAGTCTTGGTGAGGTTTTCATGTAAACACAATGAGCTATGTCTAAATTGAACATAAACAGAGGAGGAAAAAGTGGATTTGTATTAAAATGTCTGATTTGTAAGCAGGGATGGATTACCGACCAGGCCAATGGGGCCAGTGCCCAGGGGCCTTTGACTACCAGGGCCCTTGCCTGCCCGGGAGGACCTGGGCTTTAGGGATGCACGATCCAGTTTGGTGATCCCCCTGCTCGAAAACCCATCAACAATGAAAACAGGCAAGTTAGTTTTTACTCGGAAAGTGAATGACCAATTTACTTGTCCGGAGGACAACCACATGACAATGCTTAATGTCAAGCTCTGGCTTAAATGTATGCTCTAGTTGATTTTGTGTTTTGACCATTTGTGAACTGTCTTTTATGCTTTGTGGGTGTGACTTTTTTCCATGCCATCACCATTCATATATATACAACCAATGTGTTTATGATTAAATGAATACAGAGCACAAAATTGTTTATAATATTACAAATTTCTTCATAGATCTAGCCTCTTAATTTGGCTCTCAAAGGCCACCAGATTGATGCATTTAACTTTCAAATGTACACAATTTTCTCATAGGGGAGCATGACCCCCTTAGAGGGTGCGAGGTCCACCCAACACAGTCTCACAAAATCCTGTGGGAAACACTGATATCAATCAAAGTTCAAAACATTTGTGTATGTGATCTGGGATAAATATGAGATAAACTAACAATTTGCTAAGCCTTATGACACAATAATATTTGATAATTGAAATTTGTTTGAAAGAATTCAGACACTTTTTATAGCCTGTTTTGTAATAAAAATAGCAGTTAAATGGACAGATCAGTGAAGCGAATTAAAGGAATTCATTGTGTTCTATTACATTAATCTAATTTGTTCCAGTAAAATATTTCACTAATTAGCCCTAAATATCCCTAGCATAATCCATATTTAAGATAAACAGCAGTCATGGCAGTAGGCATAATAAAATAACATAATTATAACAATTACATAATAAAACAACATAATTAGAAAACTTGGGGTGATGTCATCTTTATGGGAATAGAATACATGTCTTAAGCTGATTCACTGTTGGAGTTGTAAAAACTATAGCACATGAGCTCACCTCGCGTTCCATTGAAAAATAGTGTTTGTCTGCGTGGGTTCTGGATGACCACAATAGAACCATCATAGTTCTGGAGACGACAGGAGATCTGTGCTGTCCCCCCCTCCAGCACTGTCACATTCTCAGCCTGTACCGCCTGCCCACGTGCTAAGAGACACAGAGAGAGAGAGAGTGCGAGGAGTAGACAGTTAATAGAGAACTCTCATTTAATGAAATCAATCATTGACAGACATAGTTTTGATGGACAGAAGGAGAAAAGATGGAGCGAATGTGAAGACAGCAATGCCTCAGTGACCAATTAACACCTAGCTCACATAACTACTCTACCTTTTGTTCTTAGAAGTGTGAACTATGCAGAAGAGGACAGAGCGAAAAAAAAATAATGAGGCTGATAGATAGATAGACAGAAGCAGTGACGGAGAGAGAAAAGGCAAGAAAAGGGTCCTAATTAAGTGCAGGTACAACCAATAACATCATTATCTTATCCATTTCTATGGGCAGACACTCTTTTCTTTTCCATCTGCTCAGGCTGACACTCAGCTCATAAGAGCACCGGTGATGACAGCTCTTTTTTGAGAGTGAACTCAATGAGATCAGTCATACGTAGGGAACACAGAAAATCACTAATGGCACTTGGCATGCTAAATTTAAACAAAACACATCTTAATGGCCTGTTGAATGCAACAGTGTTCTGGGAGACACTCTGCAGCCAACATGGTCTGTTGATTTTTATTTGGGTAGTACAGAGAAGGCTGAAGATGAGGTCATCACCGCATCACAGGCCTGAGCATGTTGCAGAGACTCACAGTACATCATTAGTTTGTGTTGAGAGCCTGTTTCTGGTGGACAGTAATGATTTACAAGCCTGACACCAAGGCACTAAGTTTTTCAACAGAACAGTGACTCAATCTGACATCACTGTGACAGATCACTAGGGTAAAATTGTTACATTGGTTGATTTGCTGAAACCTGTCTTTTCTCCATCTCTGCATTCACTGAGGTAGTACAAGATGTCTGACATGTTCGAGTGACTGTTTGGCATTGCATCTGACATGCTACAGACATGCTGTAAGGCAGTGTTTCTAAATCCTGGTCCTCGAGGACCCCAGCACTGCACATTCTGGTTGATTCTCTTACCTGACACACCCATTTCAGGTATTAGAGTTTCTACTAATGAGCTAATCAGTAGAATAAGGTGTGTTAGATAAGGGAAACATTCAAAATGTGAAGTAATTGGGTCCTGCAGGACCAAGATTCTTGTTGAGAAACAAACTGATGTAAAGATGATGTACGAGATGATTGTCACTCACATTTGCAGTCTAACGCCGGGTTCACAGTCACGTTGGACGTTCACATTGGCTGTATCTCTTCCGCAAGAGACAGCAGCGCCTCTGAGCAGAAAATAAAAGTTATCTATGGGGTCCTACACCAGATTTTGCCAGTCAGGACGGTGGCATCAGAAGTTCTGGGGGGCTGAAGGAAAATCTAGAGTCTCTATCAAATCTTAGGACTGTTACATGAGGAGTTTGTGCCGTACGTGTTTAAAGAGAGAAAAGACACAAAAGACATTATGTTCAGGAGGGAAATAAAGAACAGTCTATAAAGGTGCAAGACCGAATCATTTAAATTTAATTCTGTCAGGTTCTATCTATCTTAATGTACTCTTGTCTTAAATTCAGCACAGAGGGAGAGCGGGTTAATAAAACATTGACAGGTGAGGTATGGAGCCGAAATAAAGAGAAGAGAAAAAGGAGGAAAATGGGAGACAGTGATTGAGGATGTCCCAGAATTTTGCACAATTGCTATTGTAATTGTGGCCATTATTTCACATCAATATTGTGATTCATATCACGACATCGGCACCGCCATAGCTATCCCAATTATTATTCTAATGACTGTTATTACTCAGCACTCGGGTGTCTGTGGACTTGGCCACCATTGTTTTAATAGCTCCTAATTGTTCCAACAGCACTATACTTCAAGAGATGCCCTGTGAATGCATGGATGGCAATTAAAAACCTGATTCAAACCTAAACGAACTCAAACAAGTCTGGCCAAATTTCCGACAAAAGTAGATAAATGCGTCTGATTGAGAAGTCAAACAAAACACGGCTAATTGAGCTTCCGTTAAATGGACTCTGTTGCACGCCAGCTGTCTCCTCTTCATGTAAATGACCAACATGAAGGGACACGATTCACGCGAACAGGAAAACAAATGGCACAAAGGGAGGGGAGCGTGCCATGACGCCAATACAGAATTTGAGAAACCTGCCAACTCGCCGATGGGGGAAGAAATAGAAAAAGAGAGTAATATAGATGGAGAGAGTGAGATATAGAGACAGCTGTGGCGTTTGTACGGATTCACAGCTGTGAAGAAAATACTGAAGGGTTGGCTGAACTCGCCACACAAGCTTAATAACTACTACTTGCGTGGGAGTTGTTTATGGTCATATCTGCATTGTGAACACAGAAGTTTATGAGTAGCAATGGTCAGGCAAACACAAGAAACAGCACCTCCTGATATGGATTAATCTTGAGCCTCCTAGAATAAAGCTATAATAAAACAGTAGACATGCTTAGAAGCAATCTATAACAGACTGTCATATTGACACTTTGAAAAGCGAATAAATAGAGGAAATTGGGGGCTGGTCCAGAGATGTGCAGTTCATATTTTGTCCAGATGAGGGCAACCTTTCAAAACATAAGAAATTTATTTTTATTTTTAAATGTTCTTTAAGGAATAGAACAAAAGAGTTTTAATTTATTGGGCCTTTACACAGAAGAAAATGGCTATAAATAAATAAATCATATGGGTGAATAAATAAACAAGGCAGCATCATGGCAGAGTAATAGTCCTATGGAAGCTGCAGTGAGTTATGCTATGTAGGTGAGCTGAATTTAGGGAGTTGGCAGAAAGCCATATACCAGGCTGGGCAATGAGCAACTACCCTTCTCAAGATTAACAATCTGAATTATAGTGTATAATCCACAAGGCACACACACACACACACACACACAAAGACAAAGACAAAGATCCCCCATTTAGCCTTAACAGACTGTAGGGGCAAGTGCTGTTAGCGAGCACCTATCACACACACACACACACACACACACACACACACACACACACACACACACACACACTGACTATATATTCACAGTCATATATTCACATTTCGAACCCTCAAATGAATTAGCAGATATCCACGCAGAAGATTAAGACATCCCCAGAGATTCTTGTCAAAGTTTAACAATAGTCATGTTATCAAGACATTGAGACTTGTTGATTCTCTCCTGTAATCCAATTTCACATCAGTCTTTTCCTCTTCATAATTCGAGTCACATCACTCTCTCTCTCTCTCTCTCTCTCTCATTTTGTTTTTCTTGCCATGCCTCACCAAAAGCTGAAGCTGCCCAATTTATGTCACCCAAACCTATTGTGTACTGTGTGTGTTTACTGGTGTTTTCAGGTAATCAGTGAGCTGGTGGAAAAGCAGACAAACTGCTCCTGTCTTTTACAAACATGCGCCTCCTTCCTCTTTCATGGTTCAAAATTAAAACTATCTCCCATTGAATCTCACTCTCTGGCAGTCATATCCAGAAAAAACAAAACAAACAAAAACAAAAAAACAGTCAAGCCATAAATAACAATCCTTTGCAAATCCCTTCTCTTCCTTACAGTATTATCCCGATCTGTCGCTGTCTTATTCCTGGTCTTCCTTTTAGCTCCCAGCTTCTTTTCTTCACTTCGCTGTCTGCTCCTCTCTAAAACTCACAATTCCCCCTCCTACTGCCTGCTTTTCCTGACTAATCTCATTCCTTCCCTTATTCACACCTTCACATGCTGCCTCACCTCATCTTTTACATCAATCCCTCTCTTTTTTCTTCCTTTCCCCCTCTTTTTCTCCTCCTTGTCTCCCTAACACTCACACTAAGCTCTTTCTTCCTCTGTAACAGCTGTCATCCTCTGCTTTCACTGGTTTTCTCCTCTCCCTTCAAGGCATGTATCCTCTCCTAAAATGTTCCTCTCAGTCTCCTCTAGTTTACTTTTCTTAACTTTCCTCCTCTTTATCTCTTTGCCATGAATTCCTCATCATCACTATATCTCTCCTCTCTCTCCCTCCCTCCCTCTGTGCTATCTCCCCAGCGAGGGCCCTGTTTATTTCCATCTCTCTCTTTCAGAAAATGTGATTTGTTCTGCAGCTCAGCTTTGCAGTATAATCATCCAGCTTTGTCCGGACATGAACAAGACTCAAATGCAAAGACAGGACAATATGGACTTTGTCACTTTGATGTTCATTATTCCATTCTTTCTTCTTACCTTCCAGTATGTGAATAATGCAGTGACTTTCAGGAAGAGACAAAAATGATCTTATTAGTAATTTATTTGTTATTAAAACAATTACTAAAGGATATTTTCAGGTTGCATTCAGTTATTCTAACCCAACATAACCAATTACAGGGCCATTTACTCTCCCTTATGTCATTTCAAACCAGTATGACTTTCTTCTGTGAAATACAGAAGAAGAAATTTGGAAGAATGTTGATGCTGCTTCTTCCCACACAATGGAAGTGAATGGTGACTGAGGTTGTAATTCCCTAACGTTCAGTCAAACATCTCCTTTTGTGTGTTTCATGGAAGAAACAATGTAATACAGGTTAGAAGCAACATGAGAGTAAGTACATCATGGCAGGATTTATGTTTATTCTTTCATTCCCAGTTCCATCTCCTCATCTGCTCATTTACATTTATGCATTTGGCAGACGCTTTTATCCAAAGCAACTTACAGTGCATTTATTACAAGGACAATCCACCCGGAGCAACCTGGAGTTGAGTGCCTTGCTCAAGGACACAATGGTGGTGGCTGTAGGGATCAAACCACCAACCTTCTGATTACCAGTTTACCAGTTATGTGCATTAGACCACTACACCACCACAACACTGCTCATCATCTGTGGTTTCTCCCTCCTGTCCTTCCTTATCTCTTCTCCTTGCCATAACTGCTGCACTCTCTCTTTCTTTTGACCTTCATGTTTTATGCTCCCCTGTCCTATCACAATATTTCAATCACATATCCTTCTCCTCACTCCATTTCATCTCTCGCTGACACTCTCTCTCCATCCCTTCATTTCTCTAGATTGCCTCTTTCAACCAGGTTATTCTGTCCCTGGTTTCTGCGGTTTCTATAAGTGTGGGTGTGTATGTTCTGTGGTTTTTCCATTTGAGACCCCAATGCATTTCTGACATGCTGTTTCTGAGTTGCAACATTTGCAGCTAAGCATAACAAAGGGGGCTTACGGGAAATTTACAGGGCAATTACACCAGGCTAGCCTGAGAGAGTTAGCCTACGGCCAGCACAGAATCCCAGACAGAATTCCTCTCCACACACACTCAGCCAGCCAACCTGGCTCCCATCCCCACCAGCATCTAAAATTCAACCGCAAAAAATAAATAAATGCTTTATTGGCGAGAATGACATAACAGCAATGCTGCCTAGGCTAAAGACCCATTCTTTATCTGTCCTTCCCTCTGTCTCACTCTTTCTCTCTCACTCACCCACGCAGAGAATGATCTTTTGCTGCTGAGATATTATAAATGTTCAATTTAGCTCCTGCTGACGAGGCCACAGAGCCTAAATATGCTGATTATTAAAAGGGAGAGTCAAACAGCCAGAGAAATCCAAAGAAAAGAGGAGAGCAAATCTGTCATTTCATCCCAAGAAAGTGAGTCCCTAAGTGAAGGAACAACAACAATGTCCTTGCTGAGTTCTAAGTGCAAATACTTTGGGTAATACACCAATTACACCACATAATTCTCAATCAAAGTTTCCATCGAGTGCTTTGAGATTTCTCTTGAATACTACTTCGCTGTAATGGAAAAACTTCCCTCAGTGAGTTTGAGGTTATCCTTCATAAAGTGACTGTCTTATCAACTTCTTCTATTTCCTATCCCTTGCGTGTCACTACAGAGTGAGTGCTCACATTTTTTCCCACTCTTGCTCACTCAATTACTCCCTCATTGTTGTACAGCTGTGTCATTTCTCTCCAGAGTTCTGCTCATATCAATAATTGCATTAATAATTCCATCTCAACTCCAGGCTCTCGGTTTACCGCTCTACTTACTCACTTTCTACCATCTGCTCTAAAGTTTTAGTCCATTCCTCTTCAACGTTTTTTTGCTTCTCTAGATCTGTCCATTTTTTGTGTTCAGTCCACACTCATTTCACAATTGCATTTATGACACTATCAGTTTGGTTTAAGTTTAAGGTTTAGGGCAGGGAGGTATGTTTTGTTGCTTTTAAACGCGATAAAGCATAAACCTTAAAAACCTTATCTGTTTGGGAAAATCAAATGATTGGGAAAACGTTTAACTTTTTAGTAACACACAGTGGACATCTCACCTCGAAACTGCTCATGTAAATAAGCATACACATGCAAATAGATGTCTTTGCCCGTTGAGTTGCAACTTGCACTCTTTTTTGAGTTGCATTTTTAGGACAGCATGTAAAGTTAAAAATATATCCACTTTTTATGGATATGTTTCTCGAAACACCTGCATTCTTTTCCATTCCTCTGCACTTTGTCCCACTGTTTTTGACTACATATTATTTTAAGGCCCCTTCAGAAATGCTTTTGTTTGGGGTGAGGAGAACCTCAACAGCCTAATTAGTTATCCAGGGCTTCCTCAAAACCAATTAGTTTGACTAGTCTTCCATGCAACCCACAGACCGGTCAACTGTGAAAATATGTAGTTTTGCACATCCCTTACAAATGCCTTCTCTGATCCCTCAATCATGAATCTGCCAGCTGGCTCGACCTCCATTCTTTTCTGACTGTATCCTCTTTTCCTCCTCTCTCGCTCTCTCTTCACGCTCACTCATTCTTTCCCATAAATTATCTTCCTCTGAGGGAGAGCGAGCAGTGAGAGAAGGACAGAGCGAAGTGACTGAGGCACTGTCAAAAATAAAGAGAGAGGGAGAGACTGCGAGCATAGTGGAAAGAGAGATGAGAAAGATGAAGAGAAATGAAAGTAGACATGAAAGTTTTTCATAGGGTAATACATAGAGAGGAATATTAATTTCAAGGTGTGTCCAGAAATTACTGAGAGATTTTCACACAGAGAAGGAGTAATGGAGAAATAGAGGAAAAGACTAAATAAATGGTGGAAATGTGACGACTCACGGCAGAGGGAGAGCAAAACGAGGGAGCGCAGCAGGAGGGAAGGAGTGGAGGAGAGCAGGAGAGATCGCTGGCCTGGTCTCATTGTGTATTGAGGCTCAGTAGCTGATCAATGAGGCCTCTGTGGCTGTTGACTGCACAATTCAACACATACACACACACACACACACACACTCACACACCCGACAGCTGAACAACAAAATTACTACACTACTACACTAAACACCAGTGCTCTTTAATCGCAGGGTTAACTACATCACTTAAGCAACAGCGTTTGAGAATTCAAGCAACTAATATCACATGCAATAACCAACTGAACTCAGCTAATTAAAATGATCAAATCTCCATGTATAAAGAGTAAGAAAACATTCACGTTGCATGGCAATTTCCACATTCAAATCTATGATTAATACAGGCAAACCACTTATTAGCACTCAAAGACTGAGCTCAATTTTTACAGACGTATTTACTTTAGATAATATTACACTTCATATTCAGAAAGCTGTTGTTATCATATTCCAAACTGTTGCCAGCTAAGAACACTCTCTGAGACCACATCACAGAATAAATACCAGAAAATGTTTTGGTTATATAAGCTTTTTGGAAATTGTTGTTTTACATCTTGCTGTCGCTTGTCTTTTATTATGAGCCCAGTTTGTTTTTCTGTACAGCGATGAATCGGAGCCTGCTGAGATTCACTTTGTCATTATGCACACCTTGGTGCCAGCACAACGATGTGATACTGCAAACATAGTTTGGCTCACCTAAACAACCATAAATCAATGTGCAATCTTGTCTGCCAATTGTTTTCACCAGATTTTAAATGAATTAAACTGCTTTTAAACAGTGAAAAATCTAAAAACATTCAATAAACTTTAGAAAGGCACATAAAGAGCTGAACACAAGAACATATGTATTTGCAGGTGCTAAACTTTGTTTATGATCTGCTTATTAATGTGTTAATACATAGTAATAAACCTTAAATATGTTTATTACATTCATATTATTATGTTACTACATAGTAATAAAACACCTAATGTAACATTAAATCAATCACACACAGCACATACTATACTGAGAAACCTTAGCAAAACGTGCATAAACAGCTCAGCAAAGTCAAGCCTGATCCCTAAAGATCAGAGAGCTATGAGCCTGAGCCTCTGTGCAGGTCTCCTAAAGCTCAGAACAGCAGATCATGCTAGTCTTCTAAGCAAACCCTGATACTGAACACAGCCAGGATCCACAGTCACACAAGCACTCACACTGATTGACAGTTCAAATATCCACTGTTACAGAACATAAGGGAATGTGTATGGGAGCACAACCCCAGATCTTTGCCTCAGGTCACTACAGTGGCCACCTGATTCCAAATCGATTCTACCCAAATCACAGTCACACAAAGTTTCTAGTTCCAGCAAGGTCGGGTCAAAGTTAGTCCATCTCTCCTTTCCTTTCCTGTTTCTGTCTCTCTTTCGATCTGTTCATCTGTGTATGGTCACAAAGTGTTGTGGTTGTCCTTTTCTCTGTAATTGTGCTTTAATGTTTCTTTTCTTCCTTTTTTCAACACAATGCTCTTTTGTAGTCTTAAACTCTTGCTACTGATCGATTAATCCGCTTGCTGTTTATATAACCCCTCCTAATACTGCTCCGCCAATTTCGGAGGAGCACCCTTATATGTGTGATTGTGTGTGTGTGTGTGTGCAGATGCATACTCCACATGTAAGTTATTTTTTTTGCAAAGGGCAAGGGAGGGTAAGAAGTCTACAATAGAACTCATTCAGAAACCAAAACAGTTAGTCAGAGAGCTTCAGTCTTTCACATTCACTCCAACAGTGTGTGTGCGTGTGTGTGCGTGTGTGTGTGTGTGTGTGTGTGTGTATGTGTGTTTTGTCAAAGCTCTCTGGGTAGGCTCTTTCTGATCAGCCTTTATCTCTCTGCCACACAGATAGTGTTCATGAGGTCACAAGGGGCCATTATAAATGAATTCTGTACATTCTGTACTATACTCCCCTATGTGTGCATATGTATTCATGTATGAACAGTCTCCAGTATGTGTTTGTGTGTATTCATGTATGAACAGTGTAAAGTGTTTATGTAAGGGACAATGGTTGAGGAAAGCAAGACTATATGTGTGCGCATATTTTCTAGAGTGTTTTCTAGACCAAGGGTGGAATATGCCATTGACAGGTCCTGGGCACAGATGTCTCATACTGTCTCTACGTTGGAAGCGAGCGACACAATACAAAAACAAAAGAAAACTCATTATAATCCCATTATGATCAACAAAGCTGCCTACCCTGGAAGTGTAGCAATGTTGCGCACTTGCTGTGTGAATATCATTGATCAATACTGATAATGGTAGCAATCTACTTTTGTCACACCATGCTGCACCACTCACTTCCATTGTATATTGGGTGTCGAAGACATCAGCATCGCACCACATCTGCACAACATGATCACACCGGAAATTGGAATATTGCTTTTGAAAGTGCATGTACCCCAAATCAAGCCCTTTGAGCCAAATTACTCAGAGTGCAATTTACCATCAAACATTTTTGCATCAATTCACTGATGGTTAGGTTTAGGGGCGGGGTTTGGGTTAGAGGAAAAAATATATATACACCCTGTTGACTGTTTTACATTATTTACAACAAAAAATACAACTCTCATTTGGCATCACAACATTGCTCTGCTATTGGAGTAAAACAAAAAATATTTTTGGTTTGCCCTCTTCTTTCCGCAAACTCAACCATACATTGCCATGCACGTCTATCTGTCTGAGACAATTGTCACTTTATTTGAAGCACAGATTACAAGACACATTGGAACAAGAGTTGCCAAGGTACTTAAGGGGCACGATGTAACAAGTAGAATTAGGTACTGTGCCTTTAAGATGGAACGTACTCTGTTACTCCCTCACTCAGAGTGGGCAGTCGATACGAGAAGCGCGAGTTGTGAACATCGCATGTATGCATGCAAGCCCGTTTTATATTTCTGTTGTTCTTATTCTGCTTTTATTTCTATTCAGTAACGCAGTTGTTGTTAGGTGTGTGTTTTGCAAACTGCCCATGTGCGCGTGGGACCGACGACGACGCTGACAATAAATCACCACGGTGGAATATCAGTTACGTCTTGTGAGTCTTTGCTTACACCTGACTACAACCATTTAGGCAAGCTATCCGACCCCTTTTGATTAAGAGCGTTACGAGTTAACTCGTAAAATGCAACACACACTCTGACCTGCTCTGATTTTGATCCCATCTGCATTTCTGATCTTATAGCTTAACCCAGCATCAACACTTTGGTCCTTTAAGGCCCAAGGCCGGAGGTGGGCAGGTAGGCATCCGTGAATGCTGGAATTCCGGTGCATCAGCAGAAGAAAGTGGAGGATATTTTTTGATGCACTGATCCAATGTTCTGCTTATCACATATTCAATTTGCGCTTTGTCCTTCAGGCTATGTAATAATGCGTGTGGGTGGGGGAGTGGTGAATTTATGTCTCTTGGAAGAGAAGAAGGGCGTAGAGTAAATAGAGAAAGACTAGTGTGTATGGCCCTGAGTGTGTGAGTGTGCACTTGTATGTGTCAGGAGACTGTCTTGGCACTTTCTCTCTCTCTCTCTTTCCTTCTGAGTCTTGTTGATTGTTAGTGCCAAACTTTTACGCCAAGTCGGCAGCCATTACTCAGTCAGACAGCTTCCTGTGAGCTCTTCTCATTTAAACCACACACAAACTCCAAACCTATGAGAACAATTATCACCCTTTAAACAAACACATGCACAGACCTGGCGGTGTGCACACATTCACGCACAGACAACTCTCACATCGAAAACACTCTACAAGCGCAAAACAAAAATCGAAGTTCTGCTGAAGTCTAAGTTTCTGGGACACCATTAAAGCACTTCATTTCGATATGAACCCACACACAAAGCCTGTTTACAGCACTGAAAGTGCTCACAAGCAAGCCTTATAAGGACAAAAATGCTGTGACTGCCCACACAGATACAAATGAACACACTTAAATAGAACTGTTCATTCATGAATTCAATTTGAAGACCGGGCCGTAAGGCTAATTTGGGTTCCCTTCGAATGGGTTTTCAGAATAGCGTATTTTTGCATTTTATGAGAGAAATAAGGTCTGTGGTAAACATTATTGGAAGATTGTTTCATGTTATGTTTCAGAATAGATTTTTTAAAACAGTTCAGTTCTTTAAAAGCCCAATTTGCAAAAAACATACAGACAACCACCTTATGTAGCAACTTACATTTTTAAAACAGAAAATGGTTTCAAAACTCATGCATGACATATTAATGTGTATAATTTATGAAAGTCTCTTCAAGTAATACTCAAGGAATACTTCACCCAAAAATGAAAACTCTGTCATCATTTACTCACCCTCTTCGTTCCATACCCAATAAGAGCTCTGACTTCCATAGAGAACAAAATGTATTTATTGGACGAATATCATGGCCACTCTTTTTTTAATATGACGAAAGTGAATTAGGACTGGTTTTGTCATGCTTCACAGTGATTCTCTCAGAATTTACTCACCCTCATGCCATCCCGGATGAGTATGTCTTTCTTTCTTCTGCAGAACACAAATTCTCTGTTGGTCCTCACAATGCAAGTGAATGGTGACCAGAACTTTAAATCTGTCAGTCGTCAGCGTAAAAGTAATTCATATGACTCCAGTGATTAAATCCATGTCTTCTGAAGCAATATGGTAGGTATGAGTGAGAACTAGAACAACATTACAGTCCTTTTTTTGTATAAATTTCCACTTTAACTTCCACATTCCTTTTCTTTTGTTTTTGGCTATTAGCGCCATTATGTATTTACCCAGTAGAGTCTTATAAATTATTTTTATGCTGACTTTGTGATTTTTGAAGATTCAAAGTTCTGGTCACCATTCACTTGCATTGTATGGACCTACAGAGCTGAAATATTCTTCAAAAAAATTCTTAATTTGTGTTCTGCAGAAGAAAGATAGTCACACAAATCAGGGATGGCATAAGTAAATGATGAGAGAAATTTCATTTTGGGTGAGATGTCCATTTAAAGTAGTCCATTACACCCTTGAGCTGTATTCCAAGTCTTCAGAAATCATATGATAGCTTTTAGTGACAGACCGAAATTTAAGTCATTAGCCAAGAAAGTCATATGGGTTTGGAATGACATGACAGTGAGAAAATAATGACATCATTTTAGTGATCTATTCCTACAGACCTTATTATACTCATAAAACACAATTCTAAAAAAGCCATTAATTCTAGAAGGAATTAGAACTAGAGGAAGCCCATGGCTCAAAGGTATTACTTTATGTTAAGAATATGAGGACTTTAAACTGAATAACTCTAGTTGGTCAACAGGATGTGTGCCTGACATTGTTCCTGTATGATTTTTTTCCTGCTGTGTTTGTCTGAAGCTGTATGTTGTTTATCAAAAGGAACAGTAGAGAGGGAACGTGCTCATAAACGTATTCTTTTTTCATCCCTCTCCCCTTGTCCTCATTCTGCAAGCTCATATCAGCCAACAAAGGAACTATTTCTTTCCATTTGATAACATAATCTTCCTTTTCTGTGCCTTTCTGAGCAGTGGCCTTTAGTGGCTCTTTATCAACACTGTGTTGCTCTCTCTTTCTTGCTCTTTCTATCTCACCCTTTTTGGCTGTCTTTTCCTGATGCTTTCTTTCAAAAAAAAAAAAACAATTCTGCCAGTGACCTTACAGCAGGGCTTTGAACCTTGCTCTTTCTTCCACCCTCTCCATCAGTCTCTCATTCTCTCGCTCTCTCTCTAGAGAAAAATCACTCATCAGGAAAACTGATGAGTGTGTGATTTTTGCTCTTGACGAGCAAAGTCACAAGGAGAATATTAATGACTTCAGCAACCAATTAACACCTATCTCACATAACAACATTTTATAAAAACAAGCCAGCATGCTGAGAAAAAAGGATAGAGGGCAAGTGAGAGAGCAGGTTGAGGGAGGGGTGTTTGGACTGACAGATGAAGAGGAAGCTGGTTAATTTGACATTTACGCAAAGTGGACAGAGATGACGGAGGTGTCTGGGAGAGAATGATTAGAGACAGAGCATGTGATCATGATAGAAAGAGATAGAGGAATGATGAGGTTAGACACGGTGTGATGAGAAATCATGGGAAGTTACTGTAATCACAATAAATCAAGAGTTGTGCTTCTGGACCTATCCAAACTGTTGACAGTATTAAAGTGATTAAAAAGGAGTTCATTATTTAATGCACATAATTAAATTCAAATCCCAATTCAATTTGGAAGAAAAATTATTGAAAGGGAGCTTATTGCCATTGTGAATGCCTACTATGAATTTAAAATGTTCAATAATAGGGTCATATGTTAAGTGACAGTCATCTTCAAAATCCCTTTGTACAGTATTTTAATAATATATGGACTCTAAATGTCTTGCGAAAAAGCTTCTATTTAGCATTTTTCCAATTTAACAGTATGTCCCATTATTTTCTGTGCTATATGAACAGAAATATTTTTTTAGTTTTTGGTATGCCCAGTTTTTGCTTTTATGACAGCATGCACTGGAGCTGGCATGGATCCCAACAAGTTTGTGCAAAACTTGATGAGTCAAGTCAAGTGGTTCATGTTATTCCAGAATTATTTATAAAGGTTACAAAAAGCATCTTCTGTGCTTTGATGGAAGCAAGGAAATCTGTTAACATGGTCATTGTCACAAATTTGCTTATTTGATTAGTGAAAATCTTACCTCATTAATTTTGTCACATTTCTTTTTTTTTTTTTTTTTTGTTTCTTTTGAAATCCTAAAATGTTCTATTTATTTCCAGGTTTAAATTTGATTTTGAATCCCATATACAGATGTTTGAACCCAGTTGTACAGTATATTACACACTTAGTCAAACAGTGCTGAGCAAAATAAAGCTGAATACCTGACAATATATATATATATATATATATATATATATATAAAAGAATTCAAATTGAATTTAATTGAATTACTTGACCCAGAATAAAGATACAGGCTGTGAATCAAAATACTGTGAAATGATGTGTTCTTCTCTCTGGCTCTGAAACCCAAACATAAGAGCTAAAGCACATTAGGACAGTAACAGACCATCTATGATCCAAAACAAATCAAGGCAAATTAAATTAGAAAACAAAATGGCCCTGGAACTCTGAGGGAACACAACCAAACCATGATACAAGTCATAATGTCATTGGGCCTCAAAATAAGACAATGAAATGGCAGAATATGTCATCACTGTCAAGAGACACTGAATACAGATTGACATAATATATCCTTACAGTCAGGGGTATGCAATTCATATGCAAAGAATATCTCTACATTTCAAAGATATTGAAAGACAGGACCTCATATGTGAGGCTGGTAGTATCACATTGTGTTGACATATGAGAACAGACCTTGAAAATGAAAAAATAAATTTATGGTGAGCAAAAAAACGTAGTAACTGTGTAACAACCAGCGTTCAAAATGAACGTTGAATTTAATTGAATTTAAATTAAACTAGCTATTTGTCCTTTTTATAGTTGTGACAAACAGCACATACCATCATTCGCAGCATCAATCTCTCTGTGGAATGCAACCTGGCACCACATCGTTGAGACCCATCTAGAGTTTGTTGCTAATATTTTAAGGAAAAGTTAGGACTTTTTTTTTCTTTTGGCTTCAATTGACAAATTTTCTAAAATGTTCAGTTTCAAATTACTGAGGTTTTCTGTAGTATTCCTCAGAAAATGTACTTGATACGTGTAATGAAGTGCAGAATAATGTATAAAGAGAACAGGATCTAAATGCAACAGTTTAAATAACAAAATCCAAAACACCGGAAACAAGAAACAAAACAAACCGAAACACAAACACTACAGCCTGAAAGGATAACAAAAGACAAATAACACTAGGCAACCAAGGAATAAATTATACAGGGGGCAAATTATAAAATGAGGAACACCTGGAACTAATAACCACTGAGACCAATAACAAAACCCATAATAAAACACGAGGAATGGACAATAAATATACATGGTGACCCTCTTATGGTCAAAAGGGAAAACCATACACAGTTTTAGTTTTTAGTTTAATTAATTAAATGAATATGGTGTGCACAATTATATTTTTGTCTACAAAACTCATTTCAAACATTTAAGCATATGCCTTCAGATCAAAATATTTTTAAAATCATGAGAAACATTTCACCCCCATAATAAAACACAAGACAAGGGATGGACAATAAACATGCATGGCCTTCTCTAGCCGTCGCCAGGGAAAACCTCACAATATGATACATTTACTGTTATTGTAATGTAGGATGTGGGAAGCAGGAGAAGGCAGACGGGTGGTTAGGATCCAAAAGCGGCTTTATTATATATAAGAAAAACAATTAAACACAAAGAAAAGTCCACATTGGGAAAAAACTAACACTAACACAAAAAAAGGAACACACAGCTGAAGAACATAAACGAAGAGCAGGAAACAGGGGCATAGGAACGACATGTAACCATACAACAAACGACAAAGGAAAAGGAAAACAACAGGGTTTAAAGGGTACCCCGATTAGTGCAGCATGTTGGCCTTATAAGATTAAATTGGGCGTCAGCTATAAAAAGGTGATACAAAAAAACTCCAAATGTTTTTGTTTTTATTAAAAAAAGCCGAAAATCCGTTCACTCGTAGGCCGCCATATTTATTTACGTCTCAATGCATTCTGGGTAGTGACGTGTATAGGTTGTTGCCTGGTTGTAGCCTAGCCGCTCTAGCAGCTTCGGTTATTCGTTTTCCAACGTACCGGCTAGCTAGCTACGTTTTGACAGGTAGCGAGTTGAACACGTCTGCCGTTCAGCCTTTTCAGTTTGAACCAGAGCGCACCGTAGGCTTAAATCAGGAGAATAACGCGGAAGACGATAGGCCCACTCAAGATTATCAGAGAGTTGAGGAAGCGAGAGTAGGGCAAAACAGATGGTGTCTGTGCGGCTACTGCTTGCCCATGCCAAGCGAGAACGAGAGTGTTTGCTGTAAAGAGCTCCACTTTTTGTCAGCAGCTGTCCTGGGTAGGCTAAGTATAGAGCAGACGATCGTACTATCGGTATAAATAATTTAATAAGTCATCTACCGCCATCGTTTGCTTTATTTTCACCAAGCAGTCACTACGCACAGAAATACCCCCGCCCCCCGAACCAAGTCAACACTGTTCTGCTCATCTACCTCTACATTTTTAATCTTACAATTAAAAAATTGTTATTAATAATGAACTGCAGTTATTCATTAATAATTGAATTGCCTTGAACTACATATTTAAAATCTTAAATCTCAGATAATTCTGATTTGCACTATTTTTTCCCTCTCCAATTGTTAGTGTATATTTCTGGTTAACATCCGTCTGCATTGCTGCATCAACCATACTAGGAGAACACTGTAGGCCTAACGTTACAGTGGATTCATTAACAGCATCTGGTGGATTGTCGGTTACCTCCATGATCTGCGTAGTGTCCGATGATTCGTCTTCCGCGACTGCAGGAGCGGGTTGTTTACATCCTAGCAGTAGAGTGTCCAGAGTCGCTTGCCTTTGTCGTTTGTTAGCGCGGCTTTCACTCGCTTTGCGCGGATGCTTGCTATGCTTCTTGTGGGGGAAAATTGAAGGCACGACATTTGGTTTTAGTATTCACTTGTAACTAGCTGCACCTGTGAGCTCTTTTAGCCGACTAAATGCCTCAAACGCATCAGGGCTGAAGTGACGGGAACATAGCCGTGGGTCTTTAGGGAGTTGTACTCGTCCGCAAGCAACTTCCCACTCTTTTCTAATTTTCTTCTCCTTTGGAAAGGAGTGGAGGCTTACATCACTCCCCCTGTTGCCTTTGGACTGGAAATTACAACCAAACGCTGCACAATGTGGCATTATATTCACTTTTCGGATGTAGCTACAGTTAAACTTAGCGCCATTAGCTCACCTCTCTCTGTTCTGAACACAACCGACACAACCAATATGCGTCATCGACCCAGAATGCATTGCGCGCGCAAAAATAATGGCTGCCTTCGTAGTTCAAATTCTGTAAACACTTTGAGGATTTTCTTAAATAACGAAAATATTTTATGTATTTTTAACTATATATTTTTGTAGGAGAGAACAGTTGTAGCATATTTAGGGCTTTGTGTCTTAATAATTGGGGTTCCTTTTAAATACACAGACACAATGAAGACTAAACGAGACACAGGTGAGAACAATGATGAGTGCAGGCAGTGAGGGAGGCCGGGAATTGTGGGAATTGTAGTTCTTTAGACAAAGACAAGTGAAACACAGAGCGGACAACAAGGAAAATGTGACATGGAACGGGATAAGTGACATGTGAAACAGAAAACATGGGGCAGACAACACGGGAACGTAACAGATATATATTGTGAATTAAACCATGTATATGCTACAATTCCTTAAAAAAAGCTACCTGCTATCTACTTATGAGTTATATACATATAAACAGTAAAGCTGTTTCTTTGTCAAATACTGGGTTACATAACTGTTACCTCATTGATTTGCAAACAGAGTGAGCAGTCACACCAGAGACCTGAATTAAATGTAATTATTGGGGGCTCTAGGGAGGGTTTAAATAAACCAAAAAGTAGTGTTTCTAATGATGAATTAGCAGATCTGCAAAGGTGGGTAGCAGAGGACCAAAATATGACTCTGAACAAAATGAACCAGAGAGGTGAATTAAGAGTATGGAGCATGCTGTAGTGTGACTATGAGCAGGACAGGAAGAACAACAGTAAGTGACGTTAAAATAAAAATAAAAAATAAAAAAATATTTAAGTGGCATTAAAGAAATACTTTAATATATCCCAAAATGAAAATTCTATCATTAATTCGCCAAAATGTTTCTTCCAAACTGGTATGACTTTCTTTTTTTGGAACACAAAAAGAAAAATATTGTACTGGTCATCAATTTCCATGCAATTATGATGCAAGGTGATGCTTTTATGGTGCTTTTGCATCCTTTTTCAAGCTAAAAAGGTCCCCATTCTTTACAATTGCATGGGGATAAAAATCACCAGAACATTCTTAAATTTATCTCCATTTATGTTACACTTAAGAAAAAATGTCATATGGGTTTTGAGTAAATGATGACAGAATTAAAAATATTTTGTGAACTATTCCTTTAATTGAGAGTTAATTATGATAAAACAGTTTGGAAAAGGCAGAACAGAGATTTTGGAGCTCAAGTACACATCACCATCTAGTTTAACAGGCTGCCTGTCAACTAAGAGTAACAATTGAGTAAATGAGAGCTGAGGGAAGATGAAATAATTAGAAGGCCTACCTGCGGTGTTCATTGAAATATGCAAATCCATTTAATTTTGCTTTGATTTGCTCTGCTGCTCCCATTTCAAGCCTGCCCTGACTCTCCTCTCTTTCTTTCTCCACTCTTCTCTCATTCACTCTTACATTTGTATTAATACACTGCAGGTATGTCAGTTCAATTATTGTGGTTCAGACCATGTGTGAGTGCGTGTGAGATGTTTATGAAAATTGTTACGCCTGATTTATTGTTTTAAAAAGCACAAACTTGAGAGTTATAATCAGTTTCTCAGTGTGCATTCAGGTGAGACGTATTTGGTTACAAAAATAGACAAGTTTTTGTGTGTTTATTTGTATGTTTGTGTGAGAGAAAAAGAGACAGAACATGTTTATGTAAATTACAGTTGTCTTCTTTAAAGGCACCAGAGGCATCGCTAGGGCAAAAAAAAGGCCCCAAATGAATTAGTTATAGCCCCCAATATTTTCTGTTTGGAATGTGAAAACCAGGCTCCAGCATCACACCAGTTGTCCAGGTGTTGAGTGGATGAAATTATATTCATCTACCATTCTACACTTTATACATGCTTAATATGTTTCTCAACTGAAAGGCGCATTTGCACTGCATGATTCAAGTTTGTTTCACATGAATTGTCACAGTACAGGCCTTTTCGCACCAAACACGAATATTCACCACGATTTCTCACCGCAATTAACAGTTTTAATTGAAATAATAAATTCCTAATGATCCATTCTCACCTGGAGTGGACATTCACGCCGAATTGCACGGCAGCAAAGCAAAGCTTTTTTAAGGTGAGTGTGTAAAAATGTCTGCGCCCAATGACGAAATGCCCCAAACCAGCGCAACAGCTGGCGCTAAAGTACAGAAGGAGCTTAAGGAAGAAATCCTGATCCAGCAGAGAGGATGTGTAGTTAATTTGCATCAAATGCCTAAAAACTAAAAATAAAAAAATTATCATATAAGTTCTCTTAAAATGTAAATGATATTGCTTTATCCTTTCATCCCCTTTAAAAACTCTCTGATTTGACCTAATTTACATTTATATTTAATAACTGAATCATATGTGAATTCTCTTATATCTGTCATGATCCTGCCATTTTGGTGATGTTTTATTCTTGTTATGGTGGGATTGTGACAGTTTCTGACACCCATCTCTCAGGTTGTTCCATGTGCTTGTGTTTTCCTCTCTACCTCATGTTTCCCCAGGTGCTGCTCATTGGTATGGCAGCTGATTTTCCCCTCCACAACTTAGAGCCACACAGGTCGGATATCTTTTTAAGCTTCGGCAGGGGGAGAAGTCAGTGAAGGAGCATGCTATGGAGTTTTTGGTGCTATCTTTGGGTTTGGGCCACAATCCGATATAGTATCGATATAACATCGTTATTATCGTGATTCTATATTTTTGGTGTATTGTGATTCAAAACTACAATATATTGCGATATTTCACTCAGTGTTTCTCATTCGTCTTCACTGGACTTAGAGAACTGTTTCCAAATCACCAAATTCATTGTTAAATTAATATAAAAGTGCCAGTTTACAAAACAAGGCCAGTTTATTTCCTAATATCAATGTACAATGCAAAGCAATAAGCATATAAGACCATATTGGCTCCCTATTTTTGTGGTTAGGGTTCGTACAGATGTTTCAAAGTTAAATTCAAGGACTTTTAAGCTCATTTTATTTGTTTTCTAGGACTATGCTTGAGATGTCATTAAAACAAATTCTTTATTTTAAATAAAAATATTATATTTATTCAGTAAATTTATTTTTATGAAACACCACTTCCCCTTCTGTCGCTCTCTCCACGTTGTGTCAGAGAAGCGACACTAGGGGTCTCTCTTGAGTGCCGATATTCATCTCTGAACATGAAAAAAGGCCAATGAGAGTTGGCCACCAGTATTTGCATGTCCCGCCCCCGGACATACGGGTATTTAAGCGGCGCAAATACGGGAGTTCATTCAGGATTTTCTGAGGAGCCGGCTCAGCGACGTGGCAGGGGAGACACAACGTCTCGTTCCCTCCATCACAAAATGTAAAATGTTCTGAGATTTGAATGCAGATCAATGGAGGATTCAGGTTTGTGAGCCGTCTAGCGCCCCCTTGTGTAATGACAGCATTGTGTCTCACAAAAATAGGTCAAAAACATTTAGGTCAATATCAAATCTGTTGACAAACATGTCCCTTGACTTTTTTAGTCATGAAAAAGCGTTCAAATATTGAAAAAAAAAGAGAAAAAGGTATCATTCTATAACCTAACGTTTAATGATATGAAATGGCTTGACTCTTTTTTTTTTTGAAAATATATTTGAAATTGTCCATTGCCTGAAAAAATCCTTGTCCCCTTCAGCTGGTACACCACTTCTATGTCATTTAAAGTTATTTGTGTATTTATTTTGTACTTATTTTTAATAAAATCATTAGTGCAAGGCCGAACAAGTGTGCAAAAAAGCAAAACAAAATTATTATTAATAATTGAAATAATTTAAAAAGAATGTTTGTCCCTCGACTTCATGTCATTGGTGTTATCAATGCAAAAATGTTAAAAGGAGTTTTGAAAAAAAAAGTCAATACAAAAAGTAGTGAAAATTTATTTTTAAGGTTTAAGTTCAGAGGCTGCTTAAATATGCCTTTAGGGATTTTTCTCAGCATGTTAAAAAGTTATTAATTCACATTTTAACTAATATTTTCAAACAAAAATATTTGGTGTTGTACCCCGTTGAACCCTCAAAATATGGTGTTGTAACCAATTTAACCCTCATTAGTGTTAACTTGCTTCGCTCGTGAAACAAAATTAAATTAAAAAAAGAAATAACAACATATAATGTCCTTTATGAATAAAAATAATGTCAACATGTTACAAAATGCTTACCCTCAGCATTTATAGGCAAAAATGGGACTGAACGGAAAATTTATATATTGTAAGTTGTAAATTGGAAAGTCAAAAAATTTTAAGAATGACCCATTTACAATTTGTTCAGTTCCTCGCATAACTCTATTGTGTGACTTTAGAAAACATGGAACATAGCACATGAGTCATATGGACTACTGTTTATGGACCCAGTTATTCACTTTTGTTGGAAAGGTGCATAGGGAGCTTACTACAATTGCACAACAATTTCGTCATGTATGAACCAAGAATTGTTACTGTGAGAATATGTAGTCAAAGATGCACATTCGGATATGTTGTACTTGTAACGTCTAGGTTACGTATGTAACCTCCGTTCCCTGATAGAGGGAACGAGATGTTGTGTCAGAGAAGCGACACTAGGGGTCTCTCTTGAGCGCCGATATTCACCTCTGAACTATGAAAAAAGGCCAATGAGAGTTGGCAACCAGTATTTGCATGTCCCGCCCCCGGACATACGGGTAGTTAAGCGGCGCAAATACGGGAGTTCGTTCAGGATTTTTCTGAGGAGCCGGAAATGTTCCGGATCAGCGACGTGGCAGGGGAGACACAACGTCTCGTTCCCTCCATCAGGGAACGGAGGTTACATACGTAACCTAGATGTTCCCCTTCTGTCGTTCTCTCCACGTTGTGTCAGAGAAGCGACACTAGGGGTCCACTTAAAAATAAGAAGATCCTTCCTCAGGGGAATTCGCCAGGGAAGGGCTGTCGTGAGGAGCTTGAGATCCGAGAACCACGTCCGGGTGGGCCAGTAGGGGGCCACCAGAGTGACTTGCTTCTCGTCCTCCCTGACCTTGCATAGCACCTGTGCAAGAAGGCTCACTGGGGGAAAAGCGTACTTGCGCAGCCCCGCGGGCCAGCTGTGCGCCAGAGCATCTGTCCCGAGGGGAGCCTCTGTGAGGGCATACCAGAGCGGGCAGTGGGAGGTTTCTTGGGAGGCAAACAGGTCTACCTGGGCCTTGCCGAACCTGTCCCAAATTAGCTGGACCGACTGGGGGTGTAGCCTCCACTCTCCGCCAGGCAAGCTTTGTCCTGATAGTGCATCCGCTATCACATTGAGGTTGCTGGGGATGTGAGTGGCATGCAGTGACTTGAGTCGCTGCTGGCTCCAAAGGAGGAGACGACGGGCGAGCTGTGACATGTGGAGGGAGCGTACTGACTTTTGTACTCCAAAAGTAACCAGAACTTCATCATAAAAAATACAAATAAAATTAAATTCTCACAGGAAAGCAAGCCCTCCTAAATAATAAGGAAGCACTATGTGAATTGATGGGTGAATGATGAAAGGCTAGAAACACCCCTTCAATGTGGAAAACAAAATATGCTCTTATTATTTTTTCATTATTTTGAACTTTGTATTACCTGACAGATATTACGTAGTTAGGTAACATGAAATATTACCACTGTCTCTGTGACAATCCTAGTCTTTGTAAATAACAAATTAAAAGTGAACTCAGGCCATCAATCAGAAGTCACTGTCTAACTGTCAATAATTTTGCACGATCACATGGCATCCCATATACTGAAAGGAAAGCAGGAAGCTGAGAACTTAGTATTTGAATGGGATCATTCAAGTCAAACATCAGTGTTTAAATTAACTTTTTGGCTCACCGGCTACTGCAGCTAGTATTTTCCAAGGTCACTAGCCAAATCATCATTTTCACTAGCCAAAATCCCCCGCCTAACAAAAACTGATAAAGGTAACTGGATACTGTAACTACATAATTTGTTAGGACATTTTATTTGAATGAGAATTACAGGCCTAATGATTGAAGTCACCTTTTGGTAGCGGTGGCCAGTGCATTTAAAGTCTACACCTTCAGTGTGATTCATGCCATTAAGAAAACACAGTTTCACAATGAATAAGACACCCTATGCCTTTAGGCATCAGACATTATGTCACAGCTAACTAGTAACAATATTTGACATTTTAAAAACACGTCCACGCAAGAAACCCAGAACTTAAAACGACACTTAATGCTCAAGCAAGCCTAATTTTAACTGCAGCATGACTGTTTTGTAAAATGAACGTCTCCTGAACAGACATTCAAAAATCAGAATTTTTCATAGGAATCTACCAAAGAGGTCTATAATACCTGCAAAAAAATCTATCTAACAACATTTGCAATTTTAATTGTTGCTTGCAATCAATTTAGTTTCTTCAGGGTTTTGAGAGGCATAAATGCCATTAAATTTGCTTCGGCAGCACGGCTCCAAGTTGCACGAATTTCATAGAAATTTAAATGTAGGAAAAACCCAAAAACATCATCCAACAAAGTGGCTAGTAAAAGTGATGGAGTTAACCGCCACTGCCAATTTTTACCTGCATTTGGCGGATTGCAGCTGTTAATTTCAAACGCCATATTCAGCATCTTTTCAGTCAGTTGTCAAGTTTTCAAATGTTAAGTTATGATGCGAGAAAGTTATTTTGGTACCAATTTCTACCGTTTGACAACTTCTACAACACTGAGATTATGCAATGTTCTTCTCCTGCGCCATCTCTGATTACACCGGGCTCAAAAATAAAATGGCTTCTTTAGAGGGCGGGATTTTAAAAATAGGGGAGTGTCTACTTCAGTGGCTAAGGGGCCCTCCTTTTTTAGTTTAAAAAAAGTTAGCACAACAAATGGAACAGAATGTAGGTGCCTCGAAACATGTCTGTCTCAGATTATTATAACCCTTCACGGTGTCTTAAGAATGTAGTGCTCCAGCACAAGACACTAAAAAAAAAAAAACAGCACAATGTGGCACAGCGGTCAAAGATGTCCATCTAATCTAGCTCATGTTTACATGGGGGGAACAAAAACGGGTTCAGTGTGAATGACCCCCAAGTCTGGCACAATTTCCAGAAAGGCCAACATCGCTTACAGCATTTTCAACTAAAATCTGCAACCATTCACGTCTGCCGCAGCTCATGTTTATCCTCCGCTCTTACTCTCCTCCAGTTGAATAAATGTACTCCTCCTATTTTATTCCCTCTTCCCATCATCTTAAAGAGGAACTGGGCAGTTTGTGGACAAGGTGACCTCAGCTTGCAGGTGCTCTTTGATAAATAATGCACTAAAATTTTACTATGGCACTTCATGTCAAACTCAATCTGTTGCTATCAGATAGTCAGCAGCCAAGAAAACTAAACATCTTGAATGTTCAAAAGCATTATTATCTCCAATCTACACACACAGACACACAACACACCGGTCTAGTTCTCCTTATTCACTGCTATCCGTCCGTCTCGGCTGCATGCGTCTCTTTGCACCAAAGAGATTTCTGTGAATCTACGTTTGCGTGTATTAATCAAAAGGCTCATTAGTTCACCTCTACAGATAGAGCTCCAAACACTCTAAATATTACCACACACACACAGACACACACACACACACACACACACACACACACACACACACACACACACACAAATTCAATTGAAAAATTGTAATTTGTTTTTCTCTCTCTGACTCTGAAAAATTGTTTCTGTATATTTCTAGTACAAGGTTATTATTATACGCAAACATATGCAGACAAGCACACACAAACTTTCTCTTATTTTTATGATTATGTTTTTATTCTAAGATGCACATACTCATATAAACAAAAGTAGGGTTTAACCATAAGGATTTTATTAAAAACAATTTTTTGGCTCAGTTCAGATTTTATGTTGCCTTGACAACAATTTCACTGCCAGCCACATCAATTATAGGACATATATAGGACATATTCTATATGTGCATATATATATATATTTTTTATTCAACATTAATTGCGGGAAATAAACAGCTATATTGTACATCCATAGACAGCAATACATTCTTAAACACACTTTTGCTGGAAAACAATTGCATATGGTGATTTGTTTATATTTGTCAATCCATTCTAACTGATGCTTCCAAAAATCTCGCACATCAATTTTGCAATTTTTTATCAAACTAAGCATGCTGGCTGGCTAGCAAACAGAGGAAAACATTACAGTAGTGTCATATTTAAATCAGCAGGATTTTGCAAGGCATTAAAACCACCTGCCTAATATTGTGTAGGTCCCCCTCATGCCGCCAAAACAGCGCCAAACATACAGTGAACGGTAGTTCTGTGGATGGAAATGCCTTGTTGATCAGAGAGGTCAACAGAGACTGACCAGACTGGTTCAAACTGACAAAGTAGCTCAGATAACCATTCTGCACAATTGTGGTGAGAAGAATAGCATGTGGGTTGGCACTGTTTTGGCGGCACAAGGGGGACCAACACAATATTAGGCAGGCGGTTTTAATAATGTGGCTGATCGGTGAATACACAACAAACGTTCTGTAGGATATAATGACATTGTGACACTGAAACAATACAGCAAATGACAGTTCTGTCAGCTGGCGCAAAACTCTCTTACAATAGCCACAGGCCATTTGGGCTATCCTCATTGCTGAACCTTGCATATCTGAGGGTGTGGCTTCAATGCCTTCATGTAATGCATCCAATTTTGCTGATTGTCCTGTAATTTCCATCATTACACCTCTAGCATGAGCCAGGCAAACAGCTCCTCTCTCCTTCTATCCCTTCTTTTGTCTGTCGATTTCTCTCCCTCTTTCCCCCATTCTGTTTCATGCACAGCTAGCCACTGGCTGCATCAATCATGCCTGTAAGGACATTCAGTATAAAGCACATTGTCACCAAGCAACTGCCTATCAGCATATTTCTCCGGCCACACACAAGCACTCTCGGTCAATCAGGTGAGACGTTCCCCTGAGCCAGTCCACTGTGATCAGAAAAAACAAGGGGCATAAAACCCATTTCTTCTAATTTTTTTCTCTCCCTCTTTTTCTTGACATTTACAGACAGAAGAGAGAAAGAAAAAGCAAGAGAAAGAGACCTCGAGAATATACAGTTGCTAAAGATATACTGTTCTAGTGTTGTCATAATTGCATGAATTTAAAGGGATAGTTCACCCAAAAATGCTCACAAGTATCCGTATTTATTCATTGTATTTTTTTCTACAGTTATAAATAACGAAAAACTTGCGAACAAGCATCAATATTTATTTATTTGTTATATTTTTCTATTATCTGCAGTTATAAATAACAAAAAAGCCTGTGAACAAGTAGGCCAGACAATATTTATTTATTGATTTGTTCTATTTGTATTTTATCGGCATGAAACGTAAAAGACTGTGAACAAGTAGGCTTTTAGGGTTTATTTATTCATTCTCATTTCTATTTAATTATCCTGTTCATTCTATTTAATTTATATATTTCTTTATTTGATTTGGCAATGCTTTATTTATTGAAATGCATGTTTCCATCAATGTAAAGTTTGACGTGGAAAATGGCAGATCAAGTGCAGGGGGCAGCTTGTTGGCGGAGTTTGTTTTTCCTGGGGATCGTTGGTTTGATTTTCTGTGGCATTTGGAGTTTTGTTTCCTGACAAGATCATGCTCCATTGCTTTCTGTCTTTTGTCAAAGGTGCCCAGTAGCTTCTCAGGCTTGTTTGGCACTTGTGACCAGTGATAGACTTCCTGCTCTCTAGCCCTGCCTCTGACAAAATTTGAACTAGGAATTGTTGGTGTATCTTTTTGATAACCAAACTACCTCGCCGATGCGCAGAAACATTTTTCCAAGATAGTTAATACCCATCGGTTCGTGGGAGTACCAGTACTCTCTCCTGTCAAGCTCCTCCTGTGGGACTCTCAGTGGATGAAGGTAGAAGGATGTGGCAACGGGTGGGCATTTTCTGATATAATTTTTGAAACTTTTAACTGGGAAAAGGGGGTCACCTGAATCGAAAAACATGAATCCTCGGTAGCAGTCTTTGTTGTGATCAGTGGGCTATTTGTGTTTTTTTGTTTTGTTTCTGCATTATAAAACAGTCAAACATATTCAACACCATCTTTGTCTTTTTTAATGACGAATTAATCTTTTCATAACTCTAGATTTCCTTCGCCAGGTTCAGCTGAATGACAAACCAGACTTTGCAAACCAGCCCGGTTGCAGTGTCTGGTGACAGATATGGAGATTTACGAATGCACTCTATTTCAGCAGTGGAGGTTGGAGCAGAGCTGATGTCTTTCCCAGCCTTGTGAAATTTTTTGAGGATGGCCCTAAATACATTGTTGGATGATTTGAATTTCGTTTGCCTAATGATGTTATATTTAGAAATATAACGGTTCTGTCCAGCTCTTACGGAGAGAAAACTTGACACTGAATATTCTGTGCTCGCTGCACTTCTGACTGTGGCAGCTCACAGCTGGGTTTTTAGCTGTTGTCTTTTTGGTGATTTCTTCATGTTTTTCGCACTCAAGCCTGTCTAGCTATTAATCGCTGACTGTTTTATGTTGTTTGCTGTTGCCGGCTAACTTTGATGTTTTCTTTCATTTGTAACGTTTTTCATCTGGACTGTCCAATTCAGCTGCTGCCCAGTTGTTAAATTTCTCATGCTTTCTATAAATATTAAAAGTTGTTTCTGGAAAATCAAGTCATTTTTTTTATGTTTGATGTCCGTTATTTCAGTTAATTTGGTGAAGTGATACGGAACCGTTATGCAGTCAAGACCTGGAACTACTTCATAGCTGTGCGTTTACTTGAAAAATAATAGCACAGTTTAGAACGTCCAATCAGAATCAAGCATTCAACAGACCCATGGTATAATTGGCTTTAACTTACTTGCCCAGCAATATTCTCTTCTAACTGTTGATCCGCCATTACAGTAGTTGACTTGAAAGCGAAAGCTCACTGTAGAAGTGGACAGTTCATACTAATGTCCAATAAAGTGCAAATTCTATTGCAGCAACACTGAGAATGCAATGCCTACCTGCATTAAGTTATGAATTGTGGTCTGACACATTTCAGAATTCAATAAGGCATGAAATCAAGCTTGCGTAGCAACAAGCATCCACTTTTACATACTTATGACAAGCATGTTTTGGGCTTTAAAGCAGACATCTGTCAAAGTGTGCAGGTTCCGAATCGGTAATCGATACTGCAATACTTTGGAAAGACTGGTATTGTTACATCAACTTGGTAGCTACTTTTAGTATTGGTTAGTAGCCTACTTTTAACATCCCTAGTACAGTTCTAGTTTATATCCTTTACTAACATTAACATCATCTCCCACTAATGTCTCCTTTCTCTCTTTCAGTTCTATTCTATCAGCCCTTCGCTCCCCTCTCTATCACTCTTGCTATAAACTCCCTGTCATTAGTATGGCTGAGGTGTCAAAGCAGTGGCGATGTAGAGCGTCAGAGTTCAGGCAGAGGACAGCGAGAGAAAAATTGAAAAATAGCAGCTGGTAAGGGTGACAAGGTAAAAAAACACAGGCACATGCTCGCCCACACAAATATTTTATCTTGCGACCTGAACAAGATATATTTATATATTTCCTGAACAGCAGAGCACAGAGGTGCACAAAATTTAAATTACACTCCAGGCTCACGTCAGCACCTTTATGAGCCTCATATGATAGAGAGCACGACAGACAATTTAAGCAGGATGAGCAATATGCTCACTCGTCTGTGTGCAGATCAATACAGCTTAACCCTCATGTTCTTTTTGGGGTCAGAGAGAAACCAAGGCCATTTTTAAATCTTGAAAAACTGGGTAAATATTTTATACTTTTGTTAATCTTACGTATAGTGGTTTTAAACATTTCAACGTACACTCATCAAACAACCTCCATGAAAATGGTTTGGGGTTTCAGAGGTCCCATATATAAAAAATGTATAAAAAGCTATAAATTCTCTCATGCTATGATTCTATGACTGGTGTACAAACTGTAGGAATACACTCCAGATGTATTTTTTCAATAGTGCTTGGGTCAAATTGAGTAGCAACACTACTAGAATGGATACCAGACACATTTCTGAAAAGCACATGCTTACTTTGTGGTAGGGGTACAAAGGGTTAAAGCTTTTGCTAATATCTGCCTACCAGGGGCATTGCCTACTGGTTGTCATCCGGGGCTTAGCTCAAAGGCTATGTTATAATATAAAAATAATAAGAATCCTTCCTTCCATGACTTCAAATAATAATTACCCTACCTGTTAAATAATAATTACAATTACATTTACAGCAGTTCAGAACTTTATATAAGCACACATCAGGTGCACAGAAATGGATCAAACACATTTAAATTTAAATTGCATAGGATCAAATGTGAGAATTACAACTTGTCATCTCATTGTACTTTTTGGCAAAAATAAATAAATTAAGTAATTCAACAATTTAAATTTGCAATTGTTATTTATCATAATATTTTGAGAATAAAGTAAAAATAATGAGAAGAAAGTCGAAGCATTATGAGGTTAAAGATGTAATATTTTGAGAATAAATCAAAAGGAAAGTAACTTCAAAGTGATGTAGTGGACAACAGCTATCTCACTAACCAGGGAGATAACTTGGCTATGCAACCGAGCTGAATTTGTGGGAAGTTTTTGCGAGCCCTCTGTTCCTGAATGAGGTGTGCATGAGAACAGGAGTTTTCAACATATGGGCGCCTGTCAAGGGAGGCACGAGTTATAGGCTTGCACTCAAGTGAAGCAAAAAATAATTCAGTTATAAATTAGTCCATATCAAGATATTGTATGTGGTACATCCCCTCAGTTACAGTATGGTTTAGAAAGGAAAACCCAATACTATGAGTGGGACTGCTCAAATCTGTCTGTTTTGTTTCTTCTGAATAAATACAATTTCCTACATAACTGCTGCAGTGTCTGGATACTAATAACTCTGTGCTAATGCGCCAAAAGGCCAATGATTTCTTTATTACAAAATGTTATCCTAAATTAGCTACGTCCTCTACATCCATCTCTTGCATTAATGAAGCTGCTCACTTGGCGTCCATTGTATTGTTGTGATAATGATGCTCTGTTTAGCCTAATATTTAGATGTAGTTCTCTAATATTTCAACTTTATTCTCACAATGCCAAGACTTTATTCTCATAATGTTACAACTTTATTCTAGTAATTTTTTACTTTTTTTGCTAAATATTACAACTTATTATCGAAATCTATATTATTGTTTTTATTCTTATTTAATGTGGCAATAATAACTACTGTGGGATCACAGAGCAAAGTTAAAAATAACTTACATTTTTATAAATGCATCTTGAAACACCTGTATTGGGTTTTATGACTACTATTAAACATGATTCCTGGTTGTTTTTAACAAAGCAAAGGTTCAACCCTTGATAAATGGCAACAGTGTGTTTCCCCTTTTGCTCTGGTGTGCAGACATAAGTACAATAAATAAACAAGTTCAATGTCATTTGATTTGAAACGTTTCAAAACAAGGCACCCATAAGAGGCTATTTAAACCCAGCAATATAACTCCTCCTGCATGACATAGAAATGTGAACCAGTACGGGCAGAGCGCATTTAAAGGCAGTCATTTTGTTTGACGTCAATGTGAGATTTTATCATTTTAAGACCTATTTATTGTGCTATTTAGACTCAGTAGTGGTTCTAACCACCACGCAATTGCGTAAGGCCCCGCACATCAGTAAATTCATCCTATCAGCCCCAGTAGGAAAGTTCAGCAAAACAGGCTTGAAAAGTGACATGTTGTTCTGGGTCGTGCAAACACGCTGTTGTCAGCGCACTCAGAGCGGTTAATGTTGAAGGTTCACCGGGTTTTTAAGTGAGTTTCTCAAGTAGGACTTTGAATTCGGGTTTCTAATTTAGGAAAAAACATACATTCCTTCCGAACTTGTTTTGCGCAGGCGCTCTCACTCATACACACAAACGGATGAGTTAAGGGCCGTTCACACCGAACGTGTTTCTTCATACGTCTGCTCTGTTTTTCCATTGTTTTCCTTTGTAAACACGCACTGGACGATATATACCTGCTGCACCATGTCTCGCTGTTTCTTCAGTGTCTCATGCAGGACTGGCACATTTTAGACACTGTGTAAAGTAAATAAGTGTTTCAGGTCTCAAAAACGCATGTCGAGACACCTGCATTCTGTTTCATTTGTTGTGCTGCATCTTGAGTTCCCTTCCGAGGGAACTCGCACTGCGTCGTTGAAAACAACACTTTGGGGAACGCTCCTTAGCGTGCGCCTCTGAAGTATGAATGAAACTATTCCAATCTTGATTGGTGTTGCGTCATGACGTAACATGTGACGGCATAACCGGATGCATAAAAGTGACGCCAGCACACACACACATTAGCTTTCGCTCTTCAGCAAGCGCTCTATGTATATTGTTTGTCTTATTTGGTGTTGTTTGTCCTATTTAAAAGAATTATGGCCACCAAACAGTTCAAGAAGTGCGTGTACCCCTGCCCTCGTTTTATTACGGGTAGGGACACGCACGATTTGTGTGTGAACTGTTTGGGAGCGCAGCACGCACAGGCAGCTCTCGAGGGATCTGCCTGTGAAAGCTGTGAAGCACTACCCCTGAGAGTGCTGCGCTCCCGGTTGGCGTGCTTTGATGAGCACGGTCAGGCTCGCGTTCCCCACGGTTCTGGTCCCGCGTCTGTTGAGGCAGCGCGGCGATTGAGATCGTGGGGTTCGCAGCGGGATCTTGCAGATGAGAATGAGACTGCTCCGGCACTTTCTCATTCTTCGTTTGAGGATCCCGAGCCTACTGTGAGTGGTGCAGAAGCCCGCATCGCGGCTTCTTCTGCCCACGATCAGGTCCCAATGCTTGAGCTCTCTGCTTCCGAGGAAGTGGAAATGCTCAGCATTGATGCGGACGACCGTGAGCCAAGCACGCCGGGTCTCGGCCAGGCTTATGAGGAGCTGGTTCAGGTTGTGACACGTGCTGTGGCCAGACTTAACATTAGCTGGCCACAAAATGAGCAGGGAACGCACGTCGGAAGCAAATTAGACGAGCGTTTCTTGCAGCACACGCCGGGGTTTGCCGTTTTTCCCCGATCTCCACAAAGAGATCTCGAGATCGTGGGATAAACCACATTCGTCCCGTGTCTCCACCCCCAGTGTGGTCGATTACAGCTATGTTTTAGGGGCACGGGATATGGGCTATGGGAAGATGCCTGGTGTGGAGGAGGCTTTAGCCGGTTACCTCTCTCCTGAGTCGGCATCTTCCCTTAAAACCCCGGCGCTGCCTAGTAAGCCCTGCAGAGATACATCTGCATTAATAAGCAGGGCTTACATGGCGGCAGGTCGGGCTGGTTCATGCCTGCACTCAATGGCGATTTTGCAGGCGTACCAGGCCGATCTCCTGAAAGATTTAGACGAGGGGGAGGGGCCAACTCCCGAAGATATCGCGGAGTTGCGCAGAGCCGCAGATCTGTCTCTCCGGGCCACTAAAGAGACGGCCCGCGCTATTGGCGGCGAGGCATCTGTGGCTAAATTTGTCGGGAATAAAAGAAAAAGACAGAGCTTTTTTGCTTGATGCCCCGCTCTCGCCCTCTGGCCTGTTCGGCGACGCCATTACATCGGTCGTCGACAGGTTTCAGGAGGCGAGGAAACAATCTGCGGCGTTCAAGCAGTTTCTCCCCCGTAAATCCAAGTCTAAATCAAGTAGGGTGGGGCAAACAGATCAGCCCCAGCCTTCAGTCAGCTCCTCGCACCGCGCAGAGCAAAAGGAGAGCGTTTCCTCTAGAGCCCCTCCTCCAGGAGCTTGGCAACAGAGGAAACGCTCCCAGCGGAAGCCCTCCAGCCAGGGGGCCGACCTGAGGGATGTCCTTAAGGCTAGGAGGGCTTCGGGGAAGAGGTCCTAACCGGGGTGGTAGAACCTCGGAGGGCTGCCCCCCCCACGCTGCAGAGCAACCGAGGTTGTTCTCGCAGCGGAGCCCTCAGGAAATCGGTGTCGGTTTCCCGCCGTCTCTGACGCTTCGGGCCACACCAATTTCCAGCGTGCCGTTCCCGTCAAAAAATAAAAAACACACATCAATTGGGGTCACAAGAACTGTATCGACCAAATCCTGCCGGTATCCCGCTTCAGGAGGTCGAGAACAGTGCTCAAAGAACACCCGAGACCAGCCTCGAGAGGCTGGTTCCCTTAGTAGATTTTGTAGAGGCATGGAATCATCTTCCCAACATATCTGCATGGGTCCTGCATATAATAAAATCAGGGTACAGACTGCAGTTCGGGCACCGCCCCCCCAAATTCTCTGGGGTGGTGCAGACTACAGTGGTTCTGGAGCAGGCTCAGGTGATGGAACAAGAAGTGCAATCTCTGCTGCTGAAGGAGGCCATAGAACGTGTTCCTCATTCAGACAGGGAGTCCGGTTTTTACAGCCGGTACTTTATAGTTCCAAAAAAGGATGGGGGGTTGAGGCCGATTTTAGATCTCAGAGTTTTGAACCGGTCTCTGAGGAGGTTCAGGTTCAAAATGCTTACTATTCCTGTCAACGTGAGTCAGATCAGATCCGAGGACTGGTTTGTCACAATAGATCTAAAAGACGCCTATTTTCATGTATCCATCCTTCCATGTCACAGCAGGTTCCTGAGGTTCGCTTTCGGGGGCGAAGCTTACCAATATCGGGTTCTTCCGTTCAGCCTAGCACTATCTCCCCGCACATTCACCAAATGTATGGATGCAGCTCTTGCTCCACTGAGACTTCAGGGCATCCGTATACTGAATTATATCGACGACTGGCTCATTCTGGCCCAGTCTCGAGAAATGGCGGTTCGGCATCGAGATGTCGTTCTTGGCCACATTCGAAGTTTGGGGTTGAGACTCAACACAAAAAAGAGTGTGTTACAACCATCCCAGTGCACAACGTTTCTGGGCGTTGTGTGGAACTCGGTTACGATGCAGGCACGCATGTCTCCCGCATGTATCGAGTCCCTTATGGCGATGGGGTCCGGGTTAAAGCTAGGCCAGGCCATCACTGTAAAGCAATTTCAAAGACTGCTGGGCCTCATGGCAGCGGCATCCAACATTTTACCTTTGGGCCTTCTACACATGAGGCCCCTCCTTGAAAGCCAAGGGGTTTTCCCTCAAGGGGAATCCATTACGTATAATCAGAGTAACGCGCAGGTGCCTTCGTTCTCTGCTAATATGGAAGAAACCTTGGTTCCTGTCCCAAGGGCCAGTGTTGGGAGCGTCATGTCGCCGGAAAACCGTTTCGACAGACGCCTCCCTCACTGGCTGGGGCGCGGTCATGGACGGCCGCTTTGCCAGGGGTCTGTGGCAGGACCATCATAATTCTTGGCACATAAGCTGTCTAGAGATGTTGGCTGTGTTCAGGGCTCTGAGGAACTTCCTTCCAGACATCAAAGGTTACCATGTCCTAGTACGCTCGGACAATACATCAGTGGTAGCTTATCTGAACCGGCAAGGAGGACTCAGATCGCGCCCTCTGTGCAGACTGGCGCATCAGATAATTTTTTGGTCCCAAGGGAAAATATTGTCTATCAGAGCAATATATATTCCAGGGGTTCAGAATCAGGGAGCAGACATCCTGTCGAGGCAGGGGCTGAGGCCCGGGGAATGGAGACTTCATCCAGAGGTGGTGAAGTTGATGTGGGACAAATTTGGACCATCGGAAGTGGATCTATTCGCGTCTCGAGAGACGTCCCACTGTCCACTTTGGTTCTCCCTCTCACATCCAGCCCCACTGGGGTTGGACGCCATGGTACAGGCTTGGCCGAGGCTTCGCCTGTACGCATTTCCCCCGATCGCTCTGCTCCCGGGAGTCCTGGAAAGGGTCCGCCAAGAGGGCATCAGTCTTCTTCTGGTTGCCCCGATGTGGCCGGCCCGAGTATGATTCTCAGACATAGTTTCACTCCTGATAGCTCCGCCATGGCAGATTCCTCTGAGGAGGGATCTGTTGTCTCAGGCATGGGGCACAGTCTTCCACCCTCGTCCAGAGCTGTGGAAACTGTGGGTCTGGCCCCCGAGGGGGTTCAGTACCTAAATGCTGGTCTATCAGCGGGGGTGGTTGAAACCATACTGAGCTCTAGGGCTCTGTCTACTAGGAGATTATATGGCCTCAAGTGGAATGTGTTCTCCACTTGGTGTAGAGAACATGAATTAGATCCAGTTAACTGCCCGGTGGCTTCAGTTCTGGAGTTTCTTCAAGATCGTTTCTCTGCGGGTCTCTCCCCTTCCACACTTAAGGTGTACGTGGCTGCCATTTCGGCGTTCCATGCACCACTGAGTGATGGGCCTCTGGGGAGACACCAGCTGGTCATTCGTTTTCTCCGTGGTACATGGAGGATGAGACCGGCAACCGGGTCCAGGGTTCCTGCCTGGGACCTGGCGGTGGTTCTTGAAGGGTTATCCCTGGCCCCCTTCGAACCCCTTCAGTCGGCTTCGCCCAAGGACCTGACGTTCAAGATGGCTTTTCTCTTAGCTATTACCTCTCTAAAGAGGGTGGGTGATCTTCAAGCCCTGGCAGTGACGCCAGCTTGCTTGGAGTTTGCCCCTGGTGAAGTTAAAGCCATTTTGCACCCGAGACCTGGCTATGTGCCTAAGGTGCCGTCTAACACGGCACGGTCTACGGTCCTGCAGGCATTTCATCCTCCACCTCATGTGTCGGCAGAAGAAGAGAGGCTCCATTTGCTCTGCCCTGTCAGAGCTTTGAGCGTTTACCTCGAGAGGTCCTCTTCTTGGAGGAGGTCGGACCAACTGTTAGTGTGTTTTGGGTCACCTAAGAAGGGGCTCCCTGCCTCGAAACAAACCATTAGTAATTGGATTGTTCAGGCTATTATCTCGGCCTACAAGGTGCGCAATTTGCCTTCACCTTTGGCCGTAAGGGCTCATTCAACTAGAGGCATGGCGTCCTCTAGGGCTCTCTTATCGGGAGTACCCCTCCAGGAGATCTGTGAGGCAGCCGGTTGGGCTACCCCGCACACTTTCATCAGGTTTTATAGTCTGCACCTCCCTAGTACGCCTGGCGCACGTGTGCTCTCGTCCTAGCTGAGTGCCTGAGTTCAGTTTCACCCTAGGACAGGCCTTTTTTCGGTGCGTGGCCTAGTGGGCATTCGTTCCCCAAAGAGTCGTTTTCAACGACGCAGTGCGAGTTCCCTCGGAAGGGAACGTCTCGGGTTATGACTATAACCCTTGTTCCCTGAGAAGGGAACGAGACACTGCGTCGTCCTGCCACGCCCCTCAAGGCCTGAGAGCGGCTTGCTTCATCGCTAGGCTAATGTGTGTGTGTGCCGGCGTCACTTTTATGCATCCGGTTATGCCGTCACATGTTACGTCATGACGCAACACCAATCAAGATTGGAATAGTTTCATTCATACTTCAGAGGCGCACGCTAAGGAGCGTTCCCCAAAGTGTCGTTTTCAACGACGCAGTGTCTCGTTCCCTTCTCAGGGAACAAGGGTTATAGTCATAACCCGAGACGTTTTTAGCGCAGGTGTCGCAAAGATTTAACGCTCTGAATCAGTTCAGATTGCAAAGAGGTGACTGTTGTCAGTTTGTTGTGCAACAGCTGATTTTCAGCACTTGATAAACATAAATGTTTTTTTCCCTTCTGCGCTAGTGTGCTGAGGGGCCGCCGTGCCTTCTACGTTTATTGTTACAGTTTTGAAAGTTGCCTAAGATGCTTACATAAAATACAGCCTTTTGCAACATGGTGAACAATACACTGCAGCTTCAGAATATAAGCTCCAGGTAAAAGTTAAGTAAACAAGACAATAAATATATTACTATTGTATACAACAAATCCTCAAAGTTATAAAAATAATACTGTATTATAATTACTAACTGGACAACCATGAATACATGTTGGGTTGTAATATTATATGTCAGCATGTTACTGGGTGCAATAGTAGGCTTTGCACACCCTGGTCATTAAAATAAAAAATAATAAAACCTTTTGTAAAAAATATATGTATTGCTTTTTTATTACTGTATTGTGGAAAAACTGGAAATCATGCATTAATTATCTTTAACTACAGTTTTATTTTATTAAACATTTTGAATGTACTTGGATACAATGGCTGATATGATGAATTTAAAATTATTATTTAAAATCAATTTTATGTAATTTATTATTCGAAATTGGGGCCCCGGGCCGATCGGTTGCTTGGGGCCTCAGAAATCATAAACACGCCCCTGTTTACACTTATAGCTCACTGTGCTGCTATTTTGAGTTGCATTTGATGACATTCCATTGTAATAAACATTTTTATTCCCGTGTATTGACTCCCGACTAAACCCGAATGACCAAACAAGATTACTGGCACACGCATTAAAATCTGCTTGGTGTGTGGATTGTTAAAAACAGATGAAAATTAGAAATGCAGCTTATAGATGATATATTTAGAAATAAGGCTTGCATAATAAAACCTCAGTGCCTCTGATACAGAAAAGCTGCTCCCCCGTGAGAGAAAATAGAAAGCTCCCACACAAGGCGTTTGTAATGATTCGTCTGATGAACTTGAGCACGAACAGCAGATAAAAGTCAAAGTGCAAACTATCAATTAATGCAGGTGGGGCTCACTAATCTGAATAAATGTATATTTGATGCCAGAATTGAAGCCTGTCTTGTTGCTATTGTACACTGGTGTAATTAACATTAAGCCTTACATTTATTTTTTTTCTGTCATCGCAAAAAAACATTTGGAACTAATAACAAACGATCCGGGGCTTCAGCCCTATCAGCCAGGGTCTAGCTATGCCGTTGCTGCCTATACTGGGTTTACCATTATCATTTAAACACACACAAGTACATCACTGGGGTCCCTGAGAGCCCAAACGTACTTAGTCATTTTCAACAGAATATTAGGGTTATTACACAGCCTCAGACGTGTAGGGCTCAGTTTAATCTTTGCCCCTCAGGAGTAGAACCGTTACACAAGAACACTGTTATTGATGAAACCAGCAAATGATTCTCAATGAAAACTCATATACCTGTAGATCTACAGTAATGGTACTGCACCAGAGAGAGAGAGGCGTGTGTGTGTGTGGGCCGGTTTAAGTGGTTTACGAGGACTTTTTTTTAGGTTACAAACTGGTATTTACAAGGGTATTATGCTATGAATGTGGTTTATGATGACATTTCTAGTGACCCCATTATTCAAATCAATTAAAAAACATAAACTATGTTTTATTGAAAATTAAAAAATGCAGAAAGTTTATTGTGAGGGTTAGGTTTAGGGGTAGGGTTAGGGGATAGAATGTTGAGAGAGAGAGAGAGAAGGAAATTAAACAGCTTAGACCAGTTTGCACCATCTTATACTCTATGATGGCCTAAATTGGTTCTAGATGGGTGCTGGTTTGTTACTAGCAAAAGCTGGTTAAATTGGATAAGTAATCTTAAAGGAATAATTCACCCAAAAATAAAAATTCTGTCATTATTTATTCAGTCTCATGTCATTTCAAACCTGTATGACTTCCACACTAACCCGTTTCAGTTTAAAACATCCATTTTCATTTTCCTAACATCATCGTTTTCAAGTATGAATTTATAGAAAGTGTTTTTGAAAGTCTCTTCTTTTGGTGAAGGAAAATGCCCTTGCAGTGTGGATTAGAGTAAATCCATACGTTTTCAAAAGATTAGGATTAATGTGGATGTGCGCTAAATTTCTCATGCCACACACAAAGGGAAATAGTGGGCCATCCTTTCAATATAATGGCAGTGGATAGTGCCATTAAAAATGGACGCAAAAGTATCAAAACAGCAGTCCATGCAACTCCTGCATCATATTCCAATTTTTCTGAAGTCATTTAGTTAGAACCAACCAAAATGTAAGTAATTGTTTGGTTCAAATTTTGATTTCCATTGCAAGTTCATGAGTGCTATGAGATAAGCGTGTTCACAGTGGCACAGATGTTTATAGTGCTAAACTATTGGTGAACTACTCCTTTACAGTAACAGGTTTATCTTACAGAAAAGGCCAGCATGAATTTGTTTGGAGCTGGTCTATCTGAATCGGTCACAGTTTGACAAAGTAAGGCCTGCTGTTTAAGATAATTAAAAGCCTGGCAGACGTGAGAGTGGCCAAAACAGTGGCTTAAACTGGTGATAACCAGCACAAAAAAAAGAAGAGAGGATCTTGACTGAAAGAAAGAAGGAAGCATATTACATGTCAACATTATGAGTCACAGATGAGTTATTATTTAGTCACCATCCAGAAATAAAGGAGACAAATAATCAAGTTTCTGTCTCATTTCTTGGTGATGTTTCTCATCTCTTTGTGATCAATGTAAGCGCAGCGTAGTTCTAGTGTGAAGACTAGCAGCTGTACATCATCACACCATTAGTTGGGTAATTACCAGCCAATCACATGTAAGCCATCGCTTTATAAGTCTGCTCACAATCTATCACATTGCTGTTTCAGTGTGCTAAAGCGGCAACCTCCACCACCCCACCACCACCAGTTGAGTCCCGTCCTGCACGGGGTAGGCTCCTCGCCCCTGCCTCCTATCTCCGGCAGGTATGATGGTTCCAAGTACTACAACTTCGGACCGCCAAAGAGTTGGTTGGTAAAGTCTGTGCATCAAAAAAGGTTGAGGCATATAAATTATTTATAAGTTTTTTCTATCCTGCTAGGCATTCACACATACAACAAATATACATCACACATACTCCCACATACATTGACAAGCGGACACAGAAACATAGCAAAATAAAGCTTGAAATGTTTGACATATCTCTTCTTCATAACTACACACCCACACTCTTTCCAGCCATTCAATTCTTCGCCCAGGTTGGGCGCCAATGAATGCGCTCATTGCCCTGCATTTGGGTGGCTGGCATGCCGTGAAAATCACTCAGTTCTGTCCTTCTCCAGTCCTGGGCACAGATGCCATTGTATTCCTCTGAAATATTTCTAACAAAAGAGATTTCTCCTCTCCTCCCATTCTCACTGTCTCCTTCTCCTATTCTTTCTCCCTAATTGTTGTCTGTGATGTGACCTAGAAAGGAAAATGAGTGAGAAAAAGGCTGGATGGTGGGCGGGGGAGGGAGGTTAGGGGGGAACTACAACAGGAGAAGTTGAAGTTAATGAGGAGTAACCTTGCTGACCCCTGCAGGCAGAAGAATGTAATTGCAGTTAACTCTCCTAATGTCTCTAACTAACAACAACAACCCAATCTACTAGAAGGGTCTTGCAGGTGCCTGAAAAAGGGTTGCCTGATTAGCCTTCTAATCTCACAGATTGTGAAGAGTGTTTAGAGAGCCAGCAGTTTCTCTCTGCCGGTCCGCCAAGCCCCCTGGTCAGCTCTCCAGAACTGTTCTGGTAGGAAACTACAAAGCAATGGCAAATGGATGGGAGCCAACAAGAGGAAACAGACACAGGGGACAAAAGCATGTGGGAGATGATGGTGACAGCGAGAGAGAGCGATAAAACAACAGCACACACAGTACAGGATATATTGGCTGCATACTTTCATGTTGTCAGGGGCTGGTTGGCTAGGAAACACGTGGATTTGTTTAAGTAAGCCAGCATTGGTTTGTCTGTGTTAAACCTGGTGGTTAAACTGTGGTGGTTAATGCTGGGTTATGTGTGACCAGGGTGACCTGTCAGCTGCCACAGTGGGGCTTCAACCAATCTTCTGCACTAAGCCATCCAGCAGGAGTTCCTTACTGTAATTTTTCACTTCTCTCTGATAATTTTTTTCTCTCTGAATCTGGGTTCCCATCTGAAAAGACTAAATCAGCAAAATATAGCTGGAAATGGTTGTCGACTAGCATGAGCATTCTAATGTAGCTAGTTGATTAAAGGCACGGCTAAATTCCGCAGGCGAAATACAGTCATCTAAATGAGAATCCATGCGATCGTGAATTTCGTGTGATGGACTTCCTGTGGTGAAGAATTTCCTCACGCTGATTTGCCTCGAGTTCAAGTTTGCTAAAATTTAACGGGCGAAATCGCTAAGTTGACCAATAGGAAGTTGCTTGGTTTGGCGGTGACATCTGTGTGGGCAGTGCATCCCAAAAAGCTACACTGAAAATTCACAATGGACAAGGATATAATTTTAGTGTTGAGTTTATAACTGCACTCTTTTTAACTTAAGTTTCAGTGAGTATAAAGTGCAGCATTAAAAAATACATTTTAGCTGGTTTCACGCACACTCAACATCCACCCATGCCATCATCGGCCACGTAAATTTGCTATCAGAATGTATGTGTCCGCGCCTTAACCTGCCGCAGGTGACTGAGTCATAAGTGTGCCAATGTTCAGTGGATGAACACCCTTGCCAGTGCCGAAATTCATGTTCACGATATACTGATTCACTACATAGCGAGCTAGGGACTAGATTGAGACACACCCTCTGTATTTGTTTCAAACATATACAATCTGTAAGTATTCAAATTATCTAGCTTTGTCACTCAAAATGAAGGGGAAACGAATGTGGGTGGGACGTCCGCCGGAAGTTGTTCTATAGCATTCCCTAGCTCTGGCTGCAGTAAATTTAGACCCTGTTTACAGCTGGTAATAAGACGAGTTTCAAATTTTCTGAAATGCTGGACAAATGCTGTTGCCCACGTGTGGCGTCAGGGATGGGCTGTTCAGCAGTTGCCCGTCGGAGCGGCTGCTACACACCCGCACTGCGATCTGGAGAGCAAAGAGAACATGTCTTGCTGTGAGCAATCTGTACTCTCTATATCTCTCCCTTGGTTTGTCTCTCTCTCTCAATGTATCTTGCTCACCTTTGCTTGCTTTATTTTTATTGGCAATTTGTAAAACACAGAACTCCACTCGACTTTCCCCATAATGCCTCTCTGTATGAATGCTTCATGTGTGCCTGCATCACATAGCTGCTTAAAACAGCCTGTTCTACCTCTGAATCAAATCATGTGGTTTGTTGAGGAGAGGAGTGCTAATACTTTTCTAAGCAATCAGACTGTCGAATGATAAAATGGGTAAAGGATCTAAAGGAATAGCTTACTCAAAAATGAAATTTCTTTCATCATTTACTCACCCTCATATTGTTCCAAATCTGTATACCTTTCTGTCTTCTGTGAAGCACAGAAGGAGAGCTGACTGACTCGGTCACTATTCACTTCCATTGCATCTTTTTTTCCATACAATGAAAGTGAATGGTGAATGAAGCTATCATGCTGCAAGATTATGACAAAAATCATAATTGTCGATTGTTTCCTGTGATATTGTAATTGCAATTAATTTAGATTAATACTATGTTGGGCCTCAGGTACTCAGAAAATAGACAAAGGCAGGCCTACACAGTCATAAAGCCTGACTGCGGCCTGTATGACACAAGAAGCCTGATAACACAAACAGTGCCAAAATCAAACAAAGGGATTCCAAAACAAACCACATATCCCATGAAGCCTTGCTCACTTTACACCTATGTGTGAAATTCTGAAGGATCGCACTCTGAATTCCTAGTGGATGAAACGCACGACAGAAAGCGTCCATCAAAATTATGTCATCGAGATTATAAAAACCTCTGAGATCTTTCTGGACGTTGCTTACAGCGACAGTATGTGCCTCTAGATGCAGCCCTGCTGCTCCCAGGTGTAGCCTCATTGCCCAAGGAAGTAAAGTACATACCTGAAACTTTGGCCATGCAATCTCCATCTCGCAGCACGAGTTGAGATTTCTCCGTGTTCCACCGAGCATGCTAACGGATCCAAAGGAGACCACAGAGAAATCCACGTCTTCACCCTTTTGCCTGCATAATTGAAGAAAGAATATTTCTCTTCCTTCTTCAACTGAGTCGACTTTGCTGTTGAGAAAAAGCTGACTCTCGGCTGACTCGCCGAGAATCAGCTGCCGTACCGTCTGCCGACAGAGCGAGGAAACAGCCTCCTGTCATTACCCAAGATTCTGGGAACCGAGTCGGAGTCAAACAACGGACAAACACACATTCTACCCACATCCTCATCCGACTGAAGTAAGAGGTTTACGTTTGGGCAGAGATAGATTATTATAGTGTGCTTTTCTTGTGTACTATTGCTAGTACAGTTATTATAATTGCTGCTAATAATACTCAAGGTATTAATAGTACTTACTGTTACCACAAATGAGATTGCTGTGTTGTCGTCCAACCATGTTGGACTGTTATGTATTTCCGCCATCGCGGGTGAGACCGGCACACTGAGTTTATCCATTAAAGAAACAACGACCGTGGCGGACGAATTACGAGCCACTCACCACGTCTCTGAGTGATAAACTAACTGTTGCCTTCTCAACCATGATCGCTAAAACCAGCTTCAGTGCCGTTACCCTGTTCTCTCTCTCGTACAATCCGCACACACACACAACCCCTCACAAACATACCCGCACACATATTTGGTGAGTAGATAACTTGCCGATAAAGCCCAGCTTTGTCCCTAAGTTAATGACCATTACACGTTAAATGGGCAGATGCCATTAACCAGTCTCTCCGCCCACATTTGAGTGACGTACTCTCCATGAGAGCCATGTCCGCAATTTTGTGCCCTCCTTCCCCCCTTACACACACACACAAACAAACACACACACACACACACACACACACACACACACACACACGCACACACACATACACTCACATCTTGGTCTACCTCTCATTATGAGGACTTTCCATAGACATAATGATTTTTATACTGTACAAACTATAGATTCTAATCCCCTAAACCTAACACAACCCCTAAACCTAACCCTCACAAAAAACTTTCTGCATTTTTACATTTTCAATAAAACATTGTTTAATATGATTTTTTAAGCTATTTCAAATATGGGGACACTAGAAATGTACTCATAACCCACATTTATAGCATATACACTTTACCTTTTTGTAACCTAAAAAATGTCCTCATAAACATGCCCAAGCACACACACACACACAAACACACACACACACACACACACACACACACACACACACACACACACACACACACACACACACATTCCTCTCATGTACTATAGGTTTATTTGTGAGACACTTTGTTTTGTAGAGACTTGGAAGTTAGAGCTTTTGGCCTCCTGCAAGCAAGCACCAAACAACACCCAAGCAAACACCCAGAGTAACCTTGTTCTGGAAACCATCTACAACATTAACTCATAATTGCAACTTGTGCATTGGCAAGCAAAACTCAAATTTTCTTGATAAAATTCAAAAATCTAGATGTCATTATCATCTATTTTTCTTGTCTGGTGTGATCACATTCGATTCCCAACTCTATTTCTCTCTTCAGCAAAGTAAACTCCTCTTCTCTCTCTATCTACCCACTTGTATTTCCCTCTGCCTTTGTAAATTGTGATGTCCACAATAAGACAGTCTGAAAGCAGTTGAGTGTGATGAGTGCAAAAGCAACTCCATTGGATGGCTGGAAAGATGGAGTGAAGGAATAGATGAGAAAACCCACTCTATGTCTTCATCTTTATTTTCCCAATTGTTCTTTCATCATCTGTCCACTCATTCTAATATAACTCCCAGTTCATTTTCTCTGTGCTGTACCCCCCTCCAATCCCTAAATCATATATCCCATCCAATATGCTCCCTGTCAAGTGCTTTGCACCATAATCTCTTCATCTCCAAACAGTCTTTTTCTTTTAATATCACTCCGTCTGTCCCCTATACTCCCCTCCCGCCTGTTTGTGTTCTTCCGTTGTGCATCACTGGGGGTCGCCATGACAACGTCACCCTGACAACCAACCCTCCTTCCAAATGTTCCACTCATTTGCATCTCATTTGCATATTGTCACAGCAACCGGCTGCATTTGACTTTTACTATAAAGGGGTTCATGTAACCCCTGGCATAGCGCTTTACCCTGACCCCCAGCTTTTCTTTTCTCTCACCCAGCAGGACACAATTTTTATTTTTATTCCTGTCATACACTCCTTCTTTCACTGTTTCTACCCATTTATGTACTCCCCTCTTAAGTCATTTTCTCTTTCAGGCAGACTTATGAAAGCATTTAGCTCATTAAAAATAAATTAAAAGTTGATTAAATCATTTATTTGCTCTCAAGTCTTTTGTTGAGGTTTTCAACTTGCTTTTACTTAATATTTAATACAAATATATTCTGTTTTTGTTTTTTACAAATTCTCACATAAATTCAGTTTTTTCCTCGCAAAGTAACACACACACACACACACACACACACACACACACACACACACACACACACACACACACACACACACACACACACGTCAAGTAAATCTTATTTGTATAGCGCCTTTCACAACACAAATAATTTCAAAGCAGCTTTACAGAAGATCAGGCATTAACAGAAGATATAATGTTGATGAGTCGTCATTGTGTAATTAGATAAAATACGATTGTTAATCGTGCATAAAATTAAGTAATTAAATAATAATTGTATTAATAACCCCAGTGAGCAAGCCGAAGGCGACCGTGGCAAGGAACACAAAACTCCATAAGATGTTGGTTATGGGAGAAAAATAACCTTGGGAGAAACCAGACTCACTGTGGGGGCCAGTTCCCCTCTGGCTAACATCATGAATATAATGTCAATATTACTTATGTATAGTGCAAGTCATGGTTTAAAATTATTACATCAGTTCCACTGAAACACTTTCAGAGGCTCCTGGGGCATATGGCATCCTCGGCGGCGGTCACGCTGCTCGTGTTGTTGCATATGAGACCACTTCAGCACTGGCTTTGGACTTGAGTCCCGAGATAGACACATCGCGTGGCTATCACACCAGTCTGCCGCCACTTGTTCTGCCATTGCACAGACCTTGTGTTTCTGCGGGCATGGGTCCCCCTACAGCAAGTATCCCGGTGCGTCATGGTCACGATGCCTCCAAGTTAGGCTGGGGTGCAGTGTGCAACAGGCATGCAGCTGCTGGCTCCTGGACAGGACCGCGGCTGTGTTGGCACGTCAACTACCTCGAGTTGCTAACTGTATTGCTCACCTTCGGAGGCTATTTCCATTGATCTGGGGCAAGCATGTGTTGGTCCACACCGACAACACAGCGACAGTAGCTATATAAATCGCCATGGCTTCATGCCCTGAAATGCCTTTTGTTTGCGAGTTGGTGTTCTTCCAGAGGCGAAGGCCCCAGAATTGCGCAGTCGGGTCAGTAGTTTCCTTCATGCAGGAGAGTCTGGAGGGACGGCTGTCCCCCTCCACCTTCAAGTTGTATGTGGCCACCATAGCGGCACACCATGACACAGTGTAGGGTAAGTCCCTAGGGAAGCAAAACCTGATCATCAAGTTCCTCAGTGGTGCCAGGAGGCTGAATCCTCCTAGGCCACACCTCTTACCCTCATGGGATCTCTCCGTGGTCCTCCTAGGCCTTCAGAGAGCCCCGTTTGAGCTGCTAGAGACAGTCGTGCTGAAAGTCCTCTCCTTAAAGACAGCCCTCCTGATTGCGCTCACCTCCATCAAGAGGGCTGGGGACCTGCAGGCATTCTCTGTCAGTGATACTCGCCTGGAGTTCAGGCCGGTAGACTCTCACTTGATCCTGAGAAACTGACCGGGCTATGTGCCCAAGGTTCTCATGACCCCCTTCAGAGATCAGGTGGTGAGCCTACAAGTGCTGCCCCGGAGGAGGCAGACTCAGCCCTGTCGTTGCTGTGTCTGGTGCTTTGTGCATCTACTTGGATTGCACGCAGAGCTTTAGACGCTCTGAGCAGCGCAATATCTGCTTCGGCAGACAGCGGAAAGGAAACGCTGTCTCCAAACAGAGGCTTTTCTGGTGGATTGTGGATGCCACTGCTTTGGCATACCAGGCCCAGGCCGTGCCCGCCCCTTTGGGGATATGAGCACACTCTGCAAGGAGTGTGGCATCCATGTGGGCACAGGCCAATGGCACCTCTCTAGCAGACATCTGCAGAGCAGAGGGCTGGGCAACACCCAATACCTTTGCGAGATTTTACAATCTCCATGTTGAGCCGGTTTCATCCCGTGGTTTGTCAGGTAAGAACAAGTAAGTTTGGGAATACAGGACAGCTGCCTTGAGTATAACGCCTTTCCCCTCCGTGAGGCGAAGACATGCGCTTCTTCTCCCATGCGAGTTCATGAACATGTGAACCCATGTGAATTCGGCGGAGGAATTCGCAGCTTGACCCAGTACATGTGGTAATATGCCCTGTACTGGGATAGGTGCTCCACAGGTGCCGGTTACTCCGGTAACCCCCTGTGATGTATTTTCCGCGGTACGGTCTCCCTGTCGGCAGACCCGCATCTCCCTTGGGCAGAGCTCTCTCTGCCCCCAGTCGCTGTGTTTGTAGAACTCCTCTACTTCGAGGCAGGATCTAACACTGCTCCTCTTCCATGTGCAGCTAGTGAGCCCACATGATGTATTGCCACATGTTACCTCCCCTTCGGAGTCATAATCATAATCATATCATTTAATAATACAAAAAATGGTACTGCACTGTAAAAACACCCTTTTTACATATTTATCTAATGAGCATCACTTTTCTCAGTGAACTTGATTCATACAAGATAAACAAAACAGTTACATAAGACATTTCTCAAAATGTGCATACATAACTACTATGGTACACATTTCAGACATTAATACAACAGTTTAAATATTACTTAAATAATTTTATATTGAGTTATATAGTTATTTATCACCCTATTTTTAAACATTTTCTTGAATTTACAAAGTGTACTACACATTTTTAATTCCTCGTCACAATTATTCCATAGGTTTACCCCATTTTTTATATTTGTCATACATTTTCCTTAGTTTACACTGACTTTATCTTATTTTGAATATTCTATACATTATCTGTGCAGTGTAAAAATCAACTAAATCAAATTTTAAAGTGTGTAATTTAATAAATAATATATTTGTTGGTTCGTTATAGTCAACCAAACACTACCCTTGCCCAACTTACTTCCCTTGCAGGAGATACAGCCAATACTTCCCATCATTTGTATTCCAGCTCCACAGAGACACACAAACACAAGCACACACGCTTGCATATCACTCAAGAGACACCCTCAAGCAGCTGTGAAATTAGTTACACATTTTGAATTTGTCATTTCGAAATATTTGATGTGCATTTAGGTGACTAATGAAATGCCGTCTGTTCCTTTAAGACAAGGATTTCGGTTAAGCCCCCTTGCGATAAATGTGGGAAGAAGCGTGAGAGGGGTAACTAATGTGTTTGCTCTTTCAAAGTGTTTACAAACAGGATGCAACTATGCTGTTAAGTCACAGATCCCTTCAGAGATCACCGTAGGAGTACAAGTGGGTCAGCCTCAAATACTGAATGGCTGAAGGACATTAAGAATTGTGTCATCTTTATCTCAGAGAGGAAAGGAGTTTATGTTCAATGTGTTCAGTGCATAAATTTTCAATATTCACATGCACTGTATGAACCTACACAGCTGACATATTTTTAAAAATGCTTTTTTCGAGTTCTGCAGAAGAAAGTAAGTCAGGCATGAGTGCAGGGCTGGGTGATATGTCTTTTAAAATTATATCTCTGTATTTTTCAGACTATTGACGATATTATAATTATACATTTGCTCTAAAATGGCTCAAAAGTGTTTTTTTTTTTTTTTTTTTATCAGAGGAAGCATCATTTCCTCCAAACAGCCATTGTAGCAAAGTAGATTAAATATTCTTTGACATAAAGACAATAAATACAAATACAATAAATTGTTTTTCATAAAAAAAAACACAAGGGAGAAAGAAATTACATCGTTTTCATTGATATGCACTTCATATTTATATTTCTTACACAATGATACATAGTAGCTTAATAAAAAAGCATTATTTACCCTCAGATGTTTTTATTGCACAAAGCAACTTCACTGACTTTTTTTTTAAACCCAAGTTGCACATTGCATAATACTAAATCATTACTGTGGAACACATCAGGTTGATTATTATAATATAATGCTGAATTATCATAATTATTCTGATTATTAGATTTGCATTATACAAAAGTAATATATTTCTGTCCTTTACTTCATCTTCACCTAGGGGCTTTTATTTTGACACCGAAAGTGCTGCAGTATTTACTACAACTTTACAAGGAGCTTTTATTTTGACACAGAAAAGGCAATAGACCTTTTTCACACTCTGGGTTTTGGAACGCGGAAGTAAACAATTGCAGGGTAAACTTCGAAAGCGTTGAATGGGAGTGAATGGTAGATCACAGCAAATATTATTTTCACTTGCCCATTTGCCCCAAGAACAAAATAAAAAAATACACTATTACATTTGAATGACTTTCCAGAAGAGGAAATAAACTGAGAGCGGTGGATTAAGACAGTCAGATGGGAAAAGATGCCAAATTTACTGTCTCTCTCAGCAGCTGCCATCGAAACCCCTTTGCAGCTGTGGTAATTTGATTTTTAAAACTGATTCCAAGGTTTCCATTTGTAGATTTGTATAATAACTTGTATAGGTTCCTAATGTTTAGAATTGCGTGAATCCTTGAACCTGCATTACTTCGATTTAACAATACCCGTGAACTGATCTGAAAGTGCCGCCAAGCGCGTGCACACAGCGACCATGTTTATCTGTTTTTAAATCACAGTCTTTTGTGGATTAATAATCACATATGACCAACTTGCCATTTTGATGTTATTTTGTTTAATTGTGCAGCCCCGAAGGATTGTGAAATTAGTCTACTGATGTTCTCTTTATGAAGCTTAATGGCCCAATGAAAGGCCATTAAAATCATCGCAATATTGATGATATTCGTTAGCAAAAATGTATCAATTATATCGTTAATATTCGATATATCACCCAGCCCTACATGAGGGTGAGTAAATTATGAGAGAATTTCATTTTGGGGTGAACTATCCGTTTAAAATTCAGAAACAAATAAAAGTAAGCCATTTGAAGGTTGATTTCATCTAAACTTGTTTCACTTTGGCTATGTGGCACTATTAAAACATTCCTCTGTTTGTTTAAGCAGTCCATCCATCCATCCTCACACAGCATCATTGGCTTGACTAATGGTGTGAGTTTAGGGCGGGATCTGTTTGTATGGCCAGTAGAAGAAAGGGGATGTTTTTTGGAATCTGTCCGAAAGCAGTGATTATTTTTGCAATTCTGTTAGGTGACGCTAGTAGCATAGAAATTAATCTTTAAGCTTGCATGTTACCACGTTTTACAGTGCACAATTATAGTAAAACCTTTTGTACCCAAAAGGAAAAAGGTAAAAAAAACACTATATAATGCTCAATGAAAACCTATACATGCTTTAATGTTTCAGTAAGAGTTATGTTTATGGATAGGGGAATTAAAACAATAGAAGTCAAAGGATGGTCCACAACATAACAGAAGAACAAAGGTGTGTGTGTACTTGAATGAGAGAATATGTATGTTTCATTTCAATAGGTGCTTGTACAGTATGTACGTGATTCAGTGTGTGCATGTGGGCAGGTTTGGGTGGTTTAATTAGGACATTTTTAGGCTACAAACTGGTAATTACAAGGGTATTATGCAATAAATGTAGTTTATGAGGACATTTCTAGTGTTCCCATAATTCAAATCGTTTAAAAAAACATACAAAAAAGATGTTTTATTAAAACTGTAAAAATGCAGAAAGTTTTTTATGAAAGTTAGGTTATAGAATCTATAGTATAAAAGATTCAGTATAGAAGATGCAGTATAAAAATAATTGTCTATGGAGAGTCCTCATAAGGATAGACTTATGTGTTTGTGTGTGTGTGTGTGTGTGTGTGTGTGTGTGTGTGTGTGTGTGTGTGTGTGTGTGTGTGTGTGTGTTTTGTGATTTACGAGGACAATTTTGTAAGTTACAAATTAGTAATTACAAGGGTATTATGCTATAAATGTGATTTATGAGGACATTTCTAGTGTCCCCATAATTCAAATCGCTTAAAAATCATACTAAACAATGTTTTATTGAAAATGTAAAAATGCAGAAGGTTTTCTGTGAGGGTTAGGTTTAGGGGTTGTGTTAGGTTTAGGGGATAGAATCTATAGTTTGTACAGTATAAAAGTCATTATGTCTATGGAAAGTCCTCATAATGATAGGTAGACCAACATATGTGTGTGTGTGTGTGTGTGTGTGTGTGTGTGTGTGTGTGTGTGTGTGTGTGTGTGCGCGCACGTGTGTGTGCGTGCGTGTGTGTGTGAGACATTGTTTGAATGACCACATTCACTCTTCCATGACTCCTGTTTGACATTTTAAAGCAAAAGAGAGAAACAAAGAGCAAAGAAGAGAACGAAGGACTGGAATAAGGGAGAGAGGCACTGGGTATCTGGAGAGAGACAGAGAGAGCTTTATGAAAACAGACAAATGTCTGCACTGAGGGAGCAGACATGAGGAGAGATGTGGAGATGGGCAGAAAGAGAAAAGAGTTACCGTGTGTGTAATTCACTACAGTACAGTAAAAAACATATTATTAATGGTCACCTTTTTAAACCATTAGTCAACAAACCATTTGTAAACATTGCAGTTGTCATGATGGTAACAGGCACTGAGGTGCACCTTTAATTTAACAGAGCTGAGTGGTAGCTAAATCCGGGTGACTCACAAATAATAATTTCAAGTATTTTCAGTTTCATTTTGAAATATACTTTACTAAAAGTGTATTTATGAGTGTGTAAGGTGCTTGCGTTGTAATTAATCAATTCTTTTCTACCAGTTTGACCCATTCAGGCTGATTGTGGGCTTGTTGCGAACTTGATAGGTGGGCCTTGTCAGATTGGCAGGGTCTCAGCAATCATTGTTCTTTAGAAAAATTTCTGTATTTACTGAGTATATATACCATTGATTACTTTCTCATAGAAATGTATTGAGGAGGCACCACATTCCTTTTCTCCTCAAAGTAAACGCACCTGGTGTATAAGTGTGCGAGAGACAGAGGATGCTTATCGTAAGTGGATATTACATAAAAAGAAAGAAGAGATTTTTAAGTAGACAGTGTGATAAATAGATGAATATGAAACCTTGCTGAGGAGCATGTTCTTGTAGGCACAATATAACCTAAGCAAGATCCAAAGTGGAACATGTGTACAGAAGAAATCAATACTGTACTCACTCTGCATAGAACCTCTGAATTAGTAGAAAAAACTAGAGAATGTATGTTCATTGCACTTCAAAAAAACACAGCTCTCTCTTTCTGGAAACTGAACATGATCAAGGCCAGGCACTTCAGCTGTTCACTTCTGCTCTAAGAAATTCATTCTGCTCATCCCAATTCTTGAAAAATGCCTCTGAATGGACAGTCTGCATGTTATTACGTAGTCCAATTCATACATAAACTAAATCATACTGCCAGCCAAATAACACTTAAGTGGTTGTTGTTCTCCATCTGGATCACTCATTTTGGTAGTTTTGACATTGCTATTTACTAAGACCAGAAACAGAAAACAGGCGATCAGAAACATCAAGGGCCTGTGATTGCTCAGGAAAACTGTGGAGAGAGTGCAATTGATGTGTGGCCACAGGTGTGCATTATTGCTATTTAGTGCTACATAGTGCTATTTTACAGTAACTTAGAGAATGGCTCATCCAATTAGATTTTAGAGACATCTGTTTTATTAAGAGCATCTGAAACTAAGAAATGCTTGGTTTGCTGGGATTGGATGGATATTGAGGTTGGAAAATTGTGGACAGAAGGAGATATTTTGAGTGATGGATAAAACAAGAGTGAGTGTGGGATGTGAGAGAGGAGGGAAATTTTGAGATTGATACCGGAGGTAAAAACTCCCCAGAGGAGGAATCATTTTCATCAGCCTTCTTTTGCTATTCAGTTTCATTTCACTGTAATCCTCCCCTAACTGTGACTGCCAAACCACTCAATCTCTCCACTACCATCTTTCTCTCTCTCTCTCTCTCTCTCTCTCTCTCTCTCTCTCTCTCTTTCGCTCTCATTCTCAGTGTGGATACACAAACTGAATGTGAAAGTAAGTGATGTAAGAACGCTGTCTTTGAAAACCCACTGTTAGCTAAACTCACAGTGAAGGTGACGACCCTCCTGACAAACATTTCAATCTTAACACAAGCAGCACTCTGAAGCACTCTGACAAAACCAAATTACCTGAAACACACTATCCTCAAAACCTTCAGGTAAAAGCATCTCATCTTGCCCCTCTATACAAGTCACTGTCTGTTTCACATCATTACAGCATATTTAAATCTCTCTCCACTACTGAAAAAATAAACAGTCTAAACTGGCTCTTTTCTGGTCTCAGTCTGGTCTGCTTGCTGGTTTTAGAGTAATTTTGGACACTTGTATGCTGGTCAGCTGGGAGACCAGCTAGCCATCCAGCTAGAACAGCTTCAACCAGCTAAAACTAGCTAACTAGTTTAGGATGCATTTAGCAGGATCCAAAGAGTTTTTTGTAACTGTCTACTTCTCCCAATATCTCTCTCTCACACACACAGTCTACTGGATGCCTATCATATCACCCCTCTGCCATCCCTTCATCCCGCAGGACACAATTACAGTTTTCCCTTGGATAAAAACTAATTAACAAATAAATAAAACATAAATAATACATAATTACTAATTAATACATAAATAAAATATAGTTACAAGCGGCAATCATCTGGGTTCAAGCACATGTGAAGAAATAACCAAAGTAATCAGAATTGACAGAAATGATCCAGTGGATGCCAAATTGTACAAATTGGCTATATAAAAGCTGGTGAAAGCTTATTGGTCATGTTTTACAAAATATGAGACTGTCCTCATAAACCTTGGACAAATAATCTACATGCAAAAGTTCAAGTTGATCAGACTAACGGTTCTATAGTTAGAGCCAATTTGTTTTAACCATTACAGCGCCACCAAGAGGCAGAGGTGTGCAATATTTGCCCTCAGAATTTCCTCATACTGAAGTTTACCAAATTTGGTGACAATATCTCAATCTGTTCAAGAGTTATAACTATTTTAGTAAAAGTGGCCACACCCATTATTAATGTTTTGGCACACCGTTTGATGATAAATTACAATTTTACAATTCCTTTGATACATTTTCATTTTGGGACTCATTGGTTTGGTTCCAATCGGTGAATGGCCTACAACTAGTTCAAAAAAGTAATCTTTTAAAATAATCTCAAATATTTAATGAGCGTTTTGTTTCAAACCAATGGTGCTTAAGGCAAAGTTATTAGTATGAGGAGGTTTACAGCATGGTCTGAATAAAGTGTTTCTTTTTTAAACACAGTGGTATATACAACAATTAACTTGCATGTAAAATGCAATAGTGACTCCAGGTGGCTAATTTTTGTCAAATTTCGCACATACCTCTTGTCCTCTTGTCAAGAGACAAATAGGCACAAGTTTAGTTCCGATTGGCCTAACCCTATATAAAAGCTGCTGAAAGCTGATTGTTAGATGGTGGCCATGTTTTTAAAGATATACAACTGGCTCATAGACCTTGATGGCACCTTGGACAAAGACAGTGTATAAAATTTCAAGTCAATCGAACCAACGGTTGCATAGTTAGAGCTTTTTAATTATTATAGCACCACCAAAAGGCAAAGGTGTGCAATATTTTTTGTGTGACCTCAACATCAGCCCATACATACTTTTACCAAATTTGGTTATAATACCTCAATCCCTACACCCACTTGGAATGTTTTGGCATATCGTTTGACGATAAATCAGAATTTCACAATTCCTTTAATAACTTATCATATTGGGACTGCTAAATCATTCTGCACAGGTTTGGCTCCGATCGGGCAAACAGCCTAGGACGAATTTGTTATAAATTTTTTTCAAACAATCCAAAATAGCAGGAAAACGAAGGGGCAGAGCAAAATTCTGTCTGGGATAAAACTCTTTGGCATGATGCAAGGAATCAGAGGTAAAAATTATTTTGTTTCTAGCCCTTACGGTTCAAGATTTTTTGCCTAAAATGTGATTTTTGTTTGTTTTGTTCGCAATAGCACCACCTAGTGTCTGAAGGATGTGTGTCTGTATGCCTGAGTAGTGGGAGGGATTTGGAACCATCCTGCCAAGTTTGGAATCTCAACGAGTTACGGTGTCTGATGCCCAGACACTTTATGGCAGAAAAAAATAAATAATAATAGGAAAAATAATAAGAAAATCGGAAAAAAAAACAATAGGGTTCCTGCACCTTCGGTGCTGGGACCCCTAAAATAATAAGAAAATTGGAACAAATACTATAGGATTCCTGCATCTTCAGTGCTTGGACCCCGAGGGGAAACAAGGACAGGGAGCTAAACAAATGCTAATCCTGGGTGCAGTGCTCACATACATGGACAGAGGGACATTAAGACAGCTCCCTTCACATAAACATAAGCATGCACACACTGAGCCAGTGTAAAGTTAATGCTGAAACACAGTAGTAGTCTATAGTGACTCAAAAGAATCTATAGAAATCAGCACACCTGTTCGGCGTGACCTGTGTGCACCGCCTCTCTCTTCCCAAGGGAACAAACATCCCACTTAGACACTTGAATAAAAGCATATGCAGTAAAACAAATGTGCACTGTGAGAAAAAGCTTTTAATAAATGCTAGACTGAGACAGAGCAGGGACTTATAACCGCACACACTAAAACTACCTTAAACAAACCAATTTTAATAAGAGCTAGCACTACTAGCTAACATAAGGCTAACAGGACTGTATTCAGTGTAATTTAGATGTTAATATAATATAGGCTGAGGAAGGTAATTATGAGGAAACAAGCTTTGGGAGCCATTAGCACCCTTGATGAATAGAAGAGGCCAAACAACATTGACAAGTATACACAATTCATGGTGCAAATGCTAATGCCATGGAAGTTATTACATATCTACTGCAACACGCCACTGAGCTGTGATGGGATTTTTCTCTTATAATCACTAAGCTTTGGAATCAATCAGAACATCAGCTATAACCTAGAGACATGCTGCTTTACTGGCAGCCATTTTGACATTCATGACTTTGCGTCCATAGACTCCACACTAGAGCTAGAGAGATATTAATGACATGAGCTGGTCTAAACTCAGCTTGGAGTTTTTCTTAATAATGGCTTGGCTAACAAAGTGCAGGGAGCTACTGTAAATGACCACAGCAGATTCAGCACCATTCTCCTTTGATGGACTTCAATAAAACAGCATGGAGGTACATATGTTATAAATCCTGTGTCAGAGGCACAGAAGGGGAAGCGATACGAAATCGCTAAGCTGGGATGTGGAACGAAGAAAGGCTGCTTAGCTGCACTAGCAAAGTTTTGTAGCGTTACTTAATGTTAGGCTAACTCAGATATGCTGTCGGAGTTTAGCAGAGAGAAATACACAGTGCTTTATTAGTAGCATGGCCAGGTAGACGGAGATGGGTAGAGAGTGAACAAACTAGGTTTAAGTGTCCGTGATGACTTAAAAGTTGAATTTGTGTTAACTTGAAATTAAAGTTGTGTAAACTAAGTATACAAAAACTTGAGCTTATAAGTTCCTTTTACTTATACTTGATTTGTATTTATTTTGACTTTGAACATCTTTTGAACTTTTGAACAACTAACATCATTAGTTTACCTAAATTATTGCAAGTTATTTCCACTTTTCTTCATTGCTAGTAAGAAAGTCAAACACCTCTGGGATGGCATGAGGGTGAGTAAATTATGAGAGACTTTTGAATCAGGCAAGCATAAATCATTACACTAAGCACAAAACCACAATAATGGTGACAATCAACAACTCAATCAGTAAAATATTCGCTAAATGGAAGTGGCAACAAACCCAAGAAACAGTCTAATGAATTGTTTTCAGCTGATAGCTTTTCACAAAAACCTTGGTAACTGAGTTATTTCAACCATTTTCAACTAAATTCTAACACTTTTAGGAGTATTCCGAGTTGAATACAGGATAAGCTCAATCGACAGAATTTGTGGCATAATATTGATCACCACAAAAAAAAAATGTTGAGTTGTCTCTCCTTTTCTTTAAAACAAAACAAAACAAAAAAAACATCAGTGAGGCACTTACAATGGAATTGAATGGGGCCAATTTTTAAATGTAAAAATATTCAGTTTCAAAAGTATAGCCACAAGACATAAACAATATGTGTGTAAACGTTTAGTGTGATAAAATCAACCTTTTCTGTGTACAGTTATAGCCAATTTTACAACTTCATTGCCGTGATGATATAATGTCAACAAACAATAAAATAAGTGTAAAAATTCGAATTTCAACAAATTCTGCCTTGGCCACATTCACTTCCACTGCAAGAGCCTCACTCTATCCTAGATTTTTTGCTATTTTTGTGAAAAACAAAACAAAAGGAGGGACGAGTCGAAATACATTTTTGTGGTGATCAACATTATTCCACAAATGCTGTTGATTGAGCTTAATTTGTATTGCACCTGGAATATTCCATTAACACGACATAAAGGGAGTGGGAGAGCTTGAGAAAAGAGAAACGGATGAAGAAGACAATTGCAGCTCTGGTTCAACAGATTACATGTGTCATCCTTGTCATACAGTATAACTGTTGGAACATCATTAGAGAGCTGGACAGAAAAAGGTACACGCCACTCTATTGTGGACTAGCCATTAGTGTCAGAGAGGGTCACAACTCTCTTTGTCTTTCTCGCTCTGTTTCTTTCCATTCACATTTACTGTCTATCTTGGTCATTATCTTTATCTCTCTTTCTTTTATTTCACTAATCTGTCTACCATCCTTTCAGTCTTTAAATCAGTCAGGTGAGGGTTGTAGTAATACTACTAGTAATATGTCATGCCCAATCCTATTATTGTCTTCTGTTAATATTCCCAAATGCATATTAGGGTTACCATTGCCGCAACCTGACCTTGAAATGCCAACACCTTAGCAACACACACACAACCCTCAACAGTCAAGAGGCCCAACCCCCACCCTTCTGTTACCCTATTTCTTAACCCCAGCCTATATTATTTCCATGGTGACCGGTGCCTGGCAACAGCTGGAAGAGAGTTGATGTCGTAGCGATGCAATGCAAGGTGAGGTGGTGATGTCATGGTCTGACTACCTCAGAATCAGGGGGCTATTATTGCTGCTCTTATGGGAGATGTTTGAACTTTACTGTATGCATTCTCTGCCCCGTTGCCACAGCGATCAATCACAATCACCATTGGATTTGGACCTCGATTTGTCTTCATTAATGAGGACTCAGTGCTGTTTCATTTGTTACTCTATCCTCACTTCACTGTCATACATTTCTGTCCCTGGCCTCGCACCTTCCCTCCCCTTCCATCTTCCGCCCTCTCAAACGTTTTTCCCTCTCTCTGTCTCGCTCCCCTCACCCTCTCTTCTCTTTGCTCTAATCAAGCTTAAGTAATACTGTCACCGGCTACACACACACAAGTAGCCTGCTTTGTGTTCCTGCTTTTTCTTAGACCACACAACACACTCAAAATCAATACACTAAACAGGGCTCACCTTAAAGGGATAGTTCACCCAAAAGCGGAACACAAAATTAGATTCCTTACACCAATACGACACTGGTTCTTGTGTGTAGTGTAAGGCTAGACATAAGCTTTGAGGGAGGGCAAGATTATAATTTAATAATGACTTAAATTACTTTGTATTGCTTAACAGTCATGTCTCATTGTGTTTTTGGTAACACTTAAGGGTAACCTATATTCCTTAACATTAGTTAGTTTACATGAACTAACAATAAACAATCTTTTAACATTTAATATTTATAGAGAGAGACTTAAGTGTTAAAGGGATAGTTCAGTCAAAAATAAAAATGTTCTCATTAGTCACTTACCCTGATGCCATAACAGATGTGTATGAGATGTGTACGTCTTTTTCTTCAGCAGAACGCAACTAAATGTTTTTAGAAGAAGATAGAACTCTGTCAGGTCCTTATAATGCAAGTAAACGGGCACCAGCACTTTAACAGTCCAAAAGTCACATTTAGGTAGCATAAAAGTGACTCCAGTCGATCAATGAATGTTTTCTGAAGCAAAGTTCTAAATCAAAGTCTCCACCAGCTGCCACGATATCAAGTGAGCCTCAAGTTTCGCTCTGCTCTGTCCCAGAGCTCTGGTGATCTTATCTCTGGAGAACATTGATCACCCCCCACAGATTTACAGTACTTGTAAGCAGGGTGATGGAAGATGATTTTTGATGAGGGTGATGAATGTAGTGGGAAGTGCATTTTTTGCATGCACATATATCTCGTTAGGCTCGTTCAATCTAGAGGGATCCGTGCCTTGTAGAGGTAATGATAGAAAATCAGAGAAACAGCTTCTGGAGTAAATTACAAAAAGTACATTTATAATAATGGGATAAACCCTGAAAAAGTCACATGTCAAATTGCATAGAAAGTGTGACAGAGTTAACTGCCACTGCCGATTTTTACCCAAATTTGGCAGTTTGGCGGGTATTAATTTCAAACCCTACAAACTATGTATGTCAATGGGGTCCAACACTTCCAAGCTCAAAAAAGAACATAAAGGCAGCATTAAAGGTAATCCATACCACTGAAGCGATCGGTTTCCAGTGAGAACAGACCAAAATTAACCTCCTTTTCTACTATAAATTGGTATATTTCATTATTCTGACAAGTGCGTGTGCAGCACATGTACATGGGCAGAGCATGCGTAAAGTCCTTTGCGCATACGTCAAGTGTGAGGAATTGTAATCGAGCTTCAAATCATGATCTTGCACAGACTTTAGATGTCAAGATTTATAGTAAAAAAGGTGTTACATTATGGTCTGTTCTTACCAAAAAAACAATTGTACCACTTCAGAAGACATGGATTTAATCACTCGTATAGATTACCTTTATCCTGGCTATATGTCCTTTTTGAAGCTTGGAAGTGTTGGTCCCAATTGACTTGTATTGTATAAATATATTCACATCATTTTTCCATCAAAACATATTTGTTTGTGTCAGCAGAAGATAGTCATAAACATCTGCAATGTCATGAGGGTGAGTAAATGATGAGAGAATTCTCATTTATGGTTGAACTGTTCATTTAATTTCTCCATTTACAGTACATATACATTTTTTGCAGTAAAAGTTGAATAAGTTAACATAATTAATGCAATATAAACTAACATGGAAAAAAAAATGAACAACAGTATTTAGTTTAAATAACATAAAGATTAATAATGCTGTAAGAAATCATTATAAGTTCATGATCCTTTTTTTGGGGGGGGGTGCCTTGACAGCCATGGTCTCAATGAATAAATTATTGTGACCCACCCCGTCCCACCAACCACCCCAACCCCACACTTGCTCTTGCTTTTCTCTCTCTCTCTCCCATCAATACATGCACACCACACTCTCGAAAGACTATGGCCTTCACTTTTTAAAGGGCTCAGTGAAAATGGAGTAAGAAGTGCAAGCCTTACACACACACACACACACACACACACACACACACACACACAGGCTCAACAAGTATTAAGCAAAGCAAAAAAAATACAAAATCAGTTGTACGCAAACCCACTAACATAAAACGCTTCTCCCTTTTGGCTAGCCTTTGTTCAAGTGCACACATGGTGACATTTAAAGGGGACAAAACAAGGACACAGTAATTGTACAGCATTGCAGAATGTGTGTGTGCGTGTGTGTGTGTCTGAACAGGAGGTTGTGAGTTATCAAGCACATGTGTTTTAGCTCAAACAGATGAAAGCATTCTCTGTGGAGTAAATTGCCTCATTTCCAACCCATTTAAAAGCCAACTCATCCCCATCAACAACGCACAGCAAAAATTACACACACGAACACACACACATTCACATAAACTGTCCATTTAATTACCACTACCCTTCCACCCACACTCACAACTTCAATCTCACTCTTTCAGATAGACGTCTCTTTCTTTTTGCCTCAGGAAAGAGCACTGCTGCAGAGGAGCGGTCAGCCAAGGGAGCACGCCCAGCGTCTGTGTGTACGCATCTACCCATTTCACACTGTACATAAAAGACGCTGTTTTTTTTTTTTTTATCCATATTAACACGGTAAGCAGCACAATGCTGCATGGGGTTTGGGTTCCATTCAGTGTATATGAATTACCTTTTAGATGTACTGTGAATGTGAGTCCCCTCCTCAGGTAAATTTGATTGTAATAATTCTCAGAGGACAACTCCCGCTAACAGTTTAATTATGAATTACCGTTATTAAATGAAATGTAATAAAAATGGTAAAACAGAATTCACTTAATTTTGCGCAGAAGAAACGCTGTCAATGTGAAAGCACAACACAAGCCTGTTGTCGTTACGCTGTTGCACTGCATATGTGTGCAGTGTAATGCATACCTTAGTGTGAAAGCCAATGTTAAAAAGCATGGTTTATTACTTTATCAGATCTTCATTAGCAAACCGTGTAATTGCAAGTGCTATTTCCATTTTAATTTAATGCGTTTATTGCATGAGTGTGATGGAGTAGAGGTGTCTGCTTATATTGCATTTGAGCTGCTTGTCATTTCACTGCAAGGACAATAATTGTGGCCCCAGTTTCAGCGATAGTCCAGGCCCATGCTCACAATGGGAGGGGGAATAACAATCCTGTCACCAGGGACATAAATCCAGCCTGCCTCACCTATACTGAACTGGTTTCATTGTGCATGCATGAGGTGTCTTTGAAGTCAGGAAGTATACAACACAGCCAGACAACTACTTAATCAATGACTACCTGGTGCCAGGCCTTTGGACCTAGGATACTGTCCCCCTTGCACAGACTCTTCCTTCACTCTTACCAGACCCAAAGATGCTTATCATAATTAGCTAAGTGGCAGCTGTAATTATAATCTTTATTTTATTTATTATTAATTTTGCAGCCCTAATTACCACAATCATATACATTGCTAATTACAGTATATAGTACTCTAAGGTAGCCTACATTAAAGAAAACCATTGTATTACCATGTTACATGTCCTAAAATGTGGCATTACCATAATACATGGCCAAAAAACATGGTATTACCAAGGTATAGACAATTTCAAGACCATTTAAGGAAGTTACTTTTCCTGCTAGTTGTGCATTCCACATGGGATAAATCACCTTCCGAAGGGCACTTTGAAGGGAGAACTATCATGATATTCATTAATTCATGATCACTTAAAACAGAACTTCCAATAAAAATTACTTAAAAAGTGAGTTCCGAATAACCCTTATTTTTGAGCCCCACACCTTTTATCCTTTCAAACCTCTCACAGTAAATGGTAAAATCTTCTAAGTGCATAGGGATGATTACTAAAGAATAGAATACACCCTCATTCAAAACAACAGGGCGAGGCACTTCAGTCACAGTGACTTTAGCACGAATACTAGGCTCTGCAAGTCATTCACTTTGGCATTTAATCATTAGCAGGTGTTTTTTATCCAGAAGAAAGAGACAAGAAAAGTATTTTAATCATTAAAATTCTTACCTTGTTCGCAGGTCATGCAGACAGCTTCATTGAACGGCTTCATTGATTATAAACAGAGACTATTTAGAAGACACGGTTCACTTCTATTAAAATGAATGGGAGAAATTGAAGCGCCCAACGGTCAACAGATGTAGAAAGCAAGTCCTGACTTATAGGTAAACGAGCCAATCACCTTTTACATTTATGCATTTGGCAGACGCTTTTATCCAAAGCGACTTACAGTGCACTTATTACAGGGACAATCCCCCCGGAGCAACCTGGAGTTAAGTGCCTTGCTCAAGGGCCCAACAGTGGCATCTTGGTGGTGCTGGGGCTTGAACCCCTGACCTTCTGGTCAGTAACCCTGAGCCTCAACCACTGAGCCACCACTGCCCTTTTAGACATCATCTGTCAATCAACTTGAGAACGTGCATGCACATTAGCTATACACGCAGTGAAAGATCGTTTTTTAGCATAATCTGAAGTAAAGATGCACAATTTATGATCCCAGCATTGTCAGATTTTATTGTTGATTTGAAATATGTTATATGATAGTAATCTTGACCAATCATTTAGGGATTTTGGTCTTTTCCCATTCAAGTAGATAGGAGCTGCACTTGTTTATATAGAAAATATCTGCCTGAGAGCATTCCAAAGATGTCTGCCGAGTGACCTGACTTGCATAAAAAGACTTTGTTACTGTATATAACAGGAGCGATCATTCCCAAGCTCTTCACTGAGGAAATAATTGTGAGCATCTAAACCAATAGATCCAGGCCCACTCACAATTTTACAGATTATTCTTTGACTTCAAATATATATTTATAACATAACTGCATAACTTGAATAAATGCATACATTCAGTTTCTGAAAGTGTGAAAAAACTTTTGAATGTGGCACTTCTCTGTGGTTAAGCAAAAATTTGGCCCATCCATTTTTATTGAGGTCCACCCAAAAATAATTTCCTGGCTACACTCTTGATCTAAACTATTATATTTATCGCCTAATTCGCCCAGATGCTCAGTATTAACAACAAGTCTTGATAAGTTACTTCAGGTAAACAAATGTTTGACATTATTTGAGGAAAATAGGTTAACTTAGAGCCCTATTTAAAGGATCCGTTAATGATACCGGATGTACTGCAGGAAAACTTGTGTTCAAATTCCTTGTTATTGTTTACCTGCTTGAAATGGTTTATATGAACAAAAATATAGTATTAACAAAATGCAAAAAAATTATTATGGTACATGTCCAAAAACATGACATTACCATGTTCAAAAACATAGTATTCCTATGGTACATGTTCAAAAATATGGTATTACTGTAGTAAAAGGGGGGGCTATTACCATGGTACCATGTCCAAAAAAACATCTTAAGAACTTGGTACTTTTTGTGCCTCCTGCCTCTTGTGCGTTAGAAAGCTGTGTGTGTGTGTGTGTGTGTGTGTGTGTGTGCGCGTGGGTGTGTGCGCGTGGGTGTGTGTGTGTGTGTGTGTGTGTGTCTTGGTGCAGTAGCTCTCAGGCATGAGTGAGTATGTGCGTCAGTGAAAGTGTGTGTACTTGTGGCTGGTCAAGCTCTAGTAACTGTGTTTTGTGGTTGATTTACAGAGTGCCAGAAGAGTGGAGGAGATTAAATGTGCAGTTTGACTTTTACTCTTCTCTCTCTCTTTCCCTGTCTCTGCCATTTCATCCCTCTTTTCTAAACATTTCTCTCATGCTCTTTTCAATTCCTTCATTTATCTATCCCTCGCCCCCATTTATATGGCTGCATCTCCCTCTCTTTCCTCCAACATAAAAAGCTGACATAAAGTCATTTGCTCTTTTTATTGCTCTTTCAGTGCTCTAATGATTTTCTCATTCTTCATGAGCATGTACATGCATGATGTCATGCTCTTTCATAGCCATCTCTCTCTCTCTCTCTCTCTCTCTCTCTCTCTCTCTCTCTCTCTCTCTCTCTCTCTCTCTCTCTCTCTCTCTCTCTCTCTCTCTCCGGAGAGTCTGTTAGAGCCATAATTAAGTGATAGTGCATCTAAAAATGACAAGCCTGTAATAATTTTCCTCATGTTTTCCAAACCTGCATGACTTTCTGTATTGTATTTCAGTATATTTCAGGGTATTTCAGCAGAATGTCCAAGCTAAGTAAATGGGGACCAGGGACAGTCATGGTCACCATTTACTTTCTTTGTATGACTGGCACTGTCCTAGATCATGACAATTCTGATTTAAATCAGTGTCTGTCATCGTAATGACATCTGATTACATGACCAGACATGTCCTGCTTTCAGAGGAAGGAAAATAAAAGCAAACAAATCCCTTAAAACTATCAGCCCTCTGCAGACATGCACACCCACACAAGCCACAATTGCTGATGATTAAAACATTCACAAAAATCCAAAAGACATAAATATTGGCAAAAATGTCAATTCCTGTCTCACATTTAAGACAAATTTCAAATCAGCCATTTTCACTTCTGCTAAGACTTTGTTAACATCCTAAAAATTCACTCTCTTCACTGTTACATTCAGGGTAACACTTGGAGAACAGAAAAGTCCACAGTCATAGTCCAACAAACAAACACTCAGACCTTTAAACTTACTGACTCACTCACTCACTTTTGCTCTCTACCATTTTACTCCACAAGCCCCCCACACACACACACACACACACTGTCGCCTCACTATTCCTCTTGCTCTCTCCAGAGGGTAACAACAAGCTTGTTTCATTTAGAATGTGCTTGACTGCCTTTAGCTCTTACTGTTGGGATGGTGACACTGACCACAGAACAGAAGCACATTAATCTTTAAATCTTTCACACACACACACACACACACACACACACACACGCACACACAAACACACACAGTCCTCACACTGCCACAACGACTGAGCTGTGGTCAGCAAACATAGATACACTTCACAAAGATGAAGGATGATGTGAAAAGATGGAGAAAGTTAGAGTTGGACAGAATCAAACCAGAGAGCGAGGGAACAACTCCGTGAGGAAAAGGATGAGATGCTGTGGACTTGTATGTGAGGTCACCACTGTTGTCACTGTCTGTAGTGGACAGTCCTCGCATACAAAGATTACAAATGGCCAGACAGAAGAAACACTGTTTGCTACAGGCCACTACAATAAATGAAAGGGTTGACGTCTTAAAGGAAATTTTCATTTAGGGTGAACTATGCCATTAATAATAAAAAAAAAAATGAAAAACTAAAGCACAAGATTAGAGAAAGAGAGATAGACCTAGAAGGTCTGCACCAGTGCCAGCACTGATTAATGAAAGATTTTTATCAAAAGTGATATAGACAGTTGAAAAGGCCAGACAGTGACAGAGAGATTGATAGAGAGATTTATATATATATATATATATATATATATATATATATATATATATATATATGGAGAAAAGCCCTTTGTCTGTCTATGTACTGTTCAGTATGCTGTAAGGAGGGAGCAGGGGTGGGGTCTAAGCATGGGTGAGGTAAGAATCTAGGCATGTGATTCGCCATCTGTGAAATAGAACTAGATGCATCAGCAAATACTCATACCCTTCATAGCCAGAAAAGATTTAAACTAACATCTGTATCCATCACTGACATGACTTCTATTTGGAGTATTGTATAACCCAGTGTTCCCCTTCTGTCGCTCTCTCCACGTTGTGTCAGAGAAGCGACACTAGGGGTCTCTCTTGAGCGCCGATATTCACCTCTGAACTATGAAAAAAGGCCAATGAGAGTTGGCAACCAGTATTTGCATGTCCCGCCCCCGGACATACGGGTATTTAAGCGGCGCAAATACGGGAGTTCATTCAGAAAATTTCTTCGGAGCCGATGGTCGTGTCTGCAACTGCTGCATACTACACACCGAGTTCCTGTCATCCCTCTGCTGCATAACTGTTGGATTCCATGGCGCACAACAGCGGCTTTCTCCTGTTTGCACGGCTGTGCATTCCTGCCCCTGGGCGCATCGACAGTGCAGAATTAAAAAGCTCTCACAAGTTTTTTTTTTTTTCACAAAAGAGTGACTTTTATTAAAAGAGTAAATTTCACTAAAAGAGCAAAACACAGCGGCGTTGAACGTCCTTTTAAGGACATGTCTTTATAAAGATGCCCTTCCGCCCCTGTGTTGTTCCTGGATGCGGTAGAGTGCTCTCCGCTTCAGACGGCCACAGGCGTTGTCTCGTGTGTCTGGGTAGCGATCACACCGAGGCTGCGTTTGTGGATGGTTCATGTTCTCACTGTGAGAACATGACCATGGCAACGTTGCGGTCGCGGCTTGCTTACAACCATGAGCAAGCCACTCCAGCCGCCCCCCATGTTGCTCCTTCTTCCCACGGGATTGAGGACGATGCGGCTGGTGATGGAGGCGATTTGGGGATGGCAGCGGGTGCAGCTCCGCCGGGTACACCCCCTCGGACCACCCGCACCCCAGCACGCTCGTTGATTCCCGTCCATGCTCGAGGTGCCGGCGACTCGCCTCACAGCCAGTCAGCCGACCCTCTTGCAATGGAAGCCGATGAGCTCGCCGCGGCATCGGAGGGCGCGGCATCTGATGCAGAGGACTCCCCTGGGCTGCCGCCTTCGGGCTTGCACGCCCAGGCTGAGGCTGACGCACAGATGTCCGACATGCTTTCCCAGGCAGCCAACAGCGTGGGCTTGGATTGGAACCCTCCATCCTCCCCACATCCATCACGGCTGGATGACTGGTTCCTGGGATCTGCGCGCCGCTCACAGCCTCGCCCCCCAGTTCCGTTTTTCCCGGAAGTGCATGACGAGCTGACGTCTTCGTGGAGAGCACCCCTCTCCACTCGTCACACCGCCACAGGCTCGTCCGCCCTCGCCACCCTCGACGGCGGAGCGCGCCACGGGTAAGCGGCGATTCCCCAGGTGGATAGGGCGGTTGCGATCCATCTATGCCCCGGTACCCCTACCACCTGGCGAGGTCGCCCCGTACTCCCTTCCCGGACCTGTAGAGCAACCTCCTCACTGACAGCGAAGGCCTACAGCGCCACCGGATGCGCCGCTTCCGCCCTGCATGCCATGGCTCTCCTGCAGGTCCACCAAGCCAAGGCACTTCGCAACATGCACGGGGGTGGCCCTGATCCCGACACGCTGCAGGAACTGCACTCAGCGACTGACCTCGCCCTGAGAGCAACGACGGTCACAGCGCAAGCGCTCGGGCAGGCGATGGCCATGCTAGTGGTCCAGGAACGTCAACTGTGGCTGAACATGGTCGAGATGCGTGAAGCCGACAAGACTCACTTCCTCAACGCCCCTGTCTCCCAGTTCGGCCTCTTCGGCGACACCGTCGAGGACTTTGCCCAGCAGTTCTCCACGGTAAAGAAGCAGACGGAGGCCATCTCTCACATCATGCATCGCCGCAAGCCTGCCGCCACGGCCCATGCCCCGTCTGCTCGCCGAGGTAGTCCTCCCGCGGCCAGAAGACAAGCTCCTGCTTCGTCTCAACCCGGGCCCAGCTCTCAGCCCCAGCGTCGAGCAAACCACGGGAAGCGCACGCCCCCTGTCTCACGGACCCCCTCAAGGACCCGGAAGGCTCCCAGGCGCTCCTGAGACAACGCACCTAGAGTCCAAGAAGTTAGCTCCGGAGGTGGTAAGACTGCTCCATCCCCCAGTGGAGGGCCGGGAGGAGAATCCTTTGTTTTTTCATTTGCCGCACCCCTTAACGGGGGCTGCGGTACCCAAATTCTCAATAAAAGAGCTATTTCCTTTGTCTCTGGGTCATATGGCCTGCAAATGCCGTTCTCACGGCACTCTGCTTTCAGGCCTCAACAATCCCGGCTCCATGGACGCGGTGTCCCCGCCTTCAGCCCCACGACTGTTCCCCGGCCGTCCGGTTCAGACGATGCCAGCATCAGACCTCCTCCTCAGTCACGAACCCGCCCCCTGCTGGGTGCGCGGAGCAAGGTAAGTGCTTTGAGTTTATTCTCAGCACCAGAGCCTCGGGACGCCACGTTGCCTCCCGACGCCACGTTACCTGTTCCGCACCGCTGCGAAGCCCCGCCGGGTACGTCCAAAAAACCCGTCCCTTTTGTGCCCCTAGCACGGAGTTTAGAGGCGTGGCTTTCACTGCCCAACCCGTCACGCTGGCTGCACCGGACCATTCGACTCGGTTACGCAATTCAGTTTGCCAGGTCTCCACCCCCCTTCGTGGGCGTACATTTTTACAGCCCTTACTTTGTTGTACCCAAGAAAGGCGGCAGCTTACGACCGATCTTGGACCTGCGAGTTTTCAATCGGACCTTGCCCAAACTCCCGTTCAAAATGCTCACCCAGAAACAAATTCTATCTGGCGTCCGGCATCTAGATTGGTTCGCAGCGGTAGACCTGATGGATGCGTACTTCCACGTCTCAATTTGCCCTCGACATCGACCCTTTCTATGGTTCGCGTTCGACGGCCAGGCGTATCAGTACAAAGTCCTCCCCTTCGGCCTGTCTCTGTCCCCTCGCATCTTCACGAAAGTCGCAGAGGCAGCTCTTGCCCCGCTCCGAGTAGCCGGCATACGCATACTCAATTACCTCGACGACTGGCTCATACTGGCTCACTCTCGAGAGTTACTATGCGCACACAGAGACCAGGTGCTCAGGTCAACTGGGAAAAGAGCAAGCTCTCCCCGGTCCAGAGCATCTCTTTTCTCGGTCTGGAGTTAGACTCAGTCTCAATGACAGCACGTCTCTCCAACGAGCGTGCTCAGTCAGTGCTGAAATGCCTCGCTTCCTTCAAGCCAGGCGCCGTGGTCCCGCTAAAACGTTTCCAACAGCTCCTGGGGCATATGGCATCCTCCGCGGCGGCCGCGCCACTGGGGTTGATGCATATGAGACCACTTCAGCACTGGCTCCGGACTCGAGTCCCGAGACGAGCATGGCGCCGCGGCACGCACAACGTAAAAGTTACCTCTGCCTGCCACCAGACCTTCAAACCCTGGACAGACCTTTGCTTTCTAAGGGCTGGAGTACCCTTGCAGCAGGTGTCCCGACACGTTCTGGTCACGACCGACGCCTCCAAATTGGGTTGGGGTGCGTGTGCAACGGGTGCGCAGCCGCAGGCCGGTGGAACCGAGGCCCGCTGCGCTGGCACATCAACTGCCTAGAGCTGCTGGCTGTTTTTCTGGCCCTGCAGAAGATTCTTCCATTAATTCGGCACAAACACGTCTTAGTCAGGACAGACAGCACCACGGTCGTAGCCTACATAAACCGCCAAGGCGGAGTACGCTCCCTCCACATGTCACAGCTCGCCCGTCGTCTCCTCCTATGGAGTCAGCAGCGACTGGAGTTACTGCGCGCCACTCACATCCCCGGCAACCTCAATGTGATGGCGGATGTGCTGTCAAGACAAAGCTTGCCCGGTGGAGAGTGGAGACTCCACCCCCAGTCAGTCCAGCTGATTTGGGACCGGTTCGGCAAGGCCCAGGTAGATCTGTTTGCCTCCCAAGAAACCTCCCACTGCCCGCTCTGGTATGCCCAGACAGAGGCTCCCCTCGGGGCAGATGCGCTGGCACACAGCTGGCCCACGGGGCTGCTTAAGTACGCATTTCCCCCAGAGAGCCTTCTTGCACAGGTGCTATGCAAGGTCAGGGAGGACGAGGAGCAAGTCATTCTGGTAGCCCCCTACTGGCCTACCCGGACTTGGTTTTCGGACCTCACACTCCTCACGACAGCCCCTTCCTGGCGAATTCCCCTGAGGAAGGACCTTCATTCTCAGGAACGGGGCACGCTCTGGCACCCGCACCCAGACCTCTGGAACCTCCACGTCTGGCCCCTGGACGGGATGCGGAAGATCTAGCCGGTCTACCATCTGCCGTCATAGATGTAATCAATCAAGCCAGAGCCCCCTCTACCAGGCATCTTTACGCCCTAAAGTGGCGTCTGTTCGCGGACTGGTGTTCTTCCCGAGCCGAAGACCCGCAGAAGTGCACAGTTAGGTCAGTGCTCGTGTTTCTTCAGGAGAGGCTGGAGAGGAGGCTGTCCCCCTATCGCGGCCCACCACAACACGGTAGATGGAAAGTCTCTTGGTAAGCACGACTTAATTGTCAGGTTCCTAAAAGGTGCCCGGAGGATAGCTCCCTCCCGGTCTAACCTGTTCCCCTCCTGGGATCTCTCGGTCGTCCTTACGGGACTCCAGAGACCCCCCTTCGAGCCGCTTGACTCAGTTGGACTCAGGGCCCTCTCTCTCAAGACCGCCCTTTTGATCGCGCTCGCTTCCATCAAGAGGGTCGGGGACCTGCATGCGTTCTCTGTTAGCGACGCTTGCCTGGAGTTCAGTCCAGCAGACACTTTCGTGATCCTAAGACCGCGACCGGGCTATGTGCCCATGGTTCCTAACACACTCTTCAGGGATCAGGTAGTGAACCTGCAAGCGCTGCCCCAGGAGGAGGCAGATCCAGCCCTTTCACTGCTGTGTCCAGTACGTGCCTTACGTATCTACCTGGACCGCACACAGAGCACTAGATGCTCTGAGAAGCTCTTCGTCTGCTTTGGGGGACAGCAGAAAGGGTATGCTGTCTCCAAGCAGAGACTCTCCCACTGGGTTGTCGACGCCATTTCCCTGGCTTATCACACCCAGGCCGTGCCCCCCCTTTGCGGGTCCGAGCCCACTCCACCAGGAGTGTTGCGTCCTCATGGGCACTGGCTAGAGGCACTGCCCTAGCAGACATTTGTAGAGCAGTGGGCTGGGCAACACCTAACACTTTCGCGAGATTCTACAATCTCCGAGTTGAGTCAGTATCGTCCCGTGTTCTCACAGGTACTGAGCCCGTAGAACTCGGTGGCACGCCCACGATCTGACCAGGTGAATCGCTTGCATCTAGCGCCCTTCCCCCTAACCAGGGGAAACAGTGCGCCTTCATTCCCAGGAGATCTCAGGTTTGGGACACTGGTTGATTCCTCCCTAGCCCTCGTGGGTCGCAGTTCAGCAGAGGAACTCACCGACCCAAGCCACTGCGGGTACCGCAAGCTACCCTGCACTGGTATAGGTGCTCCACAGGTAAGGCCTCCTTCGGACTCCCCCTGTGTGTAACGCCACGGTTCTTTCCCCTCTGGCGTTGCCGTGCTGTATGTTCCCCCCTGTATAGGCTGGATCCACCACCGCACCGACTTTTCCACATAGGCCCTAAGTCAGGCCTCTGATGGTTTTGCCACTTAAACTTGCCTCCCCTCTCGGGTAGGCGTGGCCTCCGCAGGGTCTTCTCCGCCCTGAATAAGGGCTAAGACCCCCTTCCCTCAATGCGTGTAAGGGCCCGGCCTAAGTTGCTCTATTGCGAGAAACATAGAGAGAAAAGTGGCCCGGCCAGGCTTGGCCCGTTCCCAGGTTGGTGGCCAGCACCTTGTTCCCCCCTCCAGGGTAACGATAAGGAATCCTGATGGCTTAAATGGGGCATTGGGGAAGGGTACGTGCGGCCTGATACAGTTGGTCGTCCTGCACGTAAGAATACCATTTCCGGCCCCTCAGAAAAATCCTGAATGAACTCCCGTATTTGCGCCGCTTAAATACCCGTATGTCCGGGGGCAGGACATGCAAATACTGGTTGCTAACTCTCATTGGCCTTTTTTCATAGTTCAGAGGTGAATATCGGCGCTCAAGAGAGACCCCTAGTGTCGCTTCTCTGACACAACGTCTCGTTCCCTCCATCGGGGAACAGAGGTTACATACATAACCTAGACGTTTCCCAACCACTGTCCCACGGCACACTAGTATGCCATGAAAGACTGTCAGGTGAGCCATGGAAAATGATCAAATTCCTCAAAATAAAATATATTTTTTTTTTCTTCGAGGGTGAATCCAGCTCCTTATTCGCCAAAATAACCATTCCACCTTAAAAAATGGTGGGTGGCATATAAGGCCTCCCACTTTTTTCATTGAATGTATTTTTTGAAGGTACAGTTGCACTGAAGATCTGAGGCTGCATTCGGCAGGTATTTGAATAGACTACAGCATATACATGATTGTGTAACAGGAGCCAGCTGGTAGATAGCTGTGCAGTGTGTAAACCTCACTCTCCTGACATCAAGAGATGCACTAGCGACTGACGCTAGGGGCTGTAGCCTTTAGCCTCCTTGTTAGTGCACCTGGGTACCGTTCGGAGCGGGGCGAGCAGGGTTTGACCCGGAAGGGAGTGAGGTTTAGGGGGGTGAGTCTAACGAGAGCCAGCTGGTAGATAGCCTTTAGTCTCCTTGTTAGAGCACCCGCCTGCCATGCCGGAGATGCCGGTTCGAGTTCGGAGCAGGGCGAACGGGGCCGGTTAAAATTGCACCTATTGCATCACTCTTAAATATATTGTTTCAACCCCCCCCCCCCCCCAATCTAAATAGCCCATAACTAATGTTTTTTTTATTTATTTTTATTTTTTATTCTCATAAAAATGAGACACATCTGATACAAAGCCACATGTCTGATTAAGGTCTGACACAATTTTGAAGTCGATATGACCAAAATTCTTTGTTCCATAATGATTTTTGTAAGTGTATGTAATGAGACCTTAGTTTGTGGGCAATGGAGGAGTCAGGAGACAATGGAGCAGGTTCAAGATCTGTCTTTTTACTCTCTTTTTTTTTAACACACTCAATGGTAACCGTCGACAACCAAAGAAAATGTCTTTAAATAAATCACAGCACTCCAAATGAAAAAACTCTCTCGAAGCATGCTTGTTGAGCCTTCAGGTCACTCTCTCCCCTCATTGATGCTCTGGCGTCCCTTTTTGGTCTCCCTCCACTATAACGAGAGACAGGTGTTAGGGATAATTGTGAACCAGGTGAAGAGGCTTACTGCTCTATCTCTCCCGCAGACTGACACATGACCACGGCCCCCATGCCACAGTGTACTTCCAAAAAAAATGCTTTTAGTAACTCCAAAACCATTGAAGCCTGCACACCTGCTCCCAATGCAAATTGAACGAAAAGCAGTGGGAAAAAATTTATTCAAAAGTCAATGCATTGGAAGCACGTGTGCTCCATGGTCTAACTCACGTTGAGTGATGCCGGGGAGGGTGGCTCATCTCGGCTTGAATTACATGTCCGGGAGCGTGTGTTTTCCGTACCCTCACTGATGGGGACTCAAGCTGAGGAGGGTGGATCAGAATGCGGGTCCAAAAGCCAATTTCTTTGTCGACAGTACGGTAGTATCACGCTATAACTGCACACCATGCGTAAAAGCGCAAACACAAACAAACACTGTCCATGGTTTTCCACTCCGAACCTTCTTAAATCGGCATTAGGGATATATACAACACTCATATCAACATTACAAGTTCACGCTACTAAGACAGAAAACATGGGCAAGTTTTTAAAAAGGAAAACTATCGACAATGGTTATAGGGGTGTGCAGTGGAATTTTATAATCAAGAAAAGTATGCCGTGGCAGAAAAAAAGGTTGGGAAACATTAGTATAACCAATGCTAAAAGTTTTTGTTCAGTAGTGAGGTTGAATTAAAGCAATAAGCTTTGCATAATACTGAATCGACTAATGCACACCTTTTATTAACCATATGCCCTAACCCTAAACTGTCAGAGGACTAAAAATGAATGTGAGATTTTTTCACCATTGTTTACAGAACGCAATTACTACCTGGTTGTCTCGGAGGTTGCTCGCACAACGGGTTATCAGTAGTGCTCAAGAGCACTGTAGTGTGTTCACATTTGAATTGATGCAAAAATGTATGATGGGCGGTGGCGCTTGTCAGTAATTCAGCTGCATGGGGTTGATTTCAGGGTACATGCACTTCCAGAAGCAACATGTGTAATAAAGAAAAAAAATCTCTACAGCTACGCAGTCTAGCTCCAAAATAGTCCCTTTTTAACTATTAAGGTTACACAATTGTTTTCATTCAAACAAGTATATTAGATTAATTTGCTTGTTTAGTTTTTAGCCCAAAAAAGCACATCCATCCATCAAAAAAGTTATTCATAAGGCTCCCGGGGGTTAATAAAGGCCTTCTGAAGCGAAGCGATGCATTTTTGTTAGAAAAATATCTATAGTTATAACTTTATAAACTATAATCACTGGCTTCCGGTAATTCCGGTTCACAAGAGAGTCGAGTTCCGGCACATGGCGTAGAAGCGCAGAGGGTAGAGCAAAACAAAACACCGATCACGAATTAGAAGACATCAACGAGGATTTTTAAAGAAAAATGTCAAAGGATTTCGATATAAGAGAAGATGAGATTGAGTTTTTTGCCCAACCCTATTTATTTGAACTGGAGTAAACCGACCACGAACTCCGGGAGATGGAGTAGTCTGCAGCAGTGGAACAAACAAAATAATCTGGTAGACTGAGAGTACGGGAGATGTGATGGTGCTCACGCAAGAAATGTGAGGTAATGCCAAAAGAGGCTGAGAGTGTTTACTGCCATGAATGGACGATTGGAATGACTGGATAGACACACCAACGCACCATTTTAAGACTAATACAGATCTACAATATAGCTAAAACAACTCACTTCTTTTTGCCATTTTCCTTTGCTGTAAAAAACATGCGTTTCTGGTTCGTCACTTCTCAACAGAGCTTATGCTACACCTATGTCATTTAGTTTAAAAAGTTATAAATATGGATATTTTTCCAACAAAAACGCATCGCTTCGCTTAAGAAGGCCTTTATTAACCCCCTGGAGCCGTATGGATTACTTTTTTGATGGATGGATGTGCTTTTTTAGGCTTCAAAAATCTAAGGTACCATACACTCCCATTATATAAATTGGAAGAGACAGGATATTTTTAATATAACTCCAATTGTGTTTGGCTGAAAGAAGAAAGTCATATACAACTAGGATGGCTTGAGGGTGTGTAAATTATGGGATAATTTTCATTTTTGGGTGAACTAACCCTTTAACTTTAATCCATTGTTGTCATTTTATGAGGTAATACATCTACATTCACTTTTTAATAGGTCTAAGTTAAAAGGGTCTGGTCCAGTGTAGACTCAATGCTGTTTCAAAACCAGCTCAATTAAATGACTCACTGGCATAAAATTAGTTCATGCTCTGTGAGCCTTCAACTTTCTTTACCAGAACATCTGCTGATAGTATCCATTGTCTGAAGTTTGTTTGAAGTTAAACTCCACATATTTCCACATTGCTTGTGCACATTTTTCCCTCAGATTGTCATGGAATATTGAGGGGATGGACTGAAATTCAAAATTATATTAAATATCAAATTCAAAGTGAGTTGATATGAAGATATCAAGATGCAGAGGTTTAGTTATAATAAATATACAGTATATTATAAAACAGACAGGTTCAAAGTTAGGCAGCTCTTTTCAATTGGTGATAAATGGTGATTGATTAACAAAAAGAGTCAATTATTTTCATGGTTATTGTTATTACATTATATATTCGGGTCATGGGACAATGCCCAATTGCCAATGTTCCCAGATGATGGATGTGTGAATCTATTCATACTACTCACCTGCAAGACTTGCATACCTAAAGAGCGGATATTTTACCAGCCGAAAAGTGCATCCTCCATCAAATACAATAGTGTACATACTATGACCGTATGCAATTTTGCAAATTGATGGAAGAATTAGAAATTCCAATTGTTAGTAATACTAAGTTGGAATGTTTATTGTACCATATTGTGTTTTGTATCTTAAACCACAATAACTCTGCTTTGTGTCGCACCTGTGAACACCCCTCACTTGTGGTAAAATAAAAATTTTTTGCTTCAATAAGGCTTATTTTAAATGCCACTTTAGCATAGTCAATCAACGTTACAACCATTCTGCTTACCATAACACAGGTGGTTATGAAAAAACACCTGATAACAACAGTGGAACAAAAGATCCAAGAGATCTCAGCGTAGATGCTGGTGCCAGGTAGTTCAGATGCGCCTGGCCAGAAATCAAAAACCAGGACAAGCGGATAAAAAAGGGACGTCCCCGGCAACCGCTGCCATCCAAACCAGTTATCCCGTCTGTAGAAAAGTTGGGTGGGCCTTAGTGCCAAGGAGACTGGAGCTCCTGTGTATTGCGGCATCACAGGCATCAATTTATCTATCTAAATACATGTTAAAACCAGCTGGAGAATTCAGGCTAACCAGAAGCAGCCTATACAGCTCCACTGAGTGGGTAGAGGACAAATCAGCACATGGAATCAAATGTCTTCTCTCCTATTTAACAGACTGCAATGAGGTTCCAGAGAGAGAGAGTATTGATATTTAGTGCTTTTAGCCGCAGGGGCCAAATCTGCTTTTGTAATTTGCACCGTGCCAAAAAGAAATGAGTTACTGCAGGTATGAGAGACTCATCATTCTAAATACCCAAATGGCCTTGGCTCTGTTAGATAATGTGTTTCTAATGTTAAACTTGTAGTACTATTACTTTGGTCTGCATCAAAGAGATGAAAGTTTTTACCTTTTACATCAAGAAAATATTATAATGCTTTTCTGTTGCCAGTAGGGCACATTGATTTTTTTTGCTCCACGGAGCTCAAAGCATTCTTGTGTTGCTAAGCAATAACTTTAACAACAGTTGCAACGTTTTAAAAAATACAAAAGAATATAGACCGCCGACTTTGCATTTATAGGACTGCAAGATATTGCTTCAGGGACTTTCATTAGAGTTTTAGCAAGGTTATCCTGAAACTTTTTATAAGTACTTTAATATATAAAGTACCTTATATTATCTTACCTTATCTAAAACCATTAACATTTTGTGCATGACTATGGGAGATCACATAATTCTGAGTGATCACTGATCAATGTTTTTTTATGCTACCTAGAGATATAATTGTCATTATTCACTCACCCTCATGTTGTGAGTTATGTAAGTCTTGAAGCCATTCTGAAGCTATGAATAGTATTCCGAAGACATCATGGCAAGCGCCGTTGCCATATTGTCTGGAGGGGCAGATGAAAACAGTTAATCTGCTGGTGCAGTGGGAGAAAAAGTATTACCAAATACCACGTAATGTTTACTTTAGTATTTAAAGTTTGATATAAACTATCAAGTTTAAATCCTTTATAAACTGGTTCTTTTGATTTTTAAATGGTAAACAACTATATTCTGTCCAATGGACAAAGAAACATTAGAGCGCTTGGAATGAAAAAAAGGGTTTTTACAGGATGAATAGAAAAAACTTTCAGCTGGGTGTATTCTGATGTATCTACATAAATTTGAGTCAAAACTGTCTCCTTACACAGTTAGAATGTTGAAATAATCAAACTAAATAAATTCAAATTTGCTTCTGCCCCACCGGCACAGAGAAAGACTGAAATGTGTCATTACACTTGTCATTATATTCACAGAGTACATACCTTTGTTGAAGCCACTGTCTTCGGTTTCAGTTACAACAGGAACACTGTACTGGTTCAACTGCATGTTCTTTGTATTGGTCCCTCTTTTTTGTGTCTATTAAATTGTTTGATAGTCTTTTATTGTTTGTGTCAATTGCATTCAACAACGTTACACAAGCATAATATGCCCTGTTTTAAACCGATTTTAAAACAGCATACTATATTGCATTCGACATTGTGTGACTTGAAGAGGTAAGGGTTTAAGTTATTTCCTCATCCCAAATAAAAGGAAATAAAGCAATATATGACTTTATGACTGATCTTCGATATCAGTCTTGTCTTGCCATGAATTAAGACAAATTTCTCTCTTGAAAGAAGAATAACACAAAACCCACATAGAATGTAAAACACCATTATATTACTTGATAAGCTTGTTAACATTGTGCAAACAGTTTATGTCATACTATGACTATAAGTATGACATAAGTCATATCACGTAAGTTATATCTACTTACATAAACATATCTGAACTAGTGTATAACAGAACATCTCCTTACACCATAGGTACATCTTGTCTACACCATAGGGTTAAAAGTAATAGAACAAATTATCAATGATACTGTCTACCAGGGCTTTTCTGAGCATTTGGGGGCCCTAAGCAAAATCCAGCTTGGAGGCCCCTCGCAATCCAACCCAAGCCGTTGTGCCAATGGACACACAGACACATGGACACACATCTGCAAAAAACATAAAATGGCAGTGACAGCTAGCCAGCATGCTCTCATCCACTTTCATTAATTTCTGGCTTTTTTTTTTTTTCATTCATGGTCTGGGGCTTTTGCAGATCAGTGGTTAGATGGACAGATCAGACATCTGAATTAGTTTTTTCACCTTTCTTAGTGCAAAGGCAAAATAGCACGTTTACCTATTTAAATGAATGTCAGATGCTGAAACTACATTGAATTATAGTCTTTACCAGGAATATACTGTAACGTCTGTTGTTGTTTATGCTTGGGGACTTGCTATTGGCAGCTGTCTTTGCATAATTATTGAGCTAGGTCTGTGCAGGTTTTGGGAACTGTTTGGGGGTGTTATTAATTAACATTTAAAAGTTATTGGGGGTTATAGTTATGCTTCAAGTTCTGTTTAATGTTAATTATGTCATTTTATGAGTTTATTGTTTTTATTGTATTTTTTGTGATCCTGTTTGTTACAGCTGATGTTTCATCTATTTAATGCCTTTGCAAGTCATTAGTGTGATAATTATTGTCTTTCAACGGCAGGAAAATAATGATTCATTGTTGCAAGTCATATCTATTCAGTCAACTCCCTTGCTGTGCTACTCTTGAAGCTTATGCCAGAAGTTCAGTTGAGGTTTGGGATAAAAGAGGTTCCAGCACCCCTGACGTCAAACCTATACCATATTTGATTTGAGAGCTGCATAATGATTTGCATGAATAATTTTATTTTCAGTAAATAATCCTTAATTTTGGTCTGTTCATCACTTAATGCAATCATTTGGCTTTGGAGAATTTAACCCTCTGGGGTCTTATGGTGTTTTGGGCTCTGGAGGAGTTTTGACATGCCTTGACATTTGCGCCTTTTTCAGTTGCTTAAAAACATATTAATGGCTAAAGTCAAACTGGGCTACAATAATATGTGAGCAACATGTGTGTACATGTTTGTATTTTTGAGAAAATAACGTTTCTGCGTGTTTTTTTAAAGTAATTGAAATAAGGCCATATAACACATATTAAACATTTGTCCACAAGCCTTTTGGGAACTGGATCTTGTAGCCTAGAGTTTTTGCTACAAAATTATGTGAAACCCATCCTGATCACTCATTCATACAAAACAATATAGTAATTTAACTTCTGTAAGACACTTTTAGTGTTGAAAGGTCATATGCGAGAAGGCGTGAACTATCATGAATATGGATTGTAATTCACACCTGAGGAGACAAAAGATCCCTCTCCTGGGCCTATCAATTAAGTATGTGACAGAAAAAGAATGAATGTGAGGAGACTTAATGATCAAAATCAAGTTAAAAGAAGTAATCTGACTATACATTTTCTTTACATAAAGACTTTACTTAATTTTAGACCTACACTACAGTTTAAAAGAAGTCTCTTCTGCTCACCAAGACTGCATTTATTTGATCCAAAATACAGTACAAATAGTGATATTGTGAACTCTTTTTACAATTTAAAAGAACAGTTTTCTATTTTAATATTTTGTAATTTGTGATCAAAGCTGAATTTTCAGCATCATTACTGCAGTCTTCAGTGTCACATGATCATTCAGAAATCATTATAATATGCTGATTTTCTAATATATTTAAAGTGCATTTTACTAATTTACACCTGAACACACATTTGCAAGCACAAGCTTTGTTGATGATAATGAGGAAGCATAAACACTAGTTAAAATATAATCTAAACATTCATATTATTTTGATATCATATCATATTACATATAATATTTATATCATACAGCATACAATTTAAATACCTGCTTTAGCTGAAACAGCATTTCAATGTAATTAAAATTTGCTTATTAAGAGTCATATTTAAAATTTCAATACTCTGAATCCTGGCTGGAAAGTCTAGAAACAGTCCCACTAGTAAAATATGTATGTGTTTATATAAAATAGCATGTCAACTAATTAAAACTAAATTACTTACTCATCCGAAATTGTATGGGATTGCCGGATCAAGTCACTCTTCAAAATACAAATGTTCATCGGAGTCCCGCTCTTCTTCTGAGGATAACGTTAACGCTTCATCACTATCCAGGAGTTTCCTCATTTGTCTATCGTGCAATCTTTCAAATGCGCAGAAAAGTGAATGAACAAGATGTTTTTAAGGCACAGTCGGGGGTGTTTACCATTTGCATTGATCATCTCAGGACATTACCGTATGAATAGCGCCCTTTGCCCATGGGTGTGATCACATTAGGGATAATTAGCTGAGCCAGGAGAAACTGTATATTGTTTCATACAGATTACATTGCAGGTGAATATTTTTTTTTAAATTTGAATAGTTTTATTTAAAAGTAGACATTTTAAGCTTTTTTAGACATATGTTTCATGTTTGTGTAATAAGTATTCGCAGAGTTTCAGTTAATTTTTGTGACGTGTTTCTGAAATATGCTCACACACACTGAGACAGCTGAAAGCTCACCCTTTTTATTTTCTTTATTTTACAAAAGCACAAGGTTTTGTTGTTATTGTGAGGGCACAGAAATAAAATCAGACCCTTTATAGTCTCTAATGATGTCTTACACTTATCTGTATGCCCCAAAATGATGGAGTATTTTATGTTGTTTCCGCTGTAATGACGTAAAAATCCAGCAGGATTTTTTTTCGACCCCAGAGGGTTAAATATTCATATGGACTACTTTTATGGTGTTTTAATAGTACTTTTTTGTGTTAGAATGAACATTACATTTATATAGTTCTTTTCTACACTCAAAGCGCTTTACTCTCAGTAAAAGGGAGTCTCAGTGGACTCTCATAGGGAACAGTGTGCAGCATCCACCTGGATGATGCAACAGCAGCCGTAGTGCACCAGTTCACTCACGACACCAGCTATTGGTGGAGAGGAGAGAGCAGAGTGATAAAGCCAATTAATGGAGGGGGATTATTAGGAGGCCATGATTGAGAAGGGCCAATGGGGGGAATTTGTCCAGGACACCAGCGTTACACCCCTACTCTTCACGAGAAATGCCCTTGGATATTTAATGACCACAGAGAGTCAGGACCTCGGTTTACCATCTCATCCGAAAGACGGTGTCTTTTTATAGTAAAGTGTCCCTGTCACTATACTGGGGTGTTAAGACCCACCCAGACCGCAGGGTTAGCACCCCCTCTGGCTTCACTAATACCTCTCCCATTCCTTTCAATGTACATCTCTAAGAATCTGCGGTTCTTAGGGGTGGTGAACTGCAGAATATGTGTATGGTGAGTGTGTGTGTGTTTGTGGATGGGTTTGGGTGGTTTACGAGGGCTTTTTTTTAAATTAAAATTTTATAAGGGTTTTATGCTATCTTTGTGGTTTATGAGGACAAAAATGATTATGTCTATGGAGAGTCCTCATAAGGATAGCCATCAACATATTTTGTGTGTGTGTGTGTGTGTGTGTGTGTGTGTGTGTGTGTGTGTGTGTGTGTGTGTGTGTGTATTTGTGTGTGTGTGTGTGTGTGTGTGTGTGATGAAGAGAGTGGGCTGGTAACAGCAAGGCACAAGTCCACATTTCCAGGCCCAGCAAGCAGCTGTAATTATAAAGCTTGCAGTGCTAATAGATGAGCAGAGCTGGAACAGGATGGATTAAGAAGCTTAGACTGAGCTCTAATGGACCTGGATTTCAGCTTTCTATGATCCTGAATCACAAGCACACCAGTAACAAGCCCAATTACATCTTTAGTCTCTCATTCGCTTTGTCTCTCTCTCTCTCTCTCTCTCTCTCTCTCTCTCTCTCTCTCTCTCTCTCTCTGTCTAATTTTCTCTGTCTGTGAAAAATCTTTATATTGAAACATCATGCTTGTTTTTCTGTGTTTGTGTGAGGTGACTGTGAGGATCAAAGGGATCGAAGTCAAAACGACCAACGCCGTGTGTTTGTACCCCACACTTGGTGTAAAAAGCCCCCTGGGGATAATAGTGATATAGTGTATAATATACTTTTGACAAAGCAAGATGCTTTTTTGAGTAACAAATTAAAGTAATGTTTATTCATAAAAACCACTACGGAAAAGTGCAGCATTTCCAGTTAATTCAAATCACATTTGTCATTTCATAACATCTCCATTGTGATTGGATCAATTAATGTGAGTCCACTTTGGGGTGGGGCTTTAGCCCATGCAACAGGGGAGCTTTTTACCCCGAATACTATACTTTCACCTATTGGACAGTTATTAAAAAACTTTTGAAAATGACAAGCATTTTGTCTATAAATAAATTTAAACCAGCATATTTTCTTATATATTAGCTCACATTACCTCTTGATGCTGCAAGATGAGGCACAACAGTTAAAGAGGTCCATCTAGAGCTTGTTTACATTGAAAAACAGCATGGACAGATGCAGAAACGTCATGCAACATTGCAGCATGAGAACTCAATCTGTTTCTCATGCAGCAACAAAGAGCAATTTTTCTTGATAGTGCTCATTGTGGCAGCTTGAGATCTATATAGAGAAATATAAAAATATAAATAATATATAAAACTTGTTCACCCTGTCTCCCAGAGCTTTGTAAAACGGGATACAGTAATCAGACAGTTTTGTGTGCAATATGCATCAGGCAGTGCGTGAATGGTCAGTGGGCTGACCATGTAGGCATATACACACCAGTTAAATATATACTCAAGACAGTACACAGCAGAGTTGCTTGGCAACACCCTGCTCACCAGTGTGACACTAACACAGCATGGACTCGTATACCCCAATATTACCAGCTCTCCTACTACATTTGTGTCACGTTTAAGATGATGTCACGGCAGTAGAGGCGGTGCAACTATGATGATCAGCTTATAATCCCACCCACGTTGAGGTGGCACTAAACTGCAGTGGAAAAGCAAGCTCAAAAAAGTAAAGCCAGCAGAGTTGAATCGTAACGTGCAGTGGAAAAGTGACATAAATTACTGCGAGTATTGCTTTGAGCTCTGGAGTTATAGTCGAGAGCTCCAAAGTTCTCTGAACTCCACAACAGCTTCACTTAAATGGGTGTGCCAAGTGCTTGACACTCACACACACAAGCACACTCTTGTATGCCACTTTAATTCAGGGAATGTTTTAAGCAAAAGCAGCGACAGCATATAAACACATCAACGGTTTCCAGGTGGAGACAAGATAGGCGAAAAGAAAAAAATCCAATTTTGATTCGATTCGAGCCGATTCAACAAAGGCAAGAAAAATCAGCAGAAGTTCTGACAGAGAGATAAAGCAAACCACATAAAGAAAAAGAGATGATAAAATATTGGTAAGAACACTTTAAATCTTGGAGTGAGCAGTTTGGACTGAACGAGTGGTCAGAGATGATAACAGAAAAAGGGAAGATAGAGAGAAAGTGCTTCATTGGTATTGTTAGAAGGTAAACGACCATCAATTGCTTTTGAGTGGAGGGATTTTGACACCCTCTCTTCTCATTTCGCTCTGTCCCTCCTCTCCACAACAAAGTACTGCCTGACACTAGGGTTGGGCGATGTCCCCTAAATTGGCAGTTGACGATGTTGACAGTAAAACATCGCGATGGACGATGATATCGGGGTTATATAATTTCATATAAATTTCAAAAATTATATGACAAATTATAATTTCGTTATTTTACTAACCCAACTAATGACTCGTCGGCGCTTTATCAGTAGGTTGCACGACACGTGAAGCATTTTTTTTTAGCTTTCACTTAAGAAGAGTTGTGCACTTTTTATTTTAATATATCTCTTTACATAAGGTAAAGCGACAAAAGGTTTCCGTTCATGGCAAGATTAGCACGGAAATATCTGTGCATATACTCCATCAGAGCGGGTCTTCAGCACAGCTTATTAAAACCAGATAAAGTGAATATGTTGGTATTTCTGGCCAGAAACATCGAAATTTAAACATGGTCTATGGTGAAAGATATTAGACTTCTTTACGCATTTTTCGCCATCCGTTGCGGAGCTATTCGATTTTGCATATTATTTTTTAAACGTTCATTTGTGTAGTTCATATGACCACTTTACAATATTTCAATAACATAATATATTTTGTAGCCTGTGCTGAAGTTAATTGTGCTGCTAATTATAAGTGAAATGTTAATGCCGAGTTTCGGTCTGTTGTTCCCGTTTTCTTGTTCTTTATTTGTTGTTCTTCTATGTTTTAATAAATGTGTGTTATTCATATTCGCCTTGTTTCTTTCATTTGATTTGACATTATGGATTTATGGCCAAGGAAATTTTTCTTTAAAAGTATTAACCAGACAAAAGTTATTTGACGTTCGCTGGTCTGGGTTTATCTTAAACTGCCGCTTCAGTGTATACAAGAGCTATGTGACAATGAGCAAGATTTTCTGAGACACTACAACTACTAATAATTAATTAATAAAGGCTATTTTCTTGTAGCCTACAACATAAAATATTTTAATCTAAATGTACAGTGTAAGACATGTAAAAAAAAGACAAGAAGCTAACAATGTCAAGACCAATATTTGTGTAGCCTGCCTGACACGGTATTTTCACAGACTAACACTTCACGTCTCTGGCATATAATACAGTATTTAAAATAGCATATATGCTTTAGCTATATTCTCAATTTAATTTACAGAGCAATCCCTGCAAAGTTTTTAGGTTAACTATAGAAGAGACTAGGATTAGTGAGTCACACTAGCAAGACTCGCAAAAGGGGGCGTGGCATCACGATGGTGGCTCTACATCGTGATGTTGGTCAGCCATCACGATGGACGATGATATCGTCCATCGGCACAACCCTACCTGACACGTCTTCAAATCAGTGGCTATGTGCACACAGACTGTGAGTGTGTTTACATGAACACCAATACACTAATAACTACCAAAAGTCAGCTTATTCCAAAAAATCCAACAAAGCAAGAAAACCACATTTACATGAGATTTAAAATCATCTGGTTATTTCCTGCTTTTGACATCAAAACATAAACTGGCATGCAATAAATAAGTACGAATGGCAGTAAAGGTGTTTACATGCAACACGAAATCAGGGTAATAGGCAAAAGTATATGTGTGCATTTAGGTCATTGCTACACCATTTATGGCTTTTCACCGATAAAGGAAAACCGTGAAAAAAGACATTTACATGAACTAGCACATTTTCGGCTTAAGCATAATTGGTGTAAGGCCATGCATGTAAACACGCTGAGTGTTTGAGATTGACAACTGTATTCGCTAACAGGTGTGAAATTCAAATTGTGCTATTCATACAACAGCTCATACCAGCAGCTTAAATTCTGTCTGTGTGAATATACAAACAAAGTCAAGCTCTTGTTCTTTTCTCGCGATCAAACTCATTCTCAAAATGCAGTAGTGAGTCCTGAAAATGTAAGGTCAGTTCAGTAATAGAATGCAGTTGTCACTCACGTTTTCAAACAATCTATGTGAACATAACTAGTGCTGTGATAATCGATGATATATCGTATTGATACTTTAGATGTTTAGATGTTCAACAGTTCAATAAAGAAGAAACAGGTAATCTAAACAGGTCATCTAAGGTTCTTTACACATTACATGGAATTAATACAAATTTGGTTGTCACCTGAATTTTTCAGCAATTAATTTGGCTGTGTAATGTGGTTGTCACTAAAATCGCCAAAAATCATACATCATGTAAGCATAATTAAACTAAACTATATATATATATATATATATATATATATATATAATTAATAATTGTATTATAAAAATAACAATTTAAGTGCTACTATATCAAAACTACTATGCAAAAAAAATGAACATTTTATGAAGCCCTTGCATAGATGACGCACCATACTTTTAGTTAGATTCTTTCATATTTACAGTGTTAAAATATAAATATTTCACAAATTATGACTGTGCCTTTTAAATATTTATGTATTTACATATTTATTACAGTTACTACATTATTACTTTTTGTAACATATTTGTTTATATGCGCTTGTACGATTTAAATTGAGTTTACATTGATATATAAATGACAAGCACTAAATGGTACTGTTTCTTTAAGAGATCCAACAGCTCTTAAACAAACGTTTACAGTTGAATGAGTCCAGCGCACATTAATGAGAGAGAAGTTGCATGGTGGTTTTACCCTCATTTTTACAATGCATGATTAGAAACATATTGCGCACATTCTCAAATTCAAATCTACAAGCTCTCGAGTTTTGCAACACGTTTACCTTTTAACAGACGTCCAACAGGTGCGTGACTGCTCCATGCTTTAAAACTTAGAATGTTGTGAAAACAGTCAGAGGAACCAGTTTATCCAAAGTTGATGTTGTTAAATGCATTGTCAACTGCATTTTATGACTAACCTAAAGTGATGGTGACAGCTAGATCACAACATATCCAGACCCATTGCAGCCAATTAAAGTAAATTTCCTTCATAGTGCGCACTCATTAAATACAACCCACAGTAAAAGACGATGCTGAATCCAGCTTCTTAATCGCCAGCTTCGTATTCAGTAAAAGGATTGCGGTGCTTAAATTCTTCTTCGCAACTACACAAATCTCTGGCGGGTAAAATCAAAATATTTACTCGCCAATATTTAGTTGCATAGTGCTAAATTTAGTTGAATATGCAAATGATTTATGCGTAATGTGGAATGGTGGTAATGTATTGTGAGGTGGTTGTTGATACCCAGGCTAAAACATATTGGTATTTAACACTGAACTATAAATCAGGACAGATATTTCTGCTACTGTGTGAACTCTCTATCTCTCTCTCACTCCCTTAATTCCTTATTCCACATTTTATAAAAAAATTTGATGAAATTGCCCTCCTGGCTATGCAGAATGCAAGAACTGTGAAAAATAAAGGGTGGAGAGTTGTCTTTCTTTTCCTTCACTCTCTCGCTTTAATTTTTACATGTTGAGACTATCAAGGGACATGGATCTGGGAGGGAGTGAGAAAAGAGAGATTTTTTTTAAGGACTGACTGCAGGTAGAAGATGTAAAGGCAAGAGAAATGGATGTAGTAAATGATACACAGAGGATAGAATCACAGAGGAAAAACAGATTCAGAGATCAGTGGACGAGACTTGGAATCAAACACACAGAGGGCTGCTCATCAGATTCGGCTGTTGTCTTTAAAGAGCACACATGAGCTGGATCCACAGCACATATATCGTTACTTCAAAACATCACTGAAGAGGCTAGACAGACAGGGTTAAAACATCTCGCTACTGACCACAAGAAAGAAAGCTAATCAAAAATTTACAGTTAGCAAAAAATAAATAAAAAATGGAGAAACAAGCAACAGAATGAAAGACCGTAAAGAAAAATGAAGAGTGTGTCAGAGAGAACAAGGAGAACAATCCTGCTAAGGTGTTTTGATCTCTCTCTCTCTCTTTCTGTCTGTTTCTCTGATAAAGGAAATGCTTCAGCTGTGTATTTGTGTCTCTGGAGAGAGGGGTATTGAAAAAGAAAAGACAAAGAACAAAACAATAGAAAAATGAGGACAAGCCGAAATACTGTATGATGAACTATGACTAAACTAACACACAAACATACACACACACTGAAGAGCAACATACTACTTAATACAGTATGTCTTCCACACTCTCAATATATGTCACTCATTCTCACATAAACATTGTGATAAAGTAATGTGATATTTTAACAAGGTTGTAATTGTTAACATTAGTTAACGCAATAGTAAACCGTTAGTGAAATTCTACATAAACTAAAAACAATTGCATTAATCTTTGCATACATTAACATTAGTGCGGCAGGGTGGAGGGTGGGGCCGGGTCGCTGCCAGGGGCGGAGGAGAGCCCTACCATCCCCCAGAAACGCGGAGGGGTCGATGGAAGACCGCCAGGGGCGGAGGAGTGTCCCCACGAGTCGCCGAGAACGCGGAGGGGCGTTCTTTCTGCCGGGGGTCATGAGTCTGACTCCGGTCTGCCTGGGGAGAAGTGGCTGTCATCCCCCTGAGAGGGTGGAGTAGTGATCGAGGACCATGCGACGGTGTATCGGAGAACTGGCGAGTAGGTTTTTTTTTCATCTCTCTCACTGCCGCTCTGCGTTGGCCTTTTCCCTCTCGTTTAAATTGTACAGTTTTACTGGGGGGGTACTACGCTGTTACAGGAAGTACCCCCCATTTTAATTATTTCTGTTTCCCTCCCCTTGTCTCCTCCCTCATCCAGGTATATGGGGATGACCTGCCGGCAGACCAGGCTTGAAGCACGCCCTCCCCCAGGGAAAGGGGTGGGGTTTGTACGTCAGGCCGGGGGCTCTGCAGCCTGAGAGACCGAGGGAGGAATGTGGCAGAGCGGAGGGCGGGGCCGGGTCGTGATCATACACACCCTGTCCCTTATCAGGCTAATTAAGCCTCGGAGAGGGATAAAGGCAGATGGCAGACGGTGGTGCGACGAGAGAGAGATTGTTTACGGACATGTCTGTCATGTGTGTTTGTGTCTTTTAAGTTATTCATTACAATTTTATTTATATCGTCAAGCCGGTTCTCGCCTCCTCCTTTCCCTTGAACTACGTTACAATTAGTTAATGCAATATGAACTAACATTAACAAACAATTAATAATAGCATTTTGATAACATTTTGATAACATTAAAACGAATAGACCATTACATTGGCAACGTCATCGTCTCCATCATACACAGAAGTGGAGGCAAAATCAGTGGCACGAACAGTCCTCAGAAATTTAGCAGTTACCTTTGAATTGTCAGGCTAAATTAACTGTTGTGCTGCACTACTGACTGTCAAAATTGCAATGGCAAAAAACGAGGGCTTCACTTTTATTAGATTCCATCAGCCTCTTGTTGACTGCTGTGGCTTCAAGCCATCAACAGAGCTCACTGGACTGAGGAGATCATTTTCAGCTCACGGCTTTGCAGCGCACGTTATATTACAGGTAAGTTATTAACTCATATAATTCAAATAATAGTAGCTATGAATATTTCTGTTTATGAGGGCTTTTTGTCGTACTTTTGGTTAATCTATGATTATAACTAGCAGTATTACTAGTAATAGTGTGCCAAAACCTAGTCAGCTTTTATCCTGAAGGCTAATTTTACTCTAATTTATCTAGCTAGTGCTAGCTGTCTAATCTGTCAAATCTAACACAACAGAGTGCCAACGTTCTGCAACCACCTATTGTGCACGTGCTGCAATGTTTGTTATCATTTATAGACCAATCCTATTGTTAAGTATAAGATTAATAAATGCAGTATAAATAATTTTTCATTGTTAATTCATGATACCTAATGCAGTAAGTAATGTTATTTGTTCATAATTACCAATACTTTATATTATATATTGTGTTATATTTCTCATATTTTTTGAGGGGAAAAAAGAGATAAAACACCATTCAGAGGAGTCTCTGAGACAGGGAACATCTAAAAATATCTATAAATTTGTTTAATTTCCAACCTTCTGGAACCAAGATATGCTCACATATTCCTTCATTCAATTTGTATTTTATGACACTGATGTACCTATATGCTCTTTGCTACTTCTAGGCTCTACAATTAAGTAGGAAATTCAACACTCATTGCGAAAAGCAACAAAGTTTAATGAAGAATGATATGTAAACACTTAAAGATTGCAATATATCGCCATTTTCAATCACAATTCACTATTGTAAAGAATTGCAAATACGCAATATTATCTTATCTTGGCCCAGATTTAAAAAATGTAGGTCCCTGCTGATTCCCACCGCTTCTACTTAAGGAGACAAACAAACCCCAGCTTGAACATATAAAAAAAAAAATGGAGAAAACATCTGACAAAATAAAATGAAATTTTAATCAATAGGCCTTTGAATTAGCAATGTCATTAAGTAAACAGGAACAAGATGCATGAAATATTCATGTGGCACTCACATTCATTAAGGGACTGGACCTCAAAGGCTCCCATCAGAACTGGGACATACTGTATTATGATATATATCGAGGGGGCGAAAGAGAAAGAAAAATGCAGGATAACAGAGAAGTAGAGAGAGAAACAGAATGCAGAAGGATAATGCAAGAGGAGAATAATGAAAGAAGGATGAGAAAGTTCATAGATGAAAAGGAAGACAAGAAAGAGAGGAAAGCAGAAAGAGATGATAGGAAAAATTGAAAAAACAACCGAAGAGTCACAGTGGGAGAGGGTTGATAGAAAGCGTCGAAAAAAACATCATGGAAAAGAACATCATACATTGAGAAAACAGTAGCAATGAGATGAAGGGTGTCAAAGAGAGAGAGGTATACAGAGGTGGTGAAGAGGAAGTTAGAAAAAAAAACTGAGACTTTGCGAAAGGTATGCCGTTCCTTGAGTACTGCTGAGTTACAAGAAACAAATATTTCAAGAGAGAGAGCGAGAGAGAGAGAGAACATTAGGATAAACAGAAATATTAAGAATGCGATGCTCAAAACAGAAATGCAAGACATGCAACACGATAAAGATCAAAGCAAAACACATAATGCATTCCTCACCATTTGGATACTATGACACACATATTACACAATGAATCGACCACAAAAGGCCTTTCAGAATAGAAAACATGAGCAGAATATCCATTGTACATAGAAATTGCATCATTATATCATGACACCCATAACTGTTCAAGCATGTTGGATGTTTAGTATCTAATTTTATCCACTTAGTGTCTCTGATGGTGACTACTCTGCCTTCGGGCAATACATGCAGGGAGCTCATGAAAAACAAAGCCCAGGGTTCAATTAAACTGTAAAATCAAACAAAGGATTACACATACATTGATGGGTTAAATCAACTACTCGAAGGCTCAACTTTTGATCATATACTGGTTAAGCCTATCCAGAATGGTCTAAATTATAATGGTGGCCATATGGGTGATTCTCACAAAACCAGTGTGAAAATGTCCTTGTCTTATTTCACACCAAAATCAAAAGCAACAAATAATACATTATAATTTTGTATATACAAAATAAAGCCTATAATGTCACAATTCAGTCCAAATTATAAGCATACATTTTTTTTGTGCAAAATATAATTCCCAAATGTTTTACTGATTTGGGGTTAAATATGACCAGGACATTTTCTTGAGAATAACCAATATGTTGTTTAAACAGACTTAAACAGGCCAGGCAGGGGTTTAAATATAAAATTTTCCCATGTCTCATACCATAATACTGCTTGCTTTATAAATACACTGCTTTGAAAAGAGCCTACTCTAGATGTTGAAGTGATGCATTGAAAAAATCCATACACAAAACAAGAGAGAAGAGAAAAAGGGAGAGATGAAAGAAGAGAAAGGAGAGCAGACTGAAAGAGTGAAGAGATTGATTTTCACACAGTTCTAAAGCCTCGTCTCCAGATAGATGGAACAAGAGAAAGATAAGAAGAAAGAGGGGAAGAAATGAAAGGGACTCCTCACTCGCTTCCAAGTACACACCTTTATTTGAACTTTATCTCCTTTCTCTTCTTCCTTTCACTCACGCTCTCACGGTCAATTATTATTCAAATGTTGTTCCCAACGCCACCTGAGCTCTCCATCACATGGGTAGAGAAGAAAAGAAGGGAATGTGAATAATGAAGACAAGAAAAGAGTAGACAAAAGTACAGAAAAGTTGAGTGGAAGGATAGAATTGAGAAAAAAATAATGATAGGTGGTGGTTACTGAAGTAAACAAATGTAGCCTCCCCCAATGCCCCAAAACATTTTGTAGAGTTCCCCACATCCCTGGGGGGGGGGGGACGAGCAGTGCTTTTATGGGAGCAGGCCACACCAGCAGCAGCCTTTTCTCTCTATAATTTCTCTCCACAGAGTACTTTTTTGGCTGGGGCCTTTTAATGCTCATTATATGCATTGGGGAAGGTGTTCTTTTCCTTTCCTATTCTTTCAGGGTGAAAAGACACCACAGACACCACATCCTGACCGAAGGGGAGATTAACATGTGGCAAATACATCACTTGGGATCATAGTGGCACATGGAAGAGGCGCAGCGGTAGGTTCTGCCTGGAAGGGGAGGAGCTCTACAACACAGCTAATGGGGCAGAGAGGGCTCTGTCCAAGGGAGACACGGGTCTATCGATAGGGAGACCGTACCGAGGGAGATACATTACAGGGGGTAACCAGGGTAACCGGCACCTGTGGAGCACCTACCCCAGTACAGGGCAAGCTCACACACGTACTGGGTCCGACTATGAATTCCTACGCTGAATTCGCAAGCCAGAGGGCTAGGGAGGAAGGACATCCAGGATTCACGGGTTTGTGAACTCGCATTGGGGGAAGGAGTGCACGTCTTCGCATCATGGAGGGGTAAGGCACTATATGCAAGCAATACACCTGGCCAGCTGCCTGTATTCCAAAACTTACCTGTTCATACCTGACAAAAAAAAGTGACGAAACCGGCACAATCCTGGAGATTGTAAAACCGAAGGTATTGGGTGTTGCCAGCCTGCTGACCTGCAGATGTCTGCTAGAGAGGTGCCATTGGCCAGTGCCCATGAGGATGCCACACTCCTTGTAGAATGTCCTCGAATTCCCAAAGGGGCGGGCACGGCCTGGGCCTGGTATGCCAAAGTGATGGCATTCACGAGCCAGTGAGCAAGCCTCTGTTTGGAGACAGCGTTCCCTTTCTGCTGTCCACCAAAGCAGACAAAGATCTGCTCAGAGCGCCTAAGGCTCTGCATGCAGTCCAAGTAGATGCGCAAAGCACACACTGGACACAGCAATGACAAGGCTGGGTCTGCCTCCTCCCGAGGCAGTGCTTGCAGGCTCATCACCTGATCCTTGAAGGGGGTTGTGGGAACCTTGGGCACATAGCCCGGTCGGGGTCTCAGGATTACGAGAGAGTCTTCCGGACCGAACTCCAGGCAAGTATTGCTGACAGAGAACGCCTGCAGGTCCCCGACAATCTTGATGGAAATGAGCACGGTCAGGAAGGCAGTCTTCAATGAGACATCCTTCAACTCGACTGACTCGAGGGGCTTGAACGGGGCTCTACGAAGGCCAAGAGAAGCTCTCGTCAGGGAGTACCAGATTGGGCAGTGGAAGGATTCCTGGGAAGCAAACAGGTCTGCCTGTGCTTTGCGGAATGGACTCCAAATTAGCTGGACCACCTGGGGGTGGAGTCTCCACTCTCCCCTGAGAGTCACTGGCCACGATAGTGCATCCGCTGTGGCATTGAGGCTGCCCAGGATGTAAGTGGCCCGCATCGACTTTAGCCGCAGCTGACTCCATAATGCAACAAGCCACCTTGGCGATTTATATACGCTACCATCGCCGTGTTGTCCATCCGGACCAACACATACTTGCCCTATATCCAGGACAATAGCCTCCGCAGGGCGAGCAGGCAGTTCAGCACCGACTGAGCGTGCTCGCTTGTTTGGCATGATGAAGTAAGGGCTGTAGAACTCTTTCTTCATCTCGGCTAAAGGGACAGGCTCTATCGTGCACTTCTGTAGAAGGACCATGATGTTTGCGCGCAGAACGGCGGTGTTCTCGGCCTTTACCGACGTGAAATGGATGCCGTGATTCCGGGGTGGATGACTGGCGAACTGAATCGTATAGCCGAGTCAGATGGTCCAGGCCAACCAACCAGCGCTTGGAAAGCGCTAGCCACGCGTCCAAGCTCTGGGCGAGGGGCACTAAGGGGACAATCGCATCAGATATAATGGGGGGAGGGCCTTGCGAGAAGGGAGGAGGGTTTATGTGGTGAGGAGGGTCTTTTGGGCTGTCCTCGAGACTCATCACAACCGGCTGGCCGGGTGTGTGGTTTATGTGGTGCAGCCAAACACGCGAAGGTGGGGGACAATGTTCACGGGGCCCTGGCTGCGAGTACTTGGTGTCCGGTCACTGTGTTAACTGCGGCCGTGGGCACTGGCTGTGTGACCCAAGGAGAGAGGAAACTGCTCTTTTTTTGACAATGTAGGTACCGCAACCCGTCCGGGGTGAGGTGAACACAAAACAAAAGGGAACAAAAGATTCTCCTCCCAGCCCTCCACCGGGGGACGGATCGGTCTGGTGGTCTGACACTCTTTCTCTCTCATAGAGAGAGAATGAGAGAGTTAAAGGAAAGGAGGCTTTAGTTGGTGTGCGAGCAAGAGGTTCATTTTCCCACACTCTTGTTTACATTCAAAGATCTTGTACTCTAAAGAAAACTTGAGAAAACATGAGAAAAAGCCACATAAAAGAGCAGAAAGTGCAGCATCACCACTCCTTTTTAAAAGCTGAAATTTGAAATATCTTAACCACAAGTGTCATCAAACAAAATAACAAAAATAATGAATGTTTTCACACAGGTTTACCAAAAGCTCCTCCAATCAGAAACACACAGAACAAAAAGCAATGTTATGAATGCACCACAGAGCCACCGTGTTCACACTCATCAAAAAGCAAACATACCATTGGTATACTTTGTTTTTGAATGTGCACAATAAAATGCGATAGGTGAAAGTATTTTTAACTTTGAAGAAAATTCCACACTTCAGCATTAAAGAAAAGAGTTATAAAGTGAGAAGGAGGAGTAGAGGAAATGAGGTGCAGAAAGGGCACTACTTATGTTGGAGGAAATTATCATTAATAAAATCTAAAAATAACACTGGCATTCAGAGTGATGACTGAGTTATAGCGCGAGGCAGAACGGTAATTAAGGCAGGCTATCAGAATGCACACTTACATTAAATATTAAGAGAAGAGCTGGTGCACGCGGCTAATGCATTTGAACGTCCTCCAGCAGTGCTTTGCAACTATTGCTAAGACCAGCCTGCCCCTGCTGAGAGGAAAGACAGGAGCGGCTGATGATTTTGCCCTCAGCTTTACAGCTCCACCAAGCAACGCTCTAAAAGTGAGTGAAGATCTTTCGCTCTAAGTGGTGAATTCAGTAATTATGGTGTTTTTATCTATAGAAACAGAAAATGATTTATTCACCACATAATTCAATATGAGTATTTCAATATCTTTGAAAAACCACAGGTGCACACGCATACAAACATACAGTATTCACACACACACAGACATGCTTATAAATACATGTTCTTATGCCACATAATAGATAAAACAAACAACCGTGGCCTGAATGTATGGAGATAAAGGTGTGACACCAACAAAATTTACTTTGTTAAATGGCAGTTCTGGATTACATAAGGACACAAATAAACAATGATACTCAAATGGTATCATAGCCTTCCTCCAGACAGGTTAACCTCCAAACACTGACACAAATTCACACATATGACAATTAGCCTAGTTTGTCTGGCAAGTAGTCACTCAATGACACACATTGTGCCTGTGGACAGTACACACACACCATACCATACAGACATTCTTCTATTTATAATTGGACACAAATATGCCTGTGGACAACTTACTATATCAAAGAAAACAAATGCACAAACTCCACTTTATCAAAAAAGTGGAATGCAGGATATAAGCATATAAATTCCCTTGGGGCAAACATTTAAGGCATAAACACACACCTACACCCTGCGAAGCAAATACTGTAGATCTGCTACAAACTATCTGACAAGTACAGCTGGTCCTCATTTCACTTGTGACCGAGTTGGCTCAATGTAAATATACGTACACATGATACTCAACAGGTTGTAAACTGGTAGTCTGATTAAGGAAAATAACCAGACTTGACTTTTGCCTCAGGTTTTAATTAGTTTGTGTGTTAAAAGATTGCAAACGAGTGGGAGATGGGCCTGATGGAAGTAGCCATTATAATCGCATAGCTTTTCAAGATTATGTAACGACGAAATCTGCCTCTTTTCATTAAATTTTTTCTGCTCAAAGGTAGCGTTGTGATCTCATTTTGAGCATTTCAGATCACGCCCCTCCCTCTTTCCTTTCCTTTAATTTAAAGCGTGTCTCGTTCAACTGCAAAGGGGAATACGGTGCTCCTTGTGCTTCTGTGATGTCGGTATGTGAAGTTAAGTGCGCTATGTCCCCTAACCGTTCATTTGTCATAGCTATTTTTCAGCCTCACTGGATTGACCCTCTAATGACAGCTCTGAAAGCTCACTCTATGCCAACTGGTACAGCCTGAATTGTTTTCTGGAGGCTTGTATTTCATGCCACATCAAAATCTCTTAGGTCTGTGAGTAACATATATTTCAGGACCCAAGGCAATTTCCACACAGATGACGGACAATGAAGAATATAATGGCAGAGGAGAGGCAAAACACTTGAAATCTGTCATTAACATCAACTATCTGAGATGCAAGATGTCAAACAAATGCGGTGGTTTCACAATGACAGCTGAAGTCTGTGCTGATTTAATGCTGTGCACTGGTTGTTTTTCTGTATTTTTCATTAGCTTGAGGGGTCAACATAAATCAAATATGGTGACGTAAATCATAAAAAGAATTGTGTATCTCTCTCTCTCTCTCTCTCTCTGTGTGTGTGTGTGTGTGTGTGTGTGTGTGTGTGTGTTTGGGCAGGTTTGGGTGGTTTACAAGGACATCTGTTTGTTACAAGCTCGTAATTACAAGGGTTTTATGCTATAAATGTGTCAAATACATTTCTAGTGTCCCCATAATTCAAAAATGTTTTTCATGAGGGTTAGGTTTAGGGGTAGGGTTAGGGTTATGCTAAATAATCTATAGATTGTACAGTATAAAAATCATTATGTCTACAGAGAGTCCTCATAAGGATAGCCGCACCAATGTGTGTGTGTGTGTGTGTTTGTATATTGGGGTGGGGTAGATGGGGAGATCAGCTGAATGTTTATAAAAGATAAGCTTTGTTGGCTGAATCACAGAATAAGAGAGCGGGCCTTCCGTTAAGCAGTACAAACATGATTATTCAAACAGCAACTTTGAAATGTTAGCAAATGTCTAGGGAAACATGGTAGAAAAATAAGTGAGGAGAGTGAAAGCAAAGGATGAATGAGAGAGAAAAAGATGTATGGAAAAGACCAGAAGAGGCATCGAGAGAGAGGGAACACTAAAAATATAACTCTTTGGCTGAACTTGATTCAATCATGGACAGTGGTTCCACATGTTTGAAATTAGTTTTCATAAAATTACCATGTCATTTCAGCTTAAATACTTATAGTAGAGGGAACCTAACTGAATCAAGTAAACACAACAAAATTAAACATGTCAAAATATCTCCAAATTTTAGATATGCTAGCTAGTTACAGGAAATGTTAATATGCTAAACGCATGCTGGTGGGGAGAACTACTAAGTGCACTATGCTATGGTTAGCACAGCAATTGCTTAATGGATAAAGCAATATGTAGAAAACTCAAAATGTATTGGTCCTCAACCTACAAAATTCTTCTAGATCTCAACATAACAAAACAGTAAACACTAACAAGCCTCCCTCTACATATTCATCTTGCACAAAGACATAAAATAACACTTAATTTTAGCATTTACTCTCCCTGTCAAGTCCCAGTTTCAGTTAGAAATAAAAAATGTTAATGGTGTCCCAGTGCACATGAAATAAGAAAAGGTGACAAGACACATTTTTTTAAGTTTCTTTAGTTGCATTATCATCATTATTATTATTTAGTAACATGAACATGGGAGGATTGAGTAAAACAGGAGACAGTGAAAATATATTTTGGAGTGAAGGAAGATGTTACGGAGTAACAGTAATGTGTAACAAGCTTCTTTTTCTAATCTATTGATGAGCATGGAAAAAAGCAAAATCACTGTTTTTGATGTCACAATGTACCACACACACAGCTTTACAGTCAAGCAAAAAAGATCAAAATCATCGAAACCACTCTCGTGGAAAAAGTTGGAAAGTTCATAAATGAATTATTTGGTTCTTTATATCTTTCTTTTTGGTAGCAAAATATTTTGTAGATGTTTCAAAATATGTTCATCACTATTTTTAATTCACTTATATAAATTATGTTTTTTTTTTCTTGTTTTATTAGTTATGTTGTAAATTACCAGACAAAAACTACTCTGATTGTAAAATAAATACTGAACGTTATCTGATATGCTTTGTCTATATTTCAAAACGTTTTGCCTCCCTAAATGTTAAACGAAGCAGTAACTGAAGGATAGTGAAAGCTTGGAAGGGTTAAGGATAGCTTGTTTGTAAATTATGAGTAGTTTGTAGCTGAAGCTACAGTTTCAAAGTACATTCCTTAACACTGATAGAGAAAAACCCGATTACAAATTTGTCCAATTCTTAATTTTTTCAAAAAACAAGCAGAATGGACAAATATTGAGAGTTCACACACTCACAAACATACACCATATTGAACCCACAATGCACAATAAACAATGCTACTGTAGCCAGCAGAAGAACAGAACGACTTAAGACAAAGAAAACAGAAAATTGACAGAGAATAGTACAGGGAGTAAGGGCAAAAGCTCCAGGTCCAAGAGGCAGATTGACTTTGAAAAATTTATGTAACATTGCATTAGAGAACACTGGGGAGATGAATAGGGGAGAAAGTGTGATCCAAGCACAAGTAAAACCATAGCTTTAATATTGAGTGTACTTCCCCCATCTCCCCCATAATGACTTTCTCCCTCACTTTCCCTGTCATTACTTCTGTATTGCTTTCCATCTCTCTGCCACAGAATGAATTACATTATTTGTCTTGGGCTCATCTTCTGTGAAAGTGTGTATACGTGTTTGTCCCTAACAGCCATTCTTTGTTGTGCAGTCAGGCTGTTCTTCAATTTGCCATATGTCTGTCAAGGCCATGCTGAGGGCTGTTATTGATTGGTGGTTGCTGCCGTCACTCTTTATGTGAAAGAACATTCTCGACCATTCAGTTTCCGTATTTGGATATTTTACCCTAAAAAGTATTTGGGCACTTAGGCCACACATAAAGGAATATTCCAGGTTCAATACAAGTTAAGCTCAATTGACAGCATTTGTGGTATGATGATTACTACACAAATTAATTTTGAATGTCCCAAAAATCTGGGTTACATAGAGGCACTTACAATGACAGTGAATGGGGCCAATCCATAAATGTTCAAATACTCAGTTTCAAATGTACAGCCACAACGTAAACAAAATGGCTACTAACATGATTGTAGTCTGATGAACTTGCTTACTTACCTTTTCTGTGTAAAGTTATATCCAATTTTACATCTAGGTTGCCACGACAACATAATGCTGTAAACCCTTAAACCCTAAGATGACCATAATAAAACCAAGAATTTTACAGTTTAAACAATTCACACGTTTTAACAGAAGAATTCATGTAAGTGCTTTTAAAATATTATACATTTCTGCCTTTAAACCCTCCAAACAGTTGACCCCAATCCACTTTAAGTTCCTCACTGTAACCTCGATTTTTACTTTTTGTTTTAAGAAAAGGAGGAATGAGTAATAGATAACAAAATATCAAAGCAAGTCATTTATTTTAAAGATAGCACAAACTAAATATTTCATAACAAGATCAAGATTGCGATCAAAGAACATATTTAAAATCTGCAGTAAAATCTGACAACATTAGTATCATCAATTGTGGTTCTTTACCTCGAATCATACTAAAAAACACAATTGTCCTGGCTTGTAGCTAATGCACATGCACATTCTCAAGTTGATTAACAGGACAGGTCTGTATCTAAAAGATGACAGGCTCTTTTATGTTTAGGACGGGACTTCCTTTCCACATCCGTTGACAGTTGGGCATTCCATTTTCTCCCATTCATTTAAAAGTGACTCGTCTCTGCTAAATAGGCTCTGACTAAACTTAACTTGAAACCAGTTGGTTTAAAGTAATTGTCAATAATGCTAAGAAAAGTGAAGTTATATCTTGCATCATTTGTTTGCAGATGCCACTTGTAATGACACAAAGATATTTTTTATGTGTGAAGTATGTATGCCTGCTCCACAAAACTCAAAACACAAACTCCATTAGAATCTCCTCACCCATAAGCGTTAAGAGACACCACAAATCATGCAGAAGATTTAAATAAAGTGATCATCTGCTCAAATGGAATGGTCTGTGTGTAGTGATTACCTGTCATGGGCTAATATACAGTAAGCCATGAGCAACATGCATGCTTCTATACCCTATGGCTGCACACAAACCCAAAATGTATCGTTCCATTAGAATGGCATCTAAAATCAATTAAATAAGGTGATATTTATCGGCAGATGGGCATTACATCATCTCTCTGTGCCGCTCAGTAGGAAGACGTCGATAGAACACAGCATGCAAGAAGAGAAGAGGATGTGGCCCGTTAAACACTGCACAAATGCTTACAGATTAATAGAGTCGCAGTGTTACAGTTTCAAATCTATTGCACATATTTCTGTCAATTATCCATCTCACACCTTCTGGATGCATTGTCGGCAACTTTATTCTGAGTTTTAGAGGATCTGATTAATTATCTGCTACAGACTGTATCTTTGACAATAAGTTGTTTCATAGGAGCTTTTCTTTACTGCACTGAATGACCACTAAAACTGAGATCAATCAACTCCTGTTTAAATCTGATATTAAGAGCATTATATTAGCATTTTACCACAGCTGAGGTTAGGAATGAATATCATGAGGAATTCAATCATAATGGTTTTGATTACTCTTCAAGTTAACAATTCTGGCTCCTAAATGGTTCTGTTAACTATTTTTTTGTAATTTTGAGGAAGGAAAGAATGCACACTCTTTGGAAAACAAGTCTTATTGTTTTCACTACCCTCAGAAGCCTGTTGTCCAATTATGGGATTTCAGATTTGAAAAGAACTGTAATAATAAATCAGAAATACATTTTAAACAATTATTCATTCATTTATTTGTATTTTTTTTTTTTTATATCTGTGAAGTCTCTGTGAAGCTACATCAAATTTGATGAACAGTTCTTGAAATGATCTATATTATATTTGTTTTCAGGGTTATTCCACGATTCATAACAGATGCCTGTTTTCGTTTTCCAGTCTGCAGTCTTTTCACTTGCATGGGTGTATGTTTTTAGTGGATAAAGTGATGTTTAGCACAAAAAAAGCAGGTGTCTCCATAGTGTTGATACTGAGTCGCAATGATCATTTTTGACAGTGCCTCACTCGTCAAAGTTTAAGGGGTAGGTGGATGATGTAAAGCTATGAACCAAAGTTAGCTTTGGGGTAAAAAATGACCCCTTTTGAACTTTGCTTCCTTAAAAAGCATCTCTGTGGCATGAGATTTGGTGACTTTTACTACATTTGCTATCCATACACACACATACACACACACACACACACACACACAATAAAACTGGGCTGAATTGAGTTTGTGTGGAGGTGTGAAAAAAAAAAACACACTCTTGATGTTCGGTGTCAAATGTGACCCCACATAGGAAATTAATGGGTGAGAGGATAAAATGTGCATTTTTTTATTATTATTATTTGTCAAATAATTATTATTATTTGACAAACAAACACTAGTGAAGTTAGTGTTATTACATTTGTTTAAAAAAAATTCTATTAATTACGGTACAAAATTACAGGCCAAAATAGACCCCAAAGGCCTTAAGAATGCACCAGTAACAAAGGGTGCACATGGGTTAGTTAAGCTAATATCATAAACTACTTCGAGTTGTTGACAGACAATAATTCCATAAGCTGAGCCTAAACTAATCGTTACGCCAAATACCACTCAGACTGGAATGCTCATACTGGTAGTTTCTTATGGATACCGGAACCAGAAAAGAGTTCAGCGACAATCAGAATCATCATGGCCTACCCAGTGGTTAGTCAGGAAAGCTGTGAATATATCTAATTATTACACAGCGCTATGGAATACTCTATTCTTATTGGTCAATGGTGCCATCTTCTGGTTTAATATCTCAAAGTAACAGACACACATGCATTAATCAGTCCGCTGATCCGAGTATTGCAAGTGATCTTTCCTGCTTCTTGGATCACTGTGCGATTTCTACAAGTTAGCTAATAAAATCATTACAACTGAAATCATGTCCATTTATTTATTTATTTGGTTAATAGCCATGTAATATGCAGGATAATGTATAGTCAGCCGATTGTAACTCCTTCAGGGTGATACAACAGCTCCTGATCACCCTGTCTGGGTTTATGCTGCGATAACAACTGTCTGACTGTACAGTATCCCTTGCATATTTGGTACTTACTGCTTCTGGAGGGACCAACTCAATGTACTTTACAAAATCTCACCAAGACTGCATTTTGACAGTACACAGCCACAATCGTGGTACTGGTACTTTTGACATCTCTTCAAGATGATAAAAACATTCACGCTTTAGTGAAAACATTTGGGGCCTACACCCCAATTGTCCACTGAAAAAAACATCATAAAAAACATTTTCTTTTAAGTGATTCTGAATAAGAACCGGTTCTTGATTACCAGCACCACCTGGGGTTAGAAAATAATTAATAGTGGATGACTTGCTTACCAGCTCTGCTTTCTCCTATCTCTCCTCCATTCCTCCTCTCCTGTCTAAATGCACCCCAGGGAGAAGATGTCCAATACAGGCTTCAATTGATTGAAGGTGACTGAGTTTAAAGATTCTGCTTCTAGGGAAATCATACTATCTGCCGTTGGAAGCTTGAATGAACTACAGTAGGTTCAACTTTAGTGAGGGCACACTAAACTGGCTCTTAGTAAAGACCCCCAGGACTATGCATGAATCATTAATGCAGCAAAAGACAAAAGTTTGATTGCCTGATTAATAAGAAAAAAGTCTATACAGTCAGTTTTTAATGTCAATTTGTGGGTATAATATTTGTAGATTTTAAATACAATCCTTGTTTGTTTTAGCGCAGGTGTTCCATGTTGTTGTATAAAGATATAAACTTATGCCATGTTTACACTATGTGATTTTAGGCCCGATTTTCACTCGTCGACAGTTTTGTGGTGATCGCTGACAAAAGCCCAAAATCATAGGCAAATCAGAGCTCGCTCCCTTGAGCGAGGAACGCAATGTATTAATTATCAAAGACACGTTCTGAGAGAAGCGCTGACGCATCGCCGATGTCAGCGAGATATCTAGAATGTTAAACATCTGGACTTGTCTGTGATTCCAAATCATGCAATGTGAAATATGTTTGAACATTCGGCCCAGTCTGAGGTCCAGAGCACTCTGGAGAAGGTTTTCATCCAGGATATCCCTGTACTTGGCCGCATTCATCTTTCCCTCAATTGCAACCAGTCGTCCTGTCCCTGCAGCTGAAAAACACCTCCACAGCATGATGCTGCCACCACCATGCTTCACTGTTGAGACTGTATTGGACAGGTGATGAGCAGTGCCTGGTTTTCTCCACACATACCGCTTAGAATTAAGGCCAAAAAGTTCTATCTTGGTCTCATCAGACCAGAGAATCTTATTTATCACCATCTTGGAGTCCTTCAGGTGTTTTTTAGCAAACTCCATGCAGGCTTTCATGTGTCTTGCACTGAGGAGAGGCTTCCGTCGGGCCACTCTGCCATAAAGCCCCGACTGGTGGATGGCTGCAGTGATGGTTGACTTACTACAACTTTCTCCCATCTCCCGACTGCATCTCTGGAGCTCAGCCACAGTGATCTTTGGGTTCTTCTTTACCTCTCTCACCAAGGCTCTTCTCCCCGATAGCTCAGTTTGGCCGGACGGCCAGCTCTAGGAAGGGTTCTGGTCGTCCCAAACGTCTTCCATTTAAGGATTATGGAGGCCACTGTGCTCTTATGAACCTTAAGGGCAGCAGACATTTTTTGTAACCTTGGCCAGATCTGTGCCTTGCCACAATTCTGTCTCTGAGCTCTTCAGGCAGTTCCTTTGACCTCATGATTCTCATTTGCTCTGACATGCACTGTGAGCTGTAAGGTCTTATAGACAGGTGTGTGGCTTTCCTAATCAAGTCCAATCAGTATAATCAAACACAGCTGGACTCAATTGAAGGTGTAGAACCATCTCAAGGATGATCAGAAGAAATGGACAGCACCTGAGTTAAATATCTGAGTGTCACAGCAAAGGGTCTGAATACTTAGGACCATGTGATATTTCAGTTTTTCTTTTTTAATAAATGTGCAAAAATGTCAACAATTCTGTGTTTTTCTGTCAATATGGGGTGCTGTGTGTACAATAATGAGGAAAAAAAATGAACTTAAATGATTTTAGCAAATGGCTGCAATATAACAACGAGTGAAAAATGTAAGGGGGTCTGAATACTTTCCGTACCCACTGTATATATATATATTTATATATATTTTACATTTAAATTATTTTCATAATTCTTTACATACAGATATCCAAGTATGGGGGCATAGAAGCCCTTGTGACTGAGGAATGATACTGTATGGGGTTCAGGAGTCTCTCCAAAGAGAAACTTTTGAAAATGTAAAAGTCTGAATGGACCATTTTTCTATTTTCATTAAAGTGAGAAAGACTAGGCTACAAACTAGTAATAGTTTTGTCTTTCATCCTTGTCAGAGATGATGAAATCTAAATAATTTCACCAAATTAGAACAGAAATCTATTTGTTTATTATTAAAGGCTTGGAACATGCTGCTTAATAAAACTAAATTTAGAAAGAAAAAAACGTTATGGTCTAAAGGCGCACTGGAAACATGCACCTCATGTTTACCCATATGTGAGGAAAAGAGGATGCTAGAGAAAGGACACGTGTTTCAATGCTAGAGAAAAATATTAAAGAATACAGCGCAGAAAGTTCACTAGAGACGAGAGGTTTTTTAACGCTTCCATAGGAAGGAATGCCAACTCAAGGATATCTTGTTTGCTTGCATCAAATTAAAATCCTTATGGCATGAACCTTGCAAACTCTAGGAAATCCAGCAACAGTTTCTTCTTTGGAAGCGCATGTACACCTGTATACCCTAACTTTATCAACAGATGTTGTGTATCAGCCACAGTCAACTTTTTACATGCAATATACACAGTCTCGAAGGGTTTTAAACCAACAACATTTTGCATCCCAGCCCAAATCTTTAACCGGTAAGCACCACCACCTCATATTTCAATGGGTTGAACAGTTACAGGCTGGTTACAGATGTGTTTTTTAATAGTACTTTGTGTCTGTGTGAGTGTGTGAGAGAAAGAGTATGTTCAAATGGGAAGCTGAATAGTTCATTTCCGCCTCATTGGCCTCTTTTTACCTGCTGAGACAATCACAGCACTCTGAGAAAGCAAAAGCTCCTACAGAGCAAGATGCTTGTTTCTCTACTGTAAGACAATTTGTACACTGAAACACAAATCTCCTTGTCTTTCTCTCTCCCACTGTCCCTCTAATATAGAAAAACAATGGAAATATAACAGAAAAATAATGGCAAGACATATATTTACAAAAGTTCAATCCGGTCCTCTAATCTATCTGGACAAGAAGCGTTTCAAAAGTGTTGATATGAAATAAACTTGTCTCATAGAATCCAGTATAACTATACCTACATATTTGCACAATTATTTTTACATGGCTCATTATATATATTGAGTCACTTTTATGATGAAATGAAAAATAGAGGAGCTACAACAGTGACTTTTATTCCCTTACACAAATCATGAGTAAAACGGCAGATTATCATTTCATAAACACTTACTTTCACCCTGTTCCTCACACAATGCTATATTATGGCATCGAAAAACTTTGACTATAGTGCATGATTTATGATACATTTTAACATTTGCATATTCAGATGTTAAAATTACATATTCAACTACATTTACAAGCTTGCTGAAGTGCAATCAAACTGTGCAGAAGTTCAACTAATAGAATGTTACAATTGCAAGTGCAAACGACTGAGGTACAAGTCCTAAATAAGGGACTGCAAGTTGACATGTGAGCGAAAAGTGTTATAGAAGCACCACAAAATGAAGTGGTTGCTTCAGAAATTTTGTTTTTCATGTCACACTTTCTTAAGACACTTGTAATTAGGTTTAGGTTAGGGAGGTCCTTGTTGTATTTAACCTTAACGAACCTCATCTGTTTGGGATCAAATTGAACTTGCTTTTAGCACCACTGAGTGGACATTTATCCTCAGAACTGCAATATTATTTTACAAACATGTTGCAACAGTCAGATATTTGCATCACTCCGCTTGTCTGTTTGCTAAGTTTTAGCTTTGCCTTAGATTGGATCTATTTCTGTTAGGGGAGGAAAATAGACAAAATAGCTGGCCATTTAGAACACAAAACTAACTTTTAAAGTTTATAACTTATAAAAAAGCAGTAGGCCTCTCACACTCACAATTATAATGTATGCAGGAACAAGGCATGAGAAGGAGGATCTAATTGCAGGCTTTTAATAAAAACTCAAGAGAGAAAAACATACAGAACTCAAAACAAGACCACAAACCAAACCGTTATATACAAGAAAGGTTGAGAATTTACAATGAACATACAGGGATTATATATACAGAGACAAATGAGCAAACAAGGAACACCTGGGAACACAAGAACTAATGAAGAAAGACAAGGAAAAGAACTACAAAACCCATAATCAAGAAGTGAACCATAAACAAACATAGTGACCCCTTCTGGTCACCAGGGTAATCCTTAAAACAATCATGCTGTTGTACTTAATACAGATGAATCACAGCAGTACTCATATTCAGTACACTGGCACTCTTGCTCATGTGATATTGTTTAAAAGTAAAGAAACTTCCCTTTAAATCCCTGAAATGGGTTGGTTGCCTCTTATGAAGGCAGTGACAATATTAGCTTCCTCCTGGCACAGACCACCCTGACTTTATACCTCACAGCATGGACAAAGAGAAAGAGTGAAAGACGCGGCTCCAGCTCTTCCCAATGGAGATCCGACTCAGAGCACCAATTAATGGGCCAATCCAGCTGAACTATCAGCCCTGGTGATCTGCACTGCTGGCCATCAGGATTTATCTCCCCACAACCACACGGCAGCAACACAAGTCACAGCTACAGCACAGCCAGAAAAGAGAGATTGTGTGACGGATGAACAACCAAGGTGAAAAATGGAATCAGAGAGAGGGAGAAGGCAATTGAGGAGAGTGAGAGGAACATGTGTCATATTAAGAGAGTTGGTCAGTCGTTGAGTGTGAAAAAGAGGTTGTGTTGTGAGACAGAACTAGTAGATTGATCTGCTTATCAACACAGTGCAGTAAAGTACACAATAATGACCTGATACTGAGAAATAGAAAGAGAGAGAGAGAGAGAGAGAGAGAGAGAGAGAGAGAGAGAGAGAGAGAGAGAGAGAGAGAGAGAGAGATAGCATGTGAGGAAGGTAACAGGGGAGGAAGGAACTGAGGTTAAAGAAAATAAAAGAACAGGGCTCAGAGATGTAGCATGTTTCACGTGTATTCTGTCACGTAGAGCCTTGGTACTCATGTGGGAACGTGAGTTTAAATTGAGCTCATGCCATTTCCTGATCATGCTCACCATAATTTGCTTCATCATTTCATGTCCTCTCTACTCTGGTATCAATAAAAGTGGTAAAAAATTTGTAAAAGGTCATAATCTTTTTTATTTTTTTTTTAAAAGCAGGACACAAACAAGGCAGCAGAGCTAAAAAAAAAAAGAAAAACAAAAAAGAACACTTGGTTCATTACTGTAATGCAGTATATTTTTAAGCCCACTTAAGTGTTGTACTACATTGGGTAAATGTTCAGGGTTCTATACAAGCATCCACAGCATTTGTTGCATAAAGTTTGGAAATGTTTATTTCCAAACTTTCCAAACAAAAATGTAATTTTGACTAGTCCCTCCTTGTCTTTAAAAAAAAAAAGCCAAAATCTGTGTAATAATGAGGTCCTTACAATGAAAGTGAATAGGGCCAATCCGTTAAAATATTACAATAGTATAGTAACAAGACATAAACTCTATGCCTGTTAACATGATTTTAGTGTGATAAAATTGCTTCCTAACCTTTTCTGTGTAAAGTTGTATCAAACCTTACAACTTTCTTGCCATGATGATGTAACAGCATTAACCCTAAAACTACCATAACAACAATTCAAATAACATTATAGATCAAATAATACACAAGTTTTAACAGAAAGATCTATTTAAGTTTTAAGAAAGTTTTATAAGTTTTAATGTATGTTTTATGAAATTTGAAGCTTCATACTTCTGCCTTTAAACAGAAATTGGCCCCATTCACGTCCATTTTTGTGATAATAAGCATTATGCTAAAAAAAAAAGCTGTAGAAATAGCTTAACTTGTATTGAACCCAGAGTTTGTCCTGTGTTTAGTAATCTTTTTTCAGTCAGTTTTACCAGGGACGAACTGCTGAACATTCGGCAGCACGTACCAGATCTTTTCCCGTTTTTTGAATATTCAGACGTTTTGCTGGACATTTTAGTCGGAGGTGCAACTGTGTTGTTTAAACGCGCTACGAGACGCAGGCAAGGGATACGAGTCGGCGCGCAGGTTAAACTCTGTCAGCGCAGCATTCGAACAGCACTGCCGAGCATTCATCTAGCGAATATCCACTCTCTTCCCAACAAAACGGATGAACTGCATCTCCTCACACGTACTAATAAGGACTTCTCAAACTTCGCTACACTGTGCTTCACAGAAACCTGGCTGAGTGAAGACATTCCGAGTGAAGATATTCCGGACAGCGCATTACATCTGTCGGGCTTCCAGCTGTTCAGAGCAAATCGGGGAAAACAAGAGGGTGTGGAACATGCTTTTACATCAGCAAAAGTTGGTGTACAGATGTAACAACGTTAAAGAGGATGTGCTGTCCAAATCTGGAAGCGCTCTTTATTAACTGTAAACCATTCTACTCGCCACGGAAGTTTTCATAGTTTATTCTGGTGTGTGTTTACATTCCACCAAACGCGTTTGGGAACATAGCGCTGCAACAGCTGGCTGATCAAATCACAGACACAGAACAACAATACTCAGTTTTTATTATTCTTGGGGACTTTAACAAAGCAAATCTCACACATGAACTGCCCAAATACAGACAGCACATTACATGCCCCACCAGAGACAGGAATAGACTGGATCACTGCTACACAACAATAAAGGATGCATATCGCTCTGTCCCATGTGCAGCTTTGGGACTCTCTGATCACTGTCTGGTTCATCATCTTCCAACCTACAGGCAGAAATTAAAATAAAAAAAAGCCAGTTGTAAGGACTGTAAAGAGATGGACTAATAAAGCAGAGCTGGAACTACAAGCCTGCTTTGACTGCACTGATTGGAGTGTTTTTGAAGCTGCAGCTACAAACATGGATGAGCTCACAGATACAGTTACATCATACATCAGTTTCTGTGAGGGCATGTGCATCCCTACTAGGACATTTTTATCATTCAACAATGATAAATCATGGTTCACAGGAAAACTCAGACAGCTTCGTCATGCCAAAGAGGATGCTTACAGGGGTGGAGATAAGGAAATCAGAGTGGCTAAAAGAAGCTACTCTGAGAATCTGAAAAACAAGTTTTCAGCTAACGACCCTGCATCAGTGTGGAGAGGCCTGAAACAACGTATTAATTACAGGACTCCTACCCCCAACCCTGTGGTGGACCAACGACTGGCTGACGACCTGAATGTGTTCTACTGCAGATTCGAATGGCCCAATTTCACACCCTACACGCACTCGGACCTTCACTTCACACAAACATTAACACCTCCTGCAACCCCCCTCCTCCCCCCTCCTGCTACACAACCTGCACTCAAGATCTGTGAAGACGATGTGTGCCATGTCTTTCGGGAGCAAAGGTCAAGGAAGGCTACAGGCCCAGATGGCGTCTCACCAGCGTGCCTTTGTTCCTGTGCTAACCAACTGGCCCCCATCTTCACACAGATCTTCAATAGATCACTGGAGCAGTGTGAAGTCCTATGCTGCTTCAAACGCTCAATTAGAAACCTATCCCTAAGAAACCAAAAATCACAGGACTTAATGATTCAGACCTGTCAGACCCTCACATCTGTGGTCATGAAGTCATTTGAGAGACTGGTGTTGGCCCACCTGAAGAACATCACTGGATGATCAACACAATCATCCCAGCTATTCTCTGGACTAAGTTAAACCAACTCCCTGTTCTCATGTCTATCTTTCTGATGGACAGACAGCAGATTGTAAGGCAGGGAAAATTCACTTCCACCACCTATCAGCACTGGTGCCCCCCAGGGATGTGTGCTCTCCCCACAACTCTTCTCCCTCTACACCAATGACTGCACCACCAAGGATCCCTCTGTCAAGCTCGTGAAGTTTGCAGACGACACCACTGTCATCGGCCTCATCCGAGATGACGATGAGTCTGCATGTAGAAAGGAGGTTGAAAGGCTGGCTGTCTGGTGCAGTCAAAACAACCTGGAGCTGAACATTGACACATTGACTACACATTGATACTTCCTTCACCAGCTGAGCTTCTGAGCTTAACCAGAGCAAGCACAAGTCTTTAAGTCTGGTATTTCCTTTTATAAAAATTATTCCTTAAACAACACATGTATATTCATATTTTACAATTTACAAAATTCAACAACAGGTACTGCATAAGAGGAATGGCCCCCTCACATTTGATAGGAAGATAAATGTTAGATGAAAGAGACTTTAGTTTGATTGCTAATACTAATGTGATGATGACATTGTATCTCTATGAAGGAAAACATTTGATCTCAACCAGCAGTTTCATTTAAATTCTGGAACAAGATGGATGGTTCTCTGTTTACTGTAAGAGAGAAGCTGTGTTACTGTAGCCAGCGCTTCTTCAGCCGGAGGCCATCTAAACACACTTCACTGGCAGTGCTTTAGAGAAAAAGCAATCCAATTTTACATAGCCTTGATCCACCACTACTCATGTATGTGTGCGTTCTGTGATGTTGTTAAGCGATTAGCTGAGGAAAAGGTGAGACAGAGTCAAAACCAGTTACTGTTATCTATGTGAGAATCCATGATTAGCCTCAGAGACATTTGAGAGCATCAGGTGCAGACACCTCATTAAATTCAAGGCATTATCAGAGTTTAAGTCTACTCTCTTCGTTGTCTGAAGATTCTGCTTGGGGAAACATCAGAACTGGTAAATCCTTCCCAGACTAAATCCTCTTCCGTTCGATGCTTATGTGCAGGAAAGCATGTTACTTCCAGTTACTTCTGTACTTTTTTGTGTTCAGTGTTAAAATACCATGAGGAACTTAGATGTCTATATATATACAGTGTATATATGTATATTTGGGGGCACTACATATATTTTACATTTTCTATATGTGTGTGTGTGTGTGTGTAGACAGACAGACAGACAGACAGACAGACAGACAGACAGACAGACAGACAGACAGACAGACAGACAGATAGATAGATAGATAGATAGATAGATAGATAGATAGATAGATAGATAGATAGATAGATAGATAGATAGATAGATAGATACCCATATATTCCAAAGATGAGAAAAATGGGTCCATTTAATTAACAGCTTTTAAAGTCTACTCTGCTGAACTGTGAGGATTTAAAAATTTAAATTAGCACACAGAGTAGACCAGACTGCTCCAAAAAGCAGGGGAATCTGTTTAAGTGGTTGCTTTAAGAATGGTACTGAGAGTGAAATGACTTTGGTTAATTAGCCCCATCAATACTAACAAAGAATTCTGACTGTGAAGACTGTAACAGCACTCTGATTTTCACTCAGTTGCCTGTGAGGCTTGAGGTGTTTTTACTCAAGAAACAAAGACCCCTGACTGGTCTGAAAAGACAGTTCTTCCCTCTCTCTGTGAGGCCGAATGCTGCTGTGGTTGATTCCAGCGACCCTATCTGCTGGCGTGTCAGGACAAACAGATGAACATGTCTGAACTTGTGAGGCAGCTTCCTTATGGTACCAGCCTCTAATATAACACACAACCCAGCCAAACATTTCACGCACTTGCGTCATGAAAGAGCCATTGACAACAGAAGGAGGGATGAAAGTAGATGAGAATGTTTTTTTAGCATTTCTTCGCCAAAGATTTTCTCTTTCTCTTCTTTTCTCTTCTCTTCTTCTTTCTATTCTTCTATTTTCTTTTCTTCTCTTTAGTCAATGAATCAAGGAGTATCATGGGGACTTTCTTTGAGTCACCCTAAAAGTGAAAGTGGTCTCTTTTCAAAACAGGCCAATCATCACTGGCCCAAATACATCCAACTTTAATTTTTTCCAATTTCACAGGACTTTCCGTTGCCTACACAGGAAACACTTGTACCGCTATGAGCTGTCACACTCTTTCATAACCATATCTCTCAAGTCACGGCAATTTCTCCAGCCAAGGCTTTAAAGAGATGAATAGAATGAAAATATATTTGAAGGAGGAGAGAGACTGGAATGATGCCATTAGAGCTAAAGAGGGAAAGAAGGAGAGAAAGAAAGAAAAAGCATGAATAGAATCAAAAGAGGGCACAGAAAAGTATTTTTAAGGAGAAAGTGAAAGTGGCATTTGAGGGACTGATATGACATGCTATTTTTCCTAGCCAATATTTTCTTAAAATAGGCCTAAATGTTTATATTGTTAATCAAATGTGCATTAGTAGAGTGAACTAGAAGTGCAATTAGTGATTTGACATTTAATCATAATAGTTAAAGTATGTGGGTTTACTTAACCTTAGTTTTAGGGACAAAACTGTCCCCAGAAAACAGTAACATCTGACTAAACCTCCCTTTGGGGACATCCAAGATATGTTGTGTGAGGTAAATCATACTATTAACTCCAAAAATTATAATTCTTTGCAATATTTTACTGTAAAATTACATTTTGTCTTATATATTTTTTCACCATATATACCAGGTAACCATATTCCATTTATTTTAGTTTTTTTTAGCATTTTTCCATTCTTTTTCCAAAAATAAATTAAATATATATATATATATATATATATATATATATATATATATATATATATATATATATATATAAAATGTATTACACTAAAATCAAGTTAACACACATATTGTTTATGTCTTTTGGCTATACTTTTTATCACGTATTCCTGTTTTTATGCTTTTAAGTTGAAATTCTTGTTTAGTTCCCGCTTTCGTGTTTCCTGTTTGTTTTGTAGTCCTTTTGTTGTTTTATTTCATGATTGGTTCTCCCTGATTTTTTCCCCAGGTATTCCTCATTCCCTGATTGTTTCCCCAGGTTTTTCTTGTTTTCCCAGGTGGACAGTGCGTTGCGCTCCACCTGTGTCCCGAGAACCCTACCACCTGGCTGGGTCGCCCTGTGCTCATACATGAGTGAGAGTGTTTGTTTGTATTTATCCAGACTAAAACATAACAATTGTAAGTTAGATCTCAAAGGTATCAGTAAAAGAGAAAAACAAGTTTCTAAAGTCATCTTCACTTTATGCAGCACACACATTCATACAAAAAAAACAAGTGTTGCTACATGATCAAACACTAATTGACACACTGCTCACATACTGCCTTTCCCACCAGCGAGATCATAATTTGACACATCCCTCCAAAAATAGTTACCTAAGTAATTTTAGATTCGAGCTTCTTAAAATTCCCAAATTGCCACTGTGTATTCTCTGCATACCAGCAGCACCTCATCAGATCCAAACTCTGAATCAGACAACAAACAAGCTACACTCACACACACACCAACATGCTACTACTGTTTTATAATGACATATATCTCTAGAGCATCTCCATATTATTATGTATGAGCATTCAGATGCTGAATAAACATATCCCTGTCTGGTGAGTGTGAATGTGTGAATGCATGTACGTTTGTGTGTGTGCTGTCTCCATTAGCATTCCCAGAGGGTTTCTTGTGCTAGAATGTAAGCATTTCACAGTCCAAGACACAACGAAAGGTCACAGAGTGGCTTGCATTTGGTGCTCGGCACACAGGTTTAGAGTTAGTAAACACCTGTGTGTTTGTGAGTATGTGTGGGTCAGGTTTTGCCTACATTGTGTGGACCAAATGTCCCCACAAGGACACTAAAACCTGAAATCACCTAAAAGTGTAAAACCATCTCAAAGGTATAGTTCACCCAAAGATTCGGTTAACTTTTTCCAGTGTAGACCGGAACAATCTTCATGGCACCTCCTTTTGTGTTCATGGAAGAAAGAAAGCCATGCAGGTAGAGTAAATGATGACACATTTTTTATTCTGGGGTGAACTATCCCTTTCATAAACATACTAAATCATGTTAATGAAGATATAAAATGCAGAAAGGATTATGTGAGGATTAGGTTTAGGGCTTAGAAAATTAGTTCACTATAAAAACAATAAAACTCAATGGAAAGTCCACACCATGATAGAAAAACAATGTATGTGTGTGTTTGTGTGTGTGTGCGTGCGTGTGTGTATGTGAGAGAGAGACCACAAGAAATAGAGAGAGAGAAGGCAAGGTTGTGAAAAAGAAGTGGCCATCAACTTGCCTTTCAAATTCTAATCAGTCTTTTTTCTCTCTTCCTGTCTGTATCTTCTCGCTCATCAGCAGCATCATCTACATGATCATAATAATCAGATCTCTCGTCTGAGTGCTCTGTAACACCTGCTGTTCCCCTCTCTATCCATTCACCTCCCACCTTCTCTTTCCCCTCTATCTCTTCATTCTTCCTCCTCAATATAAAATCATTAAACCCACTGTAGAGTCATTAATACAGTAGATGAGGAGAGTACTGTTTTGTTGAAGCTAGGCCACAAGGAATGTTTTCACATATTTTTGACTGATTGTTGGGGGAAATTAGTGGAATGTGGTAGACAAAACTGAGATTACCTCTCTGTTTTTCAGCCTGATCTCCTGAAAATTACATGAATGTGGTGACATTTTTGAAAAATGATTTTACTTGGGTCCTTGCTCATATTGCTACAGCTCCGATGTGATATGTCCACTGAATGAGGCTAAATTAATTAAATGTTAAAGTTCTCCCAAACAGGTTTTGAAGGCAGATCTTATATGATGCTTTAAAGCAACAAAACCTACCTCCCTATCCCCTAAACCTTAAACCTAACCGATTGTGTCATTAAAATTACATTTCTAAAATTGCTAAAGCAATTACGCAACTTTATGGTGTTTCTATGACGATTTTGTCTCTTGTACCTTTAGTGACAGCTTTGATACAAACGCAATAATACTAAGGTAAAGGAAATAAATAAACAAACTATAAAAAGGACAGTGAGAAGTGTGGAATTTGGGAATGATGTGTATTTTAATTCTCTTGGACTCTGAACTGAAGAACTTTCGGTGGAATTCTGCAGGCGCAGGTTCTGCGTGATGATTCAGCTTTTATTATAAAGAATCATTATCTTCATACACATTATAATCTCCCTTACTTCCCGAATTACCTGTACTGCTGATATTGCCACCTGGATTACATCTCATTAATCTCCTTTCCCTTTGTGTGCCATTTGCTCTATCTCTCTTTCACACCCTCATGTTTTTCCATCTCCAAAATCTGTTTATCCTGTCTTCACATATACAGTATATTCCAGCTTCTTACAATCTCATAATCCAAAACATACATGCACACAGATCAGGATAAACTATTTCTTCTACTCATACAGACGCTCTTCATTTAAACAAACTAATTTTGCACACAGTATTTCAGCACATGCTCCACTGATCAAAGAAAACTCAGTTTCTTAATAATCACTGGCTTGCAGAACATGCAGAACAAACACACAAGGATTTCACTCTATTACTGAGGAAATCACATAGACTCAATGGTTTTTACCAAGATGATGATATTTAGTATTTACTACACTCTAACGATTACCCCACCCATAAACCTTACCCTCACAGAAACCGGTTGATGGCAGCAGATTTAAAGCAAAACCTGATTGTGCATTTGCCACATTGAAGGTCCTCACAAATCAGTTCTTGACATGATTCACTATATTTGATAGAACATCTTCCAAAGTTTGGCCCAAACGAGCAGTTTGCTGACACTGCTACCAATACCAATAGTTTGGTGGTTCTACTTTTTTCATGCTTCCTTGTTACAAATCACTGATAATGAATTAAACAACTTCGAAAAATATTTAAATAATAACTTTATTCTCTACGTCTCTACAAGCCTTCCATGTTCAGAGTAACAAGTCTCAGTTATATCTTAATCTTTTTAAATGTTCTTAAGTGAAAGATGAAGCTTGTCCCTTTTTAGCTGAAGCAGCCTCCGCTTTAGCTTTAACAAACTCTGCATTGTCCTTGCTGTGTCGAGTTTTAAGGTGATTAATTAAAGATTATGTTAAAGTTTTAATGGTAATTCCATTTCATGAGATTCTAGCAGTGCAAAGCCTATGAATTGCAACTCTGCTATCATTGTAATCCAATTAAAAGTATTCTGCAAATTGTATTTTTCAAACATCATGATTTGCAGGTTAAATGTCCGACTTGTTTTCTCCATCCCCTTTTGATTGACAGGAAATAATAAGCCCTGATCATCGGCTTATTTTAAACAATCGTCCGATGACAGATAATTGCTTTTATTGGCCGATGCCAATAACAAGCCGATACATTTGGTACTTCGCTAACCAGAGGTTCTGTAAAATTATTAATAGCCCTGATAACAAATATAGCAAAACCTGTACACACACACACACACACACTTTTCTAAAGGGGCACACATCTGTGTCCCTCTCTCTCACATTTGTGTCCCTCTCTAACCCCTGTGGGGAGAACATGATTGTTGGCCCCTGGACTGGCTCACAATCTGTGCATTTGTGTATATGTGGGTCTCCTCAACACCATGAGGCAGTGGGGCTGGAGAGATTTGCTCTAATGGTGATAGATTCTCAGCATAACGGATGTGGCTCCACTTCAGATAAAGTGGGTCATGTCTGAGGAGCTGCGATGAATTTGCACAGTGCCAAATCTAAATGCATTAGCCTCTCTGTGTTTTACTTAACAAGGATGGCAGAGAAAGCAGCGGGTGTGTGCTTTGCTTCTCCTATTTTAAGTGCATATGTACAAGTGTGACTGAGTTAGTATTTGAGTATTTGATTTAGGATGTGTGTGTAACTCAGATGAGAACAGGAAGGGCTGATGACTCACTCTTATATAGTACAGTGAGTGTGGTAGCCTAATGTATGTTGGCCTTATGGTCTTATTTGGTCTTATTAAGATATCTTCATTGCCTATGTCATCATGTTTTCCTTTTTCCTTTTCCTTCCTTTATTTTCAGGTTTTTAATGCTTTTATTGGATAGGCCAGTCTGAAGTCCAGGGCTTGGCTGATATCAGGTCCTTGAATATCGTATAGCATGTGAGAAAGGGCAGCCGGAGATTCTGGTGCTCCCTAGGGTAAGATGGTGTAATATGCAGGGAACAGCGGTACTGCTGAAGTCCATATGAGATTCAGAACCATGCACTGCAGACTGAAAACAATGCACTTTGCTTGTACTGTATATGTCATGAGCATCATTTACAAAGTTCTTCACATGTCACAAGGGGAGTGTGTGTTCACTTCCCAACCCGTCACACTGGCTGGCCCGGACCATTCGACTCGGTTACGCAATTCAGTTTGCCAGGCCTCCGCCTCCCTTTGCGGCAAACGTGATTAGGTTAGGTCTAGGTTACGTATGTAACCTCCGTTGCCTGATGGTGGGAATGAGACGTTGTGTCCTCCCGGCCACGTCGCTGAGCCGAGCCACTGTGGTGGCCGGACCATTTCCGGCTCCTCAGAAAACTCTTGAATGAACTCGACATATTTCTCCACTTTCATTCCCGTATGTCCGGGGGCGGGGTATGCAAATACTGTCTGCCTAATTCTCATTTTTTCATAGATCAGAGGCATATTCGGCACTCAAGGGAGATCCCTAGTGTCGCTTCTTCAAACAATGTCTCGTTCCCTCCATCAGGGAACAGAGGTTACATACGTAACCTAGATGTTATCAAATACAAAATCTGTAAAATAACATTCTCATCAAGGAGATCTAATATCCCGGTTCTCACGCAAGAAACTGACAGCTTCCTGCTTCCCATATCTGTCCTGTGACTGCACAGAATGCTGTACAGAAAGCACTTGAAAGTCTTGTGATTGGCTTAAGAAAGAATTTTACCGAGGCCCATGTCCAAAATTTCATCAGCTGTTTATAAATACTCGGGCTGTCACATAGAGGTTTTTGATATTTCATGGCAAATATTTCAATGATATCTGCCATGTAACATTTTATGCATGTCATTTAATACAACAAAATCGCTTGCAGCACCTGTAATGAATTGTTTTGGCTAATTTCATTATGCTTATAGCTACCTATGATAGTAAAGTAACCTCACTGCCATTTTACATATTTTACCATATTTAAATCCATTCCTTGGAATCCTGTAGATTTCCGTCACAGAAATGGCAAAAACTCATAAGATGGGCCAAGTCATGTACATGTGTTACCACTATGAGATGACTCTGACAACATCTCCATTAGCTCCAAGAGAAATATCACATGAAACTGCCTCGCACACAGTGTATTTCTCAGATTCAAAGTTGTGCAGATGTGGAAAACAAACAGTGGGGATTGTGGCCTTGATATTTTTATCCGCTCATAGATAAAAGCTTTTCTCAAGGGTAGTTCACATTGTATTGTAGCGATGCACAACAGCAACTGAGATAATCTATTTTTATGGCCTCTTTTCCAACTTTCTAATTGACAGTAAAAGTCAAGACAGGATAAGAAATATAATGACAGCACAAAGAAGATAGGGGAACAGGAAAAGGAAATTACACAAGTCAGACTCAAAACACAGTTACTAACATAAGCACCAGAGCTTACCACAGCCCATGGCTCCAATAAGTGGATTATCTGAAAGGAATAGTTAACCCAAAAATGACAATTATTACATTTTTTACTCACCCTCATGTTGTTCCAAACTTATATTACTTTCTTTCTTCTGTGGAACACAAAAGGAGATGTTAGGCAGAATGTTAACCTCAGTCACCATTCACTTTCACTGTATGGAAAAAAGATGCAATGAAATTGAATAGTGACTAGTGAGGCTACATGTGCTTATGTGTTCCACAGAAGAAAAAAAAGTAATATTGGTTCAGAACAATGTAAAAGGGGGTCACACACTGGACCCATCTGGTGGACAACATGGTGCGTTCTAAAATTCAAAACAACTGTTTTCAATGAAGGTACGCAAACTGCCAATTGCCGTCTGTTGGCAGCACCCAGCTACGACTCCACAGGCTGCACAAATTTCTGCCGCACCCCGGAGCGCACCTCGCATATTTTCCTTTAAATTAGGCCCAAATCATTATCAAAGGACATAGATTATTTACACTAGCTGTAACACTGTTCAAGGACGGGACAGACACAAACGTCAACTTAAGGGGTAAGTTTATTTTTCTCTCTCTTTTGTTTGACAGTATGCTAGGGTTTGCTTTCTGGGTCGGGTTCTCCCTCTCGTGCTCTGTCACTCCTGCCCTTTTTATGCCGCTCTCCTCATGTTACTGAAATTAGAGACAGGTGTTAGTCATCATTTAGCTCAGGTGTGAGCGCCCTTACTGCTTTTCTCTCCCGGACGGGCGCTTGACCACGCCCGCTGCCACATAACCCCACCGCCCGACTCAGGCCGGGGCGTCATCCGGCCTGCCTACCACTCCCCCCCCATTTCTGGAGAGGAAGTCAGCGGCAGCCATCTGCACCCCCGGCCTGTGGACCACCTTAAATTTAAAGGGCTGGAGAGCCAGATACCAACGGGTGATCCGGGCGTTAGTATCCTTCATGCGGTGGAGCCACTGGAGTGGGGCGTGATCCGAGCAGAGGGTGAAGGCCCGCCCCAGCAGGTAGTATCGGAGGGTGAGGACCGCCCACTTGATGGCCAGACACTCCTTCTCTACGGTGCTGTACTTAGTCTCCCTCAAGGAGAGTTTCCGGCTAATGTACAGCACCGGGCTCCTCTCCCTCCACCACCTGCGAGAGTACGGCCCCCAGCCCTCTGTCTGAAGCGTCCGTCTGTAAAACAAAAGGGAGAGAGAAGTCAGGTGCATGCAAAAGCGGCCCCCACAAAGTGCAGCTTTAATCTGTATAAACACCTGTTGGCACTGCTCCGACCATTGGACCGGATCTGGAGCCCCCTTTTAGTAAGGTCAGTCAGCGGGCTGGTGACATCCGAATAATTAGGCACAAATCTTCTGTAATAGCCAGCCAGCCCCAGGAACTGCCTCACCCCCTTTTTGGTCTTGGGTCTAGGGCAAGTCGCAATCGCCGCTGGTCTTGTCAATTTGGGGTCGCACCTGGCCATGACCCAAGTGGAACCCCAGATACCGTACCTCCACACGCCCAACCGCAGCACTTTTTGGGTTTGCCGTGAGCCTCGCCTGCCGCAGCGATCTCAGGACGGCCCTCAGATGTTGCATGTGCCGCTGCCAATCATTGCTATAAATGATGATATCATCTAGATAAGCAGCGGCGTAAGCAGTATGCGGTCTGAGGATCCTATCCATGAGGCGCTGAAACGTGGCTGGTGCCCCGAACAAACCGAAAGGAAGCGTCACGAATTGGTGTAATCCGAACGGCGTAGTGAAGGCCGTTTTTTCACGGGATATTGGTGTCAAGGGGATCTGCCAATAACCCTTCGTTAGATCCAAGGTCGAATAAAACCGAGCAGAACCTAACCGATCGAGCAGTTCATCAACACGGGGCATTGGGTACGCGTCAAATTTAGACACCGCATTGACTTTTCTATAATCCACACAGAAACGGACAGACCCGTCGCTCTTGGGAACAAGGACGACCGGACTGGACCAATCGCTGTGAGATTCTTCTATTACTCCCATGTCCAGCATCGCGTCCAATTCTTCCCGAACTATTTTTTTTATGTTCGGGCAAGCGATAAGGGCGGCAACGTACCACTACGCCCGGCTCGGTCTCGATGTGGTGTTGTATGATGTCTGTACGGCCCGGTAGAGGAGAGAACACGTCCGCAAACTCCTTTTGCAGTTCGGAAACCTCTGCGAGTTGGCGTGGTGAGAGGTGGTCTCCACACGGAACCGGGTGTTAGGATCGCAGGCTTTGTTTACCTCCGGTCCGAGCTCCGCCCTCTCCGGAACTACCGTTGCCAACGTCACAGAGGCCGCCTCTTCCCTCCACAATTTTAGGAGGTTGAGGTGATATATTTGACGCGCGCCCCTCTATCGGTACGCTTAACTTCATAATCGAGGTCCCCTACTCGTCGTGTGACCTCAAAGGGTCCTTGCCACTTGGCGAGTAATTTTGAGCTCGATGTTGGGAGTAATACAAGCACTTTATCTCCCGGTGCAAATTCCCGTAGCTGAGCACCCCTGTCATACAGCCGGCGTTGGCGTTCTTGAGCCTGGAGCAAATTCTCCTGTGTTAATTGCCCCAGTGTATGGAGTTTTGCTCTAAGATCAAGAACGTATTGAATTTCATTTTTGGCATTGGAAGGTCCCTCCTCCCAAGTTTCACGGATGACGTCGAGGACCCCGCGTGGGCGTCGTCCGTATAGCAGCTCAAATGGGGAAAATCCCGTGGAGGCTTGCGGAACCTCTCGTACTGCAAATAACAGGGGTCCAGCCACTTATCCCAATTCCTAGCGTCTTCGTGCACGCAATTTACTGAATCATATTTTTTAATGTTTTATTAAATCGTTCCACCAGCCCATCCGTCTGAGGATGGTACACGCTAGTGCGAATCGACTTAATGCCCAACAATTCGTAAAGTTCGCGAAGTGTTCGTGACATAAATGTAGTGCCTTGATCGGTGAGGATTTCTTTCGAACCCCCACCGGGAGATTATCTTGAAGAGTGCCCCTGCAACACTGCGTGCTGAGATGTTGCTCAGAGGCACTGCTTCCGGATACCGCGTTGTGTAATCCACCAGGACTAACACAAAGCGATGTCCGCGTGACGTCCGTTCTAATGGCCCGACGAGGTCCATTCCAATTCTCTCGAAGGGAACCTCAATCAATGGAAGGGGGCGCAAAGGCGCTTTTGGGGTGGCCGGTGGGTTTACCAGCTGATGCTGACGCAGCCTCCTGGCTGAGGAGGCTCCGGATAGCGAGTCGGTCCTCTGCCTGAGCCCGCATGACCTCAAAGAACCGCCGATCTTGATCCTGCCGGAGCTCAAGCAGGGTTTGTTGGTGGCCCTGATGGAGATTAGCGAGGGACTGGAGGATTTCCGCCAGCTGGGAGGACTCTACGGGGCGACTTGGTTCCATCACAAAAAAAAAAATAGTCCCGGGTTTCTGCACCACTGTAACACTGTTCAAGGACGGGACAGACACAAACGTCAACTTAAGGGGTAAGTTTATTTTTCTCTCTCTTTTGTTTGACAGTATGCTAGGGTTTGCTTTCTGGGTCGGGTTCTCCCTCTCGTGCTCTGTCACTCCTGCCCTTTTTATGCCGCTCTCCTCATGTTACTGAAATTAGAGACAGGTGTTAGTCATCATTTAGCTCAGGTGTGAGCGCCCTTACCGCTTTTCTCTCCCGGACGGGCGCTTGACCACGCCCCCACTGCCACACTAGCATTGTTCATTTCTGAAGTAGGGAAAAACCTTGGTAACTTTTGTGTTTACTCTCTGCCACCTGAACCGCATAGACGTGCCCTTTGTTAGATACCTGTGCCATGTACTAGCCGGGTCGTGGAGTGACACTTCTCATCCAGTGTGCAACCACCTTTAGATTGAGTAAATGATGACCAAATTTTCAGTTTTGAATGAACTGTCCCTTTAAATATCTCCTTGAATACAGCACACTAAACCACAAAGAATAATTGAGAATATGAAACTACATTTGTTCAGAGCAATTAATTTTGATATTGACGGCAGAGTATTAAGGCGAGTTGGCTTTTCTATTCAGTCTCGCTCCTCTCCCCTCCTCTCCTCGTTGCCCTTTCCTTATCTATCACAAAACACAACATTGTTGAGAATCTGAATCCATTGCAGAGGCAATTACTTCCTAAACACAAAGGCCTGTGTTGGTAGAGCTGTTTGTGTAATCGTAGTCATTTTACAGAGAGCTACTAATAATGCCTTTCAAGGCCTGTCTATTGCTGCTTTTAATTACCTCATGAGCTTCTGCATTGATTCCTTTCCTCTATCTTTTCTACATTCCCCCTCCCCTCAGTCTCCTTTCTTCATCTCACTCTTTTATTAATATCACAAAGCAATAACAACCGTGTCACAACACAGATTTCAACAGTATAATCAATGGGATTAATTCAAAGCCAGAAGACGTGTGTGTCTGCCTGCTTTCAAGGCTTTGTCTTTGGACACACATTCACACGCATATAGACATCTTCTCTTTTTCTGTTTTGCTCCTGTTTTTGCTACCTCTGCCAATTCTCTCATCTGAAAGAAGGGGGTGATGAAGTACAAAAGAATGTGATTTAGCCCTGAGACAGAGAGAGAGAGAGAGAGAGAGAGAGAGAGAGAGTAAGAAAGAGAGGAAGGGATGCATGTGGCAACTTGAGAAGAGGGAGAGCAGAGGTTGATGGTGGGAGTGAGGGGTTGGGATTATGAATTATAAATAGTGGGATGAAAAATAAGTAGGAGTGAATGCAAAGGACTAGTGGCCCTCTGCTGTTAAAACTCCCCAGCGGAGCCAAGACTCACTATAGCCCACAGTATGACAACTTGGCAATGTGTGCGTGCGTTTGTGTATGTGTGTGTGTGTGTGTGTGTGTGTGTGTGTGTGTGTGTGTGTGTGTGTGTGTGTGTGTGTGTGTGTGTGTGTGTGTGCATAAATGCTTACAGCATGTGGGCCGTAGGAGTGTGTGATGTACTTAAACTTTAAGCCTCTTGGATTTTTGTGCATAACACACCACCATAGGGAATAATAGTTTGAGTGTGTGTGTGTGTGTGTGTGTGTGTGTGCGTTGTACGTGTGAGTGAGAATGAGCTTATTTGGCTGACTTCATGAAACTTCACTTCTCTTCAAAACATGAGAGAGTCCAGTCCATGGCCAGCATTCACAATATCCCTTTGTGTTTTAGTGAGCCTGTGTAAAAAAAAAAAAAAATCATGCCAAAATCGAACATTCTGTCATTTTTTATTCTTTCTCATGTCATTCCAAACCCATTTAACTTTCTCTCTTCTGCAAAACATAAAATGATTTTCATACAATAGTGATTGATGAACTAAAAAAAGCACCCAAAAATGTCATAAGAGCATGTCATCTGAAGATTATTTGCACTCCACTTTTCTCATTATTTGTTAACATTTCTCACAGAAAAGTGGACTGTCTGTGAGAAATAAAATGTTGACTAAAGGGAATGCCGATAATTTCTTCTTTGAGACAGGTAATGCCTATGGCTCTTCGCACCCTGATCTGGAAGAATGCAGTGATTCTTTCACCTTAATATGAAGAACAGACCAAAATTTAAGCAACTACTATTCACTCTTAAATTAAATAAAATCATTCCAAACAGAGCACAAATTTTACTAGGCCACATGTCAATACTATAAAGCTTAATTGGTTCCTGTGTTGCATGAGAACCAATCTGATTTCATGTTATTGCACTATTTACAATTTATTTGCTACTGAACAATGACTTAAATTTCATTCTGTTCATCATACAAAGCGATTGTATGCCCTCAGAAGACTTGGAGCATGATGCACAAGTCACATGGACTACTTTTCTGACAGTTTTTGGTGCTCTTTTAATCTTTAAAAGTGAGATACTATCTGTCATTTTCTTGAAATCAACTAATGGAACATTCTTTAAAATATTTCATTTTATTGTTCTGTCAAGTCATATGGGTTTGAAATGACATGAAGGTGAGTATATGATGACAGAATTTTCATTTGTGGGTGAACTACTTATGACATTACAACAAAAGAGTGAACCGTAGAAAGGATTGTTTCCTCAACCCAGCTGGAACACTCACCCTTCAGGGAACTCATGCACCATATCAAAATAGGAAGAGGTAGATAAAAAATATGGATAAGGGGTTATTTATCCTAACAAATGTTTCTACTTTCATGTTTTAGTTTTTTTGTTTTGTTTGTTTTTTGGTGGCAGTTTTTGTGTTACTTTTGGAGTTCACTATGAACTATCATTTTATGTGAAATATGTATGGGTGGAAATTATTTTACATATAATTTTCTTTGTCCCACCGTGAAATAAGGGTGAATAATAATGACAGAATTTTCAAGGCCACTTAGTCCACTCCTGTCCTGAAATCTGAGCATGCGCCAGCTAGCCTAAGCCTGCTTTGAGTGTGTAAGAGCATTTATGTGTGTGCTTAAATGCATATGTGTGACATTGTTCACCACCAAAGCTGTATAGTTGGAAGAAAGTACTGCTACAGTTGGGATATTTCACGAGAGGATGAGAGGCTAGTTCATTTTGGGATATTTTAGCTGTTTTAATGGAGGACTGTTGTTTATATTGTTCTGTTTATTCTCTCATAAAATTAGCTGTCACATATGTACATACAGGTATATGTAAAATAAACTAATACATTTGTTCTTTACTGTGTTAGATAGACAGGGTATATGCAGGAATCTTGAAGTTAATTTTAATACCTTTTCAAGACTTTTTCAAGAACTTCTCAATATTTTTTAATACCTCACCGCCACTTCAAGCTGTAACCATTTACATCAGTGATACTTTTAACTTAACAGTTTTAGTTTGTGATAAAGACTATAGACCACTCTGATACAAAAAAAAAATCAAATAGGCTGGGATAGTAAATCAAAGGAAAGTTTATTAAAAAACAAAACAAAACTTTGCTCCACCCTCAACAACAATCATGCTGACATGTGCCTCAGTTCTTCTGATTTTGTTCCCAGCAGCTTCTCAGTTTGGACCAATTCGTTCCATTTTTCTTTACTACGTCTTCTGAGGATGTTGGACTTCGTGATCAGTTGTGCCATTAATGTCCCAGATTACCCCTCTGCCGTTTGAGTTCAGTGAATGGTGTTTCTCCGCTGTGTGGAGACACCACAACACCTCAGCACGCAGTGTTGCTGTGCCGCCCAGAGCCAATCTGATGTCGGCTGCAGAAGATGAGGAAGCAGAGACAGCCCGGGTCGTAGCTGTAGCTTCAGGTGCGACTGCCGGTGGTGTAACGACGTTGGCACTAGGTTGTGGTGGTGCAACGCGATTACCACAGAAGCTAGCGATGGAGAGCTGCCGCTCTCAGCGGCTAGCAGCGGCTTTGTGGCTAGCACAACACATGTGGGACTTTAACGAGTTAATGCCCATTGACACAATACTTATTTTTTTTCTTGCATAATGTACAATATGCCTCCCTGACATTCCCCTCGACTGGCTGCAGCCACTCTTTGAAGTTCGGCATTTCCATCCAGGACGCTGCAAATTTGCACTTCCCCATTCTGTTCATGAGTTCACCAACCTTCTCTTAAAACATTTCGGTGCGTTGTAATACGCACTGGGAACGCCAGAGCGTACATTGTGCTTTTGAACTTCCGCCCGCCTGCCTGCTCTGGTGCTCTCAGAGGCAATTTACGAACACACCCACAATAGCCTAGTTTTTATGTACCTGTTCGTTTTTTTAATAAAAATGACTAAATTCACACACTTTTACGATGTTTTTGGGACTCAAACTGTTGGACAGCTAATTCAGAAAAAATACTTTCAAAATTTAAGACATTATAAAGCCGTGATAAGACTTTTTAATACTTGTTAAGGGTCTTAATTTTCCCAAAATTGATTTATCACCTTTTAATACTTTTCAAGACCCTCGCGGATACCCTGGATAGAGCACAATAAATTTGCATAAAGTATCTAAGGTGAATTCTTGACATACTGCAGTTTGACTTGTCAACATTCCTTTGCAAGAGTTGCTGATGCAAATTTTCTTAATATATTCATAAATGGTCTACACTTATATAGCACTTTTTTTAACCTTGGAGGATACCAAAGCGCTATACACTGTGTCCCAATCATCCATTCACACACATACATCAATGGCAGCACTAGCCTGCCATTGGGAGCAGCTTGGGGTTCAGTGTCTTGACCAAGGACACTTCAGTATGTGGAGTCGTGTGGGCCGGGAATCGAACCACCAACCCTGCGATTAGCAGCCGACCCACTCTACCACCTGAGCCACAGCCACACCAAAGGCCGCACCAACAACTCTACAGTGTCCAGCACAAAGGCAATTCTTTGAGTAAGGGTGTGTTAATGTGTGTGTGTGTGTGTGTGTGTGTGTGTGTGTGTGTGTACTTGTTTCCACATGTGAATGACCAGGGCATGTAATGCACTCTGCATTGCAACAGAGGCACAGTAAGGCATGTGTGTATGAGTAGAGATGCACACTACTGAGCAAATGACCACAAGTGTACCCAAGAACATATTACACACACATACAGAGCCCATGCAGGCCCAGTCAGTGCCATGATATGCACATAAACCTTTATGCTATATTGCTTAGAGAAATAGACAGCAATATATAATGGATAAAGAGATAAACTAGACTTGTGGGAAAAGAAAGAAATTGTGGGATAAGAGAAAGGGGGGGTTTCCCCATGACAATAATGCAGAGATGAGAAAATTAAAAATTGATGTGAATAAATAGTTTGAAATGTTCCACTGCCGCACTGAACAGCTCCTGGCAGATTTAATCAAAACTGTGTGGTTTTGGACTTCAAATGGAGAAAGAGGGATAAATAGGAAGGAGAAACCTTTCCTGAATGTGAGGTTCATGAGTTTACCTTTTCATATAATCCTTGAGTGAGATAAACGTAAACATATTCAAATTGCTTCAGTGATGGAGGGGTTTTAGCACGAGACTCGTCACAAGTTTTAAATCCCCTCCCCCTGGATTACTTAATAAAGATTACGTATTATTCAGTGCTGGGTTTAATCTGAGTACCAAGTAATTAGTTACAATAATCTAATTACTTTTAGTTAAAGAGTAGTGTAAACTATTACATTTTAAATTTGTGCAATCAGATTACAGTTACATACTTTTAATCAGGCTAATTACTTTTAAGTACATTTCTTGGGTTATTTTTCTAAAATAGCATTTTTTTACATAAATAATTTTTAAAACATGAATTATCTGTTTGTGTTTCTGTGGCTAAGAATTACTAACAAGTCATGGTAAGGGAGAAGTGTAAAGTGTTGATTATATGACTTGCGTGCAACTCAAATAAACACCATTTTTAATTTTTTGAGCAGAAAAACAATCTTTTCTGTACAAAGTAATTATATATCTCCATTAAAGGGATAGTTCACCCAAAGTTGAAAATGCTGTCATCATTTACTTACACTTATGTCACTCTAAACCTGTAATGTATGACTGTCTTTCTTATTTGGAAAACAAAAAAGATATTTTGAAAAATGTCTGTTTATTTTTCAATACAATAAAAGTCAATGGGGTCCAATCCTATTTTGGACCCCATTGAATTTCATTGAATGGACAAATCTGTTGAAATACTCTTCAAAATATTTTCTTATGTGTCCCGCAGAAGAAAGAAAGTCATACAGTGCAGGTTTAGAGTGACATAAGGGTAAGTAAATGATGACAGCATATTATATTTTGGGTGTATTTTCCCTTTAAGTGTGTGGTAGAGGGATTAATGAGAATGAGTATGAGAATCAGGCTTGTATAAAAAGGAGAGAAAAAGCAATGAGGGGAAAGGACAGGAAATGACAATGAGCTGAAACAGAAATGTGAGAAAGATCTGCTTTAAGAAAAATGCAGTGTGGCATTTAAACAAACTGCATTCTTCAACATGCCAAGAGTGTGGTTAAAGAATTTTAAGTTTAAGAAAAGAGCCAAAGAGAGAGAATATTAGAGAAAGAAAGAAAACAGGAAGCAGATGGATTAAAAGGGATGGTAGGGATTGAAGCACAACAGATTTTCTTTATGTAAATGAGCACAAACCACAGGCGTCAAATCTGGACACCTGGACCGTGTGCCCTACTACAGAGCACCTGACAGACACACACACACACACACACTGCTGCCGCTACAAAGCATTGCCTATGGCCACTACTATAAAAACCTACCCTTACAGGCACCAGATCATAACTTCCCACAAGGGAGAAATGACTGACTACTGGCATGAATATGTATGTGTAGATGTTGTGTGTGTGTGTGTCTATTGTGGATAAAGCAGAAGAGGGCAGAAGGCAAGAGAGAATGAATTGTGTTAAAAAAGTGGAATGAATAGTGTTAAAAAGCTTAATCTAAAAACTTCCACACAGGAGTCAGATCTGCAGCCTGAGTTTATTTTTTAATTAACAAACGTTACTAGTGTAAATTTGGTTAGCATTATTATTATTATTGGTTTAATAGTAAAATATATATATATACCTACAGTATATATATTTTGCCTCATTATGTAGCTTCAATGTAGCTAGCCACTTTCTCAAAAGGGTAGCTTGACTAGTTTAACTACTTTAAAATTACGAGTAGCTTGCTTCCCCAACAGTGGTAGTGCAGGATGAGTCATCAGTATTTTTGGTTAATTTTCAGAGAAGGTAAAGACTACATTTTAAATGCTTATATCAGCTAAAAGTTCTAGAGTACACTAGCCTATATAGTTTCAAAGCTCACTGATTCTTGAGACAAGAGACAAAACATTAATAAAGAAGTCAAGAAGAAATCAAGAAATTCATAATAATAAAAATACTACAAAAGTTAAATCTAAAGTGAATGTATATACTCAGGGTATTTATTACATATATTCTTAAATACTTTGATTATAATTTTTTTTAATGCATGCTCTATACTTGGAAGCACATGTAACGTACCATGTCCTCATCACGAGGTCATAATGTTAAACTTAAAATTTTGGCATTTTAGTTTAGATTATAGAGGTAACTACAACTAAGGAAAAATCTAAATAGCTCCAGTGTAAAATACATGGTTAAGTTGGAAAAATATTTAATTGTGTCAACTCCATCAGAATTTTAAAAATAGTGTGAAAACAAAACAAAAATATATTTTATCACTTAAAGCTGCACTCAGTAATTCTAATCCAATACACGTTTTGTCAAATTCTCCTCACAGTCTGCTAGCTGTCCATTCTGTGGGTGGGCTGAAAAAAATCTAGTATTTGTACACAGCCCTGGCTCTGTAAATTGGACAAAAACAAAGTGGATCAGACCGAACCACACAACACTACTCAGCCAATCAGCAACAGGGGGTGGTTCTTGCACGTGCACAGGATGAGGAGTGAGGGCAGAGCAAGAGGGAAATTCAATAGAAGAGCAACGACAAATATGGCTGAAATTTTCTCCAAGGAGGACAAATGGCTGTGAAACAGAACAAGAGAAAAAGGTCAGATGAATATAAACTAAAAAAGAAGGATTATGAAAAGTCGAGGGCAAGGAGCCATGTCAACATCGGTGAGGCTTTTCAGCAGTGGAGAGACCTCCGAGAGGTAAAAGGCTTGAAGTTGCTCTTTTTCTGCTCGATAGGTGGGTAACATACATTTTTATATGTTTTACAGAACCCAAATATGCTGTAGTTGTGATGTTAGATTTAGTAGCAGGAGAGTTGTGAGTGTCTGGAGCTGGTGTGTGTAAAACAGTCTCATCTTCTCTGCAAGTTATCTTGGCAGCAGCAATTTACTGAATTTGGGGGCGGAGCTTCCAATGGAGCACTGAAGGGAGGGGTGTATTTGTTTTGGCAGAGTTTGAAAATCAACAGTGTTTCTCAGAAATCCTTTACTTAATACCATTTTTAGATTATTAAAGACTTTACACTCTTGTTGGATGGATCAAATTAAAATAGCATGATTTTAAGTGTGTCTGACTGAGTTGATGAAAATGACATTAAGATGTAAGTTATGAAGTGAATAAATATCAAATAAAAAAAAGCTTTTTTTTTTATAAAAACCTGTTTCCTTGCATGATACGTTAGCAGAAACCATTAAGAAATAAAAACGTTTTAAAAATGTTTTGTCCCTTATCTCAAAAATCAGTGAGCTAACAGACATGGACTAAAAGCCACACAACAATCCTTCAACCAGGACTTTAATCACGATTTGTTTTATTTATTTTTTTTATTCTAACATTCTTAATATTCTTGAAGACAAATAAATTGCTCTGTGTTCTGCTCCCATCCATCTTCCAGCATATAAGCAACTTTTTTTTTTAATTACCAAAATTTCTGTAGCTGGGAGTTGCATTCCACAGAGCTTCATTAGCTGAACACACAGATAAGGTGAAGGAGATTCATGGATAATTAAAGCGGTATATTCAGACTGATTTCTCTCCTCCCTGAGGTGCTGAAAGCTGAGGCTGATATTCCCCTCAAAAGTGAGTCTCACAAATTTGTGTTTGCATCAAAAATTACTGTTAATATAACAGCTTGCACAGCAATGCGATTTAACAGTGAGGCGGAGGGGACGTGAGTCATCCCACCCGCGTGTGAGAGATAAAAAATTTTCATTTTCAGATGAATTGCAAAGATTGCTGAGTGCTCCATGTTTGGTCTCAGGGGCACAAGAATTGCGAATTCCAAATCTCCGGAACAGCCACAGTCACGGCTGCATTCACTCACACTAAAAAAACCTCCCACTCTTATTATGTATATTTATTTTCCAATTCTCACTAAGAGCTCCCTGGAGTTGAGTTCCCGCAATCACGCATAGTCAAGGTCGGCGGTCCGGGACGTCTCAGTGCCTTGTGCCGCCACTCGAAGCGAGACAATCTCGGAAACGTAATCCATTGTTAGAGGAAGTAATCTCCTCCTATCAGAGCCTGGGGCCAATTCCGCTTGCCAGCCTTGGAAGGACAAACTCTCTGCATTGCTGAAACACAAGGATGACCTCACGGGCTACGCTGTGTTTATTGCCAAACAATAAGAAGTCTACACAACATCACAAGTGCGTAATCAAAAGCATTGCCCCTGTTCTCGAGTCTTGGTTTGAGATTCTAAATGCGGATTGAACAGTAACTTTTTGACGTTTGTTATTTTGTGGTGTGAATTCATTACAGCGAGGTTTATTTACCAATTTCTATTTAGCCAAGATCAAAGGCTCATTCCTAAACCCAATTTAATTGTTTTTAGGTTGGGAAGGGGTTGCTGTGGATGATACCAATTGCTACCCTGCAGAAAAGACCAGCATTTCTGGTGTGCTGGTGTCCCAACAAAGGTTTTGTGACTAGTTTAATCAAGCAAGCCTTCTTTGGTCAACCATCACCCTTCACATCATCCACTAATCTATGGGACTTGATGCAGTTCCCAGCTTGTCTTTTCGGTAGGGTATGCAAACCTCTTGGTGCTTTAGTGTTTGGCTCTAATCTAGGTTTGAATTGCTTATCAAACCTGCCACTCGCATCAGTTAATCTATCATTTTCAGAGTGGTGGGTTAACTGTTTCCTCTGAGAGAGCTCTATTACCTGACTGTTTTCACTTCTGTCAGTGTGACCCTTGACCCACGACAGTGGTTCGGATCACTTTATGAGAGTGTATGAGAAAGTAATTACCTTTGTTTATGTGTGGTTCCTTCCAAGTTGCTTGTTATCTGATGTCTTCAGTCAGGTCCTTTCCTAATATATGAACATTTCTCATTTATCAGTACACTGCTTAAGTGTACTGATAAATGATAAATTAATGATAATAAATGATAAATTAACACTGCACAGTGACTTAGTAGGCATTTCAGTGAGAGTAGAAGACTGGGAAGGAATTGTGTGTGCGTGCATGTGTGTGTGTGTGTGTGCCACCCCTGACCTGCCACTCAGCTCCAGACGGGTGGGCGGCTTGAGTAAAATGTCCTCATTGATCATCTGTTGTTTTTGCTGTTTGCTGCAGTACCCTACACATCTTCTGGCTTCCACATAGTTTGTCTTCCTTTTACTCTCTCTTTCCTTAACTTTGCACCATTTGTTTTATCTTTTAATAAGCCCCAGGATCAGAAATTAACCAGGTCTTGGGGCAACAATGTAACCCAAGTGACAACAATGCACAAATATTAAAATTATGGTTAAAAAAACATGTAGGAACTGGCCAATTGTTTAAAACGTATTGTAGCAAAGCGTTTATTGTGTTATGATACCTTGTGCATTATTTACAGCTACTCTTTTAATTGATGTCTTATATATTTCACAGCCATAATTGTTTAGATAAAGTTTTAGTTAATTTTAGTTAATTTATATAATTTATGTATTTGAGATAAATGGACAAAATATTTATATTGTTAGAAATAAATATGCCTTTAAAAAGGTTAAAAAAAAAATCTGGAAAATTCCAGTGGGCAAATATTGTCCCTTAATACAAAAAGTTACTTTCTGGCACTGGCCTACTCTCCTTATCTCCTTCTTTCTTAACTGAATTTCCACAAATATTCGGTTGTTTGTCTTCTTGCTCTCCATTCTGCTCAGTCAGGTCCAGTACCTCCGCCTGTGCCTCTTTAACACATTTTCCTCTCTTTCACAGCCCATTGAACTGTGTCGTGTATGTGCTGGGACCTTCACGCTGTTCTTCCTCCTTGCCTCTCTTTACCCCTACATAAATGTACCATGGAAACCACAGTTTCGGCCAAAATACAAAATAATTATTGATAAAAAAAAATTAAACAATAACTTGATATTAGTCACTTCTGTCATCAAAAAAGGAACACAAAATATTCTGAAAGAGTCTTGCCCTGTTTCAATGTGATCCTATATTCACTAATTCTTCAAATAAAACATTATTTTACATGATTGATTCAACCTGATTACATTAGGTTATTGCAATTAAAGTACTTTTTAAGGTCAGATTAGGTAGAAGTACAGCTATACAGCTCCTTAAGGTAACAGCTGCATATACTTTACCCACTTTTTAGACATGTGTCAGACACATGCTCTGACACATTGAGCAATTAATACAGGCAACATAAGATCAAATCCAGCTCTCAGTGTTTCCCGATCCTTTCCCTATCTCTTCTACCCATGATTTCCGACCATCTAACTGTCCTTATCATTAAATGTGCCATAACATCCAAAAGTAAAATAAAACATTAAGACATTTTGACAAATGGTAATCATGGTCAATTTTGTAATGACCCTACTCAGTCCTTCAGCTTTAACTATTCTAAAAAAAAAAACATTAAATATTAAGTGAGGAAAAAAAAACTTTCCAATCTAAATCTTTCCGTTCCTGCATGAAGATATGATCTAGAATTAGGCTGATTCAAGCCACACACACCTGTCCAGTGTAAGGCCGACTCCCTCTAGTCCTTTCTGCTCGTCCAGAGCCTCATTATCACCTCCACCCTCTCCACATAATGTAATCGGTGCAGGCGGCATTTGTCTCCCACTCAAGAAGCCTCAAAGCCTTTCATAAACACTCTCCAACTGGAGCAGAGGCCCATTTTAGATCTAATGGGCCCTTCATCCAATCAAACCTAGTGAGGGCTTTAGTGCCACTCAAACTCATGTAATTACTGCAAAAAGCAGGGGACCTTTACCGCATGTGGGCATGCAACAGAGACACGATGGGAGTCTTGGAGACAGGTGGAAGGATGAGGCAATGGAATTTAAGGAGAGTCAGAGAGTCAGCGAGAGAAAAGACAGAGGTTAGGGGGTTGTTAAACATGCACAGGGCAAAGAGTTTGCAAAGTCATGGCAATACTGTCCCCTATATGGAGGAATGTTCATCTCTGTGGTAATGAAACCACAACATCCACTTAATTCAAGACTTAATAATCTGTCTTTCTCTGCCTCTCTTTTCATCTCCCAGAGCTAAGTCTTTGACTCCCTTTCAAAGAAAATCAACATTGCATTATGACACAATTGGGACTACGTCATTGGTCTCACATGGTCTGAAGCCTGTAGACAACCACGGAAATTTATTGGCTGATGGTGCTTAAGCGATGCCCATAGGGAGCCACGTCACGTCTTCTTTATAGGTGAGAGTTTAGCGCCATCTTTCTAGAATTTCTTACTTCAGTGCACAAATTTGTCTAAGCCCGTGTTGGTTACTTGTGATGTGTTGGTCCACATGCTGAGTGTGCTCGAACCTGCAAGGGGGCAGGCATGGCCTTGGTCTGATAGGCCAATGTGATGGTGTCGACTACACAGTGGGCAAGCCTCTGATTGGAGACAGCATTCCCTTTCCACTGTCAGCCAAAGCAAACAAAGAGCTGCTCAGAGAGTCTTTAGCTCTCTGTGCGGTCCAAATATGTACACAAAGCAAGTACCAGACACAGCAAAGATAAGGCTGGGTCTGCCTCCTCCCGGGGCAGCGCTTGCAGGTACGCTACATGGTCTCTGAAGGGAGTCATAGGAACCTTGGGCACATAGCCCAGTCATGGTCTTAGGATGACATGAGTATCTGCCGGGCCGAAATCCAGGCAAGTGTCGCTGACAGAGAACGTGTCCAGGTCTCCAACCCTCTAGATGGAAGCGATCCAATCAGGTGGGCCGTCTTCTGGGAGAGGGCACTTAGCTCAACTGATTCTAGAGGCTCGAAGGGGGTTCTCTGAAGGTCTGTACGGACCATGGAGAGATCCCATTAGGGGAACTGGCATGGCCTGGGAGGGTTCAGCCTCTGGGCACCCCTTTGAAATCTGATGATCAGGTTGTGCTTTCCTAGGGACTTACCGTCCACCGCGTCATGGTGGGCCGCTATAGAGGCAACATATACCTTCAAGGTGGAAGAAGACAGCCGCACTGACCCAACAGCGCACCTCTGTGGGATTTCAGATTGGGAAGAAGACCAATTTGTGAACAGGTGCCACTTTAGGGCGTAAAGCTGCCTGGTGGAGGGAGCTCTGGTTTGGTTGATGGTGTCTACGACAGCTGGTGGTAGACAACTCAGATCTTCCGCAACCCATCCAGGGGCCAGACATGGAGGTTCCAGAGGTCTGGGCTCGGATGCCAGAGAGACATATGATGAGGGAGCACGCCGCCTTGGTGATTTATGTACACTACAGTCACGGGGATGTCTGAAAGGATCAAGACGTGCTTGCCTCGAATCAGCAGGAGAAACCTCTGCATGGTAAGAAATACAGCCAGCAATTCTAGGCAGTTGATGTGCCAATGCAGCCGTTGCACACAGCACCCCAACCCTGTTTGGAGGCATCTGTGGTGACCGCGATGCACCTGGACACCTGCTGCAGGGGGACTCCTGTCTGCAGAAAACAGAGGTCTGTCCAGGGGTTGAGTAACTGACAGCAGAGGTGGGTGAAAATCACACAATATGTGCCGCGGCACCATGCCCACCTTGTGACTCGAGTCTGAAGCCAGTGCTGGAGTAGTCTCATATGCATAAACCCTAGCAGCGCGACCACAGCTGAGGATGCCATATGCCCCAGGATACTCTGGAACTGTTTTAGGGGGAACACAGTGCCTATTTTTAATGAAGAGAGGCAATTCAGCACCGAATGCATGCGCTCGTTTGTGAGTCTAACTCCATGCCGAGAAAAGAGATGCTCTGAACCGGGGAGAGCTTGCTCTTTTCCAAGTTGACCTGAAGCCCTAGATGGCTGTGGTGCCTGAGCACCTGGTCTCTGTGGGCACATAGTGTCTCTCGATAGTGAGCTAGGATCAGCCAGTCGTCGAGGTAGTTCAGTATGCGGATGCCCACTTCCCTTAGCGGGGCAAGGGCGGCCTCTGCGACCTTCGTGAAGACACAAGGGGACAGGGACAGGCCGAAGGGTAGGACTTTATACTGGTACGTTCGGCCCTCGAACTCAAATTGTAGAAAGGGTCGGTGTTGGGGCAAAATCGAGACTCGGTGGGGCTCGGTGGGGCTTCGCAGTGGTGGGGAGCGGTAGTGTTGCGTTGGGAGGCAAAGTTGAGACCTGAGGCTTGTGTGCTGAGAAGAGACTCAAAGCACTTACCTTGCTTCGTGTACCCGGTAGGGGGCAGGTTAGTGACTGAGGAGGAGGTTCTGGTAAGGCATCCTCTAGACTCGTCAGAACCAGCCGACCGGGGTTGTGAATGCTGTACAGACACGGACGTGGGGGTGAAATTTTTACATCCAGGGTGCCACTTCGCCTGTAAGTTTCTGTTGCCGGGGCGGCATGAGAATGCCGCTTGCAGGCACCGGCTATGTAGGCCAGGGGATGAGAAAATCGCTCTTTTATTGAAAAAGTGGGTACCGCAGCCCAAAGGGGGTGCGGCAAATAAAAAGATGTGTAAGGAATACCCGAGGAACCAAAGGTCTAGCCGTGAGGTTTGAGGGGAAGACGGAGTGTTCCAGTCCAGCCCCATGCTCACGGCGGCCTGGGCAAGCATATCGGACATCTGAGCGTCAGCCTCAGACTGGGCAGGGAAGCCCGATGGTGGCAGCCCAGCTGAGTCCTCCGCGTCAGACGCTGCGCTGCTCTCCGATGCAGCGGTGACATCATCATCCTGCTCCATGGCTTCAAGCGCTCGCCTATATAGAGCCTGTGACGTTGCTCCGTATGGGTGTCACTTAAGTGCCATCAGCCAATAAATTGCCGTGATTGTATACAGGCTTCAGACCATATGAGACCACTGACGTAGTCCAATTGCATCATTACGCAACTTCTTGTTCCCTTTCAGGGAACCAAGGTTACATTCGTAATTTAGATGTTTTCTCTCCCTACATTGCCAACTCTTATTCTCATTAGTCTCTCAATCTTTCTCATGATTTAAGGATATTACCGAAACACTATTAAACAACCATTTATCCTATTATTCATTACAGGAAAAAACATTCAGACAAACATAATTTCTAGCGCTCAAGCTGTTTGATAAAGACACTTAGAAATTATGCATTGCTATTCTGAAGCCTTATTTTCCCATGCTGAGAAAGACACCAGACACCAAACAGCAGATCTGCTATTCTTACATATCACAGGAAAAGAGTAAGAAAAATTTGATCTGAATCAAACGGCAGTTCAGACCCAAAAATCTGAGGATGAATTATTGACAGCTTGTGTCTGGCAATGTTTCTCCATCTCACAAGTGACACAGACAGAATCAGGCCCAGTACGAACAGGCACATATAAATAATTAACATTCTTATCAGGGTGCAAGCACTAAAATTCCTACAATGATTGAGCCAAGATCCAATCAAAGCAAGCTGATATTACCCTGAAAATAAGGTTGTTTAATGGGTGCACCTTTATGAGTCTGTGTCATTAGAATAATGGTCAAGAAATCATTTTGGGAGAGATGGAATAGTTTCGGTTTAATACAGCAGTGTGCAGCGCTGCCGGCCGTCCTTAATAATGTTTGCTCGACATGACCACTAGCATCTGATTCATCATTTCTTTCATTTAAAACCGCACAGTCTTGCAAAAGTCATCTCTCACTAAAGCACTTAAGCTCTGAAATGAAATGCTTATAAAGGACAAGAATAATTGCATTTAATGTAGGTGACCGCAGGCTGACAATGAGAGCAAATGAGAAAATTAAAGGAGTGTCTGATCAGTTGAATCAGATTGGAGATAATTAAGGTGAAATACGGTTACCGAGACGCCATCTGCGACAAACCCAGCCTGCATAATGGCGCCGTAAAACACAATGATGAATCCATCCCTCCACTGAAACGGTTTGGAATATATATTCCTCCCTGTTTTTATCTCATCTCAAAAGTCAGAACAATTAAAGGTGTTCTGAGTTTCAGGACACCTATGACTCTCCAAGTAGGAGAGGCAATTTCAAGATTGAAGCAGAACTCTCTCTTCTATCTTTTGTAATGTAACATTACCTTCTATGTCTCTGAAGGTACATGTGTTTATACAATGCTTTAAAACATGTAATCTATCAGCGTGATAAGAGAAAGCCAGGGAGCTCTGTAACAGTCTGCCACCAGCTTTCCCTCTGTGTGCCGTTTGATTCTAAATGTATGAGCCTGGATTTAGTGTTCACTGTGAAATTAAAGTAAAAATAGGAAGCAAGTACCTGAATGCTTTACTACAGGTCTGTTCTCAACACAGTGGAGGAGGTGCTATTGCTTTAATTAAATGTCAACATTTTTATTTTACTGAGGGAATTACACAACCATGGGCTGGAATCAATGGATAAACCTTGGCTTAAGGCTTCCGTATGGCATTGGAAAACAAAGTGTCAAGTGAAAATACCAATTTCCGTACTACGTGCACTAGAAAGAAAGCTAATCCTAGCTCCCACCTTGATGATGCAAAAGCTAGCAGACAAGCACCTCCAAATGCAGGGGAGGGTTTTTCTGTTTTGGCACCAGAATATTCTACAGTTGTAAACCCTGGACTAGTCACTTTCGTCTTTTACAAAGAAATATGATCAAACATTTAAAACAAAAGACTTTCTACATACTGTATATTGCCTGTATAGTTAAACAATTTCTGCGTCTTAGCCAAGCTTTTTAACAAATGCTATAACTATAATACTGTATAATTGCTTTTTATTTGAATGAAACAGAAAGATCCATACAAATTTCCTTAAATTGCACTGCCATTTTTGTACTTTTTCTCCAATTAGGAGGCAATTTGGCCCTCAAGCAGAAGCAACATTGACAGAGTCCCAGCGAATGATGAAAACAGATTCAAATGAACGACTCTCATATTGCTTGCTATCGAATAAACAAATAGAGATGATTAACTGTGCAGGGCTAATGAGAGCTATAGTGATGAGAGAGGAAGGGCGCAGAAAGCTGCATACCACTACTGTCCAGGTACGTGTGTGTGTGTGTGTGTGTGTGTTTATACTACATTGTGGGGACCAAATGTCCCTCTTACCTTGTGGTGCCCAGCCAGTAGTCCCCATGAGGGAAATGGATAATTAAACATACTAAACAATGTTTTTATGAAAATTTAAAAAATGCAAAAAGGTTTCTGTGAGGGTTACAGTAGGTTTAGGGGTAGGGTATAGCGATAGAAATTATAATTAGATCTGTATAAAATGCATGGAAGTCTATGGAGAGTTCCCACAATGATATAAAAAGAGAGGACAGGCGCAGAATGCTGAATACGACTGACCATGTGTGTGTGTGTGTGTGTGTGTGTGTGTGTGTGTGTGTGTGTGTATGAGTGTGTGTGTGTGAGTGTGTATTTATCACTTTGTGGGGACCAAATGTCCCCATAAGGCTAGTAAAACCCGAAATTTTTGACCTTGTGGGGACATTTTGTCGGTCCCCATGAGGAAAACAGCTTATAAATCATACTAAATTATGTTTTTTGAAAATGTAAAAATGCAGAATGTTTTCTGTGAGGGTTAGGTTTAGGGGTAGGGTTAGGTTTAGGGGATAGAATATAAAGTTTGTACAGTATAAAAACCATTATGTCTATGGAAAGTCCCCATAAAACATGGAAACACAACATGTGTGTGTGTGTGTGTGTGTGTGTGTGTGTGTGTGTGTGTGTGTGTGTGTGTGTGTGTGTGTGTGTGTGTGTTAATTGAATGCAGAGAGAGCGGAGAGAATGAAAAACAATGAGAAAGCGACGAAAAGAGGAAGAGGGGCTCAGATGGAGTCTGCAGGCTCGTACCCAGGGGACACACACAGTCACTGTGCCCAGGACTATTTGTTGTAGTGGGGGGTGGGGGGATTTTAAACACACACACACACACACATGGGTTTGTTGTTTTTTCTACCAAGGGTATTTTACACTGACTATTGTTTCTATACTGACCTAATGATATTTCTATCCCCTAAACCTAACCCTCACAGAAACCTTTATGTATTTTCATTATGGCATTATTTAGCATGTTCACTGAGCCATTGCCTGGATCCCACAATGTAGGGAAAACCTGACGCACATCCAAAATCCCCCTCTCTCTGTTAGTGATCCGTTGGTTTCTCATATGGTACTATTATCTCTTCTTCTTCTCCTTATCCCTGCCACTCTATCTATTTTTCTCTGGATCTCATCCACTTTCTCCCCATGTGTTACATATAGGCTTTTAAATGAATATCTTTTATATTCTCTATTACTCTCCCATATATCCTTTTTCTGTCTGCTTCAGTTGTTATACAGATTCAGCATCATTTCATCTCAACTGCTGCCCCTCTTTTTCCTCCCTGTTCTCTTTCCTCCATCTCCTCCTTTCTCTCTGGCAAATTAGTTTTTATGTTTCTTTCTGAAAATGTGACTCTGGTATCAAAAGTCTCTATTAATTTACATGATGTAGGGATGTGATAATCAGTTCTCTTCCTCCTCTCCACTTCCTTCCTCCATTACCTTCCCAACCCCCCTTCTCTCCTCCTTTCTCACTTCTTGTCACTGTAGAGATTAATTACAGTTATCTCCAAAGCTCCCTCTTGACCTCCAAAACCCAAATGAGCTGCCAGTCATGCCATCTGAGCAATGTGTACATACACATACATAAAACAACAAAATGACCATGCATTTCTCCTTAATATATGTCTTAGCAATTTACAGCAACATTGAAAAGTAAATGTTCAACATTTTACAGGTGCAGATGTTTAAAATATTCTCACTTCTGGGACCTTGTCAGACAAACAGCCACACATTCAAACCTGGAAGTAGCTCAGGCCACAAATGGCTATTGAATTTCAATGGATGAATGCTTTTAGAATTTCAAATAGATAAATATGCTAATATTGTCAGATTCCATAAAATTCAAATAAACAGGAACTCGAAGTGAATTAAGGTACTGTCGGTTTAGTTTTCCCTCTCAAACCAGGCTTTTTGTTTCGCTCTTGCTGCTTAATAATTATTAATTTGGGCCTCATTTTACAGACAGATGGCACAGCTTGAAAAGAAGAATTAAACGGCCGGCTAGTTATCTTGAAGATGCTCTTGTAATCCAAATCCCAAAACAACAGCAGATGCATTTGTCATTCGCTGGCAAGCATGAAATACGCGGCCCGTGTTGGGATTTACACTAGACAGCCTAGTAGTGTGACTGAGACTGGTTTGGGACAGCTGTAAAAAGCCCTAAGTAGAGGAGCTCTCCTCATCTCAAAGTGGGACGCCCGAGCACTATGGAATGAGGTAACTGCGTTTCCCTGTTGACTGTCGCAATGGCCGTTCGTACACCTCGAGATATCTGTGCGTCGCACAAAAACCTCCACGGAGGACATCGTCAAAAGACGGAGCGTTCAAATATGTAGCCTACACAAAGAAATGCACAACACATATGTAAGCTACAATAATGCGCGCGCGTAAACGACATAGCAATTCATGTTTCTTTGCATCTAGCCACATGAATTACCGAGAAAACCAAGTATAGCCTACATATCTTTACATGCAGCTGTGCGCCTTACAATTACGAAGCGCGTTCTCTTTATTACTGGAGCATACAGAGGTGCAGGTGGGTGACGCAAACTATTGACTATAATAAACTGCATATAAGCACTATAGCGTACAATGAAGTAGGTTTAAAAACAGGAACAGCAACAACTTTCACTTTCGTTCGAACACTTTATGATCCAAACTCATTTCTAGAACATGTAACACGGATTTCGCTACACTTAAAGATGTTCATGTGTTATCTGGCACTATTAAATCAGGTATTAGAGCATGTTGGCTCTATGTGTGTATGCCCTACTATGTATAGGCTATAGACTATATACATCGCTGGCATCTCTTGCGATGGTAAACACCCCGCGGTTTAAAGCACCTTTTGGCATAGCTAGTTCTCTTCGTTGTCATGCATCTGTCCACATGCTCATCGCAAGGTGTTTATAGTTTCTCTTGCATTGCGCTAAATAAATATTGGTCTTACCTGTGTGCGAATAAGACAGGAGCAGTAGGAGAGATATGGGAGCGCAATACTTCCAAAAAGCAGAAAATGCCATTATAGGTGTTATTCCGTTCTCTGTGTAAATTCCACTTCCCTTTGATAGGAATTAGAATAACATGAATGTGCAGGCTTTCATCTACAAATTATGTATTTTCTCAACTCCAGTGTTAGCTGGAAGCGTAGTGTATTACATTCTGGTACTCACACATGCACACTCAATCTGATACACTCACTGCTCTGAATGAAAGGTGGAAATGTAGAAGTGCCGGTTCCCTTCCGAGGGAACTCGCACTGCGTCGTTGAAAACGACTCTTTGGGGAACGCTCCTTAGCGTGCGCCTCTGAATTATGAATGAAACTATTCCAATCTTGATTGGTGTTGCGTCATGACGTAACATGTGACGGCATAACCGGATGCATAAAAGTGACGCCGGTACACATACACATCAGCTTTCGCTCTTCAGCAAGCGCTCTATGTTGAAATTGTTTGTCTTATTTGGTGTTGTTTGTCTGATTTAAAAATATTATGGCCACCGAACAGTTCAAGAAGTGCGTGCACCCCTGCCCTCGTTTCATTACGGGTAGGGACACGCACGCTTTATGTGTGAACTGTTTGGGAGCATAGCACGCACAGGCAGCTCTCGAGGGATCTGCCTGTGAAAGTTGTGAAGCACTACCCATGAGAGTGCTGCGCTCCTGGTTGGCGTGCTTCGATGAGCACGGTCAGGCTCGCGTTCCCCACGGTTTTGGTCCCGCGTCTGTTGAGGCAGCGCGGCGATTGAAATCGCGGGGTTCGCAGCGGATTTTGCAGATGAGAATGAGACTGCTGCGGCACGTTCTCATTCTTCGTTTGAGGATCCCGAGCCTACTGTGAGTGGTGCAGAAGCCCGCGTCGCGGCTTCTTCTGCCCATGATCAGGTCCCCTTGCTTGAGCTCACTGCTTCCGAGGAAGTGGATATGCTCAGCATCGATGTGGACGACCGTGAGCCAAGCACGCCAGTTTTTGGCCAAGCTTATGAGGAGCTGATTGAGGTTGTGACGCGTGCCGTGGCCAGACTGAATATCAGCTGGCCACAAAATGAGCAGGGAACGCAAGTTGAAAATTAGACGTGCGCTTCCTGCGGCACAGATCACAAACTCAGCGCCGGGTTTGCCGCTTTTCTCCGATCTCCACAAAGATATCTAAAACGAGATCGGGGTAAACCGCGATTCGTCCCGTATCTCCAGCCCCAGTGTTTGATTACAGACGATGTTTTGGGGCACGGTATATGGGCTAAACCCCGGCGCTGCCTAGTAAGCCCTGCAGAGATACATCTGCTTTAATAAGTAGGGCTTACATGGCCGCACACAATCGGTGTTGGTTTCCGCCGCCTCTGACGCTCGGCCACATCAATTTCCAGCTGAACGCACAGCTTAACGCTCGTGTCAAAAAATAAAAAATATATAAAAATAAAATAAAAACAACAAGCATCAATTGTGGTCACAAGAACCGTGATCGACTAAATCCTGCCGGTTTCCCGCTTCAGGAAGTCGGGAACACTGCTCGAAAAACACTCGAGACCAGCCTCGAGAGGCTGGTTCCCTTAGTTGAAGCTTCAGGAAAGAGGTCCTACCGAGGTGGTAGAACCTCGGAGGGTTGTCCCCTCGCTGCAGAGCAACCGAGGTTGCTCGCGAGCGGAGTCCTCAGGAAATCGGTGTCGGTTCCCGCCGCCTCTGACGCTCGGGCCACATCATTTCCAGCTTAACGCACACCGCGCCGCTCGGGTCAAAAAATAAAAACAAGCATCAATGGTGGTCACAGAAACCGTGATCGACTAAATCCTGCCGGTCTTTCGCTTCAGGAAGTCGAGAACAGTGCTTGAAAAACACCCAAGACCAGCCTCGAGAGGCTGGTTCCCTTAGTGGAAGCTTCGAAAGAGGTCCTACCGAGGTGGTAGAACCTCGAGGGTTGTCCTCGCTGCAGAGCAACCGAGGTTGCTCTCGAGCGGAGTCCTCAGGAAATCGGTGTCGGTTCCCGCCGCCTCTGACGCTCGGGCCACATCAATTTCCAGCTTAACGCACACCGCGCCATTCGTGTAAAAAAAAAACAAAAAAAAAAACAAGCATCAATGGTGGTCACAGAAACCGTGATCGACTAAATCCTGCCGGTCTTTCGCTTCAGGAAGTCGAGAACAGTGCTTGAAAAACACCCGAGACCAGCCTCGAGAGGCTGGTTCCCTTAGTGGAAGCTTCGAAAGAGGTCCTACCGAGGTGGTAGAACCTCGGAGGGCTGTCTCTCCGCTGCAGAGCAACCGAGGTTGCTCTCGCAGCTGGAGTTCTCAGGAAATCGGTGTCGGTTCCCGCCGCCTCTGACGCTCGGGCCACATCAATTTCCAGCTTAACGCACACCGCGCCGTTCAGGCCAAAAAATAAAAAACACACATCAATTGTGGTCACAAGGACTGTATCGACTAAATCCTGCCGGTATCTCGCTTCAGGAAGTCGAGAACAGTGCTCGAAAACACTCGAGACCAGCCTCGAGAGGCTGGTTCCCGTGAGTAGATTTTTGTAGAGGAAGGATGGGGGTTGAGGCCGATTTTAGATCTCAGAGTTTTGAACCGCCTTTGAGGAGGTTCAGGTTCAAAATGCTTACCATTCCTGTCATCGTGAGTCAGATCAGATCCGAGGACTGGTTTGTCACGATAGATCTAAAAGACGCTCTATTTTCATGTACCCATCCTTCCATGTCACAGGAGGTTCCTGAGGTTCGCTGGGGCTAAGCTTACCAATATCGGGTTCTTCCGCTCGCCTAGCACTCTCTCCCCGCACATTCACCAAATGTATGGATGCAGCTCCTGCTCCTCTGAGACTTCAGGGCATCCGCGATACTGAATTTTATCGATGACTGGCTCATTCTGGCCCAGTCTCGAGAAATGGCGGTTCGGCATCGAGATGTCGCCCTTGGCCATATTCAAGTTTGGCATTGAGACTCAACACAAAAGAGTGTGTTACAACCATCCCAGTGCACAACGCTTCTGGTGTTGTGTGGGACTCGGTTACGATGCAGGCACGCATGTCTCCTGCACGTATCGAGTCCGCTCTGGCGATGGTGTCCGGTTAAAACTAGGCCAGGCCATCACTGTAAAGCAGTTTCAAAGACTGCTGGGCCTCATGGCAGCGGCATCCAACTTGATACCTTTGGGCCTTCTGCACATGAGGCCCCTCCAGTGGTGGCTGAAAGCCAAGGTGTTTTCCCCAAGGGAATCCATTTCAGTATAATCAGAGTAACGCCGCAGATGCCTTCGCTCTCTGCTAATGTGGAAGAAACCTTGGTTCCTGTCCCTAGGGCTAGTGTTGGGAGCGCCATGTCGCCGAAAACCGCTTCGACAGACGCCCCTCACTGGCTGGGGCGCGGTCATGGACGGCCGCTTTGCCAGGGGTCTGTGGCAGGACCATCATCATTCTTGGCACATAAACTGTCTAGAGATGTTGGCTGTGTTCAGGGCTCTGAGGAGCTTCCTTCCAGACATCAAAGGTTACCATGTCCTAGCACGCTCGACAATACATCAGTGGTAGCTTATCTGAACCGACAAGGAGGACTCAGATCGCGCCTCTGTGCAGACTGGCGATCAGATAATTCTTTGGTCCCAAGGGAAAATACTGTCTATCAGAGCATGTATATTCCGGGGTTCAGAATCAGGGAGCAGACATCCTGTCGAGGCAGGGGCTGAGGCCCGGGAATGGAGACTTCATCCAGAGGTGGTGAAGTTGATATGGGACAAATTTGGACCATCAGAAGTGGATCTATTCGCGCCTCGAGAGACGCCCCACTGTCCACTTTGGTTCTCCCTCTCACATCCAGCCCCACTGGGGTTGGACGCCATGGTACAGGCTTGGCCGAGGCTTCAGCCTGTACACGATTTCCCCGATCGCTCTGCTCCCGGAGTCCTGGAAAGGGTCCGCCAAGAGGGCATCAGTCTACTTCTGGTTGCCCCCATGTGGCCGGCCCGAGTATGGTTCCTCAGACATAATTTCACTCCTGATAGCTCCGCCATGGCAGATTCCTCTGAGGAGGGATCTGTTGTCTCAGGCGGGGGCACAGTCTTCCACCCTCGCCCAGAGCTGTGGAAACTGTGGGTCTGGCCCCTGAGGGGTTCAGTACCTAAATGCTGGTCTATCAGCTGGGGTGGTTGAAACCATACTTGGCTCTAGGGCTCCGGCCTACTAGGAGATTATATGGCCTCAGTGGAATGTGTTCTCCACTTGGTGTAGAGAACATGAATTAGATCCAGTTAACTGCCCGGTGGCTTCAGTTCTGGAGTTTCTTCAAGATCGCTTCTCTGTGGTCTCTCCCCTTCCACACTTAAGGTGTACGTGGCTACCATTTCGGCGCTCCATGCACCACTGAGTGATGGGCCTCTGGGGAGGCACCAGCTGGTCATTCGCTTTCTCCATGGTACATGGAGGATGAGACTCGACAACCAGGTCCAGGGTTCCTGCCTGGGACCTGGCGGTGGTTCTCGAAGGGTTATCCCTGGCCCCTTCGAACCCCTTCAGTCGGCTTCGCCCAAGGACCTGACGCTCAAGATGGCTTTTCTCTTAGCTATTACCTCTCTAAAGAGGGTGGGTGATCTTCAAGCCCTGGCAGTGACGCCAGCTTGCTTGGAGTTTGCCCCTGGCGGAGTTAAAGCCATTTTACACCCGAGACCTGGCTATGTGCCTAAGGTGCCGCCTAACACGGCACGGCCCACGGTCCTGCAGGCTTTTTATCCTCCACCTCATGTGTCGGCAGAAGAAGAGAGGCTCCATTTGCTCTGCCCTGTCAGATATTTGAGTGTTTAACCTCGAGAGGTCCTCTTCTTGAAGGAGGTCGGACCAACTGTTAGTGTGTTTTGGGTCACCTAAGAAGGGGCTCCTGCCTCGAAACAAACCATTAGTAATTGGATTGTTCAGGCTATTATCTCGGCCTACAAGGTGCGCAATTTGCCTTCACCTTTGGCCGTGAGGGCTCATTCAACTAGAGGCATGGCGCCCTCTAGGGCTCTCTTATCGGGAGTACCCCTCCAGGAGATCTGTGAGGCAGCCGGTTGGGCTACCCCGCACACTTTCATCAGGTTTTACAGTCTGCACCTCCCTAGTACGCCTGGCGACGCGTGCTCTCGCCCTAGCTGAGTGCCTGAGTTCAGTTTCACCCTAGGGCAGGCCTTTTTTCGGCGCGTGGCCTAGTGGGCATTCGTTCCTCAAAGAGTCGCTTAACGACGCAGTGCGAAGTTCCCCGAAGGGAACGCCTCGGTTATGACTATAACCCTTGTTCCCTGAGAAGGGAACGAGACACTGCGCCGCCCTGCCACGCCCTCAAGGCCTGAGAGCGGCTTGCTTCATCGCTAGGCTAATGTGTATGTGTACCGGCGCCACTTTTATGCATCCGGTTATGCCGTCACATGTTACGTCATGACGCAACACCAATCAAGATTGGAATAGTTTCATTCATAATTCAGAGGCGCACGCTAAGGAGCTGTTCTCAAAGAGTCGCTTTCAACGACGCAGTGTCTCGCTCCTTCTCAGGGAACAAGGGTTATAGTCATAACCCGAGACGTTTTTCTTGGGCTCAGACACAACCAATCGGATTTGACTATGACTGACGCACACCCAATCAGTGGCGGGGTATGACCAATATTCTGAGACAAATAACCATTTGCTATTATGAAAAAAGTAAGGTTGCAATAGGGCTAAAGGCCCCCGGGTAAAAGGCGCAAATTTTATTTGATTTTCTCCCAAATCATATAGCAACAAAAACTACCACATCACTTTCCTAAACACCTGTTTTTATCTGCAAAATACTCGCAATCCATGAGATCATTGCGTGTAACGTCTGAATATTGATTTTTAAATTAATTTGATCTAATATGAAAAACTTTTTAAATGTTGCAAATTTATGTAGCTAATGAAATTCCTGAAATTATCACATTTATTTAGAGTCAACATAGCCTACATATTTGTCCGTTTCAGTTTTGTTTAATGCGATTCAATCAAATGTTTTTCAATAACTGTCTAATAAGTGCCCTGCGATGGACTGGCGACCTGTCCAGGGTATCCCCTGCCTTTCGCCCAATGTTAGCTGGGATAGGCTCCAGCCCCCCGCGACCCTGTACACAGGATAAGCGGTTGACGATGGATGGATGGATGGATGTCTAATAAGTAAAAGGATAGTTTTTGGTGTAAAAAGCCCTGCTGTAGCAGATGCAAAAGGCCCCCCCCCCCCCCTTAAAAACATTAAAAACAACGTTTTTTTCTGTAGTGTGGCCAATAGGTTCGTTATGAAAATGTTAAAAGTGGGTTCACATTGACTGATCCAATCGCAATGGAGATTCAGTTGTTTATTGAATATGTTATGAAATCCCAAATGTGGATATCGTGCATTCTTGTCTGAAATGGTTATTTTGAATAAGTATTTTTTTATTATCATTTGTTACTCAAAAAAGCATCTTGCTGTCAAATATGTATTTGCATTAGTTGATCAGTTTTGCCTATAACTATTGTCCTTATATATACATGATATTACCATAAACCCCCTGAGGGACTTTTACCCCAAGTGTGGGGGGCTTTTACCCTTAGTCTGGGGTTAAAAAGGCCCTCTCACCATTATTTTTTATAAATATATATTATTTAACTTAATTTTAATCAAAACAACCTTCTGTCATTATTTCTTTTCACACAAATTATGTTGCTCCATCAATATTCAATAAATAGATATCAATATTTTTTGATCGTTATAAAATTTGTGACCAGAAAAAAGCTATTTTTTTCTGAAGATTTGACTTTAGCCCCATTGTTCCCTATATAGACCTTATTCAGAGTAGTGCCAACAGTACCGTTTCTATCTATAAGCACTATTGGCAGCTGCTTAGGGCCACCAGGGGCCCCACAAAGCAAGGTATGTCTTTTTTTAATATATATATATATATATATATATATATGTTGTATAAATACCTTATATATATACTATAAGCTGGAAATAAGACTCAGGCAGCTGTTATTGAGACGGTTATAAGGTGCCCCCTTGTGGCACGAGAGGGAAGGGAAACTGTAACTACAATGAGAGGGTTGTAGCTAGATGTGACAGGCACACACGCATGCTCAAATAATTTTTAGTCATCATGAAGAGAACCTACAAGTCGGGAGCAGAAAAAAGAAAAAGGAAGAGGATAAGAAATGCAGTCCAACCATTAGTAAGAAATTAATGTAAGCCAGCTACCTGGCTATATGGTGTTTATACGTTGTCTTGCATTAAATTGCAACAATTAGTTAATGGGGAGACATGCGTGGGGTCCTCCAAGTAGCAATTTGCTTAGGGCCCCTTTATGCTCAGAATTGCCCTAGATTATTATATATTTATATTTACTATTATATAAGTATAATTATTATATATTATATTTCATTTTTGACAGGAATGAAAATGAGGCTGTGAGGGATAGACTAGTTTCAAAAAGCTTAATAAATGTTTAGTCCTACTGGTGTTACTGTCTACTTGTCTACTTGGACATCTGTTTTTAAAGATGGACAATCAACATGGGTCTACAACCCATTGAAGAGACTGTATGTCTATCCAGCCTCCTTTTCATTACTGTCAAAAATTACATTTGATGTTGCTCTCTGAATAAGGTCTATAACTATAACAACATCTGAAACACAAAAAGTGTTTTTCAATTGGAATGAGTTAGCTTATTATCATGTGAATTACAATACCATCAATAAAATTTGATCTACATTTAATTATCTCGAACATACAAATTATTGGAATTTACTGGAACTAGCTTTTAATTTTTTTAATTCAGTTTTTATGAGCTTCGTGACAGTTTCATTGACTGAACCAGTTCATAAGAAACTAGAATGTGATTCATTCTACTATTTGACACACAACAAACAGAAGCAACATGATAATTAGTGTACAAGCTGGCATGAAACCGGCCCGTGCACGACCTTATGCTTCCCTCAGGCTCAGTTCGCTGGAGTAATTTATAACCGAAAAGAATGCAGTAGGCCTATTTGTTGGGAGATGTTAGGTCGCATGGTGTGTATTTAGTGACATCATCTGATGAATGTGGGTAATGATAACACAAAATGAAAAGTATTTTAACAACTGTACAATAGGTGAAAGGAATTTGGGGTAAAAAGCTCCCATGTTACAGGAGCTAAATGCCCCCTTAAAACACATTGTTTTTCTTAAGTGGGGGAAATAGATTTGATATGAAGAATGTGCAAAGTATGCTCACATTCACTGATCCAATCACAATGGAGATATATCTATCGAATGCTTGAAATTTTATGAAATGCCAAATGTGATTGAAATTAGCAGGAAATGAATTAACCATTTACTGAAGTGGTTCTTTTTAATAAGAATTATCTTAATGTTTCTCGAAAATTTTAGCCTTTAGCCCCATTGTACCCTACCAATTTGTCAAATTATTGTCATCAGTAAGAAAGACTTTCTACTGGACTATGCTCTCAGACAAACAAGAAACATCCCAGAATGTATACCTCATGATATATATGCAAAAGGTTATGACCAAAAGAATAAGTTCACTCTCATTCTCTCCATATTTATAGGTGCACACTTGCCATAGAACAGGATTGTATGGAAGTGGTTCATATTTTCCCAGCAAACTTGTTGCAAATGTTTGGTCAGAGCATAAATAAATTGCAGATGACAACATTAACAACAGAAGTGCAAACAATTTAAATGATTGCAGCCACGACTGCTGCTGACAACCACTTGATACCTTTGAGAACCTTGCGATGTAAAATTTGATTTTCACACTTCTATGTTTCTGATTACAGACTGTAGCTTGTGGCATTTTTAACCAAAATATTTATCCAGCAAATGAACAATTCTTGACATTTGGAACCATTTCTGTGAAATATTAGATATATTATTTGTGTTACAGCTAAATTACAAAAATATATTTTCTTATTGAATTGATTTGCATAAGAACAGTAGACATTTACAGGTGATGCCTTAAATTTTTATTCAGGTCACCATTTTCCATCAAGTGAAATATCAAGATGATGCAAAGATCTGTGAAATGTGAGACTCTTTTGGAGCTCTTCAGCAGGCTTGTTAACTTGACGAGACACTTGTGGAAAGCTTAATAAAAAAATAAGACTATAAGGTTCATTGCCTTTTCTAGTTTTGCTTATGGAAAAAAGCTGACCAGGCCAACACATCCTCTGGTTTTTAGGACCATATTAATAATGAAAAAGAGAGATCTCAAATAATCTTTTCAATGATATTGTTCTTGTTGTATTCCATGGCATGAAAATTCATTAATGAACTGTCATTGTTAAACCACACAAAACTCAGTTATAAATGGTGTCCTCTGGTCAGCCACACACTGGTAATAAAACCCACATAAAATGAAACCCAAGTGTGGAAAACAAAAGTAATGAAACGAGTAGCTACATAAATGATCTGATACATTCCAGTATAGCATTAAAGCATTGGAGGGTAAAATTAAGAAATGTTATGGGTTAACTGGGGATCGTACAGGCACTTTCAGTTCATGTTGTTTGTGAATAAGTTATAAGAACTACCAAACCAAGTTATGGGCCTGTAGCAGCATGCAAAAATAAGATATGCAATTTGCTGACCGAATACCTCAGGAAAGCATTTTTGGATGTGGATTTTGTTTCCCTTTTCTTTTGTATTCAGAGTTGTTGATAGTTTTCTGACACATTTCTGGTTCTGACTTCAAACCTTGTGATCAGTTGATACCTCCTTTATTCAATCCTGCTTATGGATTGGGCAAAAATATATACTTGGCTACCATCCTAATGTTATAAGTTGAATAAAGGACTAAAAGAATAAAACAAGGGGGCGCTAGAGAGCACCACATGGAGTGGACATAAATTTAGGGAGCTCCCTCAACAAGCCTCCATAAACTAGTACTATTTGACTATTTTCATCGCAAAAGTTTGCTCAACAATATCCAACAGTAAGATGAAGAAGGCTAAGCCAAAGAAAGGAGATTCACCATCCAGCGCAGTCGAAAAACTGGCCGAGAATCCTATTGAGCATGAGACGGATCGCGATCGCGACATGGCCACGGACTCTACTGCTATCCTGCCATTCAAACCATGAATAATGGTATGAACGAAATATTTAATTAGCTGGAAACAACTCTATCTCACTTGCAGACAGCGCTGTCTGAAACCACCTCGCGTATAGCGGATCTTGAGAACGTTAAAGCTGAACACGAAAGCCACATTTCTGACCTGGAGGCCTCCTGTCAGGAAATACTATCAGCTAATAAGGTCCTACGTGCTAAACTGGATGATCTCGAGGGCCGTTCCCGACGACAAAATATTAAGATTGTCGGCCTACCCGAGAACGAGTCTGGTCGCCCCACTGAGTTTGTGGAAAAACTTATTCCGAACCTCCTGGGGGCCGAGAACTTTCCTGTGGGGATTAAAGTTGACCGTGCACATCGCACAGGGCCTTTGCCGTCAAAAGGAGGGCGTCCCCGAATTCTGATCGCGAGGATACATCATTACCCGGTCAAGGAGATGATCCTCCGGCTTGCGCGACAACACTCACCTCTAAAATATGACGCCGTTCACATCTCCGTCTTTCCAGATTTCACGGCTGAGGTCCTCTCACAGCGAAGGGCGTTTGACGGAGTGAAAAGGAAATTGAAGGAGGCCGGTTTTCGATTCGGAATGCTGTTCCCCACACGTCTTCTTGTCACCCAGGGCACTAACAAGAAAATCTTTGGCTCGGTTTCGGATGCTGAATTATTCGTTGACACCATCACTGTTGAAGACCCTACTTGATCTGCTGCGCGAGATTGTTTTTCAATATTGTTTCCATGGCTGAATGACTTAAATCATAATTTCTGCTGTTTACCGGCGGCCTTTAGTACGAGATTGTGAGTGTTTTCAAGCAAAAAAAAGAGAGAGAGAGAGAGAGAGAGAGAAACATTGTACAGACTGCTTGCGATCATGTTATTTGGTCTGATTGTACACGTTATTAGTGCCTTATCTGCACGAACATGTTCATACTCTCTCTCATATCATTTATATAATTTAAACCATGTTTAAAAAAAAAAGTTATATCTCTGTGCTACAAGGGTTGTGTGTTACACACTAGTTCAGGTTTATAGAGCAATTCTGTTGTTGATAACTTAGTTATGTGGAGGCTGCGTGGGAGTCCCCTGGTTTTTCTTTTTTAGGTTATTTCGGTAGGCAGGTTTTCCTCTTACTCCTTATGCTGCCCTGCAGCTCCACTGTTCATATGAGTTTTTTTTCCCGGCTTCAGTTGGGGAAGCTGTTGGAAGGGGGAGGGTGGGTGGTTCTGTTTTTTTTTTGTTGATTGTTGTCTTGAGTTTAGTGTTTGTACATCTCCTTCATTGGTTATTCAGTGGTTATTATTCCTTCAAATTCATTTTGCAGCAGTCATTACAATAGATATTATACTTCATGACGTGTAGTAGGGGGTCTTCACCTAAAGGTGGCAATGTCACTCTTGCTAGTTGGAATGTCCGGGGATTAAATAACCAGGTTAAGAGAGCTAAAGTTTTTTCTTATTTGAAGTCCATCCCTGCTGAGATAATATTTTTACAAGAGACACATATTAGGCACTCTGAGCAAAGGCGACTGAGATGCAATTGGATCTCCCAGGTATTTCAATCTACCTTCCCATCTAGGGCGAGAGGAGTAGCTATTTTGTTTCGAAAGTCAGCTCCTTTTAAGCATATATCCACTATCAGCAACCCTAACGGCCGCTACTTAATTGTATCTGGCCTACTTTCCTCAATTCATGTCACTCTGCTTAATGTGTACGGCCCTAATTTTGATGACCCTGCTTTTTTTTGCAAAGTCTTTAATCTTTTACCAAACACGCTGAACACACACCTGATAATAGGCTGTGATTTTAACTTGGTGTTGGATCCTACTCTAGATGGATTTCCTTCTCGCACTGGAATACCCTTGGCCAACTCTACCTCTGTTCTTAACAATCTGATTACTTCTTTTGACCTTGTTGATATCTGGAGACTAAAACACCCAAAGGACACGCAGTACACTTTTTTTTCGCAAGTTCATAAATCATACTCCAGGATAGATTTCTTTTTAGTAGACTCTAAAATCATTCCCTGTGTAAAATCAATGAAGCATCATAATAGCATCATCTCCGATCACTCAACAGTGACAATCTCTTTAGATCTCGTAGAAATTAAGCCCAGCTATCACTGGCGTTTTAATCCTACTCTGCTCTCGGATGTAAAAGTTTGTGAACAATTAACAGAGTTGCTAACGGAGTTTCTTAAATTTAATGACACGGGCGAGGTTTCTGACTCGACACTATGGGAAAGCTTAAAGGCTGTCTTGAGAGGACATATTATTTCCTACGTGTCCAGCCTAAAAAAAGCAAAGGGTAAAGCGCCTTTCAGAAATTGATAACCGTCTTACTCGACTGGAGGACACTTACAGAGATTCAGCAGACTCAGAAGTGCTTAACGAAATTACAGCACTTAAATTGGAATATAACTCGATTCTTTCAAACCAAGTTAATAATATGTTGCTAAAAGTGAAGCAAAAACAGTTTGAACTTGGGGACAAACCAGACAAATTGCTTTCTTGTCAGCTGAGGGGGCTACAAGCCTCTAGAGCAATTCATAAAATCAAGAACAAAAATGGTGTCGTTCTAACAATTCCCAGTGAAATCAATGATACATTTAAAGAATTTTACGAAAAATTATACAAATCTGGGGGTTGTTCTAACCCCTCAGCATTGGCTGATTTCCTTCATTCATTACATCTTCCAAAGTTGGGTGGCATTGAGCAGGCAGCTTTGAATGCGGACATAACGGTAGAGGAGATACTAGCTGCGATTAAATATTCCCCCAGTGGCAAGGCGCCTGGCCCAGATGGTTTCGGGATCGTATTTTACAAAAGATTTGCGCAGGTGCTCTCTCCTCTGCTGCTGAGGATGCTTAATCACTCTTTTGACATACATAAACTTCCCCAGTCCTTGTATGACGCAAATATTTCCTTAATTCTTAAAAAAGGTAAAAAAGAAAGTGACCCAGCATCTTATCGACCAATATCTCTTTTGAACTCTGACCTTAAAATTTTTACTAAAATTCTGGCTAATAGATTAAATAACTGCATCGGGGAAATTATCCACCCCGGCCAATCGGGTTTTATTCCTGGCCGTTTTTCTTTTTTCAACGTCAGGCGTTTAATGAATATCTTATACACCAGATTTGATTCCAAAGCTAGCGTTGCAATTCTCGCCTTAGATGCAGAAAAGGCGTTTGACCAAATGGAGTGGGACTATATTTTAGCTGTGATTTAGAGAATTTGATATGGGTGATGCATTTGCCTCTTGGGTGAAGTTGTTATACCTCCATCCTTCGGCTTCTGTTCTCACTAATTTTAACATGTCATCGCAATTTCAATTACATAGAGGCACTCGACAGGGCTGCCCTCTCTCGCCTTTGCTTTTTGCAATAGCAATCGAACCTCTCGCTCTTGCAATTAAAAATAACCCTTTAATTTCGCCCTTGAATTTAGGCCAAATTAACCATCATATCTCCCTCTACGCAGATGACATTATTCTGTATTTAAGCAACCCTGAACAGTCTATTCCACCCTTACTAAATCTGTTGGAAACATTTGGTAAACTCTCCGGTTATTCAGTGAATTGGCAAAAAAGTGAATTCTTGGCTGTGACCAACAACATAGATCCAATTTGTATGCACAGTCTACCTTTTAAAATAGCCATAAACAGTTTAAAATATCTTGGAGTTAATATACCTAGAAACCCAAAAGATATATATAAGCTTAATTACTTAACAATGCTTGAAAACCTAAAGGACAATATAAAATGCTGGAGGACCTTACCACTATCAATGGTGGGGTGTGTGAATGCTATTAAGATGGTGACGTTACCCAGATTCTTGTATCTTTTCCAGAACTTGCCGATTTATTTCCCCCAAAAGTTCTTCAAAACCTTAGATTCTATTGTGCTGCCTTTTGTCTGGGGCTTCAAAGCACACAGAATATCTAAAATACACGTGTGTAAGCCTAGGTCGCTAGGGGGTTTGGGTTTGCCAAACTTTCAACATTACTACTGGGCCGCCAATTGTAGAGCCTTAACTTACTGGCAGGACCCGCACCCCGACAATCCCTCAATTGATATCCCTTCATGGCTTATGATTGAGCAAGGTGCCTCAAATTCGTCACTTTCCTCATTACTTTTTGCTGTCCAAGCGACTTTTAAAGCCACAGTAGGATCCCATTTTATGATTAATAGTTCTCTTAGGATTTGGCTTCAGATTGGTAAGGCATTTAAATTGCCAGATACCTCTTTTCTTGCCCCGGTCTGTCGTAACCATGCCTTTAAACCTTCACTATTAGACCCAGTGTTCGCAGGTTGGGCTAGAAAAGGAATCCTTACCTTGAGAGATTTATATATTGACAATAATTTTGCCTCATTCACTCAACTAACAGAGAAATATGACCTTCCTGCTGCACATTTCTTTAGATACCTCCAAATTAGAAACTATGTCTGTTCCGCTGTGCCAAATTTAGAAATATTATTAGCCGATAGTAAATTACATAAATTGCTTACTTGCGTTCCCAATACTCCAAAGTTAGTTACAAAATTTGTTGACTTTTTCACAAGTCAGTTAGATTTTTCCACTATTCATCTGAAAAACGTTTGGGAAGAGGAATTAGATGTTCAGCTCTCTGAGGAGGATTGGGAAAAATGTCTTAAAAATATATACACCTGTTCTATTAATGCCAGGCACCAACTTATTCTGGGGGCAGTGGTGGCTCAGTGGTTGGGGCTCAGGGTTACTGACCAGAAGGACGGGGGTTCAAGCCCCAGCACCACCAAGATGCCACTGTTGGGCCCTTGAGCAAGGCACTTAACTCCAGGTTGCTCCGAGGGGATTGTCCCTGTAATAACTGCACTGTAAGTCGCTTTGGATAAAAGCGTCTGCCAAATGCGTAAATGTAAACTTATTCAGTATAAGGTGCTGCACAGATTACATTACTCAAGGGTTAAACTTAATTCTTTCTATCCTACTATCTCCCCTCTCTGCAATAAGTGTGAGTCTGCGGAGGGCTCTCTTGGTCATCTTTTCTGGGCATGCCCAAAACTGGGTGAATTCTGGTCAGAAGTTTTTCAGTTTCTTTCTGAAGCTTATGCTTGTGAGCTTCTCTTGGATCCTGCGACTGCCATTCTTGGCTGGTCGGCCTCTTTGCTGCACCTTAATAAGGCTACCCGACTGCCTATACAGTATGGTTTGATGATTGCCAAAAAATCTATACTCTGCATGTGGAAGAAAAACACGAAGCCACCATTCAAGTTTTGGTTGTCAGAACTTTCCTCTACTCTACATGTGGAAATACTCAGATATAGCATTTCTGGTAATATAGAGATATTTGAAGCCTTTTCAATCACTTGTTAAAAATCAACAATGATGAAGCTATTTAATATGTTTTTCTATAAAAAAAAATGTACACTTACACTTATTAGGATTTTACTGTTATTTCCGTTGACCTCTGTTTTTACTGTAAAGATACCTATGTATATCTCATGTGGACGAGTGGTACAATCTCACCTGGTTTATAATGTCTCACTAGGCAAGCATCTGTTTTGATCTTCCTTGCCTGTGCTTGGTGATGTGGTTTCCTGCACATTGGAATCCAACTGAAGGTTTTTTTTTTTTTTTTTTTCCTCCTCTGTGTGTTTGTGTTTGGTTCTGTCCTGTGACTGTATTGTCTATTTGTTTGAAAATCTGAAAATTTACAATAAATACAATATATATATATAAAAAAAAGAATAAAACAAGTTAGTATTATTTCATGTCATGTGCCATTGGCTACAATATCTTGTTGTGTTCACCAAAACAGCTCACCAGGTACATGTGTTGTGCATCAGAATGTCTTTAGAGTCTATACGGTCTCAGAGGACTTACTTTTATCACTCAGTAATAGAAAGAGCTTTAAGGGATTTAAGAAACTTCAGTGATACCATTTACATTGAGATGAAAGGGAGCTGTCATCTTAATTAGATCAGAAACAACATTGGAGGGTGATTATGTTGTAAAATCAGTTTAATAGGTTTAAATTCAAAGGCAAGGGAAGTGCAAAAAGTGCAAGAGTTTCAAAGTGCTTAAGAGTAATTGATTCAGTATTAGTTTGGAGCAGATCAATGCTCGTTTCAAGTGAAAACTGACATTATACATTTATGTAAAGGGAAACCCCTCCAAAATTTGAATAAATGATCTGATACTTTGCTGACAGTGGTTTTCCTAAAAAGAAACATTCATAGGTTTGCAAGTAAAGAAACATGCCTGGTTTTCAACTCAAAGCTGGTGAAAAAAAAATTTATCACTCAGTCACGTCACAAAAACATATTTTCAGCATTTCTCAATTTTGCTGGGTTGTTGAATCAGAGAAAATTACACACCTTTGGTTAAAGAACTCTTATGGAAAACACACTAGAAAGAACTCACTGTGGTAAAACGTCATCTGTGCCATATTTGTATACTTTTCACTACATAGACCGTCTTCTAATTATAAAGATATATATATATGGAAAGGCAAAATCTGTGAAAACAAACTCTCATCCAGTTGTATAATCTCTATATTCCCTAATATTTTCTCTCATCTTCCATTCTCTCTTCTCTCCAGTCCTCCATCATTCTCTTTACACCAGTGGCTGCTTGTCAGTGGCAGTGGAGGGCAGGGACTCCACGCTGTTTCTGTAGATGGGCTTCTTCTGGGAGCGGTCATCTCTGAAAGGAGAGGAAAATATAAAGAATCAAGACTAGAGTGAGTGCTTTATCGGGCAGAATGAAACAAGATGTGGGCCTAAGGGAGAGACATGTTTAGAAAGGCATGCAGTAATATGCACATAGACTAGCCAGTCTGTACAATGCTGTGGGAGTGAGGAGAAGTGGGGGGAGACATTAATGTCTCCTGATCCACACAGTAGAACCCTCTTGAAATGGAGGGCTAGAGGTCAGAAAGTCACAAATAACTGCATGCACTTGCAGAAAATGGGATCACAACAAGCCTCGACTCCCAGTTATTCTAGGGCACCCTGGAGTACTTACATGGGTCCCTTGCTCTTCCTCTGTTTGGCTCGGCGGCAGAGGTAGGTGGTCATGGATAGTATAATCATAAGAATGACCAATCCAGCAGCAGATGCCATGAGAGCAATGCGACCAGTGGTTGACTCATACCATGCTGCATCTTCTGTGAGACACAAACAGACAGAAACAATCACTACTAGTTGCCTTTTAAATGGCATCTAACTCTGCCCAAAAGTTTAGTTACAAAAGCAGCCACTTGATCAACACTTTAGTATTAATAGGTCAGCCTTATACCTGTAAGCTAATTGTCTTAATATTTGGATCACAAGGCAACGAGGTCAATTTTTAAATAGGTATTAAAAATGTCAGAATTATCATCTCACACAGTCTTTACAGTAAGAGCAGACTCAAACAGATAAGTGGACAACTTTTGGATATTAAATTGTGAATGTTGTACTATTGGATATTGAATGGAATCTATTATTACGATATGTTCAAATCAAGAACAGATATGAACAAAATCAAGTTCAGCTTGAGCTGAACATTAAAAGCAGCACAATGTGGCCCCCTTCTGGTAGCTCTGACCTGGCAGAACAGTGACGCTGATTGTGCGTTTCTTCATGAGGGATTGCATAGTGGGGGACTGAGCTGTACAGGTGTATCTCCCTCCATCTATAGCCCGCACCTGCTCCAACTTCAGCTTATTAGAGGCCAAAAGCCAGTCTTCTCCCTTGATAGAAAACACACATAGATGAGAAAGTTAAAGGGAAGTGAAAAGTAAAGCAGGAACTACAGGAAATATCTGTCGTACAATAGAACTATTTAAATATCTGCCTTATCTTAGGAAGGGAACTTACAATGGTTGAAATTCTACCAACTTTTTCTATAGAAAAGAAAAGAATATAAACATATGAAACCAAAAACCACTAAAAGTAATGAATGAGTATAAGGGGAATAATCATGTAATTTACCCTACATAATGTTACCTACAGAGAATAATAATGTTTGAACTTGAGAAAAAGTGAGTAGAGAGAGACAGTGTGAGTAATTAAGTAAATATAAAACCACACTATAAAATGCAGAGAAACAAATGCCTGTGCAAAAACTGGTGAGAGCACATCATAACCATATAAAGGAATTTGGCACTGGATGGGTTTCTGCAGCCTGCCAACAAAGTCCATCTCAATTTAAATGAAAGTAAATTAAGATGATTCCCAGTTAAGCCAAGTTCTGGCCAAAGCACTTTTGTTTAAACTAATCCATTGGCTCCAGACCTTTTCCTGTTTCCTCTGTTTGTGCAGACAGAGTGAAATAAAAATTTAGTTAGCTCAACCATTTAAGGGAAGCCTGTTTATGCCTGTATTCCAAACACCACTGAAGCTACAGGGGTTAAATGACACTGCACCTTTGTGAGATGTGATAGTGGACAGACTGTCCTGAATAACAGGACTGAGCCATTCTGAATGTACAGTTCCAACACACTCAATTTATTGAAACTCTATGGCCACCTATCAGCGCGCACGCACGCATGAACGCACCTTGCTCTAGTGAATCCATGTATAATATTTAAGATCAACAGCTACACTTTTGCAAGCAAAGAGGCACATGAAATGCTTTGTATGACATGTATATTGTACTGTATGAATACAAACAGATTAAATTAAAAATCCTAGGTCTATACAGAATTTTTCTTTTTTTCAATAAACAGTGACAATCTATGTGTAGACAGTAACTAGCTTAGCACTGTTTTCTACCCTGAATGAATGCCTCACAAATCTGGGATTTTCTCACATAAACCAGACACAAGTTAATCAATACTCAAACTCACAAACCGTTTCCCTTTTCTATCTAAATGGCATGAGTCAAATTTCCTTTTGTCCAGGCCTGAGTGAATATGCTTGTTTTCATTTTAGATGAACTTAAACAAGCTGTAATTCCCAGCCTTTTAGATGTTTGAGAAACCAGCTTATGAAAACAGACTATTACAATCACATTACTGCAATTATGTAGTAGACAGCACATCCTGTTTGGTTCCAGTGTTGTTTACCAAACTGCAATGACACAAAAATATCTCCACTCAAAAAAAAAAAAAAAGGTAAAGGAAACCAAGAACATAAGATATTGAATTGGTCACCTCTTTGGCCCAGAAGTATTCAGGTGTCTCGGAAGCGGAGGTGGAACATTCCAGCTCCACGTCATCCCCTAATCTTACTCTCAAGTCCTGCACCGAGTTAAAATAACGCGTTAAGTAGCCTAAACCAGCCCTGTGCACGGACACCTCTCGCATATCTGAGTAAGAGAAAGAAAGAGAGAGCGTAATGAAAATAGATTTGCATTTCTTGGATACATTTGCATAGCATTTAAACAAGGAATTGGCACAAACAAATTCTAAGCAAGTTTATCACTGCTCAATTTAAGCATCATATAGTACAGTGAGTGATCATCATTAATGATTAAAGTGACTTAACCTTTCATGAGTAGGGTCTAAATTCCTCTGCAGTGCCCCCTGCAGGGAGTTATTTTTGCACGTGACACTGCATAGCCGGTAGAATAGGGCAGAGTGCAGACGAGTAGTTTAAATTTTTTTAATTTAAATGTTTGATTTCTTGTCATAAACTGTATATAATATAGTAAACACAAACAAATGGGTTCAGTCAGCTGTACTGTTTTTATAGCTGTAAAAAAAATATATCAGCAGTCAGGTTTACCAAAGTGCTCGGATAAATCACACATGATCAGTACGTTTTCACTGCGAGTATACAAGTTTTAAACTGTTATTGTGGTGATTTTGTGATACTATGGCAGAAAATAAAATGTATATACCTGAAAAGATTTTTTGAGTTTCTGTTTGTGTGAATGAAAACCACATCTGTACCCAAGCAGACGTGGCTGCGTGCATGGGACGATCATATTTAGATATGATGGCTATGCATACACAAGCTGAGAACTGTTATCGTGGTACTATGGTGACATTTTGGCAGTTTGTTACATAAAATAAACATATGCGCTTAAAAAGACTGTATGAGTAACTGGTTCAGCTAATATAATGACACTTGACCATGACGCTGTGTTGGCATGAAAGCCAATTTGAATCTGGCAGCTTGTAACATTACTGGCTGTTGCAGGACACATATGTGTGATGCTACTCTGCAGGGCCCAGTTATTAACTGTTGCATATGTGTGATGGTGCGTATGAAAGGGTTAAGTATAGTCCACAGCAATAATACAGAGTGGCATGGATCATCTTGTCTCATGTGTTGTGCTTAATGAATGCTGTATTAATCCATCTATTTTTTTTCCACTCAGTTTTCCAATAAGTCAGCACTGTCAACTCATCCCTGGGCAAAGCAAAGCCACCAATCAATATCATTATTGATTCTCCAATCTTGAGAGGTACGAAGTTTAAATTCTAATCATTAACTCCAAAATAGAAAACTTCCTTCTAACAAAAAGCCATATCTAACTAGACTATACACAATGATGGAATGATTAAAGCATTAATAATCTAAACATCAATTTATGTTTGAAATAATACATTTTTTCAAGCTTCTGAAGGGAGTACTTGGCAGTGGTGTGACTCACAGTGAATGGGGATGGTGAGGGGCTGAGAGGAGTTGTCTGGTTCAGAAGCATTCTCAGAGATACAGCGGTATGGACCAGCAGACATGGACTGGATGCTGGAGATGAAAAGCAGCAGTCTGCCCTCCTCTCTTCTCACGTCCACGTCATACAGGTAACAGTGGCGGTAGAAATTTGCCTGATCTGACTCGAGTCGGAACCACTTCTTCATGTACTGTAAAAAGCAGAAAAGAAAGAAAATCTCATTTTGGGGTGAATTATCCATTTAACTCATAGTTTGATTGTTCTACCTTAAAAAAAGGTTCCCCTGAAGAAAAGCTGACCTGGGACTGTCATTATCCGAAACAGGGATCACTTGCTAAATTTGATTACATGTGTTACACTTGGAGGAAATAAATATACGGGGCCATGGCACTTAGGTCTCGCTAACAGGATAATGAGAGTTTGCAAAACGTATGTCTTTGTAAATGGTCATATGGAACCCCTTTTTAATGCACAAATGTGTCTAGATGCTTGAAAAAGGTGACGAAAAGACAGAAGCTTGCTAAAACACACTTGCCACCTGCAATTCCAATAATGGTTTCAGTCTTGATGTCCAGACAAATAAATTCAGATGATAACATTGTTCTTTATTTATGGTTGTCCTTCCATTGTCAACAGCAGTTTTTCTACAAAATGAGAAATTGTGGGGGAACAATTGTAATACATGAAGGTAAGCTGCCCTGACCAAAAATGCTTGTAACTTTAGATCTCTAAGCTTCTCTTTAGCATCTAGAGGGCATGCACAGACGGCTCAACCAACATAGACACTCCTAAATTCCCAAGAGAAACCAGGTGTCTTTCAGTTTCAGTCTGCTGTTTTCTTGACGTTGCACACAAGTGAACATCAAAAGCACATTATGTTAAGAGACATTTCTTTGCTATTGTGCAAGCGACATTACCTTAGAGAACCTCTCAAAATGCACTGAGCTCATATTCCACTCTGATTCTGAGTCCACACACTCTAGCGTCACATCCTGTCCTTCCCGAATCAGCTCAGATGGACCTTTTATGACCAAAGAACCTGAGGAACATATCAATCAAAAACAATATAGCATTACAATAGCTTTCTGCTTTTACGGTTTCTCGTTTTTTTTATAAATTTGTTAGATCTGATAGGTTCTTTCTTAATTTCCTGGTTTTACTTTGTTTTGCACAGGCAGCACACGCAATCGAATGCAAAACAATCTTAGAAATGTGAGGCAAAAGATGTATAAATACAAGTGGTATATATTTTTTTACATGCAACGTTACTGTAACACATATTAGTGTCAAATGAAGCACATTAAGCAAATTTTTACATAGTGTTGAATGAGCATTTGAACAGAGACAAGTGCAGAGCCTGAATTCGCATGCCACATTCAAACATCTAAAACAGTTCCCTTCAAATGTTGTCTAACTGGTTGCTTTGAGATGTGTACAAGTAGGTATTGTGACTAATTCCATGTCTCCGCTGATATACTTGAGATAGCTTGAAAGTCCTTGTGCAATCCAATATGTTTTTGGGTTGATTCACTTGCAAATGCAACTTTGATTCCAAAAGGAATACAAGGATTCCAACAACGTATACAGTAGTGTGACGGAGTGGAGTGAAAAATCGAATAGATATAGCCAACGGCGTCACCTTGGGACTTCCACCCAAGGACTTCAATAGATTCCAACTTAAATTAAGCTTTGAAGTTATAAGGACTCACAGGTTAGTCATACCCATTGAAGATAAAGAGACTGGGTCTTCCACAGTAAAGTGCATTTTATTCAAGGTCAGCGTTAGTTAAAACAGGAGTAACATCAACGGGTAATTAAAATTCCAACACATTTCACACAATCTACATACCAAAAATATACACCTTAGGACAATAATCTATTAAGATCCTTGGAAGGCATGGGCTGGCCAACAGGAAGGCAACCCACACTGGGGGAAGCACAAAAACACCACTTGTCAAGACCACCATAGTAACTACACTGGAAAAAAAAAAAACTTTAAATATAATCGTCAATTGCACACAGCAAATGGTGAGGGGGACCACCATACTCGGTAACCAGCCTCCCCGGGGTAGACCCACAGCACTTTCTAAAAATGCTAAATATATAAAGTAGACAATGAACATACAAAGTGGCAGTAATTTTTAAGCATCAATAACAAAACAGTCGGTTACTCCCAGATGACTTGAAAGAAAAGCAAACGAGAAACAAAACCAAAACAAACAAAGACAAAACAGCAGCACCACCCAGGTTCACTGTCACCCATAAATTACTGCAGAGGAGCAGGGAACATATTCCACCCTATACACAGTACCAGCACCGCAAAAGTGAGTGCAACAGGCACTGTGAAGCGTTGGACATAATTCCAGCTGCAAGACACAGGCAACGGTCACAAATTTTAACCATGTCATGAGAAACCAAGGGGTGCACACACCAGCAATCCACACTGGCAACTACTTGTGATGTGCTTATATTGCCTTCAATTTATTGCAGTCAAGCAAATTAGCAGGGACACGGGTGATGACAATTAGTGGAGTTGCACTGAAGCAACACCCTGAATAGAGGAACAGGAGCTGTGCCTCCTGCTACAGCAGCAGCACATTTTATAATTCAACTCATGATTTTTTATATGACCCTGTAGTGTTAGGCCACTAGGAACACTTTCAGTTTCTCTTCTTGAAAAAAAAAAAAATAAAAAGCAATTGGATTATTCCTAAGGAAACCAGAACAGTCGTTCAGACATATTAATTTTTCTTTTTGCTAAGGTGCTTAAACAACAACAAGCAGCAAATGAATAAGAAGTCAAATAAGTAACATAATAAATCAACAATACTCACTTATTGAAAATGTAATATAAACATTTTCTAAAGTTGTAAAATTGTGTAAATCTGAATACATATTTTCTTTTTTCTTTTTTGTGAATATACTGAAAGTTCCTGTTTATAAGAACAAAATTAAACCGTGAAAGGCATTAAAATAATGGTTTGCATGAATATATTAACGAAGCTAAATAGTAGGATATTTACCAGTGGAGCTTTGTAGATAGGTAAGCGCCAGCACTGCGAGGAAAATGAAGGCTCTCATTTTGAAGAGTGCGTGACTCTATTGACTTCTGTGCTTGAAAAATAACTTCTGCCAAAACGAAAGATTGTAAACACAATTTATGAGCGCGGAAGAAGGCGGCGCTTCAATCACTAAGGGTATGTTCTATTTTTTTGTTACAAAAATGACATGAACAATAAACACTGTACTAATATGTTAATTATGGCAAGCTATCGGTTTGTTCAAGCAAATAAAAAAATATTACAGTCAAAACTATCTCGCCATTGTATCAGAACTACTGGCAAACGCCTCTTGCAAATCTTTAGCGTCACTTGTATCCAGCATAATCTACGCTCAGAGGTAGCTGAATTTCAAAAGGTCACGTGTGGCTTGTTTCTCTGACGAGACGACGCATCTTTGAAATTCCCCTTGGTTTCAAATCAAACAAACACATTTCCTTATTTTAAAGGAAGGTTATATCAACCCTGTTAGTAATTATTTCAGAGCCTATGTCCGTGTTTCTAGTGAAATTTCATTAAATTCACATTCAGTATCATGAAATTCATTACAACCTAAAATACTTCGTAAAGGAATTAAAGCACTGTTAGAATATATATATATATATATATATATATATATATATATATATATATATATATATATATATATATAATTTATAATCATTTAATAATTTATATAGGCTATAAGCTAAAACAACAAAGGCTGCTCATTGCTGCAGATGCATTTTTAAAGAAACGCTGTTGACTGGACGGAAGCCTATTGTGCACCCTGCGAACATGATCAAATCAAATCACTTCACATGATCAAATCACACGATCATATGCATAAGTGCAACAGTGGGTGAAAGTCTTGTGTGCAGTTCCGAGCAACAGACAGTGACATGACATATACCAATTACAATAAACAACAGAGTTACACAACACAATAATAGTATACAATATACAGTAAACAATACACACAATATGGAATACACGTACAATAAAAAAAAGTATATAAAGTGTATAAAAAATATAGAGTAGGTTGTATTGCAAGAGAATATAATTTATATAATGTTTTTTGTTGATGTTTGTTACTCAAGGTTAAATGGATCTCAGCTGTGCACAGGGTTGGGGAGTAAATAAATACATGTAACTGGATTATGTATTTAAAATACAAAATATAAGTAACTGTATTCCACTACAGTTACATTCAAAAAGTATTTTTATTACTCAAGAGATTACATTTTATTGTCATTTGTTTCATTTAATATTTAGTCCTTTCAGATGGAAACATTTATACATATAAATTATGTGAACCAAAGAGCGTTTGAGCTGAGGTGAAACACTTTCTTATGATGTGTTACATTCATACAAGCAGACAGAGAAGTAAGTTTTAAGTAAGTTAATAGAAATTAATGTTATTTCTTGCCATTTTACATGCACGTTACCTGGCACGGTCATATTTTTTTATCAAGAAAATTCACGTTGGATCATAATTTCTTTTGTTCTAGTAAGACTTTTGATATTAGGGCAAAACTAATTTCTTGAAAATAATTTTTGTATTGTTTTCCTGTAAAATTACAAATTACATTTTACAGCATGTATTCTGTAATCTGTAGTGGAATACATTTCAAAAGTAACCCTCCCAATCCTGGCGGTGCATATTTTAAACTTCTGTAACCCTTTAAACAGCAGGTCAATAATGACAGTGAAATGGAGGAAAGAAAGAAAATATGTAAGTTTTAATGCACTGATGTTAATTGTAGGCTTATTACATTGAGTAGGGCAGTAGTCCTATAGTAATTGCACATACTGTACATGTTGCATGTTAATGGAAATTCCCCAGTCTAGAGTTCATTGACCTTACAGTAATAGTTGTACAGTAGTAGTTTCAGACAGCCTCTATGCAGGTGACTCAGCATTGGTGTCTTTTCGAGAAAGTGCACTATAATAGCAATGTAATAAAATTGACCTGTAATATGCTTTTTTTCTTCTTTTTTTTTGAGAAAGCCATAGCTAGCAGGTAAGCCATAGCTAGCAGGTAAAACTTCTATTCCCATCACCAAAAGTAGCAATGTGTTCTTCTCATCTCATATTGAGAGAGGGAGAGAAAACCCCCATGGTATCACGAAGGCCTGGTTCACCAAGTTGTTCTGAAAGGTATCATAAATGGAGTTGAAAGGTCAGTAAATCTTTAAATGACTGTAGGGCCACATTGCAAACTCTTGCACTTTTGAGGGAAAATAAGTGTCTGGATTATAAGTAACAATAATCCAATTTACATGTGAATGACATTTTGCTTATTTGTTTTTTTAAGTCTTCATATATGTTGCAAATATTCCATCTGAAAATTGGATTTTTAGAATCTGGTGAATGACATGTCTTTAGGCGTCTTTACACATATAGACAATTAATGGCTGCTTTGTGCCTGCTGAAAATTGTACAGATGCAATGCCGCGTAAAAGCCAGGTTCATTTTTTTCTGCTCTGACCCACCTCAGCCCTTAGTATCAAAGAAAGATCTGATGCTGCTTTGGTTCTGTGTAACTGAAATGCAGAGCAGCCATAAACTTTGTTGTTGTCATAGTAGATCATATTTTTAATAACTTAGTTTCATATCAAAACTAATAATTAATCTCATATTTCTATATTTATAATTTTATATTTAAAACATTAAACTCGTACCATTATTTATGCAATTTAATTGATATGTAAATGCATTTATGCCACCTCTGAGCAGCATTAAACAGTCTGTGTAAATAATACACCCGAATGCGACTTCAGATGCAGCTTCTGTTCCTACTTTGCAGTGTAAAGATGGCTCAAGGCTATTATAATTCAAATGTTTTTGTATTTCTTTATTCTGTTATGAGTATTCAATAAGGGTGCACAAATGCCTGTGTAAGGTGAAACAAAGTGCTTTTCATATTCAACTCTGTGGGTCGCAATTAATCAGCAACGCAAGCATTTAAGACGCCAGAGTTTTACATTTATGCATTTTGGCAGATGCCTTTATCCAAAGCAACTTACAGTGCACATATTACAGGTACAATTCCTCCGGAGCAACCTGGAGTTAAGTGCCTTACTCAAGGACACAATGGTGGTGGCCGTGGGGATCGAACCAGCAACCATTAACAGTTATGTGCTTTAGCCCACTACGCCACCACCACTCACACCAGCTTAGTTTTACCAGGTTTTATTTTTATTAATATTTTATAACTGCATATTCAAAACATTATTAGTAAAGGACATCTGAATGCACAGTCCTCTGCTTTTTTTTAATGGACAGAGAAAGAATGTGGTCACACTGATAATTACTGTAACACAAAATGGTGAAATTGGTAAGGTTGGTAATTGGTGAAAACAACACAATTAAAAGTTGTTCAAATTTGTTACTTCACTGTAATATCACACAAGTTTGCTTTTGTTGATAAATGTACTGTACACAATTAACTTAAAGATGAGCTGAACTGACAGTGCAAAAAGAAGAGTCTGATGCTCTGGGTTGTGTGGTTACACTAATTTCCTTTACAATTGGCCATTTATATCCACAGTACAGGTTTATTAGTCTATAAGGTTCATTCATGTACCAACAGTGTAATAATGGTGATACACAATATACACACATTAATAGCGGACAATATTTTCCACTTTTAATTTGGAGTTATCATACAGATTTAAAAAAAACTAACAAAAAAATAAAACAGCAGCCACTACACTCCATTTTGCCTAACCAAGTCATTTTTATTTGTCTAGTTCTTTTCACAACACACATTGTTTCAAAGCAGCTTTACAGAAAATCATGCATTAACAGAAAATTAAACTGTAATATCTATAAGAATCATAAGTGATTTTATATGAAGCAAACTTTCATTCAATTAATTCTACAACTAATTAAGTATTGGTGTGATAAAATATTTCATATATCACAAATGTGCAATAATGTAACCATTAAATGGTTTGATGACCAAATTTTGATCTTTGATTTTTGAAGCCAAAATCGTACGTTTTGTCCTAGTTTGCATTTACTTTGCAAGATTCCTATCAAGAAAGGCACTTTTACCTCCTCCATCTTTCCAAAAATACTGTAACTTAGTATATTAAACATAATAAACGATCCAATGAGAACCTTTTTATAATAATCCTGTTCATCATCAAATATGTTCTAGAAGGTTGTATGAACACAAAGATTTTAAAGGAATTTGCAACTCTCGCAAAATGGATACAAAATTCCTGCATATAATACACAAAATAATTTTAACAATACAAAAAGAGAACACTCATTAAAACGACTAAATCTTGGAATACTTTGCCATATTCTAAATAAAAAAAGCACAAAACAGCACAAAAGCTTTGCAATTATTAATTAATACAAACAAACACCTTTATACTGATTTAGGTTATGGATTTAAAGTTCAAGGTGCAATTTCACAACACACTGTTTTTTTAGGCACAATTCACGGGCAAAAGAAACTTAAATGATCTAAACATAAATAGTCAGTATGAATGTTCCATGTTGTCAAACAAGCTCAAACAATCAAGTTGCCTTTTTTTCTCTTCCTTCTCTTTTGAAAGTAACTTAGCCAGCAATGTTTTAGTCTATATCTGCCAATTCTGCTTACTGTCTTCTGTCTACTCCTTGGTTTTATCTGTATCCCTGTCTTCACTCTCTCTCTCTTCTGTAGAGTAGTGTTGCAATGTCTGGTGTCTGTTTCTAGACGGAGCATCTTGAAAGTGCTGACCGCAGTCTTCGCAGGCATATGGAAGGGCTCTTTTGTCCCCATTGCCACTTAACTGTCGCTTTGCTGGACGGATTCCTCTCTTCCATTTGCCGGAAATAGATCTGGTTGAGACTGCTGCAATTATCAGAGCTTTGTACTCTCTGAAAGTTTGAACCAGAGGATGATGCATTTGCAGCCAGACTTGGCCTTCCCACAGAGTTGGGCTCAGTCACAATCCCATGAACAGTGCGGTGATGAAAGCGGATGCCGGATCGGTTGGAGAAGCTCTTCCCACAGAGGCTGCAGACAAAAGGCCTCTCACCAGTGTGGATGCGAGTGTGGATCTTTAGGGCCCCAGATTGAGTAAAGCACTTCCCACACTGGGTGCAGCTGTAAGGTTTCTCCCCTGTGTGTGTGCGCTGATGGGCTCTCACCCCCGCTAGGTGAGGGAAACCTCTCCCGCAATAAGAACAGGTAAACGGCCTCTCTCCGGTGTGTATTCGGCGATGAATCTTAAGTGCCCCTGATTGACTGAAGCTCTTGCCACACTCTTTGCAGCTATATGGCCGTGCACCAGTGTGCACGTTGAGGTGGATGCGCAAATTACTGTGAGAGTTGAATGCACGGCCACACTCAGCACAAAGAAAGCCGCCCGCCATGGATGCATGCTGGGTACGCTGATGCTGCAGTAGTTGTGAAGGCCGGGGGAAAGAGGCATTGCAGTGCATGCACGAGAGCTGCTGCAGGCCCTCCTGCTGTGCGTGGCCTTGCTGATGGTGCAAGAGCTGGGTGCAGGTGGGAAAGGAGCGCTGACAGGACAGGCATGGGAAGGAGGGGAGTTTCTGGTTCGTGGTGGCATGGTGCAACTGGGCACATGGCATGCACGAGGTGAGAGGGCAGTGATGGTGGTGGTGATAGTAATGGTGGTGGGATTGGGCGACGTGTGACTCCGGGTCCTTTTGGTGGCACAGAAGTTGCTTGCAGGTTTGAAGCCTGCGGTGACAGCATAGACAAGGAAAGCCTTGAACAGGTGGGGAGTCTGGGTTTGTGTGCGGGATTGGGCTGTGGGTACTGGTGCCTTTGTCCTCCTGCTGGGGGTGAACAGGGTTAGATGTGCTTGTAGGCTCACTGCTCTCCTCCTCCAAAGAGAGACCCAAACACAGACACAAGCCCCGGCCGACAGGGGCAGAGCTGGGCTCTTTGACATGCTGTGGTGGGGTGGACAGGGGAGGTGAGGGTGGTTGGATTCGTGAGACAGGGCTGCCTCTGGGTTTCAGGGTCTGGAGTGAGGAAGGAGAGGGAGACGAGGAAAGCGGGCAGCCAGAACATGTGCAGGTACGATGCTGAACTAAAAGGAGGGAGAGCAAAATACACTAAGTCAACATAAATCAATGAACTGGTGATTGCAAAATAAATAAACTTAAAGGTGGACTCAGTGACTTTTATGTTCATGTCGTCTTACACTGACTCCTAGTAGCGTGGATGCAGCATCATTCAAATGTTCAAGTTTTCAGTTACCAATGCCATTGTGTAAATTCACTATTCACAGTCAGTCATGATTAAATTCAACCATGAGTGAAAGTGTCCAATAGCAGGACTGTTACTGAGATTAATTTAAGTAGTATTCGGCTGGTCATGTGATCCTAACATGGCCACCCCAATGAGGGGACCCAACAGCTTTTATAAGGTTACTGAAACGGCTTGAGTCTTCATCTCAAGTTCTCATGATTTTATACAAATGTTTCAAAATTTTAAAAAAAAATTCTTTCTTCCGGAGTAACACTTAAAAAAAATACTGAGTGCACCTTTAACTAAACTTCATTTTAAAGGGTACTTCACCAAAAATGTAAAATTCAATCACACTTTACTCAAATTCACGTTGTTCTAAACCCATATGACTTTCTTCCGTGGAACACAAAATTTATGTCAGGCAGAATTTTAGGGACTGACAGCCTCAGTCACCATTCACTTTTACAGTTAGGATAAAAGATGCAATGAAAGTGAATGGTGACTGAGGCAAACATTTTCTCGATGTCTTGCCATGGAAGGATGAATGGCATACAGGTTTGGAATGATATGAGGGTGAGTAAAAGATGACAGAATTTGTATTTTGGTCTTAAGTGTCTATCATTTATGTCCAAGTATGAGGGAAAATGTATTTTAAAAACTCTGTTGTGCCTAGTGTCATTTTTACTCACCATGGCTTCCATGGTCCTTTGACTCTCTTTCCCTTTCCTCAGAATGTAGACCAAGATCTAAAGTAATTTTCTCCTGGCTCTGTCTGGATGGGTTTGAATGGGGAGGATGAGAGGCTTTGGGTTTTAGGGTCTCAGGCCTAGCCGTGTGCCAGATAGAGCTCAGTGTTTCTTCAGTACGCTGCTCTCTCAATGGATGACCAGAAACTGATGCACTAGCTGCCATAAGGTCACCAATGAAAGTATGCATCTCCAGCCAAGAGCATGCTCCGGCCTGTTTAAAATAATAATAAAAAAGACACTGGGATATGGGGTGGGGGCCTTAAAATAAAGTGCATCATATGAAACAGACACCTTTGGGAACGCATAACAGGATGCAATAAGCGTTTCTACGCTCAAAACATCAAGCGATACATCTTACTAAATAACAAAACCTTGTCCATTGGTAGCGCTGTGAAATTAAATACACATAAGCCAAAAAAAAATGACTGGTGTCAGCGTTTCTTTCCAATTAGTATTTTGCCATGTTGTGAAATGCTAAAAATAAATATTCCAATGTTTTGTTTTTATCAAAGAAAGACCTAAAAATACCATTCGAGAATGTTCAATATAAATTTATTTTTGGCTGTCCCAAAACACCTCACTGGCTGCAATGTTCTGGGTACGTTAGATTATGGAGAATTATATATATATATATATGCATACACACACTGGCAGCCAAAAGTTTGGAATAATGTACAGATTTTTCTCTTATGGAAAGAAATTGGTACTTTTATTCAACAAAGTGCCATTCAACTGATCACAATCTATAGTCATGACATTAATAACGTGAAACATTACTATTATAATTTGAAAAAATTATCCAATTTCTAATGATCTGTTGTCCAATGCTTGTGTTTCTTTGCCAACTCTAAACTTTTCTTTTCGTTTTTCTGTTTCAAAAGTGGCTTTTTCTTTGCAATGCTTCCCATAAGGCATTCACCCTGAGTCTTCTCTTTACTGTTGTACATGAAACTGGTGTTGAGCGGGTACAATTCAATGAAGCTGTCAGCTGAGGACATCTGAGGTGTATATTTATTAAACTAGAGACTCTGATGTACTATCCTCTTGTTTATTTGTACATCTGACCTTCCACATCTATTTCTGTCCTTGTTAGAGCCAGTTGTCCTTTGTCTTGCAAGACTGTGTTGTAAACTTTTGTATGAAATCTTCATTTTTATATTTATTTTTTGGCCATTTCAAGCATTGTATAGCCTTCATTCCTCAAAATAATGATTGTTTCTAGAAAAAGCTGTTTATTTATTGCTATTTTTATCTAATATTGACCTCAAGACATGCCAGTCTATTGCATATGGTGGCAACTCAAAAACAAACACAAAGACAATGTTAAGCTTTATTTAAGGAACCAAATAGATTTCAACTGTGTTTGATACAATGGCAAGTGATTTTCTAGTACCAAATTAGCAATTTAGCATGATTACACAATGATAATGATAAATGGGGCCTGTCTAGATTTGATCAAAAAGGACTTTTTTCAAATAGTGATGGTGCTGTTTTTACATCAGTAATGTCCTGACTACTTTTTAATCAGTTAAATGCCACTTTGGTGAATTAAAGTACCAATTTCCTTCTGAAAGAGCAAAATCTGTACATTATTCCAAACTTTTGGCCGCCTATACATATATATATATATATCCAAAAGAGAACGTTCCAAGAACGTTAGGAATAGGTTCACTCTGACGTTAGATGAACGGGTCTGTCTGTAAGAAAGAAAGAAAGAAACAAAGCGCGTCTCGAGACACTTCTTTTTTAGCGCAATGAACGCGTGCGGTCGGAACGGCCTCTTACACGTCCCGTTAAGGCTCCTTAGTCATGATTATTTTTACATGTACTCACTGCGAGTCTGTCTTTGTCCATTTGTGGCGTGCCTTTACATTCTCTTGCGTGCAACTGTAATACTACACATTAATGAGTAATGTTGTGTTGTCATTTTAAGTCCCGAGGTGAACCGCCAATGGCGGGTTAAGCATTGTCGTCTGCAGGGAAACGCAGTTCTCTTTACTGTACTGCCGCAGTTTCTGTTACACTGTAGGTCCTCATATCGCCATTTTATCCATTGGGCGACAGTATTTCCGGGATATGAATCATGTGACTATTTCTCTTCCTTTCCTACTCTGTACCTAACAAAATGTACCATGGCAAACATATTTTCAAACAAAATACTACAGTTTTTGTTACAAATATAAAACCATAATACATTAACATGGTATCAAAGAGTGTAAGAAGCTCAAGCTCAAATGTGTCATATTTTAAACTTTATGATGCGCTCTTTCCAATCTTTATTTGATTCCACACAAAGGCACGGGTCTGTGTATGCTGACCCATGACACTTAATTCAAAATGCATTGCCTGTGTTTTGACTGAGCTCAAAATAAGTAGGTATTAGGTACTAATAAATACATAAATAAAAAAATAAACATGAATGATACTGAGAAATTTTAACAGCCATTCATACTATTGCTTTCATGCTCTTTTCCTTTTTATGGCATAAACTCAGATTCACTTTGGGTTAGGGACAGGTTCATCTGAAATCAGTGATACCACAATTATTGTCTGGCACACACAAAGATGAAGACTTTGAAATAATGTCGCAGTAGTCTTTGTGAATGTCTATACAACACCAAAGAAATGACCAGAAAATGTGTGTTCCTATAACTGGTAGAGCATTACACATGCAATGCCATGGTCATGGATTTAAACCCCAGGGAACACATACTAATAAAATGTAGGCTATAACTTTAATGTAGAACATCATCTACCATATTTGTAAATGTAATACAAAAGTACCGATTATTTAACTAATATTTCACTGCAAACTAAGAGGGTCATACAGTTGTGCTTAAGGATTTTCAAGGTAATACTGCTGTGATATTCCTGACATCACAAATATTTGACATAGTGTTCACACTCAAAATCTTGCCAAATTATTTCAAGCAAGCAAGTGTTATTGTTATGAAGTGATTTGAACTGTACAGGATGTTTCCTCTGAAGTGTAGAGAAACTATCTCTATCTATTTTTAATACTAAGAATGTATTTATTTTTAAAAGGTACATTTTTATATTAATATACAGTATAAAATGAACATTTAATTATTCGGTGTATCAGGTATTACTGGAATGAAAGTGACTCATGTGTTCTACGGTAATGGTGAAAATGTCATTCTGCTTTGTAAGAACTCTCTTTTAGGCTGCACCTCAACTCTATGGATCTGTAATACAGGTAGAACTTCAGAGACACTTGAACTGTTTAATGGAGAGAAAATAAAGCATATCACATGAGAGATTGAGTCTGGGGTCTGACTGCACTCCATCGAGACAGCCACAAAAGAAGATTATGAGCTTTACAACTGTCAGCAGTGTCAGAGCTTTAGACTAGACATGTGATGACATGTGGTGCTGATGCATAGCGGGTGACCTGAGTTCCAGTCCTAGCTGGTGGGGTCCTGTCCCGATCCCATTCCCACTCTTCTCCCCTGTCTCCTCTCCGCTAATGTTGTCATTAAAAAGCCTACAAAATGCCAGGGGGGTAAATTAATGAATTACAAATACACACATTACTGTAATTAACTACTTTTTTACTTTTACTTTTACTTGAGTACATTTTAACCTGTTGATACGCACCCCCATTTTGAGCACAAACCATGAAAATGACATACCTGAACCTAAATGGTTGTATTTACTGGACCCTTTGGAGTATGGACACCTTTGGAATATCTTTTGAAAGAAAAATTAATATATGATGTTATTTGTTAAAGTTAGAGAAGCTGAAGTTTATAGTAATTGAAATATTTTGTGCTGAACATGTTTTTATAATCTAAAAAAACAATAATAAAGTGCCAAGTTTAACCCATCAGAAATACAATACAGAATTGATATGAAAGGTGTGGGTTAGAAACAGATCAACATTTAAGGCATTTTTTTTTTAGAAATTCTTCTCTCTGTAGGTGGCGATATGCATTAAGAATGTGAATCACCAAAAACACAAGAAGAAAGTGAAAGTGGAAATTGACTGAGCAGGGAGGAGAATTAATAGTAAAAAAGGAATTTAATGCTGATCTGTTTCTCACCACATCTATCATATTATTTCTGAAGACATGGATTAAACCACTGGAGTCACATGGATTAGATTACTTTTATGCTGATTTATGTGATTTGTGGAGCTTCACATATTTGAGCACTGATTCACTTACACTGTATGGACCAAAAGAGCTGAAATATTCTTCTGAAAATCTTAATTTGTGTTCTGCAGAAGAAAGAAAGTCATACATATCGAGGATGGCATGAGGGTGAGTAAATGATGAGAGAATTGTTATTTTTGGGTGAATTGTTCCTTTTAAGCATGATGTAGCCCCTGTACCCAGAGGTTAAATTGGGCCGGAGCGCAGCTCCGCCTCCTCGGGTCCACAACACACTCTGCCGGAGCTCAGCTCCGTCTCCTTCAGCACCAAATATTGTTATTCCACTTGAATTATTTTTAATCTCCTGACTCCTGACAAATACATGGCGTATGAGACTGAATAATATACACAGAGACACCCAGGTTACATGGAATTATCAGACGTCATAAATGCATTAATCGCTGATTCAGCACCCCGCCCACAGCCATCAAGGGAAAACTGTCACAATTCTAAGCATAACAGCGACGTTACCATGGAAACCCGCTAACGGCTAGAGCGATCGAATATATCCTGCTCCTGTCTGTAACTTTATCTCAGTGTTTCTCAACTGGTTTTTACTTCAGGACAGATTTTATATTGGACATCAAGTGTCGACCTGCCATAGATTAAACATAACCTGTATCTAATGTGTCCTGAGTTGCATTTCCTTTTATGTTGCATAGTTTTGTTCATGGTTTTTCAGTACATGAACATGCATCAATTGACATTATTTTTGTTGTTGATGTCAAAATCTACAGAAACTGTACTTATATGGGCCCATTATTATGACATTTGTTACCTAATATTACATTTTTATACACAGAAGGAAAGGCTCCTCATTACCATGGTTAGGTCAGTGTTAGTCTTAAATAATAGTAATAATAATAAATTAATGTATTTATGAAAAATACATACTAGCGTAAACCAGGGGCGTGTCTAGGGGAGGCTGGGGAGGCAGTGCCTCCCTAGGATAAGCTCTGCCTCCCCTGAGAATTTGAGAGCTTCAGCCCTGAATGTTTTGAGTGTAGCCCCGAATGTATTTTGAATAGTTGACTGACAAATATGAAACCGGACAAAAGCCTATGTAAACCCCCGAAATCATAAGTTGCCTTATTTCATTGTGTTTTGGCTTTGCACATACTGCATACAGCCTGTAAAAATAGACATAGGCATAATCTAGCCTATAGAATAAGTTCCTTTGCTGTCGGTAGCCTATGGGCGACTCCGTTTCTTCCTCTCTGTTGAATATGCAGCAGGTAGAGCAGGAGCTTGCACAGTCGTTGACATCAACTAACGTTACTTAGTGGCGAGTTAACGGCAATTAGTAGGAAAGACAGCAAAAATTAAGCAAATGAGTCTTTGGGGATTTTTCCGAAAGAAGTCAGTGGGTAAGAATTCACATTTGTTTTTGTCCTTAAAGTCTTAAGATCATCATCTAGCTGGCTTTCACCCACAGTAGGCTAAACCTCAAGAGTTGTAGCCTCTAACCTCCTTGTTTAGATTGACGCAGCTTGGTAGCTCCGAGTTAACGTAGTCGCCTCTCACGCGGTTCGAGCCCCGTTCGGAGCGTACTTTTCTTGTTTATCAGATGTTGTTTTCTCTAAGGATAACCAATAAGCATTAACATAAAATGTATGTGTGACTTGTTTTGTGATATTAGTTTGTAGGAAATATACACTTTGATTTGATTAAATGGTTTTGTAGAGTGTAGCAAAGATGAGCTACAGACTGAGGAGCCAGCAGCAGCAGCTGTGCCAGAATCAGGCATGGAAACTGGTAACAATTAATCAGTCACTTTACTTTAGAGAAAGTTAAACGTGAAACATTGTTTATCCCAATGATCCTAATGAAAGGATTTTGACAGATTAATTATTCTCATAGAGATGATGAGAATTATATACAGTTCGATGCCATAGTGTGTCAATGAACTTAGACTGAAGTTATTCATGTATTGCTTTAACTTAGGATCTTAAACATCATTTTGACTATTTATGTCAAAAAATATAAATTATTTATATTCAATATTATTTTACCTCACTTTACTCACTATAATATAACTCTTTTGTGATGACTTTATGTTAATGTACATGATAGATCTTAGGGCAATCCCACTGATCTGCTCTTCCCAATACATTTTCTTCAATGGTATTGGTCCACAATTTGACATATGTAGCAATTGTCTGGGCTAAGCCCCGGATGTCCTTCAATGCTGGAAACGCCTCTGCATCTGATGATAAATTACAATTTAAAAGTGGATTGTTCTGTGCATATTTTTCCATCGCTAGCAGATGAGTGAGGTCTGACACAACAAAAATCCAGTTTAAGCCCTATAGTCTAATAGGGGCCCTGTGCCTATCTCTGGGTTCCTGGCTTAGAAAAAGATATGCACTAAAACAGATTGTGTGTAGTATAGCTTAATTTTGCACCGATTTTTTCAATTGTTTATGTTGCCCCCAAACAAGCCAAATGCCCCCCCAAACATGATATCCTGATAACCCCTCTGGCTTAAACACGTCTTGAAATTTAAACTGCCACTGTTGATGTCTACATTCTATCTTTAGATTATTTCATATGAAACTGAAACATTTTGTCAAAATATAACAGTTACATTTACTCTTGTAAAATCCTGAAACAAATTTGTAAAGGTGATGGTGTGTAATATTTTAATATTGTGTAATAGTTCATATTTTTTACTATTTTGGTTAAGGGGCCACATCGGGTTTTAAGTAGTGCATGGGGTTCCACATTGTATTGCTTTTGAGATACAATGTTCTGCATTTATTTGGTTTTTGTAACTTTTAAGCCCAGAAATAGTTGTGTAGCTACTCAATTTTCTGAAGTGTACCTGTGACTAATGGGACTATTCTGCAATTGCCTAAAGTATTATATTGCTCTACAAAGATAGATACTTTTCTGTCAGGCATTAAAAACTCAATAAAGGCAGAGATTATACATTTATTTTGCCAACTCTACTTCCCTGTTCATTTATTATTCAGTTTGAATAATAATAAAAAAATTTATAGAACGACTAATGTTTGTCGCAAAGTGGACGAGTTTACTCTTTATTTTCTTTCTAAAACTTGTCATGATGCGTTTCTCCTCGATGGTTTTTCAACACTCAACAGAATAACACAGGCTGCATGAATATGATAAATAATTACTGCATGAGTTACATTAACATTCAGGTGCTGAAGGGACTTCAACGTTTCTAAATTGCACAAATAAAAAATACATTTACATATTCGTCTCTGGCTTGCAATATTTTCAAACATGTTCATTTCATACATTTTCCGAGGGTGAAATCCATTGCCTGCCTGTTAACATTCAAGATAAAAAATAATAATAAAATAAGAGAATTGTAAAGTATTTGTCTTTGTTTGAATAACTACTCAACCCTAACTTACACATTAATACTGGAAAAAGAGCCCCTTTGGTGTAAAAACACATTAAGTCATTTTACGGCGGGATTTAGAATGATGACCATTCACCATAAATCAGGGCTCCCCCTCCCAACCGAAGCCAATTTAAACACTGCCTGTACCAAACAACTTTTCCCATGCCTGCTCTACCTCCATTATTGTGCAGGACATGACTTGTCAAGTGATCCTTTTATTTAGCATTTTTTTGCATTCCTTGCATTGTTTTGAACATGTTTTATGTACAACAATAACACTCTGTCGGCATTAAGGGAAATTTAAACCCTACACATACATTTATTTTAATGTAATTGTTTCATACATTACGATTTAAAATGGTGATCAGTGTATTAAAAATAACTTTTTAATCTTTTTATTTCTGTTATCGTGTCTCCCTTTTAATTTTTGGAAATAGATTAATGTAGTGTATATCATAGATAAGTGATGTTTTTTTGTATTTTGTACATTGTCAACGAGTGTCCACTAACTTATTTCAACAGCAGACTCGAGGCTCTATATATATATATATATATATATATATATATATATATATATATATATATATATATATATATATACATACACAGTATATATACTAACAACTGTCAGCAGTATGTAAATGGAAAAACAGCAAGATATTGCTCGTGTTTATCTGCATTTTCTTTATGGTTAGTGTTTGAAAATAATAAAATAAATGCGGAATTTCCCTTTAAACTCCCACACTGAAAAAAGTGGTAACCTGCAATTGTAACCTTTATTATAATTTGATCTAACACAAAAAAAATACTTTAATTGGTTTAACCTAATTTGTCAGTTTGATTTAGTCAAATTTAAAAACAAATTTGACGAATAAAACCAGTTAATATGTTCTACCTGACACATTTTTATTACAATGCATGTTAAATGAAAAAAGTGAAGTCTGTCAATGTCATTTCTGGTGGCTCTGTGACTCTTTACTGTCATTTATATTCATATGAGTCTTGAAATATGATTTTAAGGGATTTCAGCAAATCTGGGTGTAAATCTATAGAAAGAAGAATGAAGACAACAACAGAAATTGAAGATAGTGAAGTGGAGATAAAGTCAAGACCATAAACTGGAATCAGATGTTTATGTGGGTTGAACAAGCACTGTAAAAATGTATTGAGTTCACGCATAACATGTTCCACACAGAACATAACTGAAATACTCTCGGGAGCAACGGTATGACTTATTGTAATTATTAATTGAAAGCTGACAACAGTGAAAATAATCAGACTAATATTAATAAAAAAACTTGAAGTGTTTACAGTATAAATCTGCATCCAGCTGTTTATCCTAGACCAGGTAACTGCACAGGAGGATGCGCACAGTCCCGAATTTTAGCTACAGTCAGTGTGTTAGAGGATTCTTCACAGTCATAACTTGAACCAACCCAAACATGTTGCGATTTACAGATAATATTTAAGGTCTATTTTATAAATAATTATTGACTTGTAACCCAGTAATATCATGCAAGATACAGCAGAACAATTTCACCATCAGTTCCTGTCTCTAGACAGATGTAGATGTGTGAAAATCTTTAAAAGGCCATGACGTGCCTTTTTTATGTTCCTTGAAGTTCACTTATAATATTAGTAAAGTTCTTTTTTTCTTCACCAAAAAAAAATAAAAAATATCATATATTTGTAAAACTTCATAATTTTCCATTCTCATTTTGACATTTTGAGTAATAAAGGAATAGTTCACCCAAAAATGAAAATTCTCTCATAATTTACTTTATTTACATGCCATCACAGATATCTATGACTTTATTTATTCTGCAGAACACAAATACAAATTTTAAGAAGAATCTTTCAGGTCTGCAGGTCCACACAATGCAAATGATTGGTGGCCAGAACTTTGAAGTACCAAAAAGCACATAAAGGCAGCTTAAAAGTAATCAATACAACTCCAATGGTCAAATCCATTTCTTCTGAAGTGAAATAATAGGTGTGGTTGAGAAACAGATCATATTTAAGTCATTATTTACTATAAATTTCCACTTTCACTTCCACATTCTTCCTGCTGTTTTTTTAGCAAATTGCTGGTCAAGGGTAAAGAGTAATAGCAAAAAAGTACTTAAATATTGATCTGTTTCTCACCCACATCGCTTCAGAAAACATTGATTACACCACTGAAATCTTATGGGTTACTTTTATGCTGCCCCTGTGTGCTTTTTGGAGCTTCAAAGTTCTGATCGCAATTCCCTTGCATTGTATGGGCCAACAGAGCTGAGATATTCTTCTAAAAAAAATCTTCATTTGTGTTGTGCAGAAGAAAAAAGTCATACCCATCTCAGATGGCATGAGGGTGAGTAAATGATGAGAGGATTTTCATTTTTGGGTAACTATTCCTTTATTGTTCAGCACCTTTATTTTACTTCATTAACATAATAAATTAATTTTACAAGCTTGTTTGAGCTGACTCAATGTGGCTGGAACATTAATGTAATAACCAAAAGAAGTGGGGTTGCAGCTTTTGTGGGTAAGAGTCTTCATTGTAGCAACGCTGTGGGATTCTGGATCTTTTTTCATCCAAAATTCTTGTTAAATGTTTTATTTAGTGTAAATTGGACTGCTGATAAAACAAACACAGAACACTTTGCATTGTAATCAACCTAAGAAAACTTTTTTATAAGTACATAATATTTCTTTAACACTAGATGGAGCAATTTTCAATGAAAAACAGAAGCTGCTCATTCTACCTGCCACTTAGAGGACAGTGTCTCAGAGGACAGCCTATCTATAGTCTGAATTGTGCTTTTGTTTACACTGAAAAACAAAATCTGTAAAATGTACGGTAAATTACCGGCAGCTGTTACCAGAGATTTACCGAGAAAAATACAGTGACAACGTTTCATATTTTACGGTGCATAACAGTTTATATTATTAAATGATAACTTGATATATTAACCTTTTGAAACAGTAAAAATCTACTTCTCACTTTATAATGTATTGTTAATCACCGCAGTAATTACAGAAGAACACATGGTGAGGTAAATTTCAATAATAGAGACCCTTCCAGGAAAATGAACAGACAGTGCTCAGTGTCACTCACACAAACATTAAACACCATCAGGGTAACACATGTGAAATTAATATAATACAACAAACATGAACTAAACTACATCAAATAGAACACAGAACACCCCAAAGTACATAACTGATATTAAAAATAAGGACAAACTGTTCTCATAAAATCGAATGAAATGTAATGGGTCACGCAGGGAATTCTGGGAATGTTTTTTTTTTTTTTACCGTAATTTTAACTATAATTTTTTAACTAACTGTGAAAAGTAAATGTACTTTCTTGTTAAACACTCGATAAATTAATTAATTTATAAATTTAGGTAATTTTACATGTAACATTTTTTATTTTTACAGTTACTGTAAATGTACGTGCATTTTCTTTTTAAATATATTCTAACTTTTTACCGTATATTTCAAGGTAACTACCCTTAACCAATTAAAAATGTTTTTACTGTAGCATTTTTACAGTCTTTTTCCTTAAAATTATGGACTTTTTTTTTTTTTACAGTGTAAGATAATTTTTTAATAACATTAAGATTAGAACAGAAAAAACTGTTAAAAATGTACAGTGATCCCAAATATGTACACAAATCATGTCCATCATGTTGTCTATTTAAAAATGAATTAGTTAAGTAGTGGTCTTACAGTCATTAGACCAGTACAGTGCACAGCAGACTACAGCTTAACATTCTCACACTCTTTTGCAGCTGTGAGAGGATGGGTGGGTGGAAGAGGCAAGAGTAGGGGTGAATGTGGGTGTTGGGGAGAGAAGAGGAAATGGAAGTTATTTTCTTTAAGGCAAATTATCAGATCAAATTTGACAAACCAGGGCCAAAAAAAGAGAGAGCATTTGAAAAGGATACATACAAGGAAACTTAAGAGGACAGATCAATGTAGGAGTCATTATAAGTTTCTCTCTCTCTTTATATTTATGTGGACCCTCTATAGGACAGGTGATGTCATAAAGCCCTGGTGTATTGCTATTTCTTTATTGCTATGTATGTATTGTGTGTATTCTGCTGGGAACACATGGTCTTTAGACCCTCGTGTGTGCTTTGATTTATAAATTGTATCATATTCAGAAGACACAAGAACAAGATAAAAAAAGGGGGAAAAATATATATATTTTTTTGTGTATAGTACACACAGAAAGAGAGAAGTTTGGAGCTTCCAAAATAAGAGGAAGATGTGGAGCAGTAGAAATGTTGCTCTGTCTGAAATGAAAAAAGTGACCAATAACATGTTTTAACAAGAGAGGAAGGCTCATGGTATGGGCAATGAGCCCACCTAATACCTCTATTTCAAATGTGATGTTTTGTAGCCCTTAATTACACTGGTTAGAAGTATTATGTCATTTTAAGTTTTCATACAGTCTCTAAATCAAAATTTTACTGCTTTAGTCTACCAGCACTAATCAGATTGCACCTAATCCTTTTAGATTTGGTGAAACATCATAATAACAGCTGTCTAAAACATAGTCTATATACCACAAAATAAGCCTTCATATTGGAAAAAAACAAGTCCTTTTGAAAAGTCCACTTTCAACTTTCGTAGTGGATTATATTTATATAAACAAATATGTTATCATTTTTTTATAATTCATTAATAATAATAATAATTTTTGGTATATATATATGGCCTAAGTATAAAGAAATATCCATCCATCCATCCATCGTCAACCGCTTATCCTGTGTACAGGGTAGCGGTATAAAGAAATATACAGTATATAATATATGCATATCATAAGAGTGTAAAGTGCATTCAAATTGATATTAATGTCAATTATGTAAATTAATTAATTATTATTTCAGTCATAGTTAAGGAAATCTAACAATGAGAAGGTTGTTGAGACCAGTACCACGTTACATGGCTTTGATTCAATTCTGTCACTGGTGTTTGACAGCTCGTCAGTCAGAGGGCGGAGCTACAGGTGGGCGGGTTGAAAACAGCGTGTTCTCTGTATACATAGTGGAAGGTGCCGAAATTAAGTTGATAGAACTGTCAGTGCCGGCAACGGGTAGAACTCGATCGAAACTCGAGGGGTTAACATTTAACAGAGCCTGGTTTGCGACTGACATCATTCATTTCGCCTGGCGTGGGAGCCTAAAATTAAAGACAGCAAAAGGGACTCTGACATGCAAGTTCAGAAATGTGAGTATTAACTTACATAATATAGCTCATTTATAGTATGCCTATCACTTATCGCCGAAAGTGTTCGAGGACATCAGACCATAAGTAGCTAATGCTTGGTTTTTGACGTTTAAATGTTTGAGTGAAAGAGACAACAGGCTACGTTCTTGAATATTAGTGAGTCACTCAACAAAACTCACATGTTGAATATAGCCTAAATCTTTGACACTTTGCTTTAAATAAAATATTTTGCTGTTTATATTCGTTTCTGCGCTCAAAAAATTATTTTAAGATTTACGCATTTAAAATTTAATAACAATCTAAATGAATGGTAATCTTTAAAATATATTTCATTTTGTTAAAAATGATACATTTTAATTTGATGGAATTTTGATATGACGTTGAAATGCGTAAATCTTAAATAAAAAAATAGCTAAAATATATATATAGGCTATATATATATTTGAGTGTGATATAAATAAACATGAATAAATCTTCAGTTGGCTAAACGCTGACGTAAGTTCGGTGAAGTATGACCATTTGAAAATAGACAGAACTCATTTGAATAAAGGATCCCCAACAACAAAGTGTACTGTCACTCTTTGAGTTAATTTTTACAGCTATTTGGACAAACCCCTCGATAAACTACTCCTCCCTGTTATGCTTTCAGTTCTCGTTTTTGATGGGCGCGGGTCTCGTCAGCAATTGAACACGTTAGTTTTATTACCAAAAGACTAGCTCATGAAAATGCTAACGAAAAGAAACCTACCCATGGAGGTCGGTTGAATGATTACAACTTACAAATTGTATGTGGTATATACTAAAGTCCTTGGAGTATTAACCACAACAACATCTAACATTGTTAGAAATAAAGAGATTTACTGTGCCTGTTAACGTCTATTGACAGATAGGTGCGAGATCTGCGGAATCCCCGCGATGACACATAAGCGCGTGATCATTGGCCAGGGATTTCCGTCATTGAAATTATGAGATATAAGGGTATCCCAGCCACTATCGGACATTTTTAAGAGCTTTTCGGACTTTGAAGATAACGTCTACGCACTAAGCAAGCATTATAGTTTGACTCGCTTTTTTATGACATTTGAAACAGAAATTGATAACAAAGTAACTTTTAGTTTCAGAAACGTTACAATCGAGTTTTCGAGAACAAAAGGGAGCATTACATATTTCCAACCACCACGATGGCCATAAATAAAACATTATGAGACAGAAAACAAAATTGCCTTAAATGGATAGTTCACACAAAAAATGATAATTCTCTCATCATTAACCTGCATGCATCTAGTTAGTTTTGTCCATACAAGTCAATGGGGTTCAAAACTTTCAAGTTTCAAAAAGCATAAAAGTAATCAATATGACTCAAGTGGTTTATTCTTTGTCTTCTGAAGTGATGTGATCGCTCTGAGTGAGAAACAGACTAAAATGTATGTCTTTAATGACCTCATTCACGCTAGCACATCTTTGATGGGAATGACAACGAGGCTGTGATGGATAGATGTGCAGTCTCTTCAATTCAGTACTGCAGTTAAAAGTGTTTTTGGATCATTCTGCGGACAAAATATTGATAAAATCTCTGTACAAGAACCTTCAGTATACAAAGAACTCCAGACAACATGAGTTGTGGAAAATCAGATGTGATCTAGGAGCTTTAAACAGCTTTATACCTTTCATGCCATTGAAGAGACTGTAATTCTATCCCTCCATTCCAATTAAAAATCAAAGATGGCGCTAGTAATGACATCCGGGATGATTAAAGCACAATGCAGGCTTCAAGACAGTGATACTTTGGTGCTGAACATGGTTAGGGTTGCACCAGCTGTGCGTAAGTTAGGACATAATGTTCACACTAAGGGCTTAGTAGCTACTAGTTAGTTTGTAACTAAGTCAGTGCTTCATTTGGTTGCTCCACCTGTTCTTAAGGCAAGACTTAACTAGCAGTTGGTTAGCTCTCCATAAAGTAATGTGTAATCGCATAATATGACTTTTATCTGTATTGATCCAATAAGCAGCTTTCAAATTTGTACAAAGAAGTATTAAAAAGCTGTGTATTTCAATATTATCTCGTTAAGGTTGATGTTCAAACCTTGTAACCCATAACTGTCAGCTGTAATAAATTATATCCCATTAAAATACGATATGTAATAAAAGTTGATTTCATAAATAGTATATTTGCCTAGTGTAAATAACAATAAATAGGAACTGTATCTTAAATGATGGTGATAAATAAATAAAAATACAAAAGGCTGGGAAAATAGACATTTATTCATTTTAATATCTTATATATTTTGTATATGTTGAAACTTGACACCGGGCGATGCACCCTGAAAACTGCACCGCTAGATGGGTTTCATGCTGAAGAGCCACATGTAAAACATTTTCTCTCTCTTGTAAATGTAAACAAGTGTAAATGTCAACATCATCATTATGTCGAAATGATTGATGACTGTCATGCAAAACACGAGTTCATTGATGTCATAAAATAACAGTCTGCTTTATTATTCCATCCATTATTAACTGATCGGAGGCTTCCGTAAATATTTAACTTATTCATACGGTTACGTCCTACCTAAATTTAATGCTGCAACGTTCAAATATTTAGTAGTGTGTAAATTGTGACTTAGTGCCCATTTACGCCACAAGTAGGCTATGTTGTAACTTCCATAGGCCTATAGCTGGTGCAACCGGCCCCAGGTACTCAATCCCAGTATAATGATATATCAATAAAACATTGCATTTAAATGTTTTCATCAACCTTTTATCATTTAACTCATATGCATTACTTTTGTGCTGCCTTGCTCTCCCTTTTGAAGCTTAAACAGTTTGGACCAATACACTTGCTTTGAATGGGCAAAAACACAGCATACATATTTCAAAATAAATTTGTTTGTGTTCTGCAGAAAAAGAAAAATCATACGAACTTAAGAAGGTGAGAAAATTATGAGAAAACTTGGTGACATACCTGGCAAAGCATATTCTGAAATGAATGTAGAAAGTTCCTATGTTGCCTACAGCAACTGCAAACAACCTACAATTAGGAAAATTAACTATATTACTTCACAGACTAATTGTTTCTTCAGATTATTATGAAAAATGCACAGAACTGCTTATTTTAAAACTCGTGCAATAAGCAATAAGCCAATCGAGTCTGTGTGTTATACTGTAACATATGGCCTCCTGTGGCTTACTTTTTTATTTAAGTAGCCTATCTGCCAAAATAAAATTATTTTATATTTACTCTTGGTTAAGCAGATATTAATGTGTTTCATTTAACTCCATTATAACAGTGCTGTCATGTAGGTTTACTGTGATCTAATGGTCCCAGAAAAATACCCTATTTTGGAGATAGAGTGACAGGTTGAGAGGTGGAGTAATTAAAATGAACTGGAACAAATGGAGAACAAAGAAAAAGACAGAGCAGAAAAGGAATGATCCTCCTGAGGTCATCCCCAGTGGAATTTACAAGCAGATTAAACAAGAGTTGCCTTCCTCTTTTGAATCCCCTATACTATAAGAATTGCAAACTTCAGCAAGTTTTGGTGAAACCAGTTCTTTTTCTGTAATTGGATACAGAACGTTACATAGAACACAGAAATATCTATAGAGTGAAGTAGTAATATAACATTATCACCCATAATAGAGCTTCAGTTGTTGTTCCTAGTGGCTAGATTGAGTATTGCAACAATTTACTTGCCATCTGATTTATGTAGCTGATTTCAGCTCAGTTTTACCACACAGTAACCATATGGTAGAGTATGACAGGCACCAAATCTGACTCTAGATCAGCTGCTAAGCATCTCAACTGTTCACACACTCCTATGGGGCCCCTTTGAAGGATGTACGTCACTAATGCAGGAAGATGTGGTTTGCCACCAAGAGCGTAATGGAGAAAAGGAAATAGCAACAGAAAATGTGCTGTAAGAACCCTCTCCATAGACACAGAGGTTTCTGATAAAGAAGACAGGTAGACATGACCTCACCACCTCTTTTCCAAATGGAATAGCTTCCTCATGGGTGAGAGGATGAGCATTATGCTCCCCTGGTGGAAATGTCTTGCTTATCTCACGTTTGGGACTGATGCCCACTGGAAACCTCCGATATTTGCATTCTTTTCTTTTGCAGTCTCTTTTGGTGGCTAACACAAAGAAAATAAATTTTTATCTCATACCAGCACCTGCTGTCACCCAGGGGAATTCGCATTATTGGAGAAATCACTCAGTATTACATTAAAAACAACAAACATGCAGTAAAGAGTTGTGTGTTCAGCGATGCTGTACCTGATATGACTGCTTAGATGCATTAAGCAATGTTACAAATTTGTTTTTGGCTCTTTAGATTTATTAGAAATGTCAGATGTTCACTTTCATGTTTAAATAATGCACTCAGACAAAGTTTAAAAGTGTAACAGTGTTAGTGAAGCTACTCTGAAACTGTAGCTTCCCAAGCTACAAGCTACTCATAACGTCTCAGTTACGTACGTAACCTCAGTTCCCTGAGACAATGGGAATGAGACATTGTGTTTGCTAAGGCAAATGGGGAGTGTCCTTCCACATGACATAGTTGAAACCTCGCTACAATAATGGCATTATTCTAATATTGGCTATGGTATTTGAGCCACGGCCTTTTAGGCACAAAGCTGTTCGCTATATAAGTAGGTGCGCAAACACCATTCCTCAAAATTTTCTGACTGAGGGACAAGGATCAGTCTTTTAGTGCGGCTAGCGTACGCAATGTCTCAATCCATTCGTCTCAGGGAACCAAGGTTACATACGTAACAGAGACATTCCCTTACGACTCAGTACACTTGACATTGCGTTTGCTAATGCATATGTGGAAGAGAATCCCGTCACACCGAACTACACAATATAACCTTCCAGAGAGGAAACAAGATGCCGCAGTCTCCTTGGGATTGCGACTGACATGAGTTTGCTGCAAATGAGTGACACTCATGTTGGGCCAGGAGGGGAGCACTCAGAATGTATATATTAACTATAGTCATATAGTATGAATGAACCCTTTCACAAACCCAGTCGGCAAGGGAGTTTATTTATAATGAAAGTGCTTGTGACTTTATGGTAAATTACAATGGCCTGAATGCAGGCAACGAAATAACAAGCGCTCTAAACAGAGAGGACTTGTGAAAAGAGAGATGTTACGCCTAGGTTGTAAAACCTTGCGAATGTGTTTTGAGAATATCATCCTGCTGCAAAGCATATGTCTTATAAAGACACACTGTTCATCCATGCCTCTAGTTGAGGGTGCTTTAACACCAATTGGGCAAACCTTACCCTGTGACTTGTAAGCCAGGGCAATCGCATTAACGATCCAGTGAGAAAGACATGCATCCTCCATAGAACACAAAGAGTTGATCAGACATTTTGAACTGGCAGGTGCACTTAATATGCGTGTAGCACCCGCACAGGGCATAACAAATGCAAGGATTGTTCCTCATCCAAATTATATGGATATGTACACGATTCAAGCATCTTAGAACTAAAATGGTGCCGAAGCCCACTGTCCTTCTCCAGAACGAGGAAATAACGTCTCTAAATCCAGCTGTGTGTGTCACAGTCTGTGCATGCAACACTGGCATATCGTGTGATCGGACCACATATTGTGCTTGATCATTGTAAACACCAGCTTTGACACGCCTGTGAGGACTCACCACACATTTGCCCAGAGGGACAGCAGGCTTATTAATTCATATGACAATCTCTATCGAATTCTTTCTGTATTTCAGCTCGTAACAACCGTGAAAGACAGAACACCATTTAAATGGGGTGGCCAACATGCAAATTGGATCGTATAATCATGTTAGATTGTTTTTTAGCACCCAGTCGGAATGCCAGTAAGAGCTCACCACGCATCTGCATACAGGACAGAGGGCAATTTGGTATGTTAATAACATGATATAATGTGCCAATCACCATTGGGAAGTGGTTGCTCAAAATGTGAGGCTTTGAAGGGGGAAAGCTCTTTATTGAACCAGCAGCTCGGTTACAACATTTGGCAATGCTGAGGCAGCTGGTGTGGGATTTTTAGCCGGGTGCTGGACCGAGAAAGAGCGAGCTGGTTGTGATGAAGTTCTGCTCCATTTTGGCATAAAATGTCTCATAGCCTGTGAGTGTTGCTGAGTCGTGATGTAGTTCTCAGCAATTCTATTCACTGAGCCTCCGAAAAGGCCGGCTGGAGACACAGGAGACACATTGCCAGAGGTGATGATCCAAAAGTGGTGCAGAGCTCTTTGAATGTCTCTGGATCATAGCCTTATTCATCCATTTGTTTGAGAAGCTTAGCTTGGAAAACTTGGAGCACTGTCATCACGTGGAGTGCTGAATCAGTTTGGCTCACCGCTGAGTATGCTCTTCCAGTCAGTGCGGACGTTAGTAGACACGGCTTAGAAAGATGAACGGGCATGATTTCCACGCCCTTCTACTCACTGGGCAGAGATGTGCCGCTACCGCCTCTTTCAGGGGTAGTAGGGCATAACCGTTTTCTTCCCCATGATCCACATTAGAGAGGATGTAATCTCTGCATGGGCGAGCTGAATAGGGCGCGCTCCAGGATTTTGACAGTTCGTTATGAAATTCAGTGAAGAACCGGTCAGGTCTACAGGATTTCTGCCATACCGAGATCTACTGCCCTTGAAAGTATGCGAAGCATCTCCTTGTCAGTGGTGCGTACACACTCCCCGCGCTCACTGTGGGAAAGGGCGGTAGCACTGTACACTGACCACTCACCTGATGCAGTGAGTGCCATGACATCGTCATCATCCCCAGCGTCAGAACCACTGAATGAGATGAGGCTATGTGCTCCGGCGGAGGGCCGGAGCTCATCACGCACATAAATGTATCGGCATAGACAACTGACTCTGCATGGGCGCAGCCTATACAGTGAATGCAGCTCTCATGCTGATCTGATGGCGGGATGTGCCTCTCGCACAAGGAATACTAATGGAACGACATCTGTAAAAAGACACGAACACGTAAGTGACTCTTGTATATAATATATATATAAATATACACACAATATAACAATATACAGTTGCTCATAAGGATACACAACTCCTGCCGAAGTGCTGCGGGGAATCAGGATTCTGAAGCTACCAGCAAATCGTGTAGTCGTGATGTGAGATGAATCGCTGTCTTGAAGGAAGAAAAGTCTGAGGAATGGTGTTTGTGTGCCTGCTTTTATAGGGAACAGCTTCACGCCTAAAAGGGTGGGGCTCAAACACTATGGCCAATATTAAAATATTGGGGTTATTGCAGAGGTTTCAACTAGGTCGTATGGAAGGACACTACCAATATGCATTAGCAAACGCAATGTCAAGTGTACTGAGTCATAAGGGAACTTAGAATAGTACTTTGACTAGTCAAGCTACACTTTTTAGCTAACATCTACACTACAAGTTACTAACAAAAAGTAGCTAACTACATTGAAGCTATTTAAATAAGAAAATATTTTTTAATATTTAGCAGTTCTAATGGCTGAAGTAAATAATATCACCTGATAATTATACATTTAGCTTATTTAGGGTGACATTAAATATATTAATATAGAAATATTAAACATACAAATTTAGCTATACTACATATAAATTAATAAAGCTATAAAACACCAAATATAGTGATAAACAGCTTGGATTAACTAAACATTTTACATAAATAAGAAGGCAATATCTTCCTTTTGTGGCATGTGCAGTGAATCAGAGAATCATCTACGTGAACTACTTTATTTACTTGAACTGTCCAAACAAACTGATTCAGTAAATGTAAGTTTTATTTACTAGTTATGATCTAGCTAACTTAGTAGCTCCACTGCTTTTAGATATTTACTCCCCAACACTACAATGTATTTTGTATTGTGTATTTTATTTTCTTACATTGTATTGTACGTATTACTGATCATTTGCTAATGTGTTACATTGCTGTTCCTACAAACAATTACCACTGGCTGTGTGGCAATTAAAGCTTATATTCTATTCTATTCTATTCTATTCTATTCTATTCTATTCTAGTGTATTCTAGTCTAGTCTAGTATATTCTTTTCTATTCTATTGTTGTAGTTTTGTTTTCTTGTTCAGTGCTTGAGTTCAGTGTGGCACTGAGAGATATCAGACAGTGATTTATACCTGTGCCCACAGCACCAAAGGAAAAGGTGTGTTACCCTCTGCCCACAGTGAAGAAACTCCTGGAGCAGAAGAGAAAGAGAGAGACCTCCTCAGCACCACCCTCCTGCTCTACAGTGTCTTATACTGCTGGTGGCACTGCATCTATCCCTGTGAGTAACATCAGTAATGTCTTGCAAAAATGAAAAATATGTCATCCTTTTCTCACTCTCATGTTGTTACAAAACCTTTTTAATTTCTTCTGTGAAACACAAAAGGAGAGGTTTAGAAGAAAGACAACCATAGTCACCATTCACTTTCAATGCATCTTTTGTCCATTAAATACAATTAAATGGTGACTTGATGCTGATTTTTTTTTTTGGTGAACTATCCCTTTAATATGAATGTCTGTAGGTTCATTAGAAAGACTTTGATCTTCCTTTAAAATGTTTTCAACAGGTTTTGACATCTGTACAATCTCACGCTGTTGGTAAGTCTGAACAAACCAGCTAAATGAGACAGGAATTTTCATACAAAACGAGAAATGGAATAGATGTCACTTACATTTACATCTGAAGTTGAAAGACCCTTTCCTTTGCAGGAGCCAGTGCAAGCTACCCACACATGGCAGCAGTTGGATATGACCAATGGGAAGTGTCAAGCATGCATCAGCCCCATTCTTCCCTACAGCATTGCAGCTCATTCACTTTCATGTCCAGTTCATCTGCTGCAGTAAACTTACCCCAGACTGCCTACAGCAGTCAGCAGATGCAGGACTGCCATGATGTCCAGACAGCACAGCAATTTGTAAGAGACAACACAGTCCAACAGCAATATAGTATTTCAGGTTGCTGAACTACTAATTACAGCTGTCTGCATCTTGCCAAAACTGAGTGATTCTGAATAGATTTATGTTATCACAACTTCAGCCTTTGTTGCTTTTGCATGTTCTCCAAGTTTGAGGACATAAGAGAACTTTATATAGGTCTTATATATAGGCCTTAATCATGTTAAAATCACCTTTTTCACATCCTGCGATGAGACGTTTCCACTGTATTTAGTAGCGTAATTCTTGCTAACTGTTTTATGCTATACATTTTTGGTATTATTTAGTGTCAATTTATAACGTTCTATTACCCTGACATTAGGCCAGGCAAGGCCACATGTAGTCACTGCTGTAATTGGGTTTAAAATACAGCTGCTGAGGGAGTGACAGTAAATTTGGCTCCTTTTTCTCTTCTGACTGCCGTAATCCAATTTTTTTATAATAGTAGATTTTTTTGTTTGCTGTTGGAGTAAATGGGAATAAAAATATTTGCTGTGGTCTCCCATCAACCACATTAGAATTTCACCCACTGTAGTTAACGTAAGTTCTCCAAACCTGGAAATGTGAAAAGTGGCCATAGAAGAAAAAAAACGCCACATGAGAAACAAAACATAATGCATATTATGTTCAATTTATTAGTCATATATGTTCATCATGGATGAAAGTGTTACTGCCCTCTGTTTGTCCTCACAGTCTATAACAGAGTGTCCTGTATCTGAAGCTGGGACTAATTTGACTCCCAATGTCCCCATTCAGAGCTCGGGCTATTGTTGGCCATCTGTATCCATAGTAGAAGATCATGCAAGCCCATACGTTCTCCAAGAGTTCAGGCCCCAGATAGATATGGTCAAGCTACAGGAGACTCGAGCCTTGCTGCAGAACATGGATTACACCTGGCAGGATGATGATGGCGACACGTAAGTCAGAGGAACATGGGCAAACATAGTCTGAAATGTTGTTTAGGGTAGAGATTTATTACCACAGACGGAGTAATAAAGAATTATTTAAAAGAATGATCTGGAATCATAGGTTCGGACATGAGTATTCAAAGGGATAGTTCACCCAAAAATGAAAATGCTCTCATCATTTACTCACCCACATACATCCCCACATGTGTATGAATTTCTTTCATCTGCAGAACACATATGAAGAATTTTAGAGAAATATCTCAGCTCTCTTGGTCCTTACAATGCAAGTAAATGGTATCCAGAACTCTGAAGGCCCAAAAAGCACATAAAGTCAGCATAAAAGTAATCCATAATAATACAATTTAATTTTTATAATAAAAAAGGACTTAAATATTGATCATCTTCACACCCACACCTATCTTATTGCTTCTGAAGATATAGATTTAACCACTGCAGGCGTATGGATTACTTTTATTTTGCCCTTTTGGATTTTAGATAAAGTAAGTAGTATTTGGTTGGCCATGTGATCTCAACATGGACCGTATGTGTAAATTATTGTTTTTTTATTAGGCTACAGATATGACTGAATTCTTCATCTCATGTGAGTGGCCTTTAACTAGCAGAGGTACTTCATTTACTGTAATAAAATAAGCTCTTCCAGAGACTTACTCAGTTAATAACCTCCATTACCTTAGGTCTGTTTTGATGAAGAAACTTTTTCAACATCTTAAAACATTAATACATACCGTCTTTATGTAAATTGCTTAGTTCACCTTAATACAAGTTCAAATGATGAGGCCCAGTAGTCCACATCATTAGGTGTTTTACCAAAGAACTTCTTTAATGTCTTGTGAGTTTCTCAACTTGTGAAACCACTGTGAACCGTGAACATCCTTTTGAAAAGGTGACTCCAATAGAAAACAGAGAGGTGAGCGAGTTGGAAATCTTTGCGCTGTAAATGAGAACTGAAACCTTGTCTTTTCTCTCTCTTAGGATTCTACATATATGCACTGCGAAAGGTCTGAGAGAATATGCCTTTGCTGCTGCAGAGAAACTTAGTGGACTGGGGAAGTTGGACTCCAAGGAGCACAAGGGCAAGGTGAACATAATAACATTGAAAAGATGTGTATAATTTTCGTTTTCATGCCAAAATACTTTCTCCTTTCCCAGCTTATACAGAGTCAGCTATGAGCAGGGTAATAATGACAAAAAGTGTAAACATTTTGGCTGTGTTGAGCTATTGAAACATTGCTCTTTTTGCCAAACTAGCTTAACAACTGGCGTTTTGGGAGGCCCTATCTGTATGTCCGACCAAGAAAGTGTTTGGTTGGACATACAGATAGGGCATAATAAAAACAATTATTATTTTTGGTGACACTAGTGGCTCAGAAAGCACACGTTTCATCTTTAAATAAATAAATAAGCTTTTTATTAATGTACACATGCACTGTACACTAATTTGCCATTCTCTGGTATCTCAGACTGCTTTGCTGGTGGCTGTAACAGCTAATCAACCAGAGATAGTTCAGGACCTACTCTCGCTTGGTGCAGATATCAGCGCCATTGATGTCAATGGTCAGACTGCACTTCATCTGGCTGCCACCTATGGTTTCCCCCAAGTCATGCAGGTGACAGAGCAAAATTATTCACCCATATGCAAACCGTTCAAAATCACAAAAGCATGCATCTAAACTGATATGAATTAATAGGTTATTCTCTCCACGGGACTCCAAGTGAACATGGAAGTTGGCAATTTTGAAGGTAGAAGCCTGTGTATAATACTCCATTAAGGTCTAAATAAAGTTAGATCTGAGGCGGCAAACAGATATACAGTACCTTTTGCTTCCTTTTAGGTCTGACACCTCTTCACTGTGCAGTGATCTCTCACTGTGGCACAATGAAGGCTATAAATGCCTCTTCCTCATCCTCAACATGGCTAGCTGATGGCAGTCTACAGACTCAAGCAGAAGATAAACAAATGTGCTTGCGGCTACTTATAAATGCTGGAGCTTCAGTTCTCAGCCAGGTATTCCATTTAATTCCATTTATTCCATTAAGCTTATGTTGATATATAACTTCATGTCCCTCTGCTTGGCTGGATAATGTTCCATATTTTCACTATGATTTTAATTTCAATAATTATTAACCCGAATATTCCTGGTTCAATACAAGTTAAGCTCAATCAAAAGCATTTGTGGCATTATGTTGATTACCACAAAAAAAAAAAAAAAAAATTTTTTATTTGTCCCGCTTTTTCATTAAGAAAAGAAAAAATAGAGGTTACAGTGAGGCACTTACAATGAAAGTGAATGTGGTCAGTTTTGGAGGGTTTAAACACAAAAACGTGATGCACATACTTTTATAAAAGCACTTACATGAATTCTTCTGGAAAACGTATGTATTATTTGAGCTGTAAATTTGTTTAAATCATAATTTTTACAGTCATTTTAGGGTTTTAGTGTTTGTTGACATTAAATCATCATGGAAACAAAGTTGTCAAAAAACAAAGTGAGTATTTTAACATTCAAAATGTAGCCCCCATTCACTTCTATTGCAAGTGCCACTCTGTAACCCAGATTTTTCCTTTTTTAATGAAAAGGAGGGGCAAGTCAAAATAATTGTTTGTGGTTATCAATATTATGCCACAAATCCTTTCAATTGCGCTTAGCTTGTTTAAACCTGGAATATTTCTTTAAGTAATGTATTTCAGTGTACTCTAAATGTGCATTTAAAAGGATAGTTCATCCAAAAATGAAAATTCAGTCATCATTCACTCCTCCCATGTTGTTCCATATCCATATGGCTTTCTCTCTTCTGTGGAACACATAAAAAGAAATGTTGGGCAGAATGTTAGCCTCAAAATTCACTTTAATTGCATGTTTTTCCATACAATTAAAGTGAATGAGACTAACATTCTGCTTAACATCTACTTTTGTGTTACACAGAAGACAGAAAGTAATATGGGTTTGGAACAACATGAGTGTGAGTAAATATTACCGAATTAAGTTTTTGGGTGAACTATCCCTTCAACATGATGCACTATAGTACTCTGTTTCTCATATAGCTACAGCAAACATGTATAACAAGTAACTGATATTGACATTTACAATTGTAGTAGATATTTCCATCCAATTGAGAAAAGTAAATATGTATTTCCCAAATGTTCCTTTCTAACAGACAGACAAACAACTGATTTTGTCATTGTTCCATACACAATGGTTTCGGTTTCAGAGTGCCACATGAGGAAACCTCATTCGTGCCACACTGGCTTTGATGTTGCTTCCGTTTCACATTGATGATTAGTATGAATTGGTCTTTTTCAGGAAATCAAAAGCAACAAGACAGTTCTTCACCTAGCTGTGAAGGAGGGGAATATCCATCTCGTGCGATTCCTCCTGAGCCTCCAGCTCTCCAATATGCAGACTTTCGTCAACATGAAAGTGAGAAACACATGATAACTACAGATATTATAGTTGTAGGGGATTTAAAGGGACTGTTCACCCAAAAATTTATATTCTGTCATAATTTACTCACCCTCAGGTTCTTCCAAACCTGCATGGCTTTCTTTTTTCCATGGAACACAGAGATGTTAGGCAGAATAGGGACTGACAGCTTTAGTCACCATTACTTTTATTGCATGGAATATGAAAAAGATGCAATGAAAGTGAATGGTGACTGAGACTTACAAACTGTCTTAACATCTCCTTTTGTGTGCCACTGAAGAAAGAAAGTCTTGCTGGTTTGGAACAGCATAAGGAAATGTAAATGAGGATGGGAGTTTCACTTTTGGATAAACCATCCCTTAAATGAACACTGCATACACCGTTACCTTTATAATTTTTGTCTCCTCTCAGGCTCATGGGCACACAGCACTGCACATGGCTGCAGGACTGCATGGAAGCCCCCATCAGGAGGAACTGATCAGACTGCTGCTGAGTCGTGGAGCTGATCCCAGCATCCGCAATTTGGAGAACGACCAACCAGCTCATCTACTGCAGAGCGGAGACAAAGGAGAGAGAGTGAGAGGCTTTTCTTTATTCACAAAGCAGTCAAAAAAGTAATCTCTCATCTGGCTGAGCAGTCTACGTACAGTTCTAACCATTCCCTTGAACAGTTTGATTGTGGCTTTAGAAAAATCTATTTGCTTATTGCAATGAGGTCTGCATAGTTCACACACAAATAGAAAATCTCTTATAATTTACTTACCCTTTTGGTCAATACAATGCAAGTGAATAGGTGCCATCATTTTGAAGCTCAAAAAAATCACATAAGTCAGCATAAAAGTAATCCATTTGACTTTTGAAGCAATGTGATAGGTGTGGGTGAGAAAGAGATTACTTTAACAATCTTCTTCTTCATTCACATTCTTCTCTGCATATCACACACAGTTGAGCAGGGAGAAGAATTTCTAGAAAAAAATTATTTAAATGTTGATCTGTTTCTCACCCACACCTATCATATCACTTCTGAATATATGTATTTAACAACTGGAGTCAATTGGTTTACTTTTTTGCTGACTCTATGTGCTTTTTGGAGCTTCAGTATTTTGGCACCCATTCACTTGCATTGTACGGACCTACAGAGCTGAAATATTCTTCTAAAAATCATAATTTGTGTTCTGCAGAAGAAAGGGAGTCATACTCATCTGGGACTGGTTGAACTATCCCTTTACATTTTGTTTAAAGGAACAGTTCACACAAAAACATTTTATTCTATCATAATTTACTCACCCTAATGTTGTTTCAAACCCCATATGAATTTTTTTATGTGGAACACAAAGGAGATGGTTTAATGAATATCCTGGCCCAAGTTTTCAATACAATGCCAGTGAACAGTGCCTCATTTTAAAGCTTATAAAGGACCCAAAAGAATCATAAAAATAGTTCATGCAACTCTTGCGTCATTTATTATTCATGTTCATCAGCGCTAGTGCCACAACTGTTTTTAGCAAAAAAAAAAAATATTCTCAAGATTTGCACTATCCACTAACAATGTATTTAAAAAAACAGCCTGTGATATTCATTAATACATCTCCTTTTGTGTTTTCCATAAGACAAAAAAAATAATGTAGGTTTGGAGATGAGTGTGAGTAAATGATTAAATAATTTTCAAATTTGGGTGAGCTATTCCTTTAATTTCAAGAAAAGAATGCAGACCAGCTGATGTTTTTCCTGTCTCTCTCTTTTCTAAAAATCTCAGCTCAAGTTAATCTTGAAGAAGAAAAGTGCCTCCTCAAGGCGGCGTTTTACATCCTTACAGGACCAAGAGTGACTAGGACTACTTTTTAGACCCAGCGTACCCCACCTTCTCCAACAGAGATTTAACCATCTGGATCAAACTGTAATTTATCATCAAGATGTAGATAAGAAAAAAATATGGATTGATTACAAATTTTTCAAAATAGCCAAATAATGAAGGATTTTGCAATTTTACAAATAATTGCAGTAAATAGTAAATCTAGACAAGAATTAAAGTAGACAATCTCTGGAGAAGGATGGTTGCAGTATCCTCTTATGAGGATTTTAACATATTGCATCATTTTTGTATGACAGATAACTTGCGCTGGATCATTCATCGATTCTGCACCATAAAACTGCTTTTGAGTTTATTTATATGCTCACTCAGCAATTGGGTGTATTCTTGTAGTAGCAAGAAGAAAGCAAATATTCATTACTTTGTTAATTACTTGTGATTTCAGTGAAATCGTCATGAGAACAATTTCCACCTTTAATTATAAACCATATTGGTTTGTTTATGTGAGCAGCTGAGCTCAGGTCATAAAGTCTACTGTATCAATGTGTATTCTTTATTTGTTTTCAGATGTATTTATATGGCTGTTAGTTGGCATATGTTACATATTATCCTTTATGTTCTCACAAAAGAGAGTATGTGTATATCTTGTTTATACAGTATGTTAAGTTCACTCAGGGGGGGAATTCAGTTCTCCTTCTGTCACTCACTCGACGTTGTGTCAATGTAGTGACACTACGGGTCGCTTTTGAACCCCGAAACACCTCAATCTTTGAAAAAGGCCAATGGGAATTGGCGAGTGGAGAAGGAATGCCCACCCTCATTCAGATTTTTTCTTCGGAGACGAGCAGTTTTGTATCAGCTAGCTAAATACTACTGCTGTTCCATTCACATTGAAGAAGCATATGCTGTTGGATATACGGCGCATTGCAGCGGCTTTCTCTCCTTCTGCACGCCTAGTGCAGATTACGCCCCTGGGTGCTTCGACAGCGCTATTAAGAGAGTATATTTCTGATAAAAGAGAATATTTACTCTTTAAGAGCAAACAGATTGATGTGAACGTCTTTTTAACGACACGTATTTATAAAGATGGTTTTCCATCTTTGTGTGATTCCTGAATGCTGTCATTATCTCTCCGCCTCTGACAGCCACTGGCGCTGCCTCACGTGTCTGAGCAGCGATCACACTGAGGCAGCATTTGTGGATGGTTCATGTTCTCATTGCGAGAATATGACCATAGCAACATTGCGGTCGTGGCTTTCCTTCTGCTGGGGGAAATCCACTCCAGCTGCCCCCGCACTGCGCCTTCTGCATACGGGTACGAGGCCGGCCCGGCTGGCATTGGAGGCGATTTGGGGAGTTCAAAGGGCAAGGTCTCGCCGGGTAAATCCCCGTGGACCTCCCGTTCCCCAGCTCGCTTGTTTGCCCCCATTAAGTTCCGAGATGAGACCAGCTTGCCTCATGGCCAGCTTAACGTCTCTTTCGGGGCTCACGAGCAGCATAAGTTCTTGAGAACTCATCAGAGATTGAACTGGCGATGTCAGCCGCTGAGGACTCGACTGGGCTGACACCTTCGGGTCTGCCCGCCCAGTCTGAGGCCAAACAGAGCTGACCACTATGCTTTTCCGGGCTGCTGCGTGTATCGGGTTGGACTGGAACCCTCTGTCCTTCCCTGAGCCCCTTGCCTGGAGCTTGGATGCATGGCTAACGCTTTAAAACCCAATGTGGTGGCTAGCCAGGACCATCCGGCTACGCGATTCTGTTCGCCATGCACCCGAATCAGCGGCATCCACTTCACTTCAGTGCAAGGCAAGAATGCCGCCACCCTGCGTGCGGAAATCGCAACCCTTCTTCGCAAGGGTGCGATAGAGCCTGTCCCTCCAGCTGAGATGAGGAAAGGGTTCTGCATCTGTTACTACATCCCCGGACATATCATTACAATGTCCTCCCCTTTGGCCTGTCCCTGTCCCCTCGCATCTTCATGAAAGTCGCAGAGGCAGTTCTTGCCCCGTTAAGGGAAGTGGGCATCCGCATACTCAACTACATCGATGACTGGCTGATTCTAGCACACTCTCGGGAGTGGCTGTGCACACACAGGGACCTGGTGCTCACACACCTCAGCCATTTAGAGCTTTGGGTCAACTGGGAAAAGAGCAAGCTCTCCCTGGTTCAAAGCATCTATTTTCTTGACATGGAGTTAGACTCTGTGTCAATGATTGCACGCCTCTCAAGCACACGTGCGCAGTCATTGCTGAACTGCCTGAACTGATTTAGGTGGAGGACAGCAGTTCCACTGAAACATTTTCAGAGACTCCTGCACTTCAGCACTGGCTTCAGACTTGTGTCCCAAAATGGGCATGGCACCGTGGCACACATCGCGTGGCTTTTACACCCATCTCTACCACGTATTCAGCCCTTGGACAGACCTTGCATTTCTACGGGTGGGAGTTCCCCTACAGCAAGTGTCCAGACACCTTGTGGTCACCACAGATACCTCCACGTCGGGCTGGGGCATCATGTACAATGGGCACGCAGCCGCTGGTTCCTGGACAGGACCACGGCTGTGTTGGCACATCAACTGCCTCGAGTTGTTGGCTGTACTGCTCGCCCTGAGGAGGCTATTGCCATTGATCCAGGGCAAGAACATGTTGGTCCGGTCCGACAACACAGCGACAGTAGTGTATATAAATCGCCATGGCGACGTACCTTCTCTTCACATGTCGCAACTCGCCCGCCATCTCCTCCTCTGGCCACTCATATCCTGGGAAGCCTCAATGCCACAGTGGACTCAGCGGAGAGTGGAGACTCCACCCCAGGTGGTCCAGCTGATTTCGAATCACAGGTAGACCTGTTCACTTGCATTGGAATTGGGAATACTCCCACTGCCCGCTCTGGTATGCAATGACAGCCCCCCTCGGCACAGATGCGCTGGCACACAGCTGGCCCCGGGGGCTATGCAAATACACGTTCCCCCTGAGTCCAAGGTCCAGGGAGGACCTCACACTCCTTGCGACAGCACCTCCATGGCAAATTCCACTGAGGAAGGGCTTCTTTCTCAGGGACAAGGCACTATACTGGTCCCTGGATGGGACGCAGAAGACTTATGTGGTCTACCGCCCGCAGTGGTAAACACGATCACTCAGGCCAGGGCTCCTTCTACAAGGCAGCTGAATTACCTGAAGTGGCGTGTGTTCGCTTAGTTCTTCCCGTAGTAATACCCCCAGAGATGCGCAGTCGGGTCAGTGCTTTCATTCCTGCAGGAGAAGCTGGAGGGGTGGCTTTCCCCTCCATCCTGAAGGTGTACATTGATGCTATTGCAGCACGCCACAATGCAGTTGAAGGTCCCTTTGTAAGCAAGACCTAATTATCAGGTTCCTGAGAGGCGCCAGGAGGCTGAACCCTCCTAGGCTGCACCTCTTTCCCTTATGGGACCTTTCCGTGGTCCTTCTGAGAGCCCTTTCGAGCCCCTAGAGTCAGTCGAGTTAAAGGCTGTCTCATTAAAAATCCACCCTCCTGACTGCACTCACTTCCATCAAGAGGGTCGTGACCTGCAAGTGTTCTCTGTCAGCAAAACATGCCTGGAGTTCGGTCCGTAATTCTCTCACGTGATCCTGAGACCCCGACCGGGCTATGTGCCCATGGTTCCCACAGTGGTGAGTCTGCAAGTGCTGCCCCGGGAGGAGGCAGACCCAGCCTTATCATTGCTGTGTCCAGTGCATGCTTTGCGCATCTACATGGATCGCACGCAGAGCTTTAGATGCTCTGAACAGCTCTTTGTCTGCTTTGGTGGACAGCGGAAAGGGAACACTGTCTCCAAACAGAGGCTTGCCCACTGGATCGTGGACGCCATTGCATTGGCCTACCAGACCCAGGCCGTGCCCGCACCCTTGCGGGTTCGAGCACACTCTACAAGGAGTGTGGCATCCTCTTTGGCACTGGCCAGTGGCACCTCTCTAGCAGACCGGTTTCGTCCCGTGTTCTTTCAGGTACGAACAGGTAGAGTTTGGTAATACGGAACAGCTGGCCCCCGGTCGCTGTGTTTGTAGAGCTCCTCCCCTTTGAGGCTAGACCTACCACCGCGCCTCTTCCATATGCAGCTGGTGAGCCCATGTGTCATATTACCACATGTTGACCTCCCCTTTTGGGCAGGATTTGGTCTCCGTGGGGTCTTTTCCCCCTGAAAGAATAGGAAAGGAAAAGAACATCTTCCCTGATGCATATAATAGCATTAGATGGCCCCAGCCGAATCTTACTGGAGAGAAAACATAGAGAGAAAAGGCAGCGGCTGGCATGGCCTGCTTCCATGCTAGTTATGTTGCTACCCCCTCAGGGATGTGGGGAACTACATGACGACTTTTGTGGTGTTGGGGGAGGTAAAGTGCAGTCTGACGCACCTGCTATTGTGCATGCAGCAGCTTGCTTGCACCTGCAACGGCAGTTCACGTAACACGGTTCAGCTGTTGTGGCATTTTTCTATAGGGACCCCTAGTGTCACTATATCGACACAACGTTGAGTAAGTTACAGAAGGGGAACGTCTTGGTTACTGTCATAACCTCCGTTCCCTGATGGAGGGAATAAGCTGTTGTGTCCCTCTTGCCACAATGCTGTACTTTTATACCCGTATGTCTGGGGAAGTGGCATGCAAATTCCACTCGCCAATTCCCATTGGCCTTTTCTCAAAGATTGAGGTGTTTCAGGACTCTCTAGAGCAACCCCTAATGTCACTACATTGACACAAGGTCTCATTCCCTCCATCAGGGAACGGAGGTTACGATAGTAACCGAGATGTTATTTATTTCAGTGTTTGATATGAATGGCAGTAGTTGTCTATGTAAGGTGCTTTCTCAGAAGCACACTTGTTATAATAGACATTCTTACAGGAGATGTGTCATCTCAGCATAAATGTGAATGTGTTATTTTGATGAGTCATAAGAGGGGGTGAAATGTCAGGGGGGTTCTGAGGTAAGACAACTCACCAATCTAGCTGGTGTTGTCTTTAAGACCTGCCAGTATAAAAATGTCATAACCATCAAAAAGATTCAAATACTTTAATTCAGTAGAATACTATAAAAGGACATTTTTAAAATGACAAATGTCCATCTTATATCAAGATTTCAAAAGAGTATAAGTGTATCAAGAGATGTTTGAAGAATGGCCAACGAGTTTATTACATGCATGATTCACTATGTTGAAGTACCCAAAGTCCCTCAGGAAATTCAAATGAGGGAAAACACATTATAATGTCACTTTCTTTTAAAACAAAGTGAGGTCTTTGGATTTATGAGAAATGGTTCACAAAGACAAATGCGAATGTCCTACTAGTGAATTCTTGTGTGATTATTGCTTATTGTTTTATGAAATATTGCCACAGCCGTTACATTGGAAACACCTCCTAATGAAGGAAACAAAACCACATTCTGTGATCATAAATGGTAGCATTAAATGTACTTCAATATATATATAATGTTTTACAAGCTATTGATATAATTGTTAATTAGAAGGACATCAGTAACCAGTTAGTTACATAATTACCTGTAATTATAACCACTACATTCATAATTTCCCATGTATTACTGCGAATCATTACATTTTTATTAATGGGTTGATGTGTATTATATGTCAACTGTCTTAGCCAAACTAAGTAAAGACCAAGAGTAGACCTCTGTAACTCTGTCTTTTATTAAACCAAACTGTATACATTTGGATGAATAAAATGGCCTTTCATCTAGTTAACATTTCCAACTCTTCACTGTGAGTTTCTTAAGACACAACCTTCTAATTCTGCTGTATAATGAAATGTATGACTTCTAATGAACAAAGCAAAAATATTACTTCAAAAACAGTCTGCTATTGTTCTACAGACCATGATGGATGCTGCTTCCTTGCATATTCTTTGATATAACATCTACTTCTTGTACCTGCATGAGAACATTCAGTTACATACATTCAGTTGCTTTAATTATTTGCTTCTTAGTAACACTTACTTATCAGAATTAAAAGTATCACCTTTTAAAGTGCTTTGTATCTGAATATAGTGTTAAAAAATAAGCTATTCATGCTGTTTAAATGAACATAAGATCATGATCCACTCCAGATGCCTCAATAATCAACCAAGGAACTGCTTTAGAAATCTAAGCCCCAAATATGAAGCAAATTATTCATGCAAATGTAAAACAATTGGTGCCGGTAAGGTGCATCATACTGTAAAAACTTGTTAGGATGCCCATGAATAAAGCACAGTATGTGAACACAAAGGCAAGAGACATGGACAAAAATTGTAGAGCAAGTGCTCATCAGATAAAAATATAGCAATAGAACAGCATTTAGTCTGAGGTTACAAAAAGAGGTCAAGCAGGTTCTAATCTCCACATTCTTGTAAGTATCTTTGTGTGTTTGAACATTTCCTCTCCGAAATGGGTCACCCCATCGCACACATACATCTTCTTTACACTGTCTGAGATGGAACTAAAAGCAAAAATCTAATTTAGCATGGATGCATTATAATCTATTTACAGCACAAATTAGGGATAACACTACTGCTTGCTGCACTTTCTGTCTTTGGTGGATAACACTACTGCTTGCTGCACTCTCTGTCTTTCTGTCCTAGACTGGATCTGTAAGGAAGGACCATATAAAAAAAAATAATAAAAAAAAATAAACATTATCCCACTAAGCCAAGCTAAACAGCATTTCAAAGCACTCTGAAACATTTTGCAAGCATGCTCATTTGCATTAATTACATTTTCGCCAGTATGGGACAAACTCTAAAATGGTATGGCTTTGATTGTATAAATGGGTCTGACAGTCATAATGACAGTTGTTTGGGTTCATCGGCCAGTTCAACTCCTCTCGAGATGACAAACTGAGCATTTAGATTGATACACACAACCTACCCACACAAAGAGCACTGAGACCAATTAAATTCTGGTGTGAGAACAACAAACTTTTTATAATCCAATTTCAGTTCCACAGTTCGAACTTAACAAGATTAGCTGCAATGTTTACAAACACGGCACTTTGGTATTTTTGTGGTGGTGTATTTTATAAGTGATGTTGTTTGAGTGGATAGACAGTGTTTGTGGGCTGAAAGAAGAAACTGGACTGTTCAGGAACCAGTTGATTTAGAAACCAGAAGCTACATTCAAACAGTGAAAGAGCTTTCCTATGAACAGACATGGTACCACAGATTCGATGTACATCTTATTTTTTTTCAGGACTTTGCCCAATCCTGTATTTGGACTCATTCCACATGCAGAGTCAAGGCTGTACATTTGTCTGAAAAACTCTTACTTGGATGTTGAGCATTTGAATTTTTTACCTGTCAAGGGCAAAAAAGCATTTAGAGAGAGAGAGAAAAAAAAAATTGACTGGGTTGTAACATTAATTGGGGCCAGTTTGGAAGCAGTGCATTGACATCATGTTCAAAAATTGTATCTTTATGGAAATGTGCAATGCATAAATGGTTTGATGACGTTAACTCTCTACACTGACCAAAGAAAAATAGAATAGACTCCAGTCACTGTGAATCCCACTGTACTAAATCCACTTTAAATATTAAAGAGACTCAAGACACTATTTGGGGTTCCTCAGCTGCCACACCAGCAGTACCCCCTGGAGATCCTCCAGACACTCTTTCAGTTCTCTTAATGAGAGCCTTCACTTAGTGCCTAGTAGAACTCTAAACAGCACTGTCAATAGTTCCTTCAGTAACCCCACCATAAGGGAAATGCTTCGAAGCTCTTGATATACAGTATACCTTGAAGTATCCTTGAGTACATAAATAAGGTATTTGGGGCTTGTTTAAAGGGTGCTGGAGGATCTCTATGTGGTGCCTTAAGAAGCCTAATATTCACAGTTACTACAATCAAACATGCTATGAAACAAATAGTCTATATCATTAGTAGTCTTTTCATTTTCAAATTCTAATTATAACACTTTTACATTTACTCATGTTAATCATTTAAATGTCCATGCAATATTTCCCTGCTTACCATAGTTAAAGTCACTCTGGTCCAAAGACATGTATGACTCTGTAAATACATTTTAATATGTTAAAATAGCTTTACAATCTTGGAACGAAAAAAAAAAACATTTAGCAACAGACATAAAATGGGTTGTATCACTATGATTCCCTGTGCAGTGTGAAGGGAAAAGATGGGATTCAGCACCATGGACAGATGCTTATTTTCTAAATATCATGGAGTAAATCAGTAAATAATTATTAACAGTTTAATGAGCTCTTAAATAATGAGCTAGTTAAAGAGCTAAGGAATAATTTAGCTAAGAAATCACATAATAAATGGCAAATACCTGATGTGCACAACGCATCTTTTTCAACTGAGAGTTTCAGAATTACGGGTTATCGATTAGCTGCAAAACGATTATGGTCCGCGTGCTCAGCGAAAAGCCGGTTGGTCAAGCGCCCTAAATGCGGTTCATCCAATCAAGTATAGAGTGGACTTCAAGTAATAGCCTAATCAATAGATAGCTGTATTTCCGAAGTGCCAATAGTCTCGAGCTCGTTTTGCCAATATGATTTGAAAAATTACCTCCAGATCACATTAACAACACAAGAAGACATTGTCATTAAACAAAACCTCGGACAACTTTGTGGTTTTATTGGATTAAACAGAGAAATCAGCATATTAAACGCGATTTGAAGCGGTTCGCCATGGCCGAGGAAGATCTGGATCTAGCGCATTGATGCGGTTGTGTTCTGCTGAACTTCGAGGTATTGGCACAGCTTAGTCAGCACATTTCAGCAACCCATTCGCTCTGAAGAATCTATAGGGATGCCTTACAGCACACTCAAATAATTCATACAAAAATGCACGCATCACAGCATGCATCAAATCACATGCACATGTTAAAAAATCCCAACGCCTTTTCACTCAGGAAGATATACAATAAATCCATCAATTAAAATAAATTAAAGCTTTAAATTAGACTGCATATGCAATGATTGCATTAGCCTATTGATTTATCAGAATTTCTTCATCATTATTAAATGATTGCATCATTTCAATTAAACTATTGTAGCATAGGGTATCTAGGCTATATTGATCGAGTTATTGTTTATTTTTGGGTTAGGCTTTTGTTTAACACTGTGTACATGTACAATATTACAAATTATTATAATAAATAATTACATTCAGATTAGTCAAATAATGGTAAGCAGTGCTGTTTTGTATTTAAATAGCAAATAAATGCATAAATAGAGGCTGCCATTACTGCAGTTTTCTTTGTTAACGATGCAGGGTTTCCTTGATCTAAGGCTGGCATTCAGGACCGTAAATGAAGAGAACACACTGGAAGACTGCGTCGATGCAGCCTTTCAAAACTAGAATACTCATACCCTCTAGTGGTGAATATGACCTCTAATCGAGAGCGTATATTTCAGTTTTTCCCAATCGCTTTGGTTCATTTTCTGAAACAGTCATAACATTCTCTAAACTGTAACTGCAACTGTCACAACTGTCTCATGAAATATCATATCTCTATTGCATGTCGGCAAAATGAAATAACTCACCAAAACCATTTCATTAATGCTTTTAAACCTAGTTATTGTGTCACCAAAATTATTATTATTATTATTATTTTATATTATATGTCTGAGCCTTACTGGCCAGAATATTTAGATGATTTTTCACCATGGCAGTCAACCCTGGTTTGTTATATACAAATTTCATTTTTGTTGACACTGACTGCTTATTGCATTATACACAAAGGCGTAGATTTGGCTTAAATACTAGTGTGGATGCAACGTGAAGCATCTTTATGTTTCCATTGATCATGGTATAAATATTGGGGGGCTATACAAGAATGTCAGTTTTGTCTAGCTGAATGCTATTGTGTATCACACTCAGCAGATATCAATTTCAACAGAAGGTAAAAGTTTACTGGGAGAAGTCAAAACTGTACAATACTGTAGTACAAAGAAAAATGATATGCACATTTGTATGTATACAGTAAATAAATTTTTGTAGCAATGTGTTACATGTAAACAGAAAATTTACATTTGCATGTCAATTTTTACACATTTTACACATGTAAAGTCATAAATAGTGAACAGAAATTATATCCATGTATAAAAAAATATAAAAATAAAACCGCAACAATGAAAAAATAAAAACATTGTACCTCCTCACAGTACGTAACACTAAAAGTTCCCACCTTTTTGGTGGACATCCTGTCAATCTTGTTAGTCTGGTCAGAGATTTAGCAGACATCACAAACATTCCATGTAATAGATTGTGGGATGGTGACGAGCCTTACCACTCTCTCCCGCAGACCGACACATGACCACGCCCCCCATGCCAAATAGATATTTATGAAATATTTTCAAGTCATTTTTAATTGTATAGTGCCTTTCACAACAAAGATCGTATCAAAGCAGCTTAACAGAAAATAATGCATTAACAGAAAATGAAACCATAATATCTATAAAGTCTTAAGAGTCATCATTGTGCAGTTTGATAATACACGATTATGATGTGTGTATAAAAATAAGTAATGAAATAATAATTGTATTTTGTGAGTAAGCCAAAGGCGACTGTGGCAAGGAACACAATACTCCATAAGATTTTGGATAATGGAGAAAAATTACCTTGGGAGAAACCAGGCTCACAGTAGGGTCAGTTCCCCTCTGGCTAACAGCATGAATATAATGCCAATATTACTTATTTATGTGCAGTGCAAGTCAAAGTTTAAAATTATTAAACTAAGTAAATGTTAAGGGTCAGTGTTTAAACAAAGATTTTGGACGAACTGTAAGATTAATGACTAATGTCTTTGAATTTCATCCTGTATTAATTGCAGAAGTTCATTTATGTAGATGCATTGTCCTTTGTTAGTTGGCTCATGAAGACTTTTGTTGGCAATTTATTGATAGTCTATGTATCCCAAGAGTGTAGTCCATCAGACCAAGGTGATGCAGGCAGAGATCAGTGAGGCGCTTCGCAGTTCAACCGGCAATTATAAATCAAGTCCACAAATTCCAAAATAATTCTCTAGCCTATTCAAGAAAATATTGTGATCTATCGTGTCGAAGGCAGCAGAAAGATCTAAAAGCACTATAAGAGAAATGCAGCCATTATCAGATGATAATAGAGCAAGTCATTTGTAACTCCGATAAGTGTATCTCTGTACTGTGATGTGGCTTGAATCCTGACTGAAATTGTTCATATATACCATGTCTCTGTAGAAATGAACAAAATTGGGAGGACACGACCTATTCTAGTATTTTTGACATAAACTGGAGATTTGAAATCAGTCTAAAACCAGCCAATTCTCCAAGATCAAGTTGTGGCTTCTCAATAAGCAGTTTGATAACTGCCATTTTAAAGTTTCTTGGGACATGTCCTAAAGATAGCGAGGAGTTAATAATATTAAGAAGAGGTTCTGAGATTACAGGGAATACATCTTTTAAGAGCTTAGTTGGTATTGGATCTAACATGCATGTTGTGGCTTTTGATGTTTCAATAAGTTTTGTTAGTTCTTCGTGACAGCAAAGGATTGAAGTTGCATGTGAGGAAAATTATGAGACACTGTTTTCCAATTTATAAGTCCAATTTTATTTACGATTATTTCAATTTTATAAGTAAAGAACTTCATGTAGTCATTACTATTGTGCTGCGACGGAATATCTGGTTCAGTCGAGGATTTATTCCTAAACAATTGAGCCACAGTACTGAATAAACACCTTGGATTGTTGTGGCTATTTTCTATGAGTTTACTAAAATATGCTGACCTTGTAGCTTTTATTGCCTGTCTGTAGCTACGTACACTATCCTTCCATACACCGCGAAATACCTCTAATTTTGTATTCTTCCACTTACAATCCATTTTCTGAGCTGTTCTCTTGACAGCATGAGTGTGATCATTGTACCATGGTGCAGGGCTTTTTTCTTTGATTTTTCTTCTTTAATTTCCTGTTATTTCATCAAGTTCTTCTAGACTTTGGGGATAACTGAGTGTGTGAGATAGATCTGGAAGATTATTAGTGAAGCTATCTTTAGTGGTCAGAAGAATTGCTCTGCCTGAACAATAACATGGTGTAGATTGAGTAACATTAGCTGATCACGGCATACAAGAGATGAGATAATGATCTGAGATGTCATCGTTCTGCTGTAGAATTTCTATAGTATCAACATCAACTCCATATGACAGAATTAAATCTAGCAAATGATTATGGCAATGACTTGGTCCTGTCATATTTTGTCTGATTTCAAGCAAGTTGAGAATATTGATAAATGCTAATTCCAATGTGCAAAGGCAAAAGACGACAGAGATTTATTTTTGCAATTAAAATTTTTTACTGGTTCATAGATATATCACAAATAAAAATACAACATATATACATTGAATCACATTTAACCACCACTATTACCCCTACCCAATCAATCACCTCACCTAACCCCCAACAAACACCCCTGTGGTCACAAATAGGAATATACAGAAGAAAAAAAGAAAATATAATAATCATGTATAATTAAAACTAAATCACTCACTCCACAAGAGTCCCCCCAAAACACTAAGTAGTTGCCCCATTTCCTGTCAAACAAATTCCAAAACCCCAGCCTTCTGCTTGGCCCCTCCGTGAAAGCAGCCACCCTCCCCATCTCCGCACACCACTCTGAGAACGAGGGTGCTCCATCTGACTTCCATTCCCTTAAAATAACCTGCCTACCAATCATCACACAGGTTAAAACAAATTTTTTTATGTACTTATCCTCCAAATGTATGACTTCCCCATCTCCCAAACTACAGAGTCTGGGGCAGAACGAGATTTAAGTGTTCAACACCTCACATACAAAACTTTGCACCTTCAACCAAAATTCTTGAATCTTACGATACCCCCAAAAAACATGGGTTGTGTCTCCATCTTCTGAACGGCAGCAGGAGGGTGTGTCCTTAAGACCAAGCCTGTACAATTTAGAAGCCAATAAAATTTGTTAAATCTTAAATTGCATAAGGTGCACCCTTGCATCTCTAGATGCAGACTTGATGTTTTTAAGAATTGTAGCCCACACTCCCTCCTCCAAAAACAAATGTAAATCTTCCTCCCATAATCTTTTGAGAGAGTTTAAAGCTCCATCCCTCAGACTCTGGATTAGCAGGGAGTAATACATGCAAGAATTTCCTTTTCAATACAAAACCAGGGAGGGACTCTCTCAGGTGGAAGCGAGCTATGAGCCAAATGTCCTAGACAGAATGCATAATAATAAAACAAAATCTTGGGTAGGCCTAACCCACCTTTATTAATCGGCCTAAATTATTGAAATTTAACCTGGAACAATTACCATTTCCAATGAAGGAAATGAATATGCTATAAATTTGCTTGAAATAAGAGAGGGGGACATCTACAGGGAGAGATCGTAACAGGTATTACAGGTATCAGGTATCATTTTAATAACATTAATCTTCCCAATCATCGATAAATGTAATGAAGCCCACCTGTCCTAATCATTCGAAAACCTTTTTATTAAGGGATAAAAATGAACTGACTAAATCAGACAAATTTGCTGGGAATAAAATTCCCAAATACCTAATGCCCTGTGTGGGCCACTGGAAGGCCATTAATGGACAGTATGCGGTCAAAGCTAAAGCTTCAGATTTAGACCAGTTTACTTTTTATCCTGAGAACTTGAATAATTCTGTGGAGGCAAGGCATAGATCTAGTAGTCAGAGACTAATTATAAAATATCATCTGCGTAAAGCACAAGCTTATGCGCCACACCTCCCGCAATCACTCAATGGGTTGGGGATTCCAAGCTAAACAATACAGACGAAACCTAACACACAACACCTGGTGCAGAAGACCACCTAATCCAAAAAGAGGACTGGGCCCTGTCTGAGGAAAGAATGGGACCTGGATGTTCATGGAAATCTTTCTTAGAAAGCCTTTAAAAGTGGATGGTTTACTATCAACTTAAAAAGGTGTATGACTGACAGGAAATCTTTGCTGCATATTTGACTATGAATAATCTCAAAGTAATGTTCATGCTTCACGCATATGTTTGACTGTAAGTAACAGGTTACATTATATAAGCACATTACCTTCTAACTAATAACATTTATATTTTACATATATAAGGGTTGAATAGTCTACTGACCACTCTGTTAATCAAGGGATTGTTTACAACTGCTAAAAACGTGCCATCAGTGACACGGCTGCAAAACTAAATTGTGTGTACTATTACTAATAACAGGGTCAACTATTTAGAAGGCTCAATTTGAGACCGACTTGGACAGGTGCCAAGCACAATGTTCACATAATGTGTGCAAGAGGAGTTATGTCATTTTCAACATGACACTTAACAGAGACTCCATTGAAATCACTTTATTTAAACAACAATACTCTACAGTTTGACTTGTTAATTCAGCAAAGGTGACAAAAACTGAAGACAGAATTTACAAAATGTATAAAAGGCCTAGTAATTTCCTTCAGCCTGTCAGCATTGCACATACGTATAGTTTATAAACTTCACTGAGAGCTGAAAAGTACATGAAAGTGTGCATATACTGTCAAAAACTGTAAAAAGTAGAAACAATCTCTAAAGAAAACATATCAGCTGCTGAATTAAACATAACGGCAAAGTAGTCCTAGCAGATAATCAAAAGTTTACATTTTTAAAAAGAGCACATACGTTCATGTATCCAAGAAACAAAGATGTTACAAAATTTTAAAAGAATTATGAGGAAAACTAGAGAAGGACTAAATCCTCAGGTGGCCTTTTCTTCTTCCAAATGGCTAGCCGTCTACAAAAGGTTTGACACTCCACTTGATTTCTCCTTAGGGTGCCATGCTTCCTACCAAAGAGAACAGAGGGGCAACAGGTATATAGATTTGATGAACATGCCGAATACATAACATTAAAACATAATTAAAAAAAAAATAATGTCACCTGTTTCCCCCCTTCTGTTTATTTTGCACCTGCAATAAAAATACTTTTAATGTCTGTTTCTTTTAAATGTTGACACAAATTAAACAGTGACTAAACAGAGCACACTCACCTCTGGCTGCCTCTGCATCAAGTCCCACTGGCCTAAGGAGCAAATGAAAAGATAACAAAGACAACAAATTAAAAGTTGGTAGCTTCACAAACAGCACAGAAATTAAGAGAATGGATTGTGATATCTGATTAATGATCTGGATTAACATGTTGTGCAACACACATGGGAACCATTTGAAAACTTACTTTGATTTGTTCCCTTTGCAGCGACATTTCCGGCCTATAGAAGCAAGCCAGAAGTTACATCACAAACATTGGAGGTTTATCGATTTACAATTTAAATGCATTCACATGCATTTAGATGTGGCATTAAAAATAACTGAAATATAATTATCCAATGATGTGTATGAGGTTATCATTCTCTTATTGGTCATTTACATCTCTAACAGGGGATCCTCATTAATAATTGGAGGCCGGTGGAGGGAGAGTAACGTTGTCAAAAAACGAAACAAATCACATGTACATAAGTATTCACAACCTTTGCCATGACATTCAAAATTGAGCTCAGGTACATCCTGTTTCTACTGATCATCCAACTTGATTGGTGTCCACCTGTGGTAATTTCAGTTGATTGGACATGATTTAGAAAGGCACACACCTGTCTAATATAAGATCCCACAGTTAACAGTGCATGTCTGAGCACAAACCAAGCCATTAAGTCCAAGGAATTGTCTGTAGACCTCCGAGACAGGATTGTATCGAGGTACAGATCTGGGGAAGTGTAAAGAAAAATTTCTGCAGCATTGAAGGTCCCAATGAGCACAGTGGCCTCCATCATCTGTAAATGGAAGATTGGAACCACCAGGACTCTTCCTAGATCGGGGGAGAAGGCCGTTAGTCAGGGAGGTGACCAAGAACCCGATGGTCACTCTGACAGAGCTCCAGCATTACTCTGTTGAGAGAGGAGAACCTTCCAGAATAACAACCATCTCTGCAGCACTCCACCAATCAGGCCTGTACGGTAAAGTGGCCAGACGGAGGCCACTCCTCAGTAAAAGGCACATGACAGCCCGCCAGGAGTTTGCCAAAAGGCACCTGAAAGACTCTCAGACCATGAGAAACAAAATTATCTGGTCTGATGAATCAAAGATTGAACTCTTCTGCCTCAATGGCAAGCGTCATGTCTGGAGGAAACCAGGTGCCGCTCATCACCTAGCCAATACCATCCCAACAGTGAAGCATGGTGGTTGCAGTATCATGCTGTGGGGATGTTTTTCAGCAGCAGGAACTGGGAGACTAGTCAGGATCGAGGGAAAGATAAATGCAGCGATGTACAGAGACATCCTTGATGAAAACATGCTCCACAGCACTCTGGACCTCAGACTGGAGCAAAGGTTCATCTTCCAACAGGACAATGACCCTAAGAACACAGCCAAGAAAACAAAGGAGTGGCTACAGGACAACTCTCTGAATGTCCTTGAGTGGACCAGCCAGAGCCCAGACTTGCACCTGATAGAACATCTCTGGAGAGATCTGAAAATGGCTGTGCACCGACGCTCCCCATTCAACCTGATGGAGCTTGAGAGGTCCTGCAAAGAAGAATGGGAGAAACTGCCCAAAAATAGGTGTGCCAAGCTTTTAGCATCATACACAAAAACTTGAGGCTCTAATTGGTGCCAAAGGTGCTTCAACAAAGTATTGAGCAAAGGCTGTGAATACTTATGTACATGTGATTTTTGTTTTTTTCTTCGTTTTTTTTTTTTTATTTATAAATTTGCAAAGATTTCAAACAAACTTCTTTCAAGTTGTCATTTTGGGGTATTGTTTGTAGAATTTTGAGGAAAATAATGAATTTAATCCATTTTGGAATAAGGCTGTAACATAACAAAATGTGGAAAAGTGAAGCGCTGTGAATACTTTCCGGATGCACTGTACACAATTGAATCTTAAGGATCTATTGTGTACCTTTTAAGGCATATTTATAGGTTTTGTTTCTCTGGGAACAAAATAATTTACTTTTATTGTCTCCTTAATAGTAAAAATATGTCCCCAAAACAAGGGTACCATTCCAGTGCTTTGTACTTTAAGCGGTACCCTTTATCTGAGAGTGGCCCTGTTTGATGAAATGTTCTTTTTTCACAATCAATGTGATACAGGTTCAGCTAATGTCACACACTATAAGCCATTCTTAAATGAACGCTTCTCCATGTTTCTCATGGCAAACATCAGGACAAATAACTCACATGTGGATCAATGCACAGATTAACGTACATGACCCACAACAATTCACAGAGCACAGTACACAGATGGCTTGGCACTCACTGATAATGAGAAAGATCCCCATCAGGAAGAGTATGACAGCAAAGATCATACCACCAATCCTCAGAGATTCATAATCTGAAAGGAAGATAAACAGAAGATGCACTAGTTAAGACTACACAAACAAATCATGTTTACATTGTGTCAGCATAAGACTTCACAAATAAAATTAAACTTATGTGGAATCTTTATTCCTATTTGCAATTAAAAGTCCTGGCAAAACTAAAAAATACAATGTTACATTATGAGAAAATAGTGTACACATTCAGAGAGACACACAAATCAGCCCTTATGAGTGTTATGGCCAACATAATATACACAAACTATAAAGATCTACAGAGCATATTTAAAAAGCACAATTAATGCTGAAAGAACATTCTGAGAGGCAGGAAATCTAATTCATTTTTTAAAATGTAGTTTGCTTGTGATAGTTTCAAGGAATCTGGAATTTCAATAGTAAAAGGGACAGATCTTACACAAGTACAAATGGAAAGTTAATTTGGGTAATTCTGGGGTATACATCAGAGTCTGTACTTTACAGAAGCTTAGCCTTGGGGTGATTGTTTTCCATTTATTTTGGAAAAACAGAAGAGGAAACGCAAATCCCTCTGACTTCCCAGATGTTTCCTGAGAAGGGTGATGCACATTCTGCCCCTTGAAAACCCTTGCTAATACATTTCTCAGCATACTAACGGAAAAATACAGTGCAGCTGTAACACTCATTACAGGACTCCAAGCTCACAATAAACAAAGAAATACAAATGCCTCATTGAGTAGTAGCAATAATCTCCATACTAGCATTTTTTCTCATTCAGATTTATGAGGTCAACCAAGAGAATCAATTAATACATACAATTACATATAATATCTAGGCATAGAGTAGTATATTACATCTACTCACCATAATGAAATGGCTTGTCATACTCTGGTGGGAGAAAAAAAAAAGAATAAAAAACTCAGAGCTACAGATAAGAAATTAAGAGAAATTTGACAATTATAACAAGAACAATCTAGTGCCTCAGGTATAATATTATCTGCATATCTGCATAAAACAAGCCATTTCTTATATACAAATGGCCTACGGACTAGGTGAAACCCTATGGAATGTATTGTAAGAGGATAAAAGCTTACTGCCTGGTGACTCCATAAACATTTTTCCACAACCACTGTGAACTAAAAGCTTGTAATGTTAACAAAAGAAAAAAAAAATTTCAAGACACTAAAGATTAAACCTGTGTTGACTGGTCTAGCCTCGCTAAAACAGGTTAATAAGCCACTTGGACATTTTGTTAACGCAAAAGTGATTCTATACTATAAGATCCTTACCGTGAATTTCATCCATTGTGGAAGCTGGGGGAGGGAGGGAGAGAGAACACAACAAGAATTACTTCAACTGTTGTCCAACCAACAAACGACCATTTGGTTTATATCAGCCGAACTATTAAGGCTACTGTATTAGATTATGTTCTAGGTTTAAGTGTGTTCAAATGGGAAATCTTGAGCGTGCAATTTAGAATCATACAACTGTTAATAAACTGTGTTTCTAAAACAACTATCTATAAAACTGCTTTGTCAAGATTCCAGTTCACTTCCAGCAAAATGTACACTATTGTTGCACATTACATCTCAAGAGGAAATATGCTTGGACACAGACACGCACAAGTACGTGTACATACACACACGTGCAAAGACAGACAAAGTACTTAGTTTATTGCAGCAAGAGCAGCGTGAAAGAAAACACGTTAAGTGCATGTACACACAGGCTTCTTGGAATACAACAGAGTGCAATGGGCCGATAAAACATTTTAGAGCCAAGCATAGCAACAAAAGAATTCCATATTTCATTTAGCATTTTGCATGACTTTGAGGGCTGGAAAACACAAATGTTCGATTCTCTGACATTTCCAGGTTTTCTATGACCATGGGAACCCTGAATCAGTACAACAATTCAAATATTACAGCACAGTAACTTCATACGTACACTGAGTTTCCTCAAGGCCTCATATGCAAATAAGGAAAAGAGAAAAGCAATATCAACCCAATGACTCCAACTAGGAAACTAAACAATGATACCAGTAATTTTTCTTAAAGAAAATAACAGCTAAGTTTCCCCACAATTAAAGTATTTTATTTCAGTTGTTGCCATGCAATGTGTTATACACTATTTGAGTACGCTCCAATCGAGACAAGAGTGTGAGCTGCCAATTCAGACATGGAGGTGCTTGAATAGCCATCAGATATTGACCCCATCTCATCCTGCCTTCCAAGCCCTGTAGCCGCCCACATTTGTAAATCTTTTCCCAACCATTCCATGAGCCTTTTTTCAGTCTAAGGTGTGAGCGATTTGTGCTGAACGTGTTTCAGGAAGCTTTTGGTAAAAGTTGGGGCATAATTGCGTACATTTTAACACTACATTTTTCATATATACACTCACCTAAAGGATTATTAGGAACACCATACTAATACTGTGTTTGACCCCCTTTCGCCTTCAGAACTGCCTTAATTCTACGTGGCATTGATTCAACAAGGTGCTGAAAGCATTCTTTAGAAATGTTGGCCCATATTGATAGGATAGCATCTTGCAGTTGATGGAGATTTGCAGGATGCACATCCAGGGCACGAAGCTCCCGTTCCACCACATCCCAAAGATGCTCTATTGGGTTGAGATCTGGTGACTGTGGGGGCCATTTTAGTACAGTGAACTCATTGTCATGTTCAAGAAACCAATTTGAAATGATTCGAGCTTTGTGACATGGTGCATTATCCTGCTGGAAGTAGCCATCAGAGGATGGGTACATGGTGGCCATAAAGGGATGGACATGGTCAGAAACAATGCTCAGGTAGGCTGTGGCATTTAAACGATGCCAAATTGGCACTGAGGGGCCTAAAGTGTGCCTAGAAAACATCCCCCACACCATTACACCACCACCAGCCTGCACAGTGGTAACAAGGCATGATGGATCCATGTTCTCATTCTGTTTACGCCAAATTCTGACTCTACCATCTGAATGTCTCAACAGAAATCGAGACTCATCAGACCAGGCAACATTTTTCCAGTCTTCAACTGTCCAATTTTGGTGAGCTCTTGCAAATTGTAGCCTCTTTTTCCTATTTGTAGTGGAGATGAGTGGTACCCGGTGGGGTCTTCTGCTGTTGTAGCCCATCCGCCTCAAGGTTGTGCGTGTTGTGACTTCACAAATGCTTTGCTGCATACCTCGGTTGTAACGAGTGGTTATTTCAGGCAAAGTTGCTCTTCTATCAGCTTGAATCAGTCAGCCCATTCTCCTCTGACCTCTAGCATCAACAAGGCATTTTCGCCCACAGGACTGCTGCATACTGGATGTTCTTCCCTTTTCACACCATTCTTTGTAAACCCTAGAAATGGTTGTGCATGAAAATACCAGTAACTGAGCAGATTGTGAAATACTCAGACAGGCCCGTCTGGCACCAACAACCATGCCACGCTCAAAGTTGCTTAAATCACCTTTCTTTCCCATTCTGACATTCAGTTTGGAGTTCAGGAGATTGTCTTGACCAGGACCACACCCCTAGATGCATTGAAGCAACTGCCATGTGATTGGTTGATTAGATAATTGCATTAATGAGAAATTGAACAGGTGTTCCTAATAATCCTTTAGGTGAGTGTAAATGATAACACAAAATTAAGACATTAAATTGGCAGCCCCAGAAAACTTTTCATATTTTGTCATTTTGATGTTTGAACAAAACCTCTTCGCAAAGACTTTTAACAAAAACGTTACTTTCAATTATGTCACCGTATTAGGTAACAAAATCTGATCAATGGAATGATAATAGCCCTTCCTGTTTTTGAAAAGCCAAAACAGATTTTTCGAGGGGGTTGCTCTCTGTAAACAACAATGAAGGCATCGCTCCAAATTTCCCATTAGACATTATGAATGGTCTGACTGTAAGACTTTGGTTATCCGTAATGATTTCTAGCCCTCTCGCTCTCCCTCATCCCTTTCAAAAACAAATGACAAAGCTTGGCTCAAATACTTCATAACATTCCTGTGTGGCGGAAAAACAAACATTTATTTTCGTTCATGTATGTATTTATGTGAGTATATGCATGCCTGTTTGTGTGTGTCAATGTGCTTAAATGTGTGGTCAAATGTTTGTGTTGGCTACACCACAAGAGTCTGAGAATGCAGCAAATCTCCCAGCAAATCTAAGAAATCCAAAGGGTTTAGCGAAGTTCACAGTACTGAAAATCTTTTAAAATAAGTGCACAAATTGTATTAGAAAACATTGTAAAAGCTATCATTATTAACATTGTCCAAGGTCAATCAATCTACAAAGTATCATTGTCAAAACTTCCTCCAAATGGAATCACAGAACTGCATGTACCAAGGTTAGGTACAATATGAGCTGTATTGGCACACAAAGAAAAAAGTCTCAAGCCTTGTGGTGCTAGAGTAGTGTTACTTCATGAACTTTTCCAAAAACCCTTCAGGGAAAGGTGTAATCGTAAGTGATTGGTTGAAGCAAAAACACGACACCGTGGAACCACTCTGAAATCATTTAAGTGTGCTAAAAAACATGTAGAGCTAAAATAGCACAAATTGTTCTGCATTGTCCAATTTTTCAGAAGCAGAGAAAAGGGAAAAAGGCAATCAATTTTCTGCATTGTCAAACACAAACAAACAAGCCTTGCCATAAACAGCGTGAGACAGAAGCACAGACAACTCTAAATCCTGCTCATTTTTAATCAATCACTCAACGAAACATGTCTCTAGCCCTCTACACACTTACCTGGCATTTCCCTGCCAAAAGCTGATCCTGCACACATACACATACAGGCCAATTCACCAAAGTGTTCATGTATAAAGGAGAGTCTGTGCAGAATGGCCAATACAATAACATTTCTGCTGAAACTTTGTGTATCAGTTTGTTTGACTACATTCTTCAACTGAGAAAAGCAGTGTTAAAATTCTCTCTTTAAACCTACAGCTGTTTAAAAAAATATAAAACAAACATTTCAGAAAAGAAAAGAAGAATATCTGCTTTTTTTAACAGAGCTATAGATTTCACTTTGCATTTTCTAAGTGTAAACAAAAAAATTAAGCAAATAAATAAAAGTTGACAGCACTCACCCAGAGCTGGTGCTAAATAGGACAACAGCACAGCAGTGACAGAAAGTTCCATCTTGTCTGAAAAACAGAAAACTGTGTGTGAGAGAGACACTTGGGCAGTCTTGAATCCCTGTAGAATTTCACATGCATACATCAGTTCTTGTGGGATGCTTAATAAACCTTACACTGTCAATCCAACTTGCCTTACAACACTTGAAATTTGTTTTTAATACGTCAAAAAAATAAATTTTATGTTGAAGGAATCTTATGAACTACTACCACAAACATTCCAGAATTCAAGTCCTGGCAGATTGACTCAACATTCTTGCAGCAAATGCTCCCTTTTGCACAATGTTCAGGCAATATTAGAACAACTGAAAATTCTGATGGAGCATTCACATGCCATTTCTATGAACTGAAAATAACCTGCACAAAAAGATCAATTTCATATCTTACACAGGTTTCTAAGAACAGCAAAGGGCTCTATTTTTGGAGGAGCACCTAAAAACGGTGGGATACAGAGCCCTGGCACATGGCTGTGAGGAGTTATGGGGTGTGGTGTTTCAGATGATATTTGGTCAATGGGTAACAAACATAAGTGGATGTGTTTTAGTTGCACCTCAAATAAACCAGCAGCAATTTGCATATCTCTTGATAATGCTGCAATGGAAAATCACTAATATGTAGTTCTCAATGTATAACGTAAATATACAACCATATGGTCTGATCAGTGATTGGATACTCCAACTAATCTTGGTGAATTCGGTTAACTTCAATTCAGTCTTGTTCTGCATTCCACATATTTTTGTGTACAGAATAGCCACAGTAAAATACACTTATTTAACAGCTGCGCCATAGGAACAATCTTCCATATAATACAATTCAAGGAGGAGTCCCAAATGCTCTTTAAAATTATGTGGGACACACATACACAAACCCCTCCCCCATTATAACCCACTTTCTAAACATTTCACTTGTGGTCACTGGAAAGCTTTCTTCCCAATTAACATAAAAATCCTACTTCACATTACACATGCTTTCTCCTACATGATTAAAAACATGCAAGCAGCAGCTATGCCAAACTTTCAAGGAATTGTAATGTGATATGTATGGTCACGTTTCCTAGCTGCCAATATCATCAAAACTACATTCTTCTGGCGTTAAAGAAGGCAGCAATAGTTGATACAATTAATAAAAATTGCGAAAAAGCATTCATGTGTATAAAATGCACGTTATATTTAAATCACACGCTTTGTGTGCGCACCGACTGCAATAACAAATATCTCTTGCAGAAAAGTTTTATAAAGACAGCCATGTAGTTAGCTCCCTGGTTTACATATAGTTAAGTCATAGTTTGAGGAATATGCAGGTTATTCAAAAAAAAAAATAATAATAATAATAAAATGTAAACCGCACAAGGTCTTACCAGTTCGTAACTGCTCGACGCCAGAAAAAAATCCGGTTTTTAGTGAGGCAAATCAGAAGTGCTGAGAAAAATCTCGACGATACTATGTATTCTGTGAAAATTCTAAATAATAAGTGATGTACTTGCAAAAGTCTAATATTTTCACAAGTGGGGTTTTAAAAAGCTAATCCGTCCACCCCAAGCGACGCGTTGTCATAGTTGTGTACATTTTCTGATGTTCGAACGCGCGCCCGTGTAGCGGCCTGAGACTCCTCCTCCACTTTTTCCACGAAGCTCGTTACAAGTCCTGTTGCTTCAAATCCTAGAAAACGGTAGTAAATCAATTTAAGTAGAAAATCTTAAAATTTAGTCTGTTGAAGATCTTGTGCTCTGAGGTACAAATAACGATAATGATTGCCTGTTATTTGTTTACAAGCCTCTCCCGAAATTCCACAAATTCCAGCAAATAATGTTGTTGCGTAATACCAAGGAGGTTAAGCAAAATATACCGATTGCTTGTCTGAAACTCGTTTTTCTTTCTGTAGCGAGTGTGTGTGGCATCACGTCTTATGTCACATTTGAACAAAAAATTACAGTGCACGTTACAGTAATTTATATTTTTTTATATACATTTTATTAATGCATTATTTTAAAAACCACTGCATTTGTGATAAACAGACTGCTGTTTTGTCTCTTTAGTAAACAGGTTTAAAAATGAAAGCAGAGAAAAAATGGTAACCAACACTCATTATTATATTGAGGCTACCTGTGCATAATCAAACTCACAAGGCTATTGAATAGTGGTACTCATGGTGGCGCCATTTGACTAGTGTGAATCCGTGAGATAATTTAATAGACTAATGAATGTGCTTACGCTCCTTCAACACGGAGATGCAGCAAATCGCGCTGTATGGTGTCTACCAGAGATTATTTAGCAGAGACAGGGCACTTATATTTACACGTGTAACGGGGCGGCGGGAACTAAATCAACACTCAAGACTTTAATTATAACATGACGTCAAACTGGAACATAATAACAGACCAAGAACACAGCTCCGTGTGTATGTGTCTCTCCGGCATCCCCAGCCTCCCTCTCTCTCTCTCTCTCTCTCTCTCTCGGCATGACTGTAAACAATACAGTATTGCCAAAGCAGAGGTTGCGTAAAAACAGAACTAAAAGGTTGCTTTTATATATATATATATATATATATATATATATATATATATATATATATATATATATATATATATATATATATATATATATATATATAAAATTGATTTCATTTGTAACCAGATTTACACTATCCTTGTTCATTCCAAATAGTTTGTGAATAAATTAATTGATTAGGTTTTTCAGTTCTTCAGAATTCAGGGCCTGGATATTTGTCTGAGCTGTCTGGAGTCCATCTGTATCTCTGCTGGACTTGACACATTTGACAGTTCTCCATTCTTTGTTTTGCTGTGTGGTGTCTTATATATATATATATATATATTAGTTTGGTTATGATCGGAGAGTGGAGTTTTCTGTCTGACAGTAAATGCACTGGAGGAGGGGTCTATGTCAGTGATGACATAGTCAACTACACTAGCTCCAAGACCTGAATAACATGTGAACCTCCCTAATGAACCCCACGGCCACCACCATTGTGCCCTTGAGCAAGGCACTTAACTCCAGGTTGTTCCGGGGGGATTGTTCCTGTAATAAATGCACTGTAAGTCGCTTTGGATAAAAGCGTCTGCCAAATGCATAAATGTAAATGTAATGAGTCCCCTCTGAGCCTGCCATTAAGTATGTACAGGCCTGAGTTGGCAGAGGTGCACTAATTCTGTACCATTTTTATTTACAGTATGGTCGAGATTGATCCATGCTTGGAGGTTTTTCGTGAGGCTCAGGGGGCTTTGGCCAAACACATGTTTATTGCCCTTTGGGTCAATATTATCCGGTTCAGTTCCAGTTCTTGCATTAAAGTCTCCACACAGCAGCACGTTTCCCTGGGCATGGAAATGGCTAATCTCTGTATGGATGTTGTTCAGATATTCCTCATCATGGTAAGGGGATGCTGGTGGAGGATTATAGATTGCACAGAGATATGTGTCAGTGGTACAAATGCCAATTTCATTGTTTAATTTTAACCAACAGTGCAATTTTCCTAGTGTAATAGTAGAGATGTGTTTGTACCACATCAAAATCCCTCCTGAGTCTCGACCGCGATTAACTGTACTTTATTTAACTGAGGGCACAATTATTTCATAGTAGCCTGAGGGACCATGGGTAAGCACATCCTGTCGACACCAGGTTTCAGTGAGAACAATAATGTCGACATCTTTGATATTTAAAAAAAATTCTGGGTTTGTGCTTTTAAAGCCAAATGTGGAAGAATGAAGACCCTGAATGTTCCAACAACTTATAATGAATGCATTGATATTACTAAAGATAAACCTATTTGGTAAGACAGAGAGAAAACATGTACAATATATTGCATATGTAAACACATGCATGGCAAACAATTTACATTAGTGAATTATAGTTATTATTTTTTAATTTTTAAACCTTTTGATTTTTCTTTCATTTTGCTGTGTGTGTGTGTGTGTGTGTGTGTGTGTGTGTGTGTGTATGTGTGTGTGAGTGAGAGTTTGTGGTTGTTTGTGTGTGTGTGTGTGAGTGGGAGTAAGTGTGTTTGAGTAGTGTTTCTTATCTCTGTAAAAGCTGGTTGCATCTCTTTTTTTTTTTCCTCACTCAGATTACTTTATGCCAGTTTTACTATTAAGAACTGGACCAGGGAGCAAGCGCACTTCAAAAGAATCATCATCGTCATCAACATTATCAGCTTTGAGGTGAGGCACATACTAGCTATGTTATAAAGAAGTTATATTGTTATGTATTAAATAAAATTAATGCATTTAAAAAGACAACAACATTAATAACATGGAAAAATAAATGAAATTTATAATAAAGTATCTGCAAGGAACAATAAATTTAAGTCAGCACATTACAGCATAGATTACATTGCACCTTAGGAAACAAGTGACGGAAAAGCAGCATCATAATGCATAAGTTTATCAAAATAGAAGGTATAATTAAGAAAAACAGGTCCATAGGAGATACCACGAGATAACTAATACAAACAGTTGTGAAATTGTGTAGTAATAATAATAATAATTATTATTATTATTATTATTGTTATACAATATTGAATATCTTTGTGTCAAGACTACAAAGTGGATAAACTCCCAAACAATAGGAGGCATCTAAGTGGGGAATCCCCCTTCTGAAATGAATTTCAGGCCCTGATATTGTCCACAGTGTAAGTGTTTCCTATGATTTCAGTTGTAAAGCTGAGGGAAATGGTAGTCAAGTGAGCTCATTTCTTTTGAAATTCCTCTGCCAGTTTGCCAGCAAACAAATTAGTAGCCTACCATCTTTTAGGAAAGTGGCAGTTAAAGGTGAAGGAAAAGAGAAGAGGAGAATTAATTTTAGAATAGAGTAAGAAGAGTGTGACCAAGAGCAGGTGTGCCTGTGCTGTGGAGTCAGCTGCAATAGTTCCTATATCCAATCATTGTTTATGTTGGTTTAGTTCACTTTTATGCCACAATGTCATCTACCATATACAGTGTAGAAAAATTAACTCACGTAACAGAAGGCAATTAAAAACAAATCAACTTTACCTCTGTATCGGAATTTCATTGAGACATATTCAACAGAGTATGATATACCATATTTCATCACATTACTATATTCACCATGGTCAAAATGCATAACATCCAAATTGTCCTCCTTTTTTAATTAATGGATATTCAACGACATATTTAAAAATTTCAACGACATATTTACCACTGAATTAGAAATCTCCCACTTTTTCCATTTCAGAAATCTGGTCACCATCCCATTAAATGAGAAGGCAGCTTCCAACATTTCCGATGCAGCCAAAGTTTGTATAAAACAGTCCTAACAAAATTTAGCTCCGATCCTGGCTTCCTCTGTGGGTGGTGTTGATTTTGTTGTTGCTATTGAAACGTGCATGCAAATAACATCTGAATAAAAATGGTCGTCACTAGATGACATCACTACGGTGGTTACTTTGTGAGTGCGAATACAACTGGGGAAAAGTTTCCTTGGTTGTCCCATTCCTCGTAAGAGTTCTCTGCTAAGGGAAAAAGACCAGGACTGTTGTTGGGAAAGGGCCTAATAGTACCTAGATTTCAGACTCCCTGGACTTTTCAGAGATACGTTTGGGACTTTGACCATGACATTGGTAACTTCCACTCCTTGTCTAATTGTATGATTATTACAGTAATTTAACATTCAACAATGATGGGGGACTGGGTAGCTCAGAAAGTAAAGACGCCGACTACGACACCTGGAGTCGCAAGTTCGAATCCAGGGTGTGTTGAGTGACTAAGGCTTCCTAAGCAACAAATTGGCCCAGTTGCTAGGGTGGGTAGAGTCACGTTGGGTTAACCTCCTCTTGGCTATTATAATGTGGTTCAGGCGCATGGAGAGTTGTGCGTGGAGTTGCAGAGTCGTGAAATTAATATTTGTGGTAATCAATATTATACCACAAATGCTGTCAATTGAGCTTAACTTGTATTGGACCCTGAATATTCTTAATTCACTAATAATAAAATCACTAATAATGACTGACACACTGATATGGTCATGTTTACTTATATAGTGTGCTTTTTTTATTAAAAAGTTTTGAGTTTTGAGAATGCATGATTATGTACTCTTGTTGTCTTCATGTTCACATAGGACTTAGTGTACATAGTGTGACACCAACAAAGCAATCAATATCTGCAGAAAGGCACAACTGCATGTAGACACGACAACTTTTCAACAGTAGGGCCTTTTGAAAGTTTTAATCCTACAACAAATTTTTACAGTAAAGCAGAGGAGCTCTACTATGTGGTGGATCTCAAAACCTCAGTGGTAATGTGTGCGTTGACTCACTTAATGAAAGGTAAATCCTTGTCCCTAAGGGGAAGTGCATGTGAACATAATATTGTGGCCTAAAACAGAAACAGATTGATTGCCATTTTTGAGGAACCGAATCTACCAGAAATCACTCATGCCTGTGTTCAGGGTAGTACTGTTACATTATAACAGTAATGAACGATAAATCAGCTGGGGAGGATTTTACAAAGACTGTTGACATTAAACATACTGATGCTGCAAAGAATGGCCTGCAATGCAGTGGAAAAAGAATGGATTTTTTAGTAAAGTGCTTAGTGAGTTTGTTTTTTGAATAGCAAGAAGCATCTCATTACGGATGATGCCTTTCCTACTTATGCAATGGCGAAAGAATGCAAGGAAAGGTTTTCCTTGCTAGATATTTCCATTTTTAAAATCTATATATTTCACTCAACATCTGCCAGCATTTCAGCCATCAGTCGTTAATGTTTTGTTTAATGTTTACTTTATATGATTTTTGGAGCTACAAATGTTCTGATCACCATTCACTTGCATTGTATGGAACCATTGAGTTTGAGATATTCTTCTAAAAATCTTCGTTTGTGTTCTGCTGAAGAAAGAAAAGAAACCTCATGCCATCCCAGATGTTAAATAGGGGGAAGGATCATTTTCATTTTTGGGTGAACTATCAAGCATGTAATGTCCATTTTTAGTTTAATAACGCCATCGTTTTCCAAAGTATGCATTTATGGAGAACATTTTCGAAAGTCTCAGTTTTCAGTGCCGTTCCAGTGTGAATGAGAGCCATAAAAGCAGTAGTGTGTGTTTGGCCAAAAGCAACGGTGTTGTCTTCTTTTAGATTTACTCAATGTCATTTCATTCAAAACCTGTATGACTGACCTCCTGTGTGAGGATAAATTTAGCCGAATATTCATGCTGCTCTTTCCCATACAATGAAAGTGAATGGCAAGTCAATTGTCATGAAAGCACTCGACCAAGATTGCATGAAGAGTTCCCTACAGGCAAACATGTCCAGTTCATATACTGTAGGTCCATCAGTAAAAACATGTAAGGAAATGCCTACCACAAAACAATTAAATAATTTCATGTGCCAAGGCAAGCAGACATCAACAAAGTATTGGGTTTAATTCAGTCCAAGCACTCAATGCCCTCAGCCCTGCAGTGAACACCAGACCATTTGTTACAGTTGTGTCTCACCATATATTAATACTGATCAACAAAAAGGCAAGATTTTCAGTGAACAACGACTTAATTTTTGGAAGACCTGGAATATTGTGCACGAGTCATATGGAGTACTTTTATGGTGCTTTAAGTCCTTTTAGGCCAGGGTGGGGAACATTGTCCTATTAAAGGCCATTCGAGTATTTACAAAATTATTAGAATTGCTTGCCATTTCTGATTGTGGGTTGAAATTAATGTACACATTCCGTTACATGCTCACGCAGCAAGAAAATAAAATAAAAAAGGTCTATCATTCAATAATGTGTGATTTTCGCATTTATTTTGTATTTAAAATAACGTTTAATCATCATAAAAAAAGATTCCGACAGTTAAATGGAAACTTTGTTTTTCAAATTATTTCTTGAATGGCCTTGCAGGCGTTATACGGCCCTGAGGCCGGAATTTTCCCACCACTGTTTTAGGCACTTGACAGCCCCTGTTCCCATTTTTTTCATTGTATGGAAGAGAGCAGCTTGAACATATCATTTTGTCTGCCACAGAAGAAAGAAAATCATACAGATTTTGAACAAGTGGATGGATGACAGAACTTTCATTTTTGGGTAAACGATTCCTTTAAGCAAAAATCTTTATATTTTACACCTTTATTGAAGCACAGAGTGCGTTATCTGATATAATAATTAAAAAAAACTGTAACATGTTGCTTCAAACCTGTATAACTTCTTCCATGAGAAACAAAAAGGACAAATTTCAAAGGGTTTACTTGCCATATAATGAAAGTGATTCCAGTCTAAACATTTTTAAAAAAGGCTTCTGAATCAATTCAATCACTTTGTGTGATGAACAGAAAAAAGTAAAAGTAATTATCACTTTAAAATCAAATCATTAATGAAGCATTGAAATCAAAGATTGCAGGTTATGCCGATAACACCAAACATTTTAGTTCTTGCAAACATGTGTCATGATGTGAAACACGATGGGAAGCAATGCGGTTTGATGTTATTGACTTTGTGGCTATTTTTTCAATAGTATGATGAGTGAACAATTACTTACATTTCACTTTTCAAGCTTGAACCATGGAAAGAAAAATTTAGATGGGTTTGGAGTGACATCAGGGTGAGTAAATTGAATTCCTATTCCTTTATGCTAAACATCTTTTACCACTACGAACAGTATGCCACTGGTATAAATGTTGTGTAGACTCTTAATGCATCATGGAAGTCAGAAGTAAAAGAAAATGCTCAACCCTAACCATGGCTCATCCCTAACCTCATGCCATCATAACCCAAAAACATCTGCAGCAATTGCTAGCCGGTCCTCATACAAACATTTCCTTCAGGTCAGACAATGAATAACAACGTCTCTGCACTTAGAGCTGATCTGGGCTTGACAAGCTTTCTTACATACTACATAAAAAAATTAAAAAAGGGAGAACGAGAGCCTGCGAGGAAGAGCTTGCGAGGCTCCTTTTGTGTAAGGCAGAGGTAGACATTGAGTCCCGCCACCAAACCAACAGGCCACACTGAACTGGTTTCCATGACAACAAAATTCTTGCTTTGATGAATAGAGATTGATGCTATTGAACCCTGATGACTTTACAGTTCACCACACTTTTTCCCCTTCACAAACATTGTAGAGCTCTGCTCTTATCAGGAACGCTCTCAAATCACTCTGCGGTCCCAATATAAAAAGAAACAACTCCACTGAAATTTAACCAGACAGACAGTATCTTAAGCCATCATCTTTTGGTCCTCTCCTTCCCCATCCAACACTGTAATCTACCCATGTGACCACAACCAGCAATTTATTGGCTGGCACCACAAGGGCATCTGTCCAATCAGTGCCGTTCACTCACATATACATAAGCAGTGTACTTATGATTCAGAACTGACCCTTTCATTCAATGGGAAATACTACAACTTTCATTCGACCATTTCACACAATTTGAGATAATTGCCCTTGCTGTAGGACCATCTGCTGTTGTCTGCACTTGCCCTCACCCTATTGCCACTGTAAGCAGCTAACATTGTCTTTATGTTTCACCTCTTTTCACAGCACTAACACAGAGGACATGGCTTTCACATGCATGTTCAGTAAGCCTTTACCGTAGCGGACTCTACAAGTAAATCAAGAAATACTAGAACAGTAGAAGTCCTGAATGATCATATAATTTTACGTTATTGTAAACATTGAGTGACCGTGAGGAGAATGTACATTAGAATGGGAATTGCTGGCAGGTTAAATGCAATTTGTTGATTTAAAGTAATATTTAATTTTAAGTATTTACATTTTATTTGAAACATCAACTTATGATTTGTAATTCTTCAGGGCAAAGATAGCATCTTTATATCATGGAGTTAATATTAGATCTGAGCTTTACAATACAAACCCCTGATGTTTGGTCTACTTGCAATTACCACTTTCTGCAATGAACTTCAAATAAACGATATATTTATATAGCTCACATACACACAGTTGTGTTAAATAAAATGTACCTGATGAACCACTGTTATTAGTAGTAGTGATCTTTCTGAATTGCAAATTATTCACTTGTAGATGTAGTAGTGTAATAGAAAAACAACAGACCCAACTGTCATGACATGCATGCTGCTTATTCCGAGTAATTGACTCATTCATTGAAAGGGGCGTGTTCAAAATAATAGTGTGGAGTTTAATTAGAGAACTTTCATTCATTCTGTGAAAAAACAGGTGTCATTAATTGTCCTTTATTAAGGAAGAAGGGAAGCAAATGTTCCACACATTGTTATAAAATATATTTCCTTCTGTAAAAATGGGCTGTTATAAACATTATTCGGTGGAACAATGTAATTTGATTAAAAAGTTGATTGGAGAGGGGGAAACATATAAAGAAATGCAGCAAAGTGAGCTAAAATGATCTCAAATGCTTTAAAATGGCAAAAATAACCCAAAACATGCAGAAGAAATCAAGCAACTACTGTTAAAACGAATCAAACAATAGGCTGAATCTTTGCCATTCTGACTATCATCACCTCAAGAAAGATCAAAGATTATCTAAAATAACCTGTAAATGGTGTTACAGAATACGTTTGATCAAAGCCATCAGCAAGAAGCCCCTGTAAAGCACCATTGTTGAAAAAACAGCATGTGCAGAATCGGTTAAAGTTGGCCAAGGAACTCATTGATTGGCCCAAAGAGAAATGGTGACACCCGGGTACTGAATTTAAGCCACAGTACACTGTGAAGACAGTGAAGCATGGTGGCGCAAAAATCATGGTATGGGGATGTTCATGCTACGGTGTTGGGCCTATTAATCAGTTTGAATACATCAAAATACTTTGAGATTGTGTTGCCCTATGCCAAAGAGGAAATGTCCCTGAAATGGGTGTTTCAACAAGACAACGACCCAAAACACACGAGTAAGCAAGCAACATCTTGGTTCCAGACAAAAAGGATTGAGGTAATGGAGTGGCCAGCGCAATCCCCTGACCTCAACATTAAAAATGCAGTTTCTGAAGCAAAACCCAAAAATTCAAAAAGGAACTGTGGAATGTAGTTTATTCATACTGGGCTGAAATACCCATTTCTAGGTGCCAGAAGTTGGTTGACTGATGCGCAGCAGTACAAAACTATGGTGAAACTAAATATTGAGTTTGAAGAGAAAAATGTCAACACTGCCATTTCTTTTTTTTTTTTTTTTTTATGGATTAATAATTCCTTTTCTTTGCTTCCTGTAAAAGAATAACACAGACTTGATCAAATTTGTTAATGCTTTGATTTGGAATTGAATGTGTATGTTTCCTCTACAGTTTAAATATGGAAATTAAAGATATTAAAAAATATTTGCACTTTATTCACTTCAGAAACGCAAGGTTATTTTTTTTGACCACAAATGTGTGTAATATATATATATATATATATATATATATATATATATATATAGAGAGAGACAGGTTACAAATATACATTTGATATCAATGTTAATATATGGTGACAAAACAATAATTATATAATTGAAAATAAAATGATGATCTTGTAATTGTAATCACCATATTAATTCACTATGTAAAACAAACGTAATATTCTTAGCATTGCAGAGTATAGGCAAAGCTCACCTAAGCAGAGAACAATAATACCAATTATTAATTGACTGTAATAATACTCATTACTCAAAAATGGTTGTTATAATCACTTTACGTTACAAAAAACCAACAGAAATTTCTGAAAAATATTGTACATTAGCTTGTATTAAAAAAGAAAAACAGCTTATAAAATAGAAAATTCTGTTATACGGTATATTTGGTTCACTTGTTCTCTAATAAAAACTTCCAAACATGTTTAGACCCTTTTATTCTGCTTGGTCTTTGTTTTATTAAAGCATAGCCAAAGTGTATAATCATAAATTACAAAAACATATCGTCATTTACTCACCTTTGTGTTGTTCCAAACCCATAAGACCTTTTCCTTCCATATCACACAAAAGGAGATTTAAAAGGAAAAAAATCCTTTTATGTTTTTAAACATGAGTGTGTGTAAAAGGACCATTTTCATTATTGGATGAACTATCCTTTTAAATTGAAAATACTGACTGGATGACTGCATTACTAGGAAAACTTTAATTTTGGTAACAAAGCAATTATGGTTTCAAACAATATTATACACCGTATTATTTTATAAACACAGTCTGATTCCAGATAAAAATGGGCAATAATCCCCTCAGAACGTCACTTCCCTCCTGTCACCCAAATCCAAGTTCACAGACCAAATATCGACATAACAGAATTAACTATTTGGGTTTAAAGATTTGAGACTCAACTGGGTCACTAAAACACATTTCCAGATTGCCGGAGTACACACTTTGCAGTGGCAAAATGTAGCATTTTATGTATTTCACAAGTCAGTGCAATATGACAACATACATGGCAACCATTAAACTACCATAACAAATGTGTCCTCTATACAGACTATATCTGGCCTACTCTCTTTAGTGTACTGTCAGCATGTTCCTCCACAGGCTCTGACGGTGTCACTGCACTGCTGGAGATTAGACTAACAGAGCCTTAATCCCACAGAACTCCTCAGTTCCCCCTGCCAACCCACAATGTGCCAGGACTGGTGGTACCCTTTGTTACCACATGGCTAATCTCACCCTCAGACAGCATGCCTACAGTCCACTCACTAACAGTCTGACACCCATGATTGCAAATAAAATGAAAATATCTTTCTTGTTCTCATAAGATTTGGGTAGATTTTAACAAACTATATATTTTCCCCTAAGAAACAACAGTGGAAATGTACAAAAGATTTTTGTAGCGAAGACTGTAAGGTATGTGCCCATGCACACACACAAAAAAAACTATACCTTAAGGAATATTTACTAGTGTAAAAAAATGTGACAACTAGTCCCAATATTCTGTAGTCATGTATCTCTCTGTCTCTTTGCATGTGTGTGTGTGTTTAGGGAACTACGAGAGAAGCTCCAGCCAGACGTGAGTGAGCGGATTAAACAGCAGAGGTTGAACCGCCTCTGTGATGGGATCTGCTTTAGGAAAATCAGCACCTGTTGCAGACAAGGTCAGTTACTCCCACAACAATCATGCTCCCACAACTACATGTGGGTGAATAACATCCACAACTGCAGTCTACTTCACTTACACAAAAGCATCTGACAGTGTGATTCAGAGGAAAACAAAAACTAAAGTGGTTACAATCAGCACACAAAGATCAGAGATAATGAATTGAAAAGAATGTGATATACAGCTATGGTGTACTGCACAAACAATGACATCATTTACAATCATATTGGATGTATGAGTGCTAAAGGCAGTCACTGTATTGGAACTCCCTTACTATGGCTTGACATGCACAACTCCTCGGTACTCTTCCTTTCGCTCACCTAGACAAGTTCATGTATTGTCATCCATCACCAAACCACAACGTGTTACAATATGGGGATGTAGAGGATTTCTCTCAAGGACAAATACGACATGACTCTCTTCAGGAGAATGGCTTGTCTAAGCAACACTTTTTGATTATAAATGACATTTAAATGGCATAAAAATTGCATATAATGGTTTGTAGTTTGTGATGGTACAAGAAATATAGCGTGGTTTACAATTCAGATATTAACACATTTTCTTTTCGACTAACAAAAGTGTTTTATTTTAATTTATTCAGTCTGGCTCTTTTGTAGTTTGTTGATGCACACCATCTTGACCCAATGTTCTCAATTTACTCACCCTCATGCCATCCCAGATGTGTATGGCATTTTTCTGCTGAACACAAAAACTTTTAGAAGAATATTTCAGCTCTGTTGGTCCTCACAATGCAAGTGAATGGTGGCCAGAACTTTGAAGCTCCAAAAGCACATAAAGGCAGCATAAAAGTAATCCATAAGACTCCAGTGGATAAATCCATGTCTTCAGAAGCGATATGACTGGTTTGAGTTAAAAACAGATAAATATTTAAGTCCTTTATTTACTATCAATCGCCACTTTCACCTTCACATTCTTCTTTTGTTTTTGGTAGGGCTGTAAATCAGTTCCAAACAGAATAGATTCTTCAAATCCGAAGCATTGGGAATCGAGAATCAACTTGAAAGCTTGAACTCGACTCTGCCCAGGGCGTGATATTTTCAGACTGTGTTTATATCAAGAAGAAGCCTTAAAATCACTAATTCAATTGACAGATTATTAAATGACTTATTATTAAATAGTCACCCAGCCATCAGTAAATCCGCTCCATTTTTTAATTTGTATGAATCAACTGCACAAGCCGTTCAACATATCAGACAGCTGCTTTCCAGGCCGAAATAGGCTGCCTGTATTTTACTTTAAAGTAAATTAATAATAAAGTAAAATGACAAATTTGTGACAGAATTTAAATGGAATACAATACAACTTACCTGCTGTTCCCTGTCCACAACCAGGAGATGGCAGAAGTGGATCAAGAAACAGTGAGTTAGCGCTCCAGTTCACATTAAGAAACCTAATGGGTTAAAGTTTAAATGATAAATGCTGCACTCATAAACACTTCTTTACTCTGTCTAGCGTTGCACTCAACATTTGTACATTACATTTTAAAACCGTTTGCTTATTTTTTTCATTAGCCTACATTTCTACACATGTTTTACATAATTATTCTATTAAATCAAATTACTTTTAAATACACATTTGAAAAATATAACTTAAATATTTAAACATTGTTGGCTACGTGTATGAGTTGCTCCTCTAATAAAAATATTTGTTTGAGTTTAGCAGAAGAAAGTTTCATTTTTGGGTGAACTATGCCTTTAAGGCAGACTGGTGGCTCTAACTGCGGTCATTACTGCAGAATATATCGTTCTATTCTAAATGTCAAAAAAATCTTTGCAGATATCAAAGCAGTGGTAACTGGTAAAGACTGCCCACACATGAGGGAGAAATGAGCACTTAATCAGAACAAGGTAAGAATTAGATAACAAAAGCTTGTAACAATGAGGACATAACTCAAGAAATGTAAAGATTAACTTGCCAACTAACCTTCGCCTTCCAGTCGGGACTAGGTTTTGTGGGGGTCTAAACTCAGAACAGGCAAAACAGCATGAATTTACATAAAGAACATAGTTGAACCAAGCTTCAGGAAGATAACCTATGGTAATAATAAAATAAATTGCGGCAGACAGATGAAAGAGTACAACTCAAACGGACATATACTTACTTAGGGGAAGACCATTTATCCAGGTGCACGTGCAGCAATTACGATCAAACGATCTAAAAAATCCAAATGGCCCCATCTAGTGGCTAAAAGAGTTAATGTCATTAGTCTTCTAAATATTTTTTTAGAACGCTTATTGATATACAGATGATAATAAACAGATGTATCTCTGGTCTGAAAGAGCAGGATACGTTTAAGTAATTTGGGTAAACTGTATTTTGAGGTCTAGTTACATTACTGTTTTGACCTTTAAAACACAATGTGTGCATAAATCACAGCAATGTCACAGGAGCAGATGCATGCTGCAAAATACAGCGAATTTCACTATTGCTCCAAAACTTTTGATTTAAGAAAACACGTGTATTAACGTTTGTGTACAGTTGGCAGCTATGCTATCTGCAGGGCATTAAAAGAGTCACTGTGTGACTCATGCTTGACTACCTGGATGGGAAATCTAAGGTTGCTTCTGGAAGAGGTATTAGTGAAGCCAGCAGAGGGTGCTCACCCTGCGGTCTATGTGGGTCTTAACGCCCCAGTGACCTATAATGATGGGAAAACTATACTGTAAAAAGACACTGTCTTTCGGATGAGACGTTAAACCGAGGTTCTGACTCTCTGTGGTTATTAAATATCCCAGGGCACTTATCGTGAAGAGTAGAGGTGTAACGCTGGTGTCCTGGTTAAATTCCACCAATTGGCCCTTCTCAATCATGGCTTCCTAATAATCCCCCACCATTAATTGGCTGTATCACTCTGCTCTCTCCTCTCCACCAATAGCTGATGTTGTGAGTGTACTGGTGCACTATGGCTGCTGTCATCATCCAGGTAGATGCTGCACACTGGTGGTGGTTGAGAAGAGTCCTCTGTTCACTGTGTAAAGTGCTTAAAAAAACAATACATAAATGTAACATTCATTCATGATTATTTAGATTAAGAATTTATTACGACTTATTTGACATAAATTTACATGTTTTGTAAGGAAACACATGCCCCTACTCTGACAATCAATTCCAGGGGGAAAATACGACCCCTTAATAAAAAAGTTAATTTCTGACACAGCTAGAGATAGTAAACAACTAGATTGCAGTTATTACATGAGTGTTAAGAAGCATTCGTTTAGAAACTCAAATCATATGGATATTTTTGATATCCTCAAAACCCAATATTTGGATTCCTTTTAAATCAGCAGTGTAATATTTTGGTATTTTTCAGTAAATCAGAAATCCTTATCAGCTATTTAAAGTTCTAATTTGACCTTGTATAAAACTCAGCAATCCCGATGACTGACTTAGAGAGGCAGGTATGGTGACAGAAGCCATCTGGCGTACATTGGCACCTTGTAGAAAAGTGCAAATGGGAATTATGGGAGAGGAAGATAAGTCTCTATGTGACTTCCCATCTGGGCTTGTAGATCAAGTTATATATATATATATATATAAAGTGATATATATATATTTATTTTTATTTATTTTTATTTATTTATTTTTTTGCTTTTTCCATTCTCCACAGCTGATGAATTTCTCAATTTCATTGCTCCAGACAAGCAAGTAGTTTCACTGTTACAGTTCAAATTTGTTCTTATCTCATTGAAAGATATCAACATCACCTTATGACAGGTTATTTTATGATCAGCGCCATTAAGAATAATCTTGTCATCTCAGTTTTCTCTCGTATATACTGTTCCTACCTGAATTCCAAATTAAATTCCTAAGTCCACGTGCTAGTCATTCACGGATGGATACATTCCATAGCAACCAATATTTATATATAAAATAAATTATATCAGAACCCATTGGAATTCTACATTCAAGATATGCAAGAATAAGTGGCCTTATACATTCAAACAAAGGGAGATGCACAATTAACCTACGAGGAACTTTACTCTTGCCTTTCATCTTTAATTGCACTGCACAGTGTAATGTAAAGGCTTCTATATACTTCCTACGAAATCTAAGAACGAAAGGGTGTGACGTCATTTAGAGCAAAATCTGGCCAAAATCAAGGTGTTTTTGAATTTGAATCAGTGGTTCATAACAGCTTGCTGGGCCGAACTTTTAGGAAAAATTATAATCGGCTGCTAAACACCTTCTTACTGCCAGAGACATTATTCACGTTGGCGCCATCTTAGATTTTTAATTGGAATGACAACGAGGCTGTGAGGGATAGACTTACAGACTCTTCAATGGGCTGAACTGCAGTTTAAAGTGTTTTTGGATCATTCCATGGACAAAACATTGATAAAATATCTGTCCAAGAACATTCAGTATACAAAGAACTCCAGACAACTTGAGTTGTGGAACATCAGATGTGATCTAGGAGTGTTATAAAGCTTTATGCCATTCGTGCTATTAAAGAGACTATACAGTGAGGAAAATAAGTATTTGAACACCCTGCTATTTTGCAAGTACTCCCACTTAGAAATCATGGAGGGGTCTGAAATTGTCATCGTAGGTGCATGTCCACTGTGAGAGACATAATCTAAAAAAAACATCCAGAAATCACAATGTATGATTTTTTAACTATTTATTTGTATGATACAGCTGCAAATAAGTATTTGAACACCTGAGAAAATCCATGTTAATATTTGGTACAGTAGCCTTTGTTTTCAATTACAGAGGTCAAACGTTTCCTGTAGTTTTTCACCAGGTTTGCACACACTGCAGGAGGGATTTTGGCCCACTCCTCCACACAGATCTTCTCTAGATCAGTCAGGTTTCTGGGCTGTCGCTGAGAAACACGGAGTTTGAGCTCCCTCCAAAGATTCTCTATTGGGTTTAGGTCTAGAGACTGGCTAGGCCACGCCAGAACCTTGATATGCTTCTTACAGAGCCACTCCTTGGTTATCCTGGCTGTGCGCTTGGTCATTGTCATGTTGGAAGACCCAGCCTCGACCCATCTTCAATGCTCTAACTGAGGGAAGGAGGTTGTTCCCCAAAATCTCGCAATACATGGCCCCGGTCATCCTCTCCTTAATACAGTGCAGTCAGCCCTGTCCCATGTGCAGAAAAACACCCCCAAAGCATGATGCTACCACCCCCATGCTTCACAGTAGGGATGGTGTTCTTGGGATGGTACTCATCATTCTTCTTCCTCCAAACACGGTTAGTGGAATTATGACCAAAAAGTTCTATTTTGGTCTCATCTGACCACATGACTTTCTCCCATGACTCCTCTGGATCATCCAAATGGTCATTGGCAAACTTAAGACGGGCCTTGACATGTGCTGATTTAAGCAGGGGAACCTTCCGTGCCATGCATGATTTCAAACCATGACGTCTTAGTGTATTACCAACAGTAACCGTGGAAACGGTGGTCCCAGCTCTTTTCAGGTCATTGACCAGCTCCTCCCATGTAGTTCTGGGCTGATTTCTCACCTTTCTTAGGATCATTGAGACCCCACGAGGTGAGATCTTGCATGGAGCCCCAGTCCGAGGGAGATTGACAGTCTTCTTCCATTTTCTAATGATTGCTCCAACAGTGGACCTTTTTTCACCAAGCTGCTTGGCAATTTCCCCGTAGCCTTTTCCAGCCTTGTGGAGGTGTACGATTTTGTCTCTAGTGTCTTTGGACAGCTCTTTGTTCTTGGCCATGTTAGTAGTTGGATTCTTACTGATTGTATGGGGTGGACAGGTGTCTTTATGCAGCTAACGACCTCAAATAGGTGCATCTAATTTAGGATAATAAATGGAGTGGAGGTGGACATTTTAAAGGCAGACTAACAGGTCTTTTAGGGTCAGAATTCTAGCTGATAGACAGGTGTTCAAATACTTATTTGCAGCTGTATCATACAAATAAATAGTTAAAAAATCATATATTGTGATTTCTGGATTTTTTTTTTTAGATTATGTCTCTCACAGTGGACATGCACCTACGATGACAATTTCAGACCCCTCCATGATTTCCAAGTGGGAGAACTTGCAAAATAGCAGGGTGTTCAAATACTTATTTTCCTCACTGTATATCTCTCATAGCCTCATTATCATTCTCATAAAAAATCAAGGATGACGCTAGTCTGAATAAGCTCTGTTGGTCCACATCATCGGTCGGTGTGACCTGGAGCTCCACCTTGAGGCAGATGGCTAATTTTATTTATGTTGGTCAGTGAGTTAAAATCAGTAAACATGAACACATCGAGCTGGTGCAATTGTACCTACATCTATATGATCGTTCGCTTTGAGACATTTTCCAAGAACAAGTCATGTTATTAATTTATTTTTATTTATTTTTTGTCTACTAAAAGAAATATTCTCAAATACTCTCAAGTGCCCATTCACTCATGTGCCATCTGCAGTAAAAGCCATTCACACATCTGTCTAAAGCAGGGCTCGTGAGCCACAAGTGGCTCTTTATTAAAAATCAAGTGACTCGTGGGGTGTCTCACCATTCACCAACACATGATCGTTTAAATATTTCTAGTGATAATTTTCCAACATAAAGTGTGGGTGCGATTGCAAAGCTTGAAGTCAATGACACTGTTTTGATTTTCTTTCTACCGAATTTGTCGTACACCCTAGCCCTGGTGAACAAGGTTTGAAATGAATACTCGCCAAAGGCGGATTTTTCATGCAGAGTATATTGCTGATGTACCTGCCACTGTGGAAGGCGATCTGTAAGACTTCTTGGAGTGAAATATTACAAGAAACTTGATTATTTTTTGAAGAACAGACAAATGAAAAGATGCTTCTCCAAAGACACGCACATGCAAAGAGTTCTGGGCCTCCTTTCCAAATAAATATTGATATTAGCTGTAAAGAGCATTTTATATGAATTAATTATAAACATTCTTTATTTTTGATGCGTGCCCAGGGTGTGATATAGCACACGCCACCAACAAAATGTGATGAGGCTCAATCCAGTTCAAGAGCTCCTCATTCAAATGTATTTCATACATGAGTAATTTTATTATATTTTTAAGAACAGACAAAAGGAAAGCCGTCAATGCTTGTGTCAGATTCACTGTTTGTTCAGAGGCATGCAACGGGACCCTGTCTCATGGAACAAGCGCATGTAAAGAGTTATCACTCCTTTTTCTCTGTTTCATTCAACTGCAAACTATTTTGAAAAATAATGTAATCTATAAAAATGCTGCACACAATCTCAGATCATCTTGTGAGGTGCTGTGAGTTTCACGGAGCGGTTCGCTCTTACACATTGTGAATGCAACTCAATAAATGCAAGTTCAGTAATATATACAGGTATCTTTGTGTAAAAGAAACAAAGATGAAAGTGATTAAATCATAGAGTAATTCAAGACAAGTTCACCTTGAACCTAAAATTGAGTTCTATTTCTTTTCTTTAACAGTATTACCAAAATGCAATACAAACACATTCGATAAGAACAAACATTTGGCAGCATTTTTTGGGAACACAAGGGAATTTATTAGGCCTATTTATTATGATGATTATTATAATTATCTTTACATTTAGAATTGTCATTAGTTCTTAATTTGTATGCTATTAGTAATTTTTCACATGTTGCCATGTACTGAGTCTTGTGTGATGGCAAATGGGGCCATTGGAGACAGTAAATGTTTGGATTTGGGGAGGTGGTTATATACAGTATAAGATGTTTTAATCACTTAGTTATTTTAATTGCTTTTTTTGTTTAGTTTCAAGTGCTATTTGAATATATAAATGTCTTTTAAGTTTTCAATACATTTATTTAATTTTTAAAGAAATAAAATCAATAAAGCAAAAATATTCACCAACCTTGGGCGTTGAACATATAATTGGATATCACAATATTTTAAAGGTGATTATCATTCAAATATTTTTTACATATCACCCAGCCCAAAAGGGAAGAACAATTTTTCGGTGACCCGCACAAACACGTACTCAATTCCATATGGCAACATGTTACCTATTCATTTTTGCATATTTGTTTGTTTTTGAGTAGTCTGTGGGCAATATGAACATTTTATTTTATTAAAAAACTTTGTTTTTGAAAATAGTAAATTATTCGTTTGTGGTATGGCTCTTTCAAAAATCAACCAAAAATAAAAAAATTGGCTCCTTAGTGAAAAAAGTGAGTCTCACGTGAGATATACCTCTATCATCATTGTTTTATCTTTGTTCTGCAACACTTACACTCATTGTATCAGTATCATTATAAATCACTATAACAGAGTGCAACAGGCGTATAATGGCGGCACATTACATCATGAATTCATAATGTAAACGACAAATTAAACATATATGCAGAAGATAATACTACTTTAAATCATCATTCATTTTTATAAGAATTTATAAAATGTAAGAATTTCATGTTCATGTCACGCAAGTGAATGGTATCTAAAACTTTGAAGCTACAAAAAGCACACACATGCAACATAAATCAATTTTGGGTGAAAACAGACCAAAATATAACTCCTTTTTGGAGTTTCTTGGGCTTTGAAAATTGTTCTCGCAAAGGGGATCTTACAGTGATGTCAAAGTCACTTCTGATGTCCTATTGCATTTTATTTGCCTGGAGAGACCAATGTTTTTGTGATGGATGCATCACATTGATTGCAGGCTGTAGCATATATTTGTTTTAATAACAATCTGGTCCAGATGAGATTCATTTGCAGAGATATTGCTTGTAAATGAGTTGTTTTGAAAGGCTCATAGGTTGATAAAATATATATTTAAGAGTCAGGTCACATTAATTGTTAGTCAAAACCAAGTCTCCAGTATTGCAGTGTTAGTAAAACTAAAGTGATTTTATTGCTTAAACCATCTTACACTACTCTTCATCTAGTAACAATAAGAAATGCTTATTCAAAGCTGAAGTATGTGATTTTTGTGCCACTAGCGACATCAAACGGAATTGCAAAATGAATCACTGTTTTCAAACTGATTCATTAACACACAACCAATTGGTTGTACGAACAGATAATTCCACCCCAAACTCGCACCACTGTTCGAGCCAATATTGCTGTATCAGGCTTGATGTGTCGCACAAACAAAGAGGAATGTTTTATATTGCCATAGAGCCACAGTGTTACAATTTTAGGTGAAAACAGATGGCTTGTATTTGATTGCAAATTAGGGTAAGAAATTCAAAAGAATTTTGACATCAAAACAATTACACAGGTCAGCTCTGTGTACAGTATATTATTCGATTGCAATTTTTAAAAGTAAATATAAATAGCCAGTCTTCGGTTTGCCTGTTGTAAAAGCCAGTCATTGAAATTCAAACAAACTCTTCCAAACACCTGTGCCAAGCTTTATTTAGTCTTCCCTGTAAGTACAGGAGATGCCATACTTAAGGTCACAGATCAGAGCTTTCTGATAAACTGTTCCAATGAGTAGTTTTCCTCCATATGGGGCTGCCACAGAAGAACCAATGATTACACAGCCATTATCTGCATATACATTATATGTGGCTTTTCAGAGAGGATGTCTTGCATCTTGATAACCTAGGATAACATGGAAATATTATAGATTTTTTGTTTTCTTTTATTTTGGGAGTTTTGCCACTTTTTAATTTAGAGACAGTTGAGAGCAGACAGCAATCATGGGGAGAGAGAGAGGGGGGAAGCGATGACAAAGGCTGGGCATGTAGAGAATGGGCACTAAATGCTAGACCGTGGCTCCAATATTATTATAAAACAATACTGAAACAAATAGAAATGTGTCAAATTATTCAAATGCACAAATTGACAAAACAGTAGTCATACTATATGATTTTCTATGAATACTACAAATATGCAAACACTTACCTCAGTTCCAGGTGGATCATTAGGATCACTATGCATAAATAGACCATTTGGGTGACAGCCCAGCCACAGAACACCAGATTCACAGTCCACCTCAGTGTTGTCACAAAGTGACCCCACATCAACATCCTGGGTAAAAAGATTCAGTAATATCAACAAATTATAAGCAAAGTGTTCTGTTGCATACAAAATAATGTATGCAACAATGCAATGTTAGCCATTCTGTTGCAACTGACATAAAGCACTTTCTTGGTTTTTCCATTTAAAGTTAACAATGAGTAAAGTTCAAACTTTAAAACTGCAAACAAATGAATATTCTATACTGGATGAGGCAGTGTATACAATGCAGTGTTCTTCTGTATTTTCATGACAACAATTTTGTGCTTCAGAATATCTGAAACATACAAATGTCTGAAACAGGGAAAATTATTAAATGAACGACATTATTCAAAATAAATATTAAAAGCAATATTACAATATGCTGTCTACTTGTGATTTTAACCTTACATTTTTTCTAATACTTGCCTTTTGTTGAGGGATATATTTACCCGATTAGGTTCGGGTACATAAGCACAATACTGAGATTTATTGTAGTAAATCCTTGTGCAGGAGTTCATGCCTAATTGTCTTGATGTATTGAAGAGAGTTTTCTTCCTCAACAAATCCGAAAATCTCTACATGACGTTTGTCTTGAGGATGATTAACAACAAATAGGTATATGGCACCATCTGCAGTAAGTGAACAGGATTTAAAACCATTAGATTTTAATAAAAAAGATCACATCTGTGACCAAATATAAAATTACTTAAGTTTTACCACTGGGTGGCTAATTTCCTTTTCTATCATTTTACAGAACAGTTTTAACATTTCACATGAAAACTTTAAACTAGTTCTCTGTATGTGTGGGGCTATTATGTCGTGATGGAGTATGGAGTGTAGATTGATGTGATTTTTTTTTAAAAGCATTTCAGCATAAGGCTGCAACATAACAAAATGTAAAAAAAAAAAAAGGTCTCTGAATTAGTGATGGACCGATATGGTTTTTTTTAATAGCCGATGCCAATATTCAATATCACACAATTTTATATAATAAATATCAAACATTAAATTGCAAAACTAATTATTTAGCACTAGATTTACTCAATGTTACACAAAACTAACAGATAATTTTGGATTTTAAATGGTAGACAGCAGTTTCTTCTGATTACTTTTTAGTCATTAAATTTTAGTACTTTATTTGGACATGAAGAAATGTTAAGATATTTGGAAGGAAATAACAGTACACACAGTAGTTCAGCAACCATCGATGGTATGCCCACGTTAGCAATTGCATTTACTCAAAAAATATCAAATCAAACCAAATGTACATACAGCGCATAGTTAATAAGACATTTACTTATAGCACATGTGAAGCGCTTTTACCTTGGGCTGCATTCGAAAACATAGGTATCTGACTTGCTACCTTGTGACTAATCTGTTAATGGCTTAACTGACATCTGTTTTGAATGAATGGAACTTTTAAGGAAACTGATCTCTGAACAGTTTGAAAAGCAACTTATTTTCATCCTACCTATGTATACAGCCTCCAGAAGCAGAATTTTCCTGGTTTCAGTAAATCCAGCGGATCCAGTGAGCAGCAGCAATCTCCTGACAGTTTAAACAGCCTGGATCGCCTTCTTGGATTGTCATGGAGTGACTGCAAGATTTGTGAATCAGAGGAACTTTTTATCCTGATCCTGAAGTTTTTAATTCTGGCTGATAGAATACGTGCAACTGAGGAAGATATTAGATGACCGCTCGACGGGAAGAAAACACTGGATTTTTTTAATTACAACTGTTTAAACGAGATATCTGCATATTTGCAAACAGTATAGAATAGAAGTTTTGTTGACAGAGGCTGTTGTGCAGCTCTTTTGGAGCAACTGCAGCAATCATATCATTCCCAGCTTTCAACTTTGTTTTAAAAATATTTTATTCAGTTTTTTTTTAGCTATGACATGTCTCTTCATAAGGAATATTATTTGATTAATTTGCTGCTTTTATTGGCAAAGTTTAGTATTCATAAATGTAAGTATGGTGGTTACAAACCATTAGTTTTAATTCAGAGGTTCAGCAATACCTAAGAACAATTTCCAATTTGAGAAACAAGACAGCTGTGAAGTGTATTGAAATATGTAAACAATTTGATATTTTTATTTAAACTGTTAATTTATTTATTTTCCTTTTCGTTGTTGTTTGTTTGAATATACCTCTTGGCTTTTGATGTAAAAGTTTTATAAGCATTAATAAAAAAAAAACAATTAAAAAAAACTGCAGAGGTTGCGCCAGCCGGCTGCTCTCGAATCCTCTCGCGGTCCTTTTGTGGCATACGTCATGATGGCGCGGCAGTGGAGCCATTTCCAATCTGACAAAATTTCGAACCTACAGTGCTTCAAGAGGCTCGTCATGAGGCACATTAAGACCCAGCTGCCCTCCTCACTAGACCCACTGCAGTTTGCATATCGTCCAAACTGTTCAACGGACGACACCATCGCCACAACCCTCCATCTGGCCCTTACCCACCTAGACAAAAAGGACTCATACGTTCGAATGCTGTTCATAGATTTCAGCTCAGCATTCAACACAATAATTCCTCAGCACCTGATTGGAAAGCTGAACCTGCTGGGCCTGGACACCTCCCTATGCAACTGGATCCTGGACTTCCTGACTGGGAGACCTCAGCCAGTCCTGATCGGGAACAGCATCTCCACCACCACACTGAGCACTGGGGCCCCCCAGGGCTGTGTGCTCAGTCCACTACTGTTCACTCTGCTGACTCACGACTGTGCAGCAATGCACAGCTCGAACCACATCGTCAAGTTCGCAGATGACACGACCGTGGTGGGTCTCATCAGCAAGAACGACGAGTAAGCATACAGAGAGGAGGTGCAGCGGCAAATGGACTGGTGTAGAGCCAACAACCTGTCCCTGAATGTCGACAAAACAATAGAGATGGTTGTTGACTTTAGGAGAGCACAAGGTGAACACTCTCCGCTGAACATCGACGGCTCCTCTGTGGAGATCGTCAAGAGCACCAAATTCCTTGGTGTTCACCTGGCGGAGAACCTCACCTGGTCCCTCAACACCAGCTCTATTGCCAAGAAAGCCCAGCAGCATCTCTACTTTCTCTGAAGGCTGAGGAAAGCACATCTCCCACCCCCCATCCTCACTACATTCTATAGAGGAACTCTTGAGAGCATCCTGAGCAGCTGCATCACTGCCTGGTTTGGGACTTGCACCGTTTCGGACCACAAAGTCCCGCAGAGGATAGTGAGGACAGCTGAGAAATCATCGGGGTCTCTCTTCCCTCCATCAAAGACATTTACATAAAACACTGTATCCGCAAAGCAACCAACATTGTGGACGACCCCACACACCCCTCACACAAAATCTTTACCCTCCTGCCGCCTGGCAAGAGGTACCGAAGCATTTGGGCCCTCATAGCCAGACTCTGTAACAGCTTCTTTCCCCAAGCCATCAGACTCCTCAATACTCAGAGACTGGTTTGACACACACACACACGTGTCCTGAGTTGCACTTTAATTACTGTCACTTTATAACTGTCTGCTACATCAATAACTGCTATGTGCATAGAACACTATCTCATAGTATGTTATGTTTACGTTTTTAGAAACTGTCATCTTTTTGCACTACTGTGTACTGGTCGGCACTGCACTGTCTCTCACTGTGCCTATTGTCCTGTTCATTGTTAGAAATTTCTTGTACTGTCCCGTACTTTTTGCACCTGTTTGCACGTGCACTTTATATAGGAATATAGGTATTTTATATAGGTATTTTATTTAGTTGTGTAGTCTCATGTGGTTCTGTGTTTGTCCTATGTTGTTTTTATGTAGCACCATGGTCCTGGAGGAACGTTGTCTCGTTTCGCTGTGTACTGTACTAACTGTATATGGTTGAAACGACAATAAAAACCACTTGACTTGACTTGAAGAGCTCAGAAAGGCCAATCCATCCTCAATGGTGATATCTTCAGCCCCAACTCTGTTAAAACATGGAAATAACATCACAGCAACCACTGATATCCTCCTCATTTGAAGTTTCAGAAATGCATTACAATTTTAGAATTGAACTATGTAATGTCTGGCAGTCGCTCCGGGCTGGCAAATTCGAGACTTATATATCTGCTGAACAAAAATGGGCTTTTCCTAATCAGTGGGCGTTTTCAAACCATTGAGATTCCCTACTTTCAGTGGTTAGTTTAGAAATGCCCATTCTAGTTTGCAAACACCCACTGATTTCTACACTGAGATTCCCTACTTTCATTGGATAGTTTAGAAACCTCCATCCCAGTTTGAAAATGCCCACAAATTTGAAAACACCCATTACTGTTTGGAAGAGACCTATACTTAATTCAGTCCATATGAAATTCGACCAATGCAGCATGTTGTTTAACTTACCTATATATGCCCTCTATTATGTAACAGTTAGGTAGGTAGTTCTGGATTAATTCTCTGGAAGAAAGTGCTGCATGCCTGTGGAGAAGATCACAATGGCACCATTAATAGATACTGCTATGACTGTTATCATGTGCAATAAATATAAATATTTCACCTAATGATTACAAAGTTTGCATGTGACACAGAACTATGACCACACGGCTCATTAAAATGGAGTTTCCTGCATGGTCTCATAACAGCACCCAGTCAGAAAAGCTTTTCAAACAAAGGCATCGATTCATAAGCCTACTGTATTTCATGTGATTTGACAAATCATCCAACTTTAGTGTAATGAGCCTTTCTCAATCAAAGTTGCAAGAGCTATAACAAAAAGCGATTGTACTTATAACTTCACCATATTTTCAAACTCTTGGCGCAGGCTTTTCAGCAGCCAATAGAGATAAACATTGACCCTTAAAAAGCTGATTTTGTGCTTCTTTCAAAGTGTGTACACGGTGACAAATAACAAGAAATGCGAAACCAAAATTTGCAAATCGCTCAAACATTGCAGAACAGGAGTAAAAAAAAAAAAATGAAAAAAAAAAAAATGGACATTTCACCCCAAAATGAAAATGATGTAATTATTTACTCGCTCACGATCCCTAACACAAAATACTTTATTTCTCATGTGGAACATAAAGGGAGATGTTACAGGCAGAATGTTTTAGATACTTTAGATACAGAATGTTTTCCATAGAATGAGAGGGAATGGTGACTGACGCTGTCATTTTGCCTGACTTCTAGGGTTTAATAGCTTTTTTGTGTTTCTGAATACCTTCTGGAGGTCCAAAAGCACTTTTTCAGAATATCAAAAACTCAAAGACCTTTCAGAGCTCTTGCACTGTCATCCTAAACCTACAATTAGAGGTGAACAGAAACAGGACAACAATTTAAAACAACCGTGTAGAGCGGAGGAGGGCGGGGCCGGGCTGGAACAACGCACACCCGGTCCCTAATCAACCTGATGGGGGCGTGGAAGGTATAAAGGCAGCTGGTCACGACAGTTCGGGAGAGAAAGAGAATGACAGGCAGCTGCTCTGTGTTTATATTTGTGTGTTTTTCGTTTATTTCTTCATTAAACTATTATTTATATTGCCAAGCCGGTTCTCGCCTCCTCCTTTAAATTATACCTCTTACAAACCACTTTTCAATTCCAACAAGTGACCCAATTTAATTTTTCCTCATTTACATTTACTATACTTTGCAGTGACCCCATTCTGGGACATTGTTCTTACTTGAGCTTTCCCTCTCTGCCCTAATTACACAGTAATATGCAAATCAACATTTAGATGTTTCTTTTCATGCAAGATACATTTTATGTATTACTTCAATCTCAGGGTTGGTCCTACTTAAAAGTTGCATTTAGTTGGAGAAACACCACCACATGGCAGTACTTTGGTTCTTTTTCCATTCCTCATTTTTCTATTTTAGGTAGGTAATAGTAAATAATGGCCTGTGGGCAACAAGATACAATCTAAGTGGAAGAATGGCAAGAAACGTATATGTGTGATTACTCAAAAATATGCAGTTCATATTTAGTGTTAGACCCTCTCAGTGCCAGTGAATGTGCAAAATTATTTGCAAACCAAATAAGGGAAATTCTGGCTCAACATGATTGAGAATAATGCTAGCTTATCCTTTGCATTATAACTGGAATGTACAGCTAGATGTTATTTTGCATATATTAATAAACTTACATTCCACTTTAGTATACAGTACATTATCTGAATATAAGGTTTTTAGTTATTTATCTTTGATATAAGTGATGTCAGCATACTATGCAACTATACTGCAATAAGTACAGTAACATTCCTAAGTACATAAGTAAAGTCATACTCTAAGTTATGTCAAGTTATACCAATAATGCAGAATATACTGTATTATTTATCAGAAATAAAATGTATTGAATGAGAGATATATAGGAATTTGAAAGCATGTTCAAGAGGACACTGTATAATTAGTCAGAGCAATTTAATATCTGCTGCTTGATATGTGATGGAAAAAATTATAGGCAGTGATATCATTGAGCATGTGAAAATGAATAAATTAAATGAGTAAATAATACATATTTGATTATTTACAATGACAATTGGCTGTATTACTGAAGTCTTTAAAAGGAAATCCTTGAAACAATTATTTTCTTAATGGGCTGACTTCACTACAGCAAAAGAGAAGAGGATTGCTTGCAGAAGGTGACATGCAAAGCAGCATACATTAATGTTTTCATCTGTGGTGTCAGGTGGCTTTGTTTAAAGTGTACTCTTGTCATTAAGTTTTGTGTGCATAGAGTGAAATTATTTTAAGTAATCTACTGTAATATTTGACATTGACATGCAGGAAGATGAGACTATTCTTCTTGAAAGAGGCATCTCTACACACCCTTTGCAAAGACTATGACTGACATATGCTCAGTGCATTGACATACTATTCTGGGAGTGTACGAACCATAGTATGGGATGGGCCATAGATTACCTAAGCGAGTGACTCTCTTTTTAACTCTGAACTGCCATGCTTTGAGTGCTGTACTGGGGTGTGGCTTTAAGTAAACTGAAAAACCTGCCCTACTAGTCATACCACAAACTCTGTCTGTGATCACTGTTCACATTCACATTGGAGTGAAACTACTCTGTTGCTTACAGTTTGTTAATCCACACTACAGTAGTTGCATATACGTGTCCTCGCAGACTTGCACTCTGATAATACAGAATTTGCCCTGAAATAGGTCACCGAATTCATATCAGATGGTAGGACATGTGACTATGTAGAAAATAGACTCATTTCCCCATGGATACAAAGTGGAGTAGTACAGAAATAGCTCATCTTCTACCAAGCAAGCTCTGTATGCCCTGTGTTCTAGTTTTGCCTGTGATGGGCTCTTCACATGCAGTCCTGATAATGTCATGATTCTATTTCTTGATTTTCACAGGATAACCCAATCCAGTATGTTCTGTCTGTAAATTAAATATCTTTATATAGTTCAAATAATGCCATGATTGGGGCATTTTAATGCCAGAAGCGGTTGACAGAGGACTCTGGGAATGGTTCATCATTCTATTTTAGTAGCACAATGTAACACATTGAACTTAATGAGGGCCCTTGTTACATAACATTAAAAGTGCAAGAAAAAAATAAGCAGATGCATAACCATTTTCATTTTTGCCTCTTATAAGAGATCCACTCATCCATCTTATTCAGGTGAACACTGTTGGTGTTGTCTAATAGGGATCAAGATATTTCACCATATTAAACAGCGCAAATAATCTCGCGCTTCTTTTTGGTAGTACTCAAAACACTTAATAATGATCCATATAGTCCACAGATGAAACATAACTATTATTGTACAGTGATGTTCACTTAAATTTGTATGTCTAGGGGCGAGGACATGGAAGGAAACTGGAGGGAAAATGGTGCACCCATTGAATCACGAACTGGCTCTCGTGCAATCACGGGCAACGTGAAGTCAGCCGTCTCCTTGGTTACCTTTGACGTCACATGGCCCAGCCTTGTCTCTGCTCCTGGGGCTGGTCTGATTGGAGGGAAACCCCGTGGATTAGCCCTACCGCCCGTGAGAATCAGCTGCGAGCCGCGGTTAGCATAGCTCCGACAGGACCATCGTTATTGCCCGACACTCAGGTAAGATATTTACACCAGATCCGGATAAATCGTCCTATTCGGAGGGCACAGACAACGTTTTATTCAGAGAAATTCAAATGGCGATGGCCGATAGACGGCACGAGACTGAGTAGCTGAAGATGCTAACGTGCTGAAAATGAACAATAAGCTTTTTGCTGGGCAGATCTAGGCCGCCCCTTTTTGTTTCCTGCTTCTGGTTGTTATCTGGTGTGGTCGAGCTTACAATGGAAATGCACCACTTTTGCCAAATATCTCTAAACATTTATTTGTTTGATCGTCAATAGTAGTCTTCAACGGGCGACCTTATTTAAAATATGGTTAGCGATAATTTCAGTGTATTTTAGTTAAACTGATCGTGGTGCTGAAACACGCTCTTTTGCCTGTCTGTTTTCTATAGCTTTGCTTAGTCCTCTCAGTGTTAACATATTTAACGTTTTCTAAGCAGGCTTTATTTATCTTTATTTGTTTCGGGTTGTTTCGACCCGCTTGACAATCCGTCCGTTTGCTTATCGTCCTGTACTATCACTGTACATAACTTGTGTAAATGATTATTGAACGCGCTGGTGGTGTTTTGACATTACAGATAGTAGCGAGCAGCCGCAGGCTTCTTTGCTGTGAGGTCAGTCGGCCATGGAGATGGGCAGGGCAGAACTGTCTTCTCCTTATGGATTTTAGCCGACAAGATAACTTAGTTTTAACTTCAAAGCAGGGTATTTTTCACGATAATGTAATTACTTTTTAGCGTCGCCTTTTTGCCTGATCGTGTTTAATTGGCAGCATTGTTATTTGTATGCACTGCCAAACGTCTCAAGCAAGCCACCGACTGTCTAATGCACTTCAGCGATCCTCGGATTAGGCGAAAAGAACTGATGTTTTGGTATTTTCTTTCCTGGCAGGTTAAAGCAACTTAAATATTAATATGAAAAGCGCGTGAATGGGAACTGGGCGTGGTTGGCGACAAATGCACATCCGCATATTTCCTCGCACTGTAATGCCACCCAGAAGGGCAAATACTTCTGGCATAACCTAATTTTTGCTTGTGCAAGGCTGACACCTGGGAATTCTTTGATCAACTTGTAGAAACTGGTTAATTTTTTTATATTACCCTAAATGTTTTCCATATTTTAGATGGAAATATGGTTGCTCTGAGATGGCATAGTCTGATTAATAAAACGTGATTTACACTAGTCTTGTATAATATATGTATGTATATATGAAAACATTAGAACACATTAAGCAATAAGGTTCCCAATGTCATGAAAACCTGAAAATATCAGAGAATTTTGAAATTGGGATTTCCAGACCTGGAAAGTCATTGAAATTGATGAAATCTTTAAAGTCGTGGAAATTTCTATAGTGAATATAATTTTTTTTCTAGTCTCGATATTTTATTTTGATATTAAATATACTGAATCAGCAAACTTTTCTGTTTTGTAGAGTAAAACGTAACCGGTTTTTGCAGATACCGATAACTAAGGTGGTGGAAAATGTAGATAAATGTAAATAGATTAATCAGCTGATAGTTTAAAAAAAAATCTATTTATAGAATGTTACAAAATGTTCTTAGTCATTTCTTATGGGCACAGACTTAGGGCACAGCAATAGTCAAAATTTGCTGGATAATTCAGGAATTTTAAATAGAAAAAACCGATATGACTTTGCAAGACTTACTCAGAAGCCTGCTTTCTTAAATCTATTTTTCAAAAAATATTTGACATTATTATTATTTATTGTCAACAAATTCTAGAAATGAACACTGAGAAAATAAAGAATAAATAAAAATACAATAAATGGCTATAAACATCAGTACTGTATGTTCAGTATCAGTCAGTTGCTGACCGTTTACATATAGATTAAATTAAAATTATTGATAAATAAATATCAGTACTGTGTTTTTGGTATCAATCAATGGCTGATCATTTAAATAAAGAATATATTTAAATTAAATAAATAGCTAAATAAACATCAGTAGTACTGTTTAGTATCAGTCAAATGCTGACTATTTTAATACTATCAGTCAATTGGGGCAGGTCGTAAAACAAGAAAGATTTACACCTGAGTCAAGAGATAAACAGCGGCAGCGGTGTTACACCGTATTCTGCTATACAAGTTCAGGGGAAACTTTCAACAGTGGAATACCGTATTTAAATATAACTTTTTGTAAACGCAGCAACTGGAATTGTTTGTTGAAGGGGGTAGCAAACGGTGAATCCTTTTTTACTGATAAATTGGTCAGGCACTATTTTTAACAAGCCTGAAACACACCTGCGACTCTTTAAGTTGAAATGACGGGAACTTGGCTCTGTTAAAATGCTCTATAGTTAAGTAGGCTATTTACCAAATAAATATATATTCAGCAACTAAAGGGTTTTGTATAAGGGATTTGAGGCCGCTGTTATACTGTAGAACCAAGCTGTTCTAGCTGTAGAATCCATCAGCACCGGCCACAGAGGAGCACGTGGGAATACTAATAATAATAAAAAAAACTGTCAACAACTATCAACATATATTTTTGCAGGTAACCGATAGTTCCAAAAAGCAACTATCAGCAAGGATTAATCAATAAAACTGATATATCAGTATTGTGATCTCTGATTTGTGATTTTATCGTTCTTTCGAGTCAATGAATAGGTCAAAACTAGGGATGCGCCGATAAGATACCTGGATCGGTATCGGCTCCGATACTGACGCTTTTAGATGGATCGGGTATTGGTCCGACGAGCTCGATCCAAATCCGATACTGTGTTTAAGTCATGTTCGTTCCTGTCAAGCTCCAAAAATGACATAAAAGAGCCATAAAAACACCATTGAAGTAGTTATGACTCTTCAAAGAGTTTATTCAAAGCCACTTGAAGACGTGCAATAGCTCTATGAATCACAAAAGGCCAGCGCATTGTTGAATGGTGCTGCTCTGTTTACACACACACACTCACTCATGGCTATTTTTAGCCTTCACGCGTTGAGCAACATTTGAGCGCAACTCACAAACAACATCTCTGATTTGGATGCTCAGTAGTTCAGTTCACTTATAATATGCATTTATTATGGTGCTGGAGGTGCATTTTACCAGAATTTGATTAGCTAATTAAACTAATGTGAACTTGCTTACAAACAGCAAGGCTTGACAATAAGGACTGCCTGATTGCCTGGGGCCAGTGTGAGAAAGATTCGGGCCAGTTGCTTGAACTTTCACTTGCACTAATGTTATAAATGCAGCACTTGCCCAAGCAGGCAAGCAAACAACAAGCGTGAAGGCATAAAATTACACAGAGAGAACAAAGTCTTCTAACCGAGGAGCGAGCGCTAGTATACTCGCAAAGACGCACTAATGCGTAATATACTGGATGCGCCGAGGCTGTTCAGTTAAACAGTCTACTTCATATCATCCTCATACAACACCTGTTTCATGTCTAATTTCTGGACAATACAGGTTTTTTTGTTCTTTGTATATCAGTCAGTGTTGGTCTTGTTTGGGTTGTCTGATTTCATTTGTTAATTCACAGATTAGGCTTAATATCTACCTACTGTATATTATACATTACACTATATATTGTATTAAAACACAAGATGTGGAAAAAATATTTATCATCTTACATATTTTTTTAAAGCCATGATGGTAAAAACAGCTATTTGTCATTTTTGTGTTGGGGCCAGTGGAAATTTTGACAAGGCCAGTAAAAATCTGAAGCACTGGCCCAAACGGGCCAGTAGAAAATATTCTTAGCGTTGAGCCCTGAACACATACACACTTTCAGGAGAGTTCAGAACTCTCATCGCTGACATCAGTGCATCCCTTGTCAAAACGGTTCACATATTTAAAAGATTAATTAAGAAATTTGTCTGAATCCGAATGATTTTCAAAAATCTGTATCAGCTAATTACAAATTATTGGAAATATAGTGGAAAAGTCATGGAATTTATTTGGTCAGAAAAGAGTGAAAACGCTGATGCAATTGATAAATATAGCTGCAAGCAGCAATGCGGACTATTACTCAAAATGGCAAATCATTTACAAATTGATCAGTAGAGGGTTGGGTTAAACACTCCCGATGGAGGAATCCTAAAAAACATGTCTTTCTGCCTGAATCCTAAATGAAAAATGATGGTTGTGGCTGGATTTGAACCTCTGACCCTTCACTTACCAGCACAACATCTTAGCCAAGTTAACTATTCACATTGCTGTTAACTATTCAGTTTCTTTTTAAAAAGAACCAGTGGCTAGCATTGTCAGATTTGGCCCAAGTTCAAACAGCTGTAATTCAGTCATATTTTGACATATCAAGATGAAATTTTGCACGGTACAAAGTACAGAGTGATGTCATCTTGAAGGATGTTAGGTTTGAAAAACCATCAGTCAAAATGACATTTGATTTATTGACATATATATTGAGGCAATGTGGACATTTACATAAATATGCCCCTTTCAGCCATTTTGTATTGTATTCATTTTTGTAAGTAAAAAAATGAAAGGCATCAATTCTACACATGGGTACCATATTTCAAGTCAATTGGATCTATGGTTCAAGAGAAGCAGATTTTTGTATGTTTTCCCAAATTTTCAGTGTACAGGAAAATCCATCATGGTGGAAATGATGGGTCCTTGAGGCTTTTTTTTCCCCATGAGAAATGAGGCATGTTCACCAAGTTTCAGAAGAATTTGACAAATGGGGTGGAAATACCATCACTTTGAAAATGGGACTTTTGGGCGTGGCCTCTAGTACCACCTAAGGGCAAATGTGGGCCATTCTTGGTGTGGGGGTTCCCGTAGGCCTGTAGTATCAATGTGCAAAATTAGAAAATTTTTGACCAGTGACTTTTTTATATATTGGGGAGCAAGGAGAAGAGGAATAATAATAGAACCTTAAATAACAATAGATTTATTCCTACCGGTGGAATCTAATTACAGTCAGAAGAGTGCTACTGCAGCCTTTAAACATTCTTCATGATGGCTGCGGATGACTATTGTAATTGTTTCATTGGTTTGTTTTTTTTTAATCACTTCTGCAAGGATGATTGTCCAGTTTTGTTTTGTTTATGTTCTATTCAGTGGTGGACTTGCTTATTATCAGTAGTCTCCCTCGTATATTAAGAAACGTGACACCACACAAATGTCCAGAGGAAGACTGATCTAAAACTAGAGAAATACAGTGCAAGTTATGATGAACTTGACCATACCTGGTGATTTAGTTTGTTTTCTCTTCAAAAAAACTTGGAAACTAGACTAAGATCACGGAAAGCTGTTTATTACTTTAAATCTGTTTTAGAAATGCAGTTTGGTAGAAAAGGATTGCCATTGCAATATCCGGGAATTTTTAAGTAGGAATTTCCAGGCCTAGAATATACATGATTGTTGAATACATGAATATACAAGAAAGTTAAAATGTCATCAAAAAGTTATGGAAATTTCTTTAGTGAATAGACATTTTTCTTGTTTACTATTTCATTATATTAAATTGTTCTTCAAGTGCAAACTCTATAAAAAAAAAAATATTTGAATGCTTATCAAGTAATCTGAAGGACTGAAAAAAGTATTAAAATTAATTGGTTGAAATGTTTGGGAACCCTGGAGAAAGTAGATAGATGGTTTGGTTGGCTAAATATAAAAGGAAAAATAATTTTTCGAGTCCTGATGCCTTGCTTGACTTTATGTGACACTAAAACACTGTTAGCGGGTTACTAGTTTAACCCATTATAATAAATCAAAATGAGTGTCTAATTGAACTCTGTAACCCTGAAATCCAACTTGTCCTTTTCAGCACTGAGCAGCCATGGACAAGAGCGAGCTAGTGCAGAAAGCCAAGCTGGCCGAGCAGGCAGAGCGCTATGATGACATGGCTGCTGCTATGAAGGCTGTCACTGAGGGTGACATTGAACTGTCTAACGAAGAACGCAATCTGCTCTCAGTGGCTTACAAGAATGTGGTAGGGGCCCGCCGCTCCTCCTGGAGAGTGGTCTCCAGCATCGAGCAGAAGACAGAGGGCAGTGACAAGAAGCAGCAAATGGTCAAGGAATATCGGGAAAAGATCGAGAAAGAGTTGAAGGAGATCTGCAATGATGTACTGGTAAGAATCTCCATTTTATAGGTGGATGAATTCTAGTCTGATGGGCAAAGAATTTAAATTCCATATCTTGCGTTGTGACCCAGATATATGGTGTGTGTATGCTGGGACATCAGTCCCTGAAGGTCATTTGTTGTTCAACACCTGAATAAATAAGAAAAGCATAAAGCTCAACACCGATGGATAACTTAAAGCTGAAATCATCTGCTCTTGTCCCTGTTTCTTTATTCCTAGGACTAGTGGGTAACGTAGGTTGATAATCCTGCTTGTGTTAATTACTCCTCATGAGCAAGACCCTTTTTTAGCCAAGCCTATTAGTTCAGGCCTGATCTCATTTGTTCCAATTCACGTGTAGGTATCCTCTCACTGGGACAGTTATTGGTGGTGAGAGCCCTTGGATGATGACAGACTTAAGGGGTCAGGGTCTATTTAACCTCAGTTTCCATCTTTATTTCAACCTGTAGATTGGCAGTTTGTTGAATATAGATTCGACTTGACAGAATGTGTGTTAGTACTGTGTTTCCTAACCATTAAGTAACCCAACAATACCATCAGTGAGGCTCAAGTACGCCTTCACTGACACAAAACCAAAGACGTGTACCAAAGGCTAAATATCATATCTAACATTTCATACATGTATAAATACACATGAAATAATGTACATTAAAATTAACAGGTATATAAAATATACACACAAAAAACATAATTTGGTATTCAAACATTTAAGCTCATATAAATGAATGTTATATTATTTAAATTATTTAAAGGTAATTAATGAGAAAGATGTTGTAAAATATTTTTTTTAGTCAGGTTGCGTCATCATCATTAAAAAAAATATATGATTTTAATTATATTCAAAACAATCTTATATCATGTCCTGTGTTTTTTTTTTTTTTTTAATTCTTATTTATTTTTTATTTAAACAAGCAATGTGGAAAAAAAAGAATAGAATGCAAACATTTAATCTCACACAAAGTGAAGAAAAAGAAACCGCTAATGAAGTTGACTGATGCAGTTAACTTACAGGATGACTATAAACACTTGCCATATAATAGTTATCATGTTTATATTGTATCTCGTCATGTTTTTGTTGAGAAAAACAAGCATATCCACATGCTCAGTAGGGCTGGGACGACGTCGACGCAAAAAATACGTCGATTCGTCGGACCCAAAACAAAGATGGCGGCGCCGGCGACTAGTAGCAACACGAGTGGCTCCTCAGACTATCAGAAGTGCAAGGCATGCACTCGTTCCTCTAAAGTATGGAAATTCTTTAATTTAAAAGGAAACAATTCCGTGATATGTCGTCTTTGCAAAATGGAGATGGCCTTCCATTCTAGCACCACGGCAATGCACCAGCATCTGAAGAAGCGCCACCCGGGAGCAGTTGCAGATGACAGAGCACCGTAAGTTTTTTTTCAACTCCCCACTTTGCACTCGTTGTTGGAGTAGGCTATAATACGTTGTCGACACCTAAAGTTTTCGCTTATAGCTATTAATAATGCGCTTATAGCTATGAATGTCATGAAAAATACATAGAGGACACTGACAACACGCTGACAGACAGGACCAAGCAGGTAACATTTAATAAAGTCTCAACTTTCAAATTTGGTCATTCAAAGAAAATTAAACCATAAATAGGCCTACTATTTTGTGGCTCTTTAATGTGTCGTGACAGATTGCCTCAATTAAAGCTGCTCGTGAACGATCATCTTTTCCTTGGTTAATTTATAGCATCAAATAGGCTAAACATGAATGTAGCCTACATCAGAAGGACTGTTGTGACGTCAGTACGGTAGCCTACAATCCATTATTCAAATCCACCGACGTTAATCTTCTCTCTCCTGACTACTTTGTCGGACAAAAATGGCGTATTATGATTGATTGATCAGATCGCCAGTCAATCAAACTCCCGGCAAATGTTTTTTTTTTTAACATTTTATACACCCCACCCCCCGATGAAACCGGTATTACCGGTGTTGTCACAAGTCGATTAATCGAATCGAAATCGAATCGGACTGAAAAAATGAATAGTTAGATTAATCGATGCATCGAAAAAATAATCGTTTATCCCAGCCCTAATGCTCAGTAAACTATACTCATTTATACACACCAGTTTAAATGATGGAATGTCCCTTACCTCAACTAGCAAAGTCTTTCTCGGATGCCATGTTTGTTGTTTACAGAAGCATAGCGTGTAAACAACACGCTATAACAATCTTTGTGTGTTTAGATGGACACCAGAAAAGCGAGTTATTGTGCGAATGTGGCTGGTGAGAAAGCTGGGTTCCTGTTTAAATGTACTGTATAAACGGTTTAAACTTTACTCTCGTATATGTGCTAGATTAAGCAGCTGCAGCCACTGTGGAAAAATGACAAAAAGCTCTCATCTCATTGGTCAGTCAGTTTATCAGAGTGGGAAAAAATGTATTGCTGTCCATCAAAAAACCCATCGGATTCTTAAAAGGTTTGTTGGACCTGATGTGAATAGTGCCTTAGGAATCCATTGTTCCAATTCAAAAACCTGTTTGGAATGAACAGTCGTACTGCAAAAAACGACTTGGTGTGAATAGACCTTTAATAGAAAACTGAAAAGAAATTAAAAGAGATATTTTAAATGAAAAATGGATTGTGTGGACCTCGTCTGTGGACACTGAACTTTTACTCTCATAAAAAGTTAAAGGATCGCGGTGCTAAAGTTCATAAAATATCATCCTTGGGATTTTAAGAAGGGATATCGAGATTGTTCATAAAGTTTGCCATTTAATCAGAAAATCTATAGTTCTCTTACGAGAGGTTCTCTCGTATTGCGTAAGCTAGCTTACGCTACGGGAAAGATTCATCTTTTCTGAGATATTGAAGCCAAAAAATTATCCTTAATTTTTGTATCCATTGTCAACACAGTGCGGCAGCTGCAGACCTTGAGCGGGCTAGCTAGCGAGCTCATAGGTTGCTCTGCGGCAACTGCTGCAGCCTATAGACGAGCTTGGGCGAACTCGCATCCAATGAGAGGCGTCCGCGCGCTCACTGCAACAAAGCCCGCCAAAATTGGCGTGACTAGAGTGCATATAAGCGTAGTTCGTAGGCTGGAACCCTGATTTTCATCTCTTCAGCGAAGCTCTTCGCATCTCTGAACTGGAAGCCGCTTCGCCGTTCGAGGGGCATCAAGCAAGCGTGGACAGCGCTCGAAGAAGCCGGCCGTCTTCGCCACCTTCAGCCACCCTGCGAGCTACGCCATCCGGCGACGTATCCTTTTTAAAGCAAGCTAGTTCTTATGAACTTCACAAAAGAGTACAAGCGTCTTTTTAAAGATGCCTCACTCCACTTGCGCCTCATGCCGCGCCCCTCTCAGCACCGGAGACCGCCACGTCATCTGCGCTCTCTGCCTGGGACTGGGGCATGCAGAGCTCGCCCTCGCTGAAGGCGGATGCGATCTCTGCGAGGAGCTTCCAATGTTGACCCTGCGGGCTCGACTCGAAGCGCTCAGGACCGAAGCCGCCGCGCCGCCTTCCATTCAGCCGCGCAGTAAAAAGCGCCGCTCTCAAAGGCTGCCGGAACCAGTGGTAGAAGCGATTGCCTCGCCGGAGCCCCTCCCTCGAGCATCACCTTCACCCTCCCGCCCACCGGGACGCGCAGTTGCCGCCGAGCGGCTGCTCTGCTGCCATCTCGGACGAAGAAGCGGAGGATAAGGGCTGTTCCATCATGGCTTCGGACAGCGAGGAGTGGTCAGGCTCACACGCCTCCTCCTCGGCCCAGGAATCCAGCAGGACCAGCGCCGAGTCGAGGGGAACTAACGCCTCCTCACACAGGCCGTCGACCGCCTCGGGCTCGAGTGGTCACCGCCCCTGAGCAGGCTCCCAACAGACTCCACGCCGCACCTTTGCCCGCCCTCGCGAGATGGCGGTCTAAGCTGGTGCTCCGTCTAAGGCCTGCAGAACTACTTCCGCCTGTGTTGGCGCGCCTATACCGCCGCCCGGCCAAGCCGCATCTGCTCTGCATTCCATGGCCGTCTTACAGACAGAGGCTGTTTCAGATCTGACTAGCCGACTTGGGAGAAGCTGAACGCACTAGCGCCGCTCTCTGTCCGGTCTCTTCGGTTCCACGGTGAGTGGCATTGTTGACCGTTTCTCGAAGCCCAAGCCATGAATCTCTTTCTGCCTCGTCGCTAGCTCCTCTGCAGGCCGCCCACGTGACCAGCCTCCTGCACGAGCCTCTTCACAGCGCCCAGCTCAACAAGCCAGACTTCTCAGCGTCGACAGGGCGGCCGCCCTCGATCAGCGCTCAGACAGCCGCCGCGAGACCACCGCCCCCTGCGGGCCTCGGCCTAAGATTGTACTGAAACCTGAGCAACCGAAGTCCTCCTAGCGTTGTTGAGAAAACGACGGCTCAGTCCCGCCACGGCCGGACCACCGTCAAAGCATCGCCCCCTGTCAGTCCCCTTCTCTCAGGCTACTGCAGTTGTGGATTCAGCAGCCAACAAGCCGGTGATACTACCCGTTTGCCTGCACTCAAACGCCGTTTTCACGGCAACCCAAAGAAATCTTGTAAAGAGTAAACATGCCTTATGTGTAGAAAATGTGCCCACAATCCAGTGCTCACCCCTACACACAAGCATTACACATCCCGTGTCCCTATCAGAGCACACTCACATAAGCGGTTACGACCCGTTAGAGTTAATAAACGCGCCCACGAGCCCGTGCGCGTGCCCCTCCTCTGCCCGCTCTGTCACACGGCCAGCTGTAAGTAAGTCCCGTACGCCCCCTGTCAGTCCCCTTCTCTCAGGCTACTGCAGTGGTGGATTCAGCAGCCAACAAGCCGGTGATATTACCCGCTTGCCTGCACTCAAACGCTGTTTCCACGGCGACCCAAAATAAAGCCTTATGTGTAGAAAATGTGCCCACAATTCAGTGTTCACCCCTACACACAAGCATTACACGTCCCGTGTCCCTATCAGAGCACACTCAAAAGCGGTTACGAACCACTTGAGTGTTAGGGTTAATAAACGCACCCACAAATCCGTGCGCGCGCCCATTCTCTGGCCGCTCTGTCACACGACCAGCCTTATGTGTAGAAAATGTGCCCACAATCTAGTGTTCACCTCTACACACAAGCATTACACGTTCCGTGTCCCCATCAGAGACACACTCAAAAGCGGTTACTGAACCACTTGAGTGTTAGAGTCAATAAATGCGCTCACGAATACGTCGCGGCGCCCATTCTCTGCCCGCTCTGTCACACGGCCAGCAAACACTTCTCTGTATGTAAGTCCCGTGCCCGTGGCTATGCTTGCGCATCACTTAACAGGCGTGACTCTTTCCCCATTCACCTCAATCGGAAGTCACTCACAGAACAGCCTGTCCATGCTGTCTGCGAGCAGTCCAGCATAAGCACAGTAAGCGCGCTCACACATTCTGTTCAGCGGCTGTGTCGCGGCAATCAAGCGATTTGGCCATTCACCCTCTAACATTACAGCTTCAAAGCGTGGGAAGATATTCCAGGGATATCCGAATGGGTGTTAAGCACAATAAAACAGGGCTATTTGCTACAGTTCGATCGCCGTCCTCCTTGCTTCAGAAGCGGCTCGAAACTACTTTGAACACGGAAGCAGCGTGCATGCTTCGTTCAGAAATAACAAACCTTCTGTGCAAAAGGGCCATAGAGAGTGCCGCCTCCCTGAGCGAGTCGGGGTTTTACAGCCGTTATTTTCTTGTCCCCAAGAAAGACGGCGGCCTCAGACCAATATTAGATCTCAGGGTTTTGAACAAAGCGCTTGCAAAAGACCGTTCAAAATGCTTACAACCAGCAAACTCCTCGCGCATATGTGCCAGAGGACTGGTTTATTTCTCTCGATCTGAAAAATGCATACTTTCAGATTCAGATAAATCCCGTCACAGGCCATTCTTGAGATTAGCCTTGGCGGCCAGGTTTATCAATACACCGTCCTTCCGTTCGGCCTGTCCTTAGCACCCGTACTTTCACGAAGTGCATGGGCCTGGCGCTCGCACCCCTCGCGAGTCAGGGTTTCGCGAATTCTGAACTATTTGGGCGATTGGCTGATTTTGGCACAATCACATCACGGAGCTTCTGTCTCACAGGACAGTTCTCCTCAGTCATCTGAACAGTTTGGGCCTTGCAGTCAATTGGACCAAGAGCTCACTACAGCCCAGTCAGGCAATTTCCTTCCTTGGAATAGAACTAGACTCAGTGGCAATGGCGGCTCAGCTTATCTACACAGCTGCGCCGTGTGCAGCGACTAGCGGCGTCATTTCAGATGAACAGCCTCACACCTCTGAAGAAATTTCAGAGAGTGCTAGGCTACATGGCCTCAGCCGCAGCAGTACTTCAGCTGGGTTTACTGCACATCGCCCGCTTCAGCATTGGCTAAACACCGCGGCGTCTCGCCGGGCTTGGGCCACAGGCCGCCAGCCCATCAAGGTGACTCAGACCTGTATTTCAGCTCTGCAGCCCTGGACAGTGGCCGAATGGTATCAGCGGGGAGTGACAATGGGAGCTGTATCTCGCCGAAAAGTCATCTCGACAGGCGCGTCCAACACGGGTTGGGACGCGGTCTCGCGAGAGCTCTCGGTTTTCGGCCTACGGTCAGTTCAGGAAAAGCTCCTTCACATAAATTGTCTGGAAATGATAGCGGTCGAGTGCGGCTGCGCGCTTTCTCCCGGTCATTCAGGGTCACCGCGTCCTGGTCCGTTCGGACAACAGATCTGTGGTATCCTACCTAAACCGTCAGGGCGGTGTCAGATCCAGGAACCTCTTCCATCTGACGAAACGCATACTGAGTTGGTCCCAGTGCCACCTGCGCTCGCTGAGGGCGACGCGCGTGCCAGGCCACCTGAGCGGCGGCCCGGACAGACTGTCCAGAGACAATATTCCCCCAGGGGAATGGTCCCTGCACGCTCAAACAGTCCAGGCGTTATGGCACCTATTCGGCAGAGCGGAGATAGACCTCTTTGCGTCCAAAGAGAACTCTCACTGCCCAATATCTTTCTCGAGCGAGGGCCAGCTGGCCCAGGACTGGCCCAGGCGCCCGGCTTTACGCCTTCCCTCCCGTCTCGCTATTGCCACAGGTAATGCAGAGGATCAGGAAACGCGTCACTCGGTGCTCCTCATAGCCCCGCGTTGGGAGAATCAGACATGGTTCCCGGAGCTTACGCAGCTGTCACTGACAGCGCCGTGGCCCATCCCAGTGAGAGCAGATTTCCTCTCTCAAGCTCGCGGCACAATCTGGCATCCCCACCCAGAGCTGGGCTGCATGCGTGGGTGATCAACGACTACCCGTCGCTCTGCCAGAAGGAGTAATAAATACCATCATACACACTAGAGCCCCTTCCACGAGAAGACTCTATGCGTCAAAATGGTCTGTGTTCTCAAAATGGTGCACCGACCGAGACCTGGACCCGCGGACATGTGGGGTGTCGTCGCTGCTCGTATTTCTACAAGAGCTGCTGGATAAGGGCAGATCCCCATCCACGCTCAAAGTGTATGTGGCGGCTGTTGCGGCGTTCAGCTGAACCCCTGCACGGCCAGTCATGGGGTAAAAGCGAGCTGGTCATCCGGCTTCCTCAGGGGAGCTAGAAGGATGAACCCCGCGCCCCCATCGGTTCCTATCTGGGATCTTTCTATAGTTCTCGAAACTATGAAAGCCCCCTTTCGAACCACTTCAATCCGTGGATTTGAAATACCTTTCACTCAAAACCGTTTTTCTGACTGCCCTGTCATCAGTCAAGCGTGTGGGAGACCTTCACGTGCTGTCTGTCAGCGCTGCGTGTCTTGAGTTTGGACCAAGTGACTCCAAGGTAATTTTAAAGCCTAGACACGGCTATGTTCCCAAGGTGATCGGTACTCCTTTCAGAGCACAGGTCATTTCCCTATCGGCGCTGCCAGCATCCGATAGCGAGCGGCGCCAATCTCCTTTGCCCGGTCAGAGCACTGAGATTGTATACTGCGCGCTCCGCTGCTTTCAGGCGCTCTGAGCAGCTTTTCGTTTCGTTCGAGGGCGCACCAAAGGTCTCGCCGCCTCGAAACAGACACTATCTAGATGGATAGTGGACGCTATTGCTGCTGCATACGCGTCAAAAGACCTGCCATGCCCGTTGGGCATTAGGGCTCACTCCACTAGAGACATGGCATCCTCGTGGGCATGGTCCAGCGGGATTTCCATTCACAACATATGTGTGGCAGCGGGATGGACTTCCCCCTCCACCTTTGTCAGATTTTACAATATGGAAGTGCCCGCTCTGCAGGCAAAACTACGAGCGGTTTAATACGCTACAGCTCCCCTGGTGAGCTGCACTGATGGGACACATTCCACACAGACCGGCACCGCCGCTCTGTCGTTCCCTTCCCACTATGTGCTTATGTATTACACAATCAATGACCCGCATTCTTGCCGGCCAAATATTATTTCCCCACTCATAAGGGCTCCCCGGGTCCCCCTTAATTCCCTGGGGCTCATACAGTGGATGCTTGGCGCGCATGGCGTTGACAATGGGTTCCCGTAGCGTAAGCTAGCTTACGCAATACGAGAGAACCTCTCGTAAGAGAACGTATTGGTTACCTAACGTAACCTCGGTTCTCTCTAGATGAGGGAACGAGTATTGCGTAGCCGGCCGTGCTTCGCGCCACGGCGACTTTTCGCTTCAGTCAATGAAAACCAGGGTTCCAGCCTACGAACTACGCTTATATGCACTCTAGTCACGCCCGTTTTGGCGGGCTTTGTTGCAGTGAGCGCGCGGACGCCTCTCATTGGATGCGAGTTCGCCCAAGCCCGTCTATAGGCTGCAGCAGTTGCCGCAGAGCAACCTATGAGCTCGCTAGCTAGCCCGCTCAAGGTCTGCAGCTGCCGCACTGCGTTGACAATGGATACAAAAATTAAGGATAATTTTTTGGCTTCAATATCTCAGAAAAGATGAATCTTTCCCGTAGCGTAAGCTAGCTTACGCAATACTCATTCCCTCATCTAGAGAGAACCGAGGTTACGTTAGGTAACCGATACGTTTTACCCAGCCCTAATCCCTGATATGTACATATTATGTCATACATTTTAAATTCAACTTCCAATTCTTTTTCATACCCCCTGGAACCTGCTTACATATACCCTGGTATGCGTACCACCAGTTGGGAATCACTGTATTATTAGACTTCTGTCTACATTTTTTCCTTAAATTTTATACTTCAAGACACCATGTTGTTATAAGCAATACATTCATGTTACATTTTATAGAATGTGAAAATGAGGTCAACCAAACCAGAAGTTACTTTTTATTCCTTTGATATAAATTCGGTATGGTCTAAGGTCTGTTAACCACTTTAGTGTAAGTTGGAGGTCATACAAAGTGAGTTTGCAGCAAGCTATTATATTTTAATTCAGGGTGAACTAATTATATAAGTTTAAATACAAGCAATTTTTTTTTCATCTGTTCACGTCTAATTGTATTGTATAATGTCTTACTACGCTTATAGTGTGATTTTTATTTTTATTTTCAGTTAACATTTATTTACGTACCTTTTTTTTTGGCTATATTGTTAACTAAATTAAACCAGTGTGCTCAACCAGTGAAGGCCTTTTATGGGAGCATCATGAGACATGAATTCCACTGATGTTCATCAAGCCAAAAGTCAAAATGTCGAGCCTCTGAGTAATACACTCATTTTGAAGCTTTAATCAGAGTTTGAGTAAGTGAGATATGGAGCTAATTAGCTTTTAGCAGCTGCTTGGGTGGGTGAGTGGAGGCTATGTAATGAGGTGGAGGAAGTGAAGAGACCTCCTGAGAATATTAGGATGACTGAACTCCACAGTGTGGCTGTGAACCATATATTGGAAAAGTAGATTTTTTGGCTACAGCTGGTTGTGGGTGCGTTCCATAGTATACCCTAATTCTACCTGTTTATTTGTGATATGACCCAGTGGGGACTTTGTGGGTGTGTAAATTCCTCGCCACAAATGAAAGGTGAACCCTTCTTGAACCCTTTGTGTGCTTGTCTAGCTCATGTTTGTTCGGTTACAACACAATCGAGAACGAATGCAGTGTTGTGATCAGTGTTTTATTCTATACTTTTTTTGTTTTCACGCATTGCTTGTTTAAATATTTTCAACAAAAAAAGCACAGGGCATAGTATATACATTTGTTTCTGATATAATTAGAAGTAATGCAACCTTTATGTCTAAAATCTATTTTACAATGTCTCTTTCTCATTAATTACCTTTAAGTTTTTTATTTAGACGTGAGTTTTGGTGGATAACTGAGTGTGTTTAAAGCAAGTTTTACAGTGATAAAGTTGACAACGTGTTGGGTCATGTGTGGCGGAATGACCTGCCCCTGCATCTTAGAGCCGTCCTTCAGCCAGGCTCACAACGGGCATGGCCTGGAATGTGAGAAGAGGTGCGTAGTTCATAAGCCTTGTTCCGACAGTGGTAGGTGAAGCACACCTGATGTGAATAATCACCCCATCTTTAAAACGGACAGTGCACCTCTTCTCGGGATTCGGCTTCAAATCTCCATGTGTGCACACACTGGCATCCTCGAATGCCCAGGACCAGAGCGGAGAGGGTTCGGCCAAATTATATGCAACACCAGACCCTTCCTCTAATCTTTGGCACGAGTTAGACACAAGTGTCACTTGGGAATAAAGCACATACCGCGGTCTACGGGCTAGAGGCTGGGCCGCTAGTTTTGACACAGTTTTTATTTATTTTGGATTTTGTTTAGTCACAACTTAATTCCCCTAGTTCCATTTATGTTATTCCATAGTTTTAATTACTATTATTCTAAAATGTAAAAAATAAATATATATATATATATATATATATATATATATATATAATAAAGATTGAGTGTTTCAAAACATTTGATCGGTAGTGTACTACAACATTAGGGTAAATAAATAAGGATAAAATTATTTATGAGCTACCCCTTTACAAAATTATTGACCTTGCATAGTTTTACATTGTGTCATTGCTTTTCACGACACTACACTGCGTGGACAATTATTTGGCAAGTGAGTATTCTAATCTTATCATTATTTCCATGCACATTTTCCAACTGCAAAACCATATAAATTGAATGCATATTGGAATGCACATTTTCAGGTGGTATGTATTTGTGTAATGAGGGAGGGTGTGGCGAAAGTGACTAACACCTTAAATCAAGGTATGCATAATTATTAGGCAGCTTCATTACCTCAGGTAAAATGGTCCAAAAAAGAGACACTGAAAAGTCATAAATTGTAAAATGCCTTTCAGACGCATGGAACACATGAAATAGCTGAACTATTGCGGCGTGACCACCGGACATTCAAATGTTTTGTTGTGAATAGTCAACTGGGGCACAAAAAAAAACGCATGGAGAAGAAAAGGCCCAAATTAACTGCAAAAGACTTGAGGATAATTAAACGTGACGCTACCAGGAACCCATTTTCCTCCAGTGCCACCATATTCCCGAACTTCAACCTACCTGGAGTGTCGAAGTACAAGGTGCCAAGTGCTCAGAGATATGGCCAAGGTCAAAAAGGCTGGAACACGACCACCACCCAATAAGATTCACAAGTTGAAGTGTTTTGGCAAAGAAATACCTGAAGACAGATTTTTCAAAGGATTTATGGGCCGATGAATTGAGAGTGACTCTTGATGGACCAGATGGATGGGTGCATGGCTAGATCACCAATGGACTCGAGTCAGGCGCCAGCAAGGTGGAGGAGGGGTGTTGGTATGGGCAGCTATCATTGAGGATGAGGTAGTTGAACCTTTTCGAGTTAAAGATGGCCTGAAACTCAACTCCCAAACCTACTGCGTTTCTGGAAAGTACTTTCTTTAAGCAGTGATACAGGAAGAAGTCCTCAACATTCAAAAATCCATGATCTTTATGCAGGACAATACTCCATCACATGCATCCAAGTATTCCACTGCTTGGCTAGCCAGCAAGGGCCTCAAATATGCCCAAATATTTGGACTTGGGGCCCCTTTCTCACCTGACTTAAAGCCTACTGAGAACTTGTGGGCAATTCTCAAATGTGAGATTTACAGTAAGAGAAGACAATACACCTCTTTGAACAGCATTTGTGAGGATGTGTTTGCTGCTTCAGCAACAGTTGGTTGAGAAAAGATCAAGAAACTGACAGACTCCTACTCTTTACGAGAAGTGCCCTAGGGATTTTTAATGACCACTGAGAGTCAGGACTTCGGTTTAACGTCCCATGCGAAAGACGGTGCTTTTTTTTTTACAGTATAGTGTCCCCATCACTATACTGGGGCATTAGGACCCACACAGACCGTAGGGTGAGCACCCCCTGCTGGCCCCCTAATACCACTTCCAGCAGCAACCTTGGTTTTCCCCAGGAGGTCTCCCATTCAGGTACTGGCCAGGCTCAACCCTGCTTAGCTTTAGTGGGCAACCAGGCAATAGCTGCAGGGTGATATGGCTACCGGATACCATAAATATTATTTGTTGCATTTACTCTAAAAATTGAGACTAAACAATTGAGTTGGGAGAAATTATTTTTGTAATTTAGTTGCCTAATAATTGTGCACATTAATATATCCCTCTGATAAAGACAAAACTCACTTTACCTTTGTTAAACAATAAATTTTTAGGTTCAATAACATTTTGGATTGACTGAGAGCATTATGTTTGTTCAACAATAAAATGTATTCTGATGAATACAATTTGCCTAATAATTGTGCACGCAGTGTAATTTACAGGGGGAAATAAGTGGAAACTCTCTGCAAATGCAAAGTTGAAACTAGCTCGCCCCACACAAGCTGCTACAATCTCCTATCTACTAGTCTTAACTTGTAACAAAGAGGATGGGGAGGCAGATGGTTATGCAAACTCATAACTGTCTATCTATCAGCTAACAGTTGCTTTATTAAAAAGTGATCTCTTGCAGTGCCTTGCTCCCCATTGCAAGCACAAGTAGGTCATTGGTTCATCAAGTGGCATGTGGCTTAACAAAGTTAAAGGCGTAATGTGCAGTGGAATGCCTAAACTGTTCTCTTGGTTATGGAGCATGCTTCTTTTGCACCTAAAAAGTCTATTTTTTTTATTTTAATAATATTAAGCTCTCAGACAAATGAGAAAATGAAACATTTGCTCCTCTGAGCAATGCTTGTTAGAGAGAGACCTCAACAGGTTTTTTTTTTTCATTAAAAGTAATTGTTCACCAAGAAATGAACATTTACTCACCCTCATGTTCTAGACGAGAATTACCTTTTTTTTTTTCCGTTGAACACAACAGGAGATGTTAGGCAGAATGACAGCCTCAGTCACCATTCACTTTCATTTTATGGGAAGTCATACAAGTTTGCAATGACATGAGGATGAGTACATGTTGACAGAAGATTCTTTAAGCATACAAACTCTTTTATAAGAATTAGTGTAATTTGTCATCTTTTACACTTTTAAAAAATATGTAGTTTGATATCACATTATGGGAGAGTTTAGAGATGCTTGTATTGCCATGACGACCATACGACTGTGGTTCTGTTCAGTGTGGTGGCAATCAGGCCAGTCAAGCTGTGAACGGACCCAGCAAGCTTAATGACCTAGTTCCACAAGCACTGGCTCACACGGCGTAGTCCATATTCCCACTCTCCCCTTCACTCCCCCTCCCTGCAATAGAAAGTCTAAGAAGCATCTGTGGAACTGCAGTCCTGCCACAAGCTGTCAGGCTTCTGTCAACCCCAAAGGCGATCCAAGATGAATGAATAGAATGCTGAAATTCTAGAAACCAAGCACACAAACGGGTTCAGTAGAGACAAAATGAGAAGGGAACGAAACCCTGTATCTTATCTCTCCATCTTTACTACTGTTGACTTTCTGTCCAACTTATGACTACTTCCCACTTCATACTGGAACCAGGATATGAAACAGTTTGACAAACCGTTAGTATCTATTTTTCTCTTTTGTGTGTATGTGTGTTACAGGTTCTTCTGGACAAGTATCTCATCCCAAAGGCGACCCCAGCTGAAAGTAAAGTCTTCTATCTGAAAATGAAAGGCGATTACTTTCGCTACTTAGCAGAGGTGGCTGTGGGAGAGGAGAAAGCCTGTAAGCCATTTCTTTAAATCAAGATGTGGAGGGTTGTCTGGGTTAAAGGGATAGTTCACATGAAAATTAAAATTATTTTTATTTACACTGTTGTTGTTCGAAATCTGTGACTTCCATGGAACACAAAAGGAGAAGGAAGCCACCATTCACTTTCATTGCATCACTTCAAACGGCAGTAACATTTTAATGCCTGAATTTAAAGCAAATATATAAATGCTTGTGGGTTTAATCAAAGCATTACAATAGCGTGTGAAAGTGATGAAATTAGAACAAATGTCATACTATTAATTTTATTTATATATATATATATATATATATATATATATATATATAAAATATATGAGTACCAAAAACAACAGTGTAAATGTGAAATTGACATACTAAAGTTGACCAAAAAGATAGACATTTCTAAATGTAGAGTATTTCTAAATATTTTGATTATTAAAACATATGTTTCATGTCATGTATATGTTTTTAAAAAGAAATCATGTACCTCTATTTTATTATTTTAGGCTATATGTATATTTATTTTAATTAAAAAAAAAATCTTCTTAAGGTGTATGAATCACAAATGCTCCTTAAGAAATATGACAATTAAACATGAAAGCCCTAAAACAGACAATTAATCTACGTAATCACAATTATTTGTTTGTCAATTAATCGCCAACCAAATGTCATAATCGTGACAGCCCTATGATTAAGTAAACTCATTCCATTAATTAAATGATGTAATGGTGTCTCTTTTAGATTACATTTAGATCATACTACACACACAATAACCACAAAAAGATAAGAAGACTGTCTGATTTAAGGTCAATCATTAAATAAATAAAATTTTCCACAAAAGTACATATGAACCTGCACAGCTTCAATTTTTGTACTGGATTGTTTGAGCTATTAACACAGTCCAAAATATAAAAAAGTTCAAGGAACATAAATATTTGAGTTATGAGCCCAAAATGTAACTGTACAAGGAAAACTTTAGGCTTTACAGAGTAGACTAGCTTCCTCAGGAGCTGCTTTTATGGTTAAATCTGGTTAACAATGTAGGCTTAAGTCAGCTGGTTAATCATGTAGGCATTTGGGCTGTATTGCATTGCTCTCATAGCTATTGTAGTGACTAATGATATCTCCACCACCTGGCCATATACATAGGAACTTCTGCTAGATATTTAACCACTTCCGCAAACTGTTGACATGGAGCCAAACTTGAAAGGAAGTAGTGGGGTGGAAATCTCTAAATAGGATCTATTTTTGGGGTGGGAGTTGTGCATTTGAGTTCCATTCATAAAAGCCTTGAATCCCTCAATGACTAATTCAGCAGTAAGTGTACCACATCTTTTGGCCCAAATTAGGTAACAATTTGAGTCTCGAGCAAAACAATATATACCATATCAACTTGCTCTATTTACAGGCTATTACAACAAAGCTGATTCAGTCTGTCAATGTGATGGGTAATAATTATTTGTAGTTCTAATTCTGTTTAAGACAGACTCTGTACAAACCATGAAATGGTTTGCTCACCATTGTCAGTCATGGTAGAGTCAGAAAGGAACTGGGCAGCAGTAAACATAACAGGAAGAATCTTGTGGCTGCCTTCCTGTGCCAGGAGGTTGACAAGCTTTCAGGGCATGGCCCTATAATTCTGTTGTGGGAAAGGGAGAGAGAAAAGAAAATGAATTCTACATTCTTTAGTTGTACAGAGGAAACAGTTAACAGTTTGATTTCCTTCCTACATTGGAACAGGTGCAGACATGTTAGTCTAACCACCTTACAGCATGAGTGAGAGCCCATGTGTGGGTGGAGCTCCAATGCTGCTTACCTGATTCCTGTTCCCTCTAGTTGAGAATGAAGTGTAGAATTTAATTCTTCCTTTTTATCCCCCAAAATTGGATCCCTTTATTCAAATTTCAGCAAAACCCAAAGTTTATTTTATTTATCTGTTTGTAAGTCTTTAACTGACACCATCTAACTCCGTCCTTCAATAGGCTATTACTCACAAATATTGCTTATCTTACAGTTTTAATGTTATGGAACCAAAAGCTCCTACATCAGTCAGACAGGGTGAAATAATTTATGTCTGCCAAAAGGTTAAAAGAGATACGACACTGAACATTAGTCTTCTATATACAAGAGTAGTCAGGGTGTCTAATTGCCTTTATTATGTAAATATCTGGATTATACAATTTCAACATAAAAATTTACAAAATTTACTTTTGTCAGAAAATTCCCTATAACAACAGAAATTGTTTTTTGTCTATTGATTAGACTTTTAGTGCTATAATATGGGTAAGGATACATTTCTGTTAATCCGTCAAATGGAAATGGTTATTGGCCAAAACCAATAATCTCAAAATGGCCAAATATCACTAAAGAAGATGCAATCATATCACAGAACTTGCCATGTCACAACTACAATATATAAGTGCTTTTTTACAAACCAGTTTGTTGCCTAACAAAACTTCCATCCCAACTCATCATTCATTCATTCACTTGTCTCATTAAAGGCTTAATTGAGGATATTGGCATGTGCATTCAAAACAGTGGCTGTGTCTCGTTTGGAAGGATGCATCCTCCGGAGGTCACACTTGTCGGCCACATACGTCATTGAGGCAGTCTCGTTTCATAAAAGCGAGTAGGACACTTCGAATGCAGCCACCATGATTTTACACATATGTTAATGTTAAATACTGTAGGAGTACAACTTTTTTAATGAGGAAAAATCTACTGAGTGCACCTTAAAGGAAATAGTTTAGGTTCTAATGTTGTCTTTCCAGTCACTGGCAAATGCATACTGAAATCGAGGCAGGGATTTGCCTTCTAGCTTGGCTTGGATCTAAAAATGCCTTGTGCATTACTAATCTAAAAGCCTCACAGTTCAAAAATATTTTTGTCTTGACTGTCATTTTGGACTCCATTCAACATGAGCTCTGCATGTTGACTCAAGTGAAATTTACAATTGCATTCATTGCAGAGGTCAGGATGATGGCAAAAGGGAGTTAAAAGATCAGTTCAACTTTGTTCCCAAGTCAGCTTTTGAAGGATTATTTTTAAGACACATTCTTGAAAGTATAAATTAAATTGCTATTAGTTGGGTAGAGTGGCAAGATGCTGACAGAATTGACAGCTGTATGTCTTAAATGTGGAACAGTTGATAGTTTCTCATCATTTATGTGCTTCAGCCTCGCCCTTAAAGGCCTGGTACACAGCTTTGTAACAGACTTCCTCACTAAAGCCATACTCATCGCATGCTCAGTTTTATGCTTTAACGCCCCCTTCTGGAAAATTTAAAGCAATGGACGTGTTCAACCACAGCAGCTCAACCAGCCAATCGAGAAGACTTGGCATTTGCTGAGCTCTCTTTATGCCTCAGTTATGGCTCATGGCTTTGTTATATATGTTGAATTTTGCTATCACAATATTCTCATCTGTCTTTATCAAATCCTGAAAAAATGAAATTGTATTCTAACACGTTCTCTTTCTGTCTTCAGCTATAATTGGCAATTCACAGGAGGCCTACAAGGATGCCTTTGAAATCAGTAAGTCAGAGATGCAGCCCACACACCCCATTCGTCTGGGCCTGGCTCTCAACTTCTCTGTATTCTACTACGAGATTCTCAACTCACCCGAGCAGGCCTGTAAGCTTGCCAAAACGGTAAGAATAATGCACCCACACAAACGGGCACTTTTGATAATGAACAAAATACAAGAGCTCTACCCACAATTACTAAATTAATACTTAATACTGTCAAAAACCCATCATTTTTGTTACTTTTTCACTTAGGCTTTTGATGAGGCCATTGCAGAGCTTGATTCGCTGAATGAAGAATCATACAAAGACAGCACATTGATCATGCAGCTATTGCGGGACAACTTGACAGTGAGTTATCTTTTTCATAGCAGTTTAAATGAAAGTGTTAAAGCCCTTTTTGATGTCAGTGTTCTCACTTGCACTCAAAAAATAAAAACACTCCATTAACTTAAATAAATTGAAACTAAAACACCACATTAGAAGTATTACCACATTGAATAACTACATAATACTATTCATAAAAATATATATATATATATATATATATATATATATATATATATATATATACACTGATCAGTCACATCATTAACACCACCTGCCTAATGTTGTGTAATGCAGTGAAATAAATCATGCAGATACGGGTCTGGAGCTTCAGTTAATGTTCACTGAATAAATGTTTTTATCTCAGTGATTTGGACCATGGCATGATTGTTGGTGCCAGACGGGCTGGTTTGAGTATTTCTATAACTGGTGATCTCCTGGGATTTTCACCCTCAATAGTCTCTAGAATTTACTCTATTAAATGCTATTTTGAGATGCGAGTTGGCGCTGTTTTTTTGGCACAAAGGGGACCTACACAATATTAGGCAGGTGGTTTTAGTGTGTGTGTGTGTGTGTGTGTGTGTGTATATATGTATATATGCTTGGATCCATTTCCAAGATGTTTTGTGTCTCTGGAGCTGAATGTCTGTACATCTGGTTATGGCCAACTAAAAGTAATTATGTATTTTATACTCAAATGGATTAAATTATGTTCCATTTTACAAATGTAAATGTTTGAATGCCATGTAGTTGGATCAAAATTTTCAAGAATTGTTATAATACATTTGTTTTATTCAACTAAATTAAGCAGCTAAAATCATATGAATAAGAGCAGGCCATTCCATGTTTCACTCTCTTGTCCTCTCCTTTTACAGCTGTGGACGTCAGATAACCAGGGAGATGGAGAGGACACCGAGGAAGGGCGGGAAAACTAAGTCCTGCTTTAGCCGTCCTTCCCCTGTTATTCACCTGCCATCATTCCAGCTCACCATCAACACTGAGACCACCTCATCTGCAACTTCATCCGTCTCTTTTAGTTATTTTATTCTCGCACCTTCCTGCTTTCTTCATTCCCTGTCATTGTGTGTGTGTGGGGGGGGAGGTTTCTAAGGATTTGTGTAATGGGAGGTGGGTGGGAGGGGTTAAATCAAGGGTGGGATGGATTTAGGAACTGTTTGGGGTGGGGAATGGGAGGGGAGGAGGTTTGTGTGCTGTTAACCTTGTTTTCTCTTTAGGGAGCTCTAGGTTGTCGCATTAGCGTGGAAGAATGCGGGTGAGGGCAAGTTCTCAACTCATGCAAAGTTGCAAGTTAAATCCTTTGTTACTCGTATACTGTATGTAAATCTCTGTCAAGAAGTCTGTGCATTTGCCATGGTCATGATGTACACCTTCAGTTTAGCATCTACATTATAAACAGCCCTTGTCTTAGGGAGGTGGGGATAGCAGTGCTAGTATATAGGTAGGAAAGAAACAACAGCAGCATCATACAGGGAACTGCTCACTTGCACATCCTGTAAAATGATGTGCAAAAAAATTAAAAGGTTACATTCCATGTATCGTCACTTTCAAGTATTCTTATTCCAGGCATTTGGTAACCTGCAAATTACATTTATATATTCCCTATTAATTACGATGTATAGAGGACCCTAAGAACAAAGAGCACATAGGTTTGTTGCTGTTACCGTATGACTGTACAAGCAGAGCGTTAGGAAATACCAGTGTGATTTAGTTATTGCTTTCTCCAGTAATGTTTTTTTTTTTTTTCCAATTTCCTTTTTCTTTTGATACTTGCCTAAATTGCATGTGGCTATGAAGTAGTTAATATGGGGAGGAAAGGGAGTATACTGTCGGGCTGGCTAGCATTGTGTCATGTCTCTGGAATTTTCATACAGAACACCCAAGCATAAATGTTATTTGGAGGGAAAATATGTAATTTCATGTAAGTGGAATAAAAAAATAATTTAACAATGTTATTAGTTTTTTTTTTTCTTTGGTTCTAACTAACATCCTAACAGTTTGGTGTTATGTGAGCCCACATTAGAGTATGGTGGGATGTTTTAACCTTCAGAAAAGAAACCATAACAAATCAGCAGTACGGAATGGGTGAGGGAAAGAACCAAGGCTTGCAGATTCGGTTCTTTTTAAAAGAGTTGTGAACCCAGAACTCTGTTTTGAGAACCCAAAGATCATTAATGTCAGCAGCAATATATCTTTATCATTGGAATGCATCACACTTTTTTGTGATATTTACTTCTATTACAAAATCTAATTATATTGTAATTTGTAATTATATTGCTTCTGAAGATATGGATTTAACCACTGGAGTCTTGTGGACTATTTTATGCTGCCTTTATGTGATTTTTGTAGCTTCAAAAGTCTAACCAACATTTACTTGCATTGTATGGACCTACAAATCTGAGTGAAGAGAACTGAAAAATTTCCAATTTGACTGTTTTACAGTAAGTTGGAGAAAGTTACTGATAAGATTATTTTTTTCCTGTGCAAACTTCTAGAAATCATTAAAAAGAAGTGTAACTCAATGAGGGATACTTTGAGATGGATTCTTAGAGATTGCTATTGGATTTCCTTTGTCCAAGACAATTCATGGACCTTAGGCATATAGGATTTGTGAGACAATATGGTAGTGTCTTGAAACTTGATTCCATTTAGTAACCTTAATCCTTGCACTCTTGGAGGGTAAATAAAAATCATCATGTTTACACTTATTCACCAGATTCAGGGAAACTTGAGCAGTATAGATGCGTTTATTGTAAACATTCATGATTTTAATGACATGTAATAAAACTATACAATCTGGTGATTGGAATTTAGAAGAAAGCAAAGTACAGTAACTGTCCATTGTATGCACAAAGCCTTTTGAAAGATAGTACACTCAAATCAAATTCTGTCATCATATACATATCCTTATGATGTCACAAACCCATATGTCTTCTACTGAACACAAAGCAGATGTTAGGTAGAATGTTAGCCTTAGATGCCATCATTTGTAATTGCTTCTTATTTCATAGAATGAAAGTAGATGGTGTCTAACATTCTGCCAAGCATCACATTTTGTGTACCACGGAAAGAATGTCATACAGATATTTCATCTTTACTCCATAAATCTCGGTCCAGAATGACAGATGCTTTTAGTAAATAGTCCTAGAGAGAGGCCAAAATCTGTATAACACTTTCTGTTTATACAAAAACCTAATGAACACATGATGAACAACAATAATCAAATTCTATATATTAATAATTTGCAGAAGCAGGTATTTAGAAACCATGCATAAACCTAATTAACATGCTGGATTATGGAAGTAATTTGGTCAAATTAATTTAAGCCTTAAGAAGGATCATAAGGTACAAAAAGCTCAAAATGATGTTTGTACAATGGTAAAGAGTAGGACCCACAGTTGAAACAAGTGACTCTGGTTGACAGTCTTTGCACGGTTGCAAAGATTTCCAACACAACAGGTCAGGTCAACAGCTAAACTGGACTGGCCAATCTGTGTGGACAGGTCACCCTTGCAAAAACTTCCAGTGGCACATCCTTGCATTATCTTCATCTGGCCAGCAATTTCGACTGTTGGTAGTAAAAAAATAAGCAACAAGCGGGTAAGTGTGAGTTCAGGTGTTGTATTTATTACTGGGAAAATGAACATGATAGCCATTCTGTTTTGCAAGGGTAAGAATGTTGTGCTATGATATAACCTTTCATCAACAATGACACAAAGAGGGGCCTGTTTGGGGTATTGAGCCTTTGAAATAGAAAACTGTTTCATTGCTTGGAGTGGTGTGCAAAGGCAGGACTCCAGTGACTTGTTCTTGATAAAAAACTGTCTTTAGGCTCATTTTATATGTCATAGTTAACCAATATTATACCCAAAGCAATTACATGAGCTAGAGTGTTTCACAGCAATGCTGATATTCAACAGCATAAGTTTGATATTGTTAGGCCTATTGTACAACAGTTCAACAAACAAGAAAATAATATTTAACAACTAACATTTCAGACAAAAATTAACCAGTTAGTTTCTTCCATACTCTTGTTTCGAACTAGTGCTGCTTCCTTTATAAACTAATCAGTGTTTTATCGTTCTCGTTCACATCAATTGTTTCGGTCATAAACCTCTCTCTTTTTTTAACCAATCTACAGTCAGCCGGTCATTATCACATTTTAAACCCTGAGAAATTAAAAAATGTTTGTGAGAAAATGAGACAGCGGAGTCTCTAGAAAAAACCTCCTGTAAATTCAACCAGTTTTGTTAGTGTTTATATTGTGAAAATTACCGTCTGACTCATTATCCTGCTTATTATACAAACACTTGCCAAATTAATAAACAACTGTATAGTTTGGAAGTGGATGTGCGGTCATTATTTTGAAATATCAAATTGCTGGATGGCACAATTTACCAAACAGAATCAAGTATTCCAGAGAGCCATGTAAAAAGAAATGATTGATGATTAATAGTGAAATGCTTTCTTTCTGAATTGGCTCTTGTCTTGTGTGTACATTACCTGTTGCCTTGATACAATGATCTTCACCATCAATACAAGCTAAAGTAGATGCGCAGTGCTGCCCATTGCAGGTGTAGCACTTCATGCCATTTGGGACACTTTTGGGTGGTTCTATGACATATACATAACAAAATGATGATGAGCACCTGCTGTGCTGTACAGAAACTTCTGATGTAAAGGGTTTGAATAGAAAATTTACTGATCTGCTGTATATACAAATATACTGTATATATATATATATATATATATATATATATATATATATATATATATATATATATATATATTTGGGCATCGTTTTTCCTTCTGTGTAAAATGTATGTACCTATTTCACTCTGGATATTGCACAGGTCAGTATTGCAGCACTTATTGCTAATCACTGTTTTTGTAACTCCAAAGTTTACAGATGCAGTCACACATTGTTGAGTTGTAGAGCAGTTCTTCATAATCATGTCAGCCAACTTGTTGTTTTCTATAATGCAAATTTACATGAAAAGACTCATTCTTATAAACACAACAAACAGCTTAGTTATACAAAATTGCAGTGCAAATATTACATCTGCCCTAATTCTTACCCATGTAAGATGTGGTTCTCATAGTCCCACACTGACCGACAGGACATTCCACTTTAGTTGCAGTACATGTTAATGATGTCTCAGGTATGCATTGATAGCAGGTCAGTGAATTTACTGGAATTGAGAAAAATCTAAATAAATATTTTAGCATTTCAATTATTTATTTATTTATTGTTCAATTACAATATATAATCTGCAATGCATCTTTAGATAATCTATATTAGTTTAAATTACTTTGAATTGCATTAACAAGTCATTGCATTTTAGAGAATGAACAGAATAAACAGTTTTGCAAAAGCAGTGTCATCTAAACTAAAAATAATCAATACACTCAAACTGAAAAAGTACATTTCATTGCTGTCTTTAATTGAAAAATTTGTTTTAAAGTTTAAATTTGCCTTCAATTTCTAAACTCGAATTGGTGCCAAATTTCATCATTCTCATAAAATAAATGAAAAATGACATAATTGTGACAATTATATAATTGTGACAAGTTATGTAAATGAATGGAAATAAAGATGTTACCATTTTTTTTTACAGTATTACCATACCACATTCTATATTGTCATTCATATGTATTGGTTGTCAGTTTGAAGGGAATTCAACAGACCTCCAATTCCTCCACATTTAGCACAACAACAGTTGTTCAACCATCCATTCCATTTAAACAGTCCCTGATTTACCTCAGGTCTCCCAGTTATGCACAGTACATAGTATAGCTGAGCTTACGTGAGTTTATCACATGCAGTATTGACCAAAAATGTTATTTCACAATGTGTGTAAAGAAAATAATCCAGTAATTACCTTTGTAGAAAAGTGTACTCATCAGAATAAAGAGCATAAATGGCGCCATTTTGATTTTCTTTCAGACTGAGATGAGTAGGGAGGGACAGCAGAGTATATAGCCCTCAGTCTGTACAGAATCAATGCAATGAAACATAAAACATAATGAAATGTATACCCCCAAAAGGTGTTGCCAACGTGTCACAGAAATGTCTGTTCAATGCTTTTGCTTTCACAGCTACAAAACTAAATTGAATGCCCATTTTTAAATGTTACTCTTACATTTATAATTTCTATTAATAGAATATGCCTTTTCATAATAATAATAAACTAATAAAAAGAATAATAATAATTATTATTATCATTATTATAACAATTATTTAAAATCATTACTTTATACTTTTTTCCCCTACCAGATGAAGCTGAATTTGTAGGCTACATTAACTGTGAAATATGTTGTTAACTGTAGTTTCTCCTGGTATTTCTGATATTAATAACTGCCAGAGGTGGAAGGTAACGAATTACAACTACTCTCGTTACAGTATTTGAGTACATTTTTCAAATTGTTAAAAAAAAAAAAAAAATTAAGTATAAATGAATAAATGTACTTTTACTTGAGTTGATTAAAAATGAAGAATTCAACTTCATTACAAAAAATCAGTACTCTTTCCACCACTGATATCTGCATGAAACAAAATGTTTGTTTCTCTCTGCATGCATAACAATATTATTCTGTTGGCAGGAGGTGTCAAGCAAAATGTGAAAAGTCAAGCACACATTTTTCAGTCACAAGTTCAAATCCAGGGTGTGCTGTGTGACTCCAGTCAGGCTTCCTAGGGTGGGTACTGTCATGTTGGGTTAAACTCCTCGTGGTCGCTATAATGTGGTTCTCGCTCTAGATGGGGCACGTGGGGAGTTGTGTGTGGATGCCATGGAGAATAGCATGGGCCTCCGCACACGCTATGTCTCAACAGTAACGTGCGCAATAAGCCATGTGATAAGGTGCGTGGACTGACGGTTTCAGACATGGAGGCAACTGAGATTCAACCTCCACCAACCGGATTGAGACGAGTCACTACACCACCAAAAGGACTTAGAGCGCACTGGGGATTGGGCATGCCAAATTGGGGAGACGGATAGACATCTCCGATGTGAAATCAACACTTCAGTTCAGTTCCGGAATTTAACCCTTGTCTTACTCATTATTGATTTTTTTCGATCTTTTTGGCTGTGTTAATGCCAACGGCATAAATTTAGTGTGTATTTTTGGTGGAATTTTGATATTTCAACCTCAGTTTGGTAGTTATGATCAGGACTGATGTTGGTTAAGAAATTTAACTCATTGAAAGTGGAAAATAATATTAATATATAATATTATTATGGCAGTTTTTTGAGGCGGACATTTTTGTCCTATACTAGCTTCACAGATTCATAACTTCTTTGTAATTTTGTATATGTTTATTAAAGATGTCTCTTGGATAATCAGTCATCCGAATATTTTTATATAGTTTGGATGAATCCTTTATTCGTTTTGAAGACATTATTCATACCTTTCCGAATAAGGTATTCAGCTTGGTGGACATCACTATAGTTGTGACACAGCTTGTGTTGTAATACTTATGGCCAGCAGCTTATCACTGGTACAGACTGTTACATTTTAGAGTTTTATTATTTAAAGTGATCTTACATAGGCTAGAGGTGCACTCAGGAAAATGCGTGTTTATGTTTCTGATGTAATAGGTATAACTAATAAGAGAGAATATTATTGTTATTGTGGTTATTTCATTGTTAATATGTCATTGGCTCCTGTAGCCTGTTATGATGCAGTACCAAAAGACTCCAGCAGAGGGTGGGGCGAACATGGAACATGGAACATGCATTTTATAATACAGAGATCGAGAGAAACGCAACAAGTGTTTGTCTGTTATTTAAATGATCTATGTTCCCCTTTTCCAGGTGAGCCTCTCAATATCCTAATAATGGTGTTCATAAGAGGTTGAGTATACAATGTTCATATAATTGTTATTTACCCATATTGTAAAAAAAAGAGATGAGATTGAGTCACACATGGCAAACGTGAATAGTTTCCGATGTTATGCTAGCGTTTAGCACGGCTCGTGCACTACATTTTTAATACATAAAGATTGAGGGTTGTCTAACAATATGTATGATGAAAATACAGTGTAATTATGCTGTTAAGAAGCTTGCTGTAATATTGTTATCTTTTAGCAATGTTTTATTCTTATCTTGAGTTTGTATCGTGGATGATTGGATGTCACTGGGTCACGTGCTGAATCCTTGGTTAATCGTCCATATTTAATTTAGAACCAGCTTGTTGTCGCCTCGTTAAATTGATATGTAACGTGTTACCATATTGTGATAACTGAAATGATTATGAGATTATGCACTTTGAGTACAGATTGTAATGTAGAGTATTACATTTATTCTGCATTTTCTTTATCTGGCAAAAAAAGAAGAAAAAGAAACAGCTTTCTCTAGAAACTCATCAGTCAATCATTGTTTTAAGGAATGAAGGCTACACAATGCTTGAAATTGCACAAAAACGATTTCATACAAAGGTGTACACTAAGTCTTCAAATACAAAGGACAACTGGCTCTAACAAGGACCGAAAGAGATGTGGAAGGTCAGATATACAACTAAACAAGAAGATATGTACATCAAAGTCTCTAGTTTGAGAAATAGACACCTCTCATGTCCTCAGCTGACAGCTTCATTGAATTCTACCCGCTCAACACCAGTTTCATGTACAACAGTAAAGAGAAGAGTCAGGGGTGCGGGCCTTATGAGAAGAATTGCAAAGAAAAAGCCACGTTTGAAACAAAAACAAAAAGAAAATGTTAGAGTGGGAAAAGAAACACAGATATTGGACAACAGATAATTGGAAAAGAGTTTTATGGGTCTTAACCCCATTGAGCTTTTGTGGGATCAGTTAGACTGTAAGGTGTGTGAGAAGTGCCTGACAAGACAGCCACATTTATGGCAAGTGTTACAGGAAGTATGGGGTGAAATGTCACCTGAGTATCTGGACAAACTGACAGCTAGAATGTCAAGGATCTGCAAAGCTGTCATTGCTGCACGTGGAGGATTTTTTTGATGAGAACTCTTTGAAGTAGTTTAAGAAGTTCAAGAGACATTTTTTTTTCTCCCAAATTGTAATAGTACATTTACACATTATTAATGTTCTGACTATTGTGATCAGAAAAGTACCAATTTCCTTCCATCAGAGCAAAATCTGTACATTATTCCAAACTTTTGGCCCCCATTGTAGATGAACGCTCTTTTATTATTGTATCATCAGGTTTATAATTGATTTTTATTTATTTTTAAGTAACAGGCTTACTTTCACAAGTCAGATTTTTGACTATTGGTATAGACTTGTGCATACTTTTTGCTTATTCTGCAACAACTTGGCTCAATTACAGTAAATAATGGACAAATCCATATTGCTTTTCAGTTTAAATTGTCACACAAATTGTTATGCTGATATTAAAAAATATTCAAATTTTCCAACATGCATAATAGAAGCATTTTCACTAGTGGTTTCAGTCTTTTGGACCCTACTGTATGTAGTGCGTTTGGAAATACAGGATGGTATGAAGCCATTTAGATAAACCAGAATAAACATGCTCAATTGGAAAACAAGAAAATACCCAAAATAAGCCACTCAGTTTGAAAAGTATATTACCTCATTCAGTACACTCATTTTACCACCAGATGTCACAATTTTATGCTGACCATTTATGTACTGATTCCCATAATTACATTCATAGAGCTCTAAAGAAATAATAATTATTTTATAATTATTTTTAAGACGCTGTTTATTTTACATGATAATGTAATATAATTGTACCCTTGTATTAGTAATGTAGTTTATTAGCGTTAATATTGTACATAATAACATTAAATATAAATAAGAATGATTATAATTTAACCAAAAAACTTTAAGTTGCATTACAATAACCAAGACGTTCTTGGTAACATCTAAAAGAGCCTTAAAACCTCCTGAAATGGAGCACATCTCAGAGGAAATGTAAAAAGAAGTGGTATCAGCAGCAGGAGCTGCTCATGAGCTGCACAAAAGCACTCATGCTTTTGTGCTGCCCGCTTCAGCCTGTCAAAGGGGTATTGTGTTGTAGCGCGTGCTCTTAAAGGCACCGCTGCTTAAATCTCCCCTCAACCAAAAGTGCACCTTTAGATTTGTGAATGAAAGGGGCAGGGGCTTGCACCCCTGTAGACCCCGTTCTGTGCATATCAGTGATCTCTCATGACATAACTAACGTTATGGCTCAATATGTGTGATGCATTGTTCCCACACAAAAACTTGCTTGAACATCCTTTCTGAATCAACTTGTTGCCATCTACGTCAACTAAGAGACAATGGAGAAATGTGGAATTATAAGCAATATAATGAGTCCTAAACAGTAAACAAGCAAACGGTCATCCATTTGCATTATGAAGCAACAATTTTGTCAAAGTATACTAGAGTATCACTTTAGATTTTAAGTAGAAATTGACCATTAATTTCATTTGAAGTGAATCATTGATCCTCAGTGCTTTCACAAGGCAAGTTTTTGAGAAGTACAGTAGGTGTAACATTTCTTCTCATTAGGGGACTGTCTTGGTAAGTCTGTAGAAATTGAGAAATGTAGAGATTAAATTAAATTAAAAAGAATTCTAAACTTCTATGTATTACTTTGGGTAACGCACATTGAAATGCAACTGCCAAAGATGCAGTAGCATGCATTCATAAAGAGGCAACAAATGGAGAATCTCATGGTCAGTAATTTCTCATGTGCTTATAGTACCTGGTGGAGTATAACTGTTGAAGAGATCTGCATTACAGTATTGGGAGTTGAAAGTCAATCTGGTTTGTCCATAATTCATGCTCCCATTAATACTGTTAATACAAAAGTTTTTTTTTCCATTCTCAGTAGTCTAACACCGCTCGTCAATGTCATATGTGATCAGATCAAATCAAATCGATGAAGGTGGGACTCAAGTTTAAGACACTAAACAGGAACCTTGTGGATTATTTATTACAGCGCCATGCACCATCAAGCAGTTCAGGTTAAGAGTGTTTAATATCATGTGAGATGTAAGTATCTAAATAAACATGCAATATTTGACCACTGTTTTATGATTGAAATGCTGTACTGACCGACAGTAATTTCCAAGGGTGCAAGCATTTTTAATTTAAAATATATCATTACAGTACGTGATTTGTATGTCATTCATAACTGTGAATGTGAAAACATTAATGGAGCAGTTTTCAACATTAAGATATAAAGAGTGAATGTGTGTATATTGTAAAGGAATTGAATGAATGTGGTAAGCTGGAAAATTCTCTTAACATTGTCATTGTCTAAGAAAATTATCTTTAATAAAACACAAAGTAAAGGGTTGTCACCCAGATCAGAACTAGAACATTAGAACTGTGACTTCTATTGTGCTTTTAGGTTTTGGCAAGGACAGTGTCATGTATCCTTAATGCAAATATTATTAGGAAATAATTCAATTTTATAAGTCAATTTTAGATTTTCTAAATAATTTCTTTATGTCTTTAATTACTTCTGAATTTTCTACAGCATCTCCAAACAGTCTTTTAAAAGAGACCATTTTATTTTTTAGTATGTCTGTCTTGCTCAAAAAAATAAAAAATGTGTACCAGTTAAAGTAGTTCACCTCAAAATGGAAAATGTACTTTTACTCAGGAGTGGTGGTGGCATAGTGGGCTAAAGCAGAAGGTTGTTGGTTTGATCCCCAAAGCCATCACCATTGTGTCCTTGAGAAGGCACCTAACTCCAGGTTGCTCTGGGGGTATTGTCCCTGTAGTAAGGGCTTTGGATAAAAGCATCTGCCAAATGCATAAATGTAAATAAATGTACTCACTCAGTTTCTCTTATACCTTATGTTGTTCAAAACCCATATGCTGTTTTTATCTTGGAACATAAAAATTGATATTTTAAGCAGCTCTATTCCATAGAATAACAGTTTATAGTGAGCAGGAGTGGTCAAGCTTCATAAAGGACACATACTATAAAGCACTATTAAAGGTTTCGTATAAAGACATCATAACAGTAGACCATATGACAAGTGCACTATTCCAAGCTTTATGGGGCCACACAACAGCTTTGTGTTGTATGGACTACTTTTATGGTATTTTATAATGATTTTTTTTTGAGAGCAGTGTTAAGATTCTTGAAAAAAAAAATATTGTGTTAAGATTCTACTGGGAGAAAAAGAGAAACAACTTGAGGGCAGTAAATAATTTTGTGTATTTTATTTTTGCTAGCCAGCTGACACAGTCATGTCACTTTACAGATACATCAATGATGAAAAGAAATTCAAATTATATTCATCTTTTCTTTGAGACAGCACAAAAAGAAAGAAAAGATGATTGAAACAGACAGATTGCTAGCAATGCAGACACAATGCAGTGTTTGTCTTGTACTGTGTGAACTAAAAATACATGTGTCTTTTAAAACCTAAAATTATACCATTTTGGGCCTTTATTGAATTTCAAGCCTTTATTCAGAAAATGATTGCATTCAGCACCTTTACTATATTAAAGGACCATTATATTTGTGACCTCAACACCTGTGACCCCCACACCCCCAAAATGTGTTGTCCTCCCAAATGGTCAAGATATGGTTACGGCCTTGTAGTGCCATCTGCGAAGACCAATATTAATTGTGAAGATGCACTGTCAAAACCATTCAGCAAAAATGCATTTTAAAATCCTCACAAGACATTCAAACATTGAAATATTCTCTAATACTGTTATTCTTTCTTATATAAACTGTTGTGGTCAAGGAGCCACATCGAGATAAACAGGTAGTTAGAATTTCTGGGCATTTTCCATATGGATCTGGTGTACATAATAATATTTTAATTTTAATAAAGATAATAATGACATAATATGATACATGCCCCTATGTCACTAGTCCACTAAATGCAGAACTGGAAGAATGTAACAAAAACAATGATTGGTGACATGTTTTGTCAGAGACATAAACTCTCAGTGTTTTAGGATAAATTGTGTTTGGTGTAGGCACACCCCTATGGTTAAAATTCAAGTCACAAACATGTACATCACAATGGTCTGTGAACCAAAGAGAATCTGTAATCAAACTAAAGTGAAAAAACAAGATTTATAAAACTAAAATAAAAAATGTAAACCTGGTAGCACTTACAGGTGAAACTCGAAAAATTAGAATATCGTGCAAAAGTTCATTAATTTCAGTAATTCAACTTAAAAGGTGAAACTAATATATTATATAGACTCATTACAAGCAAAGTAAGATATTTCAAGCCTTTATTTGATATAATTTTGATGATTATGGCTTACAGCTTATTAAAACCCCAAATTCATAATCTCAGAAAATTAGAATATTGTGAAAAGGTTCAGTATTGTAGGCTCAAAGTGTCACACTCTAATCAGCTAAACACCTGCAAAGGGTTCCTGAGCCTTTAAATGGTCTCTCGGTCTGGTTCAGTTGAATTCACAATCATGGGGAAGACTGCTGACCTGACAGTTGTGCAGAAAACCATCATTGACACCCTCCACAAGGAGGGAAAGCCTCAAAAGGTAATTGCAAAAGAAGTTGGATGTTCTCAAAGTGCTGTATCAAAGCACATTAATAGAAAGTTAAGTGGAACGGAAAAGTGTGGAAGAAAAAGGTGCACAAGCAGCAGGGATGACCGTAGCCTGGAGAGGATTGTCAGGAAAAGGCCATTCAAATGTGTGGGGGAGCCTTCACAAGGAGTGGACTGAGGCTGGAGTTATTGCATCAAGAGCCACCACACACAGACGGGTCCTGGACATGGGCTTCAAATGTCAAACGTCTTACCTGGGCTAAAGAAAAAAAGAACTGGTCTGTTGCTCAGTGGTCCAAAGTCCTCTTTTCTGATGAGAGCAAATTTTGCATCTCATTTGGAAACCAAGGTCCCAGAGTCTGGAGGAAGAATGGAGAGGCACACAATCCAAGATGCTTGAAGTCCAGTGTGAAGTTTCCACAGTCTGTGTTGGTTTGGGGAGCCATGTCATCGGCTGGTGTTGGTCCACTGTGCTTTATTAAGTCCAGAGTCAACGCAGCCGTCTACCGGGACATTTTAGAGCACTTCATGCTTCCTTCAGCAGACAAGCTTTATGGAGATGCTGACTTCATTCTCCAGCAGGACTTGGCACCTGCCCACACTGCCAAAAGTACCAAAACCTGGTTCAATGACCATGGTATTACTGTGCTTGATTTGCCAGCAAACTCGCCTGACCTGAACCCCATAGAGAATCTATGGGGCATTGCCAAGAGAAAGATGAGAGACATGAGACCAGACAATGCAGAAGAGCTGAAGGCTGCTATTGAAGCATCTTGGTCTTCCATAACACCTCAGCAGTGCCACAGGCTGATAGCATCCATGCCACGCCGCATTGAGGCAGTAATTAATGCAAAAGGGGCCCAAACCAAGTACTGAGTACATATGCATGATTATACTTTTCAGAGGGCCGACATTTCTGTATTTAAAATCCTTTTTTTATTGATTTCATGTCATATTCAAATTTTCTGAGATTCTGAATTTGGGGTTTTCATAAGCTGTAAGCCATAATCATCAAAATTATATCAAATAAAGGCTTGAAATATCTTACTTTGCTTGTAATGAGTCTATATAATATATTAGTTTCACCTTTTAAGTTGAATTACTGAAATTAATGAACTTTTGCACGATATTCTAATTTTTCGAGTTTCACCTGTAAATTATGACAGTTAGTTAGTTAGCTATACTGCAAAATCTTACTATAGGCATTTGGGTAATTAGCAGTCTTACCATCAGTCATTTTTCATCAGCTAGTTTTTCCTACATTTGCATGTTTCTGTCACTGACATTTACAAACCAAATTTTTCACCTTGGAATAGACACTTGTCTGGACAATGACATGCATGTCTTCTGATGTTGAAGTCTTCCCTTGGTCACAAAGATGTCTGTTTGTGCATTTAGTGTTTTACATCTAAATTTTTCTAATATAAAATCATGAAAATTAATGTTTGAAAATGACAATGTTTTGGCCATTCACATTGATCAGACTATTATTACAGATACAGTATACATGAAACCAAATCACTTGCCAAAATAGACTTGTTTAAAATGTATAATACATATTTTAATAAAAAAAAAAAAAAAAAGGAAATAGAATGTGATGTGTGAGACTACACATCTATCATTACATAATTTTGGTAAAAACAACACATCTACAGCAAAACAAAGGGAACTTCTGTGATTGATGTTCCAGATGCTGTAACTCATGTTAATGAAGAAACAGGTCTTACTAATATTTGGAAGGCAAGTAGAAATCATAGGTCTATGTGTAACTTGGAATACTTTACATCATTATATCATGGGAGAAAACACAGCACATCTAACAGGTAGTTTGGCTAGGTAAGCCCTCAATGTAATGGCCATCTACTAATGTGGTGGAAAATGTTTTCATGCACTTTAATCAAGAAAGAAGTTTTGCTACAATTTAGAAAACAAACAAAGAAACAAAAAATGATTAGTGTAACTTGTATGACTACTCATTGGTAATATGTATGTCACTCCTTCAAAATGGGCATGAGTGGAGATTTTTCCATTTTTAAAGTAATAATATAAATAAAAAGCACAATAACTTTGATATGCTTATAAAAGCAGAAAATCTATGCATTATATTTTATTACTTTTATATTGATGTCTGCATTTTTTACATTTCTGTATTTATTTTAATATCTCCTTTATTTATCTTATATTTTATCAAAGAAAGAAAGAAAGACTTATATAAACTTAAATATAAAAAAATTATCATATCATAATATGATACATTATTGTACATGATACATATCATAAGGGTAAATATTAAACATATCCAAATACAAAACAAAAATATAAAATACTAATCAAATAACTTTGTTCACAAAAACACCAAAATGCATTCCATCTATCAACAGATGCAACGAGAATTAAGCAATCCGCTGCCTATGGAAAGAGCTCAAACTAATCAATAGTTAGTTTGCCAGTTGTTTGTTGGTTCCTATAAACACAACCAAAGGGAAATATTAATCAAAAATTGTAAACCATTAATATAATAAGCTGTTAAACAAAATAAATTACTCATAATTCACACAAACTTAAATCTAATCAAATTTAGAAGTCAATATCACAGGCAAAAATATTAAACATATCCAATAAAAATCAAATAACTTTCTTTTTGACCACACAACAAACACCAACTTGCTTTAAATTTTGTGATAGATGTGCAGAGAATTGCACAAACCACAGTCTTAAATACTTAACTGAGTTCAAACCAATCAATGGTTGATTAAATAATTTAGGTAATTGTGTAGCCAATATCATGCCACACACCCCTACATTGGAAAGGAAAACAGGAACCTCAAATCATGTGCTGAATAATGGGATTTGTTGTCCTGATAACTTTCCTGCTAAAACTACTGTAACAGATAAAGGTTGGGCAAGGAGGAGGTGGGAAACGTCTGAACAGACCAAAATTAACTTTAATGAAATAAATGACTTACAAAAAACATAAAACATAAGGATACAGACAAACATGCAGCACGGCCGTGTGCGTCTCTCTCTCTCTCTCCCAAACTGCCGTCTCTGGCTCCCCTTTATCTCACTCTCCTGCTGATCAGCTGACTCAGCATGGGCCATGCACCCTCATGGCCTGGCTATGCCCTCCTCCTCGTCACAACAACTAATTGTTAAAATATTTTAGCGACATATTGAAAAAAAAAGTTTACCTATGGAGAGTGCTGTGTCTGTTTATCAGTCGGTCGAGCTGCCAGGGATCCAGTGCTGCGATAATTCCATCTACACTACCTCATACTTCTCTGGTTTCCTTTAATTGGAACCTCCATTCTCTCTCATGCACCCGCCTCACCACTGCTGTCTCTACCTCTCTTCCTTCGCAAAATCTATTCTCTTCTCTCTGGTGGAAACACTGCTACAGACACTCTATGCTCCACTTTAAAAACTTTTCTAGACAGTATCTACCTTCTCTCCTCCAGGCCAGCTCATGTGACAACCCCCAACTCCTGGCTTACTGACATACTTCATGAACTTCGCACAGACCTCAGGGAGGCTGACAGGAAAAAATCTTAAGATCCTGCAGATCTGAGTAAGTATCAGCAGGGGTGTCGGACTGGGGGGGTAAAGGGTACCGAGTACCCAGGGCCCGAGGCAGGGGGGGCCCCTTAGAAGTCAGTTTTCTATACATACATATTTGGTACGGGGGCCCAGCAAGATGGTTTGTACCCAGGGCCCAAAATTTGGTGCTACGCCCCTGATTATCAGTCTCTGCTTTCTTCCTTCTTGGCTAACGTCTCATCTGCAAATTCTTCCTGAAAGATAGGACTTCAACCAGCAAAGCACAGTTCCTGTGATGCCCAGAGTGGAGAGGGTGGCCAGGAGGATCAAAGGCTGCAGATAAGTCCAGCGGGGGGAGGATGGATGATCTGGAGCTAGCTCTAGTCTGTCTCAGGAATTCAGTGACAGACAGCAGGCAGTCTCGGTGGAAAGCCCACTTATGAAACTTGACTCATTATCGTCTAGCAGCTTGTTCTGACAGAGAAAGGCAGAGATCTGATTGAAAACAACAATTCTGAATTTTTTCGCCATGGATGGGACGAGAGAAACCGGTCTGTAATGATCTACTTGTGTGGGGTTAAGTGCAGGTTTTTTAAGCAGTGGAGTTACTTGAGCCTGAGTTACAGGCCTTACATTGCCTGTAAGTAGCAATGTGTTAATTATGTGTGTGATTGCAGTTAGGATGGACAGAGAAATGGCTTTGAGAAGGTAGGAGAATTTATTGCTGATGGCTGCAAGCTGCAAGCATCTCTTATGTTGATGATCTTGTCCTGATAATAGGTAGGTCTTTAATGGTAGCCTATGGAGGAGGTGTGTCCAAGTCACATCATCTACTTACTGGGGTACCTCAGGGCTCTGTGCTTGGGCCACTTCTATTCTCTGTTTACACAACATCACTGGGATCTATCATTCAGGCACACAGGTTTTCCTGTGCTTGTCTTTCCAGCCTGATGATACCACTGTGACTACCCGGAAGACATCTCGGCCTGGATGAAGGAATACCACCTTCATCTCAACATTGCAAAGACTGAGCTACACGTTTTTCCAGCCAATCCAGCTGCTGAGCACAATATCCCAGTTCAGCTGGGTTCATCAACTATAACGCCATCTAAAGCGGTCAGAAGCTTGGGGGTAACCATCGACGGTGAACTTAACTTCAACAACCACATCAGAAAATTCACGTTGGATCATAATTGGGGTTTTTTTCTAGTAAGACCTTTGATATTAGGGCAAAAAAAATCTTATCTTTGATAATATTTTTGTATTGTTTTCCTGTAAAAATATTTTAATAAAAATAATTAAAACAAGATCAATTTGATATTTAGGTTTTTCAGGGAATGTATTTTTAACATGTGTATTTTGTCTTACTGTAGCCTACTGGCGTTCTGGAGTTTTCTAGTCAAAACAAGTGAAAAAAATCTACCAGTGCTGAAGAAGTAATCCAGAGTATTTAGAATATGTTACTGACCTTGAGTAATCTTACGAAATACGTTATAAATTACATTGTACAGCATGTTTTCTGTAATCTGTAGTAGAACACATTTCAAAATGAACCCTCCCAACCCCATATTCAGATTACATTACTGAAATGCTCATTTAATAGGCCTTCTTGTATGCGCGATCAGGGCTCTGCAAATGATTAAGAATGCAGCTGCACGGCTGGTCTACAACAATGTTAAACCACTCTTTGTCTCTCTACACTGGCTACCAGTTGCTGCTTTATGAAGTTTAGGCGGCACGAGGGGGACCTACACAATATTATGCAGGTGGTGTCCGGAACATAAAGCTGACTTTAAGTTTCCTCATCGGCATAATTTCAGGCGCGTACCATTTCGTCATTGTTTATCGTTTCTCTATCGACAGGAAACACTGCCACAGTAGAGCAACTGAACCACTAACATGCTTCGATAAACTACAACATTAAATAGTGAAGATGCATTTACTATTTAGCTGAATATTTACATCATGCAAGTCGACGTTGCGATTTAAACTATTAACAAACTATTGTAAGATTAATGAAGTTGTAAATAGAGATAGTCGGTAGACCGAATAAATCCGAAATTAGTTATTACTAGTATTTCTTTAGGTTCCTGGTCTATTTAACACTATAAAAGTAATCTTTAAAACTCTAGTTAAGATAATACATAATAGTAATTTTAGTTTTGTAGATATTGCTCTCTAAATGTTGTGACAATAGTCTCGTAATTGTCAGCAGTCAAGCCCTTTACAGTAGCATCCAACAAGCAGCCATGTCTGAGTCCGGTCACAGCCAGCCCGGGATGTACGGACAGGGGAGGAGGAGAAGGCGACGGCGAGACAGAGAACCGTGCCCGCCTGGTCATAACCTCTCCGGTCCGAGCCGTGATCGAGACTATGTGCCCCGTGAGCGCAGGGTGAGATTCTGGCTGATCATCAAAACATAGTGAGCTGCCTACCTAGACTGCATTTTGGGAAACGTGCCTATGATGCCGGAAAATGTTGTCTAGGTAAGGGAGGGGGCACACTGTTTTGCGTCTCTGTACTGTTTATTTATTGCTTATTATATTAAATTAAATGTTGGAATCATGTGTTTTCAGGATGGCAGTGAGGATCCTACAGGTCCACTTTTACAGAAGACCCCCATTATTCTAGCCAAACCTCCTGGAGAGAGAGTAAGTGCATTTGTTAAAGGTTTATTGTACACAAACAAAGACAGCTAATTATTGTTGATTATTTGTTACTGATAATTAAAAAAAAAACAACAACATTATTTGTTAGTTATTATTTGGCTTGTTTTATACGTTATATTAATATACAGTCATCCTATTATGTCCTGGCACCTTGAGCTCTCTTGTGAAGATTGTGAAAATATGTTGTTTCAGTCCAAACCAAGTGCTCCTGTGAGTGGAACCCCAACTTTGGAAAAGCCAATCATGCTCATTAAGACCAGAGAGGAGGGAGGAAAACAGGGAACTGCCCCTGATTTTGCCCCTTCAGTCTTAGGAGCAGGGACTGCCAAACTGGAGAGGGAAGGCCAGCGGCCCACCCAGCCTGTGTATCAGATACAAAACCGAAGCATGGGATCAGCTGCGTCCGGTGGAGCTGTCGATCGTCAGTCATTTTTCTAACGTTTTCCTCCAAAAAGCTAGATAGTTCACCCAAAAATTGTAATCCTGTCATTATTGATTTACTCACCCTCATATTGTTTCAAACCTGTATGACTTTCTTTGGACTTTTTTGGATGACTTTTCTCTGATGAATTAACCATTATATATTTAACCATGTGATTTTCAGCTGTGATTGGTCAGACGAAGCTCCTCCCACCTGAGAAGATGAAGCACAGCATAAAGCTAGTAGATGACCAAATGAATTGGAGTGACAATGCTATGGAGGCAAGGACAAATTAGTATTTTTATGTAAAAGTGAGGTCTTGTGACAGAAAAAGTATAATAGTTGAAATGTCCTGTTATGTTTGGCATCATGTGTTGGCATATTATTGTCATGTGAATATTTGGTAAGTCTTAGTTGTGTACCTTTTCTATATCTCAGTATCTGCGAGACCAGACGGATATGTTGGTAGTGGGTGTTATTGGGGTACAAGGCACAGGCAAGTCCACCGTCATGTCTCTCCTGTCTGCTAACAGCCCTGAGGAGGACCAGAGGTTAGAATAGTCAAAAGCATCCTCCAATTATAGACTAGTGTACACTACAGATTTTGTATTTTTACCACCAGTTTGTTTGCCTTGTGTTGTATTACATTTCTTGGCACGTTTTACCAATTGGTATGCTGTCAAACAGGACGTATGTCTTCAGAGCTCAGACAGCAGAGATCAAGGAGAGAGCTGGGAACCTGAGCAGTGGAATCGATTTCTACATCACTCAGGAGAGAGTCATCTTTCTTGACACACAGGTCAGACTGTAGACACTGGTCACACAGAACACTGGCTTTCCATGATTAGTTTTTTTGTCTCCTCCAGGCAGTTACTTAATGATCTAATGTTCTTTGACTTCTCCAGCCAGTTTTGAGCCCCTCTATTTTGGATAATCTCATCAACAATGACCGCAAGCTTCCTCATGAATTCAACCTCCCACATATGTATGTGGAGATGCAGGTGAGTCAGTGATTAGCAGGAAGTTTGCAAATAACATTCTATACTTTTTTTTAAGTTGCTTTAATTCTCTGTTGTTGCTGTTGTTTTTGTTGTTGTTGTTATAATTATTTTTTTCTCATTTTGAACTCTGATTTAGTCTCTGCAGATCACTGCCTTCCTCTTCACTGTATGTCATGTTGTGATTGTGATTCAGGACTGGTTCACTGATATCAACTTATATAGGTATGTTAATGACTTCAGTGTGAGTATATAGTACAGTACATATATATGTATATATATATATATATATATATATATATATATATATATATATATATATATATATCAGATCAAATGTATATTCTGTTCACCAATCAGCCACAACATTAAAACTAGCTGCCTAATATTGTGTAGGTCCCCCTCGTGCGCCAAACCAGCATCAACCTGCATCTCAGAATAGCATTCTGAGATTATATACTTCTCACCACAATTGTACAGAGCAGTTATCTGAGTTACTGTAGACTTTGTCATTTCGAACCAGTCTGGTCAGTCTCTGTTGACCCCTCTCATCAATAAGGCAGAACTGCTGCTCACTGGTTGTTTTTTTGCACCATTCTGAGTAATTTCTGTTGTGTGTGAGAAAATCCCAGAAATCAGCAGTTACAGAAATACTCAAACCAGCACATCTGGCACAAACAATCATCCATGCAATTATCTCATCAGGCAATTGTGTGGCAGCAGTGCATGAAATCATGCAGATACAGGTCATTAGCTTCAGATAATGTTCACATCAACCATCAGAATGGGTAAAAAATGTGATCATGTTGATTTGAACAATGGCATGATTGTTGGTGCCCGAAAGGCTGGTTTGATAATTTCTGTAACTGCTGACAAAGTCTGTGATAACTCAGATAATCACTCTGTTCAACTGTGACGAGAAGACTATAATCTCAGAATACTATTCTGAGATGCGGGATGGCGCTGTTTTGGCGGCGCGAGAGAGACCTACACAATACTAGGTAGGTGGTTTTAATGTTGTGGTTGATTGATATATATAGAGTTGAAGTCAAAGTTTACATACACTTAGGTTTAAAAACTCAAATCAAAACAACTTCTCCGATTTAAAATTTTCAAACTATCGTTTTGGCAAGTTGTTTGGGACATCTACATTGTGCATGACACAAGTACATTTTTCAACAATTGTTTACAGACAGAGTGTTTCACGTTTAATTGACCATATCACAATTCCAGTGGGTCAGAAGTTTACATACACACATACACAAGTTAACTGTGCCTTTAAGTAGTCGAGACATTCCAGAAAATGATGTCAAGCCTTTAGACAGTCATCCAATTAGCTTCTGATAGGAGGTATGCTGAATTGGAGGTGTACCTGTGGATGTATTTTAAGGCCTAACTTAAAAAGCAGTGCCTCTTTGCTTGACATCATGGGAAAATCAAAGGAAATCAGCCAATACCTCAGAAAAAAGAGAACCTCCACAAGTCTGGATCATCCTTGGGAGCAATTTCCAAAGTGCAAATCAATCCCAGAACAACAGCAAAGGACCTTGTGAATATGCTGAAATAAATGGGTACACAACTATCTATATCCACAGTAAAATTAGTCCTATATCGACATAACATGAAAGGCTGCTCAGCCAAGAAGAAGCCACTACTCCAAAACTGACATAAAAAAGCCAGACTACAGTTTACAAGTGCACATGGGGACAAAGATCTTACTTTTTGGAGAATTGTCCTCTGGTCTAACGAAACAAAGATTTAACTGGCCATAATAACCATAGTTATGTTTGGAGGAAAAAAGGGTGAGACTTGCAAGCTGAAGAACACCAACCCAACCGTGAAGCAAGGGGGTGGGAGTATCATGTAGTGGGGGTGCTTTGCTGCAGGAGGGACTGGTGCACTTCACAAAATAGATGGCATCATGAGGAAGGAAAATTATGTGTATATATTAAAGCAACATCTTAAGACATCAGCCAGGAAGTTAAAGCTTGGTCACAAATGGGTCTTCCAAATGGACAATGACCCCAAACATACATCCAAAGTTCTGGAAAATGGCTTAAGGACAACAAAGTCAAGGTATTGGAGTGGCTATCACAAAGCCCTGACCTCAATCCGATAGAAAATATGTGGGCAGAAATGAAAAAACGAGAAATGAGCAAGGAGGCCTATAAACCTGACCAGTCTGAAGGAATGGGCCAAAATTCCAGCAGAGAAGCTTGTGGAAGGCTCCCCATAACATTTGACCCAAGTTAAACTGTTTAAAGGCAATGCTACCAAATACTAACAAAGTGTGTATACATTTCTGACCCACTGGGAATTTGATGAAAGAAGTAAAAGTTTAAATAAATCATTCTCTCTACTATATTCTGACTTTTTTTTTTAAGACAGGGAAAGTTTTCCCTGACTAAATGTCAGGAATTATGAAAAACTGAGTTTAAATGTATTTATTACAGTGTATGTAAACTAATGACTTTAACTGTATATACAGTATATTATATATAAATATTGTTACTTTCTAATTAGATGTTTTCAATGGACATCGTTGTTATTAGTTTTTTATTTGTTATTATTATTTATTATGACATGAACCTAACAGGTGTGTCCACTAACAGGTTTCTGCAGACTGCTGAGATGCTGAAACCCTCTTCCCCTTCTGCCAGTCATGACAGCACTGGCTCCTCAGGGCCTGATAATGCCTCAGAGTACTATCCTCACATAGGTAAGATAAGATGAGCATTGACCCTCATCTTGCACAGATTCATTTGGAAAAAGTGCATAGTAACATTGCTTATTATGCCGTTGCCAAACATAAAAAAAGTCTGTGTATGCGTAGTCTAGTACATGCAAATGCTTAATGACACAGTCAGAAAGTACTGCTGTTCAGTTTTTAAGCACTTAGATGGGGTGTTGCATGTTACATGTGCATTTATTTTTGTTTTAATAGTTTTCTTGCAGAACAAAGCAAGAAGGGAGGAGTTCTGTCCACGAAACCTGAAGATGATGCATATGGCAATTGATAAGCTCATGGCCCATTCCCACCTAAAATATAAAGGTTAGTTTACTTCACATGACATGGAGTCAAAACATCAAATGACATCAAATGTGGTCAGTGCAACCAGTGTGCACATTGTTTGCTTGGATTATTGACTGCTTTAGTGCTTTTTTTAGGCACATTGTCCATGTTGGATTGTAACATATTCCCGGGGTTGAGTCGAGACTACTTGGAGACAGAAGTCAATCTTTTCCTCTTACCTTTTATGGAGAATGATGGGGAAGATGCTGTGACAAGATCAGGTCAGAAAGTAGTTCTAAGTAAACCTTGCTCAATCAATAAGATTTGGTGCTCTAGATTGCCTTTCATGTAACAAACATGTTACCACTATGAATAGTTTGCTCTTTTTTTTTTTTTTTTTAAACACTAAAACAGTCTTGGAAAAGAGCTCATGCAAGCAATTGCTGTAGCAATAAATTATTAAAGATTTTAAAAATGGACAAATCATTGTTTTTTGATGTTTCACATGGATGATATTGAGACTTACCCATGCCTGTCCACTCGTCTTGATGAACACTAACATGAATTGTGTTCTGCATCTCTTGTATACCAGGTTCAGGTCCCCCCCTGTTCTCTCTGCTGCCTGGTTACAAGGGCCATCCCAGCTTTTCTTCAATGGTTTCTAAATTCCGCAGTGAAATCATGGCTATGTCCCGTAGTCAGCTCTCACACACAATCCTTACTGAGAAAAACTGGTAAGATGCACACAGAGAGACCTAATACTCCTTTATTGAAATATAAATGATTGTTTATATGAGTTTTAATTTAATATTTAAAAATGTCTAACATTATTATTTTACACAAAACAAAAAACAGCTATGTATGTACACAAAGGAATAGTTCACCTAATAATTAGAATCCTGTCATATATTTACAGAATGTGCATTATTTGGTGAACTTTACCTTAAGGATTTTATGTCATACTAAGACCGTAATGTCTGAATGTATTTTTACAGGTTTCATTATGCAGCTAGAATTTGGGACGGTGTTAAAAAGTCCTCTGCCCTCTCTGAGTATAGCCGGCTGTTATCATAGTCACAATGGTGTGAAAACCTGTAAGTTCATTGTTTAAGAGGACTGGGCCTCCCTCAGATTTTAAAACCTCTCTCAGAGATCAGAATGGAAGCAGTTCTCAGAGAGAAGACTCTGTCCCACAGACATGCATAAGCACTGGAAGGGCTTGGAACCAACTTCAGAATAATGTTTGCTTCTCTGTGAGGTCTGAGTCACAACAGCAAAGTTCTTTGGAGTTTGGGATTGGTTGTCGGAGTTGTTTGTTCTATGAATATTAGCAGGTGCCTGCAAAGGTCATACACCAACAAGTCAAGATTAAACTAATTCGAATGGCAAGAGATTGTGAGCAAAGATTAAGTGATGTAAACATTTGTATTTATGCAGTGAAATGTGAAAAGCCATTTTTTGTTTTGTTTTTTGTTTTTACATTTTATTTTTGAGCTGCTGTAAATAAAACATTAAAAAAGCATGACACGTCACTCAACTCTTCCTACTTTAGATGTTGCTATTGATGTTATTCTGTTTGAATAAATATGTTCAGTGGCAATAATAATAATAAATAATAATAAAAACATGACCATGGTTTCAGGGTTTACCAGCCCAGTCAAAACTACATAATCAATTAGTAATAGACCATCAACAAACATGCATACTGAAATGTGGAATATTTCCAGTAAATACATTGGATTTAAAATATGGATATTTACATATTGTTTGTTTCTTGAAATGTTTTTACGCAACATTAAATAGATTTATTTTATTTAAAAAAATTGCAAGAATATACCTGTGAACAGTGCGTGTAAAAGAAATAGTCTACAATTTTTAATGAGAGAAAGAGCGCATGCGCAGCACATAGACTGGCTGTCCGGAACGATTTTGGAAACGGACCAACGGAGACGGAACTTGCGCAGAGGGGGGAGGAGCCAGAGCTAAAACACGAAAATTATTTATGATAACATATTGTAAGTATATGCGTTCGTAATGTGGTCTCTACCTTTTCCCACTGCTTTTACATACTATAAAGAATGTGTGAAACAAAAAGATCTGAAACTTACATATAAAGATTAATTAGTTAAAAAAATATAGATGTAAAATAGTGTGGTGTCCGATCGACCTGACGTAAAGATTGTTATGAACGATGCTTCTACCTATTTTTATTGTAGAAAAAGTGTTGATTGCTCAGGTTTTTTTTTTGGGGGGCTGTTTCAGTAAAAATTTGCACTGGAAAGGTTGCCATGGAAGTCTTGCCATGTGAGGAGTTGGAATGAGTTGCAGCAAGATGGTTACATTTGCATTCAGCATACTGTAAGTGTGAAGATGTGGATGAACTCCCTACATGTGAAAACGTCTATGAAGACTCATTTCTTTCAGTGTCACTGATAGATTTACCATGACACACACACAGTTTTGTTTCACTTTGTTAGTGAGTACACCTTATAGTCTTCCATTGATTGCATACCAGGTTAAAGGAATATTTCGGGACTCAACCTTCCTTTTCTTTTAAAAAGCTCAAATCTAGGTTCTTGTGAGGCACTTACAATAAAAGTTTTTTTTTTTCTTTATTTTTTTCTTTTTTTTTCTTCTAAACATGTATTTCTTCAATACATAAACAAAACGCATACATGATTTTAGTTTGATAAAATCACTTACTAACCTTTTCTGGGTAAAGTTATTGCCAATTTTACAACTTCATTGCCATTACGATGTAATGTCAACAAGCCCTAAATCCTTAAAGCTACTGTAAAAATGACAATTTAAACAACTTTACAGCTCAAATAATACACAAGTTTTAACAAAAGTCATGTAAGTGCTTGTATTAAATAAGCTTCACATTTCTGCTTTGAAACCTTCTAAAATTTGTCCACATTCACTTCCATTGTTAGTGCCTCCCTGTAACCTTGATTTGTGCTTTTTCTTTTAAAGAAAAGGAGAGATGAGAAAAACAATATGCCACAAATGCTGTCGAAAGAGCTTAACTTGTATTGAACCCGGAATATTCCTTTAATTATATTTTCTATCAGAGTTTTTACCAGGGACAAAAAAACTAAATGTTCAAGTTCGTTCTGAGCAGAAACTAGATATTTTTCCTGGTTCCTGCTTTCCATTGCCTCTTTCTAATTGGTGATTGGTTAGAATTGTTTTTCTTAAGACAGTACTCTATGCTAAGTGTGAGTGAAATACCAGTTGGATTGTTACCAGATGTCTCAAGAAAAAAACAGACCTGATCTGGAAAGACAAGCTTAAAATAAGGGACTTGCCTCACCCTAAATTGTGAAAATAAGCAATTAGTTTTTTCCCCCTTGTGGTGGAATTATCCGCATTGAAATCATAAGCAAAGTTTACAGAAACCTATATAAAATAACATATTTTCAAAAGACTTATTTCCCCAAAAATATTTCAAAAATACATCTGGCTATCTAAAATGAATTAGTAGCCAAAAATTGTCTCTCTCTCGTGCATGTGTTTGGCCTAAATGTCATTTTATGTGAGCAGAATTATTTTAGTTAAAACATTTAATAATTATTTAGTCATTTTAGTTTTTGTTTTAATTACAGATCTGCATCTTGTTCAGAACCCGGCAGCATCAAATCTGTATTAATGCATCTAACAATAATTAAGTGAAGACTTGGAAACAACTGAGAAGTATACTTTATATTTCGTTATTTTTCCTTGTACCTGGATTAACCTTGCATGTATACTTATTAATTGTATATAGTTGTCTAAAAGGTCTTCGGCATCTCACAGAAGGCTACATCCAAAATGTGCTTTAATTAGCACCAGCTCGTTTCTGATTTTCGTTTTTGTTCCTTGGAACATTTTCAGTCCCTGGTTTTTATTAAATCAGTTTGACAAATTGGGGATACGTGAGGTCAATTGGGCCAAAACTGTACACACACACCCTTTGTGTGTTAATAGTGTCTGGCAGTCCTTAAAATTCTTCCTTTCATCTCCTTTTATGTTCAGTAGAAGTATGCCATACAAGTTTCAAACAACATGAGGGTCAGCTAATTTTGACAGAATAATTTTTTGGGTGAACTATCCCTTTAAAACAAATGATGGCATGTCTGTTGCTAACTTATGCTAAGGTGAACATAATTTACAGTGTGTTCTTTAATTTTTGACTTGTCAGCTATTGCCTTCAACCACAACAATGTTTTGGTGCTTTTGACTGAATTGTGCACTGTAGAAAATGCCATTGCATTTTGACTGAATTTTTAATCTCTGTTTTTAGGGTTATGACAGCAGCAGCATCTCTAGATATTATAGCTTCTCAGAAGAACCCAGTGATGAGGAGGATTCCATAATGTCACTGGCAGTTATAAGTGAGGACAACTGTGTGTGTGGAGAGAACACTGAGAACACTCTTCTCTGTAATATCTGTGGCGTCCTCTTTAAGTGCACATGGCATCTGAATGAACATTTAGAGAAGCATCTTCAAGAAATAATGCACAAACCACAGGTTAAGGAGGACATGGAGCCAGCAGAGTTCAAATCTGTTGTTAAAATGGAGGAGACCAAAAAAATCAGAATGAAAGAAACTATAAGCAAGAATGATATGAGCACAGGATTCTTGTTGGATCATACATATTGTGCCGCATTACACCACATTGTCCCTCTCAGACTTAAAGCTGGAGATCATACTTACAGTGGAATTGGAAATTGCATTAACAATTATACAAACATCATTAATCAAAGCTCAAAATTGGCCAATATTAAAATGGAAACTAGACCAGACTCTTTACCTGTGAGTGCTCAACAGAGTAAAGCCAACATTTTTATGCTTCAACTAAGATCTCAAAAAGGAGAGAAGAGTGGCTCATCTAATTTGTCAAAGATGGATGTGAAAGTAGAGAATGACAATATGGATTGTCTTGTGGAATGTGGACTTAATGAGGAGATGGTGGTAGACAGAAAATTTTATTCAGAGGATGAAGAAAGTACTGAGACCAGTAACGACGAAGACAGTGATTCTCTACCTGCTGGTGATACAGAATACAGCCCGGATGAAGACCTTAGCTCTGACTCGCAATATTCTACATGTACCGACACTGATAAATCAAGAAGGAAAAGATCTCATGCAAATCTCAATTTGGATCCAGCGTCACTTGTGTCTACAGTGCAAGCTGGCTTTCAAGCTGATTCTCTTATCAGTGTGAAGACACAAATGGAGGATTGCCAAAATAAGGCAACGTTTGTTTGTTGTCTCTGCCAGGTGGTATGTGAGAATAAGGATGCACTGCTGAAACACATAGATAAAGATCATCCTGCAGCTATGTTTATCTGTGCACACTGCCTCAACATATTCTCCAAAGAGGACGCTTTCAGATATCATGTCTGCAGCAGACCTACAGGCTACTTGAGCATTTTGCCCACCACCCCAGTTACCCAGGTACCTGTTGTGCCTTTATCTGATCCTGCAAATCAACACTCCACCAATTACAGCAGTCAGAGACTAATTCCCACCCCCATCCTGGGCACTAACTGTAACATAATTAAAATGATCACATTACCTAAGACTTTCGATAAAGTATCCAAGACCCCATTTCCTAATCAGTGTGATCCTCCTCTGTCCTCAACTCCCTCAAAGTCAACAAATACTCACACTTCACCGCAAATCTCACAATTTCACAATAATACAAACACTTTTAATCAAAGACCTCACTTGCCCAACATTAAAACAGAGAACAAAAGATTACCTCTAGACTCTTTACCTGAGAGTGAAGCCAACATTTTTACACATCACCCGGGAACTTGGAGAGGAGAGAACATTGGTTCATCCATAATGTCAAATCAGCAGGTGAAGGTAGAGAATGACAAAGAGTATGGGCTTTTGGAATGTGGACCTAATGAGGAGGAGGTGGTAGAGGAGGAATATGAGATTACAGAGGATGAAGAAAGTACTAGGACCAATAACGAGGAAGACAGTGATTCTCTACCTGTTGGTGATACAGAATACAGCCCGGATGAAGACCTTAGCTCTGACTCGCAATATTCTACAGGTACCAACAATGATGAATCAATAAGGAAAAGGTCACTGGCAAATTACAGTATGGATCCAGAGTCACTTACATCTAGAGGGAAAGTTGGGTTTCGGGCTGATTCTCTCGTCAGCATGGAGACACACATGGAGGATTACAAAAATAAGGCAACGTTTGCTTGTTGTCTCTGCCAGGTGATATGCGAGAATAAGGATTTACTGCTGAAACATATAGCTAAAGATCATCCCGCAGCTATGTTTATCTGTGCACACTGCCTCAACATATTCTCCAAAGAGGACACATTCAGATATCATGTCTGCCGCAGACCTACAGGCAACATGAGCATTTTGCCATCCACCCCAGTTAGCCAGGTACCTGTTGTACCATTATCTGATCCAGAAAAGCAATGCTCCATCAATCGTAGCAGTCAGAGACTAATTCCCACCCCTATCCTGGGCACTACCTGTAACACAATTAAAATGATTGCATTACCTAAGACTTTCGATAAAGTATCCAAGACCCCATTACCTAATCAGTGCAGTCCTCCTCTGTCCTCAACCCCCTCCAAGTCAACCAATGCTCACTCCTCACAGCAAATCTTACAGTTTCATAATTATACAAACACCTTTAATCAAGGATCACTCTTGCCCAACATTAAAACAGAGAACAAAAGATTACCTCTAGACTCTTTACCTGAGAGTGAAGCTAACATTTTTACACATCACCCGGGAACTTGGAAAGGAGAGAACATTGGTTCATCCATAATGTCAAGTCAGCAGGTGAATGTAGAGAATGACAAAGAGTATGGTCTTTTGGAATGTGGACCTAATGAGGAGGAGGTGGTAGAGGAGGAATATGAGATTACAGAGGATGAAGAAAGTACTTTGACCAATAACAAGGAAGACAGTGATTCTCTACCTGTTGGTGATAAAGAATACAGCCCGGGTGAAGACCTTAGCTCTGACTCGCAATATTCTACAGGTACCAACAATGATGACTCAATAAGGAAAAGGTCACTGGCAAATTACAGTATGGATCCAGAGTCACTTACATCTAGTGGGAAAGTTGGGTTTCGGGCTGATTCTCTCATCAGCATGGAGACACACATGGAGGATTGCAAAAATAAGGCAACGTTTGCTTGTTGTCTCTGCCAGGTGATATGCGAGAATAAGGATTTACTGCTGAAACATATAGCTAAAGATCATCCCGCAGCTATGTTTATCTGTGCACACTGCCTCAACATATTCTCCAAAGAGGACACATTCAGATATCATGTCTGCCGCAGACCTACAGGCAACATGAGCATTTTGCCATCCACCCCAGTTAGCCAGGTACCTGTTGTACCATTATCTGATCCTGAAAAGCAACGCTCCATCAATCTTAGCAGTCAGAGACTAATTCCCACCCCCATTCTGGGCACTACCTGTAACACAATTAAAATGATCACATTACCTAAGTCTTTCGATAAAGTATCCAAGACCACATTACCTAATCAGTGCAGTCCTCCTCTGTCCTCAACCCCCTCCAAGTCAACCAATGCTCACTCCTCACAGCAAATCTTACAGTTTCATAATTATACAAACACCTTTAATCAAGGATCACTCTTGCCCAACATTAAAACAGAGAACAAAAGATTACCTCTAGACTCTTTACCTGAGAGTGACGCCAACATTATTACACATCACCTGGGAACTTGGAGAGGAGAGAAGAGTGGTTCATTCATAATGTCAAATAAGCATGTGAAGGTTGAGAATGACAATGAGGATGGTCTTGTGGAATGTGGACCTTATGAGGAGGTGGTAGGAGATGGGGAATTTAAGATGACAACATATAAAGAAAGGACTAAGAGTAGTAATGAGGCAGACAGTGTCACTTTACCCCCTGGTAATACAGTATACCACGCTGGTAAAGACCTTAGCTTGAACTCGCAATATTCCACAGGTTCAAACAATGATGAATCAATAAAAAAAATATTTCATGCAAATTACAGAATGAATCCAGAGATATTTACATCCACAGCAAAAGTTCATTTTCAGGCTGATTCTTCCATTTGCTGCAATGGCAAATCAGTCAATATGGAGAAACACATGAAGGATTGCAAAACTAATCCCACTTTTGCTTGCAGTCTCTGCCAGGTGGTATGTGAGAATGAGGGTTTACTGCTGAAACACACAGCTGAAGATCATCCCTCTGCAATTTTTATCTGTGCACACTGCCTCAACATGTTCTCCAAAGAAGACACTTTCAGAAATCATGTCTGCAGCAGACTTACAGGCTACACAAATTCTTTGCCAGCCACACCAGTAACCCCAGTACCTGTTGTGCCTTCTGTGTGCCTCTCTGATCCTGCAAAGCAACTCTCCACCAAGAGAACTCCACCTTGTGCTCCTATCCTGGGCACTAACTGTACCACAATTAAAATGATCAACTCAACTAAGACTTTCAATAAAGTATCCATGACCCCATTATCTAATCAGAGTGGCCCTCGTCTGTCCTTGAACACCTTGACATCAACCAATGCTCACTCTACTCAAATCTCAGAGGTAGTCCTTCCCATAAAACCTGTTGCTAAACTTAGTCAAACTGTTGACCAAACTAAGATGGTACTGCTGCAGACGACTGCCCTAACACAGGCCAATATAGTGAGGGAAATTTCTCCATTGTCCCCAGCTAAGTTGAATCCACAAGGTGTGGCTGTACCACAAAGTCTTTTCAGGCCCCCTTGCCCTCGTGGTTCTTTTGTCGTTTGCCCTAATGTTCCTGTATGTGCACCCTCTGTTGTGCATCAAACTAATCCTTCCCTGTCCAACCAATCCAGGATGACCCTTAGAATTCCAACACCTTCCAGTCCATCTTTTCCAACTAAAGTTTTTTTATCCTTTTCACCCACTGTGAATTTTTCTGCTCCTATTTTAGTACAAGCCAACAGAAATAAGCCAAGACTGGCACTAAAACAAATACCTGCAGCTAATGATAGACCTCTTCAGTTACCTGCTAAAGCCCCTTTGGCAACCCCGGTGTCCTGTCCCACCTTGTTAAGGACCATCGTCCAAAACAACCAGCCTCAGATTCCTCTGAAGACATCTTCTCGCCAGATTCAGATTCCTACACCAGCCCCTCTTGAAATAGTGGCCATGTTTTTGAACCAAAGCAAGGATTTACCTCTGCAGAAGCGATTCCAGCAAAGCTGGCGCTCCAAGACCATTTTTCCCTGTCGGCAATGTGGTGCTATTTCAAGACAACTCTCGCTCAGGGTACGTCATCGCTATCTTCATCAGGGGTCACGGTTGTACAGATGTCAGTGTGGGAAGTCATTTCAACGGCAGCTACATTTGCTGAGGCACCAGGTACAACATGCAGAGTCTGTTCGATTTGTTTGTGCACGGTGTGGAAATACATTTGATGGGGCACATAAATTGACTTTGCACAAACAAAGGTTACATCGAAAACATAAAACATCAAATTGCCGACAATATGCCAAGAAACAATGCACAGCAGCCTTTGACTGTATCTGTGGCCAGGAGTTTGTAAGGCCCTCTGCTCTACTCTGGCATATGCTTAAAAATGCTAAACCCTTAAAACACAAGCACAAAAATGACAGTGGCTTACATTAACCTTTCTCTGCTGTTTGAGTATTTGTAAATGTGACCTACTGGAGGTTAATATATTTCTGTATATCAGTGAAATCACTCCTGTTTGAGGCAAAATAAATTCCATCAACTGCTCTCTTTGGAGTGACAAAAGATATAATCACATAGAATTTATATTTTGTGTCTCTCTGTGATTCTTTATTTTGTACCTTTATACAATTTTTACATTATGTTCTCATGGTGGTGGGTCTGATAAAGCTTTTTTTTTTGTAGACTTATGTAGATTTAAAAGAAAAGACAGAGGCTGGAGGTCAAATCCATAGTGGCATAAACAGTGACAGTTTAACTTCAAAGATAAGTTTTATGTTTGAATATGAATGGACAGTCATACGCTTTTATTTTGTATAAGACTACTATTAATGGGCTATTAGCTCAAGCTGTTGTGGAGATTGCTATAACATAAATCTACATATTGTTGAGATCTAGGTTTGTTTTCTCTCTGTTAAAAGTTTGGAGATACAGTAGATGCTATTACTTAAGGAATGGGCTCACTAATTTAGTTTTTAGGTAAGCTCTCATTTATTGATAAAGACCAAAATAAAAACAACACAATGTGTTCTGTTTTGAGTTTTTCCATTTATGTGAATAAAGAACTCTTAATAATTCATACTGAGTTTTGTGTTATACACCAATGATTGATTCTAATGAATTGTAATAAAGGCAATACACACATATACAGAATTCCAACTCCTGCTGTGTTTTTGAGGTTTCATATAGTTGGGAAAACATGAGGTTATTAACATGAGATGGCTTTATTAAAATAAGCAAAAATTATCCTGTAAACTCATAATTTTTTTTATGTTGATTTCACAATACAACTTAACACAACAACAAAACAAAATTACTGTTGAACTTATCTTTAGTCCAAAATCATGATCAAATGTTCTGGTTTACTTCACTGTGTTTGGTTTTTAGATTGTTTGTAAAAAGAAACAGTTAATGATTGGTCAAATAATGAGTCATTCATTTGTTCCACTAATGTCTTTCATCGTGCCAACAGTTTTAAATGTGTGAAGACAGCAGTAAAAGCTGAAATGTTGTTCATGCTCCAGTTAGAAAAGAAGGTTCTTTCAGTTAATTCCCATTGCCCTCATGTATTCATTAGGGACTCAGTCTCTATTGAAAACTTGACTCCAAAGCTAAGCTGCTGCATAATTCATTCTAAATAACATAGGACAACAGCATATTTCTCAATAGGAATTATGGCTAAACCTGTGATTAATATTTTGTCAACCAGGGGGTATACACCTACAAAAAACAGAACACAATCAACCTCTTCTTTTGAGAGAACAGTCAGCTCTTAAATAATTAGAAATACAGGATCAGGCAACACAGATGTTTCTGTTACATCAACATTCTGAAGACCATAATGCATGAAATCTTTTCATGGAATAAATTAGCTCTCCATATAGTGTCATTCAACAGTTGCCCTGTGAGGTTGACGGGCTCATGAAAAGTAATTCCCAGATTTTTTTGGTGCAGGTGGTACTGCCTGAATTAGGGTCTCTCAAAAATGTCAAACATAGAACTATAGTCTGGTCTATCCTTGGAGTAACCTCTGCAAAAATTGCCAGAATGTAACAGAGACCTTTATTAACCATCTGATGCATGTATTATTAAATCACAAAGAAATGCATATCATAGTGTTTATTTAAAAAAATAAAAGAAGAATTTAATAATTCCCAATCTTTTGTTTTCAAAATTATGTATTTAGATATTTGAAGTGGACACTATGCATTTTTTAAAATAACACAAATATATCATGATCTCTCCCTGGAAAAACGGGTCAAAGGTCATCATCCACGGTGGTTTGAATGTGAATGTCACACCCTGAATGGTCAAAAATAGATGTTAAAGATCTGTCATTGTAGTGGAAATCATACATCAGAGGGTTAATGTCTCATTTTCAGGTAATATGCACATTTAAATGTATCTGTTGTTCCATGTTCTTTTATTTTGGTACAACATATTGTACCAAAAATATATTAGAGACATAGAGAAGCGATGCATACAATTATAATCCGGCTGCTCAGTATGATTTCTACTTTGAATATCTGAGAGGAATATCTGAACCATGCATTCTTGAGCTTGAAGATAATTAACTTCCAAAATGTCACCAATAAATATGATCTATAGAGGGACAGCTAGTTTGTAATAAAATAAAATAAAAATGTTTCACATCCTTTTTGTAATGTCACAAACTACACAGGGCTGTGTGAACCTGTGCTTTACAAGGAACTTGCATTTGTCCATTAGTGGAACACCAGAAACCCTATATTATCATAGTTTTGGTATAAATTATGAACAAACTCTACAATAATCCCAAACATTTAAAGCAACCAAAGGTCAAGCCCAAGTTTCCTAAATTCATATCTGCAGCATAGAGGAAATGTTAGCCACATAAACATCACCATCATAACTACACATGCATTGTCCTTGTTAAAGAACTTATGTTGTAATAATTAGTTGTCACTAACAAACAAGGAGTCCTCTGTGGTTGTTACTGTAAAAAATGGTTCATCATATAATCCTCCATTATCCTCCATTTGCTCAGTGCAGCAGGTGGTCTGTGCAGTTTTAATTGGACAACACTCAGAGAATGAAGAATAAAGTAGCCTTCATTTTGGATTTCAAAGTTTTGTCACAGGTCACCTGATCAGAGAAACAAAGTTAGTTAGACTTCACCCCATAAACTTAAAAGGTTTTGATAAGCTAATGATGTAACGTCTAGGTTACGTATGTAACCTCCGTTCCCCGATGGAGGGAACGAGACGTTGTGTCAGAGAAGCGACACTAGGGGTCTCTCTTGAGCGCCGATATTCACCTCTGATCTATGAAAAAAGGCCAATGAGAAGTTGGCAGCCGGTATTTGCATATCCCGCCCCCGGACATACGGGTATTTAGGCGGCACAAATACGGGAGTTCATTCAGGATTTTTCTGAGGAGCCGGAAATGGTCCGGCCACAACAGTGGCTTGGCTCAGCCACGTGGCGGGGAAGACTCAATGTCTCGTTCCTTCCATCAGGGAACGGAGGTTACATACGTAACCTAGACGTTCCCCTTCTGTCGCTCTCTCCGCGTTGTGTCAGAGAAGCGACACTAGGGTTCCACTCATAAAAGTGCCATGCGCTGAGCCGTGTATGTGAACTGCTGATACAGGAGCGAGCAGGTATTCTTACGTGCAGGACGACCAACTGTATCAGACTGCACGTACCCTTCCCCAATGCCCCATTCAAGCCATCAGAATCCTTATCGTTACCCTGGAGGGGGGAACAAGGTGATGGCCGCCAAGCCTGGCGGGGCCTCTTTTCTCTCTATGTTTCTCGCATAGAGCAACTACGGCCGGGGCCCTTACACGCATTGAGGGAAGGGGGTCTTAGCCCTTATTCAGGGCGGAGAAGACCCTGCGGAGGCCACGTCTACCCGGGAGGGGAGGCAAACTTTAGTGGCAAACACATCAGAGGCCTGACTTAGGGCCTATGTGGAAAAGTTGGTGCGGTGGTAGATCCAGCCTGGTAGAGGGGGGAGCATACAGCATGGCGACCGAGGCAGCTGTGACTGGAAGTACGCGTCCTTCAGGTCTACCGCTGCGAACCAATCTAGATGCCGGACGCCAGATAGAATTTGTTTCTGGGTGAGCATTTTGAACAGGAGTTTGGACAAGGTCCGATTGAAAACTTCGCAGGTCCAAGATCGGTCGTAAGCCGCCGCCTTTCATGGGTACAACGAAGTAAGGGCTGTAGAAACCCTTCTTCGTTTCGGCTGGAGAGACAGGCTCTATCGCGTCCTTGATTAGAAGGGAGGCAAATTCTTCGCTCAGGGAGTGGGCATGCTCGTCGTGTACTGCGGAAAAATGAATGCCCACGAAGGGGGGCGGAGACCTGGCAAACTGAATTGCGTAACCGAGTCGAATGGTCCGGTGCAGCCAGCGTGACGGGCTGGGCAGTGAAAGCCACGCCTCTAAGCTCCGTGCTAGGGGCACCAAGGGGACGAATATTTTGGACGTACCCGGCAGGGCTTCACAGCTGTGCGGAACAGGTAACGCGGCGTCGAGAGGCAACGTGGCGTCCCGAGACTCTGGTGCTGAGAATAAACTCAAAGCACTTACCTTGCTCCGTGCACCCGGCAGGGGGCGGGTTCGTGACTGAGGAGGAGGTCTGATGCTGGCGTCCTCTGAACTCGTCTGAAGTGGCCGGCCGGGGAACAGTCGTGGGGCTGAGGGCGGGGACACCGCGTCCGGGAAGCCGGGACTGTTGAGGCCTGAAAGCAGAGTGTCGTGAGAACCAGGTGACCCAGAGACAACAAGGAAATAACTCTATAGAGTGTAAAGAATTTTACAAAATAATTCTCCTCCCGGCCCTCCACCGGGGAACAGAGTGGTCTTACCAGCTCCGGAGCTACCGTCTCGGTCTCTGGGTCTGTCATCTCAGGAGCGCCTGGGAGCCTTCTGGGTCCTCAAGGGGGTCCGTGAGACGATGGGTGTCCAACTTCTGCGGGGAGCTCGACGCTGGGGCTGAGAGCTGGGCCCACTCACTTGTTAGTTGAGGCGGAGCACCACTTTCTTTCTTTCAATGAAAGCCGCAGGAGGACGCCCTCGGCGAGCAGACAGGGCATGGCCCCTGGCGGCAGGTTTGCGGCAGGGCAAGATGTGTGAAATAGCCTCCGTCTGTTTCTTCACCACTGAGGACCGCTGGGCAGAGTCGTCAAGTGGTGTCGCTGAATGGACGGAGCTGGGAGACGGGGGCGTTTTGAGAAAGCGTGCTTTGTCTGCCTCCTGTACTTCGACCAGGCTGTCCATCGTTGCGTTTCTGGACCACAGGGGGTGGCCATCGCCTGTTTGAGTGCAGTTCCTGCAACACGTCAAGAACAGGACTACCCAAGTGCAGATTTTGAAGTGCCCTGGCCCGGTAGACTTGCAGGAGGGGGCCATGGCATGCAGGGGGGAGCGGTCTGGGACCGTTCTACCACCGAGGGTAGCGAGAGCGGAGGAGCAAGGAAGCTGGGCTTGCCCTCCGCTCTCGTCATACACGTCCGGGAAGGAACCGGGGGGGCTGTGAGCGGCGCACATGCCCGTGGAACCAATTAAGCCCGGGGAAGCATAGCGGACCTCCGTGCGTCAGGCTCAGACTGGGCGGAGACCCGAAGGTGGTGGCCCAGGCGAGTTATCCGCATCCGACGCCGCTGTTACGCTCTCCGATGCAGCGGTGATGTCATCATCCAATGCCGGGGAGCTCGAGGGACCGGACGGTAGGCCGTTAAGCGGACCGCACTAATCCCGAGCTCGGGGGAAGTAGACAAGCGTGCTGGGGAGGCGGGAGGTTTCGAGGGGATTTACCTGGCGAAAGCGTCCTGTTATTCTCCCCAGATCGTCTTTCATCGCCCGCGGCGCCTGCCTCAATCCCGTAGGAAGGAGGCGAAGCGCGGGGGGCAACTGAAGTGGCTCTCTCTCACTACAAGAGAAAGCAGAGATCGCAACGCTGCCGCGGTTATGTTCTCACACTGAAAACATAACCCATTGAAGAGAATGCTCATCCCGAGCTCGGACGGAAACAAGCAAGCGTGCCGGGGAGGCGGGGGGTTTCGAGGGGGTTCACCCGGCGAAACGGAGCCCGTCACTGTCCCCAGATCGTTTTCATCGCCCGCGGCGCCTGCTTCAATCCCGTACGAAGGAGGTGAGGCGCGGGGGGGGCGGCTGAATCGGCTTTTTTCTCACTACAAGAAAAAAGCCTACGACCGCAATGCTGTCATGGCTATGTTCTCGTACTGAAAACATAGACCATTCATAAAAACGCTGCCTGCGTGTGATCGCACCCAGGAATGCAAGGCAGTTTTTATGACCGTCAGAGGTGGGGAGAATCAATGCATCCAGAAAATACACAGGGGCGGAAAATCGTCTTTAAAAAGACGCGTCCTGAGAAGGACTTTCAACGCCGCTGTGTTTTGCTCTTTTAGAGCGAAATTACTCTTTTAGAATAACTCTTTCGAGTTGTCTGCGCTGTCGAAGCGCCCAGGGGCAAGAATGCACAGCCGTGCACGAAGGAGAAAGCCGCTGTTGTGCGCCGTAAAGTCCAACAGCATGCAGAGCGTCAGAGGATTAAACAGGAACTTGGTGTGTAACTCGCAGCAGACTGCATACACGACCATCGGCTCCGAAGAAATTTTCTGAATGAACTCCCGTATTTGCGCCGCCTAAATACCCGTATGTCCGGGGGCGGGATATGCAAATACCGGCTGCCAACTTCTCATTGGCCTTTTTTCATAGATCAGAGGTGAATATCGGCGCTCAAGAGAGACCCCTAGTGTTGCTTCTCTGACACAACGTGGAGAGAGCGACAGAATCCCACCAAACATTCAGGATTTAGGGGCAAGAAGTTAAAGTTTAAGAATTTGTTATTGAAAACCCCACATTTATCTACCATTGCTGTAAATATTGAAGGGGATGTATAACCTGTGGTCCAGTCTGTGGTGATGTAGCACCTGGGTGAGTAACTCAGAGGTGGTCTGAAAGGAGCGGCCCAGCTCGTCAAGCTTCTGCTCCATGGAGATGATTCTCTGCTCAAGCTCATGATAAGAGCTGTTCCAGTTTGCACTTAGATCACACATGATCATCTGCATCTGTTTGTGGAAAGGGGAAGGGACCTGGCTTTGTGATGTTGACAAATGTAAAATACAATATATCCCTCATAATGTAATAGGCTGAATAGCTCTATTTCTTGAGTTTAAGGTTCATTTTTATTTGTTAGATTTGAGCTAATATTAAGCATATCAGTAACATCAAAACAAGTCATTTGTAAGAGCTTTTGATTACAGGCAGTATAGTTTGTTACAGTGGCTCCAAAGGTATTTGGACACTTAAACCACATTAAAAAGTATGGTGTTCATTGCATTATATAACAAAATATTAAAGTGGCATCTACAAACAAATTATGCTACATTTTCTCAAGACGAACTTCTCTCTTTTTTATTTAATTTTTTTATTGCCATTTTTCAGTCTATTGACTATTAAGGTAATTTATGAAATAATTTATGAATGAAGTTCACAAAGGTGTCCGCAGAGTAACAACAGGTGTAATTCATCACATTAGATATAGATATGAGCTACAAAGTTTGAAAACCAAGTATCAAAATACTTTTTTCATATTTGTGAAAAGTACATCTATTGCATTATAACATGTATTTTTGTGGGATTGTTTGCTTGAAAAGTGTGTTTGTGCTATATTTATATATAAAAAATAAATATATATATTTTTATATATTTTGCAATCTACAACAAAAATATTGTGGCTTAACCTTTTGACATTTTGGGGTCACTGAATATGATTTGGTTTGGACATACTGTACATAAAAAATAAATAAATAAATAAAAAATAATTTTGAACTGAGCCAGGTTTAATAAAGATCATGAAATCATGCCTTTCTTTATTTTTAGATGAGATCTAGTCTCAGTGTGTAACACAGGAAGTCAACTATGTCTAGGTCTCTTTAGGCCTTCATTTATGTCTGCACAGCCATGATTATGGCAATATCATACCTAAAATGCTCTGGACTTTTTACATAGTAGTATAGTATAATTAATTACATTATTGACAAACCACAGATATAGACACCAGTGATGTATGTTTGACTCACCTTTGAGAAATCCACCATCTCACTGGCATAGTCCCTTAGCTTTCTCTGCTTCAGCCGCAGGTGACGAAATCTAGTCAGAGAGATTATGGGAGATAGTTAATTACAGTCAGCATGGTGATTCATTCACATCGTCTGAAACAACAGTTTGTAAGGAACTCTGGACAGCTTCGTTGCTCTGTGTTGAAACTGTCAATCCTCTTTAAAATTCATGATTTTCTGATTAATCTGTGACCGCTAGTAATGACAGTTTTCAACAGTACATCAATCTCTTGACATTTCTTAATGCAGAGGTTTTGCTGCAGGCCTACGTTTAGAGTTCTCTAAAAAATCTTTTTCCCAAAAAAGCAACAAGGAAACCATTTATTGTAGGGGAACCATCAGTAACTGCCGAAGCATGCAAAAATGACCAGTATCCACGTGTCATGTAGACAGAGAGCAAAAAAAGGAACAGACTAAAACACATAAACCAGAATGAACTCCTAACTCTTTGACAGTCTGCTCCCTGACGTGCTGATTTATCTGTCACTGTAGCACCCACTTTCTTTCCAGAGTATTTTTGGTGTTTCTACTAACTGTAAAACAGGGTGTCAAAAATCCCTCCACCCTTTCTGCCAACCACTGTTACTGACAAATATACTGTCTTACATATAGTACACACATGGAACATTTTTACGGCCAGATTCCTATAGTCATTAATAATGTAAAATGCTCTGCAAATGCACACATCTGAACTTCCTACTCTCCAGTTAAAGAGGCCAGCCAGTTGAGTGGCTTTTCCCAAACTAAGCTCCTTATCTGCCGGAAGATTGGAATACATGTTGTAAACAATAAAATGGTGACAACAATAGGCTGGGGAGATGGGGAAACAAGTGCACTTAATAGCCAGTTCCAAATGCTGGCAGCACACTGAACTGACATTCTTGCAATGATCGCAAGATCAACAACCACAAGACCATATATTATGCAACTAGTGCAACTAGTGTCATCTGCTCTGACAGGCAGGTGAAGATGATGACAATTTGCTGTTATAATGTGATTTCTGTGAAACTGAAATGTTATGTATGATTTAAAATCTGAATAATTCCATGCCTAATGCAATGGGCTTTTAAATAATAAATAACATGATTTAATCCATGAACTATTGCATGCAGTATGAACTATTTCAGTCCTTTAATCTGATCATGTTAGGAAGGTAAGTGAGGACCCAAGAGCGATGTCAATGAAAATAGAGTCTTTAATGAGAATTCTTATGAAGCAAAAGATGAACACAAATCTCCTCCTTGAGAGGTATAGCTCAACATAAACAACCCGCAGAGAGGGCGAAAAAAATAAAGGAAGCTTCTTCAGAGCTTCTCAGGGAGTGTCCCTTTAGGCAGCAGCCGGGGGTTGTAGTGTTGCGCCGACAGGCAGTAGGCTCCCCAGGGGTAGACAAGGGTCGAGGTGAGACAGTGGTGTCCAGGCCTCTAGCAGCGCAGGGCGCACTGAACAGAACACAAATATATCCAGATAATTATCAGTGAACAGATAGCGTAGAGTGGCGGATGCCAACAGGACAGGACTGGACAGGACAGCGACAAGCAAGACAGTGGTTGTATCAACGTGTGAAACTCTAGTGAGACTCAGACAACGACAACAGCGAAAGCAGAGAAAGAAGTAGAGATCTAAATCAGCGGGAAGCAGGAACAGGTGGGAAGAGAATTAACGGAGAATTAAAGGGAGATGAGGAGCAGCTGGAGGAAGAGGGAAAGGGGGAGAAATAACCTAAAAGGGTCAGCAGAGGGCGAAAGAGTAGAGGGAAAGAACAAGAACAAAACATATTATGACAAGACAAGACAACACAAGACATGACAGTACTGCGGAAAAATGGCCTTAACAGTCTGGGCCCTATAACGGCACAGGGCTGACCTGACACCCCTCTAGGTGTGCTCACAGCGTTGGACGAAAGCCTGAGCGGAGGGAACGTCGGAGTCGGCGAGCTGAGACGCGAACAGCGGAGGTTGGTAACCAAGGCTACTCTGAAAGGGAGACAGACCGGTGGCGGACGACGGAAGGGAGTTATGGGCGTATTCAGCCCAGGGAAGTTGTTCAGCCCAGGACGCGGGGTTACGGAAGGAAAGACTGCGCAAGATGCGACCAACAGTCTGATTGGCCCGTTCGGCTTGACCGCTAGACTGAGGGTGGAATCCGGACGAGAGACTGACGGAAGCCCCAATCAAATGACAAAACTCCCTCCAAAACTGAGAGGTGAACTGCGGACCCCTGTCCGAAACGATGTCGGAGGGGAGGCCATGAATTTTGAAAACGTTTTCGATGATAATTTGCGCCGTCTCCTTGGCGGAGGGGAGTTTAGCGAGGGGAATAAAATGGGCCGCCTTGGAGAAACGATCGATAACCGTGAGAATTACCGTTTTACCTGCCGACAAGGGAAGACCGGTGATGAAGTCTAGGGCAATGTGAGACCACGGTCGCGAGGGGATAGGAAGTGGTCTGAGGAGACCGGCAGGGGGGGAGTTCCCGGACTTAGTCTGCGCGTAGACGGAGCAAGCCGCTACGAAAAGACGCGTATCACGTTCTCGAGTGGGCCACCAGAAACGCTGGCGCATGGAAGCGAGCATACCCCGAACGGTGGGGTGGCCTGCCAACTTGGCCGAGTGAGCCCACTGAAGGACGGCCAGGCGGGTGGGGGTGGGAACGAAAAGGAGATGTCTAGGACAGTTGCGCGGCGAAGGAGTGCGAGCGAGCGCTTGCTTAACCTGTCTCTCGATCCCCCAGACAGTCGCCCCGACGACACGACCCTCAGGGAGGACTCCTTCAGGGTCCGCGGAGGCTTCTGAAGAAAAGAGACGCGATAAGGCATCAGGCTTGACGTTCTTAGAGCCCGGGCGGTAGGAGATAACAAAATCGAACCGAGTAAAAAAAAGAGCCCAGCGAGCCTGGCGCGCATTAAGTCATTTGGCTCTAGGTTTCTATGGTCAGTCCAAACGATAAACGGAACGGTCGCCCCCTCCAACCACTGTCACCATTCGCCTAGAGCTAGGCGGATGGCGAGCAGCTCACGGTTACCCACATCGTAATTACGCTCAGACGGTGACAGGCGATGAGAAAAGAAGGCGCACGGGTGGACCTTGTTGTCAGAGAGAGAGCGCAGGGAAAGAATAGCTCCTACGCCTACTTCGGACGCGTCAACCTCGACAATGAACTGTCTGGACAAATCAGGGGTGACAAGGATGGGCGCGGACGTAAAGCGGCTCTTGAGGAGGTCAAAAGCCCTCTGAGCGGAAGCGGACCATCTAAAGCACGTCTTGACGGACGTGAGGGCTGTTAGGGGAGAGACCACCTGACTGAAATTGCGGATAAAGCGTCGATAAAAATTAGCGAAGCCGAGAAAACGCTGAAGCTCAACGCGTGACTTGGGTGCGGGCCAGTCTATAACGGCTTGGACCTTGGCGGAATCCATCTTAATGCCCTCAGCGGAAATGACCGAACCAAGAAAAACGACAGAAGGAACATGGAAGGTGCACTTCTCTGCCTTAACGTAAAGACGGTTCTCTAATAAACGTTGAAGGACATGGCGAACATGCAAGACATGAATCTGGAGTGACGGCGAGAAAATCAAAATATCGTCAAGATAAACGAAAACAAAAATGTTCAGCATGTCTCTTAGGACGTCGTTGATCAGCGCCTGAAAGACAGCTGGGGCGTTTACGAGGCCGAACGGAAGGACCCGATATTCAGAGTGTCCTAACGGGGTGTTAAACGCAGTCTTCCACTCATCCCCCTCCCTAATGCGTACGAGATGGTAAGCGTTACGCAGATCCAATTTGGTAAAAAACTTGGCCCCCTGCAAGATCTCGAAAGCTGAAGGCATAAGAGGGAGCGGGTAAAGATTCTTGACTGTTATGTCATTCAGCCCCCGATAATCAATGCACGGGCGCAGGGACCCATCCTTCTTCTTAACAAAAAAAAACCCCGCCCCGGCGGGAGAAGAGGAGGGAACAATGGTACCGGCGTCGAGCGCAGTGGATAAATAATCTTCGAGAGCCTGACGCTCGGGGACCGACAGCGAGTAAAGTCTTCCGCGGGGGGGGGGAGTGGTTCCCGGGAGAAGCTCGATCTTACAGTCATACGAACGATGCGGAGGAAGAGAAGCGGCCCGGGAACGACAGAACACCGTCCGCAGATCGTGATATTCCTCCGGCACCCCTGTCAAACCCAGGCTCCTCCTGAGAAAGAGAGACAGAGGAGATGGGGGGAATATCAGACATTAAACATTTAAATGACAAGAGACACTCCAAGAAAGGATGGTATTTTTAGACCAATTAATAGAGGGATTATGTCGAACTAACCAGGGATGGCCTAATACTATAGGAGCAAATGGTGACTGGAAAATAAAAAAGGAAATGGTCTCGCTGTGATTACCAGAGACAGTGAGGGTTAAAGGTAACGTCTCACACTGAATCCTGGGGAGGGAACTACCGTCCAAGGCGAAAAGGGCCGTAGGCTCTCCTAAAACCCTAAGAGCGATACAGTGTTCCCGAGCCCAGGTCTCGTCCATGAAACAGCCCTCCGCCCCAGAGTCAATCAAAGCACTGCAGGTGGCTGAAGAACCGGTCCAGCGAAGATGGACAGGAAAGGTAGTGCAATCCCTTAAGGGAGAGGCCAGAGTTGTAGCGCTCACAAGTAGCTCTCCTCTACGAGCTTGGCGATGAAGGTTGAAGCGTTTCTCAATACGAATGGCGAGTTCAATCACGGAATCCACACGGGAAGGGACCTCTCGAGACAGAATCTCATCTTTGACCTCCGCGCAGAGACCCTCCAGAAAGCGGGCGAGTAACGCCGGCTCATTCCAATCGCAGGAGGCAGCAAGAATCCGGAACTCAATGGAGTAATCAGTGACGGACCGCTTATCCTGACAAAATGAAGACAAGATCCGAGAAGCCTCTTCTCCAAAAACAGAACGGTCAAAAACCCATATCATCTCTTCCTTAAAGTCCTGATATCGGGTCAAACAATCAGCCTCCGACTCCCAGATGGTCGTTCCCCACTCTTGAGCCCGTCCAGAAAGGAGAGATAATACATAGGCGATACGAGCTCTGCTCTGGAAGTAAGTGGTGGGCTGGAGAAAAAAAACTACATCACACTGGGTGAGAAACGCGCGGCATTCTGTGGGCTCACCAGCATAGCACGGTGGGTTATTGATCCTGGGTTCAGGAGGCACAGGAGTCTTGGAGGCGACCGATGAATCAAGGCGAAGAAGGTGTACCTGACCTGTGAGGTCGGCGACTTGAGCAGCCAGGGTCTCGACGGCATGTCGCGCAGCAGATAGCTCCATCTCGTGTCTGCCCAGCATCGCGCCCTGGAACTTGACAGCTGACCGTAAAGGATCCGGAGTCGCTGGGTCCATCTTGGTCTGAGTCTACTGTTATGAAGGTAAGTGAGGACCCAAGAGCGATGTCAATGAAAATAGAGTCTTTAATGAGAATTCTTATGAAGCAAAAGATGAACACAAATCTCCTCCTTGAGAGGTATAGCTCAACATAAACAACCCGCAGAGAGGGCGAAAAAAATAAAGGAAGCTTCTTCAGAGCTTCTCAGGGAGTGTCCCTTTAGGCAGCAGCCGGGGGTTGTAGTGTTGCGCCGACAGGCAGTAGGCTCCCCAGGGGTAGACAAGGGTCGAGGTGAGACAGTGGTGTCCAGGCCTCTAGCAGCGCAGGGCGCACTGAACAGAACACAAATATATCCAGATAATTATCAGTGAACAGATAGCGTAGAGTGGCGGATGCCAACAGGACAGGACTGGACAGCGACAAGCAAGACAGTGGTTGTATCAACGTGTGAAACTCTAGTGAGACTCAGACAACGACAACAGCGAAAGCAGAGAAAGAAGTAGAGATCTAAATCAGCGGGAAGCAGGAACAGGTGGGAAGAGAATTAACGGAGAATTAAGGGGAGATGAGGAGCAGCTGGAGGAAGAGGGAAAGGGGGAGAAATAACCTAAAAGGGTCAGCAGAGGGCGAAAGAGTAGAGGGAAAGAACAAGAACAAAACATATTATGATCAGACAACACAAGACATGACAGATTGTACAAGTGGTGTTCTGAGAATGCTGATATTTAATATAACAGCACTGGGGCGCTTCACAATTTGTATCACTCTGCTTGTTAGAACTCACAGCATTTCAGACAGGCTGTCAGTCTGTTGTTTCAGCTTTTGTTTTTGTTTGAAACTATTTTTGTTAGAGAAAGAGAGACTGGTCATATTGTATCTAATATGCAAGTTATTTACAGTAATATGAACTTCTTGTCTGTAAAAGTGTTGTATAAAACTAATATAGCACACAATCGTGCTGTTGTACTGAATATCATGGCTGGGATTCGGCTTTAGGCAATTTTCAATAATTGTACAAAAAAAGGGCTTTGATAAGATGCTTGACATATGCATACGAGCATGTATATTTTTTATAGTAAAAAATTATGATTGGATTTTATGATGTGCAACAAGAAGAGCAAAGGATCAATTAATCTTTACAGAGATTCTTAAGCATTGGCAAACACACAAATATGTAATATTTCTAGTGTAAACTAAAATGAGTAATAGTTCAATGCACACTGTAGGGTAATGGGGTACTCACACATGGATGGCCTCCAGCAGGCATCTCTGATGATGGCGATGCTCACCACTGTTGTCCTTGGATTGAGTGGTGCGGTGTAGTAGCCAGCATTCTCTTAGCACATTGGCTGCCGCATGCCGGATCTGTGGCACAGAGAATATGATTAATAATCACCTATTCATCATAACTGCTTGATGATACTTTATTGACAGTCTGCCATTTTTTCAGTAAAATTTGTATGTGGGTAGTTGACACAAAATAGCTTTGGAATGTTGATGAACTGCGATGTGACATGCTATACTCAATCTAAAACTATTTTAAACAGCATTTTGCAGTTTTTCTTTTTGAAGCAAAATCTAACCTAATCTTTTTGCATTCAGCCTTTATGACCTCATATTAACTGAGGGACTACGTGGAATAGTTAAACTTTTTAAAACTTAATTTAGAGGACCATTTAAAATGTTGAAAAACGAATAAATTGTGAAAAAAAAGAAATGGTGGCCAGTTTCAGGACATAAGATATACACTTTCCAATATGTATTCATATACTTTTTAACCTAAAATATTAATGTGTTAAATCCATGAACATGTTATGTCTCTTCAAGACTTGTACACTAGTCCAGTCGAGCTACTGCACAAGCTTGTAAATGTAGTTGGTTATGTAATGTAAATGTTAAAAATGTAATGCCTTACAAGGCATGCACTATTGTAAAAGTGTTTAAATGTCATAAGATAGCCTTGGGTAGGGAACAGGGTGAGAAGCAATTGTTAATGAACTAATAAACCTGTGGGTTGTGCGAAATTGAATAAAATCTATTGTTGTTGTTGCGCTCCTAGCGTTACTTTCACCAGGAACCTGCTATGTAAAAATAATTTAGCAAAAACTTAGGTATAGTAACTTGAGTCTATGAGACGATGGTTGCTACTATCGTATGTTTACAATGCTGAAAAAAGTAATGCTATGAAAGGAAAATGGTGTGGTGGAAGGCCTTGATGAAAACAAATATGTAAAGACAGAAACCTTGTAGTGAAGACTTGTAAAAGTTATTTTGCAGATGAGAATAGCCATCATTATCAATGTGGACTGCAGACGTTCAAGAGCTTTCCATTTTATCCCACATTTCTCTACTTTCTTTGATTCTATTATTGTCTCAGCGTCTTCCTGCTGAAGACCTGGGTTGCCCATAATAATGTCACAAGCTCCCTGGAATTTGTGTGTTTGAGATTATTAATAGAGTGTCCAAGAGGGCCTGTGTGCAGATGTCTTCCTATCATTAGGGTAAATAATTGTAGGATCTGACAAGTAGGATCTGTGTCATGCAAGCAAACACACACACACACACACACACACACGTATGTGTTTACACATGCATATATACATACGCGCGCACATATTCACACATAGACCATAATGGGGTTTTTATACTGTACAAACTATATATTCTATCCCCTAAACCTAACCCTACCCCTAAACCTAACCCTCACAGAAAACTTTCTGCATATTTACCTTTTCAAAAAACATAATTTAGTATGATTTATAAGCTGTTTTCCTCATGGGGACCGACAAAATGTCCCCACAAGGTCAAAAATTTCGGGTTTTACTATCCCTATGGCGACATTTGGTCCCCACAAAGTGATAAATACACGCTCTCACACACACACACACACACACACAAAGTACAAACACAACGATGCACCCTGTGACAGGATATGGCTTTTGCCAAGCTGAAAGCACAGGGATCCAGACGTACATAATTATGTTATGAACTTGTTTTCAGTTTTTTCAGCATTGCAAACAATCAAATGTAACCACAGTGATACGTAAAGGGATAGATCACTCAAAACTCAAAATTCTTTCATCATTTACACGCATGTTATTCAAAACCCACATGACTTTCTTCCGTGGAACACTAAGGAGATGTTAGGCAGAATGTTAGCCTCAGTCACCATTTACTTTCAATATATAAATGTGAGCAAAACCAAACCAAAGCCAAATGCACTGTTGTGTGTTGCTGAGCAATGCAAAGACTGATAGCCAGCCTTAAACGCCATATACAAAGACAAGCAGAACAATACAAACAGTTAAGCATTCCAGTGCTGTTACACAAATTATAAGCACTGCTGGAACATCACTTGTCCAATCAGCTTAGAGAATCGGAACTAACTGTTATGTAAAGTTTAAGAAACACCTGTCAACAGACACTTGCCTACTCAAAAGCAGCCTGATTCCCTCTCACTCCATTTTTGTTTGTGGAAACTTTTACATCTTTACATTTATTTTGGTGCCTCTCCTCTGATAAGCAAACAGATGGATCCTGGTAGAGGAGTCTAACACAGTTCAAAGCACCTCCCTGTCGGTCTCTACACAACTGTTTTATAAGGCACATGCTAACACTCACAGGACTCATACACATCAGAGCATCTTATTTCCTTTCTACTCTACCAACTTCTCATGAACTGACACACATTCTTTTCCTGACAGGGATCTGGTTGTTTCCTCCCTTTGACTCCTTTTGTCGGCTATTAAGAGCTTAGCTGCTGTCTCTGCTTGGCCAACCTAAGCATTTTCCCACACTGTGCCACTGTTTGGAATTCCTTTTTTAAGGAAAAAATAATATTACAAAAAAGCCTCCCAAATCATAACACACGTGCAGTGTGGAAAATAATGCTGCTTCCACCCATGTCTTTTCATCCTCTGGGTCACTATTTCACATGCGAAACAGATTTTTGTAAGGATAGTTAAGCATTGCCAAATGACTAAACTGTGTCTGATTATCATTAACTCATCTTTATATTACTACCAAATCGGCAATAAGAAAATAACAAACAGATGTAACTTATGAATGTACACACAATAAAGAGCTGAAAGAGAGAGAGATCTTAATTTTACACTGGGCCTAGGAAGTATTTGAATACACTTAAGTATGTATGAATGTTTTTGCATTTTAAAACAAAATATCAATATAAGTGGCATGTATTTGAAAGAAATACAGCACAAACACACTTTTCAAACAAAACATTTAAAAAAGAAATTTGTTAGGATACAAATTATAAATAAATATATAATAGAGATTAAGACACATTTATTTAGTATAGAATAAGTATTCCATTAGTGGAACATGTCCATAGTTTAATGTGATGAGCCAGGTGTGGCACTAAGGGTGGACTTACCGGGCTTCAGCCCCAGATGTTTCAGGTAAAGCCCAGAATGTTTTTATAACCTTGTACTAATCACAGAGTTTTCATGAATACAGTAAATGAAAATCCTTTAGAGCAAATATTGTGCTCGCTGTGCATCAAACAGTGTCTCCTTTAACATTCATTCACTCCGGACAAGAACCCCCGCTCAGACAAGAAGTACTGACTGACATGTAAACTGGCCAATCTTCAATAAGAAGTTACATACGATGCAGCCAATGAGAATGGAACTTTTGGATGTAATTACCTCGATTGCTTTAGACAGTTTGTAGGTGTGCACTGGTCTTGGTGAGGAGATTTATTTGAATATTGAAATGGACGTTTGAAAAAATAAGTGCAACATCCTCAGAATATTCAGTCCTGAAACTGTAAAGTGACAACTATAGATTTCATCATTTTATTATTTACATATTTGTTTCTCAGATTTCTATTTGTGAGGGAGAAAAGCTAGCAGAGTTTCTGACTTGCCCTTGGGCAGCCGCATTCTTCCCAAGAAAACACACACACACACACACACACACACACACACACACACACACACACACACACACACACACACACACACACACACACACACACACACACACACACACTCAAAGCGATTATATGAATATGATTATATTATATGTTTCTGTTTCCTTGATATTGGTGTGTGATTCGCATAGCTTATAATAGGATTTCACTTGATCTGATCTGGATGCACAATGTTATGTGTGTATGTGTTTTTGTATAATACGAATAGATTATCTAAAATGTAATATGTGCTTAACAAATGGGTAAGGAAGCTTTACCTTCAGAAAATCTTTATTTATTCATGAATGTATTTATTCTTACAAAAATAGCATCTAAAATTCAGTGGTTGGAAAGAAGTTTGGATTCACTGTCAACATAATGTGTAAGAGGAATGGACTGACATTTAAACATATTTTAAAGTGTATCCTGTGTATAACGATGTATACATGGATGTCTCTGGGCTAAGCCCCGGATGTCCACTGACCCTAGAACTGTCCCTGTGATTTGCTACACCTGTGGTTACTCTGCTTAGACACTTGATTGCACTTGAAGGGAACTGACTTTATACATCTACAAAAAATCCCCTTGGAACCAGCTGGTGAAAATTCATCGCAAAATGGTTTGAAAATTGAAGTTAGCTCTGAGAAATACTTAAAGGGACAGTTAAAAAAATAATCATTTACTCACCCTCATGCCATCCTAGATATGACTTTCTTTCTTCTGCTGAACACGAAGAAAGATTTTTAGAAGAACATTTCAGCTCTGTGGATCCTCACAATGAAAGTGAATGGGAACCTACATTTTATAGGATTAAACTGCACATAAATACAGCATAAAAGTAATCCTTAAGACTCTGGTGGTTAAATCTATATCTTCAGAAGTGATATGATAGGTGTGGGTGAGACACATTTCAATATTTAAGACCTTTTTCACCACAAATTCTCCCTGCCCAGTATGTCAATATGCACGAAGAATGCAAATCGCCAAAAACAAAAGAAGAATGTGAAAGTGGAGAATAATAGTAAAAAAGGACTTAAAGGAATAGTTCACCAAAAAAAATTACATTTGCTGATAATTTACTCACCCTCAGACCATCCAAGATGTATCTGAGTTTCTTTCTTCATCAAAACAGAATTTAAGATTTTTAGGATTTAATTTCAGGTCTCCTCCTCTAAACAATTCAAGTGAATGTACTCCATTTTTTTGTCCAAAATGCATATTTTGGTGCATCACAATAATCCATGCGACTCCAGTTGACGAATAAAGTTCTTCTGAACCCAAACGATTGATTATTTTTTGAAACAAAACAATACTTATATTTTTAACCACAAATGTTTGCCTCCATATATCTGTGATGCGCACTCATGAGAGGGAGGATGTAAACTTGTTGGTAAGGTCACGCGCCACGTGGAGGAGGATGCAGGAAGCGCATCATTGTTTACAAGAAAAACTTGCACAGACCACAGACCAAGAAACGTTCACATACCTAAACAGTTCAAAACAATTTAAAAACAATATTAAATAAAATAAAACATAATTTCCAAATAATAATAAAAAAATATTACTGCAGTAAATAACCTTTATTTCGGAGTAATGCCGTTGCGTTATCTACTTGTACTTTTTCTTTATCAGAAATTATATAGGCTACATACTATAGACTGTCAGGAATTCAAACCACACAAGTTGTAGTTAGTGAAACCAAGTTACTGAGATTCAGTGAGATCAACGGTACAGGTGATATCACACAGAAGAGAAGCTTCACAAACTGAAAAAGAGGTAACAGGCAAAACAGCAGAGTAAGCACTAAACAGATATTGACAAAGATCAAGAGCAAACACAGACAGGTATGTAAACTCTGCGAGTCCTTTGTGTGAGACTTGACAGTGAATTGGCATGAAGGTGAGTTATTTATGCAGGCAGTGATAAGCGAGTGAATTGAGTACAGGAGCAGTGAATTAGAAATCGTGTGATGAGGAGCGGAGCGCTGAGGGAGGTGCAAAGCCAAAGGAGGCCTGACAATGACAAAGTTTTCACACATACCTCGCTGGAAAAACAGCACTGGCAATGCCGATGATTTCAGATATCAACCCTTTGTTTCTTTTGATGGTCCGAAATCCTGTGGGGTAAAATGATCACTGCACACCCTCCAATATTTGAGAGAATGTAAGGGTGTACTGATATCCAGGTTCAGTGCAATAAGCCAGAGCTTCAATCGATCACGATCATGTATATATGCAATCAATGAAAAGTTTATATTTTTCCCACCGTGCATTTACATTGGGGTTTCTGAAGGTTGAAGCATCCAGGATACACAAAGCAAATTACCATTTTGAACAATACACTTATACAAATACAAATCTACAGCAAAGACAATTAAACTTTTGTACAGCGCTCCTTCTCTTGTAAACAATGACGCGCTTCCTGCCTCCTCCTCCACTTGATGCGTGACCTTACCAACCTTACCAACGAGCTTCCGTCATCCCTCTCATGAGTGCGAATCACAGAGATGTACTGAAGTGAACATTTGTAGATAGAAATATATAAGTATTGTTTTGTTTCTCAAAATAATCAATCGTTTGGGTTCAGAAGAACTTTATTTGTCGACTGGAGTCGTGTGGATTATTTTGATGCACCCTAATTATGCAATTTGGACCATAAAAAAATTGAGCACATTCACTTGCATTGTTTAAAGGAGGAGACCTGAAATGAAATCCTAAAAACCTTAAATTCTGTTTTGTTGAAGAAAGAAACCGGCCTGAGCGTAGATTATCAGCAAATTTTCCTTTTTGGGTGAACTATTCCTTTAACTATTGATCTGTTTCTCTCCATCACTCATCATATCGCTTCGAAAGATACAGATTTATCTACTTGAGTCGTATTGATTACTTTTATGCTGTTATCATGTGCTTTTGGAGCACATAAAAGCAGCCAAAAAATGGCCTTGAAATGTTTTGGTACCCATTCACTTCCGTTGTGAGGACCTATAGAGCTGAAATATTCTTCTAAAAATCTTTGTTTGTGTTCAGCTAAAGAAAGAAAATCATACACATCTGGGAAGGCATGAGGGTGAGTAAAAGATGAGAGATTTTTCATTTTTGGGTGAACTATTACTTTAAGCATAATTTTCAGATGTCACTTGATTTCATGTTTAGTTAACAATTCAATTATATGCATACTTTTCTAAATGTGACTTAAGTGTCCAAAAACATTTTGGGCAATTGCATATCCAATACACACACAATAAATATATATATATATATATATATATATATATATATATATATATATATATATATATATATATATATATATATATATATATAAATAAAAAATCATCCTGTGAAATTTGTATGTTGTGGTCTTTGTGCTCACTCTCTTGGATATCTGGATGTCCATCATGAAGAAGTGCACATGTTTCTCCCCTTTGTTGAGAGCCAACTTCTTAGTCATGACTGCTACCAACATAGCAGTGCATGCCACACCCTGACAACAAACATACAGACATAAGCATGGTTACCATCTGTCACATTATCCCAAACATCTACTCAGGCATAAACTATTCAGAGTTAACAATATTCAGACAGTACACAGAACTCTGTTCTGAGAAAGATACACTAATTCTTTTTAAAAGTCTACTTTCCCACATTAATTTGTTTCATGTTTAAAATTGAGATATTTCTCCAATAAATAAATTAACTAATAAGAAGTAGCCCAGATAACAGATTTATTTCAAATATTTACAAAAACATGTAACAAAAATCCAAAGCAAAAGTGTTTTGTATCAATGAGGCACATTTTAGTGTGAACAGTTTAATGGCAACATTTAATTTACCTGAGTTCCTTTATTTGTTGCATTTAAGGAAAAAAGATTGAGAGATTAAGAAAGGAAATGGGGAGACATATAGCATTGTTGTGGATAGAAAGAACAGTAAGCAAGCAGTGCTTTATTCAGTTCACTTGCTTCTATGACATCACTTTTGAAGAACTTTTGGGCAAGTTGCCATGTAAAATCCAGGGCCGATTTCTCTTCCCAGTTCAGCCCTGGTGTAACCTAATGTAGTCAGGTTGATTCAGTGATGTTAAATAATAATTTTCACTTTAATTAAACCAGTTAATTTCTGTTACCTTATTTTTAGGTTCACTTTTTTATTGTAGACATGCAAGACAGATGCATAGACACACGTTCATTCTTTCACTTGATTGTTAACAGCTCCTTAACCACAGCTGATCCTGATATTGGAAAGCATATGATTTGGGTCATTTTTGACCAGTGGAAAGGGTGTTTAGGTGGACACCAGGGATGTTGAATACTATTGTTGAATGATGTACAGGTTAGAGGGCTATTCCTCACTTATGAACATGTAGTACACTGTTCCAATTGGATTAAGAAACTTTTTTCTGGTTTTCCAAGTCTTAGGCACAGGTTGGCACGCCGTTCTGATCTTGTGGTGCCAAATGCTATAAACTGCCTAAAAATGGCAATGGTGGAAAGTTTTCCCTAAAAAAAGGAGAAAGCTTATAAAAACACAGAGCAAGGGAGAGACAGAGGAGTGAAGGATTATTTTCCACTGTGTCAGGGAGGTGTCTGGGTTTGGCTTGAGACCCATGCTCCTGTCGTGTGAGCCCCATGCTCCTATCCTGCCGACTTATCTTCTCTGATTGGAAATGAGGGATGGAGAGAAGAGATGGGTGGACAGTGCAGAGCGCAAGCAGCTTTCTGAGTCACAATGAGACTGAAAACCCAACTCTCACAAACATACAGAAAATAGGCTACACAGATGTTCATTGACACACATATCATGTCTCTACAAACATACTTTCACTTTTACAGATTCAATTAGATTTTCAATTTCTAATTTATGTACTGCATTTACAGTTCCTTAAAATTACCAGAATTATTTTGAAATAAAATGTTTACACTTCTGAAATGTAACCCAGAGCCCAGTGTTATAATCCAAAAAAGGAAACCTCAGCCAGCCTTCTGTCAAAACACAAGCAGATATACCACCCATGTAATAATAAAACTACAATGTGACATTCACATGAAATACTAATATATTTACATTTCTGGATCAAGCATCCTGTTTTGACATGAAATAAATTCGTATCCAATATATTTTCAATCATACCAAAATTAACTTGAACGGATGTAACCAAAGTACTTGGTTTACAGACAAAACAATCTGTGTAACACATTGCTTAATTCGTCCTTACTACTTTACTTACTGAACTCAGATACACCAAGACACATGCACAGGGCCGGCCCGTGGCATAGGCGGACTAGGCAAATGCTAGGGGCGCCGCCCACCCCTTGGGGCGCCTGAGCGTCCAAAAGAATTTTTTTTTTTTTTTTTTTTTTTTTAACAATACAACTTTAATACTACAGATTAAAAAAAAATATATATATATATATATATATATATATATATATATATATATATATATATATATATATATATATATATATTAAAAAGCGATCATCCCACAAAAACATAACTACATTGCTTTCCCGATCCACCCCGGTCCGAGTGACGTATCAATCTCCCCCCGCCCTGCTGCACTTAAAGACATCCATTACCTGTTTGATATTGTGACGGATGGCCGAATTCACAGATAAATTATCATTATGTCGAAAAGACACAAGCCCTCTGGTGCCCAGGGAAGAAAAAAAAAGAAGAGAAGAGGAAGAAAAACGGGATAAAGAAAGAGGTAATGAATGTGATGTATCTGTTTATCTATGTTGCATTATGCATAAGTTAGCAGTTAGTTCGACGATCGATGCTAGTAACGTTTGCTAATTTGAAATAGCTTATCATGACAGTTAGTTGAACTTGTGCACTATTTTATGGTATTTTTATTTGAATTGGCTAAATTAGTAATGTGTGTAGTTCCCTTCCGAGGGAACTCGCACTGCGTCGTTGAAAACGACTCTTTGGGAACGCTCCTTAGCGTGCGCCTCTGAATTATGAATGAAACTATTCCAATCTTGATTGGTGTTGCGTCATGACGTAACATGTGACGGCATAACCGGATGCATAAAAGTGACGCCGGTACACATACACATTAGCTTTCGCTCTTCAGCAAGCGCTCTATGTTGAAATTGTTTGTCTTATTTGGTGTTGTTTGTCTGATTTAAAAATATTATGGCCACCGAACAGTTCAAGAAGTGCGTGCACTCCTGCCCTCGTTTCATTACGTGTAGGGACACGCACGCTTTATGTGTGAACTGTTTGGGAGCTACAGCACGCACAGGCAGCTCTCGAGGGATCTGCCTGTGAAAGTTGTGAAGCACTACCCATGAGAGTGCTGCGCTCCGGTTGGCGTGCTTCGATGAACACGGTCAGGCTCGCGTTCCCCACGGTTTTGGTCCGCGTCTGTTGAGGCAGCGCGGCGATTGAAATCGCGGGGTTCGCAGCGGATTTTGCAGATGAGAATGAGACTGCTGCGGCACGTTCTCATTCTTCGTTTGAGGATCCGAGCCTACTGTGAGTGGTGCAGAAGCCCGCGTCGCGGCTTCTTCTGCCCATGATCAGGTCCCCTTGCTTGAGCTCACTGCTTCCGAGGAAGTGGATATGCTCAGCATCGATCGCGGACGACCGTGAGCCAAGCACGCCAGTTTTTGGCCAAGCTTATGAGGAGCTGATTGAGGTTGTGGCGTGCGCGTGGCCAGACTGAATATCAGCTGGCCACAAAATGAGCAGGGAACGCAAGTTGAAAGCAATTAGACGTGCGTTTCCTGCGGCACAGATCACAAACTCAGCGCCGGGGTTTGCCGTTTATCCCGATCTCCACAAAGATATCTAAAAGCGAGATCGTGGGGTAAACCGCGATTCGATCCCGTATCTCCGGCCCCAGTGTTTGATTACAGATGATGTTTTGGGGCACGGTATATGGGCTAAAACCCGGCGCTGCCTAGTAAGCCCTGCAGAGATACATCTGCTTTAATAAGTAGGGCTTACATGGCCGCACACAATCGGTGTTGGTTTCCGCCGTCTCTGACGCTCGGGCCACATCAATTTCCAGCGAGCGCATAGCGAGCGTTCGTGTCAAAAAAAAACAAAAAAACAACAAGCATCAATTGTGGTCACAAGAACCGTGATCGACTAAATTCTGCCGGTTTCCGCTTCAGGAAGTCGGGAACAGTGCTCGAAAAACACCGAGACCAGCCTCGAGAGGCTGGTTCCCTTAGTTGAAGCTTCAGGAAAGAGGTCCTACCGAGGTGGTAGAACCTCGGAGGGCTATCCCCAGCTGCAGAGCAACCGAGGTTGCTCTCGCAGCGGAGTCCTCAGGAAATCGGTGTCGGTTCCGCCGTCTCTGGCGCTTGGGTCACATCAATTTCCAGCGAGCGCACACCGTGCCGTTAGTGTCAAAAACTAAAAAAAACAAGCATCAGTGGTGGTCACAGAAACCGTGTCGACTAAATCCTGCCGGTCTTTCGCTTCAGGAAATCGAGAACAGTGCTTGAAAAACACCGAGACCAGCCGAGAGGCTGGTTCCCTTAGTGGAAGCTTCGGAAAGAGGTCCTACCGAGGTGGTAGAACCTCGGAGGGCTGTCCCCCTCCGCTGCAGAGCAACCGAGGTTGCTCTCGCAGCGGAGTCCTCAGGAAATCGGTGTCGGTTCCGCCGTCTCTGGCGCTCGGGCTACATCAATTTCAAAAAATAAAAAACACACATCAATTGTGGTCACAAGGACTGTATCGACTAAATCCTGCGGTATCTCGCTTCAGGAAGTCGAGAACAGTGCTCGAAAAACACCGAGACCAGCCTCGAGAGGTTGGTTCCGTAGTAGATTTTGTAGAGGCATGGAATCATCTTCCCAACATATCTGCATGGGTCCTGCATATAATAAAATCAGGGTACAAACTGCAGTTCGGGCACCGCCCCCAAATTCTCTGGGGTGGTGCAGACTACAGTGGTTCGGAGCAGGCTCAGGTGATGGAACAAGAAGTGCAATCTCTGCTGCTGAAGGAGTCCATAGAATGTGTTCCTCATTCAGACAGGAGTCCGGTCTTTACAGCCGGTACTTTATAGTTCCAAAAAAAAAAAAAAAAAAAAAGGATGGGGGTTGAGGCCGATTTTAGATCTCAGAGTTTTGAACCGGCCTTTGAGGAGGTTCAGGTTCAAAATGCTTACCATTCCTGTCATCGTGAGTCAGATCAGATCCGAGGACTGGTTTGTCACGATAGATCTAAAAGACGCCTATTTTCATGTACCCATCCTTCCATGTCACAGGAGGTTCCTGAGGTTCAGCTTTGGGTGAAGCTTACCAATATCGGGTTCTTCTGTTCGGCCTAGCACTCTCTCCCCGCACATTCACCAAATGTATGGATGCAGCTCCTGCTCCTCTGAGAATTCAGGGCATCCGCATACTGAATTTTATCGATGACTGGCTCATTCTGGCCCAGTCTCGAGAAATGGCGGTTCGGCATCGAGATGTCGTCCTTGGCCATATTCGAAGTTTGGGGTTGAGACTCAACACAAAAGAGTGTGTTACAACCATCCCAGTGCACAACGTTTCTGGGTGTTGTGTGGGACTCAATGCAGTTACGATGCAGGCACGCATGTCTCCTGCACGTATCGAGTCCGTTCTGGCGATGGTGTCCGGGTTAAAACTAGGCCAGGCCATCACTGTAAAGCAGTTTCAAAGACTGCTGGGCCTCATGGCAGCGGCATCCAACTTACCTTTGGGCCTTCTACACATGAGGCCCCTCCAGTGGTGGCTGAAAGCCAAGGTGTTTTCCCCCAAGGGGAATCCATTTCAGTATAATCAGAGTAGCAGCGCAGATGCCTTAGTTCTCTGCTAATATGGAAGAAACCTTGGTTCCTGTCCCTAGGGCCAGTGTTGGGAGCGTCATGTGGCCGGAAAACCGTTTCGACAGACGCCTCCCTCACTGGCTGGAGCGCTGGTCATGGACGGCAGCTTTGCTAGGGGTCTGTGGCAGGACCATCATCATTCTTGGCACATAAACTGTCTAGAGATGTTGGCTGTGTTCAGGGCTCTGAGGAGCTTCCTTCCAGACATCAAAGGTTACCATGTCCTAGTGCGTTCGGACAATACATCAGTGGTAGCTTATCTGAACCGACAAGGAGGACTCAGATCAGCCCTCTGTGCAGACTGGCGCATCAGATAATTCTTTGGTCCCAAGGGAAAATACTGTCTATCAGAGCATGTATATTCCGGGGTTCAGAATCAGGGAGCAGACATCCTGTCGAGGCAGGGGCTGAGGCCGGGGAATGGAGACTTCATCCAGAGGTGAAGTTGATATGGGACAAATTTGGACCATCAGAAGTGGATCTATTCAGCGTCTCGAGAGACGTCCCACTGTCCACTTTGGTTCTCCCTCTCACATCCAGCCCCACTGGGGTTGGGCGCCATGGTACAGGCTTGGCGAGGCTTCGCCTGTACGCATTTCCCCGATCGCTCTGCTCCGGGAGTCCTGGAAAGGGTCCGCCAAGAGGGCATCAGTCTACTTCTGGTTGCCCCCATGTGGCCGGCCAGTATGGTTCTCAGACATAATTTCACTCCTGATAGCTCCGCCATGGCAGATTCCTCTGAGGAGGGATCTGTTGTCTCAGGCGGGGGCACAGTCTTCCACCCTCGTCCAGAGCTGTGGAAACTGTGGGTCTGGCCCCTGAGGGGGTTCAGTACCTAAATGCTGGTCTATCAGCGGGGGTGGTTGAAACCATACTTAGCTCTAGGGCTCCGTCTACTAGGAGATTATATGGCCTCAAGTGGAATGTGTTCTCCACTTGGTGTAGAGAACATGAATTAGATCCAGTTAACTGCCCGGTGGCTTCAGTTCTGGAGTTTCTTCAAGATCGTTTCTCTCGTGGTCTCTCCCTTCCACACTTAAGGTGTGCGTGGCTGCCATTTCAGTTCCATGCACCACTGAGTGATGGGCCTCTGGGGAGGCACCAGCTGGTCATTCGTTTTCTCCGTGGTACATGGAGGATGAGACTGACAACCAGGTCCAGGGTTCCTGCCTGGGACCTGGCGGTGGTTCTCGAAGGGTTATCCCTGGCCCCCTTGAACCCCTTCAGTCGGCTTTGCCCAAGGACCTGGCGTTCAAGATGGCTTTTCTCTTAGCTATTACCTCTCTAAAGAGGGTGGGTGATCTTCAAGCCCTGGCAGTGACGCCAGCTTGCTTGGAGTTTGCCCCTGGCGGAGTTAAAGCCATTTTACACCCGAGACCTGGCTATGTGCCTAAGGTGCCGTCTAACACGGCACGGTCTACGATCCTGCAGGCTTTTTATCCTCCACCTCATGTGTCGGCAGAAGAAGAGGCTCCATTTGCTCTGCCCTGTCAGAGCTTTGAGTGTTTACCTCGAGAGGTCCTCTTCTTGGAGGAGGTGGGACCAACTGTTAGTGTGTTTTGGGTCACCTAAGAAGGGGCTCCCTGCCTCGAAACAAACCATTAGTAATTGGATTGTTCAGGCTATTATCTCGGCCTACAAGGTGCGCAATTTGCCTTCACCTTTGGCCGTGAGGGCTCATTCAACTAGAGGCATGGCGTCCTCTAGGGCTCTCTTATCGGGAGTACCCCTCCAGGAGATCTGTGAGGCAGCCGGTTGGGCTACCCGCACACTTTCATCAGGTTTTACAATCTGCACCTCCCTAGTACGCCTGGCGCGCGTGTGCTCTCGTCCTAGCTGAGTGCCTGAGTTCAGTTTCACCCTAGGGCAGGCCTTTTTTTCAGTGCGTGGCCTAGTGGGCATTCGTTCCCCAAAGAGTGGTTTTCAGCGGCGCAGTCGCGAGTTCCCTCGGAAGGAGCGTCTCGGGTTATGACTATAACCCTTGTTCCCTGAGAGGGAATGAGACACTGCGTCGTCCTGCCACGCCCCTCAAGGCCTGAGGCGGCTTGCTTCATCGCTAGGCTAATGTGTATGTGTACCGGCGTCACTTTTATGCATCGGTTATGCCGTCACATGTTACGTCATGGCGCTAACACCAATCAAGATTGGAATAGTTTCATTCATAATTCAGAGGCGCACGCTAAGGAGCGTTCCCAAAGAGTCGTTTTCAACGACGCAGTGTCTCGTTCCCTTCTCAGGGAACAAGGGTTATAGTCATAACCCGAGACGTTAGTAGGACATTGCTACCATCTAACTGTTACTGGAAAACAAACACTTTCAAAATTAATTTTTTGAAAATGTAACTACTGTATGTATGCTAGAGAAGTGCTCAATACAGTTTTTTGCATGAATACCAGATGTAATTATTCTTGCTGTTTGTGTGTTTAATTGTAGTATTTAGTATTTGATTTGAATTCAACCTCTAATAAATGCATAAAAAGAGCACATATGTACGTTATAGCTCGCAACCACATCACAAATCGAGAATCCATAATATCTTTCTTTATATTTAAAACATTTTCAGACCTTTTTTTCCTCATAAAATTGAATTGGTGTTATCTTTTGAACTCTTGGCATGAAAACAAACATGAGGTTTCAAATGATATATAGTTTGTCAATATTACTTTAGGTTTTTATTAAGATATTATTGTTGTTAAATTTGGAGTGCTCCTCAACTTTCCCAACATGTCCAAAGAAGAGTTGGTAGAGCACTGTCAGACCCTGAGCACAGCTTTAAGTCATGATGGACAGCCAGATATTGATGGCAGGGAACTTGTATTGGAAATGCAAAACTTTTCACATCTGCCATCAAAAAACATGACAAACATTGAGCTCCTGACTTTCCTGCACAAGAAGAAGCTGACGGAAATTTACCCCAATATGTGGGTCGCTCTGAGAATCTCTGCCACGCTACCTGTTACCGTCGCTGCTGCTGAAAGGAGCTTCTCTAAGCTCAAACTGATTAAAAACTACCTGAGATCTACAATGGCTCAAGAACGTCTCAGTGGACTTTCAGTCATTAGCATAAATCATGTGGTCTCCCAACAGCTGTCTTATGATGATATCATAGATGACTTTGCTGCTAGAAAGGCAAGGAGAGTAAGGCTGTAGAACATTTGCATTCCAGTTTGTGTATAGTTATTTACATTTACATTTATGCATTTGGCAGACGCTTTTATCCAAAGCGACTTACAGTGCACTTATTACAGGGACAATCCCCCCCGGAGCAACCTGGAGTTAAGTGCCTTGCTCAAGGACACAATGGTGGTGGACATGGGGTTAGAAGCTGTGACCTTCTGATTAACAGCCCTGTGCTTTAGCCACTACGCCACTACCACTCACATATTTATTTTTTTGTGTATCTTTTTGTTTCTGTATTTTTTTTCCCGCAATAATCTTATAATATACATTTATTTATATTATATTTATAATTTAGTTGTGTGTGTGTGTGTGTGTGTGTGTGTGTGTGTGTGTGTGTGTGTTTCCAAAATATTTTCAAAATAAAGAAAAACAAGACAAAGCTGCTCAGTTTGTTTCTGTGTGAGTGTATGAACACAATGATCAGTGGTGGAATTGTCTGTGATTCCAGGGGCACCAGGTGAAATGTTGCCTAGGGCAGCAAATTGGCCAGGGCCGGCCCTGCACATGCACACACAAACCCAGAGTTTCAAAATATCAATATTCACAGTGTTCACATTTAAAGCTTTATGTAAACATTTTAATAATATTTCAGATTTGAATATAAGTATCAATCAATATTTAAAGGGTGAAAAATGCATTTTCTGTCAGGTATGTGGCACCTTTTGGATATTTGTTAAAATACAATTCCTTCCTTCCTGAAATCACCTCTCAAAACCATCTATAGAGAACATGTTGATGAACAGTGCACAATTACACGTCGCCTGTATGAGTTGGGGAACAGTAGTTCCTCAATTTGGAGGTAAAGCTTTTCACTTAGTTGAGCCACTGACACAGATTACCCCACTCTCTGTAACATTCCACAGATCATAGTTCCATATCATAGACCTTATTCATGCTAGCGCCATCTTTGATTTTTAATGTGAGTGACACAAGACTGTGAGTAATAGACTTACTGTCTCTTCAATGGGCAGTACCTCACGTAAAAATCTTTTTGGATCATTCCGTGAACAAAACGTTGATAAAATATCTGTCCAAGTACATTCCGTATATAAAGAACTCCAGACAACATGAGTTATGGAAAATCAGATGGGATCTAGGAGCGTTATGCAGCTTTATACCATTCGTGCTATTGAAGAGAGTATATTTCTCACAGCCTCGTTGTCATTTCCATTCAAAATCAAAGATGGCGCTAGTGTGAATAAGGACTGTTGTCTGCACCATTTCTCAACAGGCTGTGTCTCGTTTCGAAGGCTGCATGCTAGGTATGACACATTCTTTGAAGGCTGCAGTATACCAAGTGTCCTCCTTTAAACAAGTCTTGTTTAAACATTTACATTTATTCATTTGGCAGACGCTTTTATCCAAAGTGACTTACAAAAGACAAGATGGCCTTTGTAGGCAGGGGTGTAAAGTAACAAATTACAAATACTCACGTTACTGTAATTAACTACTTGCCCCCAAGAATTTTACTTTTTTAAGTAGTTTAAAAATGTTATACTTTTACTTTTACTTGAGTACATTTTAAGTGCTGTAACTGTACTTTTACTGTGCTGTATTTCCACCATCTGTGTTCGCTACATCACTGTCCTGATTTTATTTTGATCTATCAAAGTGATTAGCTAGGGAGAGTCTTGTGACTCCCGTCAAATAAAATCACATGTAAAAAACTTGAAAGAGAGCTGAATATCTCAAGCACATTTTACAGCTGAACATATCTGGCCGCACCTGAAAGTGCTTTTCACAGTGAAAAAGGCCAGTTGCTTGATCGTGTCATGTGAGTTTAACTTGCTCAAGCCAGATATCAGCAAATCCTGCCTCTAATTTGAAGAAACATATCGAGGTAAATTTTATATTTCTGCTTACTAGATTTTGTGTGTTTATAACGTAGCCTGTAATTTCACTATCTATCACTGAGATTATTGGGTTTGATGTGAGAGATTAATGCAATGTTATCAATAGGAATGGATGATAAAAAAATCTTGATGTTTATCTGGAAAATAAAAGAGAGAGAGAGAGATGTCCGTGATATCGATGAAAACTTTTGAGTAATTTTATATATTTAGCCTATATTCTACATCTAGAATAGGGGTGTTCATTACATACATCGCAATAGAAAGAGCACCACTGGTTGGTTGATCTAGATGAAATATAAAAGATTGACTTTTTATTTCCTGATGTCTGTAGCTGTGTGCTGTTTGATAAACAGGTGGCTAATGTTTGAGCGCTGTTGCTGTTATGCCTAAACAATCAAATACACTTTATACTTCCTCCAATGCCCGTCTTGGTGAGAATTTAATGTAAACGCAGTCGGTTTGGTCGAAAGTGAACGCATGTTGTTGGACATATCAAATGTTGGACTTGAAGTGTACATTTATGTGAATTGAGCACTGTCTAGTAGGCTATGTCATATAAAGGAACAATAAAAAGGAAATGAGAAAACCACTCACTACTTTCGGCCGAATAACTTGAGTAGCTTTAAAATTATTAATGCAATAGAATACATTTAATAATAATATTTGTAATAATACTTTTAGTTTTTATTTATTATAATACTGACCCCTGATTTTAATTAATTACTATTCATTTGTATAATCAATTACCAGGAAAGTAAAGATGATCAAATAATTTATAATTATGCTTAGCCTTCATTATGTTTTTTTTTCTTCTAATGCCTGATAGAAAAGTATCAACCTTTGTAGAGCAATAATTCATGCAGAACATTAATCACAAACTTCAGCAAAGTGTGCATCATGCATTAGAATGAGAAAACAACTATTGCTGGTCTTAAAAGATACAAGAACTAAATCAATGTGGAACATTGGATCTCAAAAGGAGGACAATGTGGCCCCACATGAGCTACTTAAATAAATAGTTCCCTCAAAAATGAAAATTCTCTCATCATTTACTCACCATCATGCCATCATCAAAGTCTATGACTTTCTTACTTCAGAAGAACACAAATTAAGATTTTCAGAAGAATATTTCAGCTCTGGTCCATAAAATCCAGATGTATAAAAATTGTCACCTATAAAACACCTATATTTTTTATTCTTTCTGGGAAACAGCCATAAAAGGAAATGTAAATTACAGTATGTGTGCCTCATTTTTAAATTGCAGCATACAGTTTTTATTTTAAAGGGGCATAGCTTTCGCAACTCAGTACTCAATTCTCACTACTCATGAGTACTTTTAAACAAGCTACTCTTTTACTCTTACTTGAGTAGTTATTATAACAGATACTTTTAGTCTACTCACACAACATTTTTAGGAAGTAACAGTACTTTTACTTGAGTATTATTTTTCAGTATTCTTTCCACCCCTGTTCGTAGGACAAATGGAAACGGAACGTAACATGGTTGCTATGACAGCATGCCACTCTTTAACAAGCGCGAGCGCTTTGAGTGACAATGGGACAAAGTCCCTCTGGAAGGGAATGTATGAGGTAAAATTTAGGATAGTTATAATGATGTAAAGAGAAAATAAAATAGATTTTATAGGTGTACTTTTAGTCTAATACTTCATTTTAATTATATTTTAATATAATTATACATATTATATACTCTGCACCCATCTACTGAGGTACTTTAACTAGGGAATTAACATTCCTTGCGGTTGAACATCAATTTACAGGTAAATTGGCATAATGTTTTTTTTTACATTTCCTTTGAAGCAAAGAATTGTGGGTTGTGAGTGCCCATGAAGGATCCACCTCATGCATCCTCCGAATTCCCGTGAAAGGTGGTTGCATTCGAAGGTTGCATTCAAAGTGTCCTACTCTCTTTTCTGAAACGAGACAGTCTCAATGACGTATGCGGCCGAGAAATGCATCTCCGGAGGACACATCCTTCTAAACGAGACACAGCAAAAATTTTCAAAAATAAATGAAGCAGAAGCTACCACAACATAGACAACAGGAACCCATGTTCTAATTTTATGGCATTTTTACTACTATGTCCAGTTAGAGAAGCTGGACAGGTAAATGAATAAACAAGTAGCTTGTCTCAAGGTCATAACAAAATGCTAACTATTTTATCGCTTTACAAAATCAAAGTTATGGGGCTCAAAGAAACATTGTAATGTTTTAGTCTGAAAAATAACCAATGCCACACTTTCCATACAAAAAAATAGCACTCTTCCAAGAAAAGAGACATATTTTACTATTAAAAGTTTTTAACTTATTTTATGTTAATAAATAAATAATTAATATATTTTTTTAATGGTTCAAATCACCCTTGTGTAAAATCAGCACCAATAGACCTATTGAGACCTATATACGTCCTCTTTTTCCCAGGATATGTCCTTTTTACGGACCTTAATTTCTAAATTTGCGAAAATATCCGGGATTCGGCTTTGGTTGCATTATAATGTGTATCTTGTCTAATACTTAATTGTAAGTGCACGCATATTTGCATTGCTTTAACCCCTCTTTGTAAGTTCCGCCTTCTCGCACACCAATTGGTCGATTATAAGAGGCTTGCAGCAACTATTGGCCAAAAGTGCCGTTGTGTTCGGCATCAAACAGCTGCTTGACTGTAGCAGCAAATGACAGCTGAGTGGAAACAATGCCCAAACAAAAGTGCAAATTTACAGAAGATTTGCACAAAACATTCCCATGCTTTCGTCCAGGTCGAGATCCGTGGGAAGCAGAATATATGACATGTAAAGCTGGCACTTATGTGTCAGTTACTAATAAAGGTGCAAGTGATTTAGAAGCAAACATTAGTTCTGCAAAGCATTAAGGGTCCGCAAAAGGGGAAAGTTCATAAGGTAAATTAACGAACTACTTTTTGAGACCAGGTAAAATTGTTATCATATTGCTTAATTTTCCATGGCCATTCAAAATAATAGTACCAGTAATAGTAAATGAAGGTACACTCATGGCATCAAATATTTTATTTTAGTTCATGGACATTCAAAAGAATGTTGGACATTTACATATATATATTAAAAAGTGTAGTTAATGTTATATTTACCATGACGCCTGTGAAGAGACACACCACCTTGCCACAGCTAGTAAAAGGGGACACATCTCCATAGCCCACTGTTAGGAAGGTGATGGCGATGAGCCACAATGCTGTGTCCATACCGCCTGTCTCCACCTGTTCCTGCCTATAGGTGGAGACAGAGAGTAACTGGTGCTGGTTAACTCTACGGTGGAATTTGTTGCACAGTGTCTTAATAATGAATACTTTGCAAAAACACAGACTAATCACCTAATGAAGCTCTTATAAAGACTTAAATTAAATGAAAATATAAAACATTTGATGCAGAAGATAATGCCGTTAATAAACTACAAAATGAGAGTACTGATTATCTACGCCCTGACAAAAGTAGTTCCAAGCAAACTGGAATGTATGGTTCTAAATTTGAAAGTCAGTAATGAGTTGGCAAGTACTGAAAAGCAATTTGTCTGTTCCTGACATAAATCTATTCATAACAAAGGTATGACTAGAAGTCAAATTGACCATCAACAGTAGAGAATGAATGACTGAATAGCACTTGATTAACTGTTTCTAATGAGTCAAGCAAAAAACATAGTAAGAAATGTTGCATGAGTGTATGTGCACATAGTACGTGCTGCTACATGTTTGTGAGTCTCTCTCTATGGCTACATTCACACAATAGCAGAATAAGGACGTCAGTCCATCGGCGTGCTAAATATGGTTCAGTTCACACAGTTTGGTTATGAAAAAAAGAGTAACAAACGCATTCTAAAACATTCACATTTTCTGTTTCAGTTACTATGTGCTGAATCTCACAGCAATCAACATCTTGTTGGTGAGATATTTGACATATCTTATTATGTATTGCATTATGTTTGTGCTTTATGGATTATTAGTCTTTGCCATTAATCACCAAAATTAGGAATGGAAATTCTCTCTCAGCTTGTAAAAAAAAAAAACAAAAGGCAAAATAGAGTGAGGGAAAAAACTCCTTTACACTCAAAAATGTAAATCCTATTTTTAAGATTTATGCATTTCAATTTTATAACAAAATTCCATCAAATTGAATTGTGTAATGATTACTTCAATTCAATTTGATGGAATTTTGCTATGCAATTGAAATGCATAGATGAATGCATTTTTTGTTGTTGAGTGTATTAGTTGTTTGGGGGTGAGGAGAAAACCATAACCAAACAGAACTGGTTGTGGCTGCTTATCTGAGAGTATCAAAGTAACAGTAAATAGATACAAATTTGTAAAAAAAAATATGTATATATATTTTAAATAAAATAAGGTTCAAATAAAAATTTAAGGCTATCATGAGTAAGAAAAGGGGATAGATTTGGGTTACCTGTTCATACGGATATTATCTGATCCAATTCAGTTTGCTGTTGTATTTAACAGGCAATTAAAGTCACACCTGTTAGTATAGTTGTAAATCCCAAAAATGGACAGTGTGAATATAGCCTATGTGTGCTTATGCATTTACAGTATAAAAAATAAGTGCATTATTGTGTTATGCACCTTTCGCACAGTCGCAGCATCCAAGCTGCTGAGAGCCAGAAGAACATAATGAAGACCAGTAGGGTGCGGGCTGGATACTGGTTCATTAACACCTTGAGCACGAAGCGGAATGTGAAATTGATATTGTTGAGGGAGCCGATGCTTCTATAAGAGGCACTGAGGAGCACTTTGCTGTGTAACAGGACAGCTCTGTGCACCAGATACAGCCTCAGGAACATCAGTCCCGACAGCAGCAACTCCACATCTAGCATGACTTCTTTGTGGCTGGAGGACAAGCAGAGGGGAGCAGAGGAATTTCCCTCTGATTTCCCCCCTAACCTGTTCCCCACATTGGGCCTCAGGTAGGTGGCCACAGGATGGATAGCACACACAATGATCTCCAGGGAGATGCCAAGCACTCGGTTACTGGTCATGGCGATGCGCCAGTCCACCTGGTTGTGGTCAATGATGAAAAGCTTAAAGAAAGGAAAGAAAAACAGAGGCAGGATGTGTATCAACAAGAGAATCACTTGATTGATCTCAAAAGGAAGCAATGATTAACAAAGTATGGCAGAGATGAGAGAGAGAGCAAGACATCCTTGATTCACTAGAAGAACAGAGCCAAAACAAATACAGCACTGCCTTCCCTGATAGGACGTCCAGCTGTAAACTGTGGTGGTTGAACAAGAACAAGTGTGTCAGTGAAAATTTTTCAAAACTATAAATCACAAATGAACGGCTAATTTATTATATGGTAAAAAAATTAATAAATCTTTAACATGACTTAGAGCAGAAAAAGAATATAATTATATTAATGAATAGTGGGCAATATGGTTCATGTTTCAGGTCATATCCAACCTTTCGAAAAGCACATATTTCCATATTTCTGTTTTTGAAATTGTTACCTACATTTTCCTGATGTGCCTGCATGCTATACCTATTGTACCTGCTATCCAGTTCTAGCTGGATAGAACTGGATAGTGGATTTTTATTAATAGGGTTAAGCGAAAGTTAGATTAAATTATCACTTTAAGAAAGGGGTTACTTTTTGCATTGTGGGTTGATGGCATTAACCAGCCACTCAGATGCTTTACCAGCAATTTTTCACTATACATATGTGTATATAATTAAAAAAACTATTAAAGCACTAAATCCTGAGGGCTGTAAGATCATCTAGGTTATGGATGTAACCTCTGATCCCTGATGGAGGGAACGAGACATTGTGTCGAAGAAGCAACACTTGGGGTCTCTCTTGAGAATATACATCTGATCTATGAAAAAAGGCCAATGAGAAGTTAGCGAACAGAATTTGCATGTCCCGCCCCCGGACATACGGGTATAAAGGTGTATAAAGGTGGGGAAATGCATCTGTTTCAGGATTTTTCTGAGGAGCCGGAAATGGTCCGGCCACAACAGTGGCTCGGCTCAGCGATGTGGCCGGGAGGACACAATGTCTCGTTCCCTCCATCAGGGAACGGAGGTTACATCCGTAACCTAGACGTTCCCCGTCTGTCGCTCACTTCGACGTTGTGTCGAAGAAGCGACACTAGGGGTCCAATTTAAATCACGCCATGCGCTGAGCCGTGTACGGGTACTGCTGACACAGGAGCGGGCAGGTACTTGACGTGCCAAAATGACCAGCTGTATCAGACTGCACGTACCCTTCCCCAATGCCCCATAAAGTCGTCGTAACCCTAATAGTTACCCTAGACAGTGGAACAATGCGACACTTGTGAACGAGCCGAGCCTGCCGGGCCTCTTTTCTCTCTATGTTTCTCGCATAGAGCAAAACGGCTGGGGCCCTTACACGCATCGTGGGAAGGGGGTCTTACCCAGTTTCCTATTCTTTCAGGGGGAAAAGACCCTGCGGAGACCACACCTGCCAGGAGAAGGGGAGGTAAAAGTGGCAAAATACACCACATGGGCTTTTAGGTCACATGTGGTAAGTGGCGTGGTGATAGATCCCGCTTCTTTGGAGGGAGGAGTTGCTACAGACACGGTGACCGGGGGGCAGCGGGCGCTTTCCAGCGGTTCTCCCCCTCACACACTACGTTGTGTTGAGCATACACCCCTGGGCGCTTCAGAAGCAGAAAAGGTTTACATTTATATATACCTCCCTATATATACATATACATATAAATATGTATATATGTATATATAGGGAGGCATATATGTATATATATAAAAACACAAAAAGAGTGATATTTTCTCTAAAAAAGTGCACAAATGGAAAGCGTCTTTTTCAAGATGCCTTTTCGTTTGTGTTTATTTCCTGGTTGGGGTTGATGTCTCTCCCCGTCTGATGGCCTTGTGGAGTCAGTGTTCGTGGATGGTTCATGTACTCACTGCGAGTACGTGACCATGGCTACGTTGCGGGCGCGGCTCGCCCTCGTAAGAGCGCAAGCCACCCCAGCGGCTCCCTGACTCGGTCCTTCTACCTACGGTATGAGGCGGGGTCGGTTAGCACTGGTGGCGATATGGGGACCTCAGAGGGAGCCTCTCCGCCGGGTATTACTTCACGGACCTCCCACTCCCCGTCACGCTGGTATGGTCCAACTGAGCGCTGTGGCGAGGTTGCCTGTTTGTGTCACGGCGGACGTTGTTCGGGGCGCCTGATGATGATGAGCTATCGATCGCGGCATCGGAGAGCAGGTTCGTCATGTCTGACGCTGAGGACTCGGCTGGACTGACGACCATGCTTGCCCGGGCAGCCGCGAGTGTCGGGCTGGAGTGGAATCCTACAAACCCTCCTGCAGGTGTACCAAGCCAAGGCACTCAGAGAACTACATGAGGGTAGTCCTGACCCGGGTCTAATGCAGGAGCTTGGCGATTGACTTCGCCCTCCGGGCAACAAAGGTCACGGCGCGGGCTCTCGGGCAGGCGATGTCCACCCTGGTGGTCCAGGTACGCCACCTCTGGCTCAACCTGGCGAGAGGCTGACAAGGTGCGTTTCCTTGACGCCCCCATCTCCCAGGTTGGGCTGTTTGGCGACACCGTTGGAGACTTCGCCCGGCAGATCTCAACGGTGAGGAAGCAGACGGAGGCCATACAGCACATCCTGCCCAGGCGGAGCCACAGACACCGCACTCCATCTGCTCATCCCCAGGGCATTCCCCTGTGGTGCCAACACCGACATCAGCCCCGCCACAGGCGCAGAGCTACCCGCAGGACTGTGACGCCACCCGCCTCGCGGCCAGCCCTTGCCCCACTAAGGGAAGTGGCCGTCCGCATCCTCAACTATCTCGACGACTGGCTAATTTTTGTTCACTCGCAGGACATGTTGTGTGCTCAAGGAACCTGGTGCTCAGGCACCTCAGCCACTTGGGGATTTGGGTCACTTGGGAAAAGCATGGGTTGCTCCGGACGGACAACACAGCAACGGTGGCATATATCATCCGCCAAGGCAGCCTACGCTCTCGCCGTATGTCATAACTCGCCTGCCGTCTCCTCCTTTGGAGTCAGCACTGGCTCAATCGCTGCGAGCCACTCATATCCCGGGCCACCTCAAAAGCACAGCGGACGCACTGTTGCGGCAGGTTACGCCCAGGGGAGAGTGGAGGCTCCACCCTCAGGCAGTCCAGCTGATCTGGAGTCAATTCGGCCAAGCACAGGTAGACTTGTTTGCTTCCCCAGAATCCTCCCATTGCCCACTATGGTACTCTCTGACCGAGGCTCCCCTCGGCACATATGTCTTGGCACACAGCTGGCCCCTGTCAGGGAGGACGGGGAGCAGGTCCTCTTAGTGGTCACTTATTGGCAGTACACCCGGTGTCACCAGGCCCCCGTACTGAGGTAAGTACTCCACATGTGCTGGTTGTCCCCTAGGCAACCCTGTGTGATGTATGTTCCATAAAATGGTTTCCCTGATGGTAAACCGTGTCTTCCTTGGGCAGAGGGCCCTCTGTCCTTGGTCGCCCTGTTTGTAGTAGCTCCTCCCCCCTTCGGTAGGATCTACCACAACGCCGTTCTGCACGTTGTGCTTCCGCTCCTAACCGGTAAGACTGTGTGTTGTATTCCACGTAACCCCCCTCGGGGCTGGGTTTGGGACACCCCCCCAGCTTGGACCATATATTGGCCCCCAGCCGAATGATTTCATTCCTTTTGGGGAGAACAATAGAGAGAAGGCCACGGCTGGGCCAGCCAGTCCTAATACTCCTGAGCAGTTAGCCGTTCCCCTAGGTGTAGGGGACCGCTTCAAGCCTGCCAGTGTGTTGGAGTAGTTATGCGACGGCTTGCTGCGCTGGCTATGAGGCACACAGAGGCCTGCCCGTCTCGCACCACCAGTCTGCGTAACTCTGTTCAGCTCTTGTGGCGTTTTCCATTGGGACCCCTAGTGTCCTGGTGAGTGACAGATAGGGAACAGAGGTTACGTCAGTAACCGAGAGGGAACGAGACGTTGTGTCCCTCCTGCCACAACACTGAACCAACCACGTCACTCCTTTTATACCCGTATGTCCGGGGGAGTGGCATGCAAATTTCACACGGCAATTTCCATTGGCCTTTTCTCAAGATCAGAGATGTCTGGGCTCCGCAGGAGCGACCCCTAGTGTCAACTCATCGACACAACATCTCGTTCCCTCCATCAGGGAACGGAGGTTACGTCAGTAACCGAGACGTTTTATATACTTAGTATTTTATTGTTAAGGCTGTGATATTTAATTAGGCATTTCCCCTTTAAGATTTTGGATTTCCTCAGCCCCATTAATCAGTTGATTGTATTTACACCTGTGACCCATTTGTTCCTGACACTCTGAGGAAGGCTGCTTGCTGAAATGCATCAGTGTGCAGTCACTGTTTTTAATGTCCTGATGTGACTAGCCAAATGACAATAAAGGCTTTTTAAATTTTCTACCAGAAGAAGTGCCTTGGACTATTTCCCTGAAATCCTATTATTCTTCTTACTTTATAAATTACTCTTGCCTAACGCTAAGTGGTATACACCACTTTTAAGAACTGCAGAGACAAACTGCAGTATAATAGTAAATAGAGTTAATGACTAAAGAAGTTAAGTTATGGGTTAGGCCAGGGGCTTTCTTTATATACATTATATATCCTGTACTTTAGGAACAACCAACTGTCTGAAATCTGTATCTTTTAGCAAGTACTGTATTGAATGTCAATGTGAACTCATACCCCCTCTTTCTCAACAAACAACATAGATAATTGTGACGAGGAGGAGTGTGTGGCAAGGCCGTAAGGAGGAGCGCCTAGCGCTGAGTTACCCCAATTAGCCAAGATGGGGATAAAGAGGAGCCGGAGATGCCAGTTCGGGGGAGAGAGAGAGATGTATGCAGCCATCTAACATGTGCATTCTGCATTTACATTTATGCATTTGGCAGATGCTTTTATCCAAAGCGACTTACAGTGCAATTATTACAGGGACAATCCCCCCAGAGCAACCTGGAGTTAAGTGCCTTGCTCAAGGACACAATGGTGGTGGCCTTGGTGTTCGAACCAGTGACTTTCTGATTAACAGCCCTGTGCTTTAGCCACTACGCCACCACCACTCCATCACCACTCCTTCTGCATTGGGCCAGGAAGGCCAACAGTATGAGAAACACACAGAGCTGTGTGTGTGTGTGCTGGGGATCGTGTGCTGGAAAGCACTCGTGTTGTGTCTACGTGAAACTGTCTGTCATTAAAGTCTTGCGTAAATTGTTCACCCGGCTCCCGCTTCCTCCTTGATAGGAAAGGCAGAGAGCTGCCACAATAACATTTCATTACATTTCTGTCTAATAAGCATAGTACTGCAACCGCAGAAACTACAAGAAACAAATACTTTAACATTTTAGGAGTAATGCCTTCAGATGTTAAGGAAAATTACAAGGATAAAAGAGAAGAAGATTCAACAGAAAAACACTCACTCTGATGTCTTTATAATGGAAGGCAATGATGAGGATGAGCAGACACCCAGTGGAGAAGCTAATGAGGCCATTTATGGAGAGGGCATGTATGGATCCCTAGGGAGAAAAGACATGAGAGCTAATTATATAATAAAAGTGTACCAAAGTGTACACATATTCTAGAATTCAGAAAAAATTCCAGAAATGAAAGAATAATACTTGACTACCATGGCACATAAACGTCAATAGATACATATTCAAGCCTAAAGTTTTGCAGTGATTTCCTATGTTTAGTCATTACATATTGTTTAAATAAGATGGGACAGGTGCTTCTTTTTTAAATATGTGCAATGCAGTCAGCAGTGGAACAACAGATTTAGAATCTTATTTTTTGTGCTTTTGTACCAGCTGGAAGATTCTCGGTTGGCAAGAATGAGGTTTGTTTTGTTCACTCCAAACACCAAGCTACCTGAATGGAGTGGATAATGCTTGAAAATCGGCATCATGCTTGTATGCCATTAGAGGTCAAAACTCAAATCCATTATTCAAACAGGCACTAACTATGTGCTAAATGATGTGGAAAGATGCATTGTGACCTTAGGTAGTGTGAGCAAAACACAGGGGAGGGAGACAAAATGTGGAAAAACTTGCATAAATAGCCACTTTTCCTGCATAAACTAGTTTCCAGGATAATGGTAAGCTTAAATAAACTATCATGCCTGGAAGTTTGGGGCTGTTCAGTGTCATTCAAATTCATTCTTTCTCCATATAAAACAAAATATATCAGTTAACTTAAGGGTAAATATGCACATTAAAGCTAATTTGTTTGTAAAAGTTTCAGAACTCCCCTAGATGCAAATGCAACAAATGTAATTGAGGCTGCATTTTGTCCCACTTGACTACCTTGAAGGAATTTGTATAATTATTGCCCCACTCCCAAATTTTCATCAACAAATAAAGATGCTTAATGTGTCTCTAGCCCATGGTTACATCAAACTACATTGGTATGCACATTCAAGAATGCTATTTAGAAAATGCCATTAGGCCTTGTTCCTTCTCTAATATGAGTAAGCTTGGCCTCATTTATGAGAATTACACAATAGAGGAACTGAACATTTCCTCCTCTTGCATATGTAAGCTAATGTAAGAAGATGATAGTAGGCCTACCACAGTTCAATACACCAGATTTATTTTTTGTCAGCTTTCCAAGCATTTTTGTTAAAAACTCTAGGCTCTCAGGCAGAAGGCAACCCATAGCCTAAACCAAGAGGTACTAATTAATGTTGTACTCATTAAGATTCCATGGAAGATAAGCATGTGCTAAATGACAAGTATCCATATCCACATTACATTTTTGCATAACCAGATTGGTTTAATAAGGCCAGGTGCAATATTGGACAAGAATTTTCCATGGCATACTCTAGGTTATATCCCCAATAAAAGAATTTGAAGTCAAAAGCTTGTATTTTTTTATTATTTATTTTCTTAAATCTCCTCAATCTTAAATGCAAAGAGTATAACCACATTTAATACACTATTGTCACAGTGATGAATGTCTATAGAAAAAAAGAAAACATTTAAATAAATTTCTACTGTGATATTGCATTTTGAAAATGTTCACTTGTTGATTTGACAGTGTAAATGCAGTATTAAATTCACAAATGTTTGTTTTTGAAGAGTAATTCATGATTTCATTGTGTGTTTATGTAGATGTTCATGTGTAACATTCTGGCAGGCTGCAAACAGGAACAGATAAAGACGAAATAGCTGAATTGTGAACCCAAGTGCAACCCAAGTGCAGTTTATTTTCAGTAATGGTAATGGAACATGAAACCAAAACAAATATAAATGACTTGATCTGACTAGACATGGAAACAGAGTTACAACCAACAATACTCAACCAGGGACTAATGCAAACAAGAGGGCTAAAATACACTGTCAAGGAAAAACACATAACAAAGACAACCAATGACAAGACTAAACTAATAACAAGATAACAGGACTAATAAACAGGAACAAATAACGGAACAAAACAAATAACAAGTTAAAGACAATAAACCAATAAGAACAAGACACATGAGGGAAACAGGATCTCACAAGACAAGGAAAACACAGAACTACAAACTAAAAGTCTTAAGTACACCTAGCATCCTCTAGTGGCCGCTAGGGCAAATGTCCCAATTGTAACATAGCCCCCCCTTTAAGTAGTGACTCCTGGCGCTCGACAAACATTTTCATAGGAGCAGGGCATCATGGAACCGGCAGTCCAAGAAAGCACAGGGTAAATGAGAGGGCAACACGAACCAGATGGCCAAGGTGGAGCGAATGGGGAGTCCGAAGACCAACATGAACCTGGAGACCAAGCAGGCCAGGGCAGATCAGGCAGACGGTCAGTAGACCAGGGCGGAGCCAGTGGCCAGGGAAGTGGTTCCATGAAGGGAGCGGGGTCCGGAGGTTTGGGATGTGGCTCCAGGAAAGGAATGGGGTCTGGTGGCCTGGAAGGCGGCTCCAGGAAGGGAACTGGAGGAGGATCAGGAGACCAGGACTGAACTGGCAGAGGGTCAAGAGGCGGAGCAGCAGGTGGCGGAGGCAATGAAAGTAGGAACTCCGAGGGAAGAGCAACCAAGGATAGAGGCTCATCAGACGAAGCTGGAGGTAGAGCGGACAGAGCTGCTGGAGGATCAGGAATTTGAGTCTCAGGGGGCATAGCAGGCAGAGCCGCTGGAGTCTCAGGAGCGGGCAGAGCAGTGGAAGGCACTAGGGGACTTAGAACTCAGAGGCCAGGGAAGCAGATGATTCAAGGGGCAGAGCCGTGGAAGACTCGTCTACAGCCTCGGGGAACAGGACAGACTCATCAACGACCACTGTGTTCAGGAGTGCTGGCAGTGACTGGGGAGCAGGAGCCCTTCTCCTCTTCCAGATAGTCTGGGATGGGTGAGGCTTCAGAAATTGGCTCATTGACTTTGGCAGCCATGACTGGAACCCAGGGTTCCATGGAACAAGACACATGAACACGAGGGAAACAGGATATCACAAGACTAGACAAGGAAAACACAGAACTACAAACTAAAAGTCTTAACTACATCTAGCGTCATCTAGTGGCTGCTAGGGCAAATGTCCCAAGTGTAACAGTGTGATTGTCTGCAATACATCAAAGAATTGTGTGTGTGTGTGTGTGGGGGGGCTAAAAGTAAAGGATAAAGTTTGTTTTTCCCACTCCAATCACCACGGTAGGTAAGTGGAGAGGATAACACGTGAAAATCAGCATAGTTATTGTGTCCCATTAGAGGTCAACACTCAAATCCATTATTCAAACAGGCGCTAATTATGCACTAAATGGTGTGGAAAGATGCAATATGACCATAGGCAGTCTGAGAAAGGTGGGTGGGGGGAAGTGAGACAAAATGTGGAAAAACTTGCATAAATAGCTGCTTTTCCTGTATAATCTGGTTTCCAGGAAAATGGTAATCTTAAACACACCATAAAGTTGGCAGAAGTAGGCTTTGCTTTTCGATGCACAAAATCATTTTTCTAAATTCTGAAGTGTGAAGCATTATGACATAAAATTATTGCAGGACATAATAGAGAGTTGTACTAAAATAGCAAATCAAGAAAATAAATAGAAAGTATGTGCAAATACTAATTAGCTGCCACTCAGGGCTTGGAAAAGGAACATATGCAGCTAAATAAAATCTGACCAATTAAAACAAATCTAACACATGTTAACTATTTTAGGCTAAGAACACAAAATCAATAAAAAGTTAATCTAATTTTTTTGTTTAATGCATTCTTAAATAAAAAGATGTGTTATAACATTAAATAGAGTAATGGATTGTAATGGACAGTAAATAAGTTCTAAAGTTCCAAATTTAGAAGCTGTAAATTTGTATGAATGTTTCATGAATAATAATTTTAAATTTTATTGGACACCAGTAAATATGTAACCATACAGTATATTGAAAATATGAGTACATATTTTATTTTTTACTTGTAATTAAAGTTATATTGCATTCTTTGCGATGTCTGCCAATGGCATTATGATTATTCTTTTATATAATTATATCATATTAATGTAATGAGTTAATGTTTTAAAATCTTCAGGCATGTATCACACTGTGTTCCAATAAAACTGTATATGTTAAGAAGCAAATCATCATGTCTGAAACACTGAACCAATCTACGAAATGTACTCTCCATCTACATATAAAGATTGTGAACAATAATATTGTAATGTGTATTCAATTGGGTATTCAAATCAGTTCGTTTTTTCATAGGGTTATCAGAAAGCATTCAGAGCAAGATAGACCAATAAAAAGAGCATTGTAACTTAAAGAACCATCGTGTTTATTTTGCATTGATACAGTGGCATTATACTGTAAACCCTAGTGTTGCTATTCCTTGAAAAATCTAGTCTTAATTAAACATAACATGAAATGTCAAGTATGGGGCTCATAAATCAAATATATACTGTATGTCCCTTGAACTCCATGAAAATCAATAGACTTAAGATTTTAAGTATTAATAACTCAAACGATTGAGTACACAAATTAGGCTGGAATATCCATAATGTCTTGATCTTAGATTATTTAATTTAATTATTTTTCCTTGGTAAAGTGAATTTATGGGGACATTAAAATAGTTGTAATTAACAGTTCACAGAGGTTTTCGCTTTTTTTAACTATTATTTATGTTGTTTTGTGTGATGTCAACATTGGGGTGATCTGTGTCCCCTTTGGTAAAGTTGGACCCTGTTAATGCTATCGCAGGTCTCCCTGGGCGTGTGCAACTAAGGTACAGGTGTCAATGCATTTCCCTGGAGAAAAAAGTTGATTTATTGATTGACTTAGATTAAATTATAATCTATTAAAAGAATATATTATAAAATCATAAGAAAATAGTGGAAATATAAACAACAAATTTGCAAATTTGAGTGAACCTGCTTCAAACTCATGATCTTCAAAATATCATTAAGAGATGTTGACCCGTTTACTGCAAAGTTACTTAATATATAAAAAAAATATATTATCAATATATTAACTGAGTCACCCGTGAGGTTTCATAATTAACTTGAATTAAATTGGGATTATTCCAGGCACTTTTATAGCCCTAATAAAATTATTTATTTATTAGTGTTAAGAAATGTCTGTTGATAACTCTCTTTAATGTTGGGTGATAGCCTATCACATTATTAAAACATAATTTGTCCCTTCAAAGTTCAAAGCTCATTCTCCATCCATCAGTTTCACCACCGAGTGTCTCAGGAGCACTACCATTACCTAGATTGCAATGGAATGTTATGAACTGTTGATCTACTTACTGGTTGGTATACTACTGGGCACAGCTCAGCATGTAATATCATCAGCAGAATCCCTAATAACGCGGTTCCCAGTGCCCACGTGCAGAGGCGCTTCTTGTCTTCCAAAAGGAACTTTCTTTCACGCAGTCTGTAAAGATTTCCCCCCTCTATCGGGCTGAGCCTCTTCCCCGACAGTGACACTGTTATCTCCGTAGTTTCCCCGTTGTGGTTGACAAGCCCATCACAGTTTCTGCCGTCGACCTTGGAGCTGAAGTGCGAGAGGCGAGCAGTCATCTCCATCGCGCGCTCTTGTCTCCAGTCCACGCAGACCTCAGTCCCCTTGTCCTCCATCCTGCCCTTCCCCACCTCCGACCGAAATTTCTCCCCGGCCGGTAGAAGGCATTGCACGTCGAGGTCAAGCAGTATTCCGAGCTGTCCCTTTTTTCGAAGCGCAGCAGAGGTGCAGAGTGAAGAATCAAACGCGCGCCTCTACCTGAGATACCACGCACACTGTTTATGCGCGCCTCAAGTTTTGACTGTCGCACTCTTGGGTTGACGTTCCGAAACTGTTCAGTATGCGGTAACGCTCTCTTACGTATGCTGAAGAAAAAATGCAGTGGATGGACTTCTTTTGCTGCTACCTGATAAAATGGAATGTCAAATACATGTATTCTTCATTTGCTATGATTGTATTGTTTCCTTCAGAAAACTAAAGCTCACACATTAGACAAAATTTTCTAAAACAGTTACATTACAATTACCATTACCATTGAAACGAACGATTATAAGGGAAGCTACAGCAGCATACAGTGAAGTTAAAAGTAAATCCCTACATTTTCAAGTGTTATGCATACTGTATGTTTTTAAGGAGCTCATACTTGCGCTCACAGCACCAGCTGAGACAAACTGTACAGTCCCTAAATCTTGACGATATGGGCACCTCTAGTGGGAGATGCGTTTAGTGCAAGACATAGAAATGCTCAACCAGTACTACACATCCAACAGCAGCAGCATAGACCGTATACAGAGCAGCGACATATTTATACAAAAAATAAAAATGAAAGCTAGGCTTTCACAGCCTCGTTTTCATTCCCGTCAAACATCTAATATGGCGGACTAAAGTAAGGTCTATTCATTGTCCACAGTGAACCTGTCATAAAATCATAATACATTTTCTTTTCAAAAGCTGTTATCTAATTTAGGAACTTTTAATCTTGACACAATTGAAAGTGTTCAATAACAGGGTGATTACTGTGATCCTAACATGGCTGCCCCCATGAAGAGACCCTTCCCATGTAGAATAAATTAGCTTTATAAGATAACTGATATGAGTCTTCATCTCATGTCATAACAATTAAATAAATATGTCTCAAAGTTGCAGTAATTTTTTTAGTAGAAGTATAACTTTTAATGAGTAAAAAAATAAATACTGAGTGTATCTTTAAACTGTCACATCCTTGATGAACTTTGGAGACACAGGAACTCAAAGATGGTAAACAAGGATAAACTGTACAAGCATGGCCAGAGGGTTTGTTGCTGAACATTCCCCATTTCAAACGTAATGAACTAAAGCTGAATCTATTTCTATGCTCAAACACTTGTCTGTCTTCCTGGAGGAATGACGTTATGACCTTGGGCCATGTGACAGTGCCTCTGTGTGGATCCTTCCGCCAGGGCATCCTGTAGCACAGCACTTACAACAACCTAACTGTTTTCATAGTCACCCTGTACCTTCTCAGTCAATGTTTTCTCAAACTCATTCTATATAAATAATATCAAGCATTATAGATAGTTTTTGCTAGGGGTCAACTGATATGTTTTTTCAGGGCTGATACTAATAACGATTATTGGTAATCAAGGAGACCGATAACCGATATTTGGGGCCGATATACATTTGCAGTAAAAATTTAACTTTTAGAGTCAAAATTTACACTGAACAATAAAATGGAAAAAGCGGTCTACGTTTTAGTAATAAAATATATATTTGTAACAAATAAAAGGATATACAGAGATTCACAATCCATCTTATGACCCTTTTGCTAAGGCCAAAGCAATATTAACAGTGATTGCATAAGCGCACAAAAAACTATAATAATACAAATAATAATAATAATAATAATAATAGCAGAGAAACAATAAATATGCATTTGAAGACAACATTCAATAGTTTGTAGGTATTAACAGTTATAAGTTGCATATACAAAAACTCACTTGACTAAATTCTGCAATAAAAACAAAGATAAAGCAAAGGTACTGTAAAATTCCAGTGTTGAAAGACATATTTAGTATGACAACCACTCCCCCATTAAAAGTTTCAATCATTCCTGATTGTGTACCAATACACTGTAGATTTTTTTTTAGATACAGTTATTTTAGCATTGATACTGGGGAAAACAACAAGCAGTGACGGATGAGAACACAACTATACACTTTTACATGCAGTTAAATTCAAAATAAAAATAATCAGCAGACCTCTTTAGGACCAAAAAGAAAACTATTATGTACAAACAAATATCATGGCTGCAGCACATGAGTCACAACTCATGAATGAAATATGGCTAAAGGCAATATATAGAAATAAATTACAATACAATTACCATTTGTAAAAAAGGTATACTGAAGCATTGTGCCCTGAATCAAGTACAATTAATAAGATAAAATAATATATATTTATGTGAATGCAGTTTTGTCTAAATCATGAGCGGATTTGAGTACCACAGTGTATTCACATTATTCAGAAGCTTTATTTATAGCCTAGGCAGCAACAACTCTTTAATTCACCAGCAACAGCACTCTTTGGCTTCTGTATATGTTTATAAAAAAGAAGAGGTATAGGTGACTTGATATTTTCAGAGGTATTGCTGACAATCATTTATAGACAATTACACCTGAGATTAACTGGTTAGTATATTTATATTTCAAAATGCATTTTCCTTAAGGAATATTATATTTAGTCAGTGGTGAATTCTCGGGGCCAGCAAAGCCTTCTCTGCTGGCCTAACATGCCAAATAAATAAATATTTATTTATCCTTTCATTTTCAGTCACCTTTTTGCCTATGCACTTTTAATCGCTTTCCACTCATAATTAATCTACAAACAAATAAAGAAAAATTTAAATGTTATCCAGAAGTCAGAATGTATTCCTTGATTCCTTGAATTTATTCCATATTGCTTACAAGCAAAGTGTGACAACTGATTTACAAATGGCATGCCTGAAGCATCCACCCCCTCAGGCCTTCAGAAATTCCACAGAATCCCTCAACAGTACAAATGAATGAGCAACTAAAGTCAGACTGTCAGATTCATCAGCCAATCAGATTGATTTATTTGTTCTTGGTGGGTGTGATCTTTAGGATATGTCCCAGTCGAGGCCTTCTAGCTGGCCTTGAGTGACGCAATCACGCTTTAAGTTATGTACGTAATTTAAAAGCAAAAGAAAGAGATCCTTATGGATTTAAAAACACAAGATGTTCTGCATAACCGTGTGATTGCTTAATTTATTAAACAGGAAAGGAGGGCTGATTTTCATGTCAAGTAAATTGGTAAGTGTTTCTTGCATAGTTATAGCAACATCAGGAGTTTTCCAAGTGTAAATTAGGCTGCTTGAGCATTCAGTGTCAGAACAAGTTTTGAAAAGTAGTGCTGCGTTCTTTTCAACACGGAAAGTCAAATTGTAAAACTTCCTAGGAAAAGTGCAATGGAATCCACCTTTAAGTCAGAATTACAACCTGTAGGCTTGTGCAGAAATTCTGAACTCCGATTTCACTGAGATGCAGGGGCATGATGCCACACAAACATGTCGACACTCAGGGAGATATACAAAGTAAGTGATAAACATTCACTTTATTAATTAATATCGATAAATGAGTTCGTTTCCACATGACATATTGTTAAAGCTTGTTTCACAAATGCCTGCAGAAACAGGTGTATAAAACATTATAATCTCTTTTGATAATTGTACATCTGAAGCACAAATTCTAGTGCTGCAGCATTGTTTATCAGTTGGGTTGCTAGCAGACATCACTAATGAGAGTCAAACCACTGCTAAGCTAACGGGAGCGTTGCAGTTCTGAATATCGGGGAATGGAATGCATTTATGGTCGGAGATATCAAGTATTAATATCCCTTATCCAACTTGAATGGAACGCAGTATAACCAGTGTACCCTGACGAAAATAAATTCATTGCAAGTAACATTTTAATCGCAAATATTAGAAGATAGATTTTCCAGGTATTATAGACCTCTTTGGTAGATTCATATGAAAAATTATGATTTTTGAATGTCTGTTCAGGAGACGTTCATTTCACAAAACAGTCATTCTGCAGTTAAAATTAGGCTCGCTTGAGCATTAAGTGTCGTTTTAAGTTCTGGCTTTCTTGCATGGACGTGTTTTTAAAATGTCAAATATTGTTACTAGTTAGCTGCGATATAATGTCTGATGCCTAAAGGCATAGGGTGTCTTATTCATTGTGAAACTGTGTTTTCTTAATGGCATGAATCACACTGTAGGCGTAGACTTTAAATGCATGGCCCACCACTGTATTTAGTCAATATTTTCTACTGCATAAAATACCATTTAAACGCATCCTTGTCATGCCCCCTACGGTCGCCCCCACTCCAGCCATCAACTGCTCTAGTTCACCCACTCTAATAAGACACACCTGTTCCCAATCACCTCATCAAGGACTCTGTATAAACTCATCTCATTCAGTTTTGAACGAGCCTCGTCGCGGATCATCATTCCTCTGCTGACATCCCCTATATCTTAGTTGTTCTTTTTTGTTTTGCTTTCCAATGTCTTTGTTTTGCCTTTAATAGTGCTCAGTGTTTTCTGTGTAGTTTTGTATATTGTTTGTTTTGTCATTAATCCCACTGCACTTCCCAACTCCCGCCTTCGCCCTCCTTCCATCCAAAGCGTTACAAATGTATAAATAAAAGGTTAATACAAAATGAAAAATGTTTAATGTAGCGACTACATTAGCTGATGGAAAAGGTGTGATTTTGTAACCCGCACAAGAAGAGACAGTCACAATGTCGAATACAAAACAGCTTTATTAAACACAAAGCGTGCAAAGTACAAAAAAGGGCAAATCCAGTGAAGAGGCGTCAAAGGGGAGCGTGATGTCGGAGCCGGGGAATCAAGAGGAAGGAAGGGGCAAATCCGGGAGATAGTGGTCAACGAGAGCGGGAGGTCGAAGCCGGGAAAACAGTTAACAACTATGGCGTAGAACAAGACGGGACTAGCGGGATCAACGACAGGGGAACAAGGGGAGCTGGCAAGCTAAGGGGTAAACAAGAGGAGTATCAGAACTAGGCGAGACTAGCGGGGGGCAAGGACACGGGAAACTAAATACAATAACCAACCACCGTGAAACGGATGTGCTGTGGTATTTATAGGGGAAGGTGCAGGTGTAAACCATGACAGGTGATGAGACGAGTGCAGGTGAAACTAATGTGCAGGAGTGCAGATGACGCGAGTGCAGGTGGTCATAATGTTCTGGGGGATTGGAAACGCGTGAGAAACTAGAGGACGGGAGATAACCTACGAGCATGTGAGCGAGTAGGAGCAAAGTGGGCGTGAGGGCTCGAGCGAGCAAAAAGAGCGTGAAAAGCTCGAGGGGGCGGAGCGAGGGAGTGAGGTCGAGGGAGTGAGTGTGTGTGCGATGAAGCGGGAATGGGGCAGAGAAGCGGGGTTCGTGACAGATTTCCATATCTATGAAAAAACAATTCTAAGTATGCAGCAATCCAACAGCAAAGTACAGTAGTTATATTCCTGTTAAGTTTGTGATAAAGTATTATCAGAGTGGTTTGTGCAAAATTAGTTTTTTTAGTCATTTAATTTAAGTAATGACAGAGTAAGTGACAATAATTAATCAGGATTGGCTAATATCTGTAAAAATGTTGTAGTGTTTCGTTTATGAAACTCTCAAATATTTTATGATTTCATTATGAAAAGATATAAAAAATCCTTCAGAGTGGCAGATATGTCTCATAGTTTATGTATACTGCAACATGCCAATTGGGTTTGGAGTTCTTCATCCTTTCACTGTCCCCCATGTTTGCAGAGAAGCGTGAGGCACAATGAACCGAGGAAGGGGTTTGGGAAGGACGTAATTAGCAAACACAGGAGAAGTTGTCGGTGCACATATGGTCGTGAAGTACATGCCACTCTTTTTATTGCACTGGGGCCACATTGGTGTAGGGTGATAAAAGTACTGGGGGGTAGGGATTTATTAATGACAGAGATCATATTTAGAATGTCAATCTGAAAAGGTATAATTCAAATGAACTTGCCAAGAACAACTAGGATCTTTAGTTCCTAAAGTGTTCAAAAGCACATTTAGCATTGAAGAGCTATAGGGCAAATTCTTTTAGGGCATGTTTTTTTTGTACTTAAAAGTAAGTCAGATATTTCAGTCTGCCGCACCGATGATCATTGAACTTGATGCAGATACTGCTGAAGTAATCTTGAAGAAATGCATCACAGATATTTACCTGAGCTTGAGAAAGCTTGTGTGGCCCTCTTGGTTCCCTTGCTTTGGATCTTGATGTTCTGCACAACTTTCTCCTCTTTTTTTGTTTCTTCCTCTTTCTTCTCCTCTTCTGTATCACTTGATACAGCTGGTCCACAGTCAGAGGAGCTTGCTGAGTGGTAATCAGTGGTATCCAGGTTCACAGAATCCACTAAAAGTGTCATCCTGATTCAAGTGGATCTTTTTTTCCTCCTTCTGTTCTTTTGGAAACTGAGCCACTAGAAAATATCTGCAATTCTCTCTTGAGCTGTAGGGAAACATGAATGTATAAATAAGTGATAATTATATACAAAAAGAACAAGAGGTTGACTGATTTGGACAGTTCGATTTGTCAAGCATCACTGTCAAACCTCAGGCTGAACATTGAAATGTTTTTGAACTTACCATACATACAACTCCATTGGATCAAAACATACCGTGATCTCATGAGGAAAGCCCAATTCGGATGGCTTTATGCCGCTCTCCATGCATGCTTGTAGCCATAGGCGGAAATTGCGGGGGGTCGGGGGAGTCAGGACCCCCCCATCTGAGGGTTGTCCCCCCCTAAAATATCATTAAAATATGTGTATTGTAAATAATATAATGATATATTCTTAAAATAAGTGTTTAAGAAATAAAATAATACAAATGCAAATGGGGCAACAACAAAAACCCCCTTGGTGTCCCCTTCAAAAATTGCTCTTGAGAATTGTTATGTTTATTGTCCCCCCCAACATTTTGATGAAATTTTCGCCCCTGCATGTAGCACTGATTCATCGCAGGGAACTCCTTGATTTATTCTTATGCATCTAAGGAATCATAGAAGAGTGGCACAGAGTGAAGACATATTGTGTATACTATGATTTAATTATTTTCGTTCCTTACTTGGTTTTGCACTTTTCTTGCTATTCTCCTCTATTATCTATTTTTTTCTCTATTTTATTTTCTTGTATTTCCTTCCACATGTGTGTTACTGTGTTTATGGAAATATCCAGTACAGTGTCCCCAAAAAGACCTCCCACTGCCCGCTCTGGTAGCGGGGGCTCCCCTCGGGGCAGACGCGCTGGCACACAGCTGGCCTGTGGGGTTGTGCAAGTACGCATTTCCCTCAGTGAGCCTGCTTGCACAAGTCTAGCATAGCCCCCTCTACCAGGCAACTTTACGCCCTCAAGTGGCGCTTGTTCGCAAATTGGTGTTTTTCTCGGGATGAAGACCCACAGAGGTGCACTGTTAGGTCAGTGCTTTCATTCCTGCAGGCATGGCCGTGGGAAGAGGTTTTAAGTTGGGGGTGCTGTAGTGGGAGGTGCATTTTTTTTGCGTCAGGTGGACACCTCTTAATAATAGTCTAATAATAAAGTAAACTCACACCAATAAGAACCAAACATATTTATCTTGTAACCAGACTCCGTTGCACACAGCCAGACACATACAAATAGCCAAGACAGTTAAACATGTCCAAAAGGTTGTTGCGCACATGCAGCTGACAGGCAGCGGACAAGAACATATTCACAACAAAAGCAGATATTTATATTTTTAACAGCACATATATATTATTTAAACTTCCTCTCTGTCAGTGCGCAGACACACACTCACAGAACACAGCTAATGAGAATAATTCAGCCTATGCATAATTAAAACTGTCCACAGGTTGAAAGCGCACACGAAAATATCCAAATATAGGCACATTTTCACTTTTTCAAAAGCCGAATTTGCACAGCACACAATAATATAACCAAATACATTTTTGCAGCAAAATTATCAGTGTGAAATTAATGCGTAATTTATGTGACGTTAAACTGCTCATCGTAAGCTCATAATAAACCAAACGCTTTACTTGAGCAGGGAGCCCGTTACATTACTCCAAATGTGGCTTGGCGCTCAGGAGTTGAGTATATAAAGTCTCTCATGAGGGAATGGATGTCCAAAGCGTTCAAAATGTCTGTGTGGACATTCATTAGGGACAAGTGTGTGAGTCTCTTCTCTAGATACCTTCACTGTTGCAACGGTTGCAACGTGACGTCAGTTGACATTGACAATGATGCTTTGCGTTATTTTAATTATTAATAATTGTTTAGTTTTGCTCAAAACTTCCTCAAAACTTCCTCATGCTTAAAACTTCTTAGGTTAATAACAACCAGGAGCATTTAAAATATTTTTTAATATGTTTATTTATTTATTTTTTGCATCTGTCAGAGAGTGCTGTAATGTCTACATTTTCCAACGGGGGGTGCTGCAGCACATGCAGCACCCCTACTTCCCACGGCCCTGCCTGCAGGAGAGGTTGGATGGGAGGCTGTCCCCCTCCACCTTGAAGGTGTATGTAGCTGCTATCGCGGCCCACCACAACACAGTAGACGGCAGATCTTTGGGTAAGCATGACTTAATTATCAGTTTCTGAAGAGGCGCCCAGAGGTTAAATCCCTCCTGGCCGAGCCTGTTCCCCTCCTGGGATCTCTCAGTGTTCCTCTCGGGCCTTCAGAGACCCCCCTTTGAGCCGCTAGAATCAGTCAGACTCAGAGCCCTCTCCTTGAAGACGGCCCTCCTGATCGTGCTCGCCTCCATCAAAAGGGTCGGGGACCTGTAACTGCCTGGATCACTCACGTGATCCTAAGACCGTGACCGGGCTATGTGCCCAAGGTTCCTAACAGTCCCTTCAAGGACCAGGTAGTGAAACTGCAAGCGCTGCCCCAGGAGGAGGCAGGCCCAGCCCCTTCGTTACTATGTCCGGTACGTATTTTGCATATCTACTTGGACCGCACGCAGAGCTTTAGACGTTCTGAACAGCTCTTTGTCTGCTTTGGTGGACAGCAGAAAGGGAATGCCAGCTCCAAACAGAGGCTTTCCCACTGGGTAGTGGACGCCATTACGTGAGCCTCTCGCACCCAAGCCGTGCCCCCCCCTTGTGGGTCCGAGCACACTCAACAAGAAGTGCTGCGTCCTCATGGACACTGGCCAGGGGCACCTCCCTGGCAGACTTATGGAGAGCAGAGGGTTGGGGAACACCCAATACCTTTTGTGAGCTTTTACAATCTCAGGTTTGAGTCGGTTTTGTCCCGTGTTTTCTCAGGTCCGAGCCGGTAGAACTCGGTACACGCTGACAAACTGACCGGGTGGACCGCTTGCACCTAGCGCCCTTTCCCTCCGCTGAGGTAATACCATGTGCTTTTACCCACGAACTCGGCTCCCTGGATGACTCCTCTGTAGCCCTCTGGTCCGAGGAATTCGCCGACCAAGACCAATGCGGGTACTCAATTTACCCTGTACTGGAATAGGTGCTCCACAGGACGAGTTCCCACGTGGACTTTTCCCCCTGTGTATTTTCCGCAGTACAGTCCCCTTGGACCCCCGGTCGCCGCGTTTGTAGCAACTCCTCCCTCCCAATGAGGTAGGATCTACCACAACGCCATTCTCCACATGTGACCTAAAAGCCCATGTGATGTATTTCATCACACTTTACCTCCCCCAGCCTTGGCTGGTGTGGTCTCCGCAGGGTCTTTCCCCCCTGAAAGAATAGGAAAACTGGGAAAGATCATATGCATATGATAGTGTTAAGATGGCCCCAGCCACTTTAACTCTATGCGAGAAACATAGAGAGAGAAAAGGCATGGCTGGCGCGGCCTACTCCCATGCTTGGCTCGTAGCCTTGTTCCCCCCTGTCGGGGGTAAAGAACCAGAAGGCTTTGACGGTTTTATGGGGCGTTGGGGAAGGGTACATGCAGCCTGGCACAGCCGGTTGCTTTGGCACGCAAAAGTTGTAGTACACGTACACGGCTCAGCGCATGCCGTGATTTAAATTGGATCCCTAGTGTCGCTTCTTCGACACAACATTGAAGTTAGCGACAGATTGGGAATGTCTAGGTTACGGATGTAACCTCCGTTCCTTGTTAGAGTCCTATGTGGCTTAAGTTGGCATAACTTAAGAAAGATGCCAGAAAGGGCTAATCATGGTAAGTCTTAGACTTTTGTTACTGTAACTCAAAGAAAAAATTATGATAACACCTAATATTTACATGACATTTATTTGACTAAGCAAAGAATTAACAGTCATAATAAAAGTGCTGGTTCTGCTAGATGCAGCCTGAGGTTGCAATATTGCAAGTCGCAACCATTGAGCAACATGCCGAGAGACAAGTCATGCCTTAGTCAGAATGCTTTTTTGATTGACACAATAATAAGTCATTCAAGAGTAACTCTCTTTGACAAAACACAAAGTGGTCATAGTGATTCTGTTTTCCATTGAAATGTCAGACTGTTGGGCTTCTGGTGACAGACTCTGCAAACTACAAAGTAAAGCATAATGTCCTGATGCATGTGCATGTTGGTTTTCAAAGCAGCTGCTCATGTTGTGAGCAGGTCAACATGTGCTAAATGCTTTTGTCAAGGCATTGTCAAAGTTGTGGCCTCATTTACTGGAGAACACCCATACCGCACAAACATCACATTCAGGCATGGGAAAAACTTCCTTTTGAAGAGGAGGGGAGGCTGGAACACATTTGTGTAGCCTATAAAGTAGCCTTCATATAAAAAGTCTGATGCAACAGGTGATTCACATGTATTAAACTGAAGTAACAAAAAGAATGACATTACAAAGAGAAAAGATTACCCTATACTGCATTTGACATATGATTACCTAATCTAACATACTGTAGGTTTACATTAGTGAACAAGATATGTTACAAACTCCATGGCTCATACTTGTCATTTTAAGCAAAGTGCTCTCAAAAGACAAAGAACCAGAACATATAAATTCATCATCATCATCATATATCAATTGTCCAATGAACTGTCATTTCATCAAATTTGTATACATTATTTTGTGATAAACATGCGCATACATTCCGCAAAATACAGCAGCCTTGACTGCATCATCGGAAATTCCCAACGAGAAACCCGAAATCAGAGAATATTCAGGCCGCTTATGCCTGTGTCTGTGTGCGTGTGTGTGTTTCTCTCTCTCTCTCTCTCTCTCTCTCTCTCTCTCTCTCTCAGACTAACAGTTTCAGGCCAATTTAACACATAAACACTATTAAATTAACGTCTTCAAAAGTTTTTCTGTCTCTTTCAGGTTGTTTTCTTCTCCAGCTTTATTAACTAATGCGCTGGCGATGATCTACAAACTTTAATTTAGAGATAACCAATTACAAGTACAGTTAATTTGCCCTAATTAAAGCCAATTGTTTTTGTATTAAAATACATTTATCAACTTAAGGAGTTCAACCTTTTTCATGCATTAAAAGTAAAATGCTATAATTTTCAATATTGTTCTCATTTTTGTCAACTTCCTGTAAACAATACAGAAAAAATTATATATTCAAATATATTGTACTATGCTATATTAAAGTAGACACAAGTTCTGAAGGTTATTCCTTACCAAAATCCAAATAGTCTCAAATGTGCTGAATTCAAAATTACTGTATATGTTTTCAGTGCCTTTTTTGGCTACTTCCTCAGAATTGTTATGTCCAAATAGGTTGGTTGCCTGAGTAAGCATGTTGCTTTCTTGTTATAGTACACTCGAACTGTTTTCCACAGTCCTTCATTCATGTTGGGCTCACTGATAAGTAGTTGGGCTCAGTCGAAGCACAAACACGTCATTTTACCGTCAACGATTAGCATAACTCACCTCCTTGTTGTAAATATCAAAAGGAAATAAATAATTAGAATTTTACACCAATTATTGGGAAAATTAAACAAAAATTTAATTCATGGTTAATGAGAGATCTATCATTGAAGGGTAGAATATTATTATCCAAAACTGAAGGGTTATCGCGCTTTGTATAGCCTACAGCTCTTGCTCTAGATGTTCAAGTTCAAGTTTATTTATAAAGCACACTTAAAAAACAACAAATGTTGTAACCAAAGTGCTGTACAATGTTTTACAAACATTAATAACAGAATGAAATAGACATTCTAAAATGTTCAAAAGAACAAATTAATAAAACATTGTAAAACCTACACATAAAACTCCTATAATTCTCAAACAACATTATAGTCTAAAGAGAAAAAATGTGTCTTCAATCTAGATTTAAATATAGGCAATGAGGAAGAAGACCTAACAACAAATGGGAGTGCATTCCACAACATGGGGGCCGCAACTACAAACGCCCGATCACCTTTAGTTTTCAAATGGGAACGAGGAATAGAGAGGAGTAACTGATTTGATGATCGAAGAGACATTGGTGCAGAATGTTGTTGAAGTAAATCAGCAATGTACTGAGGGGCTAGACCATGCAAGGCCTTGTAAACATACAGCAGAACGTTGAATTTAACTCTGTAGCTAACTGGAAGACAATGTAGGGAAGCGAGAACTTGGGTAATATGTTCTCTTTTCTTGGTACCCGTTAGAAGTCTAGCTGCTGCATTTTGGACTATTTGAAAAAGAAGATTGAGAAAGACCCACATATAAGGTGTTGCAGTAGTCCAGCCGGGATGTAATAAGAGCATGAATCACTATTTCCAAGTCCTTCTGTGAGAGAAACTCCACAATCAGTCATAAAAGTTTTTAATTTCCCAACCACCTTAGCTAAGTTATTTTTTGTAATGTAGGGCAAATACGCAGTTGACATTTGACATTTGATAGCTTTATTAATCCAAGTGGGGGAAAGTAATTTGCCAACAGTTCAACTCATACATGTACAAACAACAAACAATATAGACATTGCGTTCACAGATAACAACAAATGAATAAAAATCCATAAAAAGCCAATTGAAACATGATTATCAGCTGAAGGTTCTATAGATCTATACCATATCTACAAGTGTTCATTGAAAAATCTGACCGCTGTCATTCAATAGAAGACTGAGGCATCATTAGTCACTCTCTAAATGAGCATGAAGTCCATTAAAAACTGTGTAATGGATGACTTTCAAAATACAAAACCATTTTTAATTTAGCCCTTGCTCTCCTTTCTACAGTGAACTCAAGTGAGTCTGGAATAAGGCCAATCCAGCATTCCTAAAAATCTTTATGCCGAACACAGCACAACATAGAAGAGGACTCTAGCTAAGATTCCTTGATTAAAACATGAAGAAGCATCTGGCTAATATCAAAGGATTTTAGCTTCCTCAAGAATTATAACAAAGAATAAAGCTTAACCATATAAAGCCTGACATATTCAATTATAGTCAGGAAATTGTATATATATATATATTAAAGCTGTTTAAACCTATTTTTCTACAAAATAATGTTTTTTGTTTTTTTGTTTAGTTTTTTTTGCTTGAAATCAATAAATACTCATTTTTAAATCCATCCATCTTCATCCATCCATCTTCAACCGCTTATCCGAAATCGGGTCGTGGGGGGCAGCTGCTCCAGCTATCATTTTTAAATCTCAGAAAAAAATGTATGTTATTGTCATATATGATGGTAGATATTTTTGAAAATGATTTAACAAGGTCTCATAGTGAAAATGTAGAAAACTCTATATAAATTTTTGCAAACTTATTATGTGTCTCCAGGTACAATTCCCTGCAGTTTCCAAGAGAAATGAACACTAGAGGCACTGTTTGTTTTTTTTGTTTTTTCTCCTTTCACTCAAATCATGACTTTAATGGCTGATTATGACATTATAAATACTTATTTTTCTCTCTATTTCTCAGAACATGCTATTTTATGATATTCACAAACACATTTAAAACAATTTATACATTTTAATATGTTTTAATACTTTTAATTTAAGACTGATCTACACTATCCAATGTGGATACTTTGTGTGGTAGCTCACCTGAGAGGGTGTTAGACTTAGAGTCTGTGGAATGCAGTTTAAATCCAGCTATAAACACAAACTAACATGTGATATAACAGTCATAGAAGCAGCTTGGAAAGAGGTGGTTGCTTCAGAAAATTAGCTTTTGCTTTTTGCTTCAGGCAAAAGTGTTTGGTTAGGAAGGTATGTCTGAAAACGACACCATTTTAGTTGCTTTCCTGGTAGTCAAGGGCCCCTGGGCACTGGCCCCATTGGCCTTGTCCATAATTCACCTATGAGCATGGGTTGTTGAACTGTTGATTGAGGATGTATTACTCCTAATGTGCAGCAGGTGGCACAACTGATCCCTTCTTTACTCTTTTGCGGTCTCTCTCTCTCTCTCTCTCTCTCTCTCTCTCTCTCTCTCTCTCGGATCTGATGTAAGAGCCTGTTCATCTAAGTGTTAGATCATCTTGCTTGTATTGAAAATGGACAATGTCGTGATGGAATGATTTCAGTCTAGAGAACAGTGTGATGAGATAAATGCTATGTGCTTTTCTTCTGATATAATTTCTTCAGTCACATTCAGATCATTGAGCATCTCTCATTTGCGAATGGCCGAAAGAGGACATAGATTAAAAGAGAGAGGGTCAGAAGGCCATTACCAATATTCAATACGTTTTCTTACTGACAGTGCAGATCTATGTATGTGTCAGGGGGCAAATCAATCTGAATGTATGCTGTAAGAAAATAGTGTGATTTTTCCCCATTTGACTTCCTACCATTGTCTTTCCTCAATGCCAGTATGCATTCTTGTTTCCAGATTCCTTGTGAGTGGGTACTTTCGGTCCTCAGCAGGTAGACTGATTGGATTTTTCCTATATGCCTTTGAACAAGCAATTCATTTGGTCAAAGAGCCATGGGTGATTTAGAATATCCACTTGAATTAAGTCTTCTGGAGTGTGATGTATTCCAGAAACCTCGCCCCTTGGCCCTTGAGGGATTTGTGTTATGTGGATCATAATAAAGGAAACTTGTGAAAGTGTGCACTTGGTTGATTTGTTTTTGCATAATTTTCTTTCAACACAGAAATAAGGCTTTTTCTGAATGCATTGAAGTAAGGCATATCCATAATGTCCTATCTGACTTCAGTGCTGTTTTTAAAGCAATAGTTATAGCAATAGTTAATAATAAATATTTTCATTTACTCATGCTCATGCCATCCTAGACTTGAATTTAACCACTGGAGTCTTATGGATTACATTAATGCTGCATTGATGTGCTTTTTGGAGTTTCAAAGTTCTGGTACACATTCACATGCATTGCGAGGACAGAAAAAGCTAAGATATTATTTTTATATTTTTGGGTGAACTAATACTTTAAGTAAATTAACCTGGTATATATACAAAAAAGAAGAATCAGAATGTTTATAGATGACTGCCTCAATTACTTCTGTATCATTTTGTGATCTCAACTCGATGTTGAGAACCAGAATCTGTGGGGGCCATACCATCTGTTGTAGGACTCCTTGTTCAATGTTTATTCTATTCTATTTGCAAAAGGAATGTTTGGAAATCTAACATTGATATTTTATATTGACAAACTAAAACAAAAGATATAAAACAACCATCTTAAGGCAAAGGTAAGCATCTAATGTACCAATATAACACAATAATTACAATTAAACTGCAATATATATATATATATATATATATATATATATATATATATATATATATATATATTATACATTGTTTTTATGGTTATTTTGGACCTTATGGTATTATTTCAACAAAATAAAATAGGAATTAATTCTTTTTTTAATCACTTTATATCAGTGAAGCCCAAATGCCATGTGCTAGTTGCTTTGCCTTTAAAAATGCATTGATTTCCTGGGCTCCCAGCAAGCTTAATGCAATCTATAGCGATGGCCTTTCAAGATCAGCACTAGAATAAGCATACCATCCCCTCATGCACATTTACCTCCAATGACACACACTCATTCTGTCTGTAACCCCATCACACCCCCAGGTAATGATTGTCCTTGGGCACAAAAAGTTTGTCTGCATTAGGAGTGAAGTGTTCCTAATGGGACTGTTCTCCCACTCTGGTAATGATGTATTGTATGAAGGGCCAGTTTGGTTCTCTAATGAAGGTGAAAAAGATTGCAGCATACTTCTATTTTGACCTTTGTTATCTACAGTGTCTGTTCTCCACCACCTGTCCCTCCACAGCTCTCACCAATTCTACAGTAGATCGATAGGTGTTTGTGTTTGCAGTGTGCACAAAGATCTGTCTCTTTGGATATTATTTTTGACAGGTTGCATAATGTCATCAATGCAGTGCAAAGCTATCCTTTCAGAATAGATCCTTTGTCCTACAGACGGAGGGCCATATTTTGGTCACACTTTACATTAATGGTCATTTTACTGTATATTTATATTAAGTAATTGAATAATACTGACATGCATTTTAAATATAATTTTTGTGAAACTGTTTGTAACATTGTTATATTTGGAGTCTGGATGATTAAAAGGACAATATACAATGTAAAAATGGTAGCTATAATCTGATACTAATTTAAAAATCTACAGAATAGTCTGTGAAGCTGAGGGAATGGTTTTGTGAAAATATTACCACCAACCTTTTTGTCATGTATCATAAATCAAATAAAGATTTGAAGGCTTCATCACGTAATACTGCAAACTGAAAATATGAAGAGGTAGTGTCAACTATATTAGTTTTAATCATCCATTTAAAGATAACATTGTCAATAGTAAAGAACTGTAGGCTACCTGTTGTTGTTATTATTATTATTATTATTAATTTCAGAGTAATAATACAAGTAGGGATATAATTGTATATTAAATAATTTAAAAGTTTGCTAGTTTTACCTTGTTAAATTAAGGCATAAATGTGTCATCACAGTCTGAAAAGTTTAGTGTGACAGCACATATGCCCTAATTTTAATGAGTCAGGATTATTCTTAATGAGAGAGTATGTCTAACACATGTCCAAAATATCCATGAAGTTAGAGCTGCAGCCCCTAGTTCTCAAAATGGGGCGGAATCTCCAGAAGAGGGCGGGGTATCTCTAGAAGTGGGCGGCGTTTCCCTGGAGGGGGTTGGGCCAACTCCAAAATGGCTTTTCACACAAACTCACCTGTGCATAGAATAATGCCATCCACGCAGAATTTCTTCACTTTACTGATTGTGAATGACAGAGAGCTTTCAGAGATTGGTGAAAATGCTGTTAAAAGTGTGTTTGCAGGCGGGGGCAAAGGCATAAAGGAAGCTTGAGATGCCGTAAAAGAGACCGAATATGGTTTCACCGGAGCTCTGGACAGTTTTGCAGGGGTGACGAAAAGGGGGTTTAAAAATGAAAATTGATGTGAAACGTTTTTTTGGTGCCACATAGGAATAAAGAGAAGGCTATAGACCTCAGGGTGCTATTTTATGCGGGACCTACTGTATCTATATCCCAGATCAAGCAATTATTTTTCTCTGAAATAAGTCTGATTTACTGTAGGTTTACTTACAAAATCATTGCAATGCATGTGGCTAAGATTTTGCATTGGTTTTAAGTTTTTTCCTAAATTTATAAACATACACTACATGTATTTATGAATCATGACCCAGTTATCCTTTAAATGCTTACTCTTTCTATCCCCAGACTCAATGTGTGATTCCCGTGCAGGAGATTCTCAGGCAGGGAGAGGCCAGGATGTGGTTGCTGGCCCGGGAGAGGGTTTCAAGTTCAAGTGCAAGACTACAACATGTTCCTGACCAAGAGAATGAACTAAAAGATCAAGGAAGAGCAGAGGAAATAGAGCAATAACAAAGCAGCAAGTTTTGTTTAGAGTCATCTGCATCTACAGTAATCTTCATAGCACATTGATTCCCATTGAGAAAAAAGTAATAAAGAGAGAAGGGTGAAAAATCTCCCTACCGCTTTCTCTTCACTGCTACACTCCTCCTCTATCCCTCCCACTAAGATATTCTGTCTAAAGCCACCCCCCTTTTCTCTCTTTCGCTCAATCCCTATATCTCCATCTGTCCTCTGTTCCTATCCTGCACTCTCCCACACATGCATATTCTATTATACAACACTATACTTATAATGTGTTCCCATTGAACTGCATAGAAACCTTCTAGTGATTTTTAATTTCTTTTGGCGTGTGGAGAAACCCTCTCAGTGCTGCACTCTTTCTCTCTCTCAGCTGTGTCTCTCTCTCTGGGACAGCCTGTTTCTCATTGTGAGGCCCTTTTTTACTTGTAACACACAAGTCGTTCTTTTTACGGTGAAGGTTTCCCTCCCCCTCCCCTTCTCTACACTTTTCTGTAAAGAAAGGAAGGAAGCAGATGAGAGAGATGTCTGTGAGAAGGAATGATGAAAATGCAGGGAGAGAGAAAAAGAGAAAGAAGGAAGGAGGGGTAAAAGAAGAGAGCACGAATGAGGAGAGTGGACTCGCATAAACATGAAATTCGAGAGGGAGAAGAGTAAAGCGGCAGAGGAAGCTGTAAGAGGAGAAACGAGGGATGGCTGAATGACCTGGAAGTGGGAAAAATCGGGGGAAAGGAAACCACCATTCTATTCCAACAATTTGTGGTATTTAGATTTTTACTTTCCCATGTTTTGTTTCTTGTTTTTGTCATTTATTTTCTTCCTTTACGCTCCATGTTTTGTATGTGTCCATTCTCTTTGTGGTTCTTATTTTATGCCATTATGTTCCAATATCTTTCCTGGGTATTTTCCTCAAAGCTTACGACTGTGCATTTTGTTTCTCTATGTGAAATAGTGACCAACCGTTTATGGACTTAAAGTACTTTCTCTTACTCTTGCTTCCAGCTGCAGTCTTGTTTCTCTGTGTTAGGAGCAATACTCTGGCTTCTTGTGCAACACGCATTAGACTTTGTAGTGTATTTCTTTTCAAGATTATTTTGTTAGTCTGTAGACTAATATTCATGACTCTAAAAGACAAAATGGGGCCCAGTCAATAGGATGAAGTCGGGAATAACATGTTTAGGACTCAACATTTGCATCAGTTTAATTTGCACTGATGCACTTGCAGATTTTTGTGATCTTCATATTATTAAAATGCCAATTCCTGGCATCTTTAGTTTGTTGCAATTTTATTTCACTTGAATCATTCAATTCTTTTTACCCCTTTATTGGGGTGTCCCCTTGCTCTCCCCGTGCCACGCTCCTCCCATCATCCTTCATCCCGCTATTAGTGTTCCTTCGTCTTCACTCTTGGGAAAAGGTTTACCATTGTAACACTGTATTTGTCAGACAAAATAATGGAAATACTGCAATTAGTGAACATTTCTCAGCATTCTCTAAATCTTTATGTTTATATTTTCCCAAAGTAACCTCAAAAACTATTCTTCCTCTGCTCTTTATTGTTTGCTAACTTAATTTACCCTCTTTCAGTGAGCTTTCTCTTCCTCTGTTTCTCTGCATAAATTGATGTTTCTCTCTGGGGTTTATGAGTCAATTCACTGTATATCTGGATGCATACCTGTCTCCATGGCAATCCACTATTATTCTCACTGCCCTTATCCTCATTGTTCTGCTCACCTGTCTACATATAAAAGTGTAAGTGCAGACCTGTTGTCCAAAAAGTCCTGAAATTATGTTTGCCTTCAACTTACAACCTACAGGTTCTTTAACAATATATATTTAAGAGCAGGGTTTTCAAACTGTAAAAGTGCTAGGGGTGACTGAAAGAAAAAAGACATTATTACTAATTCATTCTAAAATATATTTTAGAAACAATATATAAAATAAAATGTATTATATTCACAAGCATAGTTTTTATCTTGCAAATAGTTTCATATATTGTGATACTTTCCAAAATAATTGTTTACTAACTTTCTGGGGAAATTCTCCATGTTACTGTTGCTTTTAGCTTGCTTACTGGGGGTTGTATGGCAATATTATCTGTAAAGCTGCTGCAGAACAATATTTACTGTATTGTGAATGTACCATACAAATACATTTGAACTGAATAGAAAATAGGTTTATATTTGCTGGCATAACCACAATGACAATATAAGTGACAATTATTTAATTTACAGTACTTTTTTCCTCACACAGAATAAATAGAACTTTAAACATGTTTGCAACTGCCTTTATATAGGAAGGGGGTCAAATTAGGGGTCCTTGGCATCAAAAGTTTGAAAACCCCTGGTAAAGAGTAGTGTGTTGTGGCACACTAATTCTTAGGACCTTGTCCAGTTGCTTGCTTTGAAACAAAATGGATAACTATTATACATGTATTGGTCCTTTTTTTTTTTTTTTGCTGGACAGCCATGGTCAATATAACATTGCTGTAAAGATACTTAAAAAAATCTTCTCCTTTTGTTCCATGGGGGAAAACAGCATACAGGTTTAGAATGATATGAGGGTGAGTAAAAAAATTACTTATAAAAAAAAAATTACATTATGAATGAATAAGGGTGAACTATTCCTTCATATTCCATAAGTCACAGATGATTTACTGTACATCTATTCCACAATCCAAGGAGTGCATTGAGAAGCCTCTAATGTCTCACTTTATAAAATGTTACTCAGTGATGCCTATCAATTATGCAGAGTGCAGTAAAAAGAGTTGGCAGAAAGGAAAAAGTTTTTTTTTTTGGTCTGTCCTAGGTTATGGTGTCATAAAGAATATAGAAAGCAATGATATTTGACTATCCCTTATCAACCCATACTCTTGGGGACTGTGTTAAGCAAACATCTTATAGGTTGCTGTTTTAAAGGCATTCAATATGGTCTGACCTCTCAGAAAAGATCTATTGTATATTTAAAGCCTACAAAAACAAGTGCTTTCATGTTGAAGCAGCACTTCATTGAAGTACCTACGAAGGATATATTCTGGTAGATTTCCCCATGATCAGTCTTTCTGTTTCGAGCTCATAGATTAATAAGTCAACCATAACACAATATTGTTTTTGTTGAAATAATAAATTATTAAAGAAATTTAAGAAATTTAAGTTGAAATTACGTTCTTTATTGGCTAGAAAGTACATTTAATAGGCTACTAAATGGATTACCTTGAGCCACAAGTCTATTTGGTATTGAATACCAGTATAAAACAGTATAAGGGCCATTGACTCACCATATGTTCAAGTGTCTCAGATTGCTTGAGCCCAACCTTACTGAAGTGCTCAGGAAATCAATAGGTTTGACAACAGCACTGCCTCATGTCTCATTGTTTCTCAGAAGGCTATGAGATAGAATGTGGAAAAACATGTTCCCTTATGATTCCGTTCACTTGACATTGCATCAAAGCTGATGCTATGGGAGTGTCCTTCTACACGACCTAGTTGAAACCCTTCTACAATAACGGCAATTCTAAGATTGGCTACGGTGTTTAAGCACCACTCTTTTAGGGACGAAGCTGTCCGGTATTTAAGCAAGCATGCAAACACCATTCTTTAGAATTTTCTTTCTTCAAGACTGCGAGCATCTCTCTCATCAAGAAGACTTCGTGTAAACATACACAAGTCAGCAGATGTGATCCTCATGACAATGAGAAGACTCTCCGCTCCCCTGCAGTGTTCCGGCAAACATTTACTCCACCTCACCTCTAAATGCTTTGCTGGTGAATGGGCCATTTATGCATCCCAATTTTCCCACAGCACTTCGGCAGGAGTTTTTGCATCCCGGTCATGAGAGTTGTATTCATTGCTTGGCCCATGGGTACTCCGAAGCAGCTCTTATGGAGACAGATTGCCCTCACTGTGAGAGCATCAAGATGCGATCGGATCGATCTCGTTCTGAGGGATGATTCCACCTCATGCGCTCTCCCACTTGCCCCTCCTGTGACTCAGGTTGAGCTAAATGAACCAGAGGAGGATCTCGTGCTGGCACAAGCCTTGCAAGCCCCTCGATCTTCGCCTATATATTAAGGTTGACGAGCTCCGGTCCTCTGTTGAAGCACGGGACCTCGTTATGTTTGGTGGTTCTGATGATGAAGATGATGCCATATCCCTCGCAGCATCAGAGACTGCGAATGGTCCAATGTTGTCTAGTGCTTCCCTCCTTAAATTATGAATAGTTTGCACAACAGTTTCCTGGTGCTGAGCCGTGCTCAGTCTCATTTAAAGAGCAAGCCGATGTTCCCTTTTTGTGCAGAACATTCACAATCTCTACATAGAAAATGCGATAGAGATTGTTTAGAGCTTGCAAGTTTACAAAGTTCATCAACGCGGCACTCGTCCCTCTGAAAACGGTGTGCGTATTTGAACTACTACGACAATTGGCTTTTACTGGCCCAATCAGAGGCTCTGTTATGCTAGCACAGGGACTTATTGCTCCAGCATCTGACCAGCTTGGGCCTCAATGTCAACTGGGCCAAGAGAATGCTCTCCCCTAACCAACAAATCTCCTTTCTGGAAGTCCGTCTCAACTCCATGAGCGAGCATGCGCATCTTACGAGTGAGCGCGTTCAGGCCATTCTCCAGTGTCTGTCTCAGTTCAAATTGGGGAGAGAACTTCCAATGAAGCTACTTCAAAAAGCATTGGGGCTTAAGGCAGCGGCATCTGCCATCATTTCATTAGGTCTTTTAAACGTGAGATCTCTTCAGTACTGTGCCACAACATGCCTGGCATCAAGACGCAAGCGCATCACTATATCTCACCGCTGTCTAGCTGCTTTAGCACTTTGGACAGCTCCTGCCTCCTACCAGCAAGGTGTCACGCTGGGGCAGATTTTCAGGTGGAATGTGCACTGCAAAATATATTTTCATGAAAAGTATTTTCGTCTTGTTTTACTGTAAAATTATCGAAACATTCTTAAAACGTGATTAATTTAACTTTAGACTCAAGACAAGAAAAATCATCTGCCAGTGGGGTAAGTAAAATTAACTTGTTTTCTCTTGAAATTAAGTTTATTTTTCTTACTCCATTGGTAAGCAGTTTTTTCTTGTTTTAAGCATAAATCTCACTAAATGTGATTAGATTAATATCAAAACAAGACCAAATCTTATGCCAGTTTGCTCGCCAAGTAAATAAATCACTTTTTAAGAATGTTTCGATATTTTTACTGGAAACAAGACAAAAATACTTAAGTCTTAAAAATGTTTTGCAGTGTGGTGACCACGGATGCTTCCAACGCAGTTTGGGGTTCCCAGTTCCCAGTGTGCTACGGACAGCCAGCTTTCGGCACCTGAACAGGTGGGAGGAAGGCGTGGTACATCAACTGCCTACAACTGTTTCCTGTTTACCTAGCCTTGAAGGCTTTTCAGTCCGAAATAATAAATGATCATTCTCTGATTCACTCGGACAACATGACAGATGTGGCGTACATAAACCACCAAGGCAGAATTAGTTCCCTGCCAATGATGAGACTGATGTGTCCCCTCCTCCTCTGGAGCAAGCGCTATCTCCTTTCCCTGTGGGTGACATATGTTCCAGGCCATCTGAATTATGGTTCGGACCAATTGTCATGCCAAGGACTGATGCTGGGCGAATGGAGACTTCATCCATAGACTGTCCTGAGGAATTGGGAAATATTCTGCAGAGTATCTATTTGCCTCTGCGGAGAACACCCATGGGCAATGAGCAATTGGTAGTCAGAATTTGCATGTCCCGCCCCCGGACATACTGGTATAAAGGGAAGCGGGCGTGAGTCTGTCAGTCAGGTTTTTACACTGAGGAGCCGAGAATAGGGTACGAACGTTTACAGTGGTAGGTCTAGGTCAGGGCGTAAAGTTGCATGGTGGAGGGAGCTTTGGCTTGGTTGATCATGTCTTCGACTGTAGGTGGTAGATCACTCAGATCTTCCATGTCCTGTCCAGGGGCTAGACGTGGAGGTTCCAGAGTTATGGCCATGGATGCCAGAGGGGGCCCCGTCCCTGGGAAAGAAGGTCCTTCCTCAGGGGAATTTGCCAGGGAAGTGCTGTTGCGAGGAGTGTGAGATCCGAGAACCAAGACCGAGTGTGCCAGTAAGGAGCCACTAAGGTGACTTGTTCCTTGTCCTCCCTGATCTTGCACAACACCGGTGCAAGAAGGCTCACTGGGGGAAATGTGTACTTGCTCAGCCCCCGGGGCCAGCTGTGTGCCAGCGCATCTGTCCCAAGAGGGGCTTCTGTTAGGGAGACTTTGTCTGTGAGAATTGTCTTGGGAGGCAAAGAGATCTACCTGTGCCATGCCGAATCAACCCCAAATCAGCTGGACCACCTGAGGGTGGAGCCTCCACTCTCCGCTGGGCAAAACCTGTCCCGGTATATGAGTGGTGCGCAGCGACCTGAGTCTGAATGGATCAAGACGTGCTTGCCCCGGATCAGCGGGAGAAACCTCCGTAGGGCAAGGAATGCAGCCAGCAACTCTAGGCAGTTGATGTGCCAACGCAGTTGAATGGCATCTGTGGTGACCACTCAAGTCTGGACACCTGCTCTAGGGGGACTCCGGCCCGCAGAAAACGATCTATATAAAAATATATATAACTATATAACATGAATGAGCTATTCTGAGATGCATGTTTGTGCTGTTTTGGCGGCAAGAGGTGGACCTATACAATAGTAGACACGTGCTTTTAATGCTGTGGCTAATAAGTGTACATGTTTTTATGGGTACAATTCTGGAAAACTATGGTTTTAAAAATGTTGGTTTAGAGTCAGAATCTGGCAAGCAAACATTTCTTCTATCAAAAACAAAAAATATTTTTGGTGGCTGTGGCTCAGGTGGTTCAGGGGGTTGGCCACTAATCACAGGGTTGGCGGTTAGATTCCTGGCCCACATGACTCCACATGCTGAAGTGTCCTTGGGCAAGACACTGAACCCCAAGTTGCTCCCAATGGCAGGCTAGTGCCTTGCATGGCAGCTCTCATTGGTGTGTGAATGGATGAATGAGTCACAGTGTAAAGCACTTTGAAAACCGTTAAGGTTAAAAAAGAGCAATGTAAGTGCGACCATATTCTTGCATTGACTGGAAAAAATTATGAACTAGACTAATTCATAATAGTAATGCATAATGCACACTCTGTCACAGTTCCTCCTGACACTCCCAGCACTTACACTCCACGATCTCTCTCCCGAGTACTAATCACCTGCACCTGAAACTCGTTTCCTCATCCATCAGCTCCACCTCATAAGCCCTACTCTCCTGTCACTCTTTGTCTGGTCTCAATGTCGATTACAGACTCACTTACCTGCTTCCACTTCAAGACGCTAGTTTGTCTACATTCCAAGCTCCTCGCTCCTAAGTTCCAGCAACGATCTCCCAAGTTTTCCTCTCCATCGCTCCAGTGTGTTCAAGCTCCTAGCTCCTAGCTCCATCGCTCCTTCATCAAGTTTCCGTGTTCTCCTCTCCATTGCACCGCAGTCTTCACTCAGGTTTACCTGCATACCCTTTATTCACTCAATAAACTACACCTCCAGGTTCCACACTACCATCGAGTCTGAGTATCTGTTACACACTCACACAAATTATATTCTTGAGATGCTAGTCATATCTGCATACTTTAATTATGGATGATTTGTTAAATTAAAGTGTTGCAGTGGCTCAATTTCATCAAATGTAATCCTTTTAATGAATGTAATGTAACCCTTTTAACTATTCTTAAAAGACTTTTATACAATAAAATATTTATAAAATAAAATAAAATATGAATAATGGTATATTTCCTATTGAGCTGTACTGGTAGTGATATTTTCCACCTGCATAGTAAGAGGTACTGACAGTACATGCTAATTAACAGTTGCCTGACTGCTGTAGTACAGTGTATTTGCCTACTGACTTACATGCATAATTGTACCTGCAGTTACAAAGGTTTTCGTATGTATGTATGTACAGTACTAGCCAGGATAATGTGTGTGTTAGAGCTCTACCATTTTGTGTGTGCACAGTGCATATGATCATGTGGGTGTGTATACAGTGGTTGTGTGGGGGTTAATATCTGCAGTCCAGAGGAATGTGTTTCGGGTCAGCAATGAGAATTCCTCAGCTCTGCAATAGTAGGTCACTGATTTGCTGCTTGCCTCAGCAAAATCCCACACTGGCAATGTCCTCTCTTTCGTTCCCTCACCACCTGTACTTCTCACTTTCCCTTCTCCTATGTCTTATTTTCAACCTTCACTTATTCAACATGAAATTTTGATTTGTGTCCTTTCATTTTTTCTTTGTTTTCATCCAACCTCTGATCGCCTTTGTCCTGCTAAGACAACTTGAGACCTGAGGTGTTGGGGGTTGGGTGAAAATGGAGGAAAAGCTGTATGTGTATGTGTGTTATAAGTAGCCCTGTGCAAAATTAACCTACCACCTGCTGCCTCTGTTTGTGAATGATTTCTGTTGCCTTGCCTTTATGTAGCTATAAGTTGAGGATCTTTCTTATTAGCAGATGCAAACTGTTTCAATCACCTTTGATAAACTAAAGATTGATATACTGATTAGTTAACACATCTTCCTTAGTAGTTAATAGTAGTGACTTAAGTGTTAATGAAGAGTTACCCATTAGTTCTGCAGTAATTCCTTATTAGTTATGCATTAAATAAGATACAGTATTCTAAAGTGTTACTGATTTAGTCATTAATCAGTATTCTTACTGAGGGAGTTTCCACACCTCATATGTTCTTTCAGAAATATCTATCCTTAAGATTATTTTGTCCACTAATAGTGAGTAATAGTGTCAATATTTACTCACTATCATGTCATTTTAAACCTGTATATTCTTTTCCACAAAACAACTGTAGTCATAGTGACCAGGTCTGTCAAGCTTCAAAAATGGGGGAAAAAAATATCACCCAAAAAATACCATAAAAGTAGTCCATTCGACTTGTGTTATATTCCAAGTCTTCTGAAGTCATACAATTGCTTTTTGTAAGGAGCAGATCATTGAGTCAGTGAGCTGTGATCAAATCTGTCAGTCCCAGTTGTGAAGCAGCTCAACAGGCTCAAAAGGATCACTTGTTCACAAATCAGACTGATCCTTTTCTTGAGTTCCAGCTCACTGGAGGGAAAGATTATCAATGAATGACTTATATTTCAGTCTTTTCCTAAAACAAAGCAGTCATATGACTGGAGAGGAATATAACGCACTAAAGAAGAAAATAAGTCATTTAGACATCTTTTAGGGTGCTTGATTTCTGTCTTTTTGGAGCTTAGTAGACTTTAAATGTGGTAGAATCTTAGTAGATTCTTAAACATTTGTATTTTATATGTTCAGGGTAAAAATGGGTTTGGAACAACATGAGGATGAGTAAATGAAGACAGTTAGAATTTTTGGATATACTATTCCTTTAAGGGAAAGATACTGCAGCCCAGGCTGCAATGACATATGCCATATTCAACATATGCAACCGCTGAATCACACACAGGTAGCCACATGCACAGATTCGCAGCAAATGCAAACTGGAGTATTATGTTTACATTAGCCACCAAAAGTAAGGCGATATTTGGTTTTAACTTTAGAAATGTAATTAAGCATATGGCGTGGAGCCTTCAAGTGGACCCTCTTTTCAATTGTACCTTTGTTACAGTGTCCTCGGTGCTCTTTTATGTATGTAGTATCCCTGTCTTTCTTTCAGATAAACCTTTATTTTTCATGTTTTTCTCTGTTTATCCTTTCTCTTTAACTTTAGTGTTTGCTCCTTGTTCATGTGTGCATCACTAACTGCTGAAAAATATAATAATAATTGGATATATTTAGACTGGGGTCATTAGTAATCTTCCTACACCTATTATATATAACAAGACAAGAGTTGTAAACCTGGGACTCAATCCGCATTACATGAGAAGATATTATTGCAAGATGCCTTAAAGGCTTTAGGACTCATTAAGGGGATTTATGCTGTGCTCCTTGGAGATATTTGACCTTGTTGTATAAATTTAGTATTGTATAGTCATCTCAATCCTGACAGCAATATAGGGGCTCTGAAGTCTGTCCAACACTGACAAGCTTGGGTCTCAAAATAGGTGTTTCTTGTCAGAATCACAAGCTGTGCCTGTCAGCAAAGACTTTTTTGTAATTTTTTCAATGAGGTCCTGCAATGCTGTGCAGCGCACACTTTCTAGTACCACTGTAAAATTTAATTAGTTGACCTTGCTTAAAATTTGCTATCTGTTTGCATGCGTTTTCTAAGTAAGCATGCTTATTTGGCTCAAGCATGCTTATTTGACTTAACTATTTAAGTACATTAACTAGTAACATTTATACTTAACCTTAGATTTATTTTGCAAAGTATTTACGTTTGAGTGGAGAGGAATGGCTTTAAAATTGGCTTTGAAAAAAAATTTGTCAAAAGAGCTAAAACTTCAATAATTTTAAAAGTATTTATTATATTTCCCCATTAATTATTTTGACTTGAACAAGCATACATAGTTTTTGCAAGGGCAATGGCTTATGGGTATTCCCCACTGATTATTTGCCTGATAGTTTTAAGTTAGTTGTAGTACTTGAAGCAAAAGTTTTAGGAACACTTTATTTGAGTTATTATACCACATCGTGATATTTGTATTTTTTTTAAACATATATATATATATATATTTGTGTGTGTGTGTGTGTGTGTGCATGCATGCGTATGTAATAATACAACTTTAGGGTTTACAGTGACAGTTACTTAAAACTAGTAATTATAGTAAAAAAAAATATTAGGCTTATTTTAAATCAACCAAAAATATTACATTTGAGAAACTATTAGTATTTACAGTGATTTATACAGTACTGTATATAAAGGCCAAGCTCCAAGCTGAAGGAGAGAAAGACATTTAAAAGTATATTAAAAACTAAACATTTTGTCAGCAGGGAAAAGGTAAATAGAATGTGCAGTCAATGGAGTGCATTTATAGTCATTGTACAATGGGTTTGAACACAACTCATACATGTAGAATTTAGAAAATGCAATATTTGTTTAATTATACAGGATTTTAACTTTCTCTAAAAACCAATTTGTAATTATCTAGTTTGATAATCAAATTAATACATTCCAATTTGCTTTTGCCTTTCCACTGAACGTTTGCTTGAGCAAAATCATTCCAGTGGTGGTAGCTGCTCTTGTCATGAGCATAAGAAAAGTCTACCTAAGGCACCTCACAGATCCTTTCGATTTTTTTTTCCCAAGGCAGAACTGTGCCATGGATACATTCATCTGTGCCTTTGTTGTGTGTGCCTGTGTCTCCCCATAATTGTGCCAGTACCCATCTATACAATGGAATTACAGAGCAACCTTTTGTACCTTTTTACAGAGGAAATGCCACCCCATCTTTCCCCCCTTAGTTGGCCCCTCTTGGGTAATGCCTGATTGACCAAAGCAACTCTTAAAGGGGTCAAAGGGCAGACAAAACAGTCTGGTGTCATGGCAACCTGACTCTCAGCAACCGGAATGATAGGATAGACAGAGAGGGGGCTTTCTACAGGCTGTCTATCAAATTATTCTAAAATCCATCTGCTGGCTTCCACGTATCTCAAGAACACAAACACGCAAATTCCCAAATGTGATGATTAAGAAGCAGATTTTAATAAGGATTTAGAGAAAATGGGGAAAAAGAGAATTTAGACACATGGTCCATTGTCACAATATATCAAAAGTGTATTATGAAGTACATCCATCATAAACCATGATTCTTCATTCACAGAATAAACAGATTTGAAACCATTTGCTTATTTCATTTTAATTTAAGAAAGAATTCCAATTTTTCCAACATCAATATGGCCAACTCCATCATTTAATTAAATATTTGTTTCTCCCGTACTTGACAAAAATAATTTGATATACAGTAAACCCATTTCCTGAGAGTCAATGTCTTATGTCTGAATATTGACTCTTTTAATTTAAATTACTCTGCTGGTAATTTATATATAGTGTGCTGTTATATGTAATTCTGTATCAAATTGCCAAATAATTGTAACCCATTACACATAACAATAGTATATTACACTTTTTCAATGAATCCAGAAAAGCTAAAACTGCTTGAGTAAAAATTGTTGAGTAGGTTTCCATTGACCTAAACCCTAAACATATTAATGCATGTCTATGATAAGCAAAATCCCTCCCAAGATGGATTTGGGCAAAGTACATGGTGAGTTCACAATTCTTTGTGTTCGGTGGATAAATGGAAGGCAAATGCATTCAGATCAATACCATGCCATGGGAGGGGCCCAGAGTGTGTGTTAGGGGAGGGGGAATTGGACAATGGAGCCACTGATTAATCATTCCTATGCTGTTATTGACTTTCGGTTAAAGGGGTGAGTCAGACCCTAATTTATATGAAAGTGAGTGTGTGTTTGTATGGGCTACCAGGTGGTTTCTCTGACAAACACAGTGGATTTTGGATGCACTCTATAGTTTAGTTTCTAGCTTTTCAAAAATGATTTTGAATATTTATTAAACATGCTAAAGAGGTTTTATCTCTACTGTTAGCAATGTGCAATCTGTTTCCTCAAAATAATGCTTTTTTTTTTTTTTTTTTTGATATTCTGAAGAATGGCTATTCTTACCATAAAGCTTGTCTGTGTGTTAAAAAGATGTGATAATTGTTTACTGGGGGCTCATCCTGGAAGGGGTTAAATACAGACACATTTGCCTACCAGACACTACACAAGAGGCAGTGGGACAAGAGTTGGGGGGAAGGGAAGTGTCCCATTTCCCTGACTTTGACATCTGACCTTCTGACTGTGAACATGTACATTGTCCGAGAGGGCAGACAGGGCACAGCTGAGCACAAATCACCTCAGACTCATCCAAGGATGATGATATATCATCACTCATGCATCCCAGTATTCTGTGTCTCCTTTCTCATTTGGTCATTTCACTTTTCCTTAAATATCTGTAATGTCAACTTTAACTGGTGGACTTTTTAGAACCAATTACTTGGTACTCACACGCATTGATAAAACTCATTCATATTTGAGGACTATTCATCAATTTAATTGGGAAATATCTGTTGCTGGAGTGCTTTAGGAGTGATAAAGACTCTCTGTGGTCAAACTAAATAGTGTAAACTGAATGTATCTTACTGTAAATGATTGCTTTGCAACTTTAATTTTATTCTTCTGTATTCAGTATATGTAATCATGTCTAACACAGGGCTGGATTGGTAATCTGGCATTTTCCCGATGGGTCGACGCACTTTCGGGCAGATCATCCCTGGTCAAACACATCAAGTGTTATAATACAACGATTACATGTTCTCACTGCTAGAAATGATAAGCAGTGGTAGGTTATTTGAAGACTGCTGTTAAACTTAACCTTGAACTTGAACAATGTGGCATGTGTTCACAATTCTTCCGTTTCCTGACCTCTCTACGCTCTAAGCAAACATCTCAAGAAGGGAACCATGGTTACGCCTTTCATCTTATAGCATTGTTACAGTGAATGCACTCAAAAGCCACAGCTGCTTGTCAGCCAACTATTTGGAACATTTGCTGAGATCAGGGCACTCTACAATACACTAATTTTTGGGCCCCTCATGCATTCCTTTATTAAAAGAAATATGCTGTCTATTACATCTATGATTGTCTCTCAATTGCCTTAAGAAACACATGCTTTTTATAAAGCCCATGAGAGTTCTTTCCCCTTTGGAGAATGCCGCAGACACGTCTGAGAGCACCAGCAAAGCAAATGAGTAGGCTACTCACTATCACTCTACTAGGCCTAATCTTTACTATCAGAAATGTATCTCATACTTCAAGATCCTCAATTTTTCCCATCTCATTTTAAAAGTAATATAAAACAAGAAAAAACTATTTGCCAATGGCGTAAGACAAATAAACTTAATTTAAAGGGGAGTTTATCTCACCCTATTGACAAATAGTGTTTTTCTTGCTTTAAGCACAAACCTTACTAGATTTTGTTGTAGTTTTTCTAAAAACAAGACATAATATCTTCAGTCATTTCGATAAATAAGACATGGAGTACAAATTTAAATTTTCATGGTCAATGGCAATTTCCTGAAATGAAAGAAACCCTACCCTTTGGTACAAAATGATTTAACACAGTCAGGGGTGGACTGGGAAGAGAAATCAGCCCTGGATTTGACAAAAGTTGTTGAGTGCTGTCCCTGTCCTTTTCTGCATATCATGGCACCATTTAGCAGCCCTCTTCAGCCAGTTGCGGCCCGTTCGACATGAAGCTGCGTTCACACTGCCAGCTACTTTGTCACTGCATGTCGCCAGTGGCTGGTGGTTAGCTCACTAGTGGTGTTTATGGAGAGTATAAACAGCACTGTTTCTTTACAATTAAAATTATTATTAAAATATTAGGATCATGTGAGCGCTACCATCTTCTCTCATATTCATTAATTTGCATAATGTGAAACATTTCTCAACTTTGTCGTGTCGCTGGACATGCCCACATCCGGTCGTCAACGGTCGCCATCGCTCGTGTTACCGAAAGTCGCCAGCTCTCATCAGGGCTGGACTGGTAATCTGGCATACCAGGTATTTTCCCGGTGGGTCTACGCACTTTGGGGCCGATCAAGGGTGGTCTGGCAGCGAAACGTGCTGAATGGGCCGCGATCAGACCGATTTCTCTTCCCAGTCCAGCGCTGGCTCTCATTGAAAATGAATGAGATAAGGTCGTTTTGTCACTGTGTGTCTCTGGCAGTGTGAAAGAAGCTTAACGCCGCCCGTTTTGGCTATTTGCATTCCAATCTACATCTTGATGTAATCCTTCCTCGTGTTTTCATCAGCTGAATGAGAGACTCGTGCAATCCATTCTCACATCAAAAGCCAATATACTATTTAGCCCTTTTCTGTAAATCACACCTGCAAATCCTAAAACTTTATTTTCAGGTTTCATTTATATTTTGAATAGGCTCATATATTTGAAACCCAACTATGTGGGTTTATGATTTCTCTTTTAATCGTTTAAAGTCATTTTGAGTGTGACCATGGTTTTAGAAGGGTGTACCTGTTTGCTGGGTTGGAAATCTCAAGGATTAATAATGGTGTTTTCCTTATTAAATCATGTGTTTCTCTGAAAGCAAAAAAAATAATTAAAAAATTAAACAAGGAATGTTGAGCAGTCATATGAGCAGCCTGACCGAAGCAAAGCAGGTGAGTTTACTCACGTGATTAATAGAAAGTGAAGCTTTGCAGGCTCGTGATGTGTGAAAGGCTTGCTTGCATTTGCTGCATGAGTCTGTTGGGTACACTGCAGTAACATTCATTTTAACTTTTTGTATAACCTTCAGCTCATGAAAACACGCTGCATGATCATGAGGAAGGATTACATCAAGATGTATATTGGAATTCAGGTGCGGAATTTATATAAATAAAATAGTCAACCCCTTTTCCGTGTGCCATAAGTTGCCGACCCCTGTAACTAGCCTGTCATTTCAAACCTGTTTACTGAATGGAGAAGTGTTTCACCATTCAAGCTTTTGTTTTCTGTTCAGAAGTGTTTTCACTCGAATCGGCAGATCATTTGTTTGATGTATTAAATTTGTGAAAATGGTCAAAAAATATATAAAATAAAAATGTGGCAATAGTGTTGATACTTTATAGCTGTGGTTCTCAATTTATTCGGTCAATGCCCCCCTGTGAAACAAGACCCCCAATATAAACAAAAAATAATAAAATAAATAATGTTTCCAGTTTTTACTGAATAAAATCCATTTAAAAGATGTAACTACATTTTCTTTCATCTTCATGTTGTGGAAATGTAAAAAAAACGAAATACAATGAACACTGAACAATAACAATCTTCACTAAAAAGGATCTCAATGAATCAACTTTTGTCACTAGGTTTTTCAGTTATTTTATGAATTATTTATGTGTTACATATACATGATTTTTAGTTACGCCCATATATGTTTTGGTTCAGTGTTTTATGTTGAATTAAAGTATTTTTGATTGTTAATCTGGTTCCTGCTTCCTCCTTTCCCGATGAATGAGAAGCGTGTCTGACACACATGCGTTAAAAGAAAATGAAACTGTAATATCTACAATGTCTTAGAGTCATCATTGTGTAGTTTGATTAAATATGATTGTTAATTGTGTGTAAAAATAAATAATTATATAATATTTGTATTTAGAACCCCAGTGAGCAAGTTATTAGTTATTTATGTGCAGTGCAAGTCATGGTTTAAAATTTGTAAACTAAGTGTTAAAGATTAAACAAAGATTTTGTATGAACTGTAAGATTAATGACTAATGACTTTAAAGTTCACCCTGGATTAACTGCTGAGGTTCACATAGATGCATTGTCAAAATCAAAACATATATGTTTATTGAACATTGGTGATTTGTCAAATTTGTATTGCCACTTGTCATCGTTTTATAAAAGCAATTAGCTACTCAAGTTTAAAGAGTCAGAATGAGAATGAGCTTTATTGTCAAGTATGCTTACACACACAGTTAATTTGTTTTGGTGACAAAAGCTTCAAGGAAAATGAGAAACAAGAAAAATTTTCGAAATTACTCAAGAGTCCCGGGCTGAGAGCCGATGTGTAGGAGTTTACCCCGGTGGACGAGAGGGTCGCCTCCCTACGCCTACGGGTTGGGGGGGGGGACTCTGACTGTTGTCTGTGCATATGCACCGAACAGCAGTTCGGAGTATTCAGCGTTCTTGCAGACCCTGAATGGAGTCCTGAATAGTGATGCTGGGTGACTTCAACGCGCACGTGGGAAATGACAGGGACACCTGGAGAGGTGTGATTGGGAGGAAAGGCCCCCCCGATCTGAACCAGAGTGGATGTTTGTTGTTAGACTTCTGTGCCAGTCATGGATTATCTATAACAAGCACCTTGTTCGAACAAAAGGATGCTCATAAGTGTGCCAGTAGTACCAGAGCACCCTAGGCCGAAGGTCGATGATCGATTTTGTAATCGTGTCATCAGATCTGAGGCCATATGTTTTGGACACTCGGGTGAAGAGAGGGGCGGAGCTGTCAGCCGATCACCATCTGGTGGTGAGTTGGGTCAGGGGGTGGCAAAAGACTCTGGACAGACCTGGGAAGCCCAAGTGAGTAGTGCGGGTGAACTGGGAATGTTTGGAGGAGGTCCCTGTCCATGAGATCTTCAACTCACACCTCCGGCGGAGCTTTTCAGGCATCCTTGCGGAGGTTGGGGACATTGAACCGGAGTGGGAAATGTTCAAAGCTTCCATTGCTGAAGCCGCGGTGGAGAGGTGCAGCCTCAAGGTCTTAGGTGCCTCAAGGGGCGGTAACCCTCAAACACCACGGTGGACACTGGTGGTCAGGGAAGCCGTCCGACTGAAGAAAGAGGCACTGCAAAGCAGTGGGTGTGGGAAAAGTTGGGAGAAGCCATGGAGAAGGACATTTGGTCCACACCAACTTGCTTCTGGAAAACCGTCCGCCACATTAGGAGGGGGAAACGGGGAACCATCCAAGCTGTATACAGCAAAGATGGGATGCTGTTGACCTCAACTGAGGAGGTTATTGGGCGGTGGAAGAAACACTTTGAAGAACTCCTATATCCCAACATGCCCTCTATAATAGAGGCAGAGCCGGAGGCTGATGGGGGATCAGATTCAATTTCCCTGGGGGAGGTCACTGAGGTAGTCAAACAACTCCGCAGTGGCTGAGATCCGACCAGAAATGCTGAAAGCTCTGGATGTAGAGGGGGTGTTATTGATGACACGCCTCTTAAACATTGCATGGAAGTCCGGGACAGTGCCCAAGGAGTGGCAAAATGGGGTGGTGGTTCCCCTCAAAAAGGGGGACCACTGAGTCTGTGCCAACTACAGGGGTATTACACTTCTCAGCCTCCCTGGTAAAGCTTACTCCAAGGTGCTGGAGAGGAGGGTTCGGACGATTGTAGAACCTCGGATTGAAGAGGAACAATCCGGGTTCCGTCCTGGCGAGTGGTATGACGGACTAGATCTTTACTCTCACAAGGATCCTGGAGGGGGCATGGGAGTATGCCCCTTCCAGTCTACATGTGTTTTGTGGATTTGGAGAAGGCGTATGATCGTGTTCCCTGGGAGATACTGTGGGAGGTGCCGCGGGAGTACAGGGTGGGGGGGTCCCTTCTTAGGGCGATCCAATCCCTGTACACCCAAAGCGAGAGCTGTGTCTGGGTCCGGGTCCTTGGCATGAAGTCGAGTTCATTCCATGTGAGGGTTGGTCTCTGCCAGGGCTGCGCTTTGTCACCAATCCTGTTTGTGATATTCATGGACAGGATATTTAGGTGTAGTCGGGGTGGGGAAGGGGTGCGGTTCAGTGGGCTGGAGATCTCATCGCTACTTTTTGCAGATTATGTGGTCTTCATGTCATCATCGGTCCGTGACCTTCAGCTCTCACTGGATCACTTGGCAGTCGAGTGTGCGGCTGGGATGAGGATTAGCACCTCTAAATCTGAGGCCATGGTTCTCTGCTGAAACCGATGGAGTGCGTACTCCGGGTAGGGAAGGAGGTTTTGCCCCAAGTGAAGGAGTTTAAGTACCTCGGGGTCTTGTTCACAAGTGAAGGACAAATAGAGCGGGAGGTTGGCCGGAGAATTGGGGCAGCAGGGGCGGTATTGCACTCGCTCTAATGCACAGTTGTCAAGAAAAGAGAGTTGAGCCGGAGGGCAAAGCTCTCGATCTACCGGTCAATTTTCATTCCTATCCTCACCTATGGTCATTAAGGCTGGGTTATGGATGAAAGAACTAGGTCACGAGTACAAGCGGCCGATATGGGTTTCCTCAGAATGGTGGCGGGCTTCTACCTTAGAGATAGGGTGAGGAGCTCAGTCATCCGTGAGGAGCTCGGAGTAGAGCCACTGCTCCTCTGTGCCGAAAGGAGCCAGTCGAGGTGGTTTGGGCATCTGGTAAGGATGCCCCCGGGGCGCCTCCCTAGAGAAGTGATTCAGGCACGTCCAGCTGGGAGGAGGCCTCGGGGAAGACCCAGGACTCGGTGGAGAGATTAAATCTCCACACTGGCCTGGGAACACCTCGGGGTCCCCCAGTCAGAGCTGGTTAATGTGGCTCGGTATAGGAAAGTTTGGGGCCCCTGCTGGAGCTGCTGCCCCAGCGACCTGACTAGGGTTAAGCGGTTGAAGATGGATGGATGGATGGATGTTTAACATGCACATAGTGTATAAAATAACTGTAACATGTGGACTCTTGTGGCGTATTTCTATCTTTCTTTATTTTTTTAAATGTCCAGAAATTGGAAATGAAACCTAATTCTCATTGACAATGTTGCAGAGTCTCCATTGCAAGTTTTGGTCGATTATATATGGAGTAATATTCCACCCATCAAAATTCTGAATTATTTCTCCAAAAGCGATTATGGACCTTTATGTTACAGTGTTTCATTTTTACAGAGTGCTTCTACCATTACTGAGATTTGTCAGCTGATCTGTAAAGATGTCACCAATCCTATTAACGTAACCATATCAATATGTATACAGAGGGGCTGCTTTTACTATTGTGTAGAGTCGAAAGACCATCAAACAAGTCTGATTCATGTTTGACTCTAGTGAACTAATTCCTGACAAGTCTTTGAAATTAATCCTCTCTCGCCAGAACTGTAGCATGCATCCTCCTCTGTTGTGACTTGCTGTGAGTCCTCATCAAGACTGATAAGATTAGCGTGGGCTCTGTTCTCACTCTAGGACACAAAGTATGTGGAACAGAATCAGCTCATGGGAATTTATGTTGAACTGTTTAATTGTGTTAGATACATTATGCTTTAGAGTATGAAATTGGCCTGGAACAGAAAAGTTATTTGGTTTTCCTTTGATAGCTCCATAAATGGAGATAAAAAATTGACAAAACAGAATTAACTTTGATTGCTGAAGCTTCCTTTCATGTATGTTTGATTTCTGCTATCAGCAGTGACCTGTATGTCACCCATCTAATATGGTGTGTGTCGATGAGATTACTGTCAGGCAGATGGTTGAATTTTTTTTTGCATGTGCAGAAGCCTGTCAAAACAGACATAAACTATGAATTACATACCAGAGCTCTGGGGCTGGAGTGTGTTTATATTTAAACACTTGTGTGCGTTCTTGCCGTGATGTCACAATTATCTGGGTAAGATGATGCATCGGAGGAAAACCCTGGCAGTCTGTATAAAAAAATCTAAATGAAAACATGCTTGCAAGACAGAAAATACCTACTTTAACAGTCATAAAGCTAATTTTATAGCATGCAACCAAAATAATCAATAATATTTTTTTTTATATAAATGTGCACAGTGGCATTCATTTGTGTACTGGATCACTTAATTTTTTAAAGGTATATTTCACACAAACTCACCCTTATGTTGTTCTAAACATGTATGAATTATAATTTTTCTGTGGAACACAAAAAGAAGAATGTAAGGAGGAATGTTAACCTTAGACACCATTCATTTCAAGTAAATAGAAAAAGATGCAATGAAAGTGAAGGTGACTGGGACTAACTTTCTTCCTAACCTCCAAATCTCTTTTTGTCTTCCACATAAGAAAGAAGGTCATAAGGATTTGAAACAACTTGAGGGTCAGTAAATGATGATATCATTTTTATTTTGGGGTGAATTATCCTTTTAAGCTTCCAATCTTTTGTTATTTCAGAAGGTTGGTCTCCAATGCATCACCTGAGATCTGCTTTAATCATCCTGTGGGACTACAGTAGTTCATTCCTCTTGTTGGACATATAATTCAAAGGCAGACCAGCTGGTCAGTGATCAGGTAACCATTCCTCTTTCTCCCTTCTTCATTTTCCTCTCTTTGTCTTCTGTGTCTCCATTGCTTGCACAGCAGGCCCCCCATGAGTCCCTCAGCCAACCCAGGGACACCCCTAATATAAAAACTACCTGATTATCCTGGTAACTCTGTATAATAACTTCCACTTATAACTAGGCTGTCGAATTAACACGTACATTCAGTGTTATTAATTATCTAAAAAATCATGTGTAAAAAATTTGCTCAAAAAACCATGTCCACTGACTTGTATGTAAATTCCATGATAAAAAGATGAGCAAGAAGTTAGAAGTATTTATGATTTTGTGTGGTTACAAGCTAGCAGGGGACAGTCAACTCACCTCACTGTCCTCACAAGCAGTGTAGCCATAGAGAGCCAATTACACAGGACAATTTCTTGACAGCTGGAAAAAACACAACAGAATGCAGAGATCTCGAGAAGCGACTTTAAAAACTATTTCTTACTTGACACAGAGTCAAACAACTGTGGAGTTTATGACTCTGAAAACCAGCAGGTCACTCCAAAGCCTCTGTCTGATGCACATAAGCAGATATATATATATATATATATATATATATATATATATATATATATATATATACAGTATATATAAATTTTTTTTTTTATTATTTATATAGAATTATCTATTTTGGGGCCTTTCGCAAATATTGATACAGGCCTATGCGATTTGATAAATGATTAGCTTGTCATGTAATTAATTCGATTTATTAATTTTAATTAATTAATTAAAAAAAAAACAACATTTTAATCGATTGACAGCCCTATTAATAATATTAAATATTAACAAACATTATGCTTCTCAATTAGCCAGCAGACTTTTCATTCTTTGCCATGTCCTGGATTCATCACACCACTCTACACCTGGAGATTTACATTTGTGTAATGATGGATTTGTAGTCATGTTCAGGGCTGGACTGGGAAGAGAAATCGGCCCGGGATTTTACATGGCAACAGGGGAGGGTGTGTTCGCTGTTCTTTTTTCTGGATATCGCGGCGGCGTTTTGTGGTACTTTCTGCATAACGCGGTGGCTCATTGTTGCTTATCGTAAATGTTGCACATTTCACGACCGAACCACCGGCCTGCTCGGTTCTCCCGATGGCCATTCCACACCTGATCGGCCCAAAGGTGCGTCGGCCCACGGGGAAAATATCAGGTATGCCAGATTACCAGTCCAGCCCTAGTCATGTTCCCCTCCTTATTCTTAACAATCTCCCAATATCCTTTATATATATACTGACTTGTAGGTCTGTCGGTGAGCCAATATTCATTATAGAAAATGTATTTGAACTGCCTCACATTTCTAATTTGTTTCTCACTCTTTCTAACTCTTTACATTCAAAAGGGTTGCATTCATTGAAAAAGCAGCACTTCATTGGACACTAAGTTGCTCTCTGAATATTTCTGATTGTGGCTTTTGCTGAATATCCTTGGAATTGAATTTAATAATACCTGATAATACCTGCTGACCTTCATATTTTAAAGCTGACTAGAGCAATGTGAGAATCTCTGTTTCCTATCCAGCAGAGCTCAGTCCCACCAACATGCCTGGCATACACACTAACCCCTCTGACGTGATTGACAACTCTGCCCTAGTAACCACTTGGCACGTTGCCAGACTGCCCAGGGTTGCCAGGGAATGTGTTCCCATAGCAACATGTTTAACCACTTTATTTGCCACCTTGAAATGTAGCAAAGGTTTTGCAAAGAGGCAGAAAGGGATTACTGATGATATTGCCCTGGAAGAAAATGTGATAAAAGCTGATATATTATTTGTGATTCAGTTTGGTTCTATGTGTTACATTATTTTGTCTTTAGTATTTGGCTTTTGTATGTTTTTTTTTTTTTTTTTCATTTTTTCATTTTTTTATTTAGTTCTTTATTTGAAAAGGGACCATGAACAATTTTTTACATAAATGTTTTCATTTTATGCATTGTACCGGATTTTCATCCGAAGTCCCCTGGCAGGTCATCACTAACATAAATGATAAAATAACACAAACAGTGCCTACATACAATAAAACATACATACACACACATCTTATCAGGGTCCAAAAAACAAACAAATGAGAATTTTTTTTTTATTAAGGAGTCAATTTAACCATGTCAATGTTCACATAGTTTGTTCGATTTAAAAAAATTTTAGCTTCAATTTAAAAAGACCAATATATTTACACCCTTTTATATCCTCTGATAAGGCATTCCAATGAGTTGTTGCTTTCACTGAGAAAGACGATAGTCCAAAAGCAGAATGACGAAAAGGAACAACACAATCACTTATTGATGATAACCTGGTAGATCTCAGTGTTTTTGGAAAGAAAATTAACAAAATCACAGAGTACAGAAGGGGCCAAACCATTTAAAATGTTATATACCATACACAAATTTGAAAAAATTGTCAAAACTCTAAAAATTATGTTTCTCTAAGATCCTACAATGATGTTAATGGTTTGGTTTTTATAAAAAAAATGTAAAGTCTGTTTATATAGGGATTTTAAGGGTTTATAACAGTTTCACCAGCTTGACCCCAACATGTCAGACAACATGACATATGAGAAAGGATCGTAGCATGCATGAAAAACTTAATCAATAGAAAGACATTGTCTAATTGGTCTAAAATTTGCCAAGTTATGTTTAATAGTCCTCACCATATTCTTTATATGTTATAATGTATTTTTTTTAAGGAATTGTATTTGTTAGTTACCTAATCCCTATGGCACTCAGGATTGTCTGTTGTTTTTGTTAAACAGCGGTACTGTGTATGATTTTTTATTATGGTGTAGATTCAATGTAATTTAATTTAGCTTTAATTATGTTTTTTATGACATTTATTTGTCAGACATAGTGTAACCGGCCCTGCTTGGGGTTTACACACTGCACAGCTACCTACCAGCTGGCTACCATTACAATAGCGTAGAGGAGTATGCTAACCATGTTGTATTACTGTCATGCAGATGAATATTAAAGTCAGCAATAAGACACTTGCAGCTTAAAAAAGATTGTGCACATATGGTATCACTTGGGCAAAGTATGTACATACTGTATATATAAGTGAATACCAATGTACACATGTAACCCAAACCTTGACGAATACCATCACACATTAACAAAATCAAACGCAACAATCTTTTCAAAGAACATAAACTTGTTTAATGCATTGTAGGGTCAGGTTTAAGGAGTCTAGTTGTTGTTCTGCGATCTATTGAAATGTATATGGAGAGTGGCTGTAAGAAAAATCAGGTGTAATTTGCACCCTCAGACTTTTGAGTCAAGTGGATTTTGTTGGGAAAAAATATGTTGTTGGAAAAAAGTGATAGGACATATAAAGAAAGGGATGTCTTAGAATGAAACCAGATGAGAGATAAATAGAAATGTCAACTATGTAGAGTGGGGGAAAAGAGGTACATTGGGACAGGGAAAATGTTAGAGGCTGAATTAGATGGAGGAGCCTGACTACACTTACAGGTGGTGTGAGAGGACAGAGATTATTTAGCAGAGACGGGATGGGAGAATGAATGAATGGGAGAAATTGGAACGCCCAACCAAGAAGCTCTAGTGCCCAACAGTCAACGGATGATGAAAGTCCCACCTTACAGGTAAAAGAGACATCACCTGTCAGTCATCTTGAGAAAGTGCATGCACATTAGCTATGCAAGCTGGGAAAATTGCTTTTTTTAGCGTAATCTGAGGTAAAGAAGCAACATTTTTGATGCCAGTGTTGTCGAATTTTACTGCTAATTTGAAATATGTTCTTTGATCATTATCTTGACCAACCATTTTTGAGATGTTGGTGTTCCCCCATTCAAGTAGATAGGAGGTATACTGGTATTAAAGGGAATAGTTTCCAGGAGCATTCCAGACAGGGCCGACCATGGACTGACTTGCTAAAAAGTCTTTGGAAAGGATTCAAAATGTAAACTTTATTTGAAAGAAAACAGGGCAAAAACCTGCAGAAGAAAAGGACATTGGACAAATAACCCATCTGGAAGCACACTAATGGGGGGCCCTGTTATTGCCATGGTAACATGCCACAGGACTGGTTTGTCACTGGTTGTTGATATGTTCTCATCTTTTTTTTGTTTTGTCAATTCTGCCAAAAATACCCTGTAAAATGTTTTATGTAAAATCAACAGTAACTGGCAACAAATAGCCAGCAAGCTTCTGTATTCCGTGCCACAGTAAAATGACTGTAAAACCATCTACAGTAATTTACAGCATACTGTATAATGATTTAAAGTATGTGCTTGTGGTGATGTGGGCGTGGCCGAGCAATGTCTGTGGAGAGTGAGGCCGGGAGAGGAAGAGCGCTAACGATTGGCACCTGGGGGGAATATCTCTAACAGCTTTTTATATTACAGTGAAGAGCTGGAGAGAGATAAAGAGCAGACAGAGCCGCAGTTGGGGAGAAAGGGACTGTGGTGCTATGACGATGCTGCCAGAGTTTACATTAAAGAAAATTATTTTATGTTAAAGATTATTGAGCAACTGAGTTTGAGTATGTTGGTGTGTGCGCTGAAAAGCCGCAATAAAAAATACGCAAGTGTGTAAGCTGGTTCCTGCTTCCTCATTACCTGAGACTGACCTGAAATGCATCACAGTGGTGCTAAAACCTAGAATACTGAGGAAGGAATTGCCATCATGGAGTCCTTGCCACTGGCTGAAGTGATTAAGACTCTCGCCGGCATCCACCAAATCCAGCATCAGGCTCTCCTGGATCTACACATGGAGCAAGAACAGCAGTTCCAGGTGCCCCTTCAGGCCCAAGCTGAGGACAGGAGGTGTTATGGAGCTTAGCACCCCAGGGGGAAAATTCAACCGTGACCACAGCCTCGGCAATCACCCACGTCACACTCATGAATAAGGGCCCGCAGGACGCCGAGGCAGTGATCGATCTGGTGGTGCTGGAGCAATTCATCTCTAGACTGCCAAAAGGGACATCAGAATGGGTCCAGTGCCACCACCCAGCGTCACTGGATGAGGCTGTCCAGCTGGCTGAGGACCAATTGGTGGCGTATCAGGGGGCTGGCAAGCCTTCTTCTCTCTCTATCTCTCTCTCTCTCTTCTTTCTCCCTCTTCCACTCCTGTTTCCCCTGTACTGTCCCTAATTCCTTGAAATGGGCAGTTGTTGCCCCAAATCCTGCTTCGCAGTCCCAGGGACCTTTTAATCCACCAGTTCCCCTTATCTCTCTCTCTGTTCTCCTCCCCAGGTGGGTGAATCCGCTGCTGTGGGTATGGGTGGGAAGTCTGGGCCAGTCTGCTGGAGTTGTGCTTACCCCAATCGAGCTGGAGTGTACCGGATACCAGTGAGTATTAAGGGGGGTACATACCAAGCTTTGGTGGATCAGGTTGTAATCAAACCTTCATTCACCAAAGCTTGGTTCAATCCGAGGCTTTGGATACAGGCAGGCGGTATACAAAATTCAATTTCGGGGACAAAATCATGGAGTTGAGGCTGTGGTTAGTCCCCGCCTCTCCCATCCACTAATTTTGGGTTCGAATTGGCCGGAATTTATTAAGGGGAATTTGTGTTGATGGGTCCTGTAACAAAGTGTATCAGTGTGTGGTGTGCAATTCCCTTGCTGGGTAGGCAGTACCAGGGCTGACTATGTCAACTACATGTCAGGATGACGGAAGGGAGGAGAAAGCCGTGGCTTTCTCCACACTTAGAGGGTTCCCTGCAAGGGATTATCCTCTGGAGCAGACATGAGATGAGACCCTTAGGCACACCTTTGCCCAAGTGATACCAAGTGAATTCGATTATTGAGGATCGGTTGTGTTGAGTGACGCAGAACACTGAGACAAAAGAGATTACAACCCAACTGTTAATACAGAAGAGCCATCAGGAAATGCTATTCCAGATGACTCATCATAATCCAATTTGCAGGCCACTGGATGGCCCGTTTCTATTGGCGGGGCATTCACTGGGATGTTTGCAGATGGTGTGTGGCATGCAACGAATGTCAGCTGGTGAATCCGGTAGCCACCCCAAAACGCCATTGCGCCCCCTTCCATTGATATTGGTCCCATTCGAAAGAATTGGCATGGATCTTGTTGGGCCATTAAAGCAGATGGCTTGCGGACATCACTTTGTTTTAATTCTGGTGGACTACACAACACGATATCCAGAAGCATTGCCTCTGTTCATCATATCAGCATGAAGTGTTGCGGCTTCAGAATTATCTCCAAAGTGGGGATTCCAAAAGAAATCCTCACTGATCAGGACACTATGTTTATGTCAGGTACACTACACAAACTGTATGAATTATTGGGGATTAAATTTATTCGGACCAGTGTTTACCACCTCCAAACAGATGGCTTGGTCGAACTATTAAATCAGACCCTAAAGAATATGATTTGTATGTTTGTGCACAAAGAAACTTGAAATTGGTACAAGTGGCTTGAGCTACATTTATTTGCAGTGCAAAAGGTCCCGCAAGCCTCCTCGGGGTTCTAAATATTTGAATTATTGTATGAATGTTGCCTGCACGGCGTGCTCAACGTCCTACTGGAAAATTGGGAGGAGGGACCTTCAAATTGTTAAAACTAAATTCAATACATTCTTGACATGAGAGCAAAACTCCACACACTGGGGAAATTAACACAGGAGAATTTGCTCCAGGCTCAAGAATGTCAAAGCCGGCCTTATAATAGCTGTACTCGGCAACAGGAATTTACACTAGGAGATAAATTCCTTGCATTGCTCCCCAAATCAAGCTCTAAATTACTCACCAAGTGGAAAGGACCCTTTGAGGTAACACGGTGAGTTGGGGAAGTCAATTATGAGGTTAAAGGAACTGATAGAGTCAGAACAGGTCAGATTTACCTCCTCAATCTTCTAAAAACATGGAGAGAAGTGGTCCCCATGACTTTGGCAATGGTTGTTCCAGAGTGGGAGGAGCTGGGACCAGAGGTGAACTTAAAAGCCACTGATTGAGTCATCCTGGTCACTTGCGGAGACCATCTCCTGGAGGTTGCCAGGTTGCAAGGAGAATTCTCCAACGTGTTCTTACATCTTCCTGGTCCTACGAATCTCATAGAGCACAATATCGAAATGAACTCAGGGGTAGTGGTGCATTGTTTTCCCCACTGATTACCCGAACACAAAAAAAGTGGTACGAGAGGAATTGGAAACCATGCTAGATATGGGGCTAATAGAACAATCCCACAGTGACTGAGCCAGGCCGGTGGTGTTGGTTCCAAAGAGCAATGGCTCGGTCTGTTTCTGTGTGTATTATAGAAAAGTCAATGAAGTCTAAGTTTGAAGCTTACCTGATGCCTCAGATTGATGAACTGCTCAAATGGTTAGGTGCGGCTTGCTTTTATTAGACACTGAATTTGACAAAGGGATACTGGCAAATCCCCTTAACTCCCATGTCCCATGAAAAAAGTCCAGTCCTTTTGGCTTACACCAATTCGTCACACTTCCTTTCAGTTTATTCAGGGCTCATGGATAGAATCCACAGACCACACGCTGCTTATTCCGCTGCATATCTTTTCTTTACCTGGTTGGAAGTTAGTTTGCAGTGGGCTCCTTTGCCTGTCTGTATACTCCTTCATCTTTCTCTGTTTCATTTTCACCTTTTCACGCAGGTCATTTCCATCTATGTTGGTATCAGGTGATTTTATTATGTAAAGCTTTATTCTCATTATTCTCCCATGAAGCAGGAGTATCAGTGATGTCATGTGGTGTGGATCTGTAATCCATGAGAAACTGAAGAGTGAATGATTTCCATGACTGTCCCCAAAGCATAGCTGTGTGTAAGCAGACTTTTGGCACTCTATTGATTCTTTCTACTTCATCGCTAGAAGGAGGATAGTGCACAAAGGACTTGATGTCATATTACCCTTTTCTTTAGGAATTCTGGGTACTTGTGTGAGACATACTGGCTCCTGTTGTCCGACACAAGTTCACAAGGGTTTCCTTCTCGGCGAAAGACTGAGATAAGCATTGTAATTACTGAAGATGTATCTACTTTAGAGTAAAAAGCAACCTCTGGCCATTTATTATAGTAGTCTACCAGATTGATCATGTATCTACAGTCATGTGGATCTAAATCAAAGGGTCCCACAATATCCACACCCACCTTTTCTCATGCTGCATCTGGAAGAGGAAAAGGTGTGAGTGGAGCAGTATGATTAATTGAGGTCTTATCATGTTGTCTGCAGATAGAGCACTGCTTGATATAAGCTTCTGCCTGTAAATCCATTTTAGGCCACTAGTACATTTCCCTAAGGTGTTGTTTTGCACAAACAATGCCTTGGTAGCTTTCATGAGCAAGTTCTATCATCCTTTTTCTCATTGTTTGTGGAACTATCAGACGGTAAGTACCTCTGATAACACAGTCATTCACAACAGTGAGTTCATCTCGAATTGGATAATATGCTCTGAGTTTCTTGTTACCTGACTTCCATTTTAACCACTGTGTCTGTATCTGTGTATGGAGTTCAGTGAGCTCTGGGCAGGATCAGCATGCAGCTTTAAAGTCATCCTTTGAGACTGTATTGGGGTCAGTCAGTACAGCCACCACAGACTCCACCATACTTTCACTGTTTTCCGCTGTACCAGAGAGTGGTATTTGTGAGAGACAATCAATGACCTGGTTTAGGGTTAATTTCCTGCACTGAACATCATAATTAAATTCAAGCAAACAGGCAGACCGTCTTGCATTCCGTAGGCCAGCTCTGTTATTACCTTTTGTGGTTAGTAGAGTTGTGAAAGCTTGATGGTCTGTACGGAGTATGAATTTTCTTCCCCACAGCCAGGTTCTCCACTTGTCTGCATCTCAGACACATGCTAAGGCTTCCTTCTCTACAGTAGAGTATTTCCTCCCAGCCTCAGACAAACTTCACAATGCAAATGCAACAGTCTGTTCTGTCCTTGTCTCTGTGACTTGAGTGAGGACCAAAGCCATTGTGTGAGGCATCTGTGAAAAGAACTGTCGGCAGTCTGGGACCAAACAGGACTAAAACAGAACTGTATACAATCATGTGCTTCACTTTGTTCCTGTTGTGTAGAGCCAAAAAAAAATCACATCATCAGGATATCATCATATGCTTTTTAGACTTTGTAGTATGGTGCTCATCATTTTCTGGAAGGCTGTAGATGCTGAACTAAGGTCTGTATGCATTTCAACTTGATGATAAGCATGTTTCAGATCTAAGGTGGAAGACTGAACTTCTCAGTTTGGATAAAATATCCTAAAATAATGGAAGCGGGTGGCTGTCCACCACTACTGCCTTATTAGGCTCCCGCAGGTCTAAACATATGCATGTCCTTCCTGTTTTCTTTTGAGTGACTACTATAGGAGATACCCATTCAAATGAGTCAATTTTCTCAAAAATTACATGTTGTTCTAAGTTCTTCAGACACTGCCTCATGGACAGATAGAGGTATTCGTCTGAGTTTTTGTTGGACTGGTCTTACCTCTGACCAGATCTTGACTTTATGGATGAAGCTTTTTGCACAACTGAAGTCAGAAGAGGGTTCAACAGCTGTCTCCACTGTAGACTGAAGCATCACACAGTTAAGTTGAGTTTCTGGCAACAGCTGACATCCACTAGATCCATTCCCAAAATGGGTGTTCCTGTTTGAACAATGTTCAAATCTCCAAAGATGCAGTTACATTTTGGTAAGTAAAATCTTTAGGCATCCAATGAATGGCAGTTTTTCTTTCAAATAAGTTACTAATTGTAGTTTGGGTTTAGTGAGAGCGCATTTAGATAACTTTGTCTTGTAGACACATTCAGGAAGGATGGACACAGCTAAGCCTGTGTCAATAAGCAGGTCCAGAACACAGACTGATTGTGTTGTGCAGTAATCTCAACAGATCACATTAGCTTTCTTTGTTTTGCTGAATTTTGTTGTAAATGAAGAACAGTTACTTCTGGTACAGCATGTTTGTTAACTGTTTTCTCTTTGGATGTGCATATTTTAGCAAAATGGCCAAATTTTCAAGGGGATTTGCATTTAGCATTTAGCATTTTTGGCTATAGGCAAGATGCATCATTTGCTATGTGACTGACAGAGCCACAATGATAGCAGTGAGCAGGAGTTTTTTTTTTTCACTAGAATAGGACTTCTGAATTTGTAGTAATTCAAGTGGTAACCTCTCTCAAATACGAGGCACAGATATTTTCTCAATTAGTTGGTCACATAGCATTTTCAAATGCACTGAATGCACAAGTTGTTACTAGCTCACGTAGAGCCTCTATGTAATGATCAATCAACTCACCCACATGTCAAACACATTGTATGAAGGAGTATCTTTCTGCTACCACATTAACCTTGGGTTGAAAGAAGGTTGTCAATGCAGTCACAGTCCCGCTGTATTCATCTTGTTCGAGTGGCAATGTATTGTACAGGAGTTGTCATTCCGCTCCTAAGCAGTGGATTAGTAATGCTCTTTTGCACTCATCTGGAAACTTGTCACCACCGATGGCTAGTAAGTAGTTGTCAAATTGCTGTTACCAAGCAGAGAAAGTTGTGATGGCAAATTTAGAGGGAGACGAGCCATCTTCGTCGTCAATTTGTTGTATTGGTTGTGCAAATCAACAAAGAGGCATTTGTAATAAACTCAAACTTTACTGAACTCTTTTCAACATGTCAGCACATCGTGCTATTCTCTCTTTCTTACCCTGCACATGCATACTTGTGCTCACTCCTTAAAGGGCTAGTGTATATAAGCAGAACACAACAAGTATATTAGCTGTACAGTAAATTTAATTACGGTAATTGTTTGTATGTTGTATATTAAATTGCTGTCTATACCATAGAACTAACCACAATAAGCACAGTTCCCCTTCTGTCGCTCTCTCCACGTTGTGTCAGAGAAGCGACACTAGGGGTCTCCCTTGAGCGCCGATATTCACCTTTGGACTATGAAAAAAGGCCAATGAGAGTTGGCAACCAGTATTTGCATGTCCCGGCCCCGGACATCACGGGTATTTAAGCGGCGCAAATATGGGAGTTCATTCAGAAAATTTCTTCGAGCCGATGGTCGTGCATGAACTCTGCTGCGAGTTACACACCAAGTTCCTGTTTAATCCTCTGGCGCTCTGCATGCTGTTGGATTCGACGGCGACAACAGCTGCTTTCTCATTCGTGCTGCGGCTGTGCATTTTTGCCCTGAGCGCCGACAGCGCGAGACAACTCGAAAGAGCTATTCTAAAGAGTAATTTTCAGCTCTAAAGAGCAAAACACAGCGGCGTTGAATGTCCTTCTCAGGACGCCGTCTTTTTAAAGACGGTTTTCGCCTCTGTGTAGTTTCTGGATGCGTTGATTCTCCCCACCTCTGACGGCCATAAAAACTGCCTTGCATTCCTGGGTTGTGATCACACGCAGGCAGCGTTTTATGAATGGTCTATGTTCTCAGTCGCGAGAACATAACCATGACAGCATTGCGGTCGTAGGCTTTTTCTTGTAGTGAGAAAAAACGGCTTCAGCCGCCCAGCGCCTCGCCTCCTTCCTACGGGATTGAGGCAGGCGCCGTGAGCGATGAAAGCGATCTGGGGACAATGGCGGGCTCCGTTTTGCCGGGTGAACCCCTCGAAACCCCCACCTCCCGGCACGCTTGCTTGTTTGCGTCCGAGCTCGGGATGAGCATTCTCTCCAATGGGTTATGTTTTCAGTGCGAGAACATAACCGCGGCAGCGTATCGATCCCTGCTTTCTCTTGTAGTGAGAGAGCAACCGGCCGCCCCGCGCCTCGCCTCCTTCCTATGGGATTGAGGCAGGCGCGTGGCGATGAAGAACGATCTGGGGAGAATAGCGGGACGCTTTGCCGGGTAAATCCTCGAAACCTCCCGCCTCCCCGGCACGCTTGCCGGCTTCCCGCGAGCTCTGGATTAGTGCGGCCGGCTTAACGGCCTGCCGTCCGGTCCCTCGAGCTCCCTGGCATTGGATGATGACATCACCGCTGCATCGGAGAGCGTAACAGCGGCGCCGGATGCGGATAACTCGCCTGGGCCGCCACCTTTGGGTCCCCGCCGGTCTGAGCCTGATGCACGAAGGTCCGCTATGCTTCCCCGGGCTTAATTGGTTCCGCGGGCATGTGCGCCGCTCACAGCCGCGCCCCCCTGGGCCCCTTCCCAGACGTGCATGATGAGCTGAGCAAGCCCAGCTTCCTCGCTCCTCCGCTCTCGCTACCCTCGGTGGTAGAACGGTCCCAGACCGCTCCCCCCTGCACGCCATGGCCCCCTCCTGCAAGTCCACCGGGCCAGGGCACTCCAAAATCTGCACTTGGGTAGTCCTGTTTTTGACCCAGAAGGCTCCCAGGTGCCCCTGAGATGACCGACCCAGAGACCGAGACAGTAGCTCCGGAGCTGGTAAGACCACTCTGTTCCCCGGTGGAGGGCCGGAAGGAGAATTTATTTTTTGTTAAATTCTTTACACACTATAGAGCTATTTCCTTGTTGTCTCTGGGTCACCTGGCCCGCAAATGCCGTTCTCACGGCACTCTGCTTTCAGGCCTCAACAGTCCCAGCTTCCTGGACGCGGTGTCCCCGCCCTCAGCCCCACGACTGTTCCCCGGCCGGCCGGTTCAGACGAGTCCAGAGGACGCCAGCAGACCTCCTCCTCAGTCACGAACCCGCCCCCTGCCGGGTGCGCGGAACAAGGTAAGTGCTTTGAGTTTATTCTCAGCACCAGAGCCTCGGGACGCTGCAGTGCCTCCCGACGCCGCGTTACCTGTTCCGCACCGCTGCGAAGCCCCGCCGGGTACGTCCAAAATACTCCTCCCCTTGGTGCCCCTAGCACGGAGCTTAGAGGCGTGGCTCTCACTGCCCAGCCCGTCATGCTGGCTGCACCGGACCATTCGACTCGGTTACGCCAGGTCTCCGCCCCCCTTCTTGGGCGTTCACTTCTCCGCAGTGCACGAAAGACACGCTCAGTCCCTGCGCGAAGAAATCGCCTCCCTTTTAATCAAGGACGCAATAGAGCCTGTCCCTCCAACCAAACCAAGGAGGATTTCTACAGCCCTTACTTCATTGTACCCAAGAAAGGCGGCGGCGTACGACCGATCTTGGACTTGCGAGTTTTCAATCGGACCTTGTCCAAACTCCCGTTCAAAATGCTCACCCAGAAACAAATTCTATCTGGCGGCTGGCATCTAGATTGGTTCGCAGCGATGGACCTGAAGGACGCGTACTTCCACGTCTCGATTCGCCCTCGACATCGACCCTTTCTGCGGTTCGCGTTCAACGGCCAGACGTATCAGTACAAAGTCCTCCCCTTCGGCCTGTCTCTGTCCCCTCGCGTCTTCACGAAGGTCGCAGAGGCGGCTCTTGCCGCGCTACAAGGAGCGGGCATATGCATACTCAATTACCTCAACGATTGGCTCATTCTGGCCTCCTCGCAGGAATTACTATGCGCACACAGAGACCAGGTGCTCGAGCACCTCGGCCGTTTAGGGTTTCAGGTCAACTGGGAAAAGAGCAAGCTCACCCGGTCCAGAGCATCTCTTTTCTCAGTTTGGAGTTAGACTCAGTCTCAATGACAGCACGTCTCTCCAACGAGCGTGCTCAGTCAGTGCTGGAATGCCTCGCTTCTTTTGAACCAGGCACCGTGGTCCCTTTGAAACGTTTCCAACGGCTCCTGGGGCATATGGCATCCTCCGCGGCGGCCGCGCCACTGGGGTTGATGCATATGAGACCACTTCAGTATTGGCTCCAGACTCGAGTCCCGAGACGAGCATGGCGCCACGGCACGCACGGCGTGGAAGTTACCTCTGCCTGCTGCCAAACCTTCAAACCCTGGACAGACCTCTGCTTTCTACGGACAGGAGTACCCTTGCAGCAGGTGTCCCGTCGCGTTCTGGTTACAACCAACGCCTCCAAATTGGATTGGGGCGCCATGTGCAACGGGCGCGCAGCCGCAGGCCGGTGGAACCGAGGCCTGCTGCGCTGGCACATCAACTTCCTAGAGCTGCTGGCCGTTTCTCTTGCCCTGAAGAAATTTTTCCGTTAATTCGTGGCAAGCATGTCCTAGTCAGGACAGACAGCACCACGGTGATGGCCTACATAAACCGCCAAGGCGGAGTATGCTCCCTCCACATGTCACAGCTCGTCCGTCGTCTCCTCCTTTGGAGTCAGCAGCGACTGGAGTCACTGCGCGCCACTCACATCCCCGGCAACCTCAATGTGATAGCGGACGCGCTGTCAAGACAAAACTTGCCCGGCGGAGAGTGGAGGCTCCACCCCCAATCGGTCCAGCTGATTTGGGACAGGTTCGGCAAGGCCCAGGTAGACCTGTTTGCCTCCCAGGAAACCTCCCACTGTCCGCTCTGGTATGCCCTCACAGAGGCTCCCCTTGGGACAGATGCTCTGGCGCACAGCTGGCCCTGAGGGCTGCGCAAGTCACGCTTTTCCCCAGTGAGCCTTCTTGCACAGGTGCTATGCAAGGTCAGGGAGGACAAGGAGCAAGTCACTCTGGTGGCCCCCTACTGGCCCAACCGGACGTGGTTCTCGGATCTCACGCTCCTCATGACAGCCCCTCCCTGGCTGAATTCCCTGAGGAAGGACCTTCTTTCTCAGGGACGGGGCACGCTCTGGCATCCGCATCCAGACCTCTGGAATCTCCACGTCTGGCCCCTGGACGGGACGCGGAGGATCTAGCCGGCCTACCTTCGGCCGTCATAGACACTATTAGCCAAGCCAGAGCCCCTTCGACCAGGCATCTTTACGCCCTGAAGTGGCGTCTGTTCGTGGACTGGTGTTCTCCCCGAGCCGAAGACCCGCAGAAGTGCGCAGTTAGGTCAGTGCTCGTGTTTCTTCAGGAGAGGCTGGAGAGGAGGCTGTCCCCCTCCACCCTCAAGGTGTATGTTGCCGCTATCGCGGCCCACCACAACACGGTCGACGGCAAGTCTCTTGGTAAGCACAACTTAATCGTCAGATTCCTAAAAGGTGCCCGGAGGATAACTCCCTCCCGGCCTAACCTGTTTCCCTCCTGGGATCTCTCGGTCATCCTTATGGGACTCCGGAGACCCCCCTTCGAGCCGCTTGACTCAATTGGACTCAGGGCCCTCTCTCTCAAGACCGCCCTGCTGATCGCACTCGCTTCCATCGGGGACCTGCATGCGTTCTCTGTTAGCGACACTTGCCTGAAGTTTGGTCCGCGGACGCTTTCGTGATACTAAGACCGCGACCGGGCTATGTGCCCAAGGTTCCTACCACACCCTTCAGGGATCAGGTGGTGAACCTGCAAGTGCTGGGAGGAGGCAGACCCAGCCCTTTCACTGCTGTGTCCAGTACGTGCCTTACGTATTTACCTGGACCGCACACAGAGCACCAGACGCTCTGAGCAGCTCTTCGTCTGCTTTGGGGGACAGCAGAAAGGGAATGCTGTCTCCAAGCAGAGACTCGCCCACTGGGCTGTCGACGCCATTTCCCTGGCTTATCACACCCAGGCCGTGCCCCCCCCTTTGCGGGTCCGAGCCCACTCCACCAGGAGTGTTGCGTCCTCATGGGCACTGGCTAGGGGCACTGCCCTAGCAGACATTTGTAGAGCAGCGGGCTGGGCAACACCTAACACTTTTGCGAGATTCTACAATCTCCGAGTTGAGTCAGTATCGTCCCGTGTTCTCTCAGGTACCGAACTCGGTGGCACGTCCACGATCTGACCAGGTGAATCGCTTGCACCCAGCGCCCTTCCCCCTAACCAGGGGAAACAGTGCGCCTTCATTCCCAGGAGATCCCAGGTTTGGGACACTGGTTGACTCCTCCCTAGCCCTCGTGGGTCGCAGTTCTCGTGGAGGAACTCGCCGACCCAAACCACTGTGGGTACCGCAAGCTACCCTGTACTGGTATAGGTGCCCCACAGGTAAGGCCTCCTGTTCGGACTCCCCTGTGTGTAAAACCATGGTTCTGTCCCCTCACGAGTTGACTCCGTGTTTCCCTTAGGCAGTTACAGCTGCCTCGGTTGCTGTGCTGTATGCTTCCCCTCTGCGAGGCTGGATCTACCACCAGACTACTTTTCCGCATAAGACCTAAGTATAGGCCATGCGATGTATTTGCCACTCAAAATTTGCCTCCCCTCCCGGGTAGGTGTGGCCTCAGCAGGGTCTTCTCCGCCCTAATAAGGGCTAAGACCCCCTTCCCTCAATGCCTGTAAGGGCCCCGGCCGTAGTTGCTCTATGCGAGAAACATAGAGAGAAAAGAGGCCCAGACAGGCTGGCCCGTTCCCATGTTGGCGGCCATCACCTTGTTCCCCCCTCCAGGGTAACGATAAGGAATCCTGATGGCTTAAATGGGGCATTGGGGAAGGGTACGTGCAGCCTGATACAGTTGGTCGTTCTGCACGTAGTAATACCTGCTCACTCCTGTATCAGCAGATCACGTACACGGCTCAGCGCATGGCTCTTTTTAAGTGGACCCCTAGTGTCGCTTCTCTGACACAACGTGGAGAGAGAGCGACAGAAGGGGAACGTCTAGGTTACATATGTAACCTCCGTTCCCCGATGGAGGGAACGAGACTTTATGTCTCCCCTGCCACGTCGCTGAGCCGAGCCCCTGTTGTGGCCGGACCATTTCCGGCTCCTCAGAAAAATCCTGAATGAACTCCCGTATTTGCGCCGCTTAAATACCCGTATGTCCGGGGGCGGGACATGCAAATACTGGTTGCCAACTCTCATTGGCCTTTTTTCATAGTCCAGAGGTGAATATCGGCACAATGTCTCGTTCCCTCCATCGGAGAACGGAGGTTACATACGTAAGTAACCTAGACGTTTGAGCTACAGAGTTAGAGTAATTAACTTCAATCTATTTCAAGTAATAAAAAGAAGAATTAAACAACTGAGGCCTTTTCTGCAAACTGAACATTTATTACAAAATGACAACACAAAAATCACATAAATGTTACTCATAAAGGTAAGTTATGACTACACACATAAAAGTACATTCAAAAACTTCATTATTAAGTTCACCAGATGTCAAAATGACTGAAAGAACACTCTCCAGTTCTTTGCCTGTCCAGACCTAGAGAACAAAATACAGTAAATATCAAAGTTCATTCCATGTAACTTCAGTCTTTATATCAACATGGCATTAAGAGATGGAGATAGAATTTACTTAAATATAGATTCAAATTCTGAGCAAAACATTTACACATATTATATTTGTAAATAACATAACTTAATTTTGAATGGACATGGGTCAATTAAAGTGGCCAGCATAACGCAGCAGCACATACAAATAAAATAAAAAATAGTGTATCCAACAAGCTGTGCACATTCGACCGGTGTAAAAACTGTTCACTTTGTTCACTGACAAGATCATTTGGTCACTTAGTACATAAAAACTTGTAAGTGTTTAGTTAAATACTAAACAAAATGGCAGTTATAACTAATGCTAGTATCTGTTTGAGAATGTAAACTTAACATTACAAAGCTACTTGTCGAAAAGTACGTGCAGATGTTCATTTTCAAATGATTCATGTTTAAAAAAAATATATATAAACTGCTAAAAATTATTTGTGTGTTTTTGTTGCTCACCTGGTTCAGTCAAAAAGAGATCACTTTGCTTCTGCTCATCTCATGGCTGAAGTAATGAGGAGTTGAGTGCAGGCTCAACGTTCATATGTTTTCAGGTACATTCCCATACAGTTCTACTTTTTATGTGATTGTAAGAGTAAGTCCAATGAAGACAGGGTTTCGTCTTTTTTGATAGTAGATCACTGAATAATACCAAATATTTCCCCTCTAAATTGTGTATGTGCTGGTTTGAGATTGAACCATTTTCATGCAATTTAACAGTAAATTACTGTAATTATTTTCACGCAAATATTTTCCTAAAGAATTCAGTTCAGTTTCACAGCAACATAGTATCTACAGAAAGTTGCAGTGGGAAATACAGTAATAATACTGTCAAAACAACAAAAATAGTTTACAGTGTCTGACAGAATCTTAGGGTTTCATCCTAGGTGTTACCTATTAAAAAAGTAATTCAAACTGCTTTAAAAACATTCAAAATAATGTGATTTAATCCATTTGACACATTCCTTCTCTATTTAGCGAGTGTACGTGTTCAAAAATAATTGAAGTTCATACACACACAATACACATTTGACCCCCATATACCCCATCTTACTTAATGTTCTATGCTGGTTTAGTTTTGGATAATGATTGTAATAGCTGATTTTGTGCTACTTGGTGGACCAGCCATGAAGTTATTAGTAAAATCATCCATCAACTACTGTAGATAGGTAAAGTTTGTCAAAACAAATGTTGATGTTTGCCAATAAAGCCTAGCCAAAAGTGTATTTTTATTTTTTTTTAAATAAAAGCTTGAGGTATGAAAGAAAGAAAGAAAGAAAGAACAAACGAATGAACGTTCGTGGCAGGGCGGAGGGCAGTGCCGGGTCGTGATTCTACACACCCGGCCCCGAGAGGGATAAAGTCAGACTGCGGACGGTGGTGCGACAGAAAGAGAATTACTGGCAGATTCTATAGCAAGTTTGTATAATAAAAATAGCCTACTGTTTGTTGGTTTTGTTTTGGTTTATTATGTTTGGTTTTTACATAATCATACCCAGAGATACACACACATACGCAAACTCTATTTCTTGGTAAATGAAGAAACCAGAGGCGCAAATTAATCATGATTGCTGCAAAGCTCCGTTTTTCTCGTCTAGCATTTAGATCTGTGACTACACAGAGGGTCATAAACTTATTAGTTGAACCTGTAAACTCATTATGCTGGAAACCTTTTGCATCACAATAAACAAATACAGAGATCAAACACAGCAAAGGTATACTGTAGACATTGACTAACGCAAGTGATGATTATGTTTGCCTTCTTTTGCTTGTGTGCCATCTGTAAAACGTGTGCAAAACATGTGATGTGTGTAGGTATACAAAGTGATATGCCATAGTCTTAGGCTTGTGTGTATGTGTGAATATGTGAGGTCTCAGAGGAGTGCTGTTCTACCTTTTTCCTAATAAATTAGTATTAGCTTCTGTTAGAAGAGAGACTCCATGCTTTATATTGCCAGACCTGCAGAATCTCTCTAGACTGATGGAATACAAGCTCACAACAATGATTCACACACACACACACACACACACACACACACATACACATACACACACAGAACATGTTGGTGCAGCTATCATTATGATTTTATACTGTACAAACTATAGATTTTGTCCCCAACCCTACCCCTAAACCTAATACCCCTAAAACTAATCCTCACAATAAACTTTCTGCATTTTTACATTTTCAATAAAACATCGTTTAGTGTGGTTTTTTTTTATTATTATTTGAATTATGGGAAAACTACAAATGTCCTCATAAACCACATTTATAGTATAAAACCTTTGTAATTACCAGTTTGTAACCTAAATAAAATGTCCTTGTAATCTACATAAACCTGCCCACGCACTCACACACACACATATGTCTCTATTCACTATTTCTATTTTTCTAATTTAATGTTTGTTTGTTTTTATTCATTTGTTGTTTTATTCAATTACAGGTTTTCATTGTGAATTTTGAACCCCTTTATATATTTAGGTTGTAGCTGTGATTTTGTCAAATTTTGTTTTCAGAGAATGTAAAATAAGATTACAGCGTACATTTTTCATAGTGTGTGTGTGAGATAAAGAGTGTACGATGATGATAAAAGAAAACGTTATCAGGGCAGCATGAATATTTTAGTAGTTGCAGAGTGTTGGTGGTTTCACCAAGGAAAGAGGTCAGACTCTGTGTGTGTGTGTGCGCGCACGTGCGTGCGTGCGTATGTTTATGTCTGCAGTGTGTTTGTCTGTGTCAGTAAATTATACAAATTAAGCTACTAATGTGGAGAGAGAGAGAGAATGCATGCAGGAGGTGGGGCATAGTAGGTTCAGTGCAAGGTACCACCAGTAGAGGGCAAAACTGCCACAGCAATGATTATAGAATGCTGTTTAAGAGGGTTGTGTGTTCATTGTAATTACTAAGAATACAATACAGTTTGTGTATGCTGCTTGTTTTTTCTCAAGATTTTGAATAAGATTCAGAGTAAATCCTTGAATTAGACTGTTTATTGGTGTGGCCAAAATAGTGCTTTTGAAAACAAGATTTAACATAGGGGAACTGTTTACCTTATTATATTATGTTGTAAAATATGTACATAAATTACATTATTAAAGCATATAAATTCCTATGAAACTTAAAAATTCAAAAGATAGAAGCAATAAAAGAAAGTACTAGAGGAATCTCATTCAAATTTAAGTTCCATATTGTCAAAATTTACATAGAACAGAGGAATAGAACAATTAATTAAATAAATAAATGTATGGCTTAAAATAGAAAATAAGGCAAATATACTATATAAGTATATACTCTCTCTCTCTCTCTCTCTCTCTCTCTCTCTCTCTCTCTCTCTCTCTCTCTCTCTCATATATATATATATATATATATATATATATATATATATATATATATATATATATACTGATCAGCCACAATATTAAAACCACCTGCCTAATAAACATGTAGGTCCCCTTCCTGCCGCTAAAATAGCTCTGACCTATCGAGGCATGGACTCCAGAAGACCTCTGAGGGTGTCCTGTGGTATCTAGCACAGTTGCTATGTGGGGTCTCCATGGATCGGACTTGCTGGTACAGCACATCCAATAGATGCTCAATCGGATTGAAATCTAAGGAATTTGGAGGCCAATCAACACAGTGAACTCTTTGTCATGTTCCTCAAACCATTCCTGAACCATTTTTGCAGTGTGGCAGGGGGCATTATCCTGCTGAAACAGGCCACTGCCATCAGGGAGTACCGTTGTCATGAAGGCGTGTACGTAGTCTGCAATCTTTAGGTAGGTGATATGTGTCAAAGTACATTGCTAAGAGCATCACACTGCCTCTGCTGGCCTGCCTTCTTCCCATGATGCATCCTGCTGCCATCTCTTCCCCAGGAAAACGACGCATGTGCACCCGGCCATCCACATGATCTAAAAGAAAACGTGAATTATCAGACCAGACCATCAGTGGCCTTCTTCCATTGCTCCATGGTTCAGTTCTGATGCTCACGTGCCCATTGTAGTTGCTTTTGGCGGTGGACAGGGATCAGCATGATCACTCTGACCGGTCTGCGGCTACGCAGCCCCATACGCAGCAAGCTGCGATGCACTGTGTGTTCTGACACCTTTCTATCATGGTCAGCATTTAGTTTTTCAGCAATTTGTGCTACAGTATCTCTTCTGTAGGATCAGAACAGATGGGCTAGCCTTCGCTCCCCACGCGATCAATGAGCCTTGGGCGCCAATGACCCTGTCGCGGTTCACCGGTTGTCCTTCCTTGGTACACTTTTGGTAGGTACTATCCACTGCATACCAGGAACACCCTACTAGACCTGCTGTTATAGAGACCAGACGTCTAGCAATTTGGCCCTTGTCAAAGTTGCTCAGATTATTACGATTTTTTTTCCTGCTTCCATCACATGAAATTCAAGAACGGACTGTTCACTTTCTGCCTAATAAATCCCACCCCTTGACCGTTGCAATTGTAATGAGATAATAAATGTTATTCGTCTGTCAGTGGTTTTAATGTTATGGCTGATCAGTTTATATCTGTTTGAATATACAGTAGTGAGGTAGTATTGTAGTGGAAATATTTTTAACATGCAAATGTTTTGACATGTGCCATTTAAGTTAATCCTCTTAGTTAAAGTGATTATGTATAACAGGTGCAAAGACTTTTTTTGTGCAACCGTAGGATCATTTTGGAATGATAGAAAGTCACATTTGCGATAATCAATCTTTAAAGAGTACACATGCTAAAGACCTCAAATTCAGAGGTGCCATGGTCAGATAGTTGATCAATCTAGACAAAGCAAGCCAGACAGATGTTAACAGAAAGAGATGTACCAATTTATCTAGCAACGGAGTCATATGGCCCTCTCTAATGGGCTTTTCATGGAGAAGTTCTTGGTCCCCCTGCATGTGCGTTGCGGTGTGAGGTAGTTGGTTGTATGGTTTCGCATAATAAAGAGCCTGGAGATAACTGTACAACCTTCTAGCTTTCCCTGCGGCTGCACGCTTACGGCTCTCAGAACCCACCATGATGCCTGAAGCAGCATGGGATGAGCTCAAGTGGACAGCCAGAAGCGATGATTAGGTATGTTGAAGTATGTTGAAAACTGTGGGCGTGACCCTTAAAACTGACACTCTTTTTGGAAGTCTATCTGTTTTTGAATGTTACACTTTTATAGCACTTTTCTGAGACTACACTACAAGTGCTTTAGTGTTGAATCTTGATAAAGATTTGTAAAACTAGACTGTACTTTAAAAACACTACAAAAAGTGCTGGTTTAACCTAATATGTTCAAGTTGATTCAGATGATGTTAAGTAATATTTTTTTATTTAATTAAAAAACAATTTATTAAGATGTTACCACATGAAGCACCTTTTTTAAGTTAACATTAATGCAGGTAACATGCTAAAGTAATCTTAAAGATATTTTTCTATTTTTTTTATTTTTTTTTTATTTTTTTACTTAAGATGATAACGTTTTTTTAGTACATTAACTTTTAAGTGTACACGAGACAGAAAAACAAGCCGAAAACATGATATGTTGGAAACAGTTGGCAACAGCAGGTTGTTTGAGCCTATTTGTATATTATAAAGTAATTTTATTTTGTTTGTGGTGGCTAAGGAATCTAAACTGTACAAAAGCTGGTAGACTTTAACAGTCTGTTTCACATTTAGATGGAAAAACGGTTTATTCACTGAAATTAATGACACCTTCTGTTTGTGAGATATGATTGAAACCATTTCAAAACAGTTCCTTTTATGCAAACACAGTGCTCAAGATGAGAGAGAAGAATTTTATGGTTGAGGTTGACCATATCAAATATAGGCTACGCTAAGATCTAAAAGAACAAGGATCACAGAATCAGCAGAGTCAGCGGTTTGTAAAATATAATTTAAAACTCTTAACAGAGCTGACCGTAGGCAGACTGGGAAGAGAAATCAGCCCTGGATTTTACATGGAAACTGGCCCAAAAGATTTGCGGCCCACTTCAGCCTGTCGCGGCTCATTCGGCATAATGCGGCAGCCCATTTCAATTTTAATTTGTGTTCTGCAGAAGATACACATCTGGGATGGCATGAGGGTGAGCAAATTATGAGATATTTAAAATTTAAAGCTCAGCCATCATTTAATATTCCGTTATAATTTCCATACCCTCATATAGTTCCATAATGAAAGTAAAATGGTGACCACTGCTAACATTCTGTCTAAAATCGTATTGTGTTGCATGGAAGAAAGCAGTGCCGAACTATCCTACAGACAAAACAGGTGGCCGCCTAGGCCCCCGATGTGCCTGGGAGGTTCCTGTGAAGGCGAAGTAAATGAACAAGTTATAAGATTAAGAGACATTGATGACTAATGTTTTGAAATTCTCAGATGTAATATAGTTTATTTTGAACACACACTCAGGCACCTGATCATTTAACATACAAATCACAATGACGGTGATAACTAAAAACAGCACATTAAGTATAAAACGATCTTTGAATAATCACAAAAGACAAATTACTGAAAATTGCATAAAATAAAATAATAGCAGTATATCTAAAATTGGCAAGAATTGGAGCTAAGCAGTACACAATAATCTGAATCATTTATTCATAACGCAAAGCATTGCCGAGAAAAGGAGCGCGGCTTCTTATGACAGTATTATTAGACACAGATCACACATCTTGCTGAATAATGTACACGCCTGACAGAAACGAAGGAAATAAGTTATGAAAAATATTGCTTTGTGGCTATTTGAGTCTTTGAGGGTTATTTTGTGTAAATGAATTCAGCAACAGCGCTTGTCAAATCATGAGGGCTTTTCACATTTTCACAAGAATGACCACAGTGAAAATATGAGTAATTAATCTGGAAAATAAACAAACCATCCTATCTGAAAAGATCTCTGCTCTCTAAGTGGTATGTGTTTATTCTTTACATTTGTTTACAAATATATATTTCGAGGTGTTGTTTAGGCCCTATTTAAAATGTGTAATTTTATTTCTAATAATTTCTAATAGTACATTTCTAACATAAAAAAATTATGTTAACATGACATAAGCCAAGAGTTATAAAAGCTGACAATTTTTATTATAGATTGTTAATTAACCTAATGCAACATTGTTGTAAAATGTTACCCAGTAATTATTATATTTGCAGTTTCCATGACCATTATTTGAGACATTGCTTTATTTGCACTTCTAGAAAAAATGTGAAAGGTGATCAAAAGTGTCACAGCATCTAAAATGCACATATTGCATATGCATGTATTTACATTTTAGCCTAACATCTTCATGTTGGGAAAAAACTATTGGAACATGTTATTTGGCGTCTATTGAACTATACATTATAGTGCTTCTTTTTTAGTACTTTCTATTAAAAATTTTTTTTAAAAAATCTGCTCATCACGTTTTCATTGGATCTAGGATGTTTTAAAGTTAGGACAATTTTCGCACCGGGGGGCCCATTATCATGATTTGACCTAGGGCCCACAAACCCACGGGCCGGCCCTGGAAGAAAGAAACTCATATGGGTTGGAACAACATGATGGTGAATGATGACAGATATTATGATTAATAATAATAATTCTTTAATATATGCTAAATGTGTATTATGTAATGTAATGTAGGGAGTTAACATCCATTATATAATTTGTGAAGGTAACGAGTTACTACTTGTGGACTCTTTTAATTGGATGTTTTCTTCTCTTACAACAGGTGCATGCAGAACAATAACAAAGTTTATTGATGCAGTAATATCAACTTTTTGTTATGCCGAGATCACGAGAATATTAAGTCATGATCACGAGAAAACAACCTTAGTTATGTCGAGATCACGATAAAACGAGACAGAAAAAGAAAAATAATAATTACGCAAGGCCTCTTTGAGCTTCCGTAGAGGCTGGGTGAGCGGCTCGTAATCCTTTCCTCGCAGTTGTTGGTCTTTTAATGGATAATTCAATGTGCCGGTCTCACCCGCGATGACCAAAATGCACAAACAGCCCAACGTACTTGGACAACAACACAGCAAATATCATTCGTGGTAAGTTACAGTAATACCCTGAGTAATATTAGCAGCAATGAGTGGACTCGGCGCTCTATACACTGTACAAACAATATCCTAGATAGGTTACACAAGAACAACACACTATAATAATCTATCTCCAGTGGCAAATTCTCTGGGCCAGTGTGAGTCTGAGCTCCACCCCCTCAGGCCTTCAGAATTTCCACAGAATCCCTCAACAGTGCAAATGAATGAGCAACTAAAGCCAGATTGTCAGATTTGAAAGCAAAGAGCACAAGATCTAGCTGATGAGTCGGCTGTCATCACTGCCGCTATTGCCATTGAGAAAGCAATCCTTATGGATTTAAAAACCTGAGATGTAAACAGGAAAAGAGGACTGATTTTCACTGCAAGTAAATTGGTGAGTGCTTTTTGCATTGTTATAGCAACATCAGGAGTTATCTAAGTGTAAATTATGCTGGCTGGAGCATTCAATTTCAGTTAAAGTTTTGAAAAGTAACCGTGTACACTTATGAAACAAAAATTTTTGCAAGAAACATTTTTGATCGCAAATATTATTAGATCGATTTTTCCTGGTATTAGACCTTCTTGGTTTTGGCTTTCATGCATGGACATGTTTTAAAAATGTCAATTTGTATTATTATTTGGCTGCAATGTAATGTATGATGTCCATAGGCATAGGATGCCTTATTGTGAAACAATGTTTTATTAGTGGCATGAATCACTGAAGACCAAGATTTAAAATGCATGGGCTGCCACTGTCTATCTCTCCCCAGATGTAAACCTCTTACTTGAGTCACTTGAGGACGTGGGTAGAATGTGTGTTCATCAGTCGTTTGACTCCAACTCGGTTCTGATGTGCATTTCATCCAATAGAGTTGAGATGTTGTGTCAGAGAAGCGACACTAGGGGTCTCTCTTGAGCGCCGATATTCACCTCTGGACTATGAAAAAATGCCAATGAGAGTTGGCAACCAGTATTTGCATGTCCCGCCCCCGGACATACGGGTATTTAAGCGGCGCAAATACGGGAGTTCATTCAGAAAATTTCTTCGGAGCCGATGGTCGTGTCTGCAACTGCTGCGTGTACACACCGAGTTCCTGTTATCCCTCTGCTGCATGCTGTTGGATTCTACGGCGCACAACAGTGGCTTTCTCCTGTTTGCACGGCTGTGCATTCCTGCCCCTGGGCGCATCGACAGTGCAGATTTAAAAACTCTCACAAGTTTTTTCCCTAAAAGAGTGATTTTATTTAAAAGAGTAATTTCCTCTAAAAGAGCAAAACACAGCGGCGTTGAACGTCCTTTTAAGGACGCGTCTTTATAAAGATGCCCTTCCGCCCCTGTGTTGTTTCTGGATGCGGTAGAGTGCTCTCCGCTTCCGACGGCCACAGGCGCTGTCTCGTGTGTCTGGGTAGCGATCACACCGAGGCTGCGTTTGTAGATGGTTCATGTTCTCACTGGGAGAACATGACCATGACAACGTTGCGGTCGCGGCTTGCTTACAACCGTGAGCAAGCCACTCCAGCCGCCCCCCGTGTCGCTTCTTCTTCCCACGGGATTGAGGACGATGTGGCTGGCGATGGAGGCGATTTGGGGATGGCAGCGGGTGCAGCTCCACCGGGTACGCCCCCTCAGACCACCCGCGCCCCGACATGCTCGTTGATACCCGTCCGTGCTCGAGGTAGCGGTGACTCGCCTCACAGCCAGTTGGCCGACCCTCTTGCGATGGAAGCCGATGAGCTTGCCGCGGCATCGGAGGGCGGGTTATCTGATGCTGAGGACTCCCCTGGGCTGCCGCTTTCGGGCCTGCACGCCCAGGCTGAGGCCGACGCACAGATGACGAACATGCTTTCCCGGGCATCCGACAGCGTGGGCTTAGATTGGAACCCTCCATCCTCCCCACAACCATCACGACTCGACGACTGGTTCCTGGGGTCTGGGCGCCGCTCACAGCCTCGCCCCCCGGTCCCGTTTTTCCTGGAAGTGCATGATGAGCTGACGTCTTCGTGGAGAGCACCCCTCTCCACTCGTCACATCGCCACAGGTTCGTCCGCCCTCGCCACCCTCGATGGCAGAGCGCGCCATGGGTACGAGGCGATTCCCCAGGTGGATAGGGCGGTTGCGATCCATCTATGCCCCGGTAGACCCTGAGAGCGACAAAGTTCACAGCGCAAGCACTCGGGCAGGCGATGGCCACGCTAGTGGTCCAGGAACGTCAGCTGTGGCTGAACATGATTGAGATGAGTGAAGCTGACAAGACTCGCTTCCTCAACGCACCTGTCTCCCAGTTCGGCCTCTTCGGCGACACCGTCGAGGACTTTTCCCAGCAGATCTCCATGGTGAAGAAGCAGACGGAGGCCATCTCTCACATCATGCCTCGCCGCAAGCCTGCCGCCATGGCCCATGCCCCCTGCCCGCCGAGGGTGTCCTCCCGCGGCCAGAAGGCAAACCCCTGCTCCGCCTCAACCCGGGCCCAGCTCTCAGCCCCAGCGTCGAGCAAACCGCGGGAAGCGCACGCCCCCTGTCTCACGGACCCCCTCGAGGACCCAGAAGGCTCCCAGGTGCTCCTAAGACAACGCACCCAGAGCCCAAGACGTTAGCTCCGGAGGTGGTAAGACCGCTCCGTCCCCCGGTGGAGGGCCGGGAGGAGAATCCTTTGTTTTTTCATTTGCCGCACCCCCTAACACGGGCTGCGGTACCCAAATTTTCAATAAAAGAGCTATTTCCTTTGTCTCTGGGGCACATGGCCCGCAAATGCCGTTCTCACGGCACTCTGCTTACAGGCCTCAACAGTCCCGGCTCCATGGACGCGGTGTCCTCGCCTTCAGCGCCACGACTGTTCCCCGGCCGGCCGGTTCAGACGAGTCCAGAGGACGCCAACATCAGACCTCCTCCTCAGTCATGAACCCGCCCCCTGCCGGGTGCGCGGAGCAAGGTAAGTGCTTTGAGTTCATTCTCAGCACCAGAGCCTCGGGACGCCACGTTGCCTCCCGACGCTGTGTTACCTGTTCCGCACTGCTGCGAAGCCCCGCCGGGTACGTCCAAAAAACCCGTCCCCTTGGTGCCCCTGGCACGGAGTTTAGAGGCGTGGCTCTCACTGCCCAACCCATCACGCTGGCTGCACCGGACCATTCGACTCAGTTACGCAATTCAGTTTGCCAGGTCTCTGCCCCCCTTCGTGGGCATACATTTTTCCGCAGTACATGGCCAACATGCCCTCTCCCTGCGCGAAGAAATCGCCTCCCTTCTACTAAAGGACGCGATAGAGCCTGTCCCTCCAACCGAAACGAAGAAGGGTTTCTACAGCCCTTAATTCGTTGTACCCAAGAAAGGCGGCGGCTTACGACCGATCTTTGACCTGCGAGTTCTCAATCGGACCTTGTCCAAACTCCCGTTCAAAATGCTCACCCAGAAACAAATTCTATCTGGCGTCCGGCATCTAGATTGGTTCGCATATGAGACGACTTCAGCACTGGCTCCGGACTCGAGTCCCAAGACGAGCATGGCGCCACGGCACGCACAACATAAAAGTTACCTCTGCCTGCCGCCAAACCTTCAAACCCTGGACAGACCTCTGCTTCCGAAGGGCAGGAGTACACTTGCAGCAGGTGTCCCGACGCGTTCTGGTCACAACCGACGCCTCCAAATTGGGTTGGGGCGCCGTATGCAATGGGTGCGCAGCCGCAGGCCGGTGGAACCGAGGCCCGCTGCGCTGGCACATCAACTGCCTAGAGCTGCTGGCTGTTTTTCTGGCCCTGCAGAAGTTTCTCCCGTTAATTCGGAACAAACACGTCCTAGTCAGGACAGACAGCACCACGGTCGTAGCCTACATAAACTGCCAAGGTGGAGTACGCTCCCTCCACATGTCACAGCTCGCCCGTCGTCTCCTCCTTTGGAGTCAGCAGCGACTCAAGTCACTGCGCGCCACTCACATCCCCGGCAACCTCAATGTGATAGCGGACGCGCTGTCAAGACAAAGCTTGCCCGGCAAAGAGTGGAGGCTCCACCCCCAGTCGGTCCAGCTGATTTGGGACCGGTTCGGCAAGGCTCAGGTAGACCTGTTTGCCTCCCAAGAAACCTCCCACTGCCCGCTCTGGTATGCCCGGACAGAGGCTCCCCTCGGGGCAGACGCGTTGGCACACAGCTGGCCTGCGGGGCTGCGCAAGTACGCATTCCCCCCAGTGAGCCTTCTTGCACAGGTGCTATGCAAGGTCAGGGAGGACGAGGAGCAAGTCATTCTGGTAGCCCCTTACTGGCCTACCCGGACTTGGTTTTCGGACCTCACGCTCCTCACGACAGCCCCTCCCTGGCGGATTCCCCTGAGGAAGGACCTTCTTTCTCAGGGACGGGGCATGCTCTGGCACCCGCACCCAGACCTCTGGAACCTCCACGTCTGGCCCTTGGACGGGATGCGGAAGATCTAGCCGGCCTACCACCGCCCGTCATAGATACAATCAATCAAGCCAGAGCCCCCTCTATCAGGCATCTCTACACTCTAAAGTGGCGTCTGTTCGCGGACTGGTGTTCTTCCTGCAGAAGTTAGGTCAGTGCTCGTGTTTCTTCAGGAGAGGCTGGAGAGGAGGCTGTCCCCCTCCACCCTCAAGGTGTATGTCGCCGCTATCGCGGCCCACCACGACACGGTAGACGGCAAGTCTCTTGGTAAGCATGACTTAATCGTCAGTTTCCTAAAAGGTGCCCGGAGGATAACTCCCTCCCGGCCTAACCTGTTCCCCTCCTGGGATCTCTCGGTCGTCCTTATGGGCTTCCAGAGACCCCCCTTCGAGCCGCTTGACTCAGCTGGACTCAGGGCCCTCTCTCTCAAGACTGCCCTGCTGATCGCGCTCGCTTCCATCAAGAGGGTCGGGGACCTGCATGCGTTCTCTGTTAGCGACGCTTGCCTGGAGTTCAGTCCGGCAGATACTTTCGTGATCCTAAGACCGCGACCGGGCTATGTGCCCAAGGTTCCTACCACGCCCTTCAGGGATCAGGTAGTGAACCTGCAAGCGCTGCCCCGGGAGGAGGCAGACCCAGCCCTTTCACTGCTGTGTCCAGTACGTGCTTTACGTATTTATCTGGACCGCACACAGAGCACCAGACGCTCTGAGCAGCTCTTCGTCTGCTTTGGGGGACAGCAGAAAGGGAATGCTGTCTCCAAGCAGAGACTCGCCCACTGGGTTGCCCACTGTGGCTTATCACACCCAGGCCGTGCCCCCCTTACGGGTCCGAGCTCACTCCACCAGGAGTGTTGCCTCCTCATGGGCACTGGCTAGGGGCACTGCCCTAGCAGACATTTGTAGAGCAGCGGGCTGGGCAACACCTAACACTTTTGCGAGATTCTACAATCTCCGAGTTGAGTCAGTATCGTCCCGTGTTCTCTCAGGTACCGAGCCCGTAGAACTCGGTGGCACGCCCACGATCTGACCAGGTGAATCGCTTGCACCTAGCGCCCTTCCCCCTAACCAGGGGAAACTGCACCTTCATTCCCAGGAGATCTCAGGTTTGGGACACTGGTCGATTCCTCCCTAGCCCTCGTGGGTCACAGTTCAGCGGAGGAACTCGCTGACCCAAGCCACTGCGGGTACCGTAAGCTACCCTGTACTGGTATAGGTGCTCCACAGGTAAGGCCTCCTTCAGACTCCCCCTGTGTGTAACACCACGGTTCTGTCCCCTCTGGTGAGCTGACTCCCGTGTTTCCCTTAGGCAGTCATGGCTGCCTCGGCTGCCGTGCTGTATTTTCCTCCCTCTATTGGCTGGATCCACCACCGCACCGACTTTTCCACATAGGCCCTAAGCAGGCCTCTGATGGTTTTGCCACTTAAACTTGCCTCCCCTCTCGGGTAGGCGTGGCCACCGCAGGGTCTTCTCCTTCCTGAATAAGGGCTAAGACCCCCTTCCCTCAATGCGTGTAAGGGCCCCTGCCTAAGTTGCTCTATGCGAGAAACATAGAGAGAAAAGAGGCCCGGCCAGGCTTGGCACGTTCCCAGGTTGGCGGCCAGCACCTTGTTCCCCTCCAGGGTAACGATAAGGAATCCTGATGGCTTAAATGGGGCATTGGGGAAGGGTACGTGCAGCCTGATACAGTTGGTCGTCCTGCACGTAAGAATACCTGCTCGCTCCTGTATCAACAGTTCACGTACACGGCTCAGCGCATGGCGCTTTTATAAGTGGACCCCTAGTGTCGCTTCTCTGACACAACGTGGAGAGAGCGACAGAAGGGGAACGTCTAGGTTACGTATGTAACCTCCGTTCCCTGATGGAGGGAACGAGACGTTGTGTCTCCCCTGCCATGTCGTTGAGCCGAGCCACTGTTGTGGCCGGACCATTTCCGGCTCCTCAGAAAAATCCTGAATGAACTCCCGTATTTGCGCCGCTTAAATACCCGTATGTCCGGGGGCGGGACATGCAAATACTGGTTGCCAACTCTCATTGGCCTTTTTTCATAGTCCAGAGGTGAATATCGGCATTCAAGAGAGACCCCTAGTGTCGCTTCTCTGACACAACGTCTCGTTTCCTCCATCAGGGAAAGGAGGTTACATACGTAACCTAGACGTTCATCCTTCAGAAGTGAGCAAGGCTTGATGGGATCTGTAGTCTGTTTGGACTCCCTTGATTTGATTTTTGTGGCTGATTCTGTGTTATCAGGCTTTGAGTGTTCCTACATGCCTCAGTCAGGCTTTATGTCTGTTTTTAGGCCTGCCTTTGTCTTCTATCTGAGCACATGAGGCCAATAAATATATATGTATATGTTTATTAAATTACATGTTAGTAGCAACTGAAATAATTTGTTCATAAAATAACAATATTTTAGTTGTGCACCCTTTTCTCAGTCATAATTAGCGGTAACATTTACCAAAGCAAAGAGGTTTCACTTCTTATTTGTGTTTGCACATCTGTCTGTTTGTGTGTGTGTGTGTGTGTGTGTGTGTGTGTGTGTGTGTGTGTGTGTGTGTGTGTGTGTGTGTGTGTGTGTGTGTGTGTATGTGTTTGTGTGTTTATTTGTTTGTTTGTGTCTCCTATCTCTGCATCACCATCCAAGTCTACAAACCCATCCACCCCCACCCCCAATATCCCTCCTCCCCATCTCCCCCTGTGTGTCTGGTGCCACAGACAGCCAGCATCCGCATTGCGTTGCAGCTTTCTCTCTCTCACGCACACTCCCCCTCTGTGTCTTTCTCTTTCTTTCTGCTTCTCTCTCTCTCATTTCTCATCTCTTTCTCTGTGCTTTTCTTCCTCTTTCACCTCCATGGTGTGGGAAAAGGGCACAGACCAGCATATATCCTATCGGAGGTGTACTGGGAGGTTGTTCAGTGGTCAGATGTTGATAGTTTCTATTGTATATATAGGATTCTGTATTCAGTTCACACACAAAATGCCTCAAAGTGATGTGTTATAATGATCTGTTTTAGACTACCTCAGTATCTGTTCTCCACTGCACACATCAGACCTTCCATTTCTGCTTTAATTTTCATACCCTTCACCCACTTCCACACCTTCACCCCTAATGCAGATCAGATCTGATGCACCCACATAAACCATTGGCACAATTTGCAATAGAATTCAGTATCTTCTTTCTGTAATCATTTACTCACCCTCATTTTGTTTCGAACTTTCTTCTGTGGAAGGAAACACATTTTGAAGAATGTTTACATGCTGTTTTTCCTTTTAAAGTGAGAGTGAATGGTGACTGAGGGTAACATGTCTTTTAGTAGGCCCTAGTCCATGGAAGAAAGAAAGACATACAGCTTTGGAATACGAGTGTGTAAAAATGTACAGAATTTAGCATTTTTGGTTTAAATATACCTTAAATATAAATGTGTTGCGCACGTGCTTACAAACGCTTGTTTGTGCATTAGCAATAATGTCCATCACACTTAATCCAGAATTATCCTGACATTTGTCTGGTGACTCGAGGAAGTGGCTGTCTTTCTGTTTGATGAGCAGTAATATTGAAAGTGACTTAGAAGTGTGGCTAGCCGACTCTGAAATGGGGAGATCTGCACCAAGCACGGTGACGTCATTCCTCCACGAGAAAATCAGTGCTTTGTCTCGTGTGCTCCCTTTTGCAGACATGCACCACACTGGACAGCACTAAAGCATACGTGCACACAGAGATGTAAAGCAATGCAGAAAGAGACAGGAACTAGTCCAACATAAGAGAAAAATGCAATAGCAATAAGACCAGGGGTTGTCATGTATATTACCTTGTTTTTATTGAAGAGTCACTTGGTGCCCTAGGCAAGATAACACATGAACAAAGAAAATAAATACTTTGTAACTTAGTGACTCTTCAATAAAAACAAGGTAATATACATGACAACCCCTGGTCTTATTGCTATTGCATTTCTCTCCATCTCTCTCTTATGTTGGACTAGTTCCTGTCTCTTTCTGCATTGCATCACTACAATTGTGAGATAACAGTAATATACAGTCCAACATCAGAGAGAGGTGGAGAAGAATACAAAACACATAAACACATATAAGCCTATATAATATAGTATATATTGAACATAGATGAATAGTTTAAATAAACCAGGCAAAATAACTTGATAAACAGTGATCACTATGCTAAAAATCAGCTTCTAAGTCAGGGGCAGAAATTAACAAGGACTCTGCACTGAAAGTGACAAAAATGCATTTGAAATTGAAAATGTGGAGGCACAAAATGGCGAATAAATTCCTCTATTTTTTATTTGTAGCATCGGATATAGTTCTTAATATTTTTTCAAAGTTTTGTATACTAATTATTAGGGCTGTCAATCGATCAAAATTTGTAATCGAATTAATTACATGGTGTCCCGATTAATTGTGATTAATCGCAAATAAAATATTTCCTGAAAAAAGCCCCTCATATAACAATAATTCAGTATATAATGATGAAATAATTATACATAGCTATCTTTAAATATAAAAATATATATATATATATATATATATATATATATATATATATATATATATATATATATATATTCACATAAGTAAAATGCATTACATTCTTGTGGCAGAAGAGTTCATCATTGATAAGACAATACAAAAAGCGGCTTTAGAATACAATGTATTGTTTACTACCATATTATTGATCATAAGCCAATCATTGGCATTCACAGCAATCCATTACGCACATGAATTTGTCAATCAGTTCGAGATTTATTATGAGGGCTTGTTTAAGGACCCGTCAGACATGCATGCGTAGCGTCTCGGGTGCGTGCGTCATAAACGTAAAATGTTTAGGTCACTGTGTCAAGTTAAATATAGTTTAAAACTTAGAACACATCTTGAGGTCCCTCAGTTCGAATTTGCGCTCCATCAAATGTTTTGAATGCAAGAACGTAACGAATTTCTGTTTTGTGCTGTCACAGTGCATTGCCCACAAAGCTGAAGTTTCACTTACTGCCTTCTGGAGTAAACAGGTGGTACAAGAAGCTTGCATTTCTCAGGAATCTTCCTTATTACAATCCGGGGGCATTGCGATTAATTGCGTTAATTCTTTTAATGTGTTATTTTTAATCAAATTAATCGCACTGAATTAACGCGTTAAGTCGACAGCCCTACTAATTATACATATTTTTTTTTCACCATATTTTATGTTTATTTAAAGGATTTAAATGCAGTCAGATTACTTTGCTACCTTTTTGTGCTTTTTGGAGCTTCAAAATTTTGGCACCCATGCCCAATGCAAGTGCTCCCAATGCACTTGCATTGTGTGGACCTACAGAGTTAAAAATCTTAATTTGTGTTCAGCAGAAGAAAGAAAGTCATACCCAACTGGGATGGCATAGGGTGAGAAAATTATGAGCTAATTTATATTTTTCATTGAACTATTGCTTTAAATTTATAGGTAACAGCTTATCTGATTATTTTGATACAAAATGTTTGAATTGAAGAATTTGAAATAAAATAATGGCATATTATGTTATATTTTGTATGGTTAAACAAAATGTAAATGAAGACATGAGTGATGTGAGTGATTGATCCGCACACTGTTATATTTTGTCATGTTATTTGTCAGGCACAATGATCAGGTTGATCAAAACATTACTATTTTTAATCAATAAATGGGAATAATATTGTGTGTGCAATCAGTCTCTTCACTTGTATTGTCATTTTTTGGTCTGATACCTTTTGAAGAAATATTGGATTTGCGTGCATTTTCCCTCATTTATAGAAACAAATATGCCCTAAAAATGCCTTAATCAAGATTAATAAATGCCCCTAAATAACATCTCCAGGGGGCAAATATTGCCCCTTATGGAAAATTTTATTTTTGACATTTTTCCATTGTTCATCATGAGAAAATAAATTCAAAAGAGTTTTGATGGACATGGGTGGGTAGATGATGACACAATTTTCATAGAAATTAAAAGTTGCGTACTTACTGTATATACTGTATACCTCAATAAGATAATAATTCACCTCAATAAAACAAAAAGAGGTGTGACAGAGGAAAGTAGGCAGAGTGGAAGCTATAGCGATATAGAGAGCAAGGACTAAAAACAGTTCAAGGAACAAAAGTAAAGCCAAACTAATTTTTTTGCAGAACGTAACTAAAAACCGGAAGTGATTTTCAATTGTTCCAGAGTGAAAACTTTATTTATAAATGCTGGAAATCAGTTATAACCAGTTAATTTTGTTCTGATAATTTTTCCATGAAACTAAAGGCCAAAGGGTTTATCACAGCAATTTCTTGTTACTACACCACTACATGTTGCCTGAAAAATTAAACGTGCTTTGATTCTGAAGGAAACTGCCGCATCACACAATTCTTTGCCTCATTGCCCATTGTGGATTTTGCATTCTCTGCATAAAGACCTTTTAACAACTATGAATAAATATTGCATATACATGCACAGCTAATCCAGATACAAGAAAACATTATCAGAGGTAAAAAGTGAATTTCTCGGTTGTATCCAAGTCTTCATTGAATTTTTGTTAGATATGATGCTTCAATACAGATTTGATGCTGCTGAGTTTTGACTCACAAGTAGATCTGTAAATAAAATTATATTTAACTGTTAATTAACCGTATACTTGTTATGATTTCTATGCTGATAAATCCACCACACAGGAAAATAATTAATTGCTTATTTTTGGTTATTTTGGTGAGGCAAGTGGCATACTTTGGGTTTGGTATTCCAGACCATGTTGCTTGTTTCTCTTGCAACATCTGGCAACACTGCAATTAGTATTTCACCTACCCCTTAAAACAGAGTACAGTCATTTTAAAAAGAACGTAATTAACCATTCTTTTATTTTGAGCTAACAGGTACCTTTTGGATAGGAGGCTGCAGAACTTCTGAACCGGAACGAAGAAATACAGTTTTTGCTCAGAATGAACCAAAATGAAAAACATTTTGTTTTTAGTCCCTGATAGACAGAATCATTAAAAAAAATTGCAGTACTTCTATTGGAGAGGAGAGATGCATAACAAATGAGCAGGAGCTATAGAAGAAATCAAAGAGAAATGCACAAGAAAGACTGCCTCCAGCCAGAAGAGAGAGCACCACTTACAGCTGTTGCTATATGTGGTGGTTCTCTATGTGGAAATGGATGTTATTAAGCATTCCCTTTGCATGCCCAGAATAATCTGCTGTAAAGCTAATGTACTGTATATCTGATCCAAATGTGTACACCCTTGTTTAAAAGCTCTCTTTCATATATTTCTCTCTTCAACTATTTATACCAGTACTGTACTGATGATGCTGTCTGCAGCAGACAATCTGGCACTAAAGCAAGGGGCTTTCCTTCCAACTGACTGCAAATGGCATGGAATGGGGCTGTTCGCTTTAAGCTCTTCCTCATTGCGTGGGATACGGCAGCAGTCATGCCCATCTCTGCTGTTTGTGCCTGTCTTTGTCTTTGTTACTGTTTCTTCTCAAAGCCAAACTAGGAGCCACCCCCACTCACTGTACCAGCATGTCATAAATCATATTTAAATGACTACACCTCCACTGAGGCTGTGGGATTTTATTGTGGCTGGCTAAAGAGGCCATGGGAGGACATTGCAGCATCATTACAGATTTAGTTCAGCTTTGAGAAATGATACCCAGCTGAAATTGTATTTAAGTTTTGATTTTGGCAAACAAACAGTTGATTTGCCATGAACTGTTGATGAGATATTTTGTTTACATGCAATACTGTCTCTGTGTGCATGAGAGTGTACATACTTTTCAGACACATTCTGTCACGCATGACCTAAATATGTGGAAGATCTAGCCAGACTCTTATGTTATTTCCCAAAGGATATGACCACAGAGCGAAAAGACACAAAACATGCATGTTACATGTCATAGACTATAACAATATGCATACAATGAAAAAAAAATGTTAAACAAAAAATGTGCTTCATGTGGTAACATATAAATTAACTGATTTTATTCAAGTCAAAAATTTTATTAAAGTCACTCAATCAACCTGAATACATCATTACACCAGTAAAAACAATCTTAAGTCTTACATAAGATAGAAATAGCACCTTAAGGTAACAAATGCAGATTGTGACTTTGCAGTGTAGAATAATGCCCACCATATGGGTAACAATTTATTCTTTGTGTTTTACTATGCATTTTCACCTGCTGCACAGCAGATTTTATTGCAGTAAGCGCAACGCCTCAGGCACTACCTCAAGTGCTTAAAAATATGTAGTAATTGTGTGAACATATTAGCGTATGAGTGTTGCTTATTCACTGCACCAGGGGAGCAGCATGGCATGCGTTGAAGAGATAGAGTGTAATCTGATGAGGCATACCACAGATTGATTAAGAGAGGATTGCAGCAAATACAGGGAGTAATATTTTCAAGCACTTTATTTTTTTGCTAGCCTGATGCTCTCTGGTTTCTCACCCTCTTACCCTCCCCCTTCATTTCCCGTTCCTTATATTCTACATTCTTTTCTCTTCTCTCTCTCCCATTTGCCCCCTCCCTGCTCTCTCTGTCTCTTACACACATTTCCTCTCTCTCTCTGAGACAAAAACACATGGGCGCGTGAGTACACAGACTGCAAAAGAAGGGGGGCAGCAGGAGTAACAGAGACACATGACTGAAAAAACATGAGCGAGGGAAGAGAGAGAGAGAGAGAGAGTGGAAGAGAATGAGAATTGCATAGGCTTGGAAGGAAGGGAGAGAGAGAGGGAGAGAGAGTTTGAGATTGGGGGCAAGGGGTGTGAGTGGTTGAGATGCTGAGAAGAGACAGAGAGTGATGGAAGACACCGAGAATCAGTGATGCTGGTGAACAGAAAATGTGTGTTTGTGTGTGTGTGTGTATAGCTTTGTGTGTAGTTTGTGTGGGTCTGTCTGACTGAGAAAGGACACTGTCTGTGGTGCTTGTGATGCTGTAGACCATAGGATTGCTGTAGGGGAGGTAGGTTGTGTGTTAATTATGGGATCACTGTTACTGTCTTTGGTCTACATGCTGTTAGACTCATTGTCTGTGTGTCTGGCTGTCAGACTGTCTGTCTCATTTACCCCCAGAAAGAGGGACCAGACACTCAGATTGGACATACAGACAGAGGAAATGATGGATATTAATGCATTTCATGTACATCTTTCATTCTTTCCTTTTTGTTTCACTTTGTCTTTGTCTGATCAGGTTGAACTTCTGAGTCAGACACTTGCATGTCCACATCTCTTGTGCTGTTCAACAGTCTTTGAACTGTTTTTGTGCCTCATTTCAGTCATCGACACATACTTTTTGTCGCCAAAAGGTTGACATCACCAAAGTCTGCATATTCCAGATGCCAGACCCACCCACATAAAGTTAGTGCTCTCTGCATCTCATTTTGGCTTTTATCGCCATTTATTCGTGCCACATGCATTTTTTGGTTGAGCAGAAACTTGAACATCTTTATAATAGACAGTTCATTGTGACGCTTGTGTGCACACCTGTGTACATGCATCTGCTGAATATTGGACTGGTGTGTGTGTGTGTGTGTGTGTGTGTGTGTGTGTGTGTGTGTGTGTGTGTGTGTGTGTGTGTGTGTGTGTGTGTGTGTGTGTGTGTGTGTGTGAGCGTGTATTTATCACTTTGTGGGGACCAAATGTCCCCATAAGGATAGTAAAACCCGAAATTTTTGACCTTGTGGGGACATTTTGTCGGTCCCCATGAGGAAAACAGCTTATAAATCATACCAAATTATGTTTTTTGAAAATGTAAAAATGCAGAAAGTTTTCTGTGAGGGTTAGGTTTAGGGGTAGGGTTAGGTTTAGGGGATAGAATATAAAGTTTGTACAGTATAAAAACCATTATGTCTATGGAAAGTCCCCATAAAACATGGAAACACTACGTGTGTGTGTGTGTGTGTGTGTGTGTGTGTGTGTGTGTGTGTGTGTGTGTGTGTGTGTGTGTGTGTGTGTGTGTGTGTGTGTGTGTTGTATGGAAGACTGATAATGTTTTATGCTTTGGAGTACACCATTGTCGCTCATTTGGTTTATACAGGGTGGTTCTTTATATTCTTTTATAGTCTTTTCTTTTTTGTGTGACACTTTGAAAAGACAATAGAACTGTGGGTCTAACTACTGCTGCAGTCATCTTCATCATTCTCTACACCATGATTTTTTTAGGATAATTTTGTCATCATCATAGTATTTTTGAGTCAATGACCAGTCTGCAGAATTGCATGTCTACAACTAGCAATTCCATGAACATATTTCCTTCACATTTTTCAGTTTTCTTTTTTATATCTGTAGATTAATTTATTTTGTAATAATCTGCACCATTGTCATTTGCTGATGTTCAGTGTGAATAATTTGAACAATGTTGTGTCTCAGTTACTCAGTCACTGTGTCAGTTGTGTCAGCAGTCTACAAAGAGGGGGCAATATTGCACCACTGTACCATAAGTCCATTTTCAGTTTTCAGTTCAAATACACACTTACAAGTAAATTTAGCCTCCTAAAATGCTTAACATTTTAATGTTTTCCTTTTTATCTTTACAGGTTTCAACAAAAAAACCTGGACATTTTGGGAAAATTGGATTACTTCCAGACACAGTGCTTTAGGTATTCCGTTTTGCTCTGTCCTCATGTTACCTGGTGACAGTGGAAACTGCTGTCCAAGTTTTTGTCACATATATAATATGTTTCTGGCTGTTTTTGTTTTTTGTCAGAAAATTTATTTCTAACTCTCCAAAGGTAAAGCTCCTTAAGCAGATGAGGTTTTACTGAAGCTGCTGGTACAATCTTGCAGCAGATGATGCCACGGATGCATTTGAAGGCTTACAGCATCTGCAGTGAAACATTTTGCAGTAAAAGATATAAATATCACCCCCAGTTTTATTATGACTCACATGACACAGTATGGTGCAAATATTAACTGGCATATTCTTTGAGTTCTATATATGGAGTTATGTGTTTACTGTTCTCAGTGAACCTCCACAGCCTGAATGTGTTGAGTGTGAAAATCTGACTGAATTTGAACAGTGTAATGTGGTTTGAGCCCTTTTTTAGGTGGTTTAAACATTTGGAATCTGAAGTTATGAAGACATTGGAATCGAAAGCATGGCACAAGATGTAATTATGTATTTTTAATTTCAGCAACATGGTCCTATCTTTCCAAGTATGTCTCTTTGTCCCTGAGACCCTTAACCTGTGCAGTCAAATTAGGTCACAGGTGAGGTCCTCAGGAACAGGGCTGCATGCATTGTCATCCCCAAAAACCATTTTTTTCTTTCTTGTTTAAATGGAATATTAAACTAATGTTGAAAGTCTCCATTTTATGTCTATATTTTATATTATATTATCTATATTATTGACTTCCAAATATAATAGTGGCCATTGGGGGCACACCCTATTGGCTGGCTTTGTGTTCTAGACTAAGAAATGGTCTAATAAGAAGACAGCTAAGGGTAGTGACCCCATAATATAACCATCACCAACACTGTTACTCATTAAGACCAATGGGCCTCATTCATGAAACATGAGCAGAACAAATTTTTGTGTAAACTGTTCGTAAAGCTGGTCTGACATAGATTTTTGGATTCATGAACATTTTCGTATTTTCAAAACATTAGTTGGTACGAACAAAGTTTACAAACAAAAAAAAAAGTATAGTTTTTCCGAATAGTTTACATAGGGGGGCCAGGCTTCTGTCCAATAATTTGCTCATTATGAGAAATAACATGGAATAGATATAATGGACATACAGAGACTACACATATTGGCATAAGATTTTGGTACATTGATGTCAAAATTAATCATCTCTTCTCTTTCTTCGCCAATTCCATGGGTGTATAGTTGTTAATACATCCAGTGGAAAAATAAATAATTAATAATGAAATTGGTAAATTACTATGTGTAGTATGTGTGATACATTTGGCTGGACATATAAACTTTTAAGCCATTTTTCTTGGTTTCTGTGTTGGCGTAGTTACTGCATTTGCCTTTTTAGGGCAGTAGTGTTGGGGGAAAAGCTCTACAGCACATTATGTACATTGCAAATCAAAAAGGAAGAATGAATCTAGGGAAAAAAGGGGCATTGGCACTTAATGATACCTCAAATTTTCAGATTTCCCTCACTGACTTCCTGGCCTCCTGTCTGTGGGCCAGCTGTATAATTAGCAGCTTAAGACAGTGCAGGACAATGCTTCTTGTGATGCTTCAAATGCTATCTTCTGATCTTCGCTGATCGGCCAACTGACTGACTACCATGTCCGCTCTCTGGCAGGCCTGTGGTGGGGCTCCTGCTTGCTTGGTTTGTCTTTTCAGAGACAGATGAATGCATTAGTACCAAAGTCGCTCCTGCCACTGGAAATATATTAACTTCATGTGTTGGGCACCCTGTCAAGGAAGGGAGGTCGAGGGAGGAGAGGACGTTTTGGGGTGATGGAATGGGGGGGGGGGGGGGGTTGTGGGATATGGGATGCAATGAGCGTGTGGGCATGTTCGGGAGAATCTCTCGCATTCTCAGACACACACATACTGACATTGTCATGTACATGTACATTACATTTATCTATTTGAGATGCAATTACGCATGTTCTCATTATTGCACCTATTGTTTCTTTGTTGTAATTTGTGTTTTGTTGTTTTACTTTCTTCTACAGCCCCAGAGGTTCTTGATTGATCAGGTGCACTTTTCCTTTGTTTCATTCAATTTGGATCATATGCAATATCACAGCAACCCACCACCATCATAAACAATAATTTATATCGCTCTCCCCCTCTCTTTTGCCATTTTCTCTCTCTCTCTCTCTCTCTCTCTCTCTCTCTCTCTCACACACACACACACACACACACAGACTCATACCGCTATTTACTTCACAGCAGAAATGGTTCCTATGAGAGGGTTGACAAGACAGTGGGGTAAATGAGGAATCAGAAATATACAGGGAAGCACAAGATCACTAAAAACCAAATGCGTATATTGCTTTTGTGTGGGGCTTTTACTGAATTTAGTAATTACACCTATGTGTCCTGACGTAAATCATGTCACGAAAGCCTCATTTCATTTAATTGGTGTTAACTCTACACATTCTGAAACATTTTGTATATTCTGATTGACAGGGCCGGCCCAGACTCCCCAGGTATGATTTAAGATTGTTACTCCTGACTGTTGAGAGTACATCAATATGAAGACAAAGACATTTTTAGCCAATTTTGAAATCCCAGCCAGAGGTTATGTTTGGGAAAAAGAGGACTTATCCATACTATAAGGATGTTAGTGGCACATTTCAAATAAATAATTAAAATTCTCTCGTGCAGAGTCCCACTGTCATTTTGTGGCCTAGGCAACTGCCTATGTCACCCTTGCCATTTACTGTATGTCACCCTTCTGCTTGTATTCATCTTAATTTTAACACATGTGTGAAAACCAAGATACATTTTTCAATAGATCATGTTTATTCTCTGTGTTCATCTGTGATTATAATGTAATAAACATTCTATTGAATTTTTAGACGATTCTTAGATCCTCTTGAAACGGAGTTTCATATTTTGTTCTCAAGCAGTTTCAGATCAAGGAACAGTAGAAATGTTTGTGTTGAAACTGTTATTTCTCTGCTCAGTTGTGAGCCCAGCTTTGAATTGTTATCAGTGCTTTATCAATGTTGAAGAATTTGAAGAATGTGTGCTGGGGCCACACTCTTACCATTTACAATATAAGGAATGTGGACTCTTGTTTCAAAACAGTGTGCCGAATATTCAACAGTGAACCAAGAGTAATTGAGGCAGGGTAAGTTGGTAAGAAATCACAATGGTAATTATTATGCATTAAGCTATTTTTAATATATAATATAAAGACATAGCATGTCACAAATATGCTTTATTTGGAAGAAAGTGTCATCTTCACTCTACACTGGAAGAAAAAGTTTAGCCGTAAAATGTGCTTCATGTGGTTACATCTAAATAAGTAGGTTTAATTCAAATCAAACATATTATGTAACATCACTACATCAATTTGAATACAAATCAAAAAACATTATCATAATTTTAAGGGCTAGATCAGGTAGAAATAGCTTCTTAAGGTATAAATTGTTACCAGTTGTGTTATGTGTTTTTTCTTTCTTTCTCATGGAGAGGCAATGACCTGATGCTGAAGAACATCTTGCTGGCTGAAATTATGCCTAGTGGAGGAATTTGACCAGAGGACAAATAAAGGTTTGATGCATCTTTGTAATCTTCAGCAACCAAGTGATACTGTAACTATGTGGGTTTGGGGCAAGTCCTGTGACTATTCTTAATAACCTGTGTAAGGATTTCCCTGACTACAGAGTAAATATTTACGTACTTTTAGACATGATTCATTAAAAAAAAAGTAACATTTTTAAGTATTTATAAGGCATAATTCTTAAAAATGAACTCCAACAGTACTTAGATTACACAAAGGCCTTATTACGAAATATAAACCTCCTTTTTTTTACATAACGTGTACTGAAAACTGATATGCACAGATAAAAATGTCAAATGGTTGCCTACACTCTCCGCACCCAGAAACACAGTGGATTAATCAGATTCTAGGTGTTGGCAGGCAATTGTAATACTATAAATGTGACAGTTCCAGATGTTTAATTACAGGTTTTAACGTCTCAGTTACTGTTGTAATCTCCTTCCCTGATGGAGGGAACGAGACGTTGTGACATTGTGATAATGTAGTGACACTAGGGGTCTCTCTTGAGAGCCTCAGTTACCTCTATGTCTGTGTAAGGCCCAGTTCAGAACTGGCAGGTCCAAGATTGTACGCAACCTACCGCCTTTCTTGGGTACGATGAAGTAAGGACTGTAGAATCCCTTCTCCATATCTGCTGGAGGGACGGGCTCTATCGCGTCCTTGCGCAGAAGGGTTGCGATCTCCGCACGCAGGGTGGAGGCATTTTCATAAGCCACGCTTCCAAGCTCCGGGCGAGGGGCACTAAGGGGACGATCAGGAGGTGGTGGCCTGGTGGACTTGCAGGAGGGCCAAGGCATGCAGGGCGGAGGCAGCCTGTCCAGTGGCGCTGTAGGCCTTGGTCACCAGAGACGACATCAACCTGCAGGCCTTGGAGGGGCCAGAGGGGCCAGACCTATTCACGTGGGTAGAAGGCGCGACGTGTGTTCTCTGCCCAGACACATGAGGCAGTGCCCATGGCCATCTGAAGCGGAGAGGAATAACACAGAAGGGGATCTTGAAAAAGATGCATCTTTAAAAAGACGTTCAATGTCCAAGTGTTGCTCTTTTAGAGAAACATACTCTTTTAGTGAATATACTCTTTTAGGTGGCTGGCGAAGTGCCCAGGGGTGTAGTCTGCACTGGGGTGCAGAGAAGAGAAAAGTTGCTGATTTGCACCGTATCTCCAACAGCATACGCTCTTGTAGAGGTGAGTGGAACAGCAGTGGATTTATCCAGTTCGCTGAAACATAACCGCTCGACTCCAAAGAAAAAATCTGTCTGAACAGACGCACGCTTCCTCCTTTTATATACGTATGTCCGAGGGAGGGGCATGCAAATTCTGTTCGAAAATTCTCATTGGCCTTTTCTCAAAGACAGAGGTAACCGAGGCACTCAAGAGAGACCCCTAGTGTCACTACATCGACACAACGTCGAGTGAGTGACAGAAGGGGAACTAATAAAAGAAGGAAATATTATTTTTTTAAGAGCATGTGTGATTGAAAAAAAAGATAAAAGAACAATATCTGTATCTGTGCAATCAAATTTGAATGATTTTTCTACATTAACTCTACATACATTTTATATTAATTATAGGTGATTGGAAAGACCATCTTTTATTGCTCTTAAACTACTGAGTAAAGCAGAAGGAGCAAATGTGGGGCTGACATGAAATGTCAGGGAGAGCACCAGATAGTAACAGACACATAATATTTGACATATACACTCTGAGTGCAATTGAGATAAATGGCTCCATCCTTATTTCAAACATAGTGTATGAGAACAGGTTACAGGAAGCAGCAAACCATTTTATTGCTGTGGCCTCAAGGCTGCCTAGAGGTGAGACTTACATTAAATTATCACTTCTATTTTGTTTACTTGGTATACCATGAAAAACTTTCCCCACCAGCTAGATCCATCACAATTTCCTCTTATTTTTCTCTTTTATCTTCATTCTTCCTGCCTTGAACATCCATTCATTAATCCACCTCTGTATTATTAATAAATACCCCCATGTTGTAACCGTGATCTATTTTTACATTTGTTTACATTGTTTCAAAGTACATCTCATGGTAAAACATCATATTCAAATAATATTATCACAAAAATCAGGTCAAATGTATGTTTTAAATTTCCTGCAAGACCTGTCAGTACAACTCCACATGATTGTCCCGGTGAGCTGTTCAGTCTACTATTATATGTCATTCTATGCAGCACACCCCCTAACCCAGTTCACTTGACATGATGGATATGTTATAACTTAACCTGACAGAACTGCCTCTGTAATTACTTAACGGCATTTACACAGCACATCTATTTGTAGCTTTTAACTCGCTAAATGTACTTAAGAGCAAGGCAAAGTAGTTAAATGAAACCCTAGACTTTGACACACTTTCACACATAATATAATTTTTCACAGATAGCTCTGTGGGTCACCCAAGATGGCAGGCCCCCTCCCACACACTGTAGGTATTCATTTCCACTCAGCAGAGCAACAAACACTGCTCAGCATATTGTTTCCTTTACTGCTATCCCCAGAGGCTCAGTTTAAACATTATAATTATGGCAATGGTAGGCAGACTGCACTGCCACTTTACTTCTGTTGACAAAAGTTTTTCAATTGCAAGGTGAAGTGTAATAGATTTGCATCTAAGGTTTTTTACTGCTGTGTGTGTGTTTGTTTGTGTGTGTGTGTGTGTGTGCCAAGGGATGGCTCCCTATTGATCAACCATATTATGTATGCTGATGACCTGGTGATTGCTGCTCACTCAGAGGAGTTGGAGGCACTGGTGAACCTGGAGCTTGCCACTAAGAGATGGGGCCTTACCATCAGCCCAACCAAAACTAAGCAACTGCCTGGGTATCATCGGACACTCCACCCCCACAGCTCCCAATTAGTGATGGGGCAGTTGTGGAGAGAGTGGAGTATTTTCCATACCTGGGCAGTGTGCTTATGACCAGCTCCGGTTTGACAGCAGAGGTCTCACTCCGAATCAGTCTAGCGGAATTATCTTTTCATTGGTTGTGTACCGCTATGTGGAAGCTTCCCGGTTTGTCACTCCGCACGAAGCTTCAGGTATTCTCGGCCACGGTCATTCCCTCACTTCTCTATGCTTGCGAAATGTGGACCCCCCTAATTGAACATCTTCGCCGATTAGAAACATTTAGGCTGGCCTGCCTAAGATCCATCCTGGGTTTAACCAGGCTGGATTGTGTGAGGAGCTCACAAATCCTTGAAAGATGTGGACAAAGTCCCATCGGTGAGCTCCTCCGGCAGGCAAGGTTGCGTTGGCTGTGTCATGTAGCCTGCATGCCTGGCCACTGCATGCCTAAACAGCTTTTGTTCGGCCGGATAGAGGGGGCTAAGCGGGCATGGCACAGGCTGGAGAAGAGATGGAGTGATGTGGTAGAGGAGGATGTGGAGCTGAGTGGACTTGCCGATGACTGGTACCAGCGGTGTCAAGATCGGCCTCTTTGGAGGAGGCTTGTGAAGGATGCTACTGGCCAGCTGGAGACAGTCACCTTCCAACAACATCGGAGGGCAGAGGAGCGACACTCACAACAACGAGCAGAGCGCCGGGTGGATAAAGCACAGCAAGTTGGGACAGTAGGGGGCACATGTGGTGCATCAGCCAGTCATCTCAGTCAGTCGACCCGTGTCACCGGTTGGATCTGTCCCTTGACCTCCTGCCAGCGGGCGTTCGACACTTCACGTGGCCTAAACGTGCACATAGCCTGGCACAAGCGTCGTGGTGACGTCACCACCACTTAGTGGTGAATGGTGGTTGTTGACATTTTTTAAGGTTACAAACTGGTAATTACAAGGGTACTATGTGTGGATCCTCTTTAGTTCATCCCCTCTGCTCGACTGGAACATTCAGGCACCTATCAGTGTGAAATATTCAGGAACACTCTCTTGTCCATATCTACTACTACTTCACAGGTGATTGCTCACCTCCACACAAAAAAAGAATGTCATTCCACTACTGTTGCTGTTATTTGTACACATACATGGATGCCTTTAAAAGTAATCATTCTGTCTCCAGTTTCTCAGTGGTCCCTCTGGTGCAGTTAAGTCAAGAAGGGCTTCAGAATGTCTTTGAGCAGGCTCTGTTCCCAGGAGAACAGTTCCATCCACTGAACCCCCCACTGTGCCCAGCACAGACTTACCACCTATCTGGTTGCAGTGCTCCTCCTGATCTTCATTAGTCTAGGGTAAATCAAGTTCCCCTTCTGTCGCTCTCTTACGTTGTGTCAGAGAACGACACTAGGGATCTCTCTTGAGCGCCGATATTCACCTCTGTACTATGAAAAAAGGCCAATGAGAGTTGGCAGCCAGTATTTGCATGTCCCGCCCCCGGACATACGGGTATTTAAGCGGCGCAAATACGGGAGTTCATTCAGAAAATTTCTTCGGAGCCGATGGTCGTGTTTGCAGTTTGCTGCGTGACTACACACCGAGTTCCTGCTATCCTCTGCTGCATGCTGTTGGATTCTGCGGCGCACAACAGTGGCTTTCTCCTGGTTGCACGGCTGTGCACTTCCTGCCCCTGAGCGCATCGACAGTTGCAGATAGAAAGATCTCTCACGAGTCTTTCATTCATAAAAGAGTGATTTTATTTAAAAGAGTAATTTCCTCTAAAAGAGCAAAAACACAGCGGCGTTGAACGTCCTTTTCAGGACGCGTCTTTTTAAAGATGCCCTTCCGCCTCTGTGTTGTTTCTGGATGCGGTAGAGTACTCTCCGCTTCCGACGGCCACAGGCGTTGTCTCGTGTGTCTGGGCAGCGATCACACCGAGGCTGCGTTTGTGGATGGTTCATGTTCTCATTGCGAGAACATGACCATGACAACGTTAGGTCACGGCTTGCTTACAACCGTAAGCAAGCCACTCCAGCCGCCCGCGTCGCTCCTTCTTCCCACGGGATTGAGGATGATGCGGCTGGCGATGGAGGTGATTTGGGGATGGCAGCGGGTGCAGCTCGCCGGTACGCCCTCGGACCACCCGCGCCCCAGCACGCTCGTTGACTCCCGTCCCGCTCGAGGTGGCGGCGACTCGCCTCACAGCCAGTCTGCCTACCCTCTTGCGATGGAAGCAGATGAGTTCGCCGCGACATCGGAGGGCGTGGGCTCTGACGCTGAGGGCTCCTCTGGGCTGCCGCCGGGCTTGCACGCCCAGCAGGAGGCCGACGCGCAGATGTCCGATATGCTTTCCGGGCAGCCAATAGCGTGGGCCTGGATTGGAACCCTCCATCCTCCCCGCAGCCATCACGGCTAGACGATTGGTTTTGGGCATGGGGTGCCGCCACAGCCTCGCCCCCAGTACCTTTCTTCCCGGAGGTGCATGATGAGCTGACGCCTTCGCGGAGAGCACCCTCTCCACTCGCCGTGCCACCTGCTCATCCGCCTCGCCACCCTCGACGGCGGAGCGCCACGGGTACACGGAGATCCCCAGGTGGATAGAGCTGTTGCGATCCATCTATGCCCGGAAGCACTACCACCTGGCGGGCCGCCCTGTACTCCCTTCCCGGTCCTGTAGAGCAACATCCTCGCCACCGCGAAGGCCTACAGCGCTACCGACGCGCCGCTTCGCCTCTGCATGCCATGGCTCTCCTGCAGGTCCACCAAGCCAAGGCACTCCGCAACATGCACGGGGTGGCCCTGATCCCGACACGCTGCAGGAACTGCGCTCAGCGACCGACCTCGCCCTGAGAGCGACGAAGGTCACAGCGCAGGCACTCGGGCAGGCGATGGCCACTCTGGTGGTCCAGGAACGCCAGCAATGGCTGGACTTGGTTGAGATGCGTGAAGCCGACAAGACTCGCTTCCTCAACGCCCCTGTCTCCCAGTTCGGCCTCTTCGGCGACACCGCGGGAGGACTTTGCCCAGCAGTTCTCCCTGGTGAAGAAGCAGACGGAGGCCATTTCTCACATCATGCCACGCCGCAAGCCTGCCGCCACGCCCAGGCCCCATCTGCTTGCCGAGGGCGCCCTTCTGCGCCAGAAGACCTTCTGCTCCGCCCCAACCTGGGCCCAGCTCTCAGCCCCAGTGTCGAGCAAACCGCAGGAAGCGTACGCCCCTGCCTCACGGACTCCGCCGAGGACCCGGAAGGCTCCCAAACGCCCCTGAGACAGCGGACCCAGAGGACGAGAAGTTAGCTCCGGAGATGGTGAGATCGGCCCGCCCCCGGTGGAGGGCCGGAGGAGAATCTTGTGTTTTTTCATTTGCCGCACCCCTGACGGGGCTGCGGTACCCAAATTCTCAATAAAAGAGCTATTTCCTTTACCTCTGGGTCACATGGCTCGCAAATGCCGTTCTCACGGCACTTGTGTTTCAGGCCTCAACAGTCCCGGCGCCCAGGATGCGGTGCTCCCGCCCTCAGCCCCACGACTGTTCCCCAGCCGGCCGGTTCAGACGAGTCCAGAGGATGCCGACATCAGACCTCCTCCTCTGTCATGAACCCGCCCGCCGGGTGCGCTGAACAAGGTAAGTGCTTTGAGCTTATTCTCAGCACCAGAGCCTCGGACGCCACAGAGCCTCCCGACGCTGCGTTACCTGTTCCAAGACCGCCATGAAGCCTCGCCGGTACGCCCAAAATACTTGTCCCCTTGGTGCCCCTAGCACAGAGCGCAGAGGCATGGCTTTCTCTGCCCAGCTCGTCACGCTGGCTGCACCGGACCATTCGACTCGGTTACGCAATTCAGTTTGCCAGGTCTCCGCACTCTTCCTGGGCGTTCGTTCCTCCGCAGTGCACGGCGAACATGCCCTCTCCCTGCGTGAGGAAATCGCCTCCCTTCTAATCAAGGACGCTGATAGAGCCTGTCCCTCCAACCTAAACGAAGAAGGGTTTCTACAGCCCTTACTGTTGTACCCAAGAAAGGCGGTGGCATACGACCGATCTTGGACCTGTGAGTTTTCAATCGGACCCTGTCCAAACTCCCGCTCAAAATGCTCACCCAGAAACAAATTCTATCTGGCGCTCGGCATCTAGATTGGTTCGCAGCGGTAGACCTGAAGGACGCCGTACTTTCACGCCTCAATTCAGCCCTCGACACCGACCCTTTCTACGGTTCGCGATTCGACGGCCAGGCGTATCAGTACAAGGTCCTCCCCTTCGCCTGTCTCTGTCCCTCGCGTCTTCACGAAGGTCGCAGAGGCGGCTCTTGCCCCGCTACGAGGAGCGGGCATACGCATACTCAATTACCTCGACGATTGGCTCATTCTGGCCCCTCGCGAGGAATTACTATGCGCACACAGAGACCAGGTGCTCGAGCACCTCCGCCGCTTGGGGCTTCAGGTCAACTGGGAGAAGAGCAAGCTCACCCCAGTCCAGAGCATCTCTTTTCTCGGTTTGGAGTTAGACTCAGTCTCAATGACAGCACGTCTCTCCAACGAACGTGCTCAGTCAGTGCTGGAATGCCTCGCTTCCTTCAAGCCAGGCACTGTGGTCCCGTTGAAACGCTTCCAACAGCTCCTGGGGCATATGGCATCCTCACGGCGGTCGCGCCACTGGGGTTGATGCATATGAGACCACTTCAGCATTGGCTCCAGACTCGAGTCCCGAGACGAGCATGGCGCCACGGCACGCACGGCGTGGAAATTACCACTGCCTGCCTCCAAACCTTCAAACCCTGGACAGACCTCTGCTTTCTTCGGGCAGGGGTACCCTTGCAGCAGGTGTCCCGTCGCGTTCTGGTTACAACCGACGCCTCAAATTGGGTTGAGGCGCATGTGCAACGGGCAAGCAGTCGCAGGCCAGTGGAACCAAGGCTCGCTGCGCTGGCACATCAACTGCCTAGAGCTGCTGGCCGCTCGCCTTGCCCTGAAGAAATTTCTTCCGATGATTTGTGGCAAACATGTCCTGGTCAGGACAGACAGCACCACGGTGGTGGCTTACATAAACCGCCAAGGCGGAGTACGCTCCCCACATGTCACAGCTCGCCCGTCGCCTCCTCCTTTGGAGTCAGCGGCGACTGGAGTCGCTCGGCGCCACTCACATCCCCGCAACCTCAATGTGATAGCGGACGGCTGTCAAGACAAACCTTGCCTGGCGGAGAGTGGAGTCTCCACCCCCAATCGGTCCAGCTGATTTGGGACAGGTTCGGCAAGGCCCAGGTAGACCTGTTTGCCTCCCAGCAAACCTCCCACTGTCCGCTCTGGTATGCCCTCACAGAGGCTCCCCTGGGGACAGATGCTCTGGCTCACAGCTGGCCCGTGGGGCTGCGCAAGTACGCTTTTCCCCCAGTGAGCCTTCTTGCACAGGTGCTATGCAAGGTCAGGGAGGACAAGGAGCAACTCACTCTGGTGGCCCCCTACTGGCCCAACCGGACGTGGTTTTCGGATCTCACGCTCCTTATGACAGCCCCTCCCTGGCGAATTCCCCTGAGGAAGGACCTTCTTTCTCAGGGACGGGCACGCTCTGGCACCCGCGCCCAGACCTCTGGAAACTCCACGCCTGGTCCCTGCACGGACGCGGAGGGTCTAGCCGGCCTACCTTTAGCCGCCATAGACACTATTAACCAAGCCAGAGCCCCTTCGACCAGGCATCTTTACGCCCTGAAGTGGCGTCTGTTCGCGAACTGGTGTTCTTCCCGAGTCGAAGACCACAGAAGTGCGCAGTTAGGTCAGTGCTCGTGTTTCTTCAGGAGAGGCTGGAGAGGAGGCTGTCCCCTCCACCCTCAAGGTGTATGTTGCTGCTATCGCGCCCACCATGACACGGTAGATGGCAAGTCTCTTGGCAAGCACGCACTTAATCGTCAGGTTCCTAAAAGGTGCCCGGAGGATGATTCCCTCCCGCCTAACCTATTTCCCTCCTGGGATCTCTCGGTCGCCCTGAGGGGACTCCGGAGACCCCCTTCGAGCCGCTTGACTCAGTTGGACTCAGGGCCTCTCTCTCAAGACTGCCCTGCTGATCGCGCCGCCTCCATCAAGAGGGTCGGGGACCTGCATGCGTTCTCTGTTAGCGACGCCTGCCTGGAGTTCGGTCCGGCAGACACTTTCGTGATCCTAAGACCGCGACCGGGCTACGTGCCCAAGGTTCCTACCACACCCTTCAGGGATCAGGTGGTGAACCTGCAAGCTGCCCCGGGAGGAGGCAGACCCAGCCCTCTCACTGCTGTGTCCGCACGTGCCTTACGTATTTACCTGGACCGCACACAGAGCACCAGACGCTCTGAGCAGCTCTTCGCCTGCTTTGGGGACAGCAGAAAGGGAACGCTGTCTCCAAGCAGAGACTCGCCCACTGGGTTGTTGATGCCATTTCCTGGCTTATCACACCCAGGCCGTGCCCCCTTTGCGGGTCCGAGCCCACTCCACCAGGAGTGTTAAGCGCCCTCATGGGCACTGGCTAGGTGCACTGCCCTAGCAAACATTTGTAGAGCTGCGGGCTGGGCAACACCTAACACTTTTGCGTAGATTCTACAATCTCCGAGTTGAGTCAGTTTCGGTCCCGTGTTCTCTCAGGTACCGAGCCCGTGAGAACTCGGTGACACGCCGACGATCTGACCGGGTGGATCGCTTGCACCCAGCTCTTCCCCTAACCAGGGGAAACAGTCGCCTTCTTCCCAGGAGATCCCAGGCTTGGGACACTGGTTGGCTCCTCCCTAGCTCCTTGCGGGTCGCAGTTCTCATGGAGGGACTCGCCGACCCAAACCACTGCGTGGTACCGCTAGCTACCCTGTACTGGTATAGGGGCCCCACAGGTAAGGCCTCCTGCTCGGACTCCCCTGTGTGTAAAACCACGGTTCTGTCCCCTCACGTGAGTTGACGCCGTGTTTCCCTTAGGCAGTCACAGCTGCCCCAGGTGCCGTGGTGTATGCTCCCCTCTCTGAGGCTGGTGCTACCACCAGACTACTGTTCCAGCATAAGGCCTTGGTATAGGCCATGCGATGTATGTGCCACTCAAATTTGCCTCCTCCCGGTAGGTGTGGCCTCCACGAGGGTCTTCCCCGCCCTACCAAGGGCTAAGACCCCTTCCCTCAACGCGTAAGGGCCCCGGCCGTAGTTGCTCTATGCAGAAACATAGAGAGATAAGAGGCCCAGCCAGGCTGGCCCGCTCCCATGTTGGCGTCGTCACCTTGTTCCTCCTCGGGTAACGATAAGGAATCCTGATGGCTTAAATGGGGCATTGGGGAAGGGTACGTGCGGCTGATACAGTTGGTCGTTCTGCACGTAGGAATACCTGCTCGCTCCTGTATCAGCGGATCACGCATACGGCTCAGCGCATGGCGCTTTTAAGTGGACCCCTAGTGTCGCTCTCTGACACAACGTAAGAGAGCGACAGAAGGGGAACGTCTAGGTTACGTATGTAACCTCAGTTCCCCGATGGAGGGAACGAGACGCTGTGTCCCCCTTGCCACGCCGCTGAGCCGAGCCCCTGTTGTGGCCGGACCATTTCCGCTCCTCAGAAAAATCCTGAATGAACTCCCGTATTTGCGCCGCTTAAATACCCGTATGTCCGGGGCGGACATGCAAATACTGGCTGCCAACTCTCATTGGCCTTTTTTCATAGTACAGAGGTGAATATCGGCGCTCAAGAGAGACCCCTAGTGTCGTTCTCTGACACAACGTCTCGTTCCCTCCATCGGGGAACTGAGGTTACATACGTAACCTAGACGGTTTAAATTGTCAAATTTCAGTGTGGCTCAAAATGTAATTAATGCTGACGTATCTATTTTTTGTCAAAGGTTATTTGTGTAAGTGTAAATAGCAAAAAATTATCTCGGGAATCCTGGCTCAAGAACATGGTGGTAACTACAGACCTGTTGCATACCTGTTCAAAACACTTGATGCCGTTTCAAAGGGACTTCCTGGTTGTCGGCATGCTGTGGCTGCCACAGCTCTCATGGTACAAGACGCTGAGCAAATCGTATTATCACACCCCCTTGTGGTGCACACGTCTCATCAGGTAGGTGCTATAATGCATAACATAATGACTCAACATATGAAAGCGCAAAGAATGTCGGGGTATGAAGCAATCTTGATAGACTGCAAATTTAACCCTAAAACCTACATACATTGTGCATTGCCCTACTGTATGCCATTTACATAAACATTTGACTGAAGGTGAATTTGAGTGGGACGAGAATGACTGCTTGGAGATAGTCCAGGAAACTACTGCTTGCAGGCCAGATGTTTTTTATCTGTCCTGGAGGAAGGGAAACACTGGTATGTAGACTGGTTGTATTCGAAACCTAATGATAACAAATACTCGTGGGGCTATTCAAATGTAGAATTGTTAAATACCTTAATCGAAGCATAGTCATTACCTTATAAATCTGCACAGGCTGCTGAAATAACTGCATTAACGACAGCCTGTGAACTGGCAAAAGACCAGTGCGTGAACTTATACACTGATTCTAAATACGCATATCTTGTAGTGCATGATTTTGCAAAATTATGGGAAGAGAGAAGTTTTAAAACTTAAGGGGTAAACCAATTGCTAATCATAGCTGTGGCAGGGCGGAGGGCAGGGCCGGGTCATGATCCTACACACCCGGTCCCGTATTAGGCTAATTAAGCCTCCGTGAGGGATAAAGGTCGACTGCAGAGGATCGTGCGGGAGAGAGAGATTGTATACGGACATGTCCATCATATCTGTGTGTTTGTCTTTTGTTTCAGTTTATTATTAAAATATTATTTATGTTGAAAAGCCGGTTCTCGCCTCCTGCTTTGTATGATCACTTTGCACTGGTGCCGGAGTAGAGTTCTCGCCACTACCGTCCACCCCAACGGAGCAGCCGCGAGGGGAGAAGGGGCTCCTAACCGACCGCCTGGAGCGGTCAGGGCCGCTGCCAGGGGCGCAGGAGTCGCCTACTGGCCGCTGAAACGCGGTGGGGTTTAAGACCGCCATCCACGAGCGGGGAGGGGCTCACTGCTGACCGCCTGGAGCGGGAGAACCGCTGCCAGGGGCAAGGGGACCCCTTCTGTTCCCCGAGAACGCGGCGGGGCATTACATCTACCAGGGGCTGGAGGACTGCCTATGATCCGCCCGGAGAGGCGCGTCTGTCGTCCGATAGAGGGTGGAGGAGTGGCCGAGGAACAAGCTGCGGCATATCGGAGAACTGGCGAGTAAGAGTTTTTTTTGTTTTTTGTTTATTTATTTTTCTCTCTCTCTCCTCTCTCTCTCTCTCTCTCACTGTCGCACTGCGTTGGCCTTTTCCCTCTTTTAAATTTTACAGTGTTTTTTGGGCAGGGTACTACACTGTTACAGGAAGTACACCCACATTTTAATAATTTCTGTTTCCCTCCCCTTGTCCCCTCCCTCGTCCAGGTAGATGGGGATGACCTGCCGGCAGACTAGACTTAAAGCACATTCCTCCCCCAGGGAAAGGGGGGGGTGTACGTCAGGCTGGGGGCTGCCCAGCCTCAGAGAACGAGGGAGGAATGTGGCAGGGCGGAGGGTGGGGCCGGGTCGTGATCCTACACACCCGGTTCCGTATTAGGCTAATCTCCATGAGGAATAAAGGTCGACTTTATCGATTGTTTACGGACATGTCTGTCATGTGTGTGTTTATGTTGTCTTTTATGTTTATCATTAAACTATTATTTATATTGAAAAGCCAGTTCTCGCCTCCTCTTTTCAATTGATCCCTTTACAATAGCATTGTGTCTGAGCTTATATCTGCAGAACAATTGTCTTCTAAGTTGGCAGTAATCAAGGTTGCCGGACATGCTGCTGGAGACTCAGTTGAGGCAAAGGGAAACAGAGTTGCTGACGAGGTAGCCAAATGGGCAGCTAAGGAAGCATTGGTAAGTCCATTTCTGGACAAAGCGGGCATGGACATGCCTATAATGTATTCTATGTTAACTGAGGATTTAGACATTACAGTTTTACAAGCAAACCCAAGTCAGAGTGATTTAGAACATTGGGCTGCAACTGATATAAATCCTGATGCACAAGGATTTTTGAGAGACAAACAAAGCAGATTAGCACTCCCAAACACTGCTCTAGTAATGTTGTGTAGACACTATCATGGTATATCACACTTTGCCAAGGAGAAAGTTATTCAAAACATTAATAAAATGTACTGTATCCTGAATGTGAGAAAGATTGTCTCTTTTTTGCTAGATTCCTGCTTGGTATGCGCCCAGACAAATAGGCATAAATCAGTGGCCCATGAATCCCTCCCACATCCGGAATTGCCTTTCCAGCATCTACAGATAGACTTCACACACATGGCACCTCATGGCAACAATAAATATAAGCTTGTGACTAACAGAACAGTTAAGGCGAGAATAACTAAAGCCTGCTTAGATACAGGATTAAAGTGGGTAGATGTACTTCCTATGGTGTTAACAGGGATAAGAAACACCCCATCCTCAACCACAAAGATGTCACCTTTTGAAATATTAATGGGTAGAAAGATTGCACTGGCAATCTTTCCACAGGAGACGTGGAGGTGCTGATTTCATAATTAAAACTTTGAATGGAATCATTGGCGATATTTCTTTGTCTCTTCCTATGCCCACAGAAAAGCAGACTTGTTAATTTTTTCCAGGACAGCAGGTGTTGGTGAAGTGTTTGAAGCCCACTAATGTTGGAGAGCCAAGGTACCTGGGACCCTCTACTGTAATTGCTGTGACACAGACCGGGGTGCTGACTGACTTGCAGCCGCAGTGGATCCATGCTGGATGAGTGAAAACAGCCCCAGGAGAGAGAGAGCCACTGAGATCGGGAGAATCTGAGATCAAGGGTTCGGGAGAACCTGATTTTGAGAAAGCCATGGTGAAAGCACAATAACGAGGAGCAACACAGTCATCTGAATCGATGAATGATGATAAGACAAAGAAGAAGAAAGATTCTATCCAAGGAGGATTTTGTGTTCTTGTAGGAGTAACATGCTGTACATTTATCCCTGATAACGATGCTGATGGACATTTGATTGATGAAGGTTTAAAGAACATGTCAAGAATTGCTAATGATTTACAAATTAGAGAAGTAACTGATGCTGAAAATTTTATTTTGGCCTGGATAAATAGCAGAAGAAGCTATTTCTGAATCCATTAATACCAATTGGTGTAATCCTTTTGACATTAGCCTTTATTGCTGGCTGCATTTTGCCACTTATTAATAAGTCTTTGATTAATAGGGCAATGAATACCCTTGTATCTACACAGTATTCTCTTTTTCATGCTAGAACTGAATCTATGTACAACTAAGAATACTACACTTTGATTATTTGTCTAACCAGAAATCAATTCAGGAGAGTGAGGTTTGGTTTGTTGTCAGAAGAATGGTACTATACAATACGGTTGATTGGTAAGAAAGTAGGTGACCCAAGATTGGTCAATAGACAGTGTAAAAGGAGAAACTGGATCGTAAGGTACCACTCTTGAATAGTTTAGGTCACATATGGTATTCTTCATCAATTAACTGAGAGCTCGTGGTTCTGTTAGAACTAAAGCAGGCAGTGTGAGAAATATTGATTTGCTCTCAGTTTCAGGCCTACTTTTTGTAGAGTATGAAGGAGAATCATGGAGTCATTGATTCTGAATGCAATGCACACATTCTTGCAAAGGGTCCAAACCCCCCACACATCCTCGTGCCTTCTAAAACCCCCTTCTGAGATGGGAAAGGAATGTGAGACTTTGAACGGCACAATGTGTTCCTTTCATTTAAAACCCAGAAATGTCTTATTTTGAAGGAAATATGTTTATCCCAGTATGCTTGGGTATTTCTGATTGAGCTCAAACTAGTTAAGATTGTTTAGTTGTGTAGTTAAACTCTGAGGCCTTATATAAAGGGTCTTAAAATATATATTCACTTTTAAGTGTGCCAAATACAAGTTTCTTGGTATCAAATTAAACCTTACGACTTGTCCTAGCTGAATATAAACATAAGGTTACATTAAAAGGTATTCTGCTATGTTTTATTGTCTTTTGAGTGATTCAACCCAAAATCCTGACCCGGTCGTAAATTATACAATTGAAGAGCCTTGGCAGGACAAAGAAACCATCTCGCGCCCAAAACAAAGGAGCTTCATTGGGCCATTTCTCCCAAAGGAGGTGTGACCTCCCTGCCTTAAAAGTCAGGCTTCGGCATTGACTCTCTCTCTTTTGCTGCTCCCTCTTCAACTCTTATCTCTTTTGTCCTGCTCTTGTCCTTTGTCTCTTCTCTCTCCAAGCTCTCTTGCTTTTCTGTGTTACTTTCGTCAGACATGTGTTTTATTTTATTTGGCGTTTATCTCAGTCTTTTATTTGTCTTCGGACAGAGCTCAACACTTTACGTTTCTGGAGCAGTCCGATACCCTCTCAGCAACAACAACAGCCACTCCTAAGATGCTTTGAACTTCCCGCAAGCGATCCACCAAGAGAAACCCTCCAGCTCACGGACGCAACGAGGACATTCACGCACACACGCAGTCTTGTTCAGCGACACAAAGGTCCATTTTGCAAGTATTATTCCATCTAAATTCAAATGCGTTAAAGTGTGTAATTCCCTTGCTGGCTCTTAAGGTTTAACTGTTGTAACAAGTTTGAACCCTGTAATCTCTTTTATTTTCCTTACTGTTTTCACTTTGTTTGTTTTATGTTTATTCTATGTTAAATGTTTGTTTGTTAAGTGTAGTGATATATCCTAGTTCCTTGTATTAAACCCAATTATACGCTTGATTGTCTGTGTTTGTTGGTCATAAAACAAAGCCTTTTCAATGTGCGATCTAAAGCTACGAGCTGATATTATCAAAGTAAGTTAACGTGCTTTGAGGAGTAGGCTTATAACTAAGAATAAACCTTCTAGAGAATTGATCAAGAGTATTTAGTGAAGCGGGTCGCTGGACGAACTGGTTAGTTGCGATACGGGTCAATTCCCTTAAGGTGTTCTGAAAATTAATATAGCCTGTCTGCATATGATGTATATTCCTAATTGATTATAATTCGTTGTGTTTAATTATCTATATATATTGGAAGCAGACTCTTGAACTATATAAGCCCTTTTTGGGGCAATTTGGTATGTATTGTTATCTAGATCAAACCGTATGATTAACCATTGATTACGATCATTAAAATTAATTGTACATTCCCCAAAACCTGAACCTAGATACCCTACATTTTTCATTCTTGGGTCTCCTTATCTGAAGCTCAATGATTTCTTAAGTTCATCCTTTAGTACAAACTGGTATAAACTGGTATTCTGATAGCACTGGTATTCTGAGAGTGCTATTTAGACTTGCACACATATAGAGGTGTTTGTTATCCTTGACGCATGGTATAAATATGTTTGACTGTCAATAAACCTTTGAAGATGCTTTGATATCAATTTTGTGTCAGAGTCTCTTCCCTTGCAAGCATATTCCTGAGCGAGAGGCCAACGGAGAGTGCCGGGGCAAAAACTACTAATTATAGGTGAAATAATCTAACATCATGCAATGCCTTAATTTAACACCAAGACAAGCGGATATTTTGAGGTTTAAATTGTAGCTCCAACTTAAGGCTGCTTGTAGAGGTAAGTTGTGGCTCTAATGATAACGTGGGATTTTCTGTCACGTTGATGGTAATTTTCAGGGTGATTCTGTAAATATGGGTTCTAATGTCATCTGTTTTTAGTGAACATTTTTAAATCAGTGCAGCAATATACCGGTGCACTTTACCTTTGTCCCGCATTTAGTAAAGGTAGAGGTCTGCAGCCTGAACCAGGCCTGATGGGTCCCAAGATTCCGGGTTTGGATCAGTTTTTCAATTAGTACTTCGGGTTCGGGTCGGTTTCGGGTTTGTTATTAATGAAAAAATAAACAGGCCTACCAAGCTTCTTTTGCGCACATGCTCTCACTCATGCGTGACCATACAAGTTAGGGGCTGTTCACACCAAATTAGTTTTTTCGCACATATGTTCTGTTTTCCCCTTGTTGTCCTATGCAAACACATGCTGGACAAATGTCTTTGACTGTTGTGCCAAGTCTTCATCATCTTGTGAAGGACCGGCACAGCTTAAACACTGCATCAAGTTAAAAAGAACGCAAAAACGCATATCGAGACACCTGCGCTCTGTTTCTTTCTTTGCGCTGCATGATTATTGTTCCCTTACGACTCAGTTCACTTGACATTGCGTACTAACGCATATGGGGAGTGTCTTCATACACAACCTATTCTCTATAATAACAACAATATTTTAATATTGGGTATGGTGTTTGAGCCCCGCCTGTTTTTGCCCGAAACTAACCACTTTAAAAACAGGTGCACCATTTCCTCAGAATTTCTTCCTTCAAGACATCGATCATCTCTTGTCTCGAAGCCCTCTACCTTTCACCGTCGATACACAGGAGTCAGCGAACAGAATCTTCACTTCGCTCACCTGCAGTGCTCCGGCAAACATCTCTCAGCCTCGCAACTTGACACTTTGCTGGTGAACGGACCTCAGCATCCTGATTCTCCGCAGTGCGTAGGTAGGTGTAGAGTATCCATTAAAAAATTTACATTTTTGTGTGATATATAAATTATATGAATATAAAAATATATATATATATTAGGGCTGTCGATGTAACGCGTTAATTCAGTGCGATTAATTTGACAAGAACTAACGCGTTAAAATAATTATCGCAATTAATCGCACTGCCCCCGGACCATAATAGGGAAGATTCCTGAGAAATGCAAGCTTGTAGTACCATCCGTTTACTCCAGAGGGCAGTAAGTGAAATTTCAGCTGTATGAGCAACACGCAGTTTATACAGTGAAGAAAACAACATTCAGCAGACACACAACACAAACAAGCGTTACGTTCTTGAGTTCAAAACACTTGAAGGAGCGCAAATGCGAACTAAGGGATCTCAATATGTGTTTAAAGATTGAGTATTAAACTATATTAAACTTGACACAGTGACCTAAACATTTTATGTTTATGACACAACACACCCGAGACGCTACACATGCATGTCTGACGCAGGTGTTAAACAAGCCCTCATAATAAATCTCGAACTGATTGACAAATTCACTTGTGTAATGGATTGCTGTGAACTGTATGCCAATGATTGATTTATGATCAATAATATGGTAGTAAACAATACATTGTATTCTAAAGCCGCTTTTTGTATTGTCTTATCAATGATTAACTCTTCTGCCACAAGAATGTATTGCATTTTAATTATCTGAATATTTTTTATAATATATATATATATATATATATATATATATATATATATATATATATATATATATATATATATATAGATATTAGGGCTGTCAATCAATAAAAAAATTTATCGAATCAATTAATCGTGATTAATCGCATATACAAATATTTGCTGAGAAAGCCCCTCATATAACAATAATTAAATATATAAAGATTATACATATTTATATAAATAGATAATTATACAGAGTGATCTTTAAACATTTAAAAATTATATATATAAAATAAAAAATATCCAGATAATTAAAATGCATTACATTCTTGTAGCACAAGAGTTAATCATTGATAAGACAATACAAAAAGCGGCTTTATAATACAATGTATTGTTTACTACCATATTATTTATCATAAGTCAATCATTGGAAACATTTCAAAGCAATCCATTTCACAAGTGAATTTGTCAATCAGTTCGAGATTTATTATGGACATGGACAGCTCCTTCATCTAATCGCTCTTGAAGAAATATTAGAATTTCATGTATAGGGCAGTTTACTGGGTCCTTGCTATGCAAGACACACCAATCAAAGTGAAAACCTTCCATTTTAGTGCATAGAGGTGTCTTGTGGATGGTGCTCTGGCTTGTAAAATGGTGTTCATGACTGAATGCGTCAGTTCTGGTACGTGTAAAGCGCCCCGTTCAGGGGCCACACATGCAGGTTCCACAGCTGGTGCTGGGGATGCCAGATTGTGCCCTGTGCCTGAGAGAGGAGACAATTCACGTCTGTATTTTGGCCCCTGTCTTTCAAGAGCCACTGTCAAACCCAGAAAAGGTACGTACCCAAGGTTCTGACCACACCCTTCAAAGCGCAGGTGGTTCACCTTGAGGCCTTCGTCCCTCCTCAATTTAATTCAGATGAGGAACAATCATTGCATTTGTTATGCCCTGTGCAAACGCAACATACATTCATTGAGCATACATGCCAGTTTAGACTGTCTGATCAGCTCTTTGTATAGTATGGAGGACGCACAAAAGGAATTTCATATAGGTGGTCCCTGGAAAATCCATTGTCAAGACATTTTTATTACTTAGGTGCATATTGTTAAATAAAACCATTTGTACAACACTCTGGACACACCATTTAGCACATGTATGCAATTTAAAACGTCTGTCCACAGACAGCCTATGTGGAGCCTGTCAAAAATGTTGCAGGTGGGATGCTGTTTTGGACAAGGAGATTTTTAGCTATGGTATCCCAAGTAAACTTATTTGATGGGCCTCAGATAGGTGGTCTCTGGACAATCCATTTTCAAGGCATATTTATTATTTATGTGCATATTTTTGAATTAAAACTTTTGTATAACGCTCTTGACACACCATACAATATTTTGCAATAAAACGTCTGTGCACAGACAGCCTATGTGGAGCCTGTCAAATAAGTTGCAGGTGGGATGTTGTTTCTTCATGCCTCAGCCAGCTGGGGCTAGTTGCACCCTACTGGCCAACCCTGACTTGGTTCTCGGACCTCACGCTCTTCGTGACAGCCCTCACCCACTGGCGAATTCCCCTGAGGAACGACCTTCTTTCTCAGGGACGGGGCAGCATCTGGCACCCGTGACCAGACATCTGGAATCTCCATGTCTGACCCTTGAACGGGACGTGGAAGACCTAAGTGGCCTACCACCTGCGGTGGTACATACGATCACTCAGGCCAGGGCTCCCTCTACGAGGTACCTGTATGAATTGAAGTGGTGTCTTCCCGACACGAAGACCACCAGAGATGCGCAGTCAGATCAGTGCATTCCTACCTGCAGGAGAAGCTGTAGGGGCGGCTGTCCCCCTCCATCCTGAAGGTGTATGTGGCCGCTATATCGGCACATCATGATGCAGTAGACGGTAAGTATTTAGGGAAGCATGACTTGATCATCAGGTTCCTGAGAGGCACGAGGAGGTTGAATCCTCAGAGGTCACGTCTCCTTCAGGGAGGCCCCCATGGTCCTTCAGGGCCTACGGGAAGCTCCATTTGAGCCCGAAGAGTCAGCTGAGCTAAAGGCACTCTCTTTAAAGACTGCCCTCCTGACTGCGCTCACTTCCATCAAGAGGGTAAGGGACCTGCAGGCGTTCTCTGTCAGCAAAACGTTCCCGGAATTTGGTCCGGATACTCTCACGTGATCCTGAGACCCAGACCGGGCTATGTGCCCAAGGTTCCCATGACCCCATTTAGGGATCAGGTGGAGAACCTGCAAGCGCTGCCCCTGGTGGAGGCAGACCCAGCCTTTAGACGCTCTGGGCAGCTCTTTGTCTGCTTTGGAGGATAGCGGAAAGGGAGTGCTGTCTCCAAACAGATGATCGCCCACTGGGTCATTGACGCCATCGCTTTGGCCTATCATGCCCAGGACATGATGCCCCCCTTGGGGCTACAAGCACATTCTACTAGGAGTGTGGCAGCCTCCTGGGCCCTGACCAATCGCGACTCATTAACAGACATCTGCAGAGCAGCGGGCTGGGAAACACCCAACACCTTTGCGAGGTTTTACAATCTCCAGTCTCATCCCGTGTGTTGTCAGGTATGAGCAGGTAAGTTCCGGGACAACTGGTCAGGTACTTACCTGTGCTTAGTGCCTTTCCCCTCCCTCAAGGTGAAGACGTGCTCGTTTTCCCCCCAGTTGTGTTTACAAAGTCGTGGACCCTGGATGTCCTTCCTCCCTTGATGTCCTTCCTCCCTAGCCCTGTGGCAGGCGAGTTTTCAGAGAAACTCGCTGCCGGTCCAGTATGTGTGCTAACTAGGCCCTGTACTGGGGTTGGTGCTCCATATGCACTGGTTGCCCGCAAGTAACCTCGTGTGATGTAGCTCCAGCGAAACATTTCCCCATTGGTAAATCTACATCTTCCTTGGGCTGAGACCCCTTTGCCCCTGGTCACCGTGTTTGTAGAACCCCCCCCCCCCACAGGGGACCTACCACAGGACTTCTCAACATGACACACTGCCAATAAGACTCAGTAAGACCATGTGACAAATTTCCACTCAATTCCCCCTCCTGCGGGCTTTGTGTGGTCTCCACAGTGAGGACCCTATATGAAGCTGGGAAGTTACCCAGCTGAATGATTCTGTTCCTTTTGGGAATAAAAAAAGCAGAAAATGCCATGGCTGGGCCAGCTTGTCCCTATGTTTTGCCAGTTGACTTGTCCCCGAGGTGCATGGGACCGTATGATGCTTGTAAGCATCTAGTGGACCGTATGACGCTTGTAAGCGTCTAGTTAATGCATTTTCACATCAAGTTTTCTCTGAATCTTGGCATATGAGACAAAGTCTTTGGTCACAAGACATATCATAGTGTAAGAGACCTGATTTCAGTCATAACTCAATTTTACGTTCTGAATATGTAGAGCTGTATAATTTCAATTTAACCAATTAACTAAAAAAGCCAAGAGAAATAACCATCATCATTTATTTATTATTACTTCTTCAAGAAGTAATTTTTTATTTGTTCATATTTTAGGCAACGGACCCCTAAAATAGAGGCGGACCAGAACATCTCCCAGTCCACGTGATCAAAACAGTCTTGTAGCGCAGAGTCTGATTGGTCCGACCAGCACTGGTTCGTTCTGAGGGTGGGTGCTTCCCGTTTCAGTTTCTGCCTGTAAGCGGGCAGAAGCAGAATGGAAGAGTGGTCTGATTTGCCAAATGGTGGGCAGGGGAGGGATTTGTATCCATCCCGGAAAGGAGAATAGCAATGGTCCAAAACCCGGTCCCCTCGTGTGTTGAAGCTCATGTGTTGGTGGTATTTTGGTTCGATTGTTTTAAAGTTGGCTTTGTTAAAGTCCCCGGTAACAATTAAAACATGAGATATTCCAGATCAGGGGAGCAGAAAGACTTGATAAAATGTACGTTCCTCTGATCACACCATGATTTGTTGATCCTAAAACAAACACCACCACCTCTGCTTTTACATGAGAGGTCTTTCGCTCTGTCCGCTTGGTGCACGGAGAACCCCGCGGGTTCGATGGCCGAGTCTGGAATCTCCGCAGACAACCAGGTTTCTGTAAGGCAAATAACGCAGCAGTCCCTCGTCTCTCAATTGAAAGAGATCTGCACTCTTAACTCACAGAGCTTGTTGTCCAGAGACTGAACATTTGCCAGTAGTATACTGGGTAGCAGGGGTCGATTTGCACAACGTCTTACTCTGATGAGAACGCCGGCTCTTTTTCCTTCTTTTCCTTCTGCGTTTCCGTGGACGGGCAGCCCAGACAAAGGGCTCCGCTAGCGTGTTTGTAAACAGCGGGTCGGCATTGAGGAATTTGAAGTCCGGTTTACTTTGTGTAATTGTAGAACCAATATCCAAAAGCGTTTGTCTGTCGTATACAATAAGGCAGACAACATCCAAGACAAAAAAACAAAAAATTGTAAACAAAACAAACAATAAACTGCAGTGTTGTGTTGGAGCTCGCAACGCAGCAGCCATACTTGGCGCCATCTTGAGTTCAATTAATTCTTTGTAGAAAATACACCATATATTCCCCCCTCTGAGACTCCACAGTCTCATCCTATCACCCTCACCCAGAGTGCAGTCTCACAAGACAGTCCCCTCTTTTTCCATTAAGTGGCCAATGTAGGCCATTCAATCCTTTACTCATAACTGCCTTTATGTAACCGCATTCCGGAGGAAAAAGGACCAAACCTCTTCTTCCACATTTAGCTAGGAAGAAGTAAAAGATCACAATCCTCTGGCTAACTTATTTCTGGGTTTTTATTTCTAAAAACAAATCAACTTCTTGTAAGAAACATGTGCATGCAGTCTTAGCCTTGCGTGATGAAGAGTACAAATGATTACACTTATTTTAGTAGTTATACATGCTTAGTAAATTATTAGTAGGTTTAACATATGAATATGCATCCTTTGGTGCCAGAGGAACTCACAGACATTTCCGGTAGCCTGGAGCGCTATCTGGTTGTGTGTTGGAACAGACAGCGGGTTTTTAAACCTCCGGTTGTGTCTTTAGCTCTTGTAGCCAAGCACTGAGGTGCTCGCCGATCCTTTCTTCACGCGACTTCTTTCTGGGCAATTATTTTTCATAACACTTTCCCATGCATTTTGCTTAAACACAATCATTAACATTACTATTTCTACTTGATTAAGTACATTACATTGTTATTGTAGATATATTTCTTTAACAGTGATAATTGAACTTTAATATTAATAAGCAGTAGGGGAATATGTTAAAATAACAAACAAACAAACACCCTATAACTCCTTTCTATTTGAGTTACTACCTATTTTATAACATAAAAGAAAATACAATAATAATGCTATCTCCCTTACTATCAAACCAGGAAAAAAAGTTTTCAAAAATAACAAAAATAAAAGTTCCCCTTTTTTACTCTTAATATGGTTTTTCAATCAATTTCTAAAACTCATCCAACTCATCCAACCCAGGCCCTATGGTATACATTGTGGTATCTACATTTGTTTCAGATGGTCTCATCGATACAGTCACCATTTGCTTAGCCACTGTCCTAGCCATTATTGATCTAAGGATAGGAATAACGCAAAAAAACAACAACCCAAATAAGGTCACACCTACAACTATCATTATTCCAATTTTGATGAGCCATGCTTTCCATGATCCAAAAAGTTTATCAAACCAATTACCGAACATCTCATCACTTCCTGCATTGGAGTTCACTTCTTCTCTTAACTCATGTAATTTCTTCATTGCTTGTGTAAATGAGCCATCTGGGGCTGTATTATTTGGAATATATGTACAGCAATCAGCTCCAAACTTCACACACACACCTCCCTTATCCGCTAATAGGGAGTTCAATGTCTGTTTTGCCATGCCATTTTACTAGTGGCCGCTAATTGATCTCCTAGTGCCTTCATTGCCTCATCTGTGTAGTTAATAAATCTTTGCTGGTTATAGTAAATATAATTGATCCATTCTACATTCTTGTTAGGCATTATCCATACGAATATTGACTCAAAGCCCGACTTTATCTAATTTCTAGCCTTAAATTCTTGAGGAATTCCTCTGGGTTGTCCAATTGCATCTAAATAAACATTAGGATCAGGAACATATGCTCTTTTCACTCTGTTTTTAACCTGGACCATTTTCTTTGGTGCAGTTTGGATTTCAGGTTCAAAGGGGTCCCATGTTACCATAGTTACTTCTTGTATTAGCCTAACTCTGGCGCATATTCCTTTCCAGTTTTTTGGTAGGGAAGTTTTTAACTGATTTCCCTCACATAGCCAAAAATAATCTGCTACAGATTGTTCCTCATGAATCCTTATTACCGGAGAGACTAAAGTCTGTTTTTTACAGTTTGTAAGACAATTTCCTGTAAGCAGTGGTGAAATGTAACGAAGTACAAATACTTCGTTACTTTACTTAAGTACATTTTTCACGTATCTGTACTTTACTTAAGTAGAATCAATAGTGCATACTTTTGACTTTTACTTCGTTACATTTTACAGCAATTATTATACTTTCTACTCCACTACATTTCTACAGCGTTCCGTAAAAGTTTCGTTACATTTTCTGATCAGTTTTTCCCCTGCCAAAACGTCTTCCTGACCGTCCGTCCGTCGCACGTGACGTTTGTCTCGCCAAGTTTGGTTGTCATAGATATGGGTTGCTATAGTACCAACGATTCTAGAACGCTAATCTTTGACCCAATCAGAGCCCTATAACTAAGGCTCTGGACCCAATCAGATCCTTCAATCCAAAGATTCTAGAGCCCGGCCCCTTTCGCTTTTCCAACGGTCGCATAGTCTGGTGTGGTCAGTCAGGGGTCACTGTGGGTGTGGTGCTTGCCCTTATCCGATGGAGTCTGAGCCCGAATCAATTAGCCACCCATGGCCGTATTTACAAGAATTATTCGAAATTACAGGATCAAAAAACGACTCGTGGAGGTTCCTATGTAAACTATGCCTGCCCCGAAAAAATGAGCTGCTGGCCTTCAAGAACTCTCCTTCAAATCTGAAGAAACATGTTGAGGTAAGCAATCTTGTTGCTGAGCAGAATTAATGTAATTTTCATTAAAAATGTTTGCCCATAAATCGCCACATTGACTTGATTGTGTAAGAATGTTTTTTTTTATACAAAAAATTAAATAATACATTAATGATTAACGTTAGCTAGTACTATGATAGTTAATGTCCCCGCTGCTTTTGCATGTTCATGTTGTTGTACGTTACTGCTATTAATTTTGGTTAGTAACGTGGTATTTATGCTGTAATCTTGCGAAATGCATCTTGACATATAGCAATCATAGCGAAAAGAACACGGTTATGGCTATTATAAATCCATTGTAGACCTAAATGCCGGGAAGATAAAGCTAACGTTAGTAGATTAGTGGATAGCTAACGTTAATATTTTGCGGGAAACGAAGGGAGAGAGAGGGGGCACAGATGCGTTGCGGCTTTGAACTGGCTTTTTAATGAAATAAGAGCTATATTTTTGTTGGGGGGGGTCATGATTATATGGATGGTTATGGTATTTAGTAGATGCTTTTGTCCAAAGCGACATACAATAGTCATCAGTGTTTGTGTTTCCTACACATAGACTAATTTGTGGCGGTGCGCCACAGAATCGATAACACTGGCCGCCACATATTGCGGTTTTGTGGCCGCCAAAGCGATTTTTTATCCCGCCAAAGCCTTATTTGATCGGTCAGTGATGTGTTGATGACTGACTGGCTGCGTTTGTGACAGGTCGCATGTTACTGAAAGAACGACCAGAGAGAGAGCCCCTCCTCCGGCCGCGTGCGCGCACTCTCATCGTCTTTAAACTATCTTGCTCTCCCTCCCTCGCTCATATTAATCAAAATCAATTGAGAATTGACATGATGATAAAGGGTCAGAAGACAGTAACCTCCATCATTATAGGACTATTAGGTTGAATGAGTTAGAATTAATGAATTAACCAAGAGTATATTGTTACTTTTTATTTTCAGAGAAAGCATGAACATCACCTCAACCAATATCTACTAGAAACGGAGTTGAAATTCTGATGATTTTAAGTTAAGGAAAGTTTTATACTTAATGGAGACTTCAAATTGAAGTCTGAAGTTGTGTGAAAATTTAAATAGATGTACTATAAGCAGAGAATACATGATTCTGTCAAATTAAAACTGATGCACTGAATCACAAATGTTTACAGCCTTAAACATATGGTAATTAACAATTTTATTGTTAGAATATTAAAATGGTTAATGTACTGCAATTAACATGTAATATTTGTGTTACAGTTAAATAAATATTAAAGATGTATACCCAGTCTTCTTTGTTGGTTTTAATGGTATTTTAATGCTAATTAAGCTAATGGTGTTTAACTCTGCAGATAACCTTGATAGATAACCAGAATTGTAAGTCAGAATGTAAACTGGGCCACAGATGGTAAGCACAATTACAATGCCACAGCCTATACTGTTCTTTTTTAATTATTAGAATATAGACGTTAAGAGAATAAATTGTTATGCAAGTACTTTTACTTTTAATACTTAAAGTACATTTAAAATCGGGTACTTTTTACTTAAGTAGGGTTGTCATTGTGGTACTTTTACTTTTACTAAAGTAAATTTGTCACTGGTTATTTGTACTTTTACTTAAGTACTGAGATTCAGTACTTCCTCCACCACTGCCTGTAAGCACTCCCAGACCCCTTGGGGTTATAATTGTAGTAAAATTCTGTCATACTGTTGTGTATCGTGGTCCACTAATTCTGATCACATCTTCCTTATAATAACTTTTTTCGTCTAAGTGCCATGTTACTCCACAGTTTCCTTTAAATTTTACCACATTTCCCTCTCCTTTAGATTTGTTAAAGCATTCATACTCCAGTTGCCGATTTATTGTATATGCTAGAGGACTTTTCCTTTTTCTATTATCTACAGGAATATCCAGTTTTTTGCATTCATCCCCCCACCCTTCCATACCATAATATCTAAAGTTTTCAGAATTTCCCAGAAACACTAGGCATTCTGCTGGGCAAAACAGTGTTTTCTTGTTCTTAACACAGTTCTCTGCGTAATACCGAGCACAATGCTTATAATCATATTGATTTGGAACTACAGCTAGTTTTTTCAAGGGAGAGGGCGAACATATTATACAAGTTGTCATATCTGCTTGTTTTACCATATATTCGGCCCATTTCTACCAATCATTTTGATATGCATGGGCTAATAACTGTTCTTCTTCTACTGAATCTAGGGAATCTGCATCATATTTAAAATCTATTGGTATTGTCTAAGTTTGAGGGGGCAACTTCTGAGGTAGTTGTATGGAAAAGATGTGTGACCCACCATACCTTGCCACGTATTCATCTTCGGTAATCCATATTCATAGTTATTCCAATATGGTTGGTCAAGTGCTCTTTTCTTTCTGGATTCTTTTTCTGGAGTATTTTGTTTTAGTTCAGCTTCATTGGAGAGACCATTCAAGGTCCTTAAGGTTGATTGCAGAGAACTCATTCTGTAGTGTACTTCCTGAGGGTTGTTCACCTGAAGATCCTGGACTTTCTTGGGGCGTTTCCCCGGTAGGTCCTGGGTCGGGGGCAACACTTGTCCCAAGTACGTCAGCAATAATATCACCCATATCCATATTTCTTTCAATTTCCACTATTTCTTCTGCCTCCTGTAGCAATTCCTCCACCATCTGTTCTTGTTGTTTTTCCTCATCATTTCCAGCTGCTTTTGAATCTGATGTAGCAGGACGAGCACTTTCTTCTTGTCTTTCTCTTTCTGCTTCTTCCTGTTCTTGCGCCTCTGGGACATTTACCTCAGATTCTCTTTCTGTCTCAGAGGATTCTTCTCTTACATTCTCTTGCCCTTCTTCTACTTCTCTTTCTTCCTCCAAGGGATCTCTGTTCAGTTCTTGTGGATCTTCTTCTGTTCCGGGCTGCTGATCTTGTGGCAGATTTCTCCTATGTACCCTGGTGCAGAGATTCAGGTGATACCAAGTGTTTCTGCCTCTTACCTTTACCGCTGTCGGAGTTGCCTGTACAACTTCATAGGGCCCTTCTCTTCACGGTTCGTTCCTCCTTCATCTGAATACCCTCAGATGCACGAAGTCTCCAGGGACTATTGGGCAAGGTGTGTCTTCTTGTCTGGGTTCTCTGCTTTGTTCCTGTGAATAGATTTTTTTATGTATAGCAGTCTCATATAAGCTTTTAGGTCCATCTCTAACTGTTCCAAGGACGGACCTTCATATGGTCCTCTAAGATAAGGCACCGGCATAGGTCTTCCCGTCAGCATTTCATGCAGGGTCAAATTAGTGATTCTGTTTGTCTGCATGAGGTATTTCATTAATGCCAGTGGAAGTGCATCAACCCAATTGAGTTGAGTTTCTGCCTTGAGATTTCCATTTCCTCTTTCCACCATTCCTTGTGATTGTGGATGGTAAACACATCCTAGTCTTTGTTTTATCCTCAGTTGCTGTAGTACTGTTTTTACTGCTCTTTGGATAAATGCCAAACCATTGTCTGAACTAATCTGAGATGGTATCCCAAATCTTGGAATGACTTCTCTTTAATTACTGTTTGCGCTCCCTGGTCCGCTGATGGCACAGCTTCTACCCATCTGCTAAATCTGTCTATTATTACCAGCATATATCTTTTCCTCGGACTGGCTTTATCATATCTACATAGTCCATTACCAGATGTTTAAATTGTCCTTCTGGCACTGGTATGTGTCCTTTTGGTGCAGATGTACCTCTCCTGACATTATGTTTTTTTGCATATTTCACAGTTGGCTAAAAATTCAGCAACTGAAGCTTGCAAATATGGGGACCAGTAGCCTTGTTGTTTTATTTTTCTCATTGCCTCCCCCCTCACACAGTGATTAAATCCATGCGCATCAGAAATTAGCATATTGAGGAGTGCTACTGGAGCCAATATTTGCCCTTCATGTGTTCTCCATATTCCATTAACACATTGTGTTAATTCAGGTTGGCCAGCTTGGTGTTGTATATGTGCGATATCATCTAAATTTGGTAGGACTGGTAGTATAAACTCTACTGTGGCCATTATTGCCACCTTACAGCCTGAGACCTCTCGCGCATATGCATCTGCAGCATTATTTCCTTTAATAACAAAGTCTTTGTCTTTTTTGTGGGCCTGACATTTAACTATAGCCAATTTCTTTGGATACATCATGGCTGAAATTAGTTTAATTATCTGATCATTGTGCTGGATTGTACTTCCATCACTCTTTTTAAACTCTCTTTGTTTCCAAACTGCCCCAAACAAATGACATACCCAGCATGATTTTCCAAATGATCTCAAAAGCATGATCCATCAACAAAATAATCTGTTTCTGCTTCAACCATTGGGGTTGATTCCAGATCAGGTCTTAGGCATGTGAAAGCTAATGAATTTGCCACACAATCATGTAGTGTCCTGTCATCTTCTAATGGAATATAATTTGCTGGATTTACCATTGTGCACCTTTTTATGGTTACATCTGGATATGTCAACAATGTTGAGTATGCTAGGCTTCTTGTCCTTGCTCAGTACAAACTTTCCTTTTTCAAATAGTTCTACTATTTTATGGTGAGTATAAATCACAACTGGGTACCCCATAGTCACTGTAGAAGCTTTTTCGTAGGCATAGTAGACTGCTGCTAATCCTTGATAACAAGGTGGATATCCTTGTGCTACGCTATCCAGTTTCGTACTGTATTATGCTATGGGCTGTTTTCGTCTGCCACTACAAAGTTCCTGCATCAGAAGTGCTGAAGCATAACCACTTTTCCTATCCACTATATATAGATGGAATGGTTTAGTGTAATCTGGGGTGGCCAGTGCAGGTGCTGCCTGGAGTTCTTTCTTTAATGACTCAAACGCTACTAATGCATCAGCATCCCAAGTCAACTTGCTTCTAAGATTTTGCTGGCCTGTCTGTTTCATTAATGCTCATAAGTGGGCTGTTTTAATAGCGTAATCTTCTATCCAGTCAGCGCTAAATCCTGTCATCCCTAAAAATAGTCATAATTTGTCCCACTGTCTGTGGTTGTGGTACTTTGATTATGCCTTCCAATTGACTAGGCGATATTGCTTTTGTTTGGTGTGCAATAATTTGTCCCAAATATTCCACCTGTGGTTGACAGTACTGTAGTTTATCTTTAGATACTTTATGACCTCCCTCAGCCAGCTTAGTAAGCACTTTGATAGTATCTTGATGACACCGTTCCAGTGTTGGTGAGCAAATCAATAAGTCATCCACGTAATGTATTAATGTACTATCAAGTCTGAGATCTTCCAGATCCGCTTTCAGTACCTGATTTAACACATGCGGCAAATGTTTGAAACTTGCGGAATTCGGTGTATGTGTACTGTTTACCTTGATAGGTGAATGAAAAAAGCTGTCTGCTCTCTTCTGGATTTGCAGATTTTACTAACCCTACATCTGTGTCATGTTGCAACCATATTTCGGCTGGCACTTGTTTTTCCATTTGTGTCATTAATTCCACTGTTTTTGAATCTAACTTTTCTTCGGAAGTAATAACTACTACTTTGGGTGTTCCTAGCATCTCTGTGGTACACAACATTTTTAGGTGTGTTTTGTCTGGTGACTCTAAAATCAGGGGATTTTCTGTCTCTTTCCACTCTCCTTTTCTGCTTTTTTCATCATTGGTCCTAAGTATTTTGGCTCTCTTCCCTTGCTTACGTATAGACTTAGATGTGGGGTTGAGTCTGGTACTTCAAACCATTCGTCTATGAAATTATTTTTCTCAATTTGAAGTGTGGCCCCCTCTTGCCCTACAACTACATGTATATATTTTGACATTGATGAGATCTTCTGTTGCTTGGTTTTATTCAGCCATTCTTTCTCTAGATCTGGGTCTCCTGTTATGTAATATATTAGTGTACAGTGATATTCAGTCCCTGGCACATTCGGTTTACATAGCTGTGCTTCAATGTATTTTCCCCATTTACTCACTGTGTCTTCTATTTCTTTCCCTAATTCTCCTAACCAATATACATTTGCTTGTGGATCTTGAGATTCTGGCGGCTGTACAACCGTCATTTGTTTAACGTCTCTATTATCTATGAATATCCCTTCTGGAGAGCACCATATCTCTAAGTTCATTTTGCATATAGCATCTCTTCCCAATAAATTTACTGGTGTGTTTTCTGATATTAGAATTGGGATTTTTAATGCTGTTCCTTTTACTTCTATGTTTACTGGAGCCATCATTGGAATTAACTGCATTTGTCACGAGAATCCTACTGTCTTTACATATTTGCCAGACTGGGGTAGGTGAGAGGCATAATTTGGACTTATACATGTGAATGTGGCTCCAGTGTCTAACATAGCTGTTGTTATTTTGCCCTCTATTTTAACCTGCAGTATATGTTCTTGATCAGCATCAGTTGATATCATTGGAAGCTGACTTCTCCCCGTAGGATTCTCTGGGCATCCCTAGTAGCCCTGTGGTGGTCCATGCCATGGGTTGAGTGGACCTTGGGCCTGTTGTTGATATCCTTGCTGCCAGGCATTGGCATTCGCCTGTTGTTCCGGGAGCCAAGGATTCACAGGGCAGTCTCTTCTCCTATGTCCTGGTTGATTGCATCCCCAGCAGTTGTCACTGTTTCTAAACCTGCTGTTCTGTCTTCGTCTTCTTCTTCCTCTTCCACCTTGAGCTGGTCGATTCCAGCCCGTTTGGTTGCTCTGTAAAATTATAAATTATTGTTAGCATAGGATGTTGCATTGCCTGTCCTGGGGTTGGCATTACATTCTGAGCATTTGTTATAGGTGGCATTGGAGCAACTTGTGCTACAGGTACAGGTTGATACATGGGTGCAGGTGGCACGTATGGGGCCACAGGTGTAGTTGGCACATTCTGAACCATTGATACATGTGCATTGCTTGGAATCCCTGGCACAGACGTATTTACTGGTGCCATTACTGTGGATGACCTTTTCTCTTACAGCCGCTTTAAGTATTTTCCTTTTTCCTGTTAGTTCTTCCAGTTGCAATTGTTCCAATTTTTACGTACTTCTCTCTCCTGTTGTTTCAGTTTTTCCTCATTCTTCCTGTGGTATTCTACTGCATGAACCACATGTGCACAGTACTCTTTTGGTGACATAGTGGTTAATCCTACCACATCTTCCAATCTGTCCTTGACTGGTGCAGGCATTGCATCTATTATGGAGGATCGGAACATTGCTGTCATCCATGAATCTTTTTCTGGGTCTCTTTCCATTTCCATTTTCCATCTTTTTAGTTCTCGGTAGATGTAGGCTTTCGGGTGTTCAGTTTCCCCCATTGGTTCTCCTTTCAGTGCCTTTGGATCCAGGCTTGTTGGGAATTATTTTCTTAAGGCTGCCCATATGTCATTGCGGCATCTGCTGAAAGTCATTTCATCCATTGTTGTATCATCTATTGCTGCTCCCCATCCTGCCTTGTTCAATATGCCTGCTAGCTTGGTCCCTCCTACGTATCTGGCAATCAGGGCTTTAATGTGGCACGTTCCTGTGTTGTCTGCCCCGTGTTTTCTGTTTCACTCAGCACGTCACATTCCATGTCAAGTTCCTTGTGGTCCGGTCCGTGTTTTCACCAGTCATTGTCTAGAAAACTACACTTATCAACTCTCCTTGCCCTCACCACCTGCCAGCACTCACTCATTGTTTTCACCTGTGTATCGTTTAGTTCCATCACCTCTGTGTATATAACCCTGTTTATTTCTCCATTCCCCTGTCGGTCTTTAATGTTTGTGGATGCTTGTTTCCGTGCTCTCCTTCATTATTTCTCCTACCCGTTAAACCCTTCTAATGTCTTTCGTGTTGTTTTTGTAGTTTTGCTTTATTTTTCCCCATCGCGGGTATTTCCTTTGTTCTTGTAGTGTTTGTTTCCTTTTGTTTTGTTTCAAATAAAGAACCGCTGCATCTAGATCCTTGCTCCTTGTCTGCCTTCACCTACATTCGTGACAGAAAGACCGACCAAATAATGGATCTAGCAGCGGTTTTCACCGAACTGGCCCAGGCTAATCTGACCGTTCGCGAGTACTTACGTCTCTTCTCCACAGTCGCCATCTACACCGGGTTCGACGACGCTTCCCTGAGGACCATCTACTGGGTCGGGTTACCATCAGCCCAGCGGAGGGTAGCGCCAGAACCCGGAGAGCACACGTGGAGAGGGTACGTGAGTCTCGTTCTAAAGAAACTCGCGGCCGACGAACCACCCCTCGAGATTCCGGCTTTCGAGCCTGAGCCCATGCCTACCCAGATCGACGAGCCAGCGCTGCCAACTTTGTCTGCCCGGAGGAGGAGGAGAAGGAAAGACTCCGCTCTCCAGCTCATGCCTGCCACGGTCAGCGAGCCAGCGCCCATGCCTGCCACGGTCAGCGAGCCAGCGCCCACGCCTGCCACGGTCAGCGAGCCTGAGCCCACGCCAGCCACGGTCAGCGATCCAGCGTTGCCAGCCTCGACCGTCCCAGAGCCAGCGCCTGTAGTCTCGACCGTCCCAGAGCCAGCGCCTGTAGTCTCGACCGTCCCTGAGCCAGCGCCTGTAGCCTCGACCGTCCCTGAGCCAGCGCCTGTAGCCTCGACCGTCCCTGAGCCAGCGCCTGTAGCCTCGACCGTCCAAGAGCCAACGCCAGTAGCCTCGACTGTCCAAGAGCCAGCGCCAGTAGCCTCGACCGTCCAAGAGCCAGCGCCAGTAGCCATGACTGTCCAAGAGCCAGCACCCCTCGAGCCTTCCAAGGCTCCGCCTCTCGAGCCTCTCGAGCCTTCTAGGGCTCCGCCTCCCAAGCCTCCCAGGGCTCCGCCTCCCAAGTCTCTCGAGTCTTCCAGGGATCCTCCTCCCGAGCCTCCCAGGGCTCCGCCTCTCAAGTCTCTCGAGTCTTCCAGGGCTCCTCCTCCCGAGCCTCCCAGGGCTCCGCCCCTCAAGACTCTCGAGCCTCCCAGGGCTCCGCCCCTCAAGACTCTCGAGCCTCCCAGGGCTCCGCCTCTCAAGCATCTCGAGCCTTCCAGGGCTCCACCTCTCAAGCATCTCGAGCCTCCCAGGGCTCCGCCCCTCAAGTCACTCGAGCCTTCCAGGGCTCCGCCTCTCAAGCCTCTCGAGCCTTCCAGGGCTCCGCCTCTCAAGCCTCTAAAGCCTTCCTGGGCTCCGCCTCTCAAGTCACTTGAGTCTTTCAGGGCTCCGCCCCTCAAGCCTTCCAGGGCGCCGCCTCTTGAGCTGCCTACGGCGCAACCACCCTCGGCTCCACCTCCTGAGCCATCCTCGGCTCCGCCTCCTAGGCCTTCCTCAGCTCCGCCTCCTGAGCCTCCAGAGCCTCCCTCAGCTTCGTCTCCAGAGCCCCTCTCAGCTCCGCCTCCGGGACCTGTCCCTGTCCCGAGGCCGCCTCCTAGGCCTCCTAGACCTGTCCCTGTCTTGTGGCTGCCTCCCAGGCTGTCCCTGTCTTGTGGCCGCCTCCCAGGCCTCCTGGACCTGTCCCTGTCTTGTGGCCGCATCACAGGCCTCCTGAACTTGTCCTGTGGCCACCCCCCAGGTCACCCCCCAGGCCTCCTGGACCTGTCCCTGCCCCTTGGACTGCCCCCTTGCCCTCTGCGCCCCCCGGACTTCCTGTCTGCCCCGTGTGCTCCCCCTGGACTGCCTCCTTGCCCTTGTGCCTCCGTGGACTTCCTGATTGCCCCTTGTGCCTCCTTGGTCTGTCTCTGTGTCCCTTGTACCTCCTTGGTCTGTCTCTGTGTCCTTTTGAGGGGGGATTATGTCACGTTCCTGTGTTGTCTGCCCCGTGTTTTGTTTCACTCAGCACGTCACATTCCATGTCACGTTCCTTGTGGTCCGGTCCGTGTTTTCACCAGTCATTGTCTAGAAAACTACACTTACCAACTCTCCTTGCCCTCACCACCTGCCAGCACTCACTCATTGTTTTCACCTGCGTATCGTTTAGTTCCATCACCTCTGTGTATATAACCCTGTTTTCTGGTATGCATGTTGTCTGTTTGTTTTCGATCTTCTTAGTTCCATTAAGGCTTCCCTTTCTTCATGCTCTATGCAGTCTGACATCTCTAGCACCTCAGCACTGATGGTCTCTATTTCATCCATGATCTTTTGTTGTTGTGTCAGTCTACTTGCATTAATCTTGGGGCATCTTTCCATATTGCTTGATTCTTTTTGCTCACTAAGTTCTCTCTCCCTCTGCTGCCTTTTATATTCTTCTAATTCATGACTTATTTCTTGTCGGCTTGGTGCTCTTTGATACATGATTTCTTACTCTGGTTGTGATGACTCTTCCTCTTGTTGGCTTTGTGCTCTTTGACCAACAATTTCTTGGTTTGCTTGTACTAGCTCTTCCAGCGGTACTGGTGGAGTTTTTTCGTCTATGTCCAATTCCCCTGCCACCTGCGCTGTTCCCTTGAACTGCATAACAGGCATCTGACTCTTTTCCTCTGCCTCAAGTGGTGGTGCATATGGGGGTGGTCACACTATTTTTTCTTCTTACGCCTTTTTTCCTTCTTCTCTCTCTTGTTTTATTAACTTTATTTCTTTCCTCTTGAATAGGTGTAATATCATAATTTCCCTGTCTCATTTCATTATCCTTTTCTGTCTTTTATCCTTAGGTTTGTGATTCTTTATCAATGCCTCCATTTCTCTACACACTCACACATCAAATGTTCCCTCCGCTGACCATTTTGTGTTCAACCCTTTTGTTCTCCCTTCCCATTTTCTAGAGACCTCTCTTATAACATCCTTGTACATTGGAAAGTTGATGCACATTTGGTCTATTGTTCCTTTACCACTATGTTTTTGTCTTATGATGTTTTCTATACCTCTTTAACCCCAGACCATTCTTTCCACTATGCTAGTCTTCACCAGGCTGGTCAGACGAGGACCACTAAAAGTATCTGACCCCTGACTTCCCCTGGACTTTTGCTGGGATGAGGACTTCTCACTATTCTTTTTGAGGAATGCTATTAGTTTTTCTTAGGTATTCAATACTGCATTTACTTTTTTCTGTTTAATGGTTTTGCTGGCTCCTCTTCTTGTCCCAGTCTACACTAATTATTTTGCATCCAAATAATATCTCTCCTTAGGATTATTAAATCAATACTCCAGGTTCTTCCCACAGCAAACCATCGACCTGTTCCAATTATCTGGCCTGCCCAGTGTATAAAAGTAAGATATGAGGTTCATTTTATCTGGCCTTTTTCCCATGTAGTCACAGAAATATTTATTTAATCTCTTTTACATTGTTCTAGATAAAAATGTTCAAGAAATCTGGTCACGTCTTCTCTTTCATTCATGTGTAATATGCCCCTTCCTCTTTTACCTCTTTTTTTTTTTTTTTACACAAATTGTCCATTATTCATAGGGTTTGATGACCTTTTTCCAGTCTTTATTACAATTGGTTGCTTAAATATTTCTCATATTGTCTTCATGTTTTATTGTTTATTATTTTGTTCTTTTATTTACTTATTATTATTTATTTTCTGACTTTGATCAATTTATATTCTTTTATTCTTTTCATCACACCAATCTTTATTTATTTAGAATTTTACTTGTTTGTTCTTTTATTGTTTACATAATACATTTTTATAAATTTTTATTTAATTAACTGTTTGCTTACACATGTTATTTATATTTGCTTATACAAATTCATTTTGTAGATTACAATATTTAATCTTTAAACACAGTTACACATTACTTATTTCTTGTACATACAATGTGGTTATCAATATTAAGCTAATACATCCATTATTCTACCAGCTATTTTGTTACACGTTTTCATTTGATTGCACATTACTCTTAATATTTGTATAGGTAACATGTCATTCTTAATATCTGTACAAGTAACACATCATTCTTAATATTTGTATAAGTAACATATGCAGAGTCTATGTCTTACTTCATCTCATGCACATTTGTTTCTGTACACCTTCTACTCTGAAATGCCCATTGGCTATTGTTCAATTTTTCCTTTGTCAAATATCTCCAAACACACCTTTCTTTTCTCCTCTGGGGGATCTATGCAATATTTACCTCTGATACACCTATGGTTCCCTCAGTTGTAGTTCCTGGTATTATTTTCCCATTATTATCTTTGTAAAATATCACTTTACTTTCCCTCTGCACCTTTCTTATTCTAGTGGTTATTTCTAAGACAACATTCTTCAAAATTGTTATCCCCTCCCCATCTGGCTCTTCTTGAGTTTCCCTATAGTGGGCTATTTCAACCCTAAGATAGGGGATCTGCACTGGTTTGGTTGACACCCTCAATTTTCCCCTAAACGTCTAACTGGTCCCCATAGCCTGTTTTTTTATGTGTTCTGCAAATGGTTTAAGCCATATGTTATGTAGCACTATTTCTGTCCAGCTAACCCAAGGCCACTCATGTTCAATTTCTTCTAAGTTGACTATCAGGTTTCTAAGCAATTCTTTTTTCTTATCTACAGTTAACTCTCTCCTCTTCCCCATGTAATCTATGTACTCTGAATCTTTCCAAAAATGATCACTGATTCCCTTTGTTTCTATTAATGCTCTAATTCTTCTTTCCACTCATCAGGTTTGCGATGAACTTCCTGTTTTTCAAAACTGGTTTGCTTCTGCATTTTCTCTAGCCGTGATCACTGTAAGGGAAAAAATGTATTTATCTTTATACTTTGCTCCCTCAGGCTGTTGCCTTTTTTCTCCTATCTCTGAATCCCCCTCCCCTCCCGCTCGCGGGCCTCACTAGCTTTATCTTTTTCCTCATGCTTGTGTTTTTCTGACTAGATCACATTGTAATTTAGCAAATACCCAAACAGTCGATTGTCAATATCTTAGTAAATTTTTACCTTTGGGACAAACCACCATCTTTTTTTTTTTTTTTTTTTTTCACCTCTTCAATTATCTATCTTTTGCACCTGCTCCTCTGATCTACATTATACTTGCCACACAATGCAACACAAGTACTGAAAGCATGCAACCAAGCAAGCACAAGAACAGCACGGTTAGTACAATTAGCACATATACACAAATTGCGTAGTTAGTTCTACACGTTTCATTACTATATACATGCACACATTTTAATAATTTCCCATTTCTTACACAGCCCGGTCTTTTTAAATACTTCAACCTTTTTAAATAGCTTGTCAATCACCCATGTAGGAATTTCACTCACTCTATGCCCCCTGTGGACCACCTGTTATAGGAATTCTCTCTTGCCACCTTCAGGGCCACCTAAAACAGGAATTTCACTCATTCTCTGCCACTTATTGGCCACCTATACAGGAATTTTCAATTACTTACTGCCACCTTTGCCACCTGTGTAGGAATTTCACTTTTTCTATGCCACCTTTGGCCACCTACACAGAAATTGTTCTTGTGAGCTCACCTACTGCCACCTTGGCCACCTGTGTAGGAATTTCACTTATTCTATGCCACCTTTTGGCCACCTACACAGAAATTTTATTTTAAGCTTAAATTCCCCCTTCTGGCCACCTGTATAGGAATTTCATTCACACACTGCCACCTTCTGGCCACCTACATGGGAATTTATCTCTTTTAAATAAGCATTCACACTGTTTTTTTTATCTGGAACCCAATTCTATTTTTAATCAAACAGTCAAATTAGTCTATGTCTGGACTGGCAAGGCCTCCAGGGTAACTACTTACTAGGTCACACCTACATCAGATCACACAAAAACACCTTTAAGCAAAAGTTTTTTGGCGCTAGTGGTTTTGTGCAATCCGTGTCAGTGCACCCCTCAGCAGCTTCTTCACCCTCTTGACCTTGATCCTGCCCCACGTTGGGCGCCACTTATGTCGTGGAAAATCTTTGAAGAATCTCTCTAAGATGCAAGAAAACTCTCGGAGTCCAGGGTTCCAGATGCCAAAGTAGAAGTTTATTGTGTCACCAACAAACTTGAGAAAGGTCAGCTGTCCATTCTGAATACACACTTCCAAGTTCTCATTTTTATACCTTTTAGTTATCTCTTCTAGACTCCTAAATCTTTCATGTGTCCTTCCACTTGCCACCATTATCTTTCCAGCCTTCTCCTTTTTATTTATTGGTCTTCGTCTGCATACTTTTTAAAAAAGGATATATTTCCTCCCTTGCAAGGACACATAGTCTTAATGGTGACTCAATACACCTCTGCCTTCTTTTACAGTGTAATATCATATTGGTTATATTAATTTGTTTACACATAATATCAATTAATTCTTTGTAGAAAATACACCATACTTTCCACAAGGGGATGGCTTCGGGGTACCTCGTGGCATAGTCTACAATGACTAATATGTACTCGTGGCCCCGGGACGATTTTCAAGTCGAGTGGTTTTTACTGTCGTTCAACCATATACAGTTAGTACAGTACAGAGTGAAACGAGACAACGTGCCTCCAGGACCATGGTGCTACAAAAAACAACATAGGATAAACACAGAACCACATGAGACTACACAGACTAAATAACATACCTATATAAAGTGCACGTGCAAACTTGTGCAAAAAGTATGGGACAGTACAATAAATTACTAAAAATTAACAGGACAATGGACAGAGTGAGAGACAGTGCAGCGCCGACCAGTACACAGTAGTGCAAAAAGATGACAGTTTCTAAAAATGCCAAATGTAAACGTAACATACTATGAGATCATAGGTGTAATTCTATGGGGGGACAGGGGGACACATCCCCCCCCCAATATTCAAAGAAGGTATTGATTATAACATGTGTTTTATTTTTCCTTCACACAAAATCCTCATATTTTTCTACTAGAAATTAATATAAATGTGTGAGAAAAGGAAACAAAAAGATGTATTTTTATTTCTTTGATTTCTGCGTTCGTCACAGTTGTGACGTTATTGGCGCGTTTCGCGCTCTTGCTTCAGTCCGCAGGAGGTCTGAGCGGAGCGAGGTACACATTTGGTTCACTCCTGTTCTAATATGTGTTAAAAGGGAAATAATCTCGAATAAATTGTTTTGTTTCGTTAAGAGGTGTAAATGAGTACGTATGAGTATGTTACCTTAACTTTAAAGTCGTTTTATCTGCAAAAGTGGAATTTTAACCGAGTGAATGCAGTGTGACGTTGTATGTTAGTGTGAGAGTTGGCCTGTGAAGTGGGACTGCTAATTTCTCTTCTGTGTTCGAATGTTTGGCAGGAGCAGGCTTGAATTATATAACTTGGATTATATACAAAGATTAATAGCAGCATTTTCCAATTCATGCAGATTACGCCTCATAAAAGAACCATTGAACCAGAAGATTTATTCCAGTCTTTATTCAACATCACACAACACAACGCAGAGGGCTAGCCAAGTCGTAGCGACAGACACATGCCCAAACTGGCTACACGGGCAATATCAATGTGACTGCTAGTACGTCTTTCTTTCCAGCTCAGAAAATATAAAATCCCGGTCGGTCCATTTCCCAAATCTATTCGACTTGCCTTACACTATACATTAACAAAACATATTTCTCCATGTCATGTTTTCCCCTTACCTCTGTACTCTTGTGCACCATCAATGAGTGAGTTAGGAGCGCAAAATCAGACAGACATTTGGCACATATTTATGGATGGTAAATATCCAGTATTTGGCTAACATAATCCCTTAGATAACGACTAGGTGAATTTCACTAGAATTTAGAATTGTAGAATTAGTGCGAATTTCGATTGCATTACTATACAGCTTGTATGAATGGGACTTTTGACAAGCTAGCTGACAGCTACTACCTATACAGGTTAGCATGTAGCCTTGTTTACAGCAAACTGGGATAGCGGTCAGTGACAGGCTTGTCAAACCTACCAAACCCACCTTTGAGAGCTAACGTTTTGGGCCACGTTCCTGTTCTCTGAATTGGATTATCTAGCAAGTTATTTTAGAGTCCTGCCATTTGTTCTTTCTTCCTTCATCATTTTCATCCCTTTTGTATTTGTATTTCGCAGAAGTGGCCAAAATTAACAAGAGAAAGACTGCAGCAGCTGACATCTGTAATTTCTTTGGAAAGAAAAAAAAAGTAAGTTTCTGGAGATTTTAGGCATTATTAACAGTGTAGTAGTTAATTTAACATGTTCTAAGGTACAGGACACCAGACTGACATTAATAGCTCTTAACTGACATTGTGAGTGAATGTATAGGGTAAGATGGGGTATTAAGCCCCCACTAAGAACAATATTTAATTGCTGAATCAAAAAAGCAAAGTTTGGTGGAAAAATAATATGTGGATCATGGCCATTCTTAGGAGAATTATGAAGGGAAATAAATGGCTAGTGTTTTGATTTTTTTTATTATTTAAAGAAATTTAGATTTTGTTTTTTTATTTGATTTTCTTTTTAAGTACTCAGAAAGTTTTGATGTTATTCATTTTGAATTACAGGTAGTGCAGAGAAACTTAAGTGTAGATGACAGCAGGCAGGAAGAACAGGTAGCAACAGAAGAGCTTGGAAATACCCCATATGAGCCAAATGTCCAGACAAGGGTAGATGAGAACAGGCAAGATAAACAGGCATCAACAGAGGAGCTAGGACATACCCCAAATCAGCCAAATGTCAAGACCATCCCAAAACAAGTTCTTGCCGACAAAACTCCATCTTTCCAGGAGAGGTGGTTTTGTGAAAATCCCTGGCTACATTACTGCCCAATGCACAGGGCAGTTCTGTGCTTTTACTGCTGTAGGGCATTCAGAGGCAAGAAGCCAAAAATTACTACAAAGGCAGATTTCGCATTTATTCATGTTGGATTCAAGAATTGGAGGAAGGCTGTTGAAAAATTTGAAAATCATGGGAAAAGCCAGAGCCATAAACATGTAGTGACCACGTACATACATGAAGCCCAACCAATCACTGCAACATTATCTTGTGCACAAAAGAAACAACAAGAAGAAGCCAGGGAAAACCTTTTGAAGATAGTTGGTGGCATACAGTATTTGGCGAGACAGGGCAATGCTTTCAGAGGTCATGAGCAGAATGAAGGAAACTTTAAACAGCTACTTCAGTACAAGGCAGAGGATGATCCCAAGCTGGCCTCCTGGCTTGCAGGGAAACAGAATTCTACAAGCCCAATGATCCAAAACAAAATACTTCAGATAATAAGTAACTCTATTATCAAAGAAATAGCACAGGAAGTACAACAGTTGCCTGTAGTGCAATATTCTTTGATCATTGATGGAACTCAAGATATTGCTGGGATAGAGCAAGAGTGCATATGTATAAGGTATGTAGATGAAGATCTAGATCCTAGAGAAGAGTTTGTTGGGCTGTATGAAACTAACTCCACAACTGGAGAGAGCATTGCTAAAGTTGCCACTGACATCATGCTCCGACTGAACCTGCCCATCTCACAGTTGAGTCAAGTCAAGTCAAGTCAAGTGGTTTTTATTGTCGTTTCAACCATATACAGTTAGTACAGTACACAGCAAAACGAGACAACGTTCCTCCAGGACCATGGTGCTACATAAAAACAACAAAGGACCAACATAGGACCACATGAGACTACACAACGAAATAAAATACCTATATAAACTACCTATATATACCTATATAAAGTGCACGTGCAAACATGTGCAAAGTACGGGACAGTACATCAAATTACTGACAATGAACAGGACAATAGACAGTGCAGCGCCGACCAGTACTCAGTAGTGCAAAAAGATGACAGTTTCTAAAAATGTAAACATAACATACTATGAGATAATGTTCTATGCACATAGCAGTTATTGAGGTAGCAGACAGTTATAAAGTGACAGTAATTAAAGTGCAACTCAGGACACGTGTGTGTCAAACCAGTCTCTGAGTATTGAGAAGTCTGATGGCTTGGGGAAGAAGCTGTTACACAGTCTGGCCGTGAGGGCCCGAATGCTTCGGTACCTCTTGCCAGACGGGAGGAGGGTAAAGAGTTTGTGTGAGGGGTGTGTGGGGTCGTCCACAATGCTGGTTGCTTTGTGGATACAGTGTTTTTTGTGAATGTCTTTGATGGAGGGAAGAGAGACCCCAATGATCTTCTCAGCTGTCCTCACTATCCTCTGCAGGGCTTTGCGGTCCAAACGGTGCAAGTCCCAAACCAGGCAGTGATGCAGCTGCTCAGGATGCTCTCAATAGTCCCTCTATAGAATGTAGTGAGGATGGGGGTGGGAGATGTGCTTTCCTCAGCCTTCGAAGAAAGTAGAGACGCTGCTGGGCTTTCTTGGTGATAGAGCTGGTGTTGAGGGACCAGGTGAGGTTCTCCGCCAGGTGAACACCAAGGAATTTGGTGCTCTTGACGATCTCCACAGAGGAGCCGTCGATGTTCAGCGGAGTGTGTTCACCTTGTGCTCTCCTAAAGTCAACAACCATCTCTTTTGTTTTGTCGACATTCAGGGACAGGTTGTTGGCTCTACACCAGTTCGTCAGCCGCTGCACCTCCTCTCTGTATGCTGACTCGTTGTTCTTGCTGATGAGACCCACCACGGTCGGTGTCATCGGCGAACTTGATGATGTGATTCGAGCTGTGCATTGCTGCACAGTCGTGAGTCAGCTGAGTGAACAGCAGTGGACTGAGCACACAGCCCTGGGGGCCCCAGTGCTCAGTGTGGTGGTGGTGGAGATGCTGTTCCCGATCCGGACTGACTGAGGTCTCCCAGTCAGGAAGTCCAGGATCCAGTTGCAGAGGGAGGTGTCCAGGCCCAGCAGGTTCAGCTTTCCAATCAGGTGCTGGGGAATGATTGTGTTGAATGCTGAGCTGAAATCTATGAACAGCATTCGAACATATGAGTCCTTATTGTCTAGGTGGGTGAGGGCCAGATGGAGGGTTGTGGTGATGGCATCGTCCGTTGAACGGTTTGAACGATACGCAAACTGCAGTGGGTCTAGTGAGGGGGCAGCTGGGTCTTAATCTGCCTCATGACGAGCCTCTCGAAGCACTTCATGATGATGGGTGTAAGTGCGACGGGACGGTAGTCGTTGAGACAGGACACTGAAGACTTCTTTGGCATGGGGATGATGGTGGTGGCCTTGAAGCACGTTGGAACAACGGCGCTGCTCAGAGAGATGTTGAAGATGTCGGTAAGAACATCTGCTAGCTGGTCTGCACATCCTCTGAGCACTCTGCCAGGAATGTTGTCTGGTCCAGCAGCCTTCCGTGGGTTGACTCTACGTAGAGTTTTCCTCACATCTGCCGTGGTAAGACAGAGGGCAGACGCACGATTGTGCAGCCAACATGTCCGGCAAGGTACAGGGAGTACAGGCTCTCTTGAGAAGTGAGCAACCTCTGGCTCCATATATCCACTGTGGTCGACACTGCATAAACCTTGTAGCTCAGATGACTATTTCAGCTTCATCGGTTGTCAGGAACTCACTCGACGCAGTTAATGAGTTAGGAAGCTTTTCAAACCAGTCTGGAAAATTTTAATCAATTTTCAGTGAAATAGCTAAATCTAATAGTGTAAGGTCTACCTCCCTGAAGCCATTATGTCCCACTAGATGGACTGTACGCACACCAGCCATCCAGTCTGTGCTCAGTCAGTACTACAGTGTGCTCACATCACTTGAAGAGATGGCGACCTGTAGTGTGAGGGAGACTGCATCCAGGGCTAATGGACTTCATGAGGTGTTCCTCAAAGGAAACACAGTCTTGGGGCTTAAGATGGCTGCAGATGTCATTTCAGCCCTAGAAACCCTGAATACCTCCCTTCAGAGTAAATGGCAGACAATCTCTGGTATGATGCTGGCTGAGGAGCCAAAGACATTTGGAGAACAGAAGAACAGAAGAGCATTTTGGAGGATTGTATGTGCAAGCCCAAGACATTGCCTCATCATTAGACCTGGTGCCCATCAAGATGCCCCATATCCGGTGCCCTCCAAAACGATTATCCGGACCGGCTGAGCCACATATTTACCCCTCTGCAGAGTCATTCCACAAAAGCCACTATTTCAACATGCTTGACACTGACTCTGCAACTTACACAGCGCTTTGATGAGCCGGGCATTCATACACTCAGAAGATTGGAGAAGGTCCTTATCAGCGGAGAGATGGAGGATGTCATCAAGAGCTACCCAGAGTTGGACCAAGGAGCTTTAAAGGTAAGGTTGCAAATGCATAGGGTCCAAAGAATGTATTATTTGTATAGTACAGACAGTAAATATATGGTCACAGTTATGTTTAGTATAAAACGTCATACAATTATTTTTACTGATTCATTTTTCATTTTGTCTTGCCGGTGTAGTTGGCGATGCTGAAGTCCACCTATCAGTACAGCAAATGTGGGGATGTGGTGGACCTGCTGAAGACCATGGTGCCTGAGGTCAAGAGTCTTTTTAAACAAGTAGAGACACTCCTGAGACTTTTGCTTGTGGTTCCTGCTTCTTCAGCACAGTGCTTTGAGAAGGCTAAAAACCTGGCTGAGAACCAACATGACACAGAAGAGGTTGACTGCATGTAGCTGTGTGCCATGTGCACAGAGATAGGTTGGACAGGATTGATAGAAAACAAGTCTGCAAAAGCTTAATAGCTATGAGTGACATCCGCAAGAATGTGTTTGGATCATTTTCATAAACGTGTTGAGGGTGGCATGTTACAAAGTACGCACTGGTTCATTTTCATATGAATATTTAAATTCAGCCTTGTGACTTAATAGCCTGTATTTAGTGGCTTTACTGTGTACTGTATATTTAGTTTCATTAACCTTCTTGAAAAGTTATTCAAATTATTACTTTGTGTTTGATTTATAAAGATGTGTCAAGAATGTAATTGTGATGCAAAACTATTCTTCTTAAAACACGCATTTTGAAAAAAGGACTTACTGTATAAGCCTACATTGGCCTACAAACTGTGTATTTATAATAATATGTGGCTTGAGCATTTCAGAGGGTTTATTTTTGGAGAAAAAAAAAAGTAAATTGACAAGTTACTTTTCCACAGTAAGTAACTTAGTAAATTCTGTAGTGTTTAAATTTGTGCAAAATAAAGAGAATTGTCCCTCATTAGTACATGACTGTTTGACTATCATTGCTCAAGACTTGATATTAGAATATTGTTATCCTTTAACAGTAATTTAATCAAAATGTTTATAGATGGTAAATTATATAGTGCCTTTTTAACTTTAACGGTATTCAAAGCGCTTTACACTGTGACTCATTCACCCATTCACACACACATTCATACACCAATGGTGGCAGAGCTGCCATGCAAGGTGCTAGCCTGCCATTGGGAGCAACTTGGGGTTCAGTGTCTTGCCCAAGGACACTTCAGCATGTGGGCCGGGATTCAAACCACCAACCCTGCAATTAGTAGCTGACCCGCTCTACCAACTGAGCCACAGCCTAATCTAAAATGTCTAAAATTGGGTTGAAGTTACCTCACTAGGGAGAGATCACTGGCCGCTTTGTATTCAATTCAGGCTAGTAGTCTGTCCGATGCTAGAATTATTATAGAGTGAGTATAACGTTGGTTTGACAGTCAGATGGAAAAAAAATGCCTTGTTGTGTTATACAATTACAAACATTAAGACTCTGACTTTTCTTTTCTTTTGATTAAAAAAATTTGTGTACAGAAAGTCCCACAGCCGTCCCCCCCAATGTGTGATTGACTATTTCGCCCTTGTATGAGATAGTGTTCTATGCACATAGCAGTTATTGAGGTAGCAGCCAGGTATAAAGTGACAATAATTAAAGTTCTACTCAGGACACGTGTGTGTGTGTGTCAGTCCAGTCTCTGAGTATTGAGGAGTCTGATGGTAGCTGTTACACAGTCTGGCCGTGATGGCCCGAATGCTTTGGTACCTTTTGCCAGACGGCAGGAGGGTGAAGAGTTTGTGTGAGGGGTGTGGGGGTCATCCACAATGCTGGTTGCTTTGCGGATGCAGTGTTTTTGTAAATGTCTTTGATGGAGGGAAGAGAGACCCCGATGATCTTCTCAGCTGTCCTCACCATCCTCTGCAGGGCTTTGCGGTCCGAAACGGTGCAAGTCCCAAACCAGGCAGTGATGCAGCTGCTCAGGATGCTCTCAATAGTCCGTCTATAGAATGTAGTGAGGATGGGGGGTGGGAGATGTGCTTTTGAATGCTGAGCTGAAGTCTATGAACAGCATTCGAACGTATGAGTCCTTTTTATCTAGGTGGGTGAAGGCCAGATGGAGGGTGGTGGCGATGGCATCGTCTGGTGAACGTTTTGGACGATACACGTACTGCAGTGGGTCTAGTGAGGGGGGCAGCTGGGTCTTAAAGTGCCTCATGACGAGCCTCTCGAAGCACTTCATGATGATGGGTGTGAGTGCGACTGGACCTTAGTCGTTGAGGTAGGACACTGAAGACTACTTTGGCATGGGGACGATGGTGGTGGCCTTGAAGCATGTTGGAACGACTGCGCTGCTCAGAGAGATGTTGAAGATGTCGGTAAGAACATCTGCCATCTGGTCTGCACATCCTCTGAGCACTCTGCCAGGAATGTTGTCTGGTCCAGCAGCCTTCCGTGGGTTGACTCTACATAGAGTTTTCCTCACATCAGCCGTGGTAAGACAGAGCACCTGGTCGTTGGGAGGAGGAGTGGTCTTCCTCGCCACCACGTCGTTCTGTGCTTCAAACCTAGTGTAGAAGTCGTTCAGTGCATCTGGAATGGAGGCATCTTTGTCACAGGCAACTAATGTTGTCCTGTAGTTGGTGATTGCCCTCCAGGGGATTTGGGTTCCGTCGGCATCGGTTCATCTTTAGGGCCCACTCCTGCAGCTGGAATTTCCAACCCAGGCATTCTCTCTCCACCATCTCTAGCTTTTGCTGCCTCTGCCAGCTCTACTGCCTCGACCAGCTCAGCCATTATGTAGGGGTCTTTCATTCCCACAGCCCAGCGGAAGGGCCGATGCAGAGACCTCAGCAGTTTATCAATGGTTATCTTCTCTGCCACTTTCTCTGGGGTTGGGTTTCCGCCAAGAAGCCAGAGCTGGGTGATGCATATTAGTCGAGACACCTGGACCTGAATCGGAACCTGGGGTTCGTGTGTCCATTCATGAAACTTTAGACAGTCCAACCCAGGCAAGAATCTCTGCTTTGAGAGGGCCATAGTCAAAGGAGGCTGGATGGGACACTATCAGTCAAATTCTGTAACCAGAGACAGAGAGAAACGTTATTGAAAGTCTTCTCTTTGTCAGGTTCTGGGTGAGTGTTCTGTGAGAGCTTACATGGTGCTTCGTTGATGTGGGTGATTGTGTTTCCGCTGTTTCCAGTTGCATGTGATTGTGGGTGTCAGGGGCGACGCTGACTTCGGCATGGGAGGCTTTCCACAGCAGCCATGTTGATTAGAGTCTGACTTCCCTTGAAGATGTGATCTACTACTTGCAGAACTACTCATCTTTTTTAAAAAAAATTTTATTAGTAGCGAAATGTGAACTGCTGAGTTTTCAAGGTTTTTCAAGGTTTATTTTACTATAGTATCTGATATGCACTTAATCTTGATCAATGTTGTGCAGCCTCAAATGATAGCAGGGAGAAACATCATGTTCATTGAAAATGAGCTGCAGTATATTGAAAAACACTTCTTATTGTCAAATCCGCATGGCAGAGACAGATAACTTTAGATGGCTAAAACCAGAGGTGATCTTTAAATGATTTTGTCATGCGGAAAAAGTATGAGAGGAAAAATATATATTATTTCAAAAGGAAATGTCCATCAATATTATTTTTCTTCAATCAATATTTTACATGCAGTATATTCATCTTCATAGGTATTTTGTGACTAATGTCTCTTTTTATGACTTTTTACAGGGATGTTATCATCATTATTCCTGTGTGAACATGTTGGGGAATTAATAGGCTTAATGGGTGTTGCTGGAATGGTCAGCAATTGCAGTTTCATTATGCAGTTAAAGTGTCAGTTTATTTTTCTTAGACTGATAATCCTGCTGAAGTTTAGATAAATTAATAGATTTGGGATATATTTTTTATAGTCTATTGAATTGCCAGAGCCATCATCATAGAGATTTAAATTCTATTTAAATAAACTATGATTTAAAATATAAAATATGATTTTGAAAATATTTGTGACAAATAGGACAACAGACATTTTCAGTACTTTGGTATTTTGTTAATGTATTGTTGCATATATGCAAGTATTTTTATTGTAAGTATATTTTTATGTAGGCCTACTTTTTTATATCATAAGTTGTAATAAACCACATTTCAGAATTGTATTACTTTATTGTGGTTACTTTAACCTGAAAGCTATGTAAATGTCAACTGGAACTCAAATAGGAATTTACATTGAACTTTGGGGAAAAAACGAATGCTGAGATGGTACTCTGCCTCCTCATTTCAATACTACACCACATGCCACAGATCTCTTTCATATCTGTTTGAAAACTAAGTGAAAAACCAAACTGGCACACTAGAAAATGATTCCTCTATTTAAATGTTTTGGTCCAGTGCATACAATTGTTAGTTCATGTATTAAGTAATGGCTGAAGATTTCAGACAGCAGATTGTCAGGCACTTTACATAAACTCATGTGCCAAAGTGTTTATCAGTGGCACTGTAGCAGACAGAAAAATAGTCAGATGTAAGGGTACATTTAACTAAACCTATGATTATATGTACTTAAGGTTTAAATATAACACATTCATGGGCAAGTTCTCCTCTACTCACTCTTTATGTCACAGCTGGCTTGTTTTATTTGTTGAACTTCAAAGTCTATGGCAAGAAGTTGGACATTGTTATAATGATAAAAATAATTTTTTTGTCTATTTAGGCTATAATCTTTGTTGGTCTTTTTTGGGTTTCAGAGCTGAAATGGTTCTTAATTGTTAAAAAGTTATTATGTGTAATAGGTTTAGGAAAATAAATTCAATACAATTTTCATTTCATGGCCTTTTGTTTATAAAATTGAAGAAAAAAAAACACTCTTAGATACATACATTGTTCACATGACTGAGTAACATAAAGTGGGAAATGGACATATTCATTTTCTAAACATGAGGAAGTGGTTTCATTAATATTTCATAAAGCCATAAAAAATGTATATACTGTCTGTAGATGTTATTTGATAAGTAAAAAAAAAATACATAACATAACAAATAATGTCTCTCTGAGCAATATGCAGAGGTCAAAAGAACAGAGAATGAATTAGATGAAGAAGCTTTAATTAAAGGCAAAGGTAAGATGCTATCACTCATTTTGAATAGCAACAAAATGCATCTTCTTTGCACTAAGTGCAAATATTGTTAGATTCTATTTTCACCCTAATTAAATACTAACATACAGTATAAGGGCATCACTGCAGTCTGTTTATTTAGATTCCCACGGACACCATACATTATACACTCTAAAAAATGCTGAGTTAAAAACAACCCAAATTGGGTTATTTTGGCAACCCAGCACAGGGTCAAAAGGGGACGAACTCAGCGCTGGGTTGTTTTGACCCAGCTGGGTTGAGTTCAATGTTTGACCCAGCATGCTGGTTAACCCAACTATTGGTTAAAAATGACTAAACTGCTGGTTTAAAATTAACCCAATTGGGTTGGAAATTGACACAAAAATCTTGGTCATTAAAACAACTTTAACACAAATGCACACAAAATGAATATAGAGTAACGCAATGTTACAGTAACACAAAATTCTGTCATCATTTAACTCATCCTCACGTTGTTCCAAATCTGCATGACTTTTGGCCATCTTCAGAACATAAATGAACATATTTGAACCCAGCTATTATTTTTTGTCCATGTAATCAAAAGCAACCAAAACAAAACTTTCAAGCTCCAAAAACGACAAGTTCTCCATGTGGCTCAAATCGTATATCAGAAGTGTTCCGAAGCAATACAATCATTTTATATGATGAACTTAAATTTCAATAAGTCATTATTTACTCTCAAATCAAATCATGACACCCATTTTAACTTAAAGCATTATACAAAAACTACAACACTGCCATTAAATCAAACCTAATATTATGACATCATGACGTCACTGAGAATCAATGAGGTTTGATGCTAGCAGAGTTTTGTGATGTCATTTTGTATGCCTTATGTGTTTTCGCTGATCGGTGTAGTGATTTGATTTGATTTGAGCATGTCTTCTTTCGGTTGCTCCCATCAGGGGTCACCACAGTGGATGATCCGTATCTTTTATTTGGCACGTTTTATACCTGATGCCATTCCTGATGCAACCCTGCTCATTTATATGGACTTGAGTGATTTGAGTAAAGTCATCAATTATCAATTATCAATCTAATCATATAAAGTGATGGGATCACTTCAGAACACTTCTGATATATGACCCAAGCCATAAGGAGAACATTTATGGTGCTTTATGTCCTTTTTTAAGCTTGAAAATACAAATCATCACTGTCTGTCATTATATGGACAAGAACAGCTAAGAAAAGTCTTCAAATGTATTAATTTATGTTCTAAAGTTGAACAAAAGACTTACAGGTTTGGAACGACAAGGGAGAATAAAAGCTGAATTTTAATTTCTTGCAGAACTGTTCCTTTAAGTGAATACTAATACATTTTGAGGTGCTTTAAGCTTTTGGAGTCATTAACTGCAAAATCAGAGCATTGTATATGTAGAGTACAATGTTTTTAGAAATAACTGTTAACTTACAGGCTGTATGTCTATGAAGGCCTTCCTGATTTCTATGAATCTTGGTCTAAACATTTTCTTTCCAATCTTGTAGACAGACGTTGGAAGCACCATAGGAAGGACCAGAAAAACGATGTCACTCATTTGTCTTTAGAATGAAAACCGACAAAATGTTAACAAATCACTTAAAATGTTAACAAAAAGTCTTGTTAAAGGTGCCCTCAGTAATACTAACCCAACACACTTTTTGTCAAATTTTGCAAATATCTCCTCACAGTCTGCTAGCTGTAGATGGGACAAAAACAAAGTGGACTAGACAGATCTACACAACACTACTCCAGCCAATCAGCAACAGGGGGTGGTTCTTGCATGTGCACAGGATGAGGGGTGGGGGCAGAGAGAGAGAGAGAGAGAGAGAGAGAGGGAAATTCATTAGAAGAGCGATGGCAAATCTGGCTGAGGCAAACTTTCTAAACTCCAAGGAGGACAAATGGCTGAGAAACAGAACAAGAGAAAAAGGTCAAACGAATATAAACTAAAAAAGGATTATGATAAGTCGAGGGCTAGGAACTGCGTCAAGATCGGCGAGGCTTTTCAGCGGAGGAGAGACTCCGAGAGGGTTTGGGGGGCAAAGCTGCCAAAATAGCACTCCAAATAACAAAAATAACAAAATAGAGGGGTGTGTTTGTGCACCTTTAATAAAACCTGACCGTAATTAATCTGTAAGTATGAAATGGTGTTATAAAGGAATAATTGACCCAAAAGGAAAAATACCTGCTGACATGGTGTCTACACCAGAAAGCAAATGAAGAGCCTGCTTCTCTCTTCTGGCAAACTACAGGATATTATCCTTAAATACAGGAACCCAGTTCTCTGTGAGTTTTGAAGCACAGTCTGAATTCAAAACAGAGAAGTCCTGGATATCTAAAGTACAGACAAAAGACAATAATGGCAAATAAAGTTGTATAAGAAGTAAAAAATATTGAGCCAATGTTTGTTTCAAATTTAAACCTACCATGCCCGGAGTGTCGAGGAGACGTGGATACTCATTGACAATTTCTGTTAAACCCTTGGTGCCATTTTCTCGAATCCATTTGGCCCTGTGGATGGCAGTCTCTTTCATGTATTGCTCTACCTGACCTGGTGGCCAGATATAATTTTTTAGCCACTCAGACATTTGAACTGCTCTGTCTATGTCCAAAGTTGACTCTGTTATGAGCATAAATATAATTGCAAACATATTGGAATTACTTTTGGCAAATCAGAACATGTTAACCAAACACACACATACACACACACTAGGAAAGTGTGAGAATAATCGAATAAACGGTAATACAGCTATAAGTTGACATTGGAAATACTAGTTGGTTATTGCATTAAAACTAAGGCTTCCTCCAAAAACATGTTATTAGTCCTACAATATCACTATAGTAAAACCATTGTTATTTTTCCCAGATCATACATTTCTCTCAACTCCCCAACTTTTACAGTGACCAAATGACTGCAAGGAAATCAACCTTTATATTCCTTTATTTATTATTATAAGTAGTATTAAAGGAAATATTAATAGTGGAGACAGGAAACAGAATGGAACAAAGTGGGACAAAATGTGGAATCGAAACCGGTGTCATCTGCACAGAAAAGTGGGGGGTGATGCAATGCAGACTGGCCGATCAACCACATCATTGATGTCCCCTTTTGGAGGTTTCGGAGGTAGGGGTGGTGTAGATGGGGGTGGTTTCCTCATTGGTATCCAACCCCATCCCCACCCCTCTTCCCAAGCCCCCAGTTCACCCATGCGTAGAAACAGCCCTATCTAGGAGGAGTAGAAATTATACATATAGTTCTGATGGGGTATGGTCTCAGGAATTCGGTAGCATGGGGTTGATTTCAGGGTACATTAACTTTCTGAAGCAACATGTCAATTTCCTGTGTGATCATGTTGGGCAAAATCTCGTAAATTCATGGGGGCCAGGTAAAAGTTTGTAAGGGTGGGCCCCCTCTCCTCTGGTCCCAATGAGTAGGCTATACCACACAGGACCTTTGTGGCCCCCCTATATCAGAGAGCCATGACAATGATCCCAGTTGTCTCACACTACCCACACATTTTATTTCTCCACTGACACATTGTTAACAGACATAGAGTCATATGTGGATCTGAAATGAGGATATGACTCAGTGTTCCTACAAAAATGCAGCATATGCCCAACAGATGCTGTCTTTTTCAGATGAACCATGTTTGCTGAGTGTGGTCAGTGGAGGAATGAACAAAAAAAAGTGGGAAGACAAAATGTCACTGTCTCCTCATGTGTAATGTATACTCCGTTTATTGACTTTGTCCAGTTGGCTGGCTCAGATTTTTCCCTCTCTAAATGCATATGTGCTTTTCTTGTGTGGTTTCTTATGGTTGTGTTCATGTAAAAAAGACCCTTTATTCTTCATTCAGTCTCTGTTATCAATAAGGGACAGTACTCTCCATGTCTGTACCTCCATCTCCTATCAAATATGTTGTTAGTCAGATCTGTGCTTTGTTCTTATTTGTGTTATTGGCTACAAACACTGTGGTTGGAAGTAGAGACAAGTAACCCACTCAGCCTTCCCCATTTACAAAACTCCTTAAGTTAAAATTAATGGAAAATGTGCCCTGAGGCATTCTTTTGGTGTGGTTTGGGTTCAAGAATTGCCTCCTTTGAAAATGTTCCTCCTTTTTGAGTCCCTTGATTGATTCTGGTGCTTTATGTGTTTCTCTCAGTTGACTACATTTAGTCAATATAAAACTGAATACAAAAATGGAATATAAAAACATCCTTATAGTAAAATCCCTCAAACTGTTCTCTTGTTCAATATAAAAAAACTAAAAAACAAAAACGCAACCTGTTCTCATTCCCTAAGTGTCCAATTTTGACACTTGTGAGGAGCCATCTGCATGATAACGCCAAAGGTGCCCCCTGGCATCCTCTCATTGAAAAGCGTTGTTTTCAACAATAAAACGTTGTCATCAGTTATCAATCTTGAATCTTATTTTATGTGTTTAAGCTGAATATTTTATTATACTTATAAATATATTAGTGTGATATTACATTGTACAATTATCTATAATATTTTAGATCCCTTAACCCAACGTAATTTCTAAACCTAACAGATAATCACCAATATAAAACATGAAAGAGACACTTAGATTGTTATAATATGAAATACCTTACACTATGCATGCACACCTGTTCTCTATACTTCCGGTAGAATGAACGCTGGCGTGTTTGTCTGCCGCTGCTCTCTGGGTTCTTTTCAATATTTTTTGATGCTTTTGTTTTAGTGGCCTTTTATATGAACAACCTCAGGAAACCATGTTTTATGCTTCTCTTTTATGGACAATCTTATAGACTACTGACTTTTTAGTTTGTTTCAAATCTACGCTACACTAATACGCTGCACTCACCGATGGTCTTCGCCGGGACTGCTTTGTTCAGTCTTTAATAGGCTGCTTGATTTTCTGTCCATTGTCGGCTTCCAGTGGGGCTGGAGCATGTGGACTTTGAGTTTAGGTCATGCTGGTGGACTCATGGAGTATGTTCTGCCCTCTGTTGCCCATCTTGGCCTGTTGGTGTAACGTAAGTAGGTGAGGCAGACGAGGAGTGGGGATCTACACGCGGGTTCTTTATTGAACAAAATGAAAATAAACAAGACAGGAACAAAGGAAACAACCACGAGGGGAAAAATGAAACCAAAACATGAAAACATCAAGGGAACGAGAACAGGGAGAACAGGGAGAACAGGGAGAACAGGGAGAACAGGGAGAACAGGGAGAACAGGGAGAACAGGGCAAAGCATCTATATCGGACATCCACAAACAACGATCGACAGAGACTGAACAAACAACCGGGCTTAAATACAGAGGGGTAATGAAGATCAAATGACAAACAGGTGAAAACAATGATGAAAGCTGGCAGTGATGAGGGCCGGGAGTTGTGGGAATTGTAGTTCATGAGAGGTGACAGGTGAAACACGGGGCAGACAACAGGGGATCGTGACAGTTGGAGTTTTGCTGTTGGCCCTCGCCAGTTTCAGCGGAGATCTCCCTGATTGTTTGCAAGTTCATGCAATCATCTTTCTTCTGATATGATTTTATTCTACTCATCTCTGGATTTACAGCGTTTGAATTCCTCGACCAGCCTGTCAGATGGAGTTTATAACTATTGCTCTTGGATTTGAGCGTCGCCCAGTATGTACATTGAGGGTCACGCTGACATCCTTGCAGATTACCGACTGATTAATCTGACAACCACCACATATCGCCCATCTGGTCTTCACACTGTCGCCCTCCGACTGGTGAAAGTGATGTGAAGCGGGGTGTAAATTTGGATAATCTCAGCTTACTGAAAGTACATCTTTTATTTCACCGCAAAACACAGATGTTGCCACCATTAAGATGGCCCTCATTAATGCATTTTAAATATCTAATAAGACTTTTTATTCTGAATAATTTTTTATATCACGATCACTATACTTTTTATTCATCACTGAAACCTGGCTGAATCCTGGTGAATAAATGGCCCTGGGGGATGTAACACTGCCAGGATTTGACTTTTTAAATTTCCCACGGACCCAACACTACACGACTTATGCACATGTATTCCAGTTTTGAGCTCCAGCTATTAAAGCCTGACATCTTGGGTCCTGCTTTCTGTGCACAGACATCCCAGATTTAATATGGAATTCATCCAACAATTTTCAGACTGTCTCTCAAGACGGGTGTCTTGTGGTGATAGGCTCCTTATTTTTGGGGATTATAATATTCATGTATAATGTCCATCTAATCCTTTGGTAAATTAATTTATCTCCCTCACTTAGTCTTTACATTTTTACCAACATGTCACTGGTCCTACTCACAATATCGGTCATACATTAAATCTTGTGTTATCTTATGGCCTGTCTGTATACAACTTAAAGATCTAAGATACTGGCATTTCTGACAATTATTCAATATTTTTTGAGACTGTCTCTACTTGTCCTCTCCCTACTTTTTCTCAGACCTTACGTCACTTCCGGTCCATTCACTCGTCTACTGCCAATCTGTTTTCAGAATTTTATCGAACTCATTTCACAGATGATGTTTTAGCTGGACTTGACACTGAATCATTGGTTGAAGCTTTTAATAAATCTTGTAATTTTACACTTGATAATGTCGCTCCACTAAAGCCAAGGAGAGTTAAGTGTGTTTCACAGCCTTGGTTAAATTATGTCGCCCGTGCTCTCAGACAAGAGTGCAGAAATGCTGAGTGCAAGTGGAAATGAGACAAGCTTCAGATCTCTAATGACATTTTAAAGGAGTGTTTAACTATCAGAGAGCCATAAAGGAAGTGAAATCTAAGTATTTCTCTACATTAATCTCTGATAACGCAAATCGACCAAAAGTATTGTTCAAAACCCTTGATTCGGTTTTAAACCCAACTAGAAATGCTTTTCTGGACACCATCCAAGAGACCTGTGAAACAGTTTGAAACTTCTTTATTCACTAATTTGAGCAGATTAAAGGTGTGGCATGGAATGGAGCAGGCTGAAGCGTGGCTGTGATATGGCATGGAGCAGGCTGAGGCATGGCTGTAATATGGCATGGAACAGGCTGAGGTGTGACATGGCAAGGAGCAGACTCAGGCATGGTGGTGACATGGCATGGAGCAGACTCAGGCGTGGCGGTGATATGGCATGGAGCAGACTCAGGGGTAGCGGTGAGATGGCATGGAGCAGACCATGCTCCAAACTGCCTTTATTTCCAAGATTTTGGAGAGAATTCTTTATTCGCAGCTCTACTCCTATCTAAATACATTTAACATTTTAGATACACTTCAGTCTGGTTCCATATCCCTGCACAGCACTGAATCTGCATTGTTGAAGGTCACTAATGATACTTTACTCTCCATGGATTCAGGTTTACCTGTCATCTCAGTTTTATTAAATCTCAGTGCCGCATTCGACACTATCAACCATAATATTGTTCCCAATCATCTAGAATGTATGGTTGGCATCCAGCGTATGGCCCTCCAGTGGTTTTCATCCTATCTAAAAAAAAAAAAAAAGGACATTCTCTGTAAATGTATATAATTTTTCTTCTACATCAGCTCAATTACAGTGTGTTGTCCCTCACGGATCGATTTTAGGACCCTTGTTTTTTTCCCTGTATATGCTTCCTCTGAGCTCTATTTTTCAGAAGTACAGCATATCTTATCACTGTTATGCTGACGATTCCCAATTTTATTTCCCAGTGAGTATAGACAAGAATTGTTAATCTGAGAACACACTAAATTGCTTCAAAGATATTAAACATTGGCTGGCAAACAATTTCTTACAATTAAATTAAAGCAAAACTGAAGTTCTGATTTTAGGTTCCTCCATGTCCTCCTTACCTGGCCTGGTTGCCCGGTTAGGTCCTCTGTCATCCAATGTACAAGATCATGTAAGGAGTCTTGGAGTGATTTTAGACTCCTCGTTACTTTTCAATAAGCAGATCGGTGCTGTTGTCAAGAGTAGCTTTTTCCATCACTATCACTAAAATAAAACAGTTTCATTCCCATAAAGACTTTTGTGATCACAATTTTGTGAAATTGTGATCCGCTCACTTATTACATCAAGGATAGGCTATTGTAACTCATTGTTCTGCCCCAAACTGCGTTATCCTGCCTACAGCTAGTTCAAAACATGGCAGTTAGGCTTTTAACAGGGTCAAGAAAGAGGGATCACATTTCCCTGGTTTTAGCATCTCTACACTGGCTTCATGTGAAATTCAGGGTTGATTTTAGTATACAGATTCTTGCGCCCTAATATATCAGTGACCTTCTACACCCTTACTCCCCCACCAGAGCACTCAGGTATTCTGATCAACTTCTATTGAGGGTTCCTCGTTACTGCTATAGATCTATGGGTGACCGTGCCTTTTCTCTGATAAGTCCTAATATATGGAATAGCCTCCCTTTCCATGTGAGGTCAGCTTCATCATCAGCCATTTTTAAAACTTCTTTAAAAACATATTTTTATTCTGTAGTTTTTTAATAGACCATTGATTAGTTTGAAATGGATAAATACATGATGTAGTATTTAAATGTTTTATATTTAACTTTAAATCAATCTGTTTTCATATCACTCTGTCATTTTGTTTGTTTGATCTGGAAAGCACTTTGGGCCAGCTTCTGTTGTTTTTAAATGTGCTCTATAAATTAAGGTTGACTTGAATTGACAACTATTTATAGATATTTTTAAGCATCCAACCACACATTTATGCCTAAACCTAACCAGTTCTCAACAATAGAAAAGACATAACAAGCAGATAAAGGACAGTCACGATCATTTATTTTTAAAAAGGCCCTATAATTATATTTCAAACCGATGGCATTGTTTGAGTAGCAGAGCGAAACTAAAAGTTTTAATCTGTAAAAAATATTCCCCCTCCATGAAGGCATCTTGATCCTGTGTTATCCTGATTCTACTGGAACATCTCATTCCAAAAATACATCCGAACTGAGGTCATTGTAATCAGTCACAAGACACGCAAGAGCCAATGGCATAATCGAGTCTCGATGTCAAACCTGTGTCATTATGCTTGAGGCAGCACATTTTTTATGTGTTATAAAAAAAAACCTTGTGCAGGATGGGGACGCCAGGTGACCATGATTGGTGACTAAAAACTTACATTTAGCATTTAGAAAAATCAGATGATTACAGCAAAAACAAAAAGAATAGTAATTTCTCATTTCAGTAGAAATGTTTTGCTCTGCTTGAATAAGGGCTGGAGCTAGAAGAAACAAGTAATATGGTTGTGAGGATTTTCTCCTAACAGCTACATAAATGGCAGAAGTCTGTATAGTGTCTCATAGTGTCTCACAAAATGAGAACAGAACAAGTTCATTTAAAATCATTTAGATCTGTTTATTTCATGACCACATCCTGGCTTCATCTGCACAAAAGCATCTACTCCAACCAAGCCCCCAGCCCAGGTGCAAACATACTCTCAGCCTCGTATTCTTATTGGTTGTTTACACACACAAATTGGTATTTATGTAGGCCGACTAAATTGCGATTTTGGTTGGCAAATCAAGTGGTGGAGAGACCCGAGTACCCACAAACTATAGGATGTATAAATATCCTTTCCAGACACCCTCATTATGAATGACTCATAACAGCTTTATGTGACAGCTTAGAAATGAGCAATTAAAAAGCTAAACTTCATAAAAATATGCTGTATAAAATATAAGATTGAATATCTTTAAAATCAGATAGTATAACTAAACAGCTTGATTCAGAACTATTTGGGACCACAAGTAAACAATTACAATCCTCATACTTATAGAGAAGGATGTGTTAAACTGACCACAATATATGTGTCAAGCTTACTGCAATATACAGTATATTGTAAGACTTTTCAAAAACTGAATAGAAAAGACAGTATACATTTTGTGTTGTCCTCCGATCTAGCTTTTCACTTTGAGATTGAAAGGTTTCTGTATTAATATGCTGTAAGGGTGTTAGGATGGGCAAGGAGGAGGCGAGAACCGGCTTGTCAATATAAATAATAATTTAATGAAAACTTAAACCAAAAGCACAAACATAAACACACACATGACGGATATGCCCGTAATTCTCTCTCTCTCGAACCGTCGTCACCAGCCGCCTTTATCCCTCGCGTGCCCCATAAGGCCGATTGGGGACCGGCGTGCGACATTCTAGCCCGGCCCCACCCCCCTCCACTCCACACTCCTCCCAGCATTACTTCAGGCCGGGTTGCCACCGGCATGACCTACACCCCCCTTCCCTGGGGTGGGGCATGCTTTGCGCCCCGTCAGGTCATCCCCACCTTACTCGACCTGGGAGGAGACAGGAGGGGAAAACAACCACAACAACAAAAAATAGGCGAGGGGAAAAAACCAACACGGTGCGACAGAGAGAGAGAGAAGAGAGAGAAGAAGCTCACTCACCGGTTCTCTGATGTACCGTCGCATGGTCCTCGAACACTATGCCACAGTCTCCGGTGGACGACAGCCGCTCCTCTCCAGGCGGACCGGAGTCAAATCTCCGACCCCCAGCGGACAGAACACCCCTCCGCTTTTCTGGCGGGACCTGAGGACATTCCTCCGCCCCTGGCGGTGGCCCTACCACTCCAGGCGATCGGGGAGTTACTTCCCTCCTCCCCTTGCGGACGGCGGTCTTCCCTCGACCCCTCCGCATTTCTGGGGGAAGGCAGGGCACTCCTCCGCCCCTGGCAGCGGCTCCATCGCTCCAGGAGGTCGGGGAATCCAATCCCCACTTGCCCCGCGGATGGCAGCCGTTCCCTGCGGTCGGGCTACTCCGTCACCCGGCAGATGGTAGCGGCGCTCCCCTGGGTGGACGGTAGTGTCGAGGACCCTGCGACGGGCATCCCTCCTCCTTCCCGGGTTTTCGGCACCAATGTAAGGGGGTTAGGATGGGCAAGGAGGAGGCGAGAACCGGCTTGTCAATATAAATAATAATTTAATGGAAACTTAAACCAAAAGCACAAACATAAACACACACATGACGGACATGCCGTGATTCTCTCTCTCTCGAACCGTTGTCACCGGCCGCCTTTATCCCTCGCGCGCCACATCAGGCCGATTGGGGACCGGTGTGCGATATTCTAGCCCGGCCCCACCCCCCTCCGCTCCACACATGCACTGTAAAAACTGGTAACCTGCAAATGGTACCTGAAGGAGTTATTTCTTCTACCTGATCTACCCTTGATTCAGAGTTAAGTAATATTTTTTACTTGAATAAAACCAGTTCATAAAAATGTTAAGACATCTGTATGTTCTGTATGTTTCTCCTGCCTTCAGTCATGATAGAAATTACATGATAAGGGAGATTCATGTTTACTTTTATAAGTGTTTGGGTGCTGTCTTTGCTATTGTATAACAAATAATGCATTCAAACACTTAAACCTTAAGGCACTCATATTCCTCATAACCGCAAACTCAATCCTCTTCTCTGTCTCCCATTTTTTCAGTTCCAACTTTGTTCTCTTCCCTCTCCTCCTCTGCACATCTGTGTTGGCAAGGTGCAGGATTTTCAAATTGTTTTTTCTCATGCTCTCTGGGTGCAACCCATTTTTAGTTCTGAGAATTTAAAAGTGTAGCAGTCTTTCACTGCAATTCCCAAAACTAGCTTGAGTATGGTTTACATATACAGTATGTATATATATATATATATATATATATATATATATATATATATACACACACACACACACACACACACACACACATATACATACACTGGCGTCCAAAAGTTTGGAATAATGTACAGATTTTGCTCTTATGGTAAGAAATTGCTATTTTTATGAATCAAAGTGGCATTGAACTGATCACAATGTATATTGTCAGGACACGGATTGATGGTCTCAGATGTGGAGGCAACTGAGATCCGTCCTCCACCACCCAGATTTATTGATTCATATGTTAACACAAACAAAAAACACAACATATGTAATGAATCAATCAACCCATTTTTTTATGTATTTATTCTCCAAATTTATGACCTCCCCATCTCCCAAAACACAGAGTCTGGGGCAGAATGATATTTGAGTGCTCAACACATCCCATACAAAACTTTGCACAAAATCTTTGGATCTTACGACACCCCCATCTCCAGCAGGTGGGTGTGTCCTTAAGACCAAGCCTATACAATTTAGAAGGGGTCCAATAAAATGTTAAATCTTAAGGCGCACCCTAAACTATGTATTAATAAGTACCCTTTCTGTTGGTCAGATTGGATTGTGACTTGACATTTTTTAGAATCCTAGCCCACACTCCCTCCTCCAATATCAAGTTTAAATCTTCTTCACATAATCTATTGAGAGTATTTAAAGCTCCGTCCCCCAGATTTTGAATTAGCACTGATGCCTCATGACCTTTTCCAAAAGCAGTAATCACCTCTCCCAGAGTATCTGCTGCTTTAGGGTGGGGGGGTGTTACTCCCAAAAACAGTGCAGAGCAGGTAGCACAGCTGTAAATACCTATAGAATTGAGATTTGTGAATCACAAAAAGTTTAATAAAATTTTCAAAAGTTCTCAAGACTCCCCTCTCATATAGGTCACCAAGTGTATTAACCCCCCTCACAAACCAATCTGACCAACAGAAAAGGGATTATTAATACATAGTTTAGGGTTCAGTCATATGCTCGAAGCAACGTTGATGTCTGAATTAAACTCTCTGGACACTTTTGTGTAAATGCGAGATAACAGGGTGTACCATAACTTAAACATAACAAAATCTTGGGTAGGCCTAGCCCACCTTTGTCAATCGGCCTTTGTAACTTATTGAAATGACGCTTACCATTCCAAATGAAGGACTTCGCTATGCTATAAAATTGCTTGAAATAAGAGAGGGGGAAATCTACAGGGAGTTAAATTTTGGAATACAATTAATTTTAATAACATTAACCCCCAATCATAGATAAATGTAATGAAGCCCACCTGCCCACATCACTCAAAAACCTTTTTATTATGGAATAAAATTTAACTCTGACTAAATCAGACAAATTTGCTGGGAATAAAATGTCCAAAATGCCCTGTTTAGACCACTGGAAGGCTGAAAATGCAGTTACTGTGCAGTACGCTGTCAGAGGCATAGCTTTGGATGTAAACTAATTAAATCTGTATCCCGAGAACTCCAGAAAATGAATTAATAATTCTGTGGAGGCAAGGCATAGATCTAGTGGGGTCGGAGACAAATAATAAAATATCATCAGCGTAAAGCAAAAGATTATGCGCCACACTCCCTGCCACCACCCCTGGAAAATCATTTGCTATTCATATCGCAGCTGCTAATGTTTCCAGAGCAAGACAGAACAATAATTGGGAAAGAAGGCAACACCGTCGGGTGCCACATCCAGAAATAATAATCTGAAATTAATCAATTTGTCTGTAACACCTACTGTATACTTGATGTCTATAAAGTAAATTAGTCCATTCAATAAAAGTTTTCCCTAACCCATATATTTCCAAAATCTTTTCCCATAATCCCATTATACCACATCAAACGCGTCAAGTGAGATGGCAGCGACTGGAGTCTGATCATTCACCACTGACCACATAATATTGATGAGACACATAATGTTATCAGAAGAGCTGCGGCCGAATAAACCTCACCTGGTCTGTTGTCATATAATCCAGTTCCACAATCTATCCCACTTCTTCTAGTTCCCACACTCGCTCTCAATCTGCTGAATATTAGTTTCAGCTGCGCTGTTTTGGACTCTATTTATACCCTGCCAGTTTACTTTTATTTAATTGGTTATTGCATGTAGTTATCCTGCTTTGCTAACTCCTTTAGAAACACTTCTAGTTAACTCTAGCGTTCTGTCTCGTGTTTGTTTCCCCCCTGCCCTGCTCCGTCTGTTTTGTTTATTGGGTCTCTTGGCTCTGACTTTGGACTCTGTTTTGACCTCACTTTCTGGATTTGCCCTCTGTGTTTTTTTAATTCTATTATTAAACCTTTTTCCTGCACATGAATCCATCTCGTCCTGTTCCTGTCACATCTGTATGTATAAGATATGTCATAACTTTACTTAATCGGTTAGCCCAAATGTTTGACAATATTTGAACGTCTATCTGAAACAAGGAAATTGGATGGTAACTCTTACACTCACTTGGATCTTTGTCCTTTTTAAGAATCAGACTGATCCAGGCTTGTGTCATGGTTGGTGGAAGCTTTCCATTCTTTAATGATTCCCTATAAACTTCTAACAAAAGTGGAGCCAGTTCTGTGGTATAAGATCTAAAAAATTCAAAGCCATCTGAACCAGAGACGTGCCAGTAGGCAGGGCCTTAATTACCTCGCCAAGCTCCTCCAAGGTTATCTCAGAATCAAGAGAAATGTTTTGCCCAGTCGTCAGTTTAGCGAGTTCTAATGGTTCCACAAAATGTATAATATCTTCATCAATATACAAAGACATGGAACTATAAAGCTCAAGATAGAACTCTTTAAAGGCATTATTAATATCAATGGCCAAGGTAAATATTTCACCACCAGCAGATTTCATTAAGGGAACGGTGGAAAAAGACACTCTCTGCTTTATATATTTAGCCAAAAGCTTCCCTGCTTTGTCCCCCGACTCAAAGTATGACTGTCTTGCCCTGAATAACCAAAACTCCACTATCCATGACAAAATAATATTATATCTGTATTTCAAACAGGTCAATTCTCTGAGGCCATCAGACAACATTCAGAGCTTCAGCTCTGTCTCAGCACTTTTAATATTCCCTTCCAACTCCACGAGTTCTCGTGCTTTGGATTTTTTGATGGATGAGGCATAATGCATGATCCGACCCCTAAGAAATGCCTTAAGGGCCTCCCAAGCCACGCCCACAGAGAATATATACTGAGGACTAGTTGGTCTCCATATAAATATTGATTTCAGTATTTAACATTTGTTGGAAATCAGGATTTTGCAAAAGAGACATATTAAAGCGCCAACTATATGATTTCTTTTTCTCTGTATATGGCAACACCTCTAAACTCACCAAGGCGTGATCTGAGACTAAGATGTTTCCAATTGAGCAGTCAACAACAGATGAAATGAGGGACTTAGATATAAAAAAAAATCTATTCTAGAATAAATCTTATAGGCTGATGAAAAAAATGTATAGTCCCTACCAGATGGGTTAATAGGCCAGACCAAGATTTTTACACATCCTGTGAAGCGTCAATGTTGCTTTAGGGTGCTTACACACTTTTGCTTCACTATTATCAAGGACTGAGTACATCAAAATATTAAAGTCTCCTCCCAAAATTATATCATGAGGGTTGCCAGCAGCTTGCAACATGCCTTCAAGATCATCAGCGCTAGGTGTGTATACATTAGCCAAAATCAACGTTTGCCCCTGAATTTAATAATGATTCTCCCTAATTTATTTACTCTGTTTGAGATATTTGAACTGTAGAGGTTTATTTATCAGAGTAATGACTCCCCTACTCTTACTTGAGCCAGCACTAAAGAAAACATGTCCACCCCATATCTTTCCAAATTTTTCCGCTTCCAGCGGGGAAAGATGTGTTTCTTCATGAAACACAATATCATATTTCTTATGCTTAAGAAAAGAAATAACCTTCCCTCTTTTTATGTGGTGCCCCAACCCATTCACATTCCATGTGGAGACAGATAACATACTCATATTAACATTTGACATAATGATATAATAAAATATAAATTGTGTGTTAAAAACAAGGTTATACAGACAACATTCCCCATTAGTGCAACAATCAAACCCCAAACTTCCCCCAAACAAAACAAGCACAAAAAAGAAAAACGTGCGCATAAACCATGACAGTGCCAACTGGCGTCAATCCCTCTAAATTCAAAGAGTCCATGTACGCCTACGAGAGCCCCCATGACATCCTTGCCATCGGATTGCTCAAGTCTGGTGTTTCTATACAGATTTTTTGAGGCAAAATTACATAACAGAAAATACTTTGCAAAACAGACCCCCGCCAACAGGCAGAATAAACACAAGGAACATGTAGATTCAGTCACAGAACTGTCTTGAAGGTGTGTTCCTCCACAAAACAAACTCCAGCTAATATAAAGCTGTTCAGTTTCCTTGGACAGACAAACAATTTTTCAGGAAGCCCGCCGTTATGAGTGCAGAAGATGATGCATTTTTAATGTCCCTTAAAAATACTCCACAAAAATAAACTCAAAGATTGAACAGATTCATCCACAATTGTCCCGAAGCAGTGTTATTCCACAAAACAAGCTCCAGCCACCAGGCGGAACCAGCACAAAAACAAACAAAACAGGGATCCCGGTTCCTCAAATGATCAAGAGCAAAACTCACTCGGAGGCCGCATTAAAAAAAAAAATACACCATGGCTTACTCAGCCCGTCAACTTTATAAAAGGAATCGTATGTTATTCCTTTTTGTGAGCTTGTAGATAGTTTGCGGCCACCCAGTGTCCATTTTCAATCTGGCCAGGAACTTCAGTGTAAAAGCGATCCTCCGTCAATGAAAAAGTTTCTTGAAGGAAAACTTTCATTCCACAAAACAAACTCCAGCCGCTAGAAGGAACCAACGCAAAAATAAACAAAAATGGCTCTCAGCTTCCTCAGAAAATCGAGTCACAGAACAGTGAGTAAGTCCACTAGTATAAGAAACATCAAATGGCTCACTCACTCCAATGTATTTATGAAGGAGAGTGCCTGTTTCGGACATGTAAATACTTTGCGGCCATCCTTCATTTCTATTCTCAATTTGGCCGGAAACATCTGTGCAAAAGTGATCTTCCGTTGATGTAAGAGTTTCTTACATTCCTTGAACTGATCGCGTTTCTCTCTTGTCGAATTTGCAAAGTCCTGGAACAAGAAAATATTGTAATTCTTCCAAGAAAGCTTTACTTTGCTCCTCGCCTGGCGCAACACAAGATCTTTATTGGATGATCTCAGAAATTTGAGCAGAATTGATCGTGGCCTGTCTCTGTCAGCAGATCTGCTAGCAGGGACTCTGTGAGCTCGCTCGATTTCCAGCTTATGGCCTGTTATGTCGAGCAGACTCGGGAAGAGCTCATCAAGGAATTTCACTATATCTCTGCCTTCTTCATGCTCAGGAATTCCAAAAATGTGTATGTTATTCAATCGGCTCATATATTCAAAATATTCCAGTTTTTCCAAAATGTGTTCCATGTCTGTTTTGGACACGGGCAGATTAGTGGATAATTCCCTTTCTGATGACTCCAGATAATCGATCCGTTTCTCAACATCTCCCACTCTTGTGACTAACTCTTCTTGTAAATGCTGTTTTACAGCGAGCTCCTCCAATTCAGCAACAACCTTCGTCAGCAGATGTTGGACAGTTGACGCTGAATTTCTTCTCCCGAACGTGCCTTCCAAATCGAGTCCCCTGTCCGCAGGCCCGCCAGAGGCCACAGATTGAGCACGTAAGTGTCTTTTAATGTCTCCAGAGTCTGTGTGTGTGTGTGTATATGTAGTGAAATACAATAATTATACTGTAATCAGTGCAAAACTTTTCACTTGCTTGCAAACGTGTGTATTTCTCTTTATAAGAGTAATAATTTATATAAATAAATCCTTAAGTCCTAGGCTTGCCAAGGACATGTGACTCTTGAAACTATGTTGATCACTGGTTGGTAACAATGACAATCTATAAATTAGTTACTACTGTGGTCTATTTGGCCAAAATATCCTGCAGTTATAAAAACTTTATAACATTTTACCTTATCAGACTAGCAATCGTTATGTCTAATGTTAACAAATGTTGCCTACATTTTGTAATGTAATTTATTTCAAAACATCAATGTTTCCAATAAGTCAAAACAACAAAATAAGATATGGCACTTATCTGCTCAGATGACATGTTTTCAGATAACCATCTTTTCCTTTCTTTCATTAATTATTTGTCCATTCGCTCTGATAATATGTCCTGTATTCATTTGTACACCAGTGCCTTGAACAACATTCATCCATGCAGAGGAGCAGAGCCGAACCACAACCAAAACAATGTCAACAAGACGCATGCTGTATTATTTTTTAACCGCTAGAGGGTCACAACTTACATCGTGTAAAAATAAATAAATAAATAAAAAATTGACATTGATTATGTGGATATGTTTAAACTTATATCTAAGAACTCAAAAGTGAGCTGTATCAATATTCTCAAGGCACAGTACTCACTCGAACTTGAGATCTTATTTAAACTTTTGGTCATGTTCTGCCTGTAAAACAAGTGGACAAATCAAGGGAGACACAATGGCACAAAGGGCAGCTGTGACCACAGTAAATCATCGTCAGATACAGTTACTACACTTCATCCTTTTGTCCTGCGTATAAGAATAAAGTAATTTAAGTGTGTATCTGCACATTCTTCAGTCAACACAAGGTCTATATTTGAACCGCACCCATGCATTTGCTTGCAAAATTAAAGGAAAAAAGAAAAAAAAAAAAAGTTATGAGATAATATTAAATAACGTGTTAGGGTACTAAAAAAAACTGTGCATATTAAATTATATACACTATGAAGCGTTTAAATATCGCCATTTGATATTCCTTGTGCTCTCGCTTTTCTTCAAACATGCTGTTTTTGTCAGGGAATGGCAGCTTGGTTTACGGCATTCGGAAAACCGCATCATTCCATGGCTCTCCAACGCTGGAAATAGTCGCAAGTTAAAACGCGATGAAGCTTGCTCACCTCTAAACATTAGAAATGATTAACATTATCAAAGTTGTGTGGACATAAGACATTTGGGTTACATTTACGTGAAAAATGAAACAAAGTTACATTAAATACGCTGAAACTAAGTTAAAGCAAGGAGCAACAACAGAGCATATTGAAGAGGCAAGCAAGACGAGGGCGATGCTGTGACGTCACTCAAACAGGGATTGAGTTTCTCAACAAGAAACAGAAAGATTATTGCAGTTTTGGTTGTGAGAGTCACCACAGCAAATTCCTCTATTATCAGGAGTGTTTGTGGATGTTAGCTACTTATCAGGTAAGCCTATCAGGTTTTCATATTATCCCAATAAAATATTTAACTGCTTGGCCGCTTTTCAAGTGTCATTAATAGGCCTACCTAATAAAATGAAAACGAATAAAACAAATTAAACGGCTCAGCTTTACAACAATGAATTGAGAATTTTGTTACTGCACAGTTATCAAACTATAAGACGTTCTAATACACACACACACACACACACACACACACACACACACAAAAGCTGTTTATCTGTTCTTTATTTAATTTATTTTAAACAGTGTACTTTATCTGTCAAGTATAGGCCTACATAAAATGCATTTTATTAAGTATTTTGGAGGAAGATGGTATGAGGGAATTGTCGGGATATAGCCTAGCCTATATTTTTTCATAGATCAGAAATCTATAATTCCACGTGGTAAGCTATAGCTTAAATAGATATCACTCATATTCCTAAGAAAATGGTGTTTTAATAAAACGACACTCCCTGAAAGTCAAACTGTCAAATTGTGCTCAAAGGAACCAACTGATGTACTACGAACATTGTGGCATAGAACAATGGTTCATTTTAACATTTAGAAAAACGTTCTTGGTTTGGTAGACTGTGGAGACATATAATCTAACTAAAATATTAACAGATGTAAAATCCTCATGTGAAATAACATCGCTGATGATAAGGCAGAATTGGAAAGGCGCATTCAGAGGAAATGCGGGGTTTTCTTTACTGCAACAATTCTTAAAGGAATATTCCGGGTTCAACACAAGTTAAGATCAGTTGACGGCTTTTGTAGCATAGGCTAATATTAATCCCAACAAAAAATTATTTCGACTCGTCCCTTCTTTTCTTATTTCTTATTTCATTTTTACGATTGATTTAGGGTTGGCCTACATTGTCAACTACACACTCAAATCATGTTAATGTGCATTTTGTTTACGTCTTGCCCCTATACTTTTGAAACAGTGAGTATTTTAATGTTTACAGATTGGCCCAATTCACTTTTATTGTAAGTTCCTCTCTGTAACCCAGAGTTTTGCTTCTTTTCTTTTTTTCTTTTTTCTTTCTTATTAAAAGTGGAGCAAGTTGAAATTTAGGTAATTACCATTATGGCACCAAACTGCCAACTGAGCTTAAAGGAATGGTGTACCAAAAAGTGAAAATGCACTCACTCTCATGCCATTCCAGATATGTAGGACTTTCTTCAGCAGAACACAAATGAAGAGTTTTCGAAGAATATTTCAGCTCCTGTCTCAGGTGTCATCTTACGTCATTTCCTGTATCAATTATCATGTGCATCTTGTTGTGAAACGTAGTTTGGAGACAAGACAAGAGTTGTTGGGTATTCTTCCTAGTGAAATGTTTTGTAATGTGTGACCCCTGTTGCCGATACCTCGTGTAATGTGCAAACCACAGCAACTTCAAGATACAGACAGACAGTTGTGTAGTCAAGTCAAGTCAAGTTTATTTATAAAGCACACTTAAAAACAACAAATGTTGTAACCAAAGTGCTGTACAATTTTTTACAAACATTAATAACTGAATTTAATAGAACTTATATAATGTTAAAAAGAACAAATTAATAAAACATTATAAAACATACACATAAAACTCCTATAATTCTCAAACAACATTATAGGCTAAAGAGAAAAAATGTGTCTTCAATTTAAATTTAAATATCGGCAGTGAGGAGGAAGACAGCAACTGGGAGTGCATTCATTGTTGCCAACTTAGCGACTTTGTCGCTATTTTTAGCGACTTTTCAGACCCCTTTAGCGACATTTTTTCAAAAAAGCGACTAGCGACAAATCTAGCGACTTTTTGGACAAACCTTAGCAACTTTCCAAATTCCAAATATCGCCAGTACTGCAAGCGTGAGGTCTTACTTCCCCGCTGCGTCTGCTCTGTTCAGTGAGCGGCTGAGAGGAGCAGCACATTCTGTTGACTGCACGCCAGCGGACATAGACATGAATGAGCTGCGCATGTGCACGCTGTGTTAGCAGGAACAATCAGTGATCACATAGCAGCTGCCTTCTCCTTTGTTTTAATTCAAAACATTTAATTTGACCGTTTTTTCTTGGCATGCGCTTATATTCACTACTAATCAGAGTTTTAGTTCATTCCGGTTCGGTTTCTGAACTCTCCAACTTCAGATCGTATATTTACAGACTCTATACATTTTACTTATCCAAACACAACAATAAACCTTCTTCAAACTCATAAACATGTAACGTTAGCTAAGTTCCCTTCCGTTCCGTTGTCTAACAGAAAATATGTAATTGAGAACCGTTTTACTGGACATTCGGCTATATACTTATATAAAAACAGTATGAGCACGGTTTAGGGGAGATAACCGTTATTATAAACTGAAGTAGGCTACAGTACCGACAAATTAGGCAGAATGCAAATACGACGCAATGACGTCATTAATATGCTAATGACGCATGACGTCATCTGGTGACATTTAGCTACTTTTCGAGCAGGCTTTAGCTACTTTCCATTGAAAATAGTTGGCAACACTGAGTGCATTCCACAACCAGGGGGCCGCAACTACAAACGCCCGATCACCTTTAGTTTTCAACCGGGAACGAGGAACAGAGAGGAGTAACTGATTTGATGATCGAAGAGACATAGGTGCAGAATGTAGATGGAGTAAATCAGCAATGTACTGAGGGGCTAAACCATGCAAGGCCTTATAAACATACATCACAACCTTGAAATTTACTCTGTATCGAACTGGAAGCCAATGTAGGGAAGCGAAAACTGGGGTAATATGCTCTCTTTTCTTGGTACACGCTGCATTTTGGACTATTTGCAGACGTGAAAATGAATATTGAGACAGACCCACATATAAGGCGTTGCAGTAGTCCAGCCGGGATGTAATAAGAGCATGAATTACTATTTCCAAGTCCTTCTGTGAGAGAAACTGTTTTAATTTAGCAATGGACCTTAGATGAAAAAAACTTCCTTTAACAACAGCATTTATCTGCTTATCAAAAAATAAGTCAGAATCAAAGATGACACCCAAGTTCTTAACTCTATTGTGCATGGTTAAAGATAAAGTACCCAACTGATTTTCAATATCAGCGATATGTAGCGAAGAGCCAAAAGCAATGACCTCGGTTTTATCCTCATTAAGCATGAGGAAGTTTTCAGATATCCATAATTTAACTTCCTCAAGACAGGAGATGAGATTACTGATAGAACAACAATCGTTAGACCTGACAGGAAGATAAAATTGTGTGTCATCAGCATAACAATGTTAAGCTATACTGTATTTCTGAAAGATGGAGCCTAAAGGAAGCATATAAAGAGAAAAAAGCAGAGGACCCAATATGGAGCCTTGTGGAACGCCACATGTGAGCAGTGTTGGGGAAGAGAAGTGATTATCAATATTGATAGAAAAAGTTATTTCCTTAAGATATGATGAAAACCAGTTTAATGCAACTCCCTTGATGCCAACCACCTTCTCAAGACGATGTAAGAGAATGGAGTGATCGATCGTGTCAAATGCTGCACTGAGGTCTAGAAGGATGTGAAAAAGAACAGTAATCCGACGACTTTGAAAGTCATATAGGGTTTAGGCGGCATTACACGCTTATCTCACACGAGAGGCAGTTTGAACTCCATCTTTGTCAACACGCAAAACACAGCAAACATTTTAAGTAAAAAGAAAAGTTTTAAATATTGATCTATTTCTTACAAACACCTAGCATTTTGCTTCAGAAGACATTTTTAATCCATTGGAGTCATATGGATTACTTTTATGATGGCTATATTTGCTTGTTGGAGCTTCAATATTTTGGCACCCATTCACTTGCATTGTATGGACCTACAGAGCTGAGATATTCTTCCAAAAATTGGTGAGAAAATGGTGAGAGTTTTCATTTTTAGGTGAACTATTCCTTTAACTTGTATTGAACCCGGAATATTTAATACGATTCTGACCTTTAGTGGACAAAAGCAGAACATTGTGCTGTTACATGTTGGTTTCATTTCCATGCTTACCAGATCAAGATTAGCTGTGTATGATGATTAGTTATGTTTCTGACTTTATATCTTTCAGATTTATTTATTTCAGTTCTGAAACTAATTTTTTTTTTCTGTCAACACAGATTTAAATGTACAATGATGGATCCCATCAACTTTACAGAGAGTCCTCTCAATCAAAACACATCTGAGTTTGATTATGACTACTATGAGAATACAGAGCTTGAGAAATCACTTAACATCATGTCACTCATAGTCTACACCTTGGCTTTTGTACTTGGAGTGGTAGGCAATGGCATTGTGATTTGGGTAGCTGGATTCAAAATGAAAAGAACAGTCAACACTGTCTGGTTCTTGAACCTTGCTGTGGCTGACTTCCTCTTCACTGCCTTCCTTCCTCTCAGCGTGGCTTATACAGCTAAGGGTTTCCACTGGCCTTTTGGCCAGTTCATGTGTAAATTCAACAGCACCCTTAGTTTCCTCAACATGTTTTCAAGTGTGTACATCCTGGTCGTGATTAGCGTTGACCGCTGTGTGTCTGTGGCGTGTCCAATCTGGGCACAGAATCATCGTAATGTAAGTCGTGCATCTGTTATGAGCTTGGCAGTTTGGATATTTGCTCTGGTTTTGAGCTCTCCCTACTTTGTCTTCAAGGACACTGCACCAGACCACAGCAATGAAAACATAATTAACTGCTTCAATAACTTTGCCTTCTCTGATGACTATGAAACACCAGAGGTCGTGGCGCTCCGTATGTTACGCCACCGTGCCATGATCGTTACCCGTTTCCTCCTAGGCTTTGTGGTACCTTTTGTAATTATTGTCTCTTGCTATGCAGTTATCATCCATCGTCTCCAAAGAAACTGTTCGATGTCTGGACGAACTCGACATCCTTTCAAGATCATTGCTGCTGTGATCACTGCCTTCTTCTTGTGCTGGGCTCCGTACCATATCCTAGTCCTCATTGAGATGGTAAACCACATGGCAACTAAATACAGCCCCACCCTACAGTATGTCACTACTGTTGGAATTCCTGTTGCAACCAGTTTGGCTTTCCTAAACAGCTGCCTAAACCCTTTGTTGTATGTTTTCATGGTACAAAACTTTAAAGACAAAGTGCGTAAGTCTGTCCTGAAAGTCTTGGAAACAGCTTTCACAGAAGAAGTTTCATGCACAAATACTTGCACACATTCAATGCACATCATTCGAAACAAAGAGCAAGAAAGTAAGTCCTTCTCTGATGCTGAAGTATAACAAAGAGACATGAGGCACCATGTCTAAGGGAAGACATTACAGAGACTGGTCAGTCAATTTGACTGGAAGGGTAACTGGAACTGAACAATTTGATGGGTAACTGGAAGAACCTGGATCAAAAGAAATACAGTTAGTAGTTCAAAGCTATACATAAGAACACTGCCTTCAACTGTGTGCGTGCGTGCGTGCGTGTGTGTGTGTGTGTCACATTAATGAATAAGTGTTTTACCAAAATACATATATACTGTATTGTGTAAAACTTTGTATTGAATTGTATAAATGTCAATTTGTGATTTTATTGAGGGCCTTAATCAGCAGTGTAGTAGATTGAAGTCTTTCAATCATTGAACATGTTGGGAGAGCAGTTTTTGTGCAGTTTCTTATGCAATTTCTGTATAAATAATTTTATTTGAAAATATTTGATAAAGTTACATCGCTGTCATGTCAGATTTATCCAAAAACCTAAAACTAATTAAACTTACCAGTTTAGCAAATTAAACTCATCTCATCACATTTTTAATAAGGTGTGGATATCTCTGTATCTGTACAATCATGTGTCAATATCATAAAAAATTGAACATTAGAAGTTTTGGTAGTGGTTTTACGCTGTAACCCAACCAAAAACCTTAGTTATCCTAATGCAATATAATTTTGAAATTTTCTAAGGGAACAGTTCACCCAAAAACTACAATATATATATATATATATATATATATATATATATATATATATATATATATATATATATATATATAATTTACCTCACCTATCTCTCATTTCTTGTTCCAAACCCAGATGACTTTTTTCTTTTCTTTTCTCTCTCTCTCTCTCTCTCTCTCTTTTTTTTTTTTTTTTTTTGTAACACAAAACAATACATTTTGTAGAAAGTTCTGGTCACTGTTTTTTTATGCAATAACAGTGAATGGGGACTGAAAAATTATGGAAAAATTCCATTAACTATAATTAAGGTATCGCAAAGGTAGTCCATATTTGTGCAGTATTTGTGAACAAAGGATTAATTTTTAAGAACAGATTGTCTTTTTAAAAAATTTAAAAAGTCCCAATTTACAGTTATGGCATGGAAAACAGCAACTGTAGAGGTTCTTAACCTCGGGGTCACGGCCATACAGAGGTCCATATGGGGTCGCAAGAGAGTGCTACTCTATCTTATTTTTACTAAGCATCATTTTGTAAAGCTGTAGTAGGTTAACACTTTTTATAAAATATACAGTACAACAGTAATTACTGAGTGCCCTGAAACAGCTGGTACTACTTGATAGTACTTATTTGATGAGGTAGATTTCAGTGCTCTTGTTTGCATCAAGACACACGACCAATCAGGTTGGATATAACTTCTAACTATAATGCCGAACTTGGACAAACTGCAGCATGACACACCAGCCCTAACACTGTTCACCCTGAACTGCTTTCTAAATGTCCATATACATTTGCCTTCATTTTTAGTCTTAATAAGAATATTGAATGAGAATATCCAACTGGTGTTATATCAGGAGTGTTTAGTTTCTCCAATGCATGATGAATTTACATCTCTCACAATTAATAACAGAAACAGCAACCAAACAATTGTAAACATCTGCTCTAAAATCATAAGTGGGGGCAGACAAAGCTTAGTCTCATACTATAAATAGTGACCCAGAGATAGGCGCACCAGCTATGCTTACCACCATTCTCTACCAAAGGGCACAATCTCAGAGCATCATTCACACTGGAGGCAATCTGTTTACTGAACAGATCATCGTACTGAGCTATCTCAAGAGTTTGCCACATAAAAGCAGACTACTTTGTGCAATTAATCTTTTGTGCACATTCATAACTTTCAGATTTGCTGATGTATTTGTAAGCTATATCTACCTTAAACATTGTACTTCATTCAATTTTACATTGTTATATACTGTTTCTCATATTGTGTATACTGTAGGCTATAATATTCACCACACACCACATAACAGCAGATTGCTTGGTGAGAAAAGTTTTGGCATGGAAATTATGGCTCTATCATTTTTCATCTCTGGGGTGTAAAGACATGAATTAAAATTATAACCAACGAGCACTCTCAAAATTGCCATGGATGCTGCATTGGTCGTGTTAGGGTATAGCTACTGGCTGTTAACGAAATCTGAAATAAGGGGTTTGGAAGACATCAAGGCACATCTGAACTCAATGTTTGCATAACATTCTGTCTTGATGTTTGATTTTATTTTTTAATAATCAACCCGTATTATCCCTGGCTGTCTATAAGCCACAAGATTTTAATAAGTTGCACAAAACGGTATCATTCGGACCTCCAGCATTCAGAATAGAGGTCAATGGTGGTTTAATTTGGTTAATTACAATGGTTTAAGTTGTTTACTGACTGCAGCAAGACGGTTTCGAACTGTCTGAACGCTCCTATTTCCCCAGCAGGTGGCAGTAATCCACCTAGCGTTGTGTACAAATTGGGGCGGTGAATGGGAAGCGGAAGCTATTTGTTTTTTTTCTCTTTCTCACTCTCTTTTGCTCCCGTTTCGTGAATGTGGACAAAACATCTGTTGGCTGGTCAAAAGTCAAACTCGAGGTACGCTAAACATTGAATTCGCTAAGGATCGCACTCCTGCTAAGTTTTAAAATGAAAGGGAAAACTGATGTGTCTACGTGCGTTTGATCGCCCTCAGAAGTGACATCTATTAGTCGACGAGGTAATACATTGAAACGTGGAGCTGCTTGTATTTGCAAATGCGGTGATATAAAAGCATGGGACTGGTATTTTATATCACGTCCAACTAACCAAATGGGGTTTATTTTGGTTGGTTAGCCTTCATGTCGGCTACAAGTAAGGCCTAAATCTACTTCGCTTAAGTAGCGTGTGGTTTAGGCTTTTAAGATGGCGGTGCTTATGTGGTGGCGTTGTTGTGCCTGTACTGCTGTTGTATGTTGTTTGGGGACATAATCTTCCCGTTGTCTTAGATAAATGTATCCGTATACCCCAATTACTTCCATTTATTGTAATTAATATACATTTATGTCGTTCAAAATTTCTGTATTTTAATTATTAAACAAATACCATAGTTTTCCAGAATGCCTTAGTTGCCAGAGTTTTCGTTAGTACTGTACAACAATGCGAAGTTATATTAATATTAGTAGGCTAACTATGGTGAAGAGGCGACCAATCGCCACACTTAAATAGTTCACCCACAAAGGGACATTCTCTCATCATCTACTAACCCTTATGCCATCTCAGATGTATGACTTTCTTCTGCAGAACACAAAGATTTTTAGAAGAATCTCCCAGCTCTGTTGGTCCACACGATTAAAGTGAAGGTTGACCAGAACTTTGAAGCTCAAAAAGCAAAAAGGCAGCATAAAAGTAAACCATAAGTGGACTCCAGTGGTGAAATCCATTTAATTTAAAGATATATGATTGGTGTGGATGAGAAACGGATCAATATTGAAGTTTTTACTATTAATCTCCACTTTTGCTTCCATATTTTCCTTTTTCATTTATTTTTGGCTATTCACATTCTTTGTGCAAATCGCTACCAACTGGGCAGGGAGGACAATTTCTGGGGGGGAATGACTTAAATATTGATCTATTTCTCACCACACCTTACATATCACTTCTGAAGAAATGGATTAAACAATTTGAGTTTTATGGATTACTTTTTTGATGCCTTTTTATTTTTGGAGATTCAACGTTGTCACTTGCATTGTATTGACCTATAGAGCTGAGATATTTTTCTACATTTCTTCATTTGTGTTCTGCAGAAGACAAAGTCAAACACATCTGGGATGGTGTAAATAATGAGAATTTAAATTTAGTTGGTGAACTATCCCTTTAAATACAATTGTTAATTCAACAACCATCAGTGACTCCTGAAAGGAAGAGTTACATACAAGTAATGTAAATATCACGGGGGTAAGCATCAGTGCCTTTTGAGCTGTTGTCTGTGCCATTGTTTTCTGTTTACGAAATGTTTCATCATGTTAAAAAAAAAATAAAAAATTATGTCAAAGCTTATGTAATCTTGATCTTGTTTGCCTCAGTTTGCTATGTATTTATTTAATTTTTTTTAGCAGATAGTGATGACCTGTATTAAAAATAAAATGTTCTTGTTTTGTCTGTTAATTTTTAGGAATATTAACTCTGGTGTTGGACCTTGCCTCAGTAAAGGGGGATTGATCATATAAAAAAAAATCTGAATTGCGGTAAGTAAAAAGTTGAACCCCTGATTTTCTGTTACTCTGTAAGGATTTTAATATTTTGACACTAGTGCTGCACGATTAATCATATCGCAAGCGCGATGTCAGCCTGTGCGATTATATTAAATAAGTGCATGTGTGGACGTGACAGCCCATTTTCTACACTGCTAATTAAAAGATGACCAGTCTATAATGATGACACGTGAGATGAGAGAAGCACTGCAGCTCGAGTGTCTGATAGAAACGCAGATCACAGCATGGCGATATATCTTTATTTCATCCTTAATTAAGCTTCATATAATACGGGAGCGTGACATGTAAATAAGCACAAACTCCAAATATTAAGCACAATATTAACGCAAAGCCAACGTTTACGTGTTTTTAACGTCACTTTTTTTGATCATTATGGTTCCACCTCATTTTAAGCCAGGAAAACCCCTGGTTATATGGCAATATTGTGGCTTTAAAATAACCAACACTGAGCAGAGAGAGGTACTGTGCAAAATTAAAGTTGCTGCAACACAACAAATTTATATCAGCAACTGAAACAGCACAGAGAAAAGTAGAAAAGCGAGATTTCAAAAAATTATCCACACACTGGACAAGAGATACCAGCGATAAGTAGAACTTTTTAGAAAGAGGATTTGGAAATACCAGTTGGACATTTAAAAAACAAACGCACAAAAAAACAACAGTTTGAGTGAACCTCACTTTTATATCCAGTTTTCTTTTCAAAAGAGTTTATAGAAAGTACATGTTACATCCTGCTTAAATGTCCCTGTTTGTTTGGACAGTCTTATTTTCATGAAAATGTGTATGTTCTTATTTATTATATTTAGGTGTAATATTGAGAAAATAACAAGTTTGTAGTAATACAAAGGTGTTATTTAATTTAGTAAAAATATTAATTGAAAACACAGTTCATTTATAGTGGTTTTTGTTGGTAGTTTGTATGTTTGAGTTGAGAAACAGTTTTCGGCATTATCAGTAATCTATTTGTGCATTTACCTTGATATCCAAGCAAACGATAAGAAAATCAAAATGGATAATTCTGTCAACAAAAAGCTAATTACTGTTATTGACTTTTTCTTCTATCTGCTTTAAAGTGTTTTGTGCTACACTTCCCTTACTATACAGTAGATTAATATATTCTGGTTTAAAAAAACAAATCTTGTTTTTAAAGTGTGCAACCTTTATGACAAGACCTCTAGAAATAAATCACAAGTCAAACACAACTCTCTCCTACACGCTGATCTTGTATTCCAATGAAGAATTGTAAAATATAATCTTAACATTAAAATTGTACATTTAATAGAACTCCCATACCTCTTATTTTAGGCCACATTCATAAATTCACAGGAAGAGTCAATTATTATAGGCAGTGCAAAATATGCTGTGCTAGATCAAATAAAAAGACTTATTAGGCTTTTACAATTTTTCACCCAAACTCACCCTCACATGTGATATGTCTTCACTGCAGATCTTTGATATTTTCCACATCTCAGTTGAGAGCAGCGTGAATAACTTTTTTGACCCAATATTACAAGCCAATTCGACATTGCAAAATGCGAGATTTAAATTCGACACCTATTTTTTTGGACACTTTTTTTTCTTTTTTTTTTTGTATCCGTGTCATCATAAATTACAATAACAGAGTGTAACTGGTGCATAATATGACTGCGGATAGCTTATTAGCGCATAAGCACTATGAATTCAGAATGTAAACAAGACAAATTACACTATCTACTGCAAATACATTGTTTCTTTATCGAGTGTTTAAAAAAAAAAGCATATTTTATTAATCTCATGTGAATTCTTTTCAATGAGGCATGAAGTCATTGATAACCCATTTTATTGTCATATTAGTTGAGGCTTTACATTAGGGATGTGCACGAGTAGGCGAATATTCGTTCTGCAATAATTCTTCATGTAGTAAAAATACTATTAAATTTTTGAAATTTTGCTTTGCTGGCCATATATACAGTGAGATGTATGTTAAATCCTGAACACACAAACTGAAACTGGCAGTTATAACATAATACACTGGGTGGCGCTGTTGAGTGTAGACTAGGGTTGCAGCGGTATACCGGTTTCACGGTATACCACGGTTTGAAAATTTATGGTTATCATACCATGTACATTTGCTTATGTACGGTATTGAGAGAAAAATGCAACCGGATGGAGAATCTTACATGCGCGTGCGCATCTTCTTTCCTCCTCGTCTGCCTGACTCGTCAACTTGCGTCTCACACAAACAAATGCAGCAGAGAAAATGTTAGAGAGAAGCCGAGGCAAGGAGTCTGACATGAGCGTGTGTGAGTTAAAGCAGTGTTTCTCAACTGGTCTATTCGTACTGCGGACAGCAGGGAAAGAACAATGCCATGGCCCAAGTGATGTACTATTTAGGACTGCCTAGGCAGATGTAATAATAATCTCGCAAACAGCTAAAGCAGACATGGGCAACATACGGCCTGCAGTCCGGATCAGGCCCTCCACATGGTTTAATGTGGCCCCCGGCTCATTTATCGAAAACATTTTTTTTATTGGATATTTCAGTTAACTTGCATTGGGACCTAACGCGTCTCCACAAGTGTTTAACGTGATCAGGGTTGCCAGATAAGAGACACAAGACCCCCAGTTTGAGATTTATACTTGCTCAAATTGGAAATATTCCGCCTAATGTTATGTTTATTTTGTGCAATCTGGCAACCATGCACGTCTCGCTTTCTCCTTTGAACAAATTTAGCGATCTGTAGTGCAATATTCTGCTCAAGAAGAAGTGTTGTAGGGCTACTCTGTGTCAATTCTTGAGGCTGCTTGTGATGTTTGGTGCTACTAATTTTGCAGGTAAACCTTCTCAGTTATTAAATTAAATATAAAAGTAGATCTCGGCATCATTGACGTGAGCAAAAGCAAGCCAGAGACAAATTTATTTTTTATTTGTGCAATTGAGAAATGTTGAAGTCCCTTCGCACCTGTATGTTAATCTAACTCTTGCAATAATCATTTATCATGGTTATGCAGCCTGTGTTATTCAGTTGTGTGCTGAAAGTCAAACGTTGACATCAACAACAAAAATGTCACTTGATGCATGTCCTTGTACTGGAAAACCACAAATAAAACTATGCAACATAAAAAGGAAATGCAACCCAGGATACATTAAATACAGGTTATGTTTAATCTATGGAAGGTCGACACTTTATTTCCAATGTAAAATCTGTCCTGAAGCAAAACCAGTTGAGAAGCACTGAGTTAAAGGTACAGACAGGAGTCGTCTGCAGTATATGTTAATTATTAATAATCATAGGACATTACTACTAAAGCTCACACAGCTGATGTTACTAACATGCTTTAGTTATATAACATGTTTTAGTTACATTTTTTATCATGTTTATAATTTGATTTATTATTATAATTCTGTTAGCTTTCTTATTTTTTCTATTTATTTTATTTTCAAAAGGGAGACTTTTTTTTTTACACATCAATAAAATAAATGGTTTAAATTTATAAATGTTTGCTCCAAAATAAATGAATAAATAACCCTTCTGTTTTCACTGATAATAGAAATTGTGTAATACCGTGATATTTTCTGAGAAGGTTATCATACCGTGAAAATCTCATACCGTTCAACCCTAGTGTGGACACAAGTTGGTCACATTTGATGAGCAAACCGTTCTATCAGTGTGTTTAGATGGACACCAGAAAAGCAGGTTATTGTGAGAATGTGGCTTACTGTGAGAACTGGGTTCCTGTTTAAATGTACCGTATAAATGCTGTAAACTTCATTCTCGTATATGTGCAGCTCGTCAGAAACCAGCGTCCCCGTAGCAATGTAATCCCCGCAACACTTCTGTAAATAACAAACATGGTATCCGAGAAAGACTATGCTTGGGGAGGTAAGGGACATTCCATCATTTAAACTGGTGTGTATAAATGAGTATAGTTTACGGAGCACATGATATGCTTGTTTTTCTCAACAAAAACGTGACATGAGATACAATATAAACATAACTATTATGTGGCGAGTGTTTATACTTGTCCTGTATGTTAACTACATCAGTCTACTTTGGCGGTTTCTTTTTCTTCGTTTTGCATGAGCTTAAGTGCTTTTCTTTTTTTTTGTTTTCACGCATTGCTTGTTTAAATATTAATCAAAACACAGGACATGGTCTAAGCTTGTTTTGATTATAATTGGAAGCTTTTTTTTAATGGTGACGCAACCTTAATAACAAAAAATATTTTACAATGTCTCTTTCTCATTAATTACCTTCATTTAAATAATAGAATATACATTTTTTTTTATGAGCTTAAATAGTCGAATACCAAATTATTGATGAATGCCCATTCCTACTTAGTCTTGAGCGTCCTCGTATTTAAATGTACCTCTAAACGCTTCGTCTGAATGTTTGTGGTTGCTCAGCTGTTTCAAACTTCTTTTTGGCTCTGAGCAAAGGTGGAGCACTTCGCCATGAGTGTGCTGGTGCCTTTAACTTTCAAAATAGCCTTGGTGGAGGCATCCACTGCAAGAATCACTGGCCATTTAATGCAGTGTTTCTTTAACTTTTATTTATTTTTTTTCTCCCCAATTTGGAATGCCCAATTCCCAATACGCTCCAAGTCATGATGCTGGCGTAGTGGCTTGCCTCAATCCATGTGGTAGAGGACGAATCTCGTACTTGCCTATGCTTCTGAGGCCATCAATCTGCATATCACGTGGCTTGTTGAGTGCATTACTGCGGAGACATAGCGCGCGTGGATGCTTCATGCTATTCTCCATGGCTTATGCCCGTTTCACACATACTCCGTTTGCAGTGCGTATGCAGTGCGCATTTTTTTTCCGTACCCATGTTAACAGGTTAGAGCTTTTACACTGCACGCGATGCAGTCCGTCGATCCGTTCCAGTTGCGGTGCGTATACAGCAGTGCAGCGATCGTTTACGCACCGAGTCTATTTTTGCTGTGCTGCACCGCACTGAATTAAAGTGGCAGCGCATTGTTCACATTAAAATAGACATAGATTGACAAGAAACTGTAATCATTTCATCATATACGCATAATTTCAGTTAATGTGTTCTACAGTTACTAAATTGCAAGGTCAAGAAAAACAAAAAAGAATGATTATAGTCCCAAAAGTTGCAAAATGCCATCCTATATGATTTTTTACCCTAAAAAAATACAGAGTGAATGCAAATGCGTCTCATTCTTCTCCTTAGCAACAGATATAGCGCGATAGCTTTTCTTCAACTCGATCTACATGTAAAACAAAATCACAATGATTAAAAGGAATTTTCATACTGTTTCAGTGCCTTAAACAATCTCAAATTTAACGTTTTCGTTTAAAATCAAAATTCCTTACACATTTTGGATTTTGTGGCACACAGAAACTGCGGATCAGTAGCGCACTGCAAACGCAACGTATGTGAAAGCACTATAGCGCGTGCTGCTCCTGTACCGCATACGCACTGCACACGGAGTATGTGTGAAACGGGCGTTACACGCATAACTCACCATGCACCCCACCATAGTGCAACCATGTGAATCTACCCTTCCTAGCAACCGGGCCAATTTGGTTGCTTAGGAGACCTGGCTAGAGTCACTCAGCATGCTCCGTATTCAAACTCGCGACTCCAGGGGTGGTAATCAGCGTCTTTACTCACTGAGCTACCTTGGCCCCCTAATGCTGTGTTTCTGAGATCTGGAGGTAAATTCCATTTTGCAAAGAAGGACTGATCATTAACCTTAAGCACAGCAGCTATTCTCGTTTGACAAAGCAAAGCAACAAACTGAGTTACAGAGGGGTGAGGATCTTTTATCAATCTGTGAGGGAAAAAATCGGGGGGGGGGATTTTATTTATCATACAGTTTGAAAATGGTGAAGATTAGGTTCAGTATCTGTCTTTGTGTTTTAAATAGAAAACCCTCCAGCCAATCATCATCATCATCTATTTATTCACTACTGAGATCCTTCTCACAATTTAAAACTGCACTATTCAGGTGACTTGGGGCCTGAGAATATATGTTGTACAGCATCTCTTGTATAGAGATTGAACAATGTTCATTTTAATGAGCCCATATTATGCTAATTTACAGGTTCATAATTTTATTTTGGGGGTCTACTAGAATAGGTTTACATACTTAAATGTTCAAAAAACTCATTTTTCTCATCCTGTACATTTCTTTTCCCCATGCTTCATACTCTGGCTGAAATGCTCTGATTTACCTACTGTCTCTTTAAAGCCCCCCTTTCCGAAATGCCCAGTGTGCTCTGATTTGTCAGCTGGCCCAGTCTGTTGTGATTGGTCAACCGCATGGAACATGTGTCGGAAATGTAACGCCTCTTACCATAACAGAGTTTCAGCTACCAAAGCTTCTTGAGCAGCTCTGTAAATACTATTGTAACTATGGTAACAGTGGTGTCGGTTTTTGCCGTACCAGCTCTAGCTGATCAACCCGAACCAACTTTGCAAGCACGACTTGAGCCGGTTATTTCACAGTGTAAGTTTTAATTTTGTAGCTTTCTTACTAGTACACTGATGATTATTGTGAACCTAAAAATCTTAAAGTAAAAGACACGTAGTGCATATAAGTTAGTCAGCTTTTGCTGGAATGGGTGTAGCCTAACCTTTTACGCCGAGCTATGAACTGAGAACAGCGGCTTACACCCTCATTACCGTGCGTATTAGGGAGTTTGTGAGTCTTAAATTAGCTGTGGAATATCGTAGATAGCAGTCGTAACATCTAATTATATAAGACTCTTGAAATCGGCCATTTTGTTACAGTTTTAGGTAAAAGCCAACCCACAGCTGAATAGTTAGCCCTTACCAACACAATAACATTACATAGCAGGTTAACCGAGCACTACCGTGGATTGCAGCTATAAAATGACCATTTATAAAAATAAATCCATCTCCCCTTGATCACCATTCATGATATTAAGAACGATGAAGATTCTGCATAATTCTACACAATTGTAGGTAAAAGTGGGCCCGCAGCTGATTCGCAAATCTATTTCAACACAATAACATTACCTAGCAAATAAGTAGAGGCCTACAGCCGTCTACTGGGTGTAGACTGTAGCTACAACACAAAACTCTGCATTTGAACTCTCGGTAGCAGATAAATCCACAAATAATCAAGTATACATACAGATTGTGATTCTGAAGCACCAGATTGTCCCAACAAAGTGGTAATTACACCATCTTTCTTGAGTAACCATCTTGAAAATCCAGAATTGGTTGAAGTTGTAATGCTAAATAATTAAAATACATTTTAACCACTGATTCTTCAATTTGTACGCCTTTTGGAAGTCCAATCAAAGAGGTTCTGCTTTCGCAGTGAAGAAAACATATCTTTTATTAATCATTATCTTCATAATTGCAACTGAACAATGTAAAAAAAAAAAAAAAATGTTTTGACAGCCTACCAGAATTTGTGGGGGAAAAATTACCATTAACACAACAAATACCTTATGTGTCTAAAATTGCATTGTGTTGCGTGAGAGGTAAAGTGCAGTTTTGTGATGTCTGTGAAGACATTTTTCTGCTGGATTGGCTGCAGACACACTGCTCAAGATAAAAATAAAGTAAAAAAAGCGGTGTCTCTATGTATTTAGTTGACAAGTAATGCCTCTTCAAACCCAATTCCGAAAGTTGGGACAGTGTGGAAAATGCTTTATGCAATTTAAATCAGATGATTATAGCATGCCCCATATAAGTTGGGACAGTTGAGTGTTTACCACTGTTTAACATACCATTTCTTCTAATAAGTTTAGCAAGCAGATTTATCCCAGTTCATCCATTATGCAGCTCTTTAGCTATGCAATTGTACAGGGCCTCTGTTGTCGTATTTTGCATATTATTTGGCACACATTCTCTGTAATAGACCTTTCAAGACTGTAGCCAAGCCAATCTAGCACCCACATTCTCTGCGTATGCAGCCACGCACTTGTAGTCCAGGCAGGCGTTGTTTTGCTGGAAAACCACTTTTGAATGCACGTGATCTCTGATTCCTCAGACGCCACTATTTAAAAACCGTAATTCACCTGTAATGGATATCGTGACATGGGCTCGGAAATACTTCAGTAAACCTTTGTCACTCAACATCATTCGCTGCTGCATCCACAGATTCAAGTAAAGGCTTTACTCTGCAAAGCAGAAGCGATACTGCAAAACACTGCCTAGGAGCCCCACTTATTCCTGGGCTTGGTCTCATCTGAGATGGAAAGTAGAGCATTGGAATAGTATTTTGTGGTCCAACGAGTCTTCATTTCAAATGAAGTTCAAGTTTTTTGGAAAAAACATCCATTGTGTTCACTGGGCCAAAGAGAAAAAGGGCAATCCAAGCTGTTATCAGTGTCAGGTCCAAAAGCCTGTGTCTGTCATGGTATGGAGGAGTGTCAGTACCCATGGCATCGGTTACTTGCATGGCTGTGTAGTCACCATTAATACAGAAAGGTATGTACAATTTTTGAAGCAATAAAGTCAGAAAAGACAAAGAAAGTGCAAAGAAAACAGCATGCTGTTTCTCCCAGATGCATCTGAAATGTAATCTAAGCACAAACAGAACATTTTGAGCAGAACTGTCTGTTATTTTAGTGGATTACCTGTATTAACCTGAGCTTCAGATGTTCATGCTTGTCATAAATAACACACTGAAGAAGATCCACAAAGTTTTCTTGTTTGTGTATATATCCGCTTTTTCAAATTTTCCGCCGCACGTAACCAGCTAAGTTTAAACTCTTGTTTTAGCGCAGCGGTTGATTAACAAGTGAGGGGTGGCACTTCCCTGATGCATTTAGGATGGATTAGCGTTTACACCACACATGCGATGCATTTTTGACCACATTTGTTTGTGGTTTTTGTGATTGAAAATGTATTAGACCCCATTAAGACCTGTATTTAGCATCTTAATACCAGGTGTAAATGGGGTATTAAAGAAAAGGAGGGGCAAGTCAAAATGAATTTCCTGATAATCTGTTTTATGCCGCAAATGCTGTCGATTGAGCTTAATTGTTGAACACAGAATATTCCTTTAACATCTAGCCTCTGTGATTGCAGCAATGCATTCAGTTTTTCACTTCTAATGTTCCAGTTATCATACAGCCTTATAACAGTGAGCAATGTGCAATTTTTATAACATGGTAAAAATAGGTGTCTCGCAGTATGGATTTGGCTGAGAAAAAACATTAGTAATAGTTCTGCTATGTTGTTATAATAACATGCAATTGGACTCTTTATTAGCATCTGTTATGATATTGTGGTGACATCATTTTCATTTTTGGGTGGACTTCCTTTAAGTAATCAATGCTTGAAGTTTTTCAGGTAGACCTATCTAACAGCAGTATCAATTATTTAAGTAAACGTTCAGAAATTGAAAAGTGATGCAATGTAAAAATAAAACCTATTAAATTACTGCTTTTTATATTGTATTATCATTGCATTAATACTATTTAAAGCTACTAAAGTTATACAGCCAAGGGCAGTATAACTTTTTTTTTTTTTTTTTTTATATGAATATATTTACTAAGTATGAGGTAAAGTATTTTATAGTTTCTCAAAATTAAATCCAATCTTTGTTGTGAAGAAGAGGGGGGACCTTTAGATTTGTAGTGTGCCACTTAAATTTGAAGAGGAAATGGGCCTATAGAGAATGATGGTGTGACTCAGGGGATTCAAAACAAAAGACGTAAGCCAAATGTAATGTTTTTCATAGTTTGTTAAACTGTTATATTTTTTTTTTTTTAACTACCTAATCAGTAGGATGATAAACTCATGAGGTAACTTTCAAGATTATCACCATGACCGACTCGCCAGTCATCAACAATATGGTATTTGTATCTTAATTTTCCTGTTCTCTTTTTTTTTTTTAGATGGCAATATCCGAATTGTGGGCCAGCAGCTGGAGCAAGGCAGGCCATACCTAACGAGGTTTATGCCATTGTATTATGCTGAAAGGGTTACTTTACCACAGAACTTGAAAATTAGTGGATATTGAATTTGATGGTCACTGACTTTTAAGAAAAGATTTTTAATCCTTTATGCTTTTATCTTTTTTATTGGAGTTGACTGAGTGGCCATTTTAGACTTTTAAACACATATTTAATGCATAAAGCAACTTAAAGCAAAAGTGAGATTGGATGTTGAAAGGACTTCATTTCCTGGAAAAAGTATCCCAATAGTCCAAGTGACACCCCCCCCCCCCCCTTTTTTTTTAAGATGGTGTGATTTTATTTTTTTATATATATATATATATATATTTTTTTTCATCTCAAATTCAAGTTGTAGTAACAAACCATTTTTAATTTTTACATTAAAAAAAGCTGAATTTTGTTTTGTCAAGATGGCATACTCAATGGATTTTGCTCAAGAGATAATCGCAGGAGATGCCTTCATCTGCACAGAGTGTGGCGAAGGTTTTAGGCAGTACACAAAACTAATTGAACACATGGCAATTCATGGACTTGCTGGCTTGTTTTTCCCTGATTTTTTAAACAGTAGTAGTAATGATAGTAGTATCAACACATCCATTGAGTTTGCTCTCCACGAAAACGGAACACTCACTGTTGTTGATCGATCTGTGTTGTCTAAATTTTCTTTCTTGTTTGGAAAACCTGCATCCAAGTCATCATGGTGCCAAACCCCTAATCAAGGTGCCTTGACTTCTAAAATGGCAGAGAAAGAGTGTAACCAGTTTAGATGTGAAAGATGTGGGCAAGTGTTCAAAAACCAAAAGTCCTTACAACTGCATCAGCAATACCGTGCCCTTGAGCAGGGGTTCAAATGCACCCTGTGCTGCAAAGTGTTTAATGACCGGGAGAGTCTGCAAAGCCACCTTCAAAACCATGCTCATGAACGGTTTTATAGTTGTGGATACTGTGGAAAACGATTTCTAAGAAAGGAGACCTTATTGTCACACCAAAAACAGGGGCATGGATCTATTGGTCCCAAAGCTTTGATAGAGGAAGATCAAGAAAATAGAATAGATAGGTCTTATCCTTGCAAAATCTGCAGTTTGCGTTTCTTTTGGTTATCTGACTTGCAGAGCCATCTAAAGAGTCATTCTCTTGTCAGCCCAAATGATGCCATACGAGAACAGAAAGTACTAGGGGAGGAAGAAGGTAAGACCAATGGCAGTGATTTTCTTGATCAGCCATATCGTTGTGGCTTGTGTGGGGAGGATTTCAACCAAAAGTCAGAATTAAAAGACCATCATGCATCTCAGCATCCAGATAGGGATGAAGTTCAGGACACTTCAGATTCACCAGCTAACATTAAACGGCAGTCTTTTGGCCACTCTGGTAAAATGCATCAAATGGTTGCAAAAGCCCAAATAAGACAATTCGATCCACCAAGGTCTAGGATAAGAGTTAAACCTAGAGGAGCGAACCGATTACATTTTGGTGGTAAACTATACTCCTGCAAACAGTGCCATTGTACATTTATGCACTCAAGCAGTCTCTCTCGTCATATGCGTTACCATAAGGGTACTCTGCACGCTTGTGTTTATTGTGGGAAACGCTTTCCTCAAAGATGTGATCTCACAAGGCATGTGGCCATTCACCACAGTTCAGCGCTACTGCTAAGAGCTCATGGGACATCAAAGACCGAAAGTGAGGATGAAAGCTGTAAACAGGAACCTGTGAGAGCATCATCGCAAACAAAAGGTGACAAGGATAATGAACAAGAGGCTCTTGAAGAAGAAACTCTGTCATATTCTTCTTTGATGAAGAAAATGCATTTGCCATATGATGAGCTGTCATTAGATTCTGAAGAGAAGAGAACTTTCAATCCAAAGATGAGCTACAAATGCAAAGAATGTTGTCGAGTATTTGGATTGCTCAGTGTTTATCAGCGACATGTGAATTTCCACAAGCGAGATCCCAGCAAAATCTTGCTCAGTTGCCCTTGCTGCCCATGCCGCTTCACGTTCCGCTCCGCTTTGGATCGCCATCTTGAGCAACAGCATAATGATGGCTCCGTGAATGGTGGTACAAAATCTCCTGAGACTAATTCCGTTGATTCCAAAATTCAACATGAGGTAGTTGACGCTGAAAAGGCTAATTCAGATGCTGCTGATGCGGATGTTGGAAGGTTATCTGAAGGATTTATTTAATGCTGAATGTACTTAAAAGATATCTCGACATCAAAATGCTCATATTTGAGTAATAATTAAATTGTAATTAACACAACTTTATGCCCAGTTGCATGATTCCCTCTATTGTTTAAGTGATATACTTCTGTAGCTTTTAGGTTCTCTGAGGTCCTCCATTTATCTGTTACACTTGTGTATAAAATATTTTATTTCCTCAATGTGTTTAGCTTTTTCCCATTTTTCAAATTCCCATTTTTTCTTATTTAAAAAAAAAAAAAAAAGGAAATTTAATTTGTGTGCTGACACAAACTAAAATAACCTTTTAATGGGGGCCTCATGAGCAGAATTTTTAAAAATGACTAAGAAACGCTAATGATGAAAATTTAGAACAAAGCAATCAGTTGAACTTTCTTTGCTAAAAATGGTTCCAAGAGCACATTTCTGCTTCAGTAAGTGAGATATGTAAATTTTATATATACCTTCGTATCTAAAACTGTTTAACTGAATGACTTTTTTTTTTTCTCTCACAAATTATAAACTTTTCTCTTTTTTTTTTTTTTTTTTTTACAAAGTTGTAATTGTTTTTGAACTAGTGGTGATGGGAAAATTTAAATATTTTGACCATTTTCTGACATCAGTAAAGATTTTGTACAAGTCTCCTTTAATTTGATTAAATAAACATGATTGTTTTTGTTGAGGCCTTGCACTTATTGAATTTCTTATTAATGCCTCAAAGCTGTAAACGATTGTACTATTTTACAATACATGGAAATAAATTTAGGTCACTGACTTTGGTTAATCTAAAAAGCTGGGACAAAATGTGGTTCAAATAAAAAACACATGTAACTAGGAATAGCTTAAGTTGTAATAGACAATTTCACTTAATTAAAAAGGGCAACACAGTTGAGTAATAGTTTGTTTTATGGGGATTCTGCTTATGTATGCACATCATATTTTGTTCATTTATACAACATGAACTGTTCAATACATTCTCGATGGCTGTTTCTCAATGTGCGTTCTTGTGTTAAGTTGTCAAGAGCCCATTCGGTCATCATCCACTGCCAAAGATCAATTGTAATACTCAAGAATGCAAGTACAGAAACAGCATAGAATTACCTGATAAGGCAGAATATTGAGGATGCATCGGATGATGACTTGTGGGCAAGAACCCATATGAAGTCCCAGAAGTTATAGCAGTACATTTGCAAACAAGGGACTTTTATTGCTGCGTTTACCTTCAAGAGTTTCCCGCTGTTAGCTTGTGAAAGTCTCATGGCTTTTAAGAGTCGTCATACTACAACAACATTCGAAACAAATGTTAACAGACTTGATTCATTTAATGTGTCGTCTGTAAAACCTCTCAGCATTACATGTACGCACATGGGAAAGCTCGCAATAGAGGCTTTTACATCCTACTGTCACTTCAAGTTCTTCCAAGGTGGCTTCGCAAGACTGGTCTTCATAAGAACCAAAGTCCATTCTCTGCATTTTTAGCATTGAAAAACACCTGATATTTCATTTGAGCAAGAACACATCTGGGTAATTTAATGCATTCGTGTTCTTGAGTATTGGAATTAAACTTTGGCAGTGGATGATGACTTTGAACGAGTCCACAAGAATGTAAGAACACAAGAATGTAAGAACACAAGAACGCACATTGAGAAACAGCCCTTGTGTTGTCAGTTTTGGCTAAGTTGGTTAACTTAAATGTAAAACGCTCTATCGATGGTATGTAAGCTATGCTGTTGATTACCGCAAAAATGATAACATGCCCCTCAGTTCATAAAAATAAAGGAAAAATGGTTTGGCCAACAGTATGTGGAAACCCCCTTCTAATTGACAGGTTTTCCTATTTTAGTAATTCCTGCACATAGCCAAGTTTTGAACCCCACTGAACACCTTTGGGGTAAATTGGAATGCCAACAGTGAGCAAGAACCCATTATCCAACATCGTTGCCTGGCTTGATGAATGTTCTTGTGTCTAATTTAACATTTACAGTAAATTCTCAAGCATAAATTACCTTTGCTATTATGATGTTGGGGGATAAGGCCTGCTTGCTGTCAGAGTTCCAGTTTATCCAAGAGGTGTTTGTAGGGGTTTTGTGGAGGCCAGTTAAGTTCTTCCACACCAGATTCAGTAAACCATTTCTTCATGGCCCTCACTTTATGCACGTGGTTACTGTATTCTGGAACAGAATAGGCCCTTTCCAATCTATTGCAACAAAGTTGTAAGCACAGAATTACCTAGAACGTCACTGAAAGGTTTAATATTTGGATGTGATTTATGGAATTGCCAAATTCATTCATTAAAAGTGGGTGACCACATACTGTTAGCAATATATTGTATGTGTACTTAAATGCACTTACTATGGATGTCTATGTGGCTGTCGTTGAAGAGGGTGGAAAAATGGATGTGAAGCTCATACCACATATACAGTATTATATGGTCTATAAAGTTGTCATTTTTTTTTTCAAGACAGATATACACTGATCAGCCACAACATTAAAACCACCTGTCTAATATTGTGTAGGTCCCCCTCGTGCCGCCTAAACGGCACCAACCTGCATCTCAGATTATCATTCTGAGACTGTTCTTCTCACCACAATTGTTCAGAGCAGTTATCTGAGTTACCATAGACTTTGTCAGTTCAAACCAGTCTGTCCATTCTCTGTTGATCTCTCTCATCAACCAGGCATTTTTGTCCAGAGAACTTGTAAATTCCACCATTCGGTGTAAATTCTAGAGATGTTGTGTGTGTGAAAATCCCAGGAGATCAGCAGTTACAGAAACACTCTGCCATCACCAACCATCATCCATGCAATTATCTAATCCGCCAATCGTAGGGCAGCAGTGCATAAAATCATGCAGATACGGGCCAGAAGTTTCAGTTAATGTTCACATCAATCATCAGAATGAGGGAAAAATAGGATCCCAGTGATTTGGACTGTGGCATGGTTGTTGGTGCAAGATGGGCTGGTGGGAGTATTTCTGTAACTGCTGATCTCCTGGGATTTGCAAGCACAACAGTCTCTAAAATTGACTCCGAATGGTGCCAAAAACAAAAAACATCCAGTGAGTGGCAGTGCTGTGAATGGAAATGCCTTGTTGATGAGAGAGGTCAACAGAAAATGGCCAGATTGGTTTGAACTGACAAAGTCTGCGGTGACTCAGATAACTGCTCTGTTCAATTGTGGTGCGAAGTATAGCATCTCAGAATGCTATTCTGAGATGCGGGTTGGCACTGTTATGGTGGCACGAGGGGGACCTACACAAAGTTAGACAGGTGGGTTTAATGTTGTTGCTGATAGGTGTACTTCATATTATGCATTATAGATGTTTTTCCCTATGGGTTAAGTTTAATCTATTAAAAAGTGCTCTCATGGAGTGTTACATCACATCCCTTTTTTGTATCCTATCATGAAGATCATGTGAAAGTTAACAGGTTTACTTGTATTATACCTTTGCACAGAGAAGGTGGATAAGCCATGCCAGTCTCATGCTTACATGGCTGATGTTTAAGAGGTATGGTTATTCTTTATGGAGTCTTATCTTCCCACACACGGAAATTCTAAAATGGTCTGGACAATATTATTTCACCCTAGACTTGATATATGCAATGTTGTCCAAACGACTCATCCTTTGTGAGCTGCTCCTGTTCTCTTCAGATTTGAAAAGAGCATTTTTCCAACTGTTGTTTAAAGATCTTTCTATTAGTATTGAATGGGATTAGATCTGGATTCATTTCTGGCTACTTTACAAAACAGTCTGGTGTTTTGTTTTCAACCATTCCTGGGTGTTTTTGAAGTCACTGTCCTGTTGGAAGACCCAACTTAGATGGGCATGCTGCTTTCTGAAACTGGGTTCAATATTCCAATGCTCCAAAAGTAATATCCTTATTTAATTATGCTATGCAATAGTCAAAACCCAAGAGGCATCCTCCATGTTTTTTTGGTTTTCACAATTTATTTTCTGTAAACACATAGTTGATGGAATTTACAGCTCTTATATGATTTTATCCTTCCACAGGAATATTTCCAAAATAAATATTTTGGATTGTTTCTGAATGTTTTGGTAAGCTCCAGCTAGGATTTTTGTGTGTCTCGGTGGAGTGGGGTCTTTATTGGTCTGCTAATATAGATTCCTCTTTTGTTGAGTAGATAACAGATGATGCAAGTTGAAATTGCTAAAGCACTCAAACCTCTGGCACAGGGTGTCTTGAATCTGTGCATGGATCACCACATTTTGGAGTCCAATGAAATGTGCATCAAAAAGCTGTATTGACACTAAATGTCAGGGGTCTTCCAGCAAGACTATGATCCTAAATTATATACTGGGTGAAACTATTGAGCTCTATGAATACAGATACAGTGTAAAAATGAAAAGATACAATCAAGGTACCATTTGGGGATCCTCAGCTGCCACACTGGCAGAATCCTCTGTAGATCCTTCTCAAATATATACTCAAGAAACTTTGAGATATAGTTCGAGTCTTGAAGCTGCCCTGTTATGATGGGGTTATTAAAGGAAAGCGGACAGTTCTTGCAGAAATTTAGTACGTTTCTCAGAGTACTAAAAAGGGTTTTTGGAGGGATCTCCAGAGGGTTCCACCGGTCTGGCAGCTGAGAAACACCAAATGGTCCCTCAAGTGTCTTAATTTTTACTGTAAACATTTAAATGCATTAAATAAAATTCCCAGGAATTCTTGAAAATAAAACACTGGACTGTTCTGAAGTGGTAAGCAATAAATCCAAATGTATATCCACTTAAATACCAATTGAGAGATCTGAAAACAGCAGTTGAAAGAAGGCACACTTTAAATCTAAAAGAGTTAGAGCGGTTTGCAAATGAAAAATTTGTAAACCTCCAATAGACAGGTGCAGGAATTGCATTCATTGCTGACTACAGATGAAGTCAGAAGTTTACATACACCTTAGCCAAATATATTTAAACTATTTGACATTTAATTTTACAAAACATTCCCTGTCTTAGGTCAGTTAGGATCACTATTTTAAGAATGTGAAATGTCAGAGAATTATATATATTTCAGCTTTTATTTCTTTCATCAAATTCCTGTGGGTCACATACACCTAGTATTTGTTAGCATTGCCTTTAAATTGTTTAACTTCCTTTCAAGCTTCTCACAATAAGTTGCTGGAATTTTGGCCCATTCCTCCAGATAGAACTGGGAAAACCAATTCATGTTTGTAGTCCTCCTTGCTCGCACATGTTTCACATAGTGTTCTTCAGCTTGCAAGTCTCACCCTTTTTCCTCCAAACATAACAATGGTCATTATGGCCAAAAAGTACGATTTTGTTTCTTCAGGCCAGAGGAAATTTCTCCAAAAAGTAAGATATTTGTCCCCATGTGGACTTTCAAACCATAGTCTGGCTTTTTTATGGTGGTTTTGGAGCAGTGGCTTCTTCCTTGCGGAGCAGCCTTTCAGGTTATGTCAATATAGGAATCGTTTTACTGTGGAGTTAGATAATTGTCAACAAGGTTCTTTGCTGTTGCTCTGGGATTGATTTGCACTTTTCACACCAAATTACGTTCATCTCTAGGAGACAGAATACATCTTCTTTCAGAGCTGTATGATGGCTGCCTGGTCCCATGGTGTTTATATTTGCATGCTGTTGTTTGTAAAGATGAACATGGTAACTTCAGGCATTTGGAAATTGCTCCCAAGTATGAACCAGACTTGTGAAGGTCCACATTATTTTGTCTGAGGTCTTGGCTGATTTCTTTTGATTTTCCAATGATGTCAAGCAAAGAAGCCCTGAGTTTGAAGGTAGGCCTTAAAATACATCCACAGGTACACCTCCAATTGACTCCAATTAGCCTATCAGAAACTAATAGCTTAAAGTCTTCACTTAATTTTAACTTAGTGAGTCAATTAAAAGTGAAACAATCTGTCTGAAAATAATTGTTGGAAAAACTACTTGTGCCATGCACAAAGTAGATGTCTTAAACGTCTTGCGAAAACTATAATTTGCTCATTTGAAATCTGTGGAGTGGTTAAAAAATACATTTTAATGACTTCAACCTAAGTATATGTAAACTTCTGTCTTCAACTGTATATGACTGAAGCTTACTTTGTCCATGGGAGTCTGTTTCAACTACCTTCAACTCTGAAAAGAGTTTTTTTTACTGAATCTTTTAATGGTTATTTTTTCATGAATTGACAATCAAAGCTCAGACCTGAGCCGTTCTAAACACCTTTGGGAAGAATTGGAACTCTGACTGTGAGCCATGTCCCACTGGCCAACGTCAGTGCCTGACCAAACCGATGTTTTTGTGTCTGAATAGTAATCTCTGTGGTGTTTGTTAGTCTTGCTATACCACACAACAAGTGAGGATTTTCTGTGGTCCATGAGGACTTGCTTTCCTGTGCCATATTTCTTTAAGCCTCTCAAGACGGTGAAGGCATTGGTGTACATATTTTTAAACGGCTACAGATTTGTGGGGCCAACTCAGGTCAGTGAAAATGCGTCCAGACGAACATGGATAAACTGACATTTTTCATTGTGGTGCAAAAAATATTCATTAGGAATTGGCAACCTTTAGGTCCCTTGACTCCCAGAAGAAGTTCTGTCTTGTCATTGATGGACAAATTGTTTGCAATGGCACTATCTTAATATTTGTATAGTCAGGAAACTTAATTACTGCTTTGAGCAGCTGTACAGGTTAATTGGGGGTATACAGTACATCCGGAAAGTATTCACAGCGCTTCACTTTTTGTTATGTTACAGCCTTATTCCAAAATGAAATAAATTCATTATTTTCCTCAATTCTACAAGCAATACCCCATAAATGACAACGTGAAAGAAGTTTGTTTGAAATCTTTGCAAATTATTATGAAAAAATCACATGTACACAAGTATTCACAGCCTTTGCTCAATACTGTTGAAGCACCTTTGGCACCAATTACAGCCTCAAGTCTTTTTGTATATAATGCTACAAGCTTGGCACACTTGTTTTTGGGCAGTTTCTCCCATTGTCCTTTGCAGGACCTCTCAAGCTCCATCAGGTTGGATGGGAAGCGTCAGTGCATAGCCATTTTCAGATCTCTCCAGAGATGTTAAATCGGGTTGAAGTCAGGGCTCTGGCTGGGTCACTCAAGGACATTCATGGAGTTGTCCTGGAGCCACTCTTTTGTTATCTTGGTTGTGTGCTTAGGGTCGTTGTCCTGTTGGAAAATGAACCGTCACTCCAGTCTGAGGTCCAGAGCGTTCTGGAGCAGGTTTTCATCAAGGATGTCTCTGTACATTGCTGCATTCATCTTTCCCTCAATACTGACTAGTCTCCCAGTTCTTGCCGCTGAAAAACATCCACACAGCATGATGCTGCTACCACCGTGCTTCACTTTAGGGATGGTATTGGCCAGGTGATGGAGCGGTGCCTGGTTTCCTCTAGACATGATGCTTGCCATTCAGGCCAAAGAGTTCAATATTTGTATTCAGAGAATTTTGTTTCTCATGGTCTGAGAGTCCTTCAGGTGCCTTTTACTGAGGAGTGGCTTCCGTCTGGCATATCTACCATGCCGGCCTGATTGGTTGAGTGCTGCAGAGATGGTTGTTCTTCTGGAAGGTTCTCCTCTCTCCACAGAGAAACATTGGAGTGACCGTCAGAGTGACCATCGGGTTCTTGGTCACCTCCCTGACTAAGGACCTTCTCTCCGATCACTCAGTTTGGCCGGGCGGCCAGCTCTAGGAAGAATCCTGGTGGTTCCAAACTTCTTCCATTAACGGATGATGGAGGCCACTGTGCTCATTGGGACCTTCAATGCTGCAGACATTTTTTCTGTACCCTTTCCTGGATCTGTGCCTCGATACACTCCTGTCTCGGAGGTCTACAGACAATTCCTTGCACTTCATGGCTTGGTTTGTGCTCTGACATGCACTGTTGACCTTATACAGATAGGTGTGTGCCTTTCCAAATCATGTCTAATCAACTGAATTTAAATGGCATCTCTGACAGCTGTTTTGGTGGTAGGTAAACTGAAGTGGCCAAAGGTTTGTGGACACCATATGTACTTGATGAATATTTAATTTGTAAAACCAAAGGAATCAATTCCCCCTTTGCTACAATAACAGCTTCCAGTCTTCTGGCAAGGATTTTCCACTATACTGTAGGTAACATGGCAGCAGGGATTTGCTCCCATTCAGACATGAGCATCTGCAAGGTCAGGCATTAATGTTGGCTGATGGAGCCTAGCTTACAGTTGCTGTTCCAATTTACCCTGAAGATGTTCAGTGGGGTTCAGGTCTGGACTTTGTCCAGGAGAGTTGAGTTCTTCCTATCCAGGTACTGTAAACCATTTCTTTAAAGTCTTTGCTTTGTGCACAGGGGCATTGTCATGTTGGAATAGAAAAGCACTCTTCCCTGTTGCCACAAATTTGCACCAGAATACCATTATGTGGAGTAGCATTATGATTTGTCCTCACTGGAATTAATGGAGTAACCAAACTTATTAATTAGGAGTTTTCCACATACTTTTTGCCATAAAGCATATGCCTATGCTAGCACTGCATAAATAAGATAATTATTCTTTCTATCTTTGGTATATATCCAGGTGTACTCCTATATGATAGGAGTACATCTTTTCATTTGTTGATATAAAACCTGACTATCTCTGTTTACTCATTTGAATCAGTGGAGTTTTTGAATATACTCCAATCTGTTCTTTCAATACAGCCAGCACTGCATAAACATTTCTGCATGTAATAAATTGCTTCTGTTTTTAAACAAAGCTAGAACACAAAGGTAATGTCAAACATCTCAAAATGTGATCTCATTATGTTCTTTTAATGGTTCTATTACCATGTAGTATTTGAAGAACCTGTACCAGATGATTCAAACGTCTCCGCTCTCCACCCCAAACCCCACATCCACCCCCCCACCCCCACACACACACGAAGCCAAGAACTATTAATCCGATAATTTACAAGCAAATTGACAACTGATTGATGACAGATCCAGTGTATGGTAATAATTCAGTATAAATAGTGATACAGTACAATGGTTGAGTTCAGAACAAGGAATCTGGAAGAAGATGACAACAGCCTATGGCGCTGAAAGATGAGGTAATCTCCATATGGACAGAAAATGTGTACGAAAGGCTCAGATTGCCTTGAGCATGAGGGGGAGCTGGGGGTGGTGGAGCGAATGTCTGCAACATACTAGAGCTGGTGCGCATTCTGAATGGTGAGTTTCTATGTACTTCCTAATTGGTAGGAGGTGGAATTCACAGATCAGCTAAGCGTCAGCTGATGAGCCGGTTGGCACACCGTGGTCTGTCTGAACTATATTTAAGCTCCATTTCAGTCACTACAAGCAGGCTTGTATAACCCCACTGCTCAAAAAATCAATACTTTTCTCTACAGTAGTAGATTTATATTTATGCATTTTGCTTACTCTTTTATCTAGAGTGACTAACAGGACATGCAAGGTATACATTTTATCAGTTTTTGTGTTTACTGAGAATCAAATCCATGGTATTGATTGCACCATTCTCTACCACTTCAAATACTTTTAAAGACCAGCCTTCAGTCAGCTTTTTGTGTTCCTTTTAAATAATAGTATGCTGGATACCAACCATCTGGCTTAAAAGGTCTCCCCTACTCTCTGTTACTGAAGCCCTACAACAGGCAAGAACTACCTCAGAATCCTCCTCTTGCTTGTCCTTTCAGCTAACTTTAAAAAGTTTATAATCAGATTGTCCTATCTCTCAGAGCTTGGCATCACTGGTAATGCTCTTCACTGTTTTGAGTCTTACAGTCAGATCCTTCATGGTTTAATGGAAGGGAATGGATGTCTGCATCAGGACTGCAGTTCTTGGGCCTGGTGCTAAATGTATTCAGTGGGGCCCCCCTCTGTTTGACGGGGTACAGTTCTTCCATCAATGTGTGCTGTTTCAGTGTTTATATCCAACTCTACCCCTGAACGTGCTTCGATACAATACGGAACAGCCTTTCTGTGGGCCCCCACCTCAAGCCAGGGCCCAGGACAAAACGTCCAGTTGTCCCCCCTTATCGGCGGCCCTGGTCTGCATCACACCAGCTAACCACTTGGGTACCCCAGGGATCCAGTGGCCAGTGCCTGGCCCCCTCCTCTTCTTGATATATACATCTCTTGGCCTGTTTGTCATGCAGATGCCATTCAAGTGAAACAATCTCACTATCTTAGCACAGATCTCTGCGTGTCTTTCTGACATCTCAGACTGGAAGAAGGAACACCATCTTCAGTTAACCTTTCAAATATAGAACACCATGAAATCCCAGACAGGCCATCGATTGAGTAAAATGAGCCTAGCTGGCCGTTGACATCGATAAAAAAGCCAGCCAGGAATCTTGAGGAAATATTTGAGTACCAGCTCAGCTTCACAGATTGGATTTCAGCATTGCCTGGTTAAACAGATTTGTGCTTTGTAACATCAGGAAAATTAGCCCTGTCCTATGCTGCAAAGGTCCAGGCTCTTTTCATCTTAAAACTGGACTACTGCAATGCTTTGCTGTCTAGCCTTCCAGCTAGCACTATCAAGCCTTTACAGAGAATCCAGAATGCAGCATAACATTTGTTGTTTTTCACTCAGCCGCAGAGGAGCCACATTGCACCCCTCTTTTCCATCCTGTACAATGCAGTTATTGAATGGAAGACACCTGGACACTTTCTAAAACCTTCACACTTTCTGTTACTCAGTGGCAGGCCTTCTCAAACACATGGCTGTGACCCTGACAAATGAAACTGAATGGGACCTTTACTAACTAATTTGCCTTATTGCACTTATACAACCTGCACTACACTTCTTCTCAAACGTTTACCTAATGGAAAGTTGGTATTGTGTACTTCTATTGTGTTCTCCTTTGCATTCATTGCTTCTAATAAAAGTCGCTTTTAATAAAAGCATTTACTAAATTAATACATGTATATGACAATACTATTTGTAAGTCCTAACCTTATATCAAAGCATTAGAAAAACGAATCTGATGCAACACTTAACCCAACTAAGTGCCGTTAGAATTAGAAACTAGCAGAGCAACCAAAGGTACCTGAGGCTACTCTGATATAAAGTAAACCACCAGGGTCAGTAGAGGTAATAATAGGTTATTTTGTGGTACCACCTGGCAACAGATTCAAACTCAGTCTCAGACTATGCATATAACAGAAACAGAAGCCAAGTAACAGCGCAGGGCAAGATCTTAATACCTGGAATCAAGACCACACGATCATGCTCTTGTTCTAATCCACATGATGAGAGCCTATCAGAAGTATTTCAATATATTAATTTTGTATTTTGCCATTTTCTTGGCAAACAGCTTGATGGTCAATGGTATAGTGATATCATGACCCCCTTCCCAACCAATGGTTAAACAATCAAGGGAGACACCAGCCTAAACCCACAACCCCTCCCCCACCTAAAGTTCACATTGACACAATATGATATTCTTCATCTGAGGAAGCACCTAGGTCAGGGGTTAGGAACACCCTGTTCCTGGGGAGCCATAGCACTGCAAGTTTTGTAGGGTATCCTTACCTGGCAACCATTTCTAATGAGCTGATGACCTGAACCAGGTGTGTTAAGAGAGAAATAACTGTTGTATCATTGTATTGTTGGATTGTTGGTTGGTCAGAAGTATGAGGATTCTATCATGATTTCAGATAATCAAGTTAAATGAACCATCCAGCATCAACACTTTATCTCGTAGTATTATTTTTTTTCCAAAAAATATTATGCTATGCTTATGTTTATTATTATTTTTCCAAATTGAATTTATTAAAAAAATTGTTAAAGAGGTATAGGCCTGCAATGGGATCACAGTTTGGTGCTTGGTTCCAAAACATATCAAGTGGATATCAGGTATCTGACAATGGACTTTCAAGAACTACACACTTGATTGCCTCTGGATTTTTTATAATTTCTTGTGGTCTATGAGTAAGTGCCACCCCGTTTAGAGTCAAGGCTTTGACCGTTATTTTTGTGGAAAAAAATTGAGAAGTATTATTTCCACCAGACTTAGCCAGGATTTATGTGTTCATATTGAATAGAGGCTTGTTAAGTCATAACTTTGGTTATTGAAAGGGTAATAGCCCTAAAAAGCAGTGGCACAGAAACTTATGTTAAGTTCCCCCTGGCTGGGAAAAAAAAACTCTTAAACAAGCCTAAACTTGTTTGCTGGACTTAGATGGTTTAGCTGAGGAGTAAACTGGTCTCCCAGCCTGACCAGCAAAAATTGCCTAAAACCCCTTTAACCTCAGCCAACTAACCAGTCTGGGCTGTGTTTCCCAAAAGCATTGCAAGAGATTGTTGATTGTAGAGACCATTGGCGCCAATTGTTTCTACTACCTACTTAGGCTTACTGTTACTGACAAATGAAACTGAATGGGACCTTTACTAACTAATTGACTAGCCAACCAGTTCAGGATGATTATAGCTTTTTTTCCCAACAGGTTCTAATAGGAGGTCAAAACAGTTTTGCCAAAGTTTGAGTGCTAACAAACTCATATTCGCATAATACAACTGTGGAAATAAGAGTGAGGGGATGTGTAAAGTTTATATAATTGTACTACAGATAATGGTTAGTGTATTGTGGTGAATCAGGAAGAGTGAATGATAAGATCGATTCTATAGGAGCACATGAAAACATCAAGGGCTGCTACACTCTCTGAGGTACAAAAAGAAGTGGAGCCTTTCTCCTGGTGGTCTGTTCATGCACCTTTGCCAGGACATCCCTTGGGCTTAAAATACCAAGTATCAGCATTTACTCGATCATACTAAAGGAGTGAATGGAAGATTTCAGTAACAGAAAACACATGGTGGGAGTCTTGTGGAGGAGCTGCATCAAAATTGTTTTTGTTTAAATCTAACAATACACATTTCCCAGTAAAAGCTCACATTGCTGATGAACAAGTTACTGTAGGATATCAGATGTATGGCCGACTCTGAAAAGGGTTCCATGATATTGTTACCCCACTGTATTGTAATAGTGGAATATTTTAAAACACAAAGAACAACAAAGGTTATGTGCATTGCAGGACCTGTGGGTAATCTGACTTCCTCAAGTTCTTTGACAAGGAGCTGTATGCTACCAGAATGCATCCTGAAACTATCTCCAAGGCATACCATGGGGTAGTCGACGGAGTATCCAACAAGCTCCTCCCACAGCCTCGGTGGCCATTTTATGGTACGTTCCATAGATACCATGCGCAAAGAAATGTCTCTACACATTGGACGTTGAAATGGAGGCCCGTAGAACAGCAGGAGGGGCTTCCTCTTCGTTTACCGCCTTCTCATTGGTTCAACTGATCGTGTGTCACGAAAAATCCAGGGTTGAGCCACATTGTTCAGTGACTGTGCACCGATGAGGCTAAACCAAATTAACATCAAATCCGCAGCGAAAATAAATATCGTGTTCCACGTATCCTTAACCTGAAGTGAGAGTTTGGTAATATCTTATGTGAGCATTGCGCAACGGAAAGGCGCAGAGTCTTACAAAGGAAAGCGACAGCAGCAGGAAGCCGAGCACGACGGTGAGTACTAGGCGTTCTAAGGGGGACTGATCTCATTGGAAAAAGCTGCACGCGATAATGATTTGCTGTGCAAACTAAATCTCGTAGTAGAATAATACGCGTGTTTAATGTGTTCGATCAGTATATTTGCACCTCTAAGGTATTAGATTGCTGTAATAAGATCAGATCGTTAGTTCTTGTTTGTCTGATCGGATTCTATGTTGCTCTGGGCTCAAGCATGCAGCCCATTTTGTAATGTGACGTTGGACTTTCATGCTCCCAGCGAGCCAGCTTAGCTTTGTGTGTTTATCTTGCTTTTGCGCATCATTTTCCAAGTATTATGTAAGCAATTAAATAATAATTTAAATAAATTAAAGTTTTAATTCCAGATATATGTATATTTAAATAGTGTTGCGTCACTTTATTTGACTGATTAACTAGGCGTAGTTTTTGGTGGTAGTGACACTAGCATCACTTTAAAAACGGTCATTGTCACTGACTCCATCCACGGTCACATTGACTCCAGCGTTTATTAATGTGTTGAATATCAACCATTGTGCATATACTAACTATAGTTGCTTTTTATATATATATTTTTTTTACATTTAAAGAGAGTTTGAAACTAGCGTGTCCAAGAAGTTTTATCTATCTATCTATCTATCTATCTATCTGTTGTGTACTTGTTTTTATGTCACTCAAATATTTGATTGTAAGACATTCTTGTTACAGAGTGCGTGAGCACAATGGACACATGGAGGTTGCTTATGGACCGTGTACTCTCATATTAAGGCAAGTTGTTTTTATTAGAATCATTTTGTTGGACGTTTCTAAATCTTCACAATATGTTAAAGTGAAACTTGTGGGATTTTAGTTTCTTTCATACACGGGTAACAAAAAGTAATGGTTTCACCTGATGGGAATGAGAAGTATTATTGTATTTTGTCAATTAACTTCACTAATATGTAGCTTTGTTTTATACAAGAATGTCCTTAAAGCAAACACTTTGTCTACCTAGCCAAAGCAGTGTCCTGTTACTTGGCTACATGCACCGGTTTATGTACGAACTGGTTTATAGCACACCAGTTCGTACACTGATTGACAGTGAGGTCAGCCCCTTTCAACCGATAGCATACTCTGGCAGTGTGTACATCATCCTGTTACCTGAGCATTACATTTGACTGACTTGAATGCAAGCATTTGTTTACATGCTAAGACAGCATGGGTTGCTTAGGATAGACTAATCACATTGTATGTTAATTTAATTCAGTTTATCATGGCAACGGAACTGGTTAGTTCACTTAAAAGTGAAAATTATGTAATTATTTATCTACCCTCTTGTTGTTCACAACCCATATCATGTTCTTTTTTTTTTAATCCTAAACAAAAAGGAGATACTTAAAAGAATGTTCTGTTAGATGAAGTCAGAATAATGGCAGTACACAGAGACTTACTTTAATGCTTTAAGTAATCAAAGTAGTCCATGCTACTTGTGTATCATATTCCAAGTTTTCGTACGGCATTTGATCACTTGGTATGAACAGATCATGATTTAAGTTATTCGCTATCAATTCAAGTGATTAATAAAGTACATAAACGGTACTGCTATCCTTTATGGAACACATCCAGTATGGTGGACACATCAATTGCATCAAACCTCATTGGTTCTTGTGTGTCTCATGACCAAACTTTAAGTCCCAAGAACCAGTGAGGTTTGATGTAATTGATGTGACCACCATACTGGATGTGATCACCATACTGGATGTGATCTCTGTTTGCAATTATTTGATTTTAGAGAGAATAACTTAAAATGATGGTCTTCATTCAAAGTGATCATTGATCTTCAGAAGACTTGGTATATGATACATGAGCCTCATGGACTACTAATGACACTTGGGTCCTTTTAAGTGTTAAAGTGAGTATCTATGTTATGCCATTGTGTTTGGAAAATTAATTGAATTATTTACTTTTGTGTTCTGTACAGTAGAATAAAAAAGTTATGCAGGTTTTGAATGACATTAAGGTGAGTGTATATAAAGAATTTTCAGTTGTGGGTGAAGGGGATACATTGCCCAAAATGAAAAATATTTCATTGCATTCTGAAAATTCATGTTGTTCCAAACCTGATACTGTTATTTTTTTTCTTCTGAAGAACACTAAAGGAGAATCTTAAAGCTATTTTCCAGACATCGTGTTAATTTTGTCTCTGTCTGTCAAGATCCCAAAGGACATATAAAAACAATTAATGTGGTCTGTATTGCAAGTAGGCATGTGACGGTATTTGTTTATATGATGTATCAGGGTAATTAACATGCAAAGTGTTGTTGTCGTGGGCACTTTAAAATACCATAAATAATTACAGAAACTTTTGGCCAAATTGTTTAGATTTTTCTGAATGAACCGTAGTTTTTATCCCATCAAAAAGCAAGATACACAAAACTGTGTGTATTCGGCACAAATGACACCTGCACACTCTGGTGTAAACAAACCAGCATGGACGAGAAACGTGTCTAAACGAGGAACGCAGTCGACCCTTTATCCACATTCTAATATGGTTAAGTCGGAAGTGTTGAATTATTTTGGGTTTCATAATAATGCAGAGGGATTGTTGTTTGGAGATTGTTTCCCTTTGTGTAAAATATGTGGGAGAAAAGTGGCTGTGAAACAAGGGAATGCCTCAAATCTTTGCTCATCTGGGGGACTATCATTCCATGCATTTCAGCAAGTTAAAGGTGAGATGTGACAGTTCTGCTTGGTTTTCCAAACTCTTTTTGCCATTTGCAGATAATGTTTAAGTGACCGAAGAATAGTTTGCTAGAACTCCACTAGCTACACAGTAACATTTGCATCTTGTAGTAACCGCTAAAAAACAATTGAAATCAGATAAATACTAAGTCCTGTAAATTAATAATGGCAGTGTTGCACAATGATGATTTTAATTTCATGTTGGGACGATAGTATGTCTCGCAATCATATGTTGCCTTAATGCGTGAACAAACTTGCAGTTATTACTTGATATCCAGAAAAAACATGCATACTGTAGCCTAGTAAATGGCTTGATAAAACAAGCATAGCCTTACTTTAACATTAGCCTCACAAGGTGATGTCTGTACCTGTTTGTAATGATCAAAGACCCATGAAATAATGTCCATTTTAAATATTAAGACATCAACTAAATATTATATGTATCTATGGTGTTGATTGTAGTTGTTTAAACGTTTAGGATTCTTTTCTAAGTTCTTTGTCTGTTAATTTAAAGACCATTTTGGGATTGAAAAGTTAATGAAACATGTTATTAAGAGAACAACAAAGTTTGTTTATCATTCAGCCCGTTTTTGTAATGTAATTCAACGCCGTGATAATGCCTTATACCGTGAAAAAAGCTTCAGCAATTATCGTGAAGTAAAATTTCATACCATCACATGCTTAATTGCAAGTCTTCTGATGTCATAAGCTTGGTGTATGGAACTGTCCAAACTATACGAGGGTATTCTCTGAAAAAGACTACTTGAGACCAGCTCTTAAATATGGTGCCTATGGCGCAGGTTGGACATCAGTAACCTCAAATGCCCTCAGTTCCTGCATCATGACCAAACACTGTGACAGCAAATGCATATTCGGACACAGGGATTTTCCTTTTAAGAGCACTGTCCCTCATCACTGTCCCTCATGTTAAAAGTGTGAGTAGCTGTGCAAGCGATTGTCTATTTTGAGGTACCAACTTCTGTGTTTTTACCATAGGAGAGAGTGTAACAGTCAAACTAGCATATCCACCATTTGTGGGTACCATACAAATTAATGGGGAGAGCCTTAAACAGACACCTACCTGTCTTATGTTATAAAACTGCAATTTTATCGTTGTAAATAGTGGTTGAACGATATGGGTTTTTAAATGGCTGATGCCGATATCGTGAGAGCGGGGTGGCCGATACAATGCTGTCACACAATTGAATTTAGTAAATAATTATAAACTCTTATTTAGCATGATAGTTACTCAATTTAACATACAACTTTATAAATAAAAAAAGAATCTACTTTTTTTTTTTTAAATGCTAGATGGCACTTTCTTCTAATTGCACACAAGAGTACACGCAGTATTCCAGCAACCACAGATGGCATGTCCATATTAGTAATTGCATATTTTTCAAAAAATACACAAAACAATTGTAGATACAGTACAGTGCATAGTGAAGAAGACATTTACTTCTAGCGCATGTTAAGCACTTTTACTTTTTGAAGTTGTACCAGAGACTATTTAGCAGAGACAGGCCACTTCTATTGTTGTCATCAATGGGAAAAATTAGAATGACCAACTGCAGCTATTGGTCAATGGATGTAGATAGGAAGACCGGCCTTACAGGTAAAAGAGCCAATCACCTTTTAGATCTAGACATCGTCTGTCAATCAACTCGAGAACGTGCATGCATATTAGCTATAAAAGCATGAGTTAAAGAAGCACTATTTATGATACCAGTGTTGTCAGATTTTACTGCTGATAGGAAATATGTTCTTTGATCGTAATCTTGACCAACCGTTTTGGAGATTTTTGCCTTTCTCCATTCAAGTAGAAAGGATCTGCATTTTCATGACAGTAAATAGCCTCTTGAGAGCATTTCAAACATGGCCGACAGTGGACTGACTTGCTAGAAAGACTTTGGTTACACTGATGCGCTCATGCGTATCCAGCACAAGCAGCAATATCCTGACAGTTTAAACAGCCTGGATCACCTGGTTGGATTGTCATCATGATTTGTGAATCGGAAGAACTTTTGATCCTGAAGGTTTGATTCTGATTGATATAATACGTACTTCAGAGGACGATATTAGATGAGCGCTCGATGGGAGGAAAACGCTGGATTTTCGTGAGGTTCTTGAATTACATCTGTTTAAATAAAATATTTTCAGATGGTATATACTAGAAGCTTTATTTATATTTGCCTTTTTTCATTAGAAATGTTATAGGGAACTGTTGAGAGGAGACTGTTAGAATAACTGCTTTAGAGGAAGATTTATATTAGTTTGATATTTGCCTTTTTATCATTAGACAAGACAGTTAAAATTTACAGGGAATTGTTGAGGAGAGTGAAAATGAAACGGGCAAGCACTTTAACATTCTGAGCTCAAACGCGTCTGCTGTGTCTCTGACAACAAATCTAACCATGTCTGGACGTTTACTTGTCTCAGTCGCTTCACATGCAAGCAGGCAATTTTCTGCACCCTCAAGAAAGAAATCGGCAAAAGGGGAAAAGTGTAACGTGTTGTTTAGTGTAAAACATGTTGAAGATTAGCAGACAGCCTGAAGCATCTCCTCCATACACATCCATTTAAAAAAGAAAAAGGACTCTGGTTTCCTCGCCAGTGTACCGCCCATAGAATGTCAATGGGACCACTGCATTATGCATTTTGTTGCTAACCTTGATAGGTTCTCTTTTTTTTGAAGGGCTCAGGCTGTGCTACACTGATGACCACTGTGGAACATTATGACCACTCACAGGTTAAGCAAATAACGTTGATCATCTCCTAACAAGGCCACATGTCAAGGTCTGGGTAGATTTAGATTGTAATCGAACGGTCAGCTCTCGCAGTCAACGTGGTAAGCGAACGGTCAGCTCTGAACCGACAGAAGGTCTACTGTGGCACAAGTCGCAGAAAATGTTACCGATGGTTACAGGAGGAATGCATCACAACACACAGTGCATCGTACCCTGGTACGTATGGGGCTGTAGTCTGGTCAGAGTGCCCATGATGATTTAATACATTTAATTTATGCTTAATGCATGTTTCTACTTGTAAACTAATATTAACATCCAATATATAGTTTGAAAGATCTGGGTCTCAAGATTGTATATTTTAAAGCAATTTTAAAGATCGCAAAGTTGCAACAATAATATTTTATGTGTCAAGAGTGAAAATGAAACCGGAAGTTCTTACCTCTATTGTCTTCCAGCCAAACAAAGATGAAAACAATCCTCCAAACTTTGGTATGCTTTTCATTGCAAGAGTCCAATCAATAAACTCCATTAGTGATTTTAGTCCAAAAATTTACAAATATGAAGAAATATTGATCAATCTGTCTTTGTTCAGGTTTTACATATTAAACACGTTATCATTAATGTCCATTCTGCTAAATATTGCGCTCCGTGTAGTGTTTCAATAGCAAACCACCCAAGCTTGATTTTTGGGAGGGTCTTGCAAACAAAATGATCCCACCCTCAACATTTTCTGTGCAGTTGTGATTGGGTTGTCACTCAGAATAGCCAAACAGGACAGTCTACAGGAGTGATGTAAAGATGCATAATCCATGTTTGTCTCTGGAAAAAGCTGGCCAATGAAAAGCTAGAACTTTTTTGACTGCTGTGTAGCCAGTGAAAAGATGAAAATGTTATAAGGATTGTTTGTTTCAATGATGCCACTTTCAGTGCTTGGGCCCTAATAATAATCCTTAGAAGAACAATAGGGCCTCCACACTTTCAGTGCTTTGGCCCAAAAAACATCCAGTGAGTTGTAGTTCTGCTGGATGGAAATGCATTGTTGATGAGAGAGGTCAAAAGAGAATGGCCAAAGGTACGAGCTGACATAATGCTACGGTAAATCAGATTACACCTCTGTAAAATTGCAGTGAGCAGAATAGCATCTCTAAATGCACACGTTTAGGGGGATGGGCTACAACAGCAGAAGACTACATTGGCTTCCACTTCTGTCAGCCAAGAACAGAAAGCAGAGACTGCAGTGGGCCTACCATCTGGAGATTCATCAGAACAGGCAATGTTTTTTCCAGTCTTTAGCTGTCCAGTTTTGGTGAGCCTGTGTGCACTGCAGCATCATATTTCTGTTCTTGCCTACAGAAGTGGAACCTGAAGTGGCCTACTGTTGTAACCCATTCACCTCAAGGTTTGATATATTGTGCATTCTGAGATGCTATTCTGCTCACTACAGTTGTGTAGAGTGGTTATCTGAGTTACGGTAGCCTTTCTGTCAGCTAGAACCAGTCTAGCCATTCTACGTTGTCCTCCCTCATCAACGAGGTATTTCCATCTGCAGAACTGATGCTCACTGGATGTTTTTGGCACAATTCTGATAAAAATCTTGTGACTGTTGTGCTTGAAAGTCCCAGGAGATCAGTTACAGAAATACTCGAACCAGCCTGTCTGGCACCAGAAGTCATGCCATGGCCAAAATCACTGAGATAAAAAAAATTTCCCCATTCTTATATTGATGAACATTTACCTGAAGCTCCTTACCAGTATCTGCGTGATTTTATATATTGCACTGCTGCCACATAACTGGCTGAATAGATTATAGCACAAGTAGGTGTACCGGTTTACCTAATAAAGTAGTCACTGAGTATACATCTCCTGTGACCACTTGTGTTCCTATTTCAAGTGGGAGATCTCTGATTTAATTTCTGCATACATCACTCACTACATCAGTGTGTTACTGCATGATGATAAAGATAAAAAAAAGAAAAATTGAGTAAATCAAAGTCAAGTTAAATTGAAAGGAATTGTGCAACACTTAGTTGAAGTCAGAAAATGATATACACAGGTTGAAGTAATTAAAACTACTACCACAGATTTCATATTAGCAAACTCTAATTTTGGCAAGTCATTTAGGACATCGACTTTGTGCATGACATGTGTAATTGTTCCAACAATAGTTTACAGACAGATTGTTTCACTTTTATTTGACTATATCACAATTCCAGTGGATCAAAAGTTTGCATACACCAAGTTAACTGTGCCTCTAAGCAAACTTCCAGAAAATGATGTCAAGCCTTTAGGCAATTAGCCTATTAGCTTCTGATGGGCTAATTGGAGCTGTACCTGTGGATGTATTTTAAGGCCTACCTTCAATCTCCGTGCCTCTTTACTTGACATCATGGGAAATCAAAATAAATCGGCCAAGACCTCCAGAAAAAAAATGTGTGGACCTCTAGTAGTCTGATTCATCCTTGGGAGCAATTTCCAATTGCCTGAAGGTACCACGTTCATTTCCACAAACAATAGTATGCAAATATATACACCATGGGACCACACAGCCATCATGCTGCTCAGGAAGGAGATGTATTCTGTCTCTTAGAGATGAACACAGTTTGGTGCGAAAAGTACAAATCAATCCCAGAACAACAGCAAAGGACCTTGTGAAGATGTTGGAGGAAACATGTAGACAAGTATCTATATCCACAGTAAAACAAGTCCTATATCGACATAAGCTGAAAAGCTGCTCCGCAAGGAAGAAGCCACTGCTCCAAAACCACCATAAATTCAGACCACAGTTTGCAAGTACACATGGGGACAAAGATCTTACATTTTGGATAAGTGTCCTCTGGTCTGATGAAACAAAAATTGGACTGTTTGGCCATAATGACCATTGTTATGTTTGGAGGAAAAAGAGTGAGGCTTGCAATCTGAAGATTACCATCCCATCGGAAGCACGGGGGTGGCAGCATCATGTTGTGGGGGTGCTTTGCCGCAAGAAGGACTGGTGCACTTCACAAAATTGACTATCACGAGGAAGGAAAATTATGTGGATTATATTGAAGCAACATTTCAAGACATCAGCCAGGAAGTTAAAGCTTGGTCGCAAATGGGTCTTCCAAATGGACAGCGACACCAAGCATACCTCCAAATTTGTGGCAAAATGGCTTGAAGACAACAAAGTCAAGGTATTGGAGTAGCCATCACAAATCCGATAGCAAATTTGTGGGCAGAACTGAAAAAACATGTGCGAGCAAAGAGGCCTACAAACCTGGGCCAAAATACAAGCAACTTATTGTGGAAGGCTTCCCAAAACGTTTTACCCAAATTACATTTAAAGGCTATGCTACCAAATACTAAATGTATGTGACCCACTGGGAATGTGATAAGACATTTTAAGCCTCTTCATGCAGTGGTAGTTCGACAGATGAGTAGACAGTCCTTGGCTGTTCGAATGCATGTTTACACTACAATTGGCCATCTGCTTTTTCACCGTGTGAGAAAAATATTCCATATGAAATATTTCACTATAAAAAATTTGTTTTTTTATATTTTATTAAGACTATTCATTTGCATGTCTTGTCTAGAACTGGATATCACAATTGAAAAATTCCTTTTCAGGTTTTCTAATGCATCTAAAACATCGAATGACTACATTCATTTTCCTCAAGACCTCATATGCAAATAAAGACGAGAAAAGCACTATCAACTAATTACTTCATCTTTAATGTTTTCTGCCTGCCAAGTCCTCTGCTAATCAGTGATACCAGTAAAATGGCACTATTTTAGATTATAGAGAATCCCTGCTAAGTTCTCCTGCAATTAAGTGTTTTATTTCAGTAGTGGCCATGCAGTGTGTTTGCAGCTGTATCAGTGGTATAAGTTGGTTTGACTCAAGACATGAGCGCTACTGTGAGTAAGCTTTCATTTGCTTATGTGATAGTCAGTGGCTGTCCTTAGAAGAGATCAGACATGAGGTGCTCGAAAGCCTCAGTAAGCTCCTCGGAATAAGTTTTAATGAGTGTTGCAGACAGAACGTGATGCTGTGAACGGCGATGCAAGAGTGCAGCACACGTCTGTAAGGGGAGAGCTGTGAGGGTGCATGCTCTGAGGCACACATGTAACTAATATATATACATTTTGTAAAATTTCACAACGTTTTACCAAATCTTGATTTAATTAGATTTTGTTGACCAACGCTAATGATTCTCGATTCAAAAATCATATTTTTGATTGATGCATGTGAATCGGCAGGCTTCGTAATCAACATATTGAGAATACGAGTGAATCGTTACACCCCTATATGCAACATTACTTGCAAATGAGGAAATTAAAAGCAATCCATCCTTAATAGGCAGTAACATGACAAGTGCTGCAACACAGTTATGTGATCTAAATGACCGTACATGATAAAACTGAAATTAAAGTACAAGACAACAATGAAGAAATAATGGTAGTAAGAACATGTTTGTGGAAGAGATTTTTCTTAAAGGTAGTTAGGGACTCCCTTCAGCCCCCACACCCCCCTGCCAATAAAACCTCTGGTTCTAATTCTCACATTTAAGTAAGAAACATTTGTTGTCCTGCCTGTTTCTTCCATAACTAAACTGGATACCAAAGATTGGTGGGAGAGAATGTTTTATTTTGTCCCATTTTTCTCCCCAATTTGGCATGCCCAATGCGCTCTAATTGCTCGTGGTGGCGTAGTGACCAGCCTCAATCGGGGTGGTGGAGGACAAATCTCCGTTACCTCCATGTCCGGGACAGTCAATCCGTGCATTTTATCACGTGACTTGTTGAGCGCGTTTCCGCACAGACATTGTGTGTGTGTGTGGAGGCTTCACTATTCTCTTTGGCATCCATGCACAACACACCACGTGCACTACCGAGAGCGATGACCACGATGAGGTTACACCATGTGACACTATCCTCCCTAGTAACCAGGCTAATTTTGTTGCTTGGGAGACCTGGCTGGAGTCCCTCAGCTTCTGGATTTGAACTCATGACTCCAGGGGTGGTAGTCCGCATATTTACTTGCAGAGCTACCCAGCCCCCGGAGAGAGTTGTCTTTGACTTTACTATGCATGTATGAATATTTAGTTTTAATACATATATGGAGTTCAACAAATCCATTTGACTGATTCACTGGTTTAAGTTGCAATTTTTCTTCTCTTTGGCAGATAATTTGAGATCTGCACATTTTTTGAGACTGGCGAGGAAGATTCCAGTTCTGTATGTTATCATGGACTGTGGTGAAGCTTGTTTGAAGTGCTGGAACAACACCGCAAATTTTTTTTTTTTTCCACTGCCTCTGAGGACAGTAACTTAATTACAACATCACAGTTTCCATTTTTGCTACTGCCTCATAGAGGGACTGCAGAGAAAACAGGACATGCACAAGCCATTTTACTAGTCAGACGTGAAAGAATCAAATGGACAGTAATTTTCATGACATTAAAAACCACAGAGGAAGAGTAGCAGGAATGGCTTTGAATTTTTGTTGTGCCGTCAGTCTATAGGGATCTAATGTCATGATGTCATAATACAACTAAGGAGTTAGGAAGTCAAGTAAGGTAATCTCAAGGGTTGCTAGATTGTGTAGAACATACCACCAGAGCTGCAAAGTGATTATTTATCCTTTTCATGGTTAAGAAAGTAAACCGTATCATTCAGCCAGGCAGATAGTAAAGGTTAAGTAGATGATTTCCAAGCAAGCAGAATTCTCCACTGGGCAAAAAGCAGGGCAAAACCACTGTGTCCATCTTGTTGGTGCTGCAAGGGAGAGGGTCTGCTTGTGTCCTAAAGATGATTAGAGTGGACAAGGAGTTAATTTAAATTCAGTGATTTGAGAGGGAGTGTGTGTTAAACACTGTTTCACGCAAGACCAGAACATTTGGGTAAGATCTTCAGGGGCAGTAGACTTGTGTGCATGGATCATGGCACAAAACATTGCATTTTCAACCTTAAACACCATTGAGCATTCTGTGCTGTGATCTTGCAGTCTTTGCAGGATGTCCGCTCCTTGGGAGAGTAGCATGAGTGCTGAACTTTCTCAGTTTGATAGTTTGTTTTACAGTGAACTAAACATCAATACTTTTACAGATACTTTTGTAATCCTTTTCAGCTTTGTGCAAGCCAAACACATCTTTGTTCAGAATTATTTTGTTGTGGGCATGATTTCACTTCTTGTGAACAGCAACATTACATTTAGTTATTTAAGCTGATGCTTTTATCCAAAGCAAATTACAAAATGAGGAACATAAGCAATTTTTCATACAAAAGCCAGCAATATTCACACTGCCAAGTTCTAATCGTAGATGTAGTATAGAAGTTAAAGCAGAAGATTGACACAAAATAAAGAAATGGACACATTTATTAGCAAGTGGCTTTTGCTTGTTGATGTCTCAACAGATCAGGAGGCTTGGTGGTGCATTCTAACATGTGGAATAGAGAATGTGAATGATCTGGGTAGTGACTTTGTGCCTTGTTGCAACTGAACCACCAGGCACCACTCATTCTTTGATTGCAAGGAGCGAAATGGGACATATGAGTTTGAGAGATCTGTTCCATTGGCTCTCCTGAAAGCCAAAGTTAAAGACTTGAATTTGATGTGGGCAGCAACAGGTAGACAGGTAAAGTGAGATAAAGAGGTGAGTGAAGTTAGCCTTCATTTAGTTGAAGACCAGACACGATAGACCAACTGCAGTAGCTTAATTGTGCTAGTGGAGATGGCAGCCAGCAGAGCATTGCTCTAGTCAAGTCTTTATATGACAAGAGCTTGGCCCAGGAACTACACAGTATTTTATTTTACTGATTTTGTAAAGAGTGTACCTGCAAGATCGAGCAGTTGAAGAGATGTGGCCGGTGAAGTTTAGCTCATCATCAATCACCATTATATGAATTGCGAGGTTGTGGTCAACTGATGGGTTGGCAGGGATCACCAGAAATTCTGTCTTTGTAAGGTTGAGTTCCTTGAGGTGGTGTTCCTTCATCCAGGCAGAGATATTTGAAAGGCGGGCTGAGACAGTGGAGTCATTGAACTGGAATGACAGGTGGAGCTTCATCGCATATGCATAGCAGTGATGGGAGACGCCATTATGATTGGTTAGAGTAATGTGTAGTTTGAGAAGAGGAAGCGGTCCTGGGCATTTCTTCTCCCAGTAGACCATGAAGGATCTACCTGGGAGGTACTACTTGAACCAGCCAAGTGCTGTACCTGTGATGCCTAGGTCAGACAGGGTGTACATGAGGATCTGGTGGGTACTGTATCAAAGGGAGCAGACAAATCAAGGAGGATGAGAACCTTTTAAGCCCTCTGAAGCTCTCACAGTGGAGGGTAAATTACTTTGAAGAGAATAGGGCGGACAATTCTGCTAGCTTTGTCATGTTAGCCAACCTCAGTCAAACACTGAACATTAGGGTATTCTTCAGCCTTACTCCTTTTGACCAAGTCCATACGGATGTGTTCGACACAGACTGTAGTACTCTTTACTACAGTCAATGCCAGGAGCATGTGCAAATGCCGCACTGTCAGCATGTCTAGAAAAACTAGATTTTGCACTGACCGCACACACGTTAACCATTTATTTAAATAGTTTTGTAAAGCCAGCATTGTGGGAAGGAAAATTCCATAAAGTGCATAAAGTTTCCAATATTCCTCACTGTTATTTCAGTTAAAGAAGTACATAATTTGGGTAATCATAGTACTCTTCTCATTGCATTAAGTGTATAATCCTCCTGTAACAAGCACTACAGCATGACATAAAAGTGCAAAAGTATGCGATTTTGGGATGCAGCTCTAGTGTAATCCAAGTAGAATCTCACATGTGTAACTGGAGACCCAGTCGAATGCAACACCAACAACTTCTATTGAGATTATCTTGTCAAAAATTCTGTGGTAATCTCGTTAAAAGTAATGATGAAAATGTTTAAGGGTATTTTGCATTATTTCCGCAGCAGCGGCCAACCCAAAACCCCCAGGACCAAACCAAATGCCCCAACTCCCCCATCTATCCATCTGCAGCTCCCCCTGTTAAAAATTTGTTCCTGTGGCCTTGCCGTTAGGTAACCCTAGTCTGCTGCAAGCTCTCTGCCTTGCACGGTTTGCTGCTGCAGCATTGTACAGTGTCAATACTTGTAACAGCACTAGTATGAGACAACACATTTTAGGGCCCTCCAAAAATGTGTTTTTCCTGCTGTATTTTACAGGCTTTGGATATGTCACTCTTTGAGAGAGCAGGTGCACATTGATCCAAAGCAACATTCTCTTTTCCAGTGAATGGAGATGCTGCAAGAAACCTCTTGGTGATTTACACATGCTACTACTGTTTTGACCCCTGTATACATCATGACCCTTAAACAATGAACTATGTTATTTGAAAACACGAAAGCTTGAGATTATTTGTATGCATGCCATGTCCCATTGAACTCCCCATAACTGCTTCTCATACACATGAGCATATATGGCTGTAGTAACTTGTTGGTGGTTCATCACAACACCTTCCCTCTAAGTGAACCATTATTGATTCTTCTGTTACTCCTATATCTAGCATGGCCTTTTAATTCTTCCCAAACCACAATTGTTTTTTTTTTGTGCTCAGGTAATCAGTAGCGATGTGGTAGTGGTACGCAGTCAGTGGTTGTTTCGATATGGTGCTCTATGAGATTCGTACGACCGGGAAGAGGCGAGAACATTTTTGAGAATTATTATCCTTGAAACCTGCCAACCTCTATGACTTGCAACAGTGAGAGGTGGTCTCCACAGATGACACTATCGCTGGCTTTTAAGTTACCTCCTGTCTGAGCTCCTCCCTCTCCAGCATCACCATCGCCAAAGTCACGGGGACTGCCTCTCTCTGTTTTAGGAGGTTGAGATGGTAAATCTAATGTGCTCCGTCTATATCCATTTGTTTCACCTCATAATCGATTTCCCCAACTCACTGTGTGATCTCAAATGGTCCTTGCCACTTGGCGAGTAATTTAGTGCTTGATGTGAGGAGCAATACAAGGACTTTATCTCCCTGTGTAAATTCCCGTAGCCGAGTACCTCTACTATACAGCTGGCTTTGACGTTCTTGAGCCTGAAGCAAATTCTGCTGTGTTAATTTCCCCATTGTGTGGAGTTTAAATTTCGTTTTTGCTCTTTCGAAAGTCCCTCACAATTTTTCCATAGGACGTCGACCATGGTCGACGTGCGGTCAATGGCCGTGCAATAATTCAAATGGGAGTGGTGGCCTACGGGACCTCTCATACTGCAAATAATAGGGGCTTAAGCCACTTGTCCCAATTTCAAGCATCTTCATGGATAAACATACAAATCATATTCTTTAGCGTTTGATTAAATCATTCTACTAAGCCGTCCGTTTGGGTGTGGTAAATGCTGGTCTGAATCGATTTAATCCCCAATAATTCATACAGTTTGTGCGGTGTACGTGACAAACTGTGTGCCCTTATCAGTGAGGATTTCTTTTGGAATAATTCCAAGATTATTCTGACGAGTGCCTCCATAACACTACATCCTGAGATCTCTGCATTCGGATATTGCATTGCGTAGTCCCAACAGAAATGACTCAAAGTGATGTCTGCATGCTGTCCGCTCTAATGGCTCAACACTTTGTTGCAGGACCCATCCACACACACATTCCCCCTTAAGGTAGTAAATGACAGCCATTTCGTTCCAAGGTTAGTGGACGGGTGAGGCGGGAATTAACCACAGCCTCAACACCTAAGTTTTTGTCCCTGAAATTTAATGGTGACTGTCACTAGTGTAATTTTGGATATCCCCATGCACACACCTTACCTTCACCCACGGGCTTGTATCCAAAACCTCGGATTGAACCAAACTATGGTGAATGGAGGTTTGATTACAACATGAATCCACCCAAGGCTTGATATGTACCCCCATTAATACTCAGTTATGAGGTACGTTCCCGATCGATTGGGAGGCCCTGTGGCACGTCTGGGACCCAGACCAATGTCCCCACCTCTATCAATGCGCATTGGTCCTGGAAATGCCCAGGCTCCCTGCAGCTCCAACAAACCGGCCCAGACTTCCCAACCACGATGGCGGATTCACCAACCTAAGATTGAGAGTGGAGTAGGATCGGGGACTGCACAGCCCACCAGTTTCCCCTAAGCGGGGCCGGTTTGGGAAGGGGAACTGGATTGGATTAAATGGGGGCGAAGGAGGGGAGACCGAAAGAGAGGGAAAAAAAGAAAAAGGATCCCAGTGCTCTCCGGCTCCGACAGGGAAGCATTTGCACTGCTGCTCTGGGGTCTGGCCAACCCATTGCAGGATGCCTTTTCTTAAGTCTGTGTACACCAGGAGGTTCTCCGCTGGTAATGTGTACGGTATGGTGGTGGTGTAGTGGGCTAAAGCACAAAACTGTTAATCAGAAGGTCGCTGGTTCGATCCCCACAGCCACCACCATTGTGTCCTTGAGCAAGGCACATAACTCCAGGTTGCTCCTGGGGAATTGTCCCTGTAATAAGCACTTAGTCGCTTTGGATAAAAGCATCTGCCAAATATGTAAATGTAACTGCTGCACCACAATTGAAGCTCCAGGAATGCCTCTGGGTCATCTTAGGGCACATCTTGAACAGCGGCACCTGGTGTCTAATGGTCTTTTTGGGAAGACTGGTTAGGAGTCCATTGCTGAAGTCTACCTTACTGGTGATGAATGTATGAAGGTTCTCCAAGTCTTGACTGGATACAAAACATCTAATTCTCACTATATTTTTTTAGATGATAGTAGGCTGATTTAGTTATTGCTTTGATGTGACTACTGAAATTAAGGTCTGACTCAAATTACAGAAATTCTTGACTTGTATGTTTGTCTTTTAGACCCCTGGAATCAAGGTATGTGTTCACCTTGGGAATTTTGTCTTTGTTGCCAAATACAATGACGTCTGTATGTATACATGCATGCATGCATACATGCATGTATGTATGTATTTATTTATTTATTTTCATAATTTGGCATAGTGGGAGCGTATAGGCCTACAAGTTGAGCGGTGCAAGAATTGTGCCTTGTGGAACTCAACATGTCATAGATGTCCACTTGAATTCATAGTCGTCCATGTTCACATTGTAACTCCAACTTGTACCAAAAATGTTCTCTTGATTCTGAGATAAACTTGGAGATAAACTTGGCAAGGTAATTAAGGCCTTGCCTACAGGCAAGGTTCTGGGGCCAGATTAATTTTTTAGATCGTATGCTACAGAACTGGCTCCACTTTAGCTAGAAGTTTATACTGAATCATTAAAGAAAGGAAAGCATCCACCAATCATGGCACAAACCCAGATCAGGCTGATTCTTAAAAAGGACAAAGATCCAACTGAGTGTAAGAGTTACCGTCCAATTTCCCTGATGCAGCTAGATGTTAAAATAATGTAAAACATTTGGCTAACTTAAGTTATGACATCTCTTATACTTATCTATTTGGGTCATAGCTCTTCTGATAACATTATGCGTTTCATCAATATCATGTGGTCAGTTGCGAATGATAAGACTCCAGTCACTGCCATCTCACTTGTTAGAGTGGGATTATCTTTTTAAAATGTTGTAAATATACAGGTTCTGGAATACTTTTATTGGCTGGATTAAGTTACTTCATAGACACCCGGTAGCTGCGGTACAAACAAATTGATTAATTTCAGATTATTTTACTGTGGATGGGGGCACCCGGCAGGGTTGCCCTCTTTCCCCATTATTGTTCAGTCTTGCCCTGGAACCATTAGCAGCCGCGATAAGAAAGGAGGATGATTTTCCAGAGGTGGTGGTGGCATTTGCTTTTGATTTACAAGATGGTATTTTATTATTCGTCTCCAATCCTACTAGATCTATGCCTTGCCTCCATATAATTAATAATTTGATCTCTAAGTTCTCAGGATACTGTGTACAATTACAGCGTACTACCCGGTAATGGCTTTTCAGCTGGGTGCCTTCTAGTGGCCCAAACAGGGCATTAAGTATTTGGGTATTCTATTCTCAGCACATTTATCTGATTTTGTTAATTTTTACCATTTAATAAAAATATTTGAGTGATGTGGATTCATTACCTTTATCTATGATTGGGAAGGTTAATGTTATTAAAATGAATTGTATTCAACTACCTGCTACAATCTCTCCCTATAGATGTCCTCCTCTCTTATTTCAAGCAATTTGATAGCATAGCAAAGTCCTTCATTTGGAATGGTAAACGTCCCAGATTACATTTTAGTATGTTGCATAGGCTGATTGACAAAGGTGGGCTAGGCCTACCCAAGATTTAGTTTGATTATTATGCATTCGGTCTGACATTTGAGCTTCCACCTGAGAGAGTCCCTCCCTGGTTTTGTATTGAACTGGATGTTCTTGTCCCTATTTCGCCATTGCAAAGCCTTTCTATCAAACTAACCGGAGAAGTTAAGTTACACCCCGTTATCTCGCATATGGACAAAAGTGTCCAGAGTAGGGCTGGGTATCGAGTTCGATATAAGGCGCAGACCGAATTGCCTCTAAACAATTGAGTATCGAAAAATGTCTTGTCATTCGGTACCAAATTTCAGTACCTAAGGGGTTAATCTAGTCAATGTCGGTGATAAGCATGTAGCGTGCTAGATGTGCCCAAATCTAAAAGTGCTGGTGATTGGCTGTGTTTAGGCATCAAGGAAAAACACTTGTATTGAGTTCCAGGCTGAGAAAGAATGTTTTCAGTAACATTGCGAACACTGTTCTACATTACAGAGAAATACGTAATAATGCCTTTTTAAGATTTAATTTTTACAAGCTGTAATGATTATGAATGTGTCGGGGAAACAGCAAGAGACGGTCTGTGCATTTCTCTCTATAAATTTAACAAAATGTTCATTCGGGTTCAGCAAACAGACGATGATCTCTGGATCAATGATGGTCAGAGTGATTGCCTATAGTTGATGCCTTTGACCATGTCATGATGATATTTGGCTCGTTTTCCCATTAATCTATTAAATTATTATCAAATTAATATTACAAACAACGTTCCTCCCAGGACCATGGTGCTACATAAAAACAACATAGGAAAAAAACAGAACCACATGAGACTACACAGACTAAATGACATATCTATATAAAGTGCATGTGCAAACGTGTGCAAAAAGTACGGAACAGTACAATAAATTACTAAAAATTAACAGGACAATAGGCACAGAGAGAGACAGTGCAGCGCCTACCAGTACATTGTAGTGCAAACAGATGACTGTTTCTAAAAATGCCAAATGTAAACATAACGCAGCATGAGATGAGTGTTCTATGCACATAGCAGTTATTGAGGTAGTAGCCAGGTATAAAGTGACAATAATTAGTGTGCGTGTGTGTCAGCTGGCCGTCAGGGCCCGAATGCTTTGGTACCTCTTGCCAAATGGCAGGACGGTGAAGAGTTTGTGTGTGTGTGGTCATCCACAATGCTGGTTGCTTTGCGGATGCAGTGTTTTTTTTTGTAAATGTTTTTGATGGATGGAAGAGACCCCGATGATCTTCTCAGCTGTCCTCACTATCCTCTGCAGGGCTTTAACTGCAAGTCCCAAACCAGGCAGTGATGCAGCTGCTCAGGATGCTCTCAATAGTCCCTCTATAGAATGTAGTGAGGATGGGGGGGTGAGAGATGTGCTTTCCTCGGCCGTCGAAGAAAGTAGAGATGCTGCTGGGCTTTCTTGGTAATAGAGCAGGTGTTGAGGGACCAGGTGAGGTTCTTCGCCAGGTGAACACCAAGGAATTTGGTGCTCTTGACGATCTCCACAGAGGAGCTGTCGATGTTCAGCGTAGAGCGGCCACTTTGTACTCTCCTAAAGTCAACAACAATCTCTTTTGTTTTGTCCACATTCTGAGACAGGTTGTTGGCTCTAAACCAGTTCGTTAGCCACTTCACTTCCTCTCTGTATGCTGACTCGTCGTTCTTGCTGATGAGACCCACCACAGTTGTGTCATTGGTGAACTTGATGTGGTCCGAGCTGTGCATTGCTGCACAGTCGTGAGTCAGCATAGTGAACAGCAGTGGACTGAGCACACAGCCCTGGGCCCCAGTGCTCAGTGTGGTGGTGGAGATGCTGTTCCCAATCAGGACTGGCTGAGATCTCCCAGTCAGGAACTCCATGATCCAGTTGCAGAGGGAGGTGTCCAGGCCCAGCAGATTCAGCTTTCCAATCAGGTGCTGAGGAATTGTGTTGAATACTGAGCTGAAATCTATAAACAGCATTCGAATGTATGAATCCTTTTTATCTAGGTGGGTAAGGGCCAGATGGAGGGTGGTGGTGATGGCGTCGTCTGTTGAATGGTTTGAACGATGTGCGAACTGCAGTTGGTCTAGTGAGAGGGGCAGCTGGGTCTTAATATTCCTCATGACGAGCCTCTCGAAGCACTTGATGATGGGTGTGAGTGCGACGGGACGGTAGTCGTTGAAGCAGGACACTGAAAACTTCTTTGGCATGGGGACTATGGTGGTGGCCTTGAAGCACGTTAGAATGACGGCGCTGCTCAAAGATGTTGAATATATCGGAAAGAGCATCTGCCAGCTGGTCTGCACGTCCTCTGTGCTCTCTGCCAGGAATGTTGTCTGGTCCAGCAGCCTTCCGTGGGTTGACTCTACGTAGAGTTTCTCACATCTGCCGTGGTAAGACAGAGCACCCTGTCATTGGGAGGAGGGGTGGTCTTCCTGGAAACGGTTATCGGCACATATCCACACCGAGAGTTTTCCTGATGTGTCCGGTGCTGGAGCTGCTGGGAAGGATCCACTGTCATTAGAGGCCGCTGTCATGCTGTATAGAGGCAAAATTAAAAATGACTTAACTGATGCCTTGTGGAGTTTGTTTTGACACATGAGATTACATTCTGCATGGAGCGGAACACTTAAGATGCGGATTAAAAAACATCAACAATGAAAAGGTATGTATACAGTACACTACAGTACACAATGTCTCATCATTATAAAGTAATTCATTTGTTGACTAGATGCTGCATTAGTAGTGAACCGCAGAAATTTTGCCGACAAGGCTGAGAGGACGCTAACATTAAAGCTAACCCCAAGTGGTTGGAACAATGTGACGAATACACACAAGTCCTACTCTGTTTAAATGTCATGATTGTTACCATCTATTACCATCTACTTGCATTAGTTTATATCAAGCTGGTAACATTTATGCATTCATTAGCCAGCTAATTTGCATACTTAAACCTAGTGATGTGAGAAGGCAAATTAATATCTTCATGCAGCTGAGAGAAACTTATAAACAAATCAAACGCATCTGATTCAATTAAAAAAATAAATGTTATCCTCACTGTAATACGATGATTTCAGTTCAATCACATTTTTGTGCTAAAAAAGGCTAGATACAGCACAACAAATAGTTAACAGAATCAGGTGTCTCTATTTGCTTTTAAAGTTCTTTATAATTAGACGCATCTAAAAAAAAGTTCCTGTACGAGACGCTGAATAAACAAAAACAAAGGGAAACAAATATGTTAGTCTAGTGCACGTTTACATAGAAAAAAGATTGAATAGCTGCTAAAGTGTTTAGTGTGAACAGCCTGTTACAGTTGGCGGAGGTCTTTGGCCATTGAGTCTTGCTCTCTTATAAGCGTTTCTCCGATTAAGCATGAATTGTTTAAATGCTTTGTCAGGAAAGATGTTCAACTTGGAAATGTGTCTCGAGATCCTTGCATTCGTTTTCAGACTGTTATGTTCCATCTGTTTGAACAGCCCCTGGCCTGGTCTCAGAGTCGCTTCAGAGTTCAGTCGAATACCACTGTGAATATTGGTACTCTACATACAACTGTACTAAATAAAAAAACAAGGTGGTATTTTGCTGTTATAATGAAGCGTGTGTCTGGATTAGTTGGAATCAGTGCAAGTATAACACCATGTGAACTGTTTATTGAAGCGTTTTCCCCACTCATTTTACTTTTAACTTAACATTTGAGAATATAGAATGAATAAAACTTTTTGTTTATTTTATGCACATTAGTTGAAAATGAAATGCTTTTGTTTTTCTTCTTTTTTTTAACAGCCAGGATAGGAATTTTCTATGCAATAATATGACAGTGCTGAAGGGTTTATGTATTTATTTCACCCTCTTGTGGACTAAGTAAACTACACGAATGAAAATGTGTGGTATGTGTGTGTGTGTGTGTGTGTGTATATATATATATATATATATATATATATATATATATACACACACTCACCTAAAGGATTATTAGGAACACCATACTAATACTGTGTTTGACCCCTTTTGCCTTCAGAACTGCCTTAATTCTACGTGGCATTGATTCAACAAGGTGCTGAAAGCATTCTTTAGAAATGTTGGCCCATATTGATAGGATAGCATCTTGCAGTTGATGGAGATTTGTGGGATGCACATCCAGGGCACGAAGCTCCCGTTCCACCACATCCCAAAGATGCTCCATTGGGTTGAGATCTGGTGACTGTGGGGGCCATTTTAGTACAGTGAACTCATTGTCATGTTCAAGAAACCAATTTGAAATGATTCAAGCTTTGTGACATGGTGCATTATCCTGCTGGAAGTAGCCATCAGAGGATGGGTACATGGTGGCCATAAAGGGATGGACATGGTCAGAAACAATGCTCAGGTAGGCCGTGGCATTTAAACGATGCCCAATTGGCACTAAGGGGCCTAAAGTGTGCCAAGAAAACATCCCCCACACCATTACACCACCACCAACACCACCAGCCTGCACAGTGGTAACAAGCCATGATGGATCCATGTTATCATTCTGTCTACGCCAAATTCTGACTCTACCATCTGAATGTCTCAACAGAAATCGAGACTCATCAGACCAGGCAACATTTTTCCAGTCTTCAACTGTCCAATTTTGGTGAGCTCTTGCAAATTGTAGCCTCTTTTTCCTATTTTTAGTGGAGATGAGTGGTACCCGGTGGGGTCTTCTGCTGTTGTAGCCCATCCGCCTCAAGGTTGTGCGTGTTGTGGCTTCACAAATGCTTTACACACATACATATATGTGTGTGTTTTAGATATTTATTTTGTTCAAAAAAGTACAATACATTTTCATGGTTCAGTCAGTACTTTTTTTAATAAATTCCAGCACTATTTTACTGTTATTTTTTCATTGTTTCAATTTTAAAAACTATCAGTTGATAATCCGTTATCAGCAGGTACTGCCCAACTTTGTTATCGGTATCTGTAAAATCAAATGGACCATAGTGATGAAGCAAACGGTAGCTATTTGACTAGTCAGTGTTATTGCTAAACAACAAACTTATTTGATGGCGAAGGCTTTAAAGAAGGTAGCAGTGTGGGTGAAATTCATTGAAGTATTGCCATGGAAAGTGATCCTAAAGTTCAGTACTATTTTACATTTTAGTGGAAAGTTTTCATATTATAGATTTTAAAAACTTTATCCGCTATCTGCCTGCTTTCCCATCTTAGTTATCAGTATCGGCAAAATCAACTGTCAGTCGACAGTCGCACAAGTCTTTAGCTGTTCTGGAACTTCTACCAGACTTTCCAAAACCCTACACTCCAAAGTCACTTACAGCACCTTTTAATCTCCGTAATCACACCGTTGTTGGACACTTTCACTCTTAAGAATAAATAAGTCATGGTTGACAGTAAATAGTGAATTTTTACAACAGGATCTGGGTAATTTCAGCATTATGGACGTGACATGCATAAAATATTTAAGCACGAGAACTTTACAGAAATAAAGTGCGTCTGATATCAACATGTAGAGACAAAATGACAAGCATACACAATACTAAAATAACTGAGAATTCAGCTGAATCCAGGAAACTTTTTTTTTTTATTTATTTATGCTATGCCTTTTTGCAGTTTATTTTCATGCAGTAACACAATGATTGATGTACAGTATGCCGTCATGAAATTAGAGACTCTCCCCTCGAAATTCAAACATAAGTGGTCACAGGAGATTGTCTCGGCTGATCGCATATGATTGGATCACTGAAAGTGCATTTTAATACCAGGTGGAAACAGGCCCATTTGTGTGATATCCATCAGGGAAGCATTCTGGATTTAATTAAGACTGAAGTTTTACATAAATATACATTTGCACTTAATTTTGCGCTTTGTGACTAAAATATGTCAGTTGTTAGGCATTGTCTAGTGCATATTCAGATTTTACTCACCAGAGATTGAGTTGTGTAGTGGTGAAGAACAACTTAAGCACCAATATACTTTTTCTGAATAAGAAGTTGGTGATTTAGAAGCCAGATTCAGCCTTGTCTTTACATGCTTGTAAAAGTGCATTCTGAAGGAAATTAACCTTATTTGGCTTCTGTTGGTCCATAGATGTTGTGGCTCTCGCTGTCACCATTGCTTCAGTTGAGCCATGAAATGTCACTGACATTTCTGCTCAAGATTTTGCTTAAACTATTCCACTGACTATTTTTTACAACAGTGCCTGTTGGACGTTTGTTAAAAGATTTTAATTTAATAACTTGCATAACCTGCTTTTAAAAATTTATTGTACTAGTAAAAATGTCCTTTTTGCTTCGTTTTGTGGATTGTGTGTCCAAAGACAAGTTCAAGGCACTCCTGTTTCATTTCATATCTCTTAACATACATCTCTCTTGGCTCTCAACGAAGGCGGTCGCATTTTCTCACCCTCTCCCTACCCTTATCTTCCCTGCTTTGCTCCTCTCGTCATATCTAGTCTACTGTCTTGTACTTGAGAGACTCTCTCAGCACTGCTCTTCAAACTAAGTCATCATGGATTTGATCAACTGGTCTCTCAACGCAATTGACACCATCTTCTCGACGAGAAGCTTGGGTTCGGGGGAACCTGTCTGCCCTGACGGAACGTTCGCAGCTGGCTACACGATGGACACGTGGGAGAGGTGGCGGGTCGTGTGTCTGGCGGCTCTTTCCGTGGAGGACGTTGAAGATATCTACCTATTCGGTACCATGATAACAGGTCTTCTGCTGATTGGATTAGGCATTGCCCTGGTTATCGAGGAGTTAAGAAGACGGTGACAGCTGTCCAAAGCCTCACAAGGCTGCCCGTCATGATTGAAACAGTGGGCAGAGCTGTCTGCACTCAGACTGGGTCTATGAACCAAAATACGGATAACATCATGGAGAAGCTCACAGCTTTGCAAAGGCAAATGGATCGTTTCAGAGACCAAAATGGACCAGGAGAATAGCCGTGTAAATTGAATGCGGCTACTCTCCTTAAGACCAAACAATCCCAATCTTATCTGTTTCGGCCACCCTCAACCAGCACTGGCCTTGGCCAAGGCCGCTGTTGGAACAACAACTCCCCCGGAAGAGCACTGCAGTGAGCCACTCTCGCGTTCCTTCCCCGACTCCCCAAACACCTGGTGATTGTTGACTATGTCTGGGACCTGATCAAGGTTGTCTCCATGGCAACTTGCTGTGTATCGCTATGACAACCCTGCGGACTGAGGCACCTAGATTAGATGCTGGCATAGCGACTCTCCAGGCCTACACACACATGAACTCTTACACATATATACAGATATGCAATCATCCGCCCGATACCCTATCCCTCGCCTTGCAGCTTTGTACCCCCAGTCTGACAGGCGGGTCTGTGACCAGCGCCGAACATGGCTGCAGGTCCGGATGGCTGCTTGCCTGTGCTGGGCCACCTCGACCCCCAATCCCTCCCCTGTTGCAAGTCTTGTTCATGTTGTAGAGTGTACTGATTATGTGCTAATGTTGCTGAAGTGTTTTTTCCCTGTTCCCACACTGTACTTCTTAAGGAGCATAGTCTGGGGGCTGCCTTTTTTTTCTCCTCTCCTCTCCTCATGTCATGCTGTATTTCTTCTAATTCCCTGTCTTCCTGTCCTGTCTATCCCCTTGTCATATGTATGTTTGTATGGACAGGTCGATGGCCAATTTCACTGGTTTACTATGTGACAATAAAGGACTACTACTACTACTACATTTATTTACAATCAGTTGTTGATCAAAATAAAAATTTATTAAAATTACATGCATGGATGAGGTAAAAACAACTGTGCAACTTCTCTATCTCATTAATGTGCACTGCACCCATTCAACAATAAACATTTTCTTGTGGATGCTTGCGTAAAAACTTTTATTTTAAAGAGACTTTACCAATTTAGTGCTTGTTCTACATATCATTGTAAATCATACAAGTGCATATAAACAAACATGTAACAAGATTTTAATAATGTAGTAATTGTAATGTGTAAATTATCATTTTTAAAAGGGACAGACATACTTTGTGAAATGTTTGTACTTAAGCACTTAAAATTCAAGAATTAAACAAATGGGCTTTTTTTTTTTTTTTTTTTTTTTCTCCATAGTAGTTTTGGTATAGTAAATTATTTTATAATTAAATAATTGTTATACTGTATGTGCAATTCTGTTGCATCTCTTGTGAATATTTTGTTAAAAAATGGTGACAACCGTTTGTACCATTATTAAAAATGCAATTACATAAAAATGTGGAATGTGAATAAAATTTGTACATCTGTAAGAATGAAATGTTGCATAAAATACTATTTTAAAATGAAGAGAAAACGTACAATCTAGGGCTGGGCGATTTATTTTTGGCTTCCAAAGATTATGAAAACTATAGTCGAGATAAAACGGTTATTGTGCTGCATTCCATTTTGCAATAATGCTCTCGTTTTGTATTGTGTTAAAAATCCAGTGGACCTCTGGCCTTTGGTCATTTTTATATATTAAATGTTTAGTAGTTTTACGTTGGTTGTGGAAGTGCATTAGGGCTGGGCGATTGGACTCTTACAAGGAACCCGATAGGGCTGAACAATTTGGACAAAAAAAATCTAATTGTCTATTTATTTATATTGCAATTGTGATTGGACTGCGATTTTGATAAACATGCAACAAAAAAGTGTTTGTTTTTTCTACCAAAATTAAACCATGTTTTTCCCATGCTTTACTGCTGACCAGAAATACTGTTCTAAAAAGGGTGTTCTTTTTTGAGTCTTCTAAAACCAAAGTAAATAATAAATAAAAACTATGAAAAAGAGGAAGAGAAACATACATCATCATAATTTTGTGTAACCCAGTCAATTTGAGTATTATATTATTGCAGTAATAATGATGCTATGAAATTAAGAAAATATATAATTGTATAATAACAATCAATATTGCTATATTAATGTATTATTATTCAATAGTAATTTATTTAATAATATCTTACTGTGCAGCCTGGTTAAACACTAAGTCTTTATTTCAGCAGAAGCTAATAGTTTGAAAAGAAACCGATGCCGATTGCGAAACTTAATTGATCAACAATGATCGACAATATCAAGTAATGTTAAAACTATGGATCTGGGAAGTCAGTAAATATATTAAACAGTAGCCCAGTCAAATGTGACTAGGCTGAATCCAGTTTGCAAGCTTCTCTTCAAAATGTATTTCATGCACGAGTAATTTTGCTGATCAACTCGCAACAGGCGGGCGACAAGAAATTTTGTTAATCACAAAGACATGTGCTTGAAGAAACACTATTATATTTTTAAGAACAGACAAAAGAAAAGCTGTCAGTGCTTGTGTCTGATTCGCTGTTTGTTTTGGGTCATGGAGAGCGAGCCTGTATTTTGAAACAAGCATATGTTTTGCTCAAACCATTTGCTAGATTAATGTGATCTATGAGAATGCTGCAAATTCTATGTATTCATCTCGAGAGGTACTGAGAATTTAGGGGGGTTTTTTTCCACGCTGTTAGCATGCATTGTGAACGCAACTCTGCTGTGTGTGTGTGTGTGTGTGTGTGTGTGTGTGTGTGTGTGTGTGTGTGTGTGCCGAGACGAGACGAAAGTGATTTAAATCATAAAATAGACACATTCACCTTGAAATAAAATTATTTTATTTCATTATGCAGCATTATTACCAAAATACGTTGTCTTTCACTTTGTTATTTTAATTACTTTTCATTTTGTTTAAAGTGCAATTTTAATTTCAAAATGTCTGTGTTTTTCGTGTTTCAATAAATATGGTTTATCAAGCAATCAATAAAGAAATTCACCTACATATGGTTGATATAATAAAATATTCTTTACATATCGCCCAGCCCTAAAGTGCACTACAACATAGTTGATCTTGTTTATTTTTTTTATCCAATTTATTTGTATTATTTTTATATCATTGAAATATGTACCGTAATTTCTTTTAAACATAAATAAGCCGCACCTGTCTATAAGCCGCAGGTGCCTACCGGTACATTGAAACAAATGAACTTTACTCAAGCTTTAACGAAACACGGTGTGGCAGCGGGGGCGCTTACACCTGAGCTAAATTATGTCTTAACACCGGTGTCTAATTTCAGTAAGCATGGGAGAGCGGCATAAAAAGGCAGCAGCTACAGAGCTGAGAGAGTGACACACGTCAGTCTAGTGTTGGTGCATAGAAGAATTGAGAAACTTTATAAAATTGATTGTAAACATTGCTGTGGCCATTAAAAGCCTTACCTGGAACGTCAAGTGCCCTGCTGAAAACTGTCACACTGGTGCCCGTGTGACAGTTTTCCCAAGAAGAACACGTGAAGCAGGGCACTTGAAATTAGACACCGGTGTTAGACATAATTTAGCGCAGGTGTAAGCGCCCTTACAGCTTTTCTCTCCCGGACGGGCGCTTGACCACACCCCCGCTGCCACACACGGCTGGTAACAAAAAATAAAAAATTAGCAGTAAACCGTAGCCTACCAAGAAAGTCATTGGTCACTATCTTCCTCGTCCTGTGCACTGAAACCACTGAAGTCATCTCCTTCGGTGTCGGAGTTGAATAGCCTCAGATTTAGTTGTCTTTTTGCACTGAGTCAATTCCTCACGCTGCTGTTTCCAGCGTCTTATCATCGACTCATTAAGACCAAGCTCCCGTGCTGCAGCTCTGTTTCCTTTTCCAACAGCCAGATCAATCACCTTCAACTTGAAAGCACATCCGTTTTTCCATGTCTTTGCCATGGTGAGGGTGACAAAATTACTACCATAATCAGAATGATGGGAAGTTTGAGCACGTTCGATTTAATCTAAGCAGTAAACAAAAAAAGTTGTTTTGACCTTAACCCGTTCGGCAATTTCATTGGTCTAATGAAAGCTTCACGCCGGCAAAAAACTGAGCACGTTATAGAATGTTTTTTTTTTAAAATTTTTTTATAAAATTTGAAAGCGGAAAAAATCCATATATTAGCCGCGTAATTGTATAAGCCGCGAGGTTCAAATCGTGGGAAAAAGTTGCGGCTTATAGTCCGGAAATTACGGTATATATTTTATTTATTTTTTTGTTTTTCAGTTGAATTATAAAGTTCAAGTAAATCCACTGTTAAAAAGACCCTTTTTTTTTTTTTTCAAAAGATCAATAAATGCGTAATGTTTCCAGTCAATGAGTAGTCATCTATTTTATATATATATATATATATATATATATACACTCACCTAAAGGATTATTAGGAACACCTGTTCAATTTCTCATTAATGCAATTATCTAATCAACCAATCACATGGCAGTTGCTTCAATGCATTTAGGGGTGTGGTCCTGGTCAAGACAATCTCTTGAACTCAAAACTGAATGTCAGAATGGGAAAGAAAGGTGATTTAAGCAATTTTGAGCGTGGCATGGTTGTTGGTGCCAGACGGGCCGGTCTGAGTATTTCACAATCTGCTCAGTTACTGGGATTTTCACGCACAACCATTTCTAGGGTTTACAAAGAATGGTGTGAAAAGGGAAAAACATCCAGTATGCGGCAGTCCTGTGGGCGAAAATGCCTTGTTGATGCTAGAGGTCAGAGTAGAATGGGCCGACTGATTCAAGCTGATAGAAGAGCAACTTTGCCTGAAATAACCACTCGTTACAACCGAGGTAAGCAGCAAAGCATTTGTGAAGCCACAACACGCACAACCTTGATGGGCTACAACAGCAGAAGACCCCACCGGGTACCACTCATCTCCACTACAAATAGGAAAAAGAGGCTACAATTTGCAAGAGCTGACCAAAATTGGACAGTTGAAGACTGGAAAAATGTTGCCTGGTCTGATGAGTCTCGATTTCTGTTGAGACATTCAGATGGTAGAGTCAGAATTTGGCATAAACAGAATGATAACATGGATCCATCATGCCTTGTTACCACTGTGCAGGCTGGTGGTGGTGGTTTAATGGTGTGGGGGATGTTTTCTTGGCACACTTTAGGCCCCTTAGTGCCAATTGGGCATTGTGCAAATGCCACGGCCTACCTGAGCATTGTTTCTGACCATGTCCATCCCTTTATGGCCACCATGTACCCATCCTCTGATGGCTACTTCCAGCAGGATAATGCACCATGTCACAAAGCTCGAATCATTTCAAATTGGTTTCTTGAACATGACAATGAGTTCACTGTACTAAAATGGCCCCCACAGTCACCAGATCTCAACCCAATAGAGCATATTTGGGATGTGGTGGAACGGAGCTTCGTGCCCTGGATGTGCATCCCACAAATCTCCATCAACTGCAAGATGCTATCCTATCAATATGGGCCAACATTTCTAAAGAATGCTTTCAGCACCTTGTTGAATCAATGCCACGTAGAATTAAGGCAGTTCTGAAGGCGAAAGGGGGTCAAACACAGTATTAGTATGGTGTTCCTAATAATCCTTTAGGTGTGTGTGTGTGTATATATATATATATATGTGTGTATATCTCTCCCCTTTTCTCCCCAATTTGGCATGCTCAATTCCCACTACTTATTAGGTGTACTCGTGGTGGCGCGGTGACTCGCCTAATTCCGGGTGGTGGAGGACAAGTCTCAGTTGCCTCCACTTCCGAGACAGTCAATCTTATCACTGTGCCTGACACCTCATGTGGAGGCTCATACTATTCTCCGCAGTCCATGCACAACTTGACACGCGTCCCATTGAGAGCAAGAACCACTAATTGCGACCACGAGGAGGTTACCCCATGTGACTCTACCCTCCCTAGCAACCGGGCCAATTTGCTTGCTTGGGAGACCTGGCTGGAGTCATTCAGCACACCCTGGATTCGAACTCGCGACTCCAGGGGTTGTAATGAGTAATCATATTAAATAATCGTGATTCCGATTTTTGCTGTAATCAAGCAGCCATACAATCTTGCATGAAGTTATACATAAAAATAAAGGAAGGTCTGCACACACTTATTTATTTATGTACATCAGGGGAATTAAAACAAGTTTCAGGCAAAAGCCTTCCTCAGTGTGTCAACTCTGTTCTCATTTGATTTTATAGATGACCTCTAGGTGCTATCAGGTGTCCATAATTGGCTAATCAGCCAATCGACAATGTCCAAATCAACCAATTATACAATCAGTAACATACCACCAATAGGAGCAGTATGACTCATCAGGTGTGAAATGCCATTTATTTGTCAATTTTGTCACCTAGAAAATCAATTACCATAACTTCAATATTTTTTAAGTCCAGTTAAAATATCGAACAGTTCACTTACAGATGTGTAATAACAGAATTGTATTTATGGTGCTAAAGGTGAGATTGTTTATGAGGGAGTTTTTAATGCTCTTGAGAAAATTATAAAAAAAAAAAATTAAGATGCATGCTTTTATTCAGACAGCGATGATAAGTGAAAATGCCCCCTTCTCTGTTAGCTTAATATCAATAGCGATTCTTTCTTCAACGTGTCTCTGGAGGGTTGGCCATATTTGATTTGAGAATATTGTGAATATTGATGTAATTGTCTTTTGTGCATGCTATACTAGTTCAAACAGATAGCAATCATATATGTAGAATAATGATTATATATGCTTTTATGTGCAGATTTCGGTCCTTATGCAGCTCTCTGGGCAAATCAGCTAAATTGTTCCCACTGATATGTAGCGGATAGTGGGGTGAGTTTTCTTTTTCTTTTTTTTTTCTCATTCATTCATAAAAGTTTATCTACAAATGGAAATAATTTTTTGCTAATTGCATGGAAAATTGTTTTTCAGAGTTTTATAAAGAAAACTATATTGGACCTCTAGGAGGACACCAGTATGGCGCAAGGATGGAATGCACTCCAGCAAGCCCAGATTCCATCTAACCAGAGCCCAGAAACCTCTATAGGAACTGTAATGGAATCAGAGGAGAGCTTTGCTCAAAAAATAGAACAATTAATTGAGAAGGAGAACCTTTCAGGCATAATGGATTTGAAAGACATTGCCGGATATGACCTGAATGAATTGAACACAGAGTCTGGTTCTCCCCAGAATGTTTGCTGTGAATCATCTTTGCATGGGGAAATTAATTCAGCTAACAATAAACAAGTAATGTCAAGGGATAAAGAAGAATGTAATGGTTACATGACACCATGTCACTGGTCTAACTCAGGAGAGGTAGAGTCTACATTAGAGGCACATTCTGACAGGGAAGTATCAATACCACCTTTGACAGATGCCAATCTTGTGGATTATTCAGATATTAGCAGTTGCTCTGAAATGGAAGCAAATCTTGATTGCAATTTGAGTTCTTCCATTGAAGTTAACCTGGGTGGCCACCAGCCTGGTCAGTCTTTGGAGGAAGGAGAAAATTCAGACAATACAGTGCACTATTCTGATGTATGCTATAATACTGGGGAAGAAAATATCAATGAAACAAATCAACAGCAAGACACTGGTGGAAGTGGACATCCAATAACCACATATGAAAGCATAGTAGAAAATGTCAACCGTAAGAGTGAGGGTTGGAGAGAGGGGGCATGTCTCACAAATTTTGAGGATCAGTGTGTAGAAGTTCAAACCATGGATGATTTCAATAGTGTAGTCCCTTTGTCAAAGGAAGAGCAAATTGGGGAGAGAGACATTCTTGCTCATGATTTGGGATGTTCTGTGGATGAAACCATGGTGCTTTGCAAAGAACTTGGTACTCCTCAGGATGGTTCCACTTGTTCCCACTTGAGTAATGCAATAAAGACCCCATCCAATTCAAAAGGAGATGAAAACAATTGCTCAACCATAGATTCATTAAGTGGATGCAAAATGGAAAGAAAGCAAGCAGATCCTGAAAACACATCCTCAAAAACTGAGTTTGAGAAGACATCTGGCCATGGAAAGTCACTTCAGATAGGTGGACAGAAAAGCTTTACATCCAATGATGTACAAGTGGTTGAGCGGAGTAGTTTTGGATTCCTTGAGTCATGTTTTGGTTTTAAAAGTTCAGAGCAAAAAATTGAGGATATTCAACACTTGGAGTATGCACAAGTAAACCAAGTCGATGAGACAGATTTGTCAGTTGGTGAGAATATGACACAAATCCCTGAGAGAGATCCATTTAATCACATTGAACCACCAGTTCTTTTAAAAATTGCTGTTGAATCTAACAACAGTGTTCAGATTGATGAGGAAATCAATGGACCAAAAGATCCACCAGTACTCAGCGCTTGCCAAACACCCACAACCTCCTTAAGTCTTGGACAGCAAAGTTTCTTTGCTGAAAATGGCATCAATGAAAGAAGAGTTCCTTTGTCATCTTTCAAGACACAAATGAGAAAACTGCAGCCTGTTGTTATCCTTAAGACAACTGAGCAGAGAATATCTGATGCAAAAAAGTACCATTGTTTTAAATGCAAAGAGTCCAAACAAAGTTCTGATGAGCTCATTGAGCACTACCACTCCACTCATTCTTTGCATGACTTTCAGTATTGTCCCACTTGCGAATGTTATTTCCCTGATGGCACATTGGCTGGACAACATATCTGTGGCAAAGTCATGCTAAATGATCAGTTAAAGTCCTTACCATACACCAAAGGGCTAACTGAGGTGAAAGGAAAGTTCATATGTAGGTACTGTAGGAAGTCCTTTGTTCGTCAACCTTTTTACAAAGAACACGAGTTGAGGCACATAGTTGTTACACAACATAGATGTAAATGTTGTGGATTATACTTTCCTACTGCTCAAAAATGTCAAAGTCACAAACATAAAGCACAATGCCAGCCCTTGATACTAGAACCTTCTATAAAGACTGCAGAGCATGCAGAATCAACCCTCAAAAAGCCAGACATACCAAACTTTGTGTTTGAAACGGACCGCTCCAATACAGGACTCGGTCATTGTTATGTCAAACTTGTGGATGTATGCAATAGACACCAGTCACCTGCACAAATATATTGTCAAGTTTGTGGGAAAAATTTCAGACTCCGAGCACAATTGAAATCACACCAAAGATCGCACTCTGATGAGAAGCCGTTTAAGTGTGAGATTTGTGACCGAGCATTCAAATATTCATGGAATCTTAACAAGCATAAACGAGATCAGTGTTCTAAAAACATTGTCCCACCTGACAAATCTTCAGTTCCAGAGAGCAGACTTCAAGAAAACTTCCAATGCCCCATCTGTAAACGTGCATTTAAATACTCCTACAATCGGACACGGCATTTGCGTGAACAGTGTCTCAAAGAATACACACGAAAAGGCAAAGGAAAGATTGGCGAAAACAAGTATCGATGCCCTTTGTGTAAAGATGTCTTTACCTTGGCCTGTAACCGCAAGCGACATATCTGGAACACTTGTGTTACTCTTAAGATGTATACATCAAAAGGGCACTTTAAAGGAAGAAATAAGATCAAAGAAACCATCAAATCCAGCAATGAGGGCAAAGAGTTACCACTGACCATGCCAATACAAAATCAGTCGCATTACAAATGCACTTTTTGTCTATCTGTTTATACTAGCAAATCTGGATTCTACAGGCATCTAGCAAAGCATAAATTACTTGCAAAAAACAAAAAGGAAATCAAATACAAGCATGCTAACACTGTTGACTTGAAAAACTCTAGCTTTGCCAGTCAAAGTCCAACTAACAAGGAGGCTACTGATGAGGATGTAAGCCTTCCTTTTTCTTGTCGCTTCTGTGGAAGAGCCTTCACGTCATCTCACTCATTCAAAAAGCACGTACAAAACCATAAAGGAAACAAACCATTTCGCTGTTTAGACTGTGGTAAAAATTTTGCCATACATGGACACTTAATGGCTCACAAAAATGTGCACAAGCGGAAAATACAGTGTTCAGACTGTGGGAAAGTTCTGCCATCAATTGGAGATTTGTTAAAACACAGACTGTCCCATCCAAATAAAAAAGGCTTGCTCAAGTGCCCTGATTGCCCAATGCAGTTCAGATTTCCTGTATTCCTTCTTCGACATGTGGTTGTTCATGAGAGAAAACGCTCACTGGAACAGGCTAAAACTCAAAAGGTAGAAGAAATTCCCAAAGAGGAGTTCAAATGTGCTGTCTGCCAAAAAGCCTTTGATGATTCAAAGGCACTTAGCGAGCATTGTTTAACTCATATGCCAGCACCTTCAACATCCAATTGTCAGTTCTGCAAACGTAATTTCTCTAGTCGTGCTGTGCTGATTCGCCACATCCGCCTTCACACTGGTGAAAAGCCTTTTCCATGTCTGAGGTGTGGAATGCACTTCCACAGACAAGAGGCCCTTAAATTGCATCAGGAGAAATGCACAGGTGTACAGAACAAACCCTATAAATGCTCACACTGCCCACAATCATTTCGTTTTCCCAGCAATTTGGATTTCCATGAAAGAGCCCACTTAGCAAAAACACTTTTCCCTTGTCCAAAGTGTGGGAAGTTTTACACGAAAAGAAAAATTAAAGAACATGAAAGTATATGCAATAATGAAGAATTAAGAACTGCTTGCAGTAAATGTGGGAAATACTTTAGCAAAACAAAATACAGAACTGCTCATGAAAAACAGTGCCAGGGCAAGATATCAAATGAAACCGGAACAAATGGTAAAGACAGATTCAAGCAGCAATGTCCACAATGTTTTAAATGCTTTAGATCTAAAAGCTTTCTCCTGAGACATCTTTCTGTTCATTCCAAGGAAAAATCATATGCATGTATGCATTGTGGACAGAAATATGATGGTCAGAAGCAATACTTGCAGCATGAGGCTTTTTGTAATGGTATGTCCAAGGAACGTGGATTGGAAAGTTTGAGTGGAACTGAAAAAACTAAATCTATGCATACTGCAGGAAAAAAGCAGAAAGAGATCAAGATAGTTTCAGGAGAAAATTGTGGGGAATTTAAGTGCAAATTTTGCACCAAATCATTTTCCAGGCCCAGATATCTAAGACGGCACATCCTTACTCATACAGATGTCAAGCCATATCGTTGCAAGACCTGTGAAAGTTGTTTCTCACGCTATGATCATTTGAAACTGCACCAAACCCGCTGCAGAGGAAAGCGACGACTGGAGGTGCGAGTTGTCAAGATGAGTCTAGACAGCTTGGCCACAGGCTGCCAAAGCAAAGAGCTGCAAGAAAATGAGACACTGCAATGCAAAATTTGCTCCAAGCAGTTGTCCACCCAGAGTGATTTGAAGCGTCATATGGCAATGCTGCACATTACTGACAAACCTTTTCCTTGCAAACGATGTGGTAAAACTTACAGTACTGTAAAGACTTTGAGGAGACACAACCTCACGATCAAATGTAAGAGGGTTTTAAAGGAAACTGAGCAGTCTGCCAAGAACAATGTTCCAAATCAACCATGCAGAGAAACATCAAAACTTCTGCAACGTATACAGGTACACTACATGAATAAATTTAAATACCAATGTGAATATTGTCCCCGCCGATTTAAGATGCCCGGACAGCTGAAGGTGCATCTACGTCTTCATACTGGGGAAAAACCATATGGTTGTGCCAGCTGTGGAGAGCGTTTCATCAGAAAAGACTACTTGAAACGGCACTTGATTAAATGTGGTGGAAAGGGCAAAAGACAAGAAAAAGTCCTTTGTGATAAGTGTGGTGGCCTGTTTCTCCATGATACACTGTTGGTACACCAAAAGACCTGTGTCATCAGCTCAAAATCATCTGAATCCTCTGAAGTGGTTAAGAATCCCAAGAGCCCATGCAAGGTAAAAGGTTTTTCCTGTGCAAACTGTAGCGAGCGCTTTTTATTGTTCTCACAGCTCCAACAGCATTTCTTATCAAAGCACAGATCTGCTCAACCACAAGAGCAATTAGTATCAAGTCACTCGCAAATCATAAAGCAAGAGCCACTTGATGAGGATTCTGGACAGAACCAACCATGCAGCAGTCAGAAACCTGAGAGAGAAAACTTACGTGAGAAATCATATAGAGGCCCTGACAAACCTCTTGAATGCCCTCAGTGCCACATGCGATTTGTGAATCCCTCTGGGCTGGGTAGACACATGCGCATTCATAGTGAAGTCTACCCATTTTCCTGTAAAAAATGCCATGGTGGTTTTTGGAGCAAAAAGAGCATGGAAAAACACAAGAAAAAATGTAGAGGTCACACAGTCATCAAAAGTAATGACTCTACCCTGGAAAATACAGGTGAATTAGATTGCAATCAAAATGACACAGTGCTTGTGTTTAATAAGGGTTCCAACACAACAGGAACCGGTGTACTGCAGACCAAGTTCTCATGTAAAGATCAAGAGACAGAAAGTTGTTCTGACAAGGGAGATGCAGCTGTTCACAAATATCAGTGTTCTGAGTGTGATCAGAGTTTTACAGATGGACTTAGACTTATAAGCCATTTGGAGGAACATGGTCGTGAGGATCAAGAGCATAGATCAGCTGATGTTCACCGATGCCATGTGTGCAGTAAAGTTTTTGGGCAGGCTGGTTTATTGCAAAGGCATGTTAACATCCAACATAAGATAAAAACAACAAATACCTGTCCAATATGTTTCAAGAGTTTTCGATTTCCTTCTGATGTTGACATCCATAGATCTTGTCATGACCCCAATCGCCCCTTTGTCTGTAACACATGCGAGTTCAGGTATTGGACTGCTAAATCTCTGAGCATTCACCAAAGGATGGCTCATCCTTTGCGACAGCTGCCCAATTCAAAAGAACCTAGTGTGAAAGCAGGACCTGAGGTCCCTGAAGTATATAGGTGTCATCCATGTGACAAAACATATACTTTAAAATCATCATATGCAAAGCACTGCAGACTAAAACATGGACCGGGTTCTGTCACAAACCCTATTGATAATGAATCCAAAAAATCTTCTGTAATTCAAGAGTCATATAAGGAGGAATCCATCGGAGATTTTGAAGATGGAGATGACAGTGACAATGACTCCGATTCAGCGCCGTACTTTCCTTGCCATGTTTGCGGAAAAACATTTTTAACATCAGAAAGTCTCGAGGATCATCAAAGATGCCACCTTGGCGAAAAACCTTTTGAGTGTGAGGAATGTGGGAAGTGCTTCTTTCAGTTGGCAAACCTGCAACAACATCAGCGAAGCCACAAATCTGAGTTTCAGTGTCAAATGTGTGGTAAAGGGTTTGTCTCACTCTTTGCCCTGCGTAAGCACAAGCTAAGACATGTCAGAAAACGTCCTCACCGCTGCACAAAGTGTCACCTGAGCTTCACAAGCTCATCGGATCTAGCTGAGCACATGGTTATGCACCGTGATGAAAATTTTCCATGTGACCTTTGTGATAAAACCTTTTCCTGCAAAACAAGTCGCGCAGAGCATCGCAATATACACACGGAGCAAGAAGAAGAGCTTCCTCCTCTAATTCCACCTGAACGGCCAAAAACAAAGCAAATTACTCCAGGTGTGTCCAGTAGAAGCCTTTCATCGAGTAATGTTGAGCAGTACAAGTATTGTTGTGGAATTTGTCAAGTGAGATTTTCAGATCCAGAGCAGCTTTCAGAACATGGTTGCAATCCAGCAAAAGAGCGACCATACTCATGTCCAGAATGTAACAAACATTTTTTACATGGTTCTCACCTAAAAAAGCACCAGCTCAGCCATCAGTTGTCAGGACCACGTTCTTATCAGTGTAATCATTGCAGCATGAGTTTTAGCCACCACCATCTTTATCTCAATCATTTACGAAGTCATGGGAATGAAGAGACTTCTGTTGGCCCAAATGTTTCCACTAGTGACGAGAAGATCCATACAGAAAATGCAAAACATGAAAAAATTTACCAATGTCCAATTTGTCCTGACAGTTTTGAACAAGCTATGGAGCTAGCAAATCACCTATCTGTTCATTCTCATAAGTGCAGTGTTTGTAATATGACTTTCCCATCAAAGAAAGAACTTGAGGAACATGAAAAATGCCATTTGACTGCCGCAACACAGTATGAATGCACTGAATGTGGTAACAGCTTTCTTGGCAGTGATGCTTTCCGTAAACACAACTGTAGTAATCGAAAAATGACATTGTCGCACAAGCACCCTTCAGTGCCATCTGCCTCTCGTCCCCTCGTTCACTTTGAAGTTAGTAATGAGGAAGAGGAAGAGGTTGATGTTGGAGAAGACTTCATTAATTGCCCCATCTGTCAAAAACGGTTCTCCTCCAATAGTAATTTAGCAGACCACCATAAAAAGCATCATGAAGATCCTCGTCCTTTCAAATGCTTGGTTTGTAAGAAAGGGTTTAAAAAAAAGAAGTACCTCACAAAGCACCAGCAGATACACAGCGAACGGCCTTACAAGTGTAATGTGTGCTCAGAATCCTTTAAAACAGAACCAGCTCTCTTATCTCACAGTAAAACACATGACACAAAAAGGCAACACCATTGCTCAATATGCAACAGATCCTACCTTACGCCATATGATCTTTCAAAACATGAACGGAAACATGCTGAAAAAAGTTTGAGGGAGGCCCATGGAGATTTCCGATGTGATATGTGCTATAAATCCTTCACCATGCCTTCACAGCTGCAACAGCATCAAGAAACACATGTAGGACAAGTTGTCTATGAATGCACAGAGTGTGACAAAGCCTTTGCTTTTCTAAGTCTCTTGGAGGAGCATCAGCACCAAAGTCATGCTGATTCTGAATCTCTCCAGTCCCAATCACCAACCCAATTTTCCTATCAAAGCCCAGTGACTGAATAAAGGACAAATTATTGATGAATCTGTTTCCTGCAATGCAGTTTATTCAAACTCATTCAGTTTTCTGAACGTTATTTGTTAACCGATCAAATGTAAATACAATTCATTGTTCTTTTTTTACGTGTCTTAATTGCTTTTATCCGCTTTGAAATGACGTTGGTATTTTACCCTAGTTCTGAATCAGCTTGTAAATGTTTAAACGGTCTGTTCTCCTCTACAGTTCTGTGAAATGCTTATTAAATGGTATCTTTGTACAGTACGTAGACTGAATTGTGTATACTGCATTGATGCAATCTAGTTGATGTTTGGAATTTTAGGTATATTTGTATGAATGTAATAGCTTAAGAGACATTTAAAGATGTTCCGCAGTATGGTTCACAAGGATGTATAGCTGAAAATCCTGTAGAATTCCTTTGTTACAGTGATGTTTGGCATTTTTACATGTACCTACCTTTTGTCTTTAAAACATCCTTAGAATTAAGAGGAATTGACTGATTAATGTTAATGTTTTGTAGTAATAATTAGCAATGTTTACTTTTTTCTTAGCCATTTGCAAACATTCAATGTCATTTCACATTAGTTATGAGATGAATGCCCTCCTGAGTTAAATTTATATTTTATATGTATGCCGATTTATGTTTTAATTGATAAGAATCTCGTCTAAATGGCTTTGCTAAAATTCGTTTTTTTTTTTTTTTAAACAAGCTTTTCATAATTACATTGTATAAATTACAGTTAACATTGTAGCCTATCAGTACTACCTACAAATAGTGCTCAAATAATACATATGGCTATGAAAACCTTATGTGAAGTCATACTTTAGTATTATATGGCAATGTTGAGCATTTCTTCATGCAAATAAATACTTTGCAGTTATTAAAGTAAGTTTTTTAAATGTTGATTGATTTTGTGAAAAGAAATGACTTATTTTGTTCCCCCGGGAAATGTTTTTCCTTCATAAAGGTGCACATAATGAGAAATCCCTGAAAAATATATTTTGTACTTTAATATAGGCCTAGGTATTATAATAATGTATTTATCATCTATATATATATATATATATATAGATGATAAATACATTATTATAAATACCTATTATATATATATATATATATAATATATATATAATATATTTGTTACCTGTTTCTTCAAATTAAGGTTCCCCATATGGCAGTTTTCCAACTGCTTTTTTTTTCTACAACTAGTGGCATATTCATTAAAGAAATTATCAGGTCTGTAATTATTTATTTACACAGTGACAGATAACGAGGCCAGTCAGTATACAATAATCTTGAAATATTTTAATTGAGTCACAAGCTCACTTCCTGGTTTCAGGAATTATGTATAAAAAAAAATCAATTGTAGATCATTTTTGTTCAGTTAATTATTGATCTTTTTGTTTTATATTTCATGAAAGTACACATTTTTGTAAGGTTACATTTGACTCAAAACCTTAGTGAATGTAGACCCAGTCTCCACGTGTGTTGTAATTTATTATACAGACATCAATATTATAATATTGGTGGATTTATTATTAATTTGTATTAAAAAATATAACATTTGAGCCAAAGGCTAATAAAGTTAATCAACATTTTTTTTGTAAGACCACGTCATTATTAAATCTCATTTACACACACATATATATATATATATCTATATCTATATATATATCTATATCTATATATATATATATATATATATATATATATGTGTGTGTGTAATGGTGTTTTCATAACGTAATACTGCTCAAGCTTCAAAAACAAGCAATCCAAGCGAAATGTCTTATATTTTTAAGTAATAGCAAATATATATCAGTGTGGCAAACCTGGATTGGGGGGGGGGTTATTATGTATTTTGGAGGGAATATAGACAGACGGTCTTTCTCACCAGCTGGCGGCGTATTTGCCGATGGTTCTTATCTCAATACAGTGGAGAATCACATACTGCCCTCTATAGTGCACTGAAAAAATGACATAGCATAGCAATGAAAATGTCAGAATCCAGCTGCAACATATATCCCGTTCTTTTCGGATTGGAAATAATTTCTTTCAGTTAACGCATGCTACTTTGCAAATAGGGCTGATTCAAGGTGAGTGTTAACCAATGAACCATTAAACTACCTATTATTGCTCCGTTTCATTCGACAAACGGTCGTTAGCTGCGCTTTTATATGAAGGATGTGCACTTCCATTGTGCAGCAAGCCTGTGACATGTGCTGCATGCCCCTATATCTCAAGCACATGTGTCTACAACGAGTGTTTGGTCTTAAAGATACGCTATTTACGTTTTGATGTGGGAGGCTTATTAAATCGTTATAAATGTACAGTCTGATGAGCATGCTAAAATTTGCATTAGTCGTCGCAATGCTGCACATTAGCACATTAGCCCTGCCCTGGCATATTTTTAAGATCTGTACTAAAACTGACCCTTAAGTGCTCTCTCGACTAAAACGACTATTCGTATGCAAAATATCTTTGTGTTGATTTTTAGTTTTTGCGATGAATCGTTTATTTGAGCAATTAGCATCTTTAAAAGAATGGCCGCGGGAAGTGGCCAGGCCTAACTAAATCAAAGCAAGCTAAGATCAGTCTGATGTTTTTTTCTGTTGTTCTGTCAATTTTGCTACATTTAAAATGAATAATTAACACGTTATTCAAAAAACATTGCAGCGCAACAATTAAAAACAGGCTAGTTATGTACTGGTTATTTTTCAGTCGAAATGAAACGTGTAAATTCACATAACATTCTTATTTTGGCTTAGATTTGTTCCGGTCATTAATTCATAAAATATCTGTATCAAATGTTGTTTGTAGACATGTATTTAATTTGATCACGAATAAACTATGATTTGAAACTGGCATCATTGGTTATTCTCATCCCTTTTAGAGCAGTGGTTCACAACCTTTTTGACTCAGAGGCCGAATAAATGTTGATGTAACAGACATTAAATTGGATACAATTTTGAATACTGTTTTCTTCGAAGCAAATATATCTAATTTCTTTAAATAGCTGAGTGGCCTTATCAGTACCAAATGTCTGAAAACAATGTTTTATTCATACAGTAGTGATACTTTTATTTATAGTTTTAGGGTCTTTTGTATAAAAAGTTATAATGAAATTTAAAAGGATAATTCACCCAAAAATAGAAATTGTCTCATTATTTATTCACCCTAATGCCATCCCAGATGTGAATGACTTTTTTCTTCTTCTGCAGAACACAAATGAAAATTTTTAGAAGAATATTTCAGCTCTGTAGGTCCATACAATGCAAGTGAATGGTGGCCCGAATTCTGAAGGTCCAAATATTACTAAGGCATCATAAAAGTACTCAAGTGGTTTAATTATTGTCTTCTGAAGAGATATATTTGGTTTTGTGTGAGAACAGACCAAAATGTAATTCCTTATTCACTTTAAATCTTGACAGCATTCTCCTTGGTGATCATGATTTCAAGATTGATTAACATGTTTATAGTGCCCTCATGCACGCTGCACAGGCATCAAGCAATAAGAAGTGTAATCAAACTTGAAATCATGATTATGCCTAGTGACTGCAATGGCAAGATGTACAGTGAAAAAGGAGTTATATTTTGGTTTGTTCTCACCCAAAACATGTTGGATCGCTTCAGAAGACAGTGGTTAAACCACTGGAGTTGTACTTTTATGATGCCTTTGTAATATTTGGACCTTCAAAGTTCGGGCCACCATTCACTAGCATAATTTTAGACCTATAGAGCTGACATATTATACTAAAAATCTTAAATTGTGTTCTGCAGAAGAAAAATAAATTCATACATATCTGGAATGGCATGAGGGTGAATAAATGATAAGAGAATTTTAATTTTCGGGTGAACGATCCCTTTAAATGTAACATTCTCTGTAGAATGAAAAATCTATTCTAATATGCTTTATACATGACAGCACAAAATATCCAATATCCTAAAGCTCATTACCTAATCTCTCATTATTTACAATTGAATTAAAAAGAGGGGTTAAGCTTTGCCTATAAATTAGTTGATTTGCTTTCTCTTTCTTTTTTTAGGACACATTCAACAATAACAAAAACTTTGGTAACACTACTTAGAATTTACATTGGAGGTGCATCTTTTACCATTCTAAAGAATGCTTGGACTTCAAGAAACAAGGTCTGATGGGAGCCCTGCCACTAAAACATATAACTGTGTGGCATGCTCATCTACTTTTAATAGTTTGGCATCACTCTTGGTACACCAAGCATCTCATGCAAATGAAATGTCTGGCCAGCCAGAATCAACACTACCAACCTGTGTCAGCTGTGGAAGCTTATTTTCAAGTAAAGATCTCCTCGACAAGCACCACTGCATGGAGTTGCCCACTCCAGCCTCTTCAGAGTTGTATATATGTGACTGTGGTGATATTTTCAGTGGATTAACTGATCTTGAGAAACACAAAAAGTTACATGAACCAGAAGCACAGGTCAGTTCAAATTTGGATAGGATTCCTGCTGAGCTGAGCACTGAATGCTTAGAAGATATCCAGCCAGAGGTCAAAACAGACTCCAGCGACCCTGTCTTAAGCCATGTTTTCCCCAGTCTTTCACCATCCAATTCTAATGAAGAACCCCTTATGCAAAGTGATTCTCCTCTTTCTAAACAAGAAATCAAGGATATAGTATCCACTACAGACATGGCTCTCCCTGTGGAAAGCAACATTTCAAATCAGCAAGAACAAAATTTGCCCTTTGGGTCCCCCTCGAACCACTGTGTGATTGAAGAGCAGGAGCAGTTCCTGGAGAAGGACAGTGACACAGTAAAATCCATTAGCATGTTAAACCATTCTGTGGATGACTGTGAAAAATCACCAGAATCATGTAAAGAATCAACTGCATTTAATAAGAAATCAATCCTAAAGATGCTAGCATCTGCCTACATGAGTCACAAGCAACCAGACCAAATGAAACCGGAGCAAACCAAGAGGAACTTGCCCCCCAGGAAAGTTGCACCAAGGGCACCAGTGCAAGCTGTACCAACCATAACATTGCCTAAGCCACTACAGAAACCACCTGAAACAAAAAATAATGAAAATATGTCATGTTCCTCAGGCACGGTGTTAAATATTAAAACTGGAAAGATGTTGTCGAAGAAGGGGAAGATTATATCTGTGACACAAACTCTCTGCCCTGTGGTGGTGCTTGATACTCGTCAAAAGCTTTTTAGTAGGGACAAACTGGAAGGCAGACACCAATGTAGACTCTGCCGAAAGGTTTTCCAAGACCTAGACAGCTTGATAATGCATCATGCCCTGCATAAAAAAGAGAGAGTTAAATTTTGTCTTCGTTGCAAACAATTTGTGATAACTGTTATCTCTGTTCCAAATAATCACATCTGCTCTGGCACATTTGCTGGAAACCATCAATGTTCTCCTCATGTGGGAAAGATGTCTCTGACATTGAACAGCCCTTCAACAGAACAGGCACAAAAACTGTTCTACTGTTCTTTATGCAAGCGTAGCTATTCATGCATGCGTAACCTCAAAAGGCATAACTGCCCATGTAGAGGTACTCTGATAAGCTCTGCCACTCTAGGAAACCAAGGTAATGTTAAACTCCATGGTTTTAAAGAGCAATACACTACAGTATTGCAAGAACCAAAAATAAAGCAAATGTCAACACAGCAAGTAAATGTTGGAGTGGGCACAGAACCGATTAAGTTTGAGGAGCAGAACACAGAATTTCCTATAGGAAAAAAAAATCAGACAGCATTGAAGATGCAGTCTCCATCTCTTAAGACAGGGGGTGAGTTAAATTCACCAGAACCATCTGAGTACATCTTTGCTGGTGTTTCCAACTCCACACTAACTATATCAACAAAAACTGAAAATATTTTTGAAATAAAAGCAGATGAAAAAGATACATTTGGAGAAAAGCAGTGGACTATGCCATTGGATGATACTGAAATTGATGTACTAACAGAGGTGGATCATGAGGAAGATGAGGACAATTTGGCAGATAAGGCTAAAGAAGATTGTGATGAAGATGAGGATGTTGTCACTGTAAAACCTCATGAGGACAAAGAAATAAAGTCAGTATTGGCTAGTAGTGGCTTTCAGGTGCATATGACAGAGAAAGGTGTGAGGAGGTTTGTTTGCATTGGATGCCAGAGAAGCTACTCCCGCTGCTTCACACTAAAGCAGCACTTGAAGATTTGTGGGGCAATAAAGTTAAAACAGCTAAATTATTTTAAGAATACATCATCTAGTGTTCCTGGGCCTATCAAAAGTTTTCCATGTCCTCAGTGTGGCAGGTTCTTCAGCCGCAAAGACAATATGAATTCTCACCAAAAAAAATGCCAAGCGGGAAACACCAATTCACCAGTAGGTACAAGAATTGTGGAGAGTGAAACACAAGCTGCCCAGGAAAACGTATTTGTTCTGTCTCCGTCCAGTGAAAGCCAAACAGTCAGACAGGAGGGCAGTGCTAATAGTGGCAGAAACTGGGGCATTATGTCACTGCCATCTGTGCTCCCGAGAAGAGTGACTTGTGAATGTGGAGCCTCTTTCACTTGTCCTAGACTTCTGTTTGAACACTTGCAAGTTCATGCACAAGAATCCTACATTTGTCCTCACTGTGGTGAGAACGTGCAGTCGTGGATGGATTTTGAGGCACATCAACAATTGCATCTGCAGTCTCAAAGCCAAGCAAGTGTGCAAAAAGGGTCACCGAGGCACTCATTTTCCCAAGTGGCGCAGTCATCTGCTCCAACTTTACCGGCACAATCACATGCTCCAACTCTGCCGGCACAGTCACCTACTCTAACTTGGCTTGCACAGTCACCTGCTCCAACTTGGCCGGCACAGTCACCTGCTCCAACTTGGCCGGCACAGTCACCTGCTCCAACTTGGCCAGCACAGTCACCTGCTCCAACTTGGCCGGCACAGTCACCTGCTCCAACTCCGCCACAGCAGTCTTCAGGTTTTCAGGCACCAGAACTTAGCGTACAAGGACAACCACCTGCTCTCCGTACACAACAACATTTGAACCAGACACGACCTCTAGAGACATTAGTTTGCCTAAGATGCAAAAAGACCTTCAGTAGCCGCAAGTCTTTGTTAAGACACCTAAGATTGAATTGCAGAGGTGATGCTTCAGGCCAGAGGAAGCACTCCTGCTCTCATTGTGGTATGACATTCCAAAATCCTTTAACCCTTAAAGTTCATGTTCAGAGCAATACCTGTAAACCCACGTTTAAACCTATTCGTTGTCCAGTGTGTGTGCATTGGTTCAGTAGTCTAGATGGACTGAAGAGACACCTACTCTCACACAGCAAGCAACAAGGTTTGAAGTGTCAGATATGTGACCATTATTGTCCAAGTCCTCAGGCACTTGAGGAACATAAGAGAAGCGTTCATACAATAAACAGAATTACATCAGTAAATGAAAAACAGGAACCATTGTGCGAAGCTGGTTCGCAGAGCAGCACATCAGCAGCTTTTCAATGTCACATTTGCCTTCGCAATTATCCAAAGCTTCAATCACTGAAGGATCATGTAAGGAAGGTTCATCGCCCAAAAGATAAAAAACAATCTAATTTGAAAACCGTAGACCAAGTCCGTCCCGGGCAGTTTCAGTGTCAGATCTGTTTGCGCAACTATCCTAGTTTAGTATCCTTGAAAAACCACAGAAGAAGAGTGCATCGTATTCTAGGTGGTGTGTTTCAGTCATCAAGGGGAACTGAGCAAAATCACACACCCAATCAGTTTCAGTGTCAGATTTGTGCACGCAGCTATCCAGATTTAATGTCCCTAAAAAATCACAGAAGGAGGGTCCATCGTATCCTTGGAGGTCTTGAGCTCAACGCAGTCCAACACAATCCTTACAAGTGTCAAATTTGCCAACGCAGCTATCCCGATGTAGTCTCACTGAAGAATCACAGGAGAAGGGTTCATCGTATATTAGGGCCCGTGCCTGAAACAACAACAATGGTTGACACAAAAGATCCTCTGCAGCAGAAACTGTCTAATCCCTTCCTGTAAATACACAGATATTTCCATGCTTTAAGTGATCATAAAAGGTGGATATACTTGCTTGCCTTCACTTTATTGCTGTATATGTATATTTAAAAAAAAATAGTTTTTGGAGGTAAAATTTGTACATTATTCTGACCATACCATATTAGGACAGCATCTGTGGGTACCTAACATTTCTAAAGAGTAGTAAAGATAGTATTCAGTAGTTTTAAACCATTAATCAAAACCTGTTCAGTAGTTGAACAGTTTTTTTTTAGCTTCTTGTTATTAGATTATTCAACTTATTTTATCGGTGTTTCATAATGTTGCCTTAATTTAGTCTATTAAACCTAGATTTGTTTTTTCCCACTACATACGTGTGAAGACTCCAAATAGATATTCTTCATGAATGCACTGTAAAATAGTTCTTTACATAACTGTTTTTGAGATAGCCACTGTGTATTGTTAGTGTATGGTAATAATACAATTTTGATGTAAACATGTTCTATCAATAAACACAGAAGTCACACCTTCGAAAGTCTTCAGTTACTAAACCATTGTGGTCTTGCACACAGTATTACTTCTTTTTTAAGATTAAACTTTAAACACAAAGCAATAGTAATTCTTGCTGGTCATATCTAAATGATAAAGAAAGGTTTGGCGAATAGACACAGATGAACTGGTAATACTGATTGTGACCATCCTTAAACATATTTTAAACATGACCTCCTGTGTGTAATAATAACAGCTGACTGAGCTAATGAAAATAAATGAATTTGCTTAGGATTAAAAAACTACTGGAGGTTCAGAATAATGTCTTTCAATTGTTACGCAGGAATAAGCACTTTTTAAAAAGTGCAGATATGCAAAATTCTACAAAATAAATATTGCAAATTATCAATATGTATCTTAAATGATCTAAGCTAGAAAACTGAAAATTTAATTATTTTAGATATGAAGCTGGGAGCAGTTATACTTGCTTAGATATGCAATATGGCTCTGTTAATCGAATAAATTCACAGCTTTCTATTCGTTTATAAGCACAATATAATCATATACTTTTGTAATTATTCAGTCAGCATTTATTGTGTTAAAAAGTTTATCTGCAGCAGAAGCTGTCCAATGCCTTGCTGTAAATACACAGAGCTGTTTTCATGTTTAAGTGATCATAAAATTTGGATCTGGTTGCCTTCACTTTATTGCTGTATCTCTTTTGGAAGTTAAAATTATTCTGAACATGCTGTTTAAGGATAGCATCTGCGGGTACTTCATATTTGTAAAGATAGTATTCAATATTTTATTAAATATCTTTTGTTCAATTATTCAGTCAGCGTTTATTGGTAACACTTTACAATAAGGTTACTTTGTTAACTAGATAACAATATTAGTTAGCACGGTCTAACAATAAACAATACTTATAAAGCATTTATTAATCATAATGTTAATTTAAAAAAATGTGTTAGTATTTCAAGTTGCATTTGTTAGCGTTAGTTAATGCACCATGAACTAACAATGAACAATTGTATTTTTACTAACTAAATTTAATGAAGATTAATAAATGCAGGGGAAAAATATATATATATATATATATATATATATATAATAATACATATGTGTATATATATATATATATATATATATATATATATATATATATATATATATATATATATATATATATATATTATTTGTTTGTTCATAATACCTAATGCCTTTTACTTTATATATATATATATATTATAATATATATATTATATATTATTTGTTTGTTCATAATACCTAATGCCTTTTACTTTATAAAGTCAATGTTGTGTGACATATTTATTCAAAAGAGGCATACAAAGTGTCTGTATTCAGTATTGTTTTATTCTATAAGATATATTATTTCCCTAAATTATTTAATGCTATATATTTCCACTTAAATATTAATCAATTAATTAAATTAATGATGTGGGCATACATTTTATGGCATAGGACTAACATTTACAGTCTCTTTTTAATTTCAATCACGCTAGAATGTTTAACGTAAAGAAAAAACAAAAATTATGTTTTCTTTATTTATATTTAGCGTTTTTTCTGATGAAGACGTCGAATGGACTTTTATTGGGAACGGAAACGGAAACCACATTTGTTTTGTGTGTTTGCGTCTGAACGTTGTTCATTGGGTCTGAAAAGAAAGACCATAAAAGGTTGGTGTGAGCTTGGTCTTGTGTTTTTCTTTGTTTTGCGTTATTTGTTCAGATATACTAATCTAATAGGTTCAGACAGAAGCTCCGTTTGTGTCAACGATTAAACGACGAGTAGTTCTTTTTTTTTTACATGAGTGGTGTAAAAAAATCAGTTTTAGTACTGAGGTTTAGACTTGAATTGTGTAAGGTTATTCTATTCACATTATGTTTAAACTCATCGAGTGAATTAAAAAAACTTCGCTTTTGTAATTAAAGACCATTTTCAGCGACAGATTGGTGCTGAAGCAGCAGTTGTATTGGGAGATGCAGGATTGTCTGTAACGGACCATGCATGCATTAATTATCGTACTGCATTACAGTGCAACACCCACGGTCGATCAAAGACAGTTATTTTATTGGCCTATGCAAAAAGCCTCAAATGCAAGATCAGACCGACTGTTTCTTGCTCCGCTATCGGCAGCACAATGGAGAAAGAACATATATTATTTTTATAGTTGTGAGTCTATATTTTACCGTGATACAATAAAATCAAATATTTAGATTGCGTGATCTTTACTCGCTGCACACAAAACAAATATACAATAATTGAAAATATTATGATTTATAATAAGGATTCCGTTTTATTGCTAAAATGTACATATTTAAACGTAAAGCGTTTGTTTTGCACTTGTAGCAGTGCATAATGTATCATATTATGAAAAAGACGTGGTAATAAATTAATGAATCAAACTTTCACACGATGTTTGATACGGTTTTACATGAATCAAACATTAATTAATTCATTTATTATTTTTTGTATATTTTATTGTTACATACCTTTATGCCAGAAAAGACTAATTATATATAATTGGGGAATTGCTCATATTTACTATAATTTTAACCACAAATTCCAACATTTGACTGACATTAGGTGGATCATACAATGTGAATACTTTTAAACTTAAACTTTTTTGCATTGACACATTTACATGGTAAATACAAAAATGTGGCCTAATACATTTAAATATTTGTGATTTATATGTTGCTTGCACAAAAAAAATATTTTGTCACTTTTTCATTCAAAGGAGAAAGATGTTTTTTGCCCACACAATGGTGTAGTTGCTAACTGCTAAAACTAACTAGTCAAATACTGACCCCTTGAATGACAAGCCCATTTGTCAGTGGCTAGGTTTTTTTTTTTTTTTTTTTAACAACCTGGTTGCCCTGCTCAATGTGAAATCTCATTGGAAAATACTTTTGTTCTTTTGTCATTTGGTCACTCTGCAAATTACTCTTAGTTTTATGGTTGGTTTGTAATCTCTTATTCTTTTTCCATCTTTGTTTAGTTTCAGCTTGAGTAGGGGGGAAATTCCGACACCTGCAGACGAGTCGCACATCATGCTTGAAGGAGGGGAGAAGAGGCAAGAAACCAACTTGAATGAGGCAGAAACCAAAGACCAGGCTTCAATGAGAAGAGGGATGGGGGGATTACTTTCAAAAGGTCTTGCAACAAGTTCCCAGTCACCTGCAGTTACTGATGTTCGACCTGAGTGCTTGCCCTATAACCTTGATGAAAGCAAGAGAGAAAAAGCCTCCAGTGAAACAGATGGAAATACCTTTCCAGAACAATTAAACACTTCTGATTTTACCCCTGTCAAAGAGACTGTCATGGATGCTCAGAAATGTTTGGATGAATGTGACGTTCTAACTGAACCAAATAGATATTCTGATTGCCTTTCCAACACCACAGTCAATGAGCCAAAATCATTGCAACTTAAATCAGGATTAGATAAACCACAAATGGATGTAAATCTGTCTGTTAAAACAGATGAAATCATAACAAGTAATCAGTCAGAAAGAGAATCTGACAGTTATGAAGGCCAGCCTTTAACATCTATGGAAGTTAAGAAAACCACATTAGAAGAGGGAGATTCTGAAAAAAACATCCATGACAATACCGCAGATGCAAAAGTTTCAGACATTAAAAATCAAGTAGTATTACATGTCATGCGCTTTGAAGCATTAAATCAAAATGATGAAGCATCAGATAATGCCAGTCTAGATGATTCAGTTGAGAAAACACCCTCAGAGAATTCATCCCCTACACTTGTATCTTTGAAAGAGACTAATTCAGAGGACAATTACAAGAAACCTTTGAGTGACAACAATGCTGAGGCAAACGCTATGGAGATTATCACAGAACGTAAACGTGGGCATTCTTCCTTTTCTCGCGGACGCCCACGCAAAGAAAAACAGATAATCAAGTGTGAATACTGTGGCCGCCCATTCAATCATTCCTCAGCATATATCATTCATCGGCGTGTTCACACAGGTGAGAAGCCCTTCAACTGCCCGAATTGTGGCAAAGCCTTTGCTCAGCTCTCCAACCTTCGATCTCACGCCAGAGTCCATAAATGCAAAATTCGGAGTCGTAAACATGGACACAGATACCAAAGTAGAGCAACAACTGGAGAAACTGTGAACACGAGCCAAGTGAGCACGGCAGACAAAGCGGAAAATTACTATCATAGTAATCCAATTACCTCTCCTAAAAGGAGAAGAAGAAGAGGGAGAGGTAATCTCCATACTTGTCCGATATGTGGGAAAGTCTTTTGTTACAAATCAGTCCTTAAAATCCATCTACGGATTCACAGTGGAGAAAAGCCATATTCTTGTAAAGTGTGCGGCAAATCATTTACACAGCAATGTACTGCCCGTGTCCATGAGAGAGTGCATTGGTCCATCAAGCCTTTCCTGTGTTCAAAATGTGGAAAGGGATTTTCTCAGATTGGACCCTTAAAAGTACACACTTGTGAAGGTAAAACACATCTACATGCATCCTTAAAAGATATGGAAATGGCTGGTGTTATAACCTTCAAATGTCACATTTGTAAAAGATGCTTTGACACCAGAGATGAGTATGAATTACATCTGCAAGGACACGCAGATGCCAAACGTTATAAGTGTGACCGTTGTAAGCAGGCATTTAGTGTTCTCTCTGAGCTAAATGCACATGGAAAGCATTGTTTGTCCATGAGGCTTGCAAAACCAAAGGTTTCTGGTCACAATTCTGCTCACAGGATGCAGCCCAAAAACTCTCTCACAATAAAAGCAAATCCCACATTTTCTCATGTAAAATCTCCCCCAACTTCCCGAAAAGAGCTTTCCCCGCCGAAGAAGCTCAAACGATCTGCCTCTGTACTTACTTGCACTCCTAAGGTCATCATCACCTCCACATATGAGCCACAGAGAAGCCACTTTCTCAGTCAGCCAAGCAAATCTAGCTATTTTGTTTCTCAGCTGAATGGGACAGACCGAAAAGCAGATCCAAGGAAGTACTTCTGTCCACGATGTGGGCGAATATTCAGGCATGTAGGACGACTGAGAGCCCATATGCTTAATCATTCACGGGACCAAGGCTTCTCCTGCAGTGATTGTAGCAGGACTTTTAAAAACTGGAGAAAATTTTGGATTCATCAGCGGCTGCATAGACAGAGCAGAGGGCGCTTTTTTTGTCCAAAGTGTGGTCAAGGGTTCAGATTTATGGGCTTGTACAATGAACATTTGCAACAGCATCCAGAATTTAATGCACACGTTTGTCCATTCTGTCCTCATACCTTCTCAAATGCACAACTTTTGAGGAATCACCAGCAAGAATGGCATCGGTCAAGTATGCCCTACATTTGTGATGTTTGTGGTAAAGGTTTTGCAAGTGCGGTCATTCTTAAGCGACACAGAGTTGTTCACTGTACATACAATCAAATGGAGACAACTTACATAGTTGATCTGCAGCCCACTGTACATCCCTATGAATGTGGTTCATGCAGCGCTAGTTTTGAGACCCTGGAATTGCTTTTCCACCATCAGTTCTCCCACAATTCTGCAGAGAAAGGACCAATATTAAGGAAAGGCACAAATGTTTGGAAGCAGCACCTTGAAATGGAGGAATGTTCTCACTTTCAGTTAAATCAATCTCACCACCTCAAACATCATAGCCGTGACTATTCACCCAGCTTATGTGATGATCAGACACAAGATAACATCCTCCCATTCTCCCCTTCAAATGGTGCAGTAGTACCTCATTCTTCATCACACACTGGTCCCATGCCTTTAAATCTAGCACTACAGCAGCAGCAAAAAATAAACACAGATGCTCAAAGCCCCATTGGGATGTTGCCTCATCTGCCATCAGGTCCCCATTCCATTCCTCATTCTCAAACTAATGAGGCACAAGTGGATAAAACACCAACGCATGCTAATGACAAATGTTTAACAATGGAAGAATTCAATGGCTCAAGCCAATCACCATCCGTAGTGATGAAAGAGAAGAAAACTGGTGACTTAGTTTGCACAGAATGTAGTGCTTGTTTTTCCAACCTTCTTGCATTGCATGCGCATTACTTCAAACATGCCAGAGGAGACATATAAATATCCCATATGAATATTTCTTTGTTCAGTCTGTATGTGGTATTGTATGGCAGTCAATTATTTCTGTAGCTGTAACTTTAGTAAATGTGTGCTATATATAACCATTATGTATGTGCTTTTTAAAGAAAAAGACATCCATCTTTGTTAAAACAGTTCTGTAGACATTGGACTAGAAATTCCCTGCGATGGGCAATTTTATGTTATTTAAGAGATCTTAAAAATGTCTGTTTTTTTGTAGTTGTAATTGACACATTTATCTGAACCAGTTACTGTTAACAAATTAAAGTCCTGACTGATTTTGTTTAAACTGAACAAGTTTTATGTTATGAGAAAATGTATATGCATGTTCAAAGAAGGATATTTTGTGGATATTTTGAGTGTTTTAGTCATTCCAAAATGTCACACTTGGTAAGGATTCTGACAGGAGTCATCATGACATTTTAACACATTTTCGCATACTGCCTACTACATAAAATGATTTGGACTGCACATTCCTTTTTAAAGCAAAATCCTATCCAATGTAATAAAACTTAAAACCTGACCTGGACTGGGTTTTCCAAAAGTATTGCAAGCTTAAGTTGATAGTAGAGACCATTGGCTTTTGGGAAACACAACCCAGACTTCTAAAGAAAAACTGCACTATTTAAAGAAATGTGGATGAATTTCTTTCTGTAAATATGCAAACATCTGTGTTCTCTTAAAACTCAGCCAATTATAAATAATACAACAACAAATCTTTTATGTTTGTTCTCAGACATTTATTTAAGCTTGTCCATTGATATCGCAACCCACCATGAGTATGGTCTCATAAAATCCATAGGAGCCTAATTGGAGTTGACAGTGTCTCTGATCCAGGAGTTGTAGTTGCAAACCTTGGCATAGACACCAGGTTTGTTTCTCTGGGCACAGCCATAACCCCAGGACACAATACCCTGCAGCTGGTTGTTGCACACCAATGGGCCACCAGAGTCTCCCTGTAAGACATGTGTTTTAGATAAGGCAATGATTGCTATAAACAACAGAATTAGCCTCTCTGGTGATTCTGAGTGTCATCAAAATGTGTAACTAGCAGAGACCGTACCTGGCAGGAGTCCTTGCCGCCCTCCAAGAAGCCAGCACAGAACATGTTGGAGGATATCTGACCTGGGTAGGCGTTTTTGCAGGAGCTGTCACTCAGTATAGGAGCCCACAGGCACATTAGACGGCTGGGGTAGTTGCCTAGTGAAAAACCAAATGACCATCAGATGAATTTGTATGTTTATTGGGTAATTTCGGGTTTAGATCATGTTACTGTATGTTGGCTTGGATTTACATATCCAGTTTAATTCCATAGATCATTCCATAAGTGTAATGGAACTTACTTCCACTTGCGCTCATGTTGCCCCATCCAGAGATCAGACAGTTGGAACCAGTTCCAGCACAGCTTGATGGCAGAGCAATAGTCTGAACGTAACTGTTCAGGGTGGCAGGCTGGCTCAGCTTGATCAACATGATGTCATTGTCCAGATTATTACTGTTGTAATGGGGGTGCCTGATGACTTTGGCAGAGTTGATAAACTGCTCAGTGCCCTCCGTAGCATCAATGTTATGCTCACCAAGACGCACCTGGACACGGCTGAGCACAGATAAAAGGGTGTAAGCATTTTTAAGAGCTATTGCGGCCACATATTATTATTTACCTCTTGAGTTCCAATGTTGAATCTCTATTAGGCTGATTCTTATACAGTCAGGTCCATAAATATTGGGACATCGACACAATTCTAATCTTTTTGGCTCTATACACCACCACAATGGATTTGAAATGAAACGAACAAAATGTGCTTTAACTGCAGACTTTCAGCTTTAATTTGAGGGTATTTACATCCAAATCAGGTGAACGGTGTAGGAATTACAACAGTTTGTATATGTGCCTCCCACTTTTTAAGGGACCAAAAGTAATGGGACAGATTAACAATCATAAATCAAACTTTCACTTTTTAATACTTGGTTGCAAATCCTTTGCAGTCAATTACAGCCTGAAGTCTGGAACACATAGACATCACAAGACGCTGGATTTCATCACTGGTGATGCTCTGCCAGGCCTCTACTGCAACTGTCTTCAGTTCCTGCTTGTTCTTGGGGCATTTTCCCTTCAGTTTTGTCTTCAGCAAGTGAAATGCATGCTCAATCGGATTCAGGTCAGGTGATTGACTTGGCCATTGCATAACATTCCACTTCTTTCCCTTAAAAAACTCTTTGGTTGCTTTCGCAGTATGCTTCGGGTCATTGTCCATCTGTACTGTGAAGCGCCGTCCAATGAGTTCTGAAGCATTTGGCTGAATATGAGCAGATAATATTGCTCGAAACACTTCAGAATTCATCCTGCTGCTTTTGTCAGCAGTCACATCATCAATAAATATAAGAGAACCAGTTCCATTGGCAGCCATACATGCCCATGACACTACCACCACCATGCTTCACTGATGAGGTGGTATGCTTTGGATCATCAGCAGTTCCTTTCCTTCTCCATACTCTTCTCTTCCCATCACTCTGGTACAAGTTGATCTTTGTCTCATCTGTCCATAGGATGTTGTTCCAGAACAGTGAAGGCTTTTTTAGATGTTGTTTGGCAAACTCTAATCTGGCCTTCCTGTTTTTGAGGCTCACCAATGGTTTACATCTTGTGGTGAACCCTCTATATTCACTCTGGTGAAGTCTTCTCTTGATTGTTGACTTTGACACACATACACCCACCTCCTGGAGAGTGTTCTTGATCTGGCCAACTGTTGTGAAGGGTGTTTTCTTCACCAGGGAAATAATTATTCGGTCATCCACCACAGTTGTTTTCCGTGGTCTTCCGGGTCTTTTGGTGTTGCTGAGCTCACCGGTGCATTCTTTCTTTTTAAGAATGTTCCAAACAGTTGATTTGGCCACACCTAATGTTTTTGCTATCTCTCTGATGGGTTTGTTTTGATTTTTCAGCCTAATGATGGCTTGCTTCACTGATAGTGACAGCTCTTTGGATCTCATATTGAGAGTTGACAGCAACAGATTCCTTAATGCAAATAGCACACTTGAAATGAACTCTGGACCTTTTATTTGCTCCTTGTAAATGGGATAATTAGGGAATAACACACACCTGGCCATGGAACAGCTGAGCAGACAATTGTCCCATTACTTTTGGTCCCTTAAAAAGTGGGAGGCACATATACAAACTGTTGTAATTCCTACACCGTTCACCTGATTTGGATGTAAATACCCTCAAAATAAAGCTGAAAGTCTCCAGTTAAAGCACATCTTGTTCGTTTCATTTCAAATCCATTGTGGTGGTGTATAGAGCCAAAAAGATTAGAATTGTGTCGATGTCCCAATATTTATGGACCTGACTGTATATACATTATGCACACACGTAAGAAAAGAATACAGAATTTATCTTACGACTTGTAACAGTGAGCAGCAGACACAACCTAGAGGTTGCTGATAAGAGAGCCACCACAAAAGTGGTACCCACTATTCAGAGAAACCTGGTATGGAACACCATTTCTTGTACACTCAAACCCCCCTACAATTTTATCATCCTCATCAAGAGGAGCGGCATCTGAGAAAACATAAGATATTGTTATATAATATACCTACACGTATCTGCAGATATATTTTATTGAACAGAGCAACACACAAAAATTAACTACTCATGACTGTTAGCACTTTTATGTGAGATCCTAAAAACTAACAAATATGTACCACTTTCAGTCTTCCCTGTTCTGTTTACTTACAGGCCACAGCGAAAAGAGCCAGAAGAATGAGAGCTTTCATGTTGCCTGAGAGTGTCATGCTCAGAATGTTCCAATATCCACCTTATATACTCTGCCTACTCGAATGCTGGCGATAATCCTCAAGGACATACATACATTTCTGTTCATAAACTAAGCCTTAAATAGTAACCAGTGTGTGAATCCAGCATATGGTTTGACATCATTTGTAGAAAGTTTTCTGCATAGCACATTTTGTAGAAACATCACAAATCATTAATTAATGTTGATCAATTACTGTTATTAATGTGTAACCAAAAAACTACTGCTTTTTTATTTTTTGCAGTAATTACTTAAAAAGCCAGGTAATTTTTGGTTACATATTAATAAAGTTTGTCATGAAGCAAACATTACTAATGTGCTCTTTATAGCAAAAGACATATGTGTTTGTACATGCTGATTTAATACAGTAAAAAGTTAATATTAAGAGGTTTTTATTTATTTATTTATTTTTGGTCATAACCAACTCTGAAGCTAAGGTGATCAATATATACAATTCTTGACTGAAGACTTTCATACAATTATCAACTTATTTATCTTAAGAGAAAATGTATATAAAATTTCAAGTTTTTAAAAGGGTCTTGAAAAATTAAAGCATGCACATTTTTGGAGATATTAACAGATTTCTGTGTTGCACATGGCAAACAGTTTTATTATCTGTTATTTTTAATTGTAGATTTTTGGGGGGCAATTTATTTCTTCCAAGTTTTAAATAAATTCAAAGATTTTGATGTTTTCATGTGCTAATATCTCTGAATGACAAATGAAATCCATCTGTACTGTGAGTGGATTAACCAACAAATATTTGTGAATCGATGCCAAAGAATAAAAGTCTGAAAAGTTATTAGATGCAAAAGCACATTTACATATATTTTCAATGCAGAGTACAAGTGCATTGAATTACAGATTTTAAATGATCTGTATTTGTTTAATGTATTTTCCTTTTTTTCTTCTTTTTTAATTTTTTTACTGTGGTGAGAACTGACCAATGTTTAAATAGAGGGGAGGGGCCATACACTATAAGAACTTTCCGTCCAGGATATGCTGTATATTTACAAAAACAGAAATGTAATTCTTGGGTCAAATTAGACTACATTAATATGAAAGGTCTGATAATGGGATTTTCTGCAAGTAGCTACTGTTACAGTCCATGATGTGTTACTTCAGAGTGTAGATGTTTAGAAAAGAATTCACTTCATTAGCAATGTGTAAGAGTGATCAGAATGATTGGTGTGAAGTGAGAACGACTGTTTTATCTTTAAAACAAAGTGATAATTTACCCAAAATTTGTCTAGATAATTTTTGTCTCTCCACTTGTTTTTAAAAACCCACATTAGAGATGATTGAGTGGACATAATTAGGTACTCTATTAAAAAGACAATTTATTCAAAACCATAGAGTCCAATGCAAGCTGTACTGCAGCAAAAATTTTCTAAAGCTCTAAATCTTGGCCTGTAATAGGCCAAACTTTAAACAAACATCTCACTGGGAAATGTTCAACTTAATTAAACAGTTTGCTGTGGATTATCCGCATTTCACAGAGATTCTGCATTTGAAATTATTTTGAAAAAAATCACAAAGTAGGTTTTAGATCCATGTCAAAATAAAATCGGCAATACGTTGTGCTTTTAAACTATGAAATTTAGGTTAGAAGATCTTTAACATTCAACTTAGGAAAGTGCCAAAAAATATTTTTGTTCATATACCAAACTAGTAATGCACTCAGTGTAGGGAAAGCCTTAATTATAACATGGATTTTACCTTAAAAACAATCCACAAACTAATGTGTTGCTTTTATTACTATTATTTTGTTATCATTATTATTAATAATTATAATTACTGTATAATAATAATAATAATAATAACAAAGATTTTTGGTTAAAATGTATAGGAATGTATAAAGGAAAGTTCCTTTTAGGTCATGTAACTGATCACCATTCCTTTTAAACTTTTCACAATTTTTAATGAAATACTCTAGAAAATAAAAGCTGCATGCATAATAACTAAAAAAGAATGACCAAAATGCTGTTTAAAATAGTTTCAGATGGTGTGTATATAGCATGTCATTCTGAAGGACATATCAACTTTCAATGTCAACTACCCATAAACAAAAGACATACAAATCATTCATTTGTAGTTTTAACTCAAACATTTATTTGGCTAGTCATGTGATGTTGACTGTGTGGCAGTATGGACCAATACTAGAATGGTATGGTTTTGGTAACATCTTTGATGATTAATTGGATTTGATTAATTGGAGTTAATGGTGCTGTTGATCCAAGAGGTATAGTTGCAAACCTTGGTATAGACTCCAGGTTGGTTCCTCTGGGCACAGCCATAGCCCCAGGAAACAATACCCTGGAGCACGTTGTTGCATACCACTGGGCCACCAGAGTCACCCTGTAAAACAGAAGCATTTTATTGTGGGGTTATGACTGAGTAACTAATTGCACCCAGGTGCACATATAACTCATCACACAGTGCAGCTAATCCACCTCAATGTGAATTGGATGTCAGAATCTCTGAGATATTCCAGTTGGATTATTTATATATTTATTTTTTTTCTCAAAAATGTTCTTTTAGTGTGACATTAAAATATGCAGTACATTAACTTGCAGTCTCTTACCTGGCAGGAGTCCTTGCCTCCCTCCATATAGCCGGCACAGAACATGTTGGAGGTGATCTGACCTGGGTAGGCATTTCTGCAGGTGGTGTCACTCAGGATAGGAGCCCACAGGCACATCAGACGACTGGGATAGTTGCCTTAATAAAACAAAAAAACCTTAGAGACAAGTCAGGTCACTCGCCGACCATATTCATAATGCCTCTGGGCAGCTATTTCTAATCATACAAGTACAGTACCTGTCTAAATGAATGGATGAAAGACTGACATCTCCAAAATGATTGGTCAAGATTATGATCAAATAACATATATCAAATAAAATTATATCATAAACCGTGCTTCTTTAGCTGAAATTATACTAAAAGTTTCAGGCAGGTCCAACTACTGTGCATGCAATTTGGGAGAAAATAGAAAGCTGATGTCCATTTCAAAAAGGTAATTGACTCTTTTATTCTTACACCCATCAAATTTAGCATTCTGATTTCTCCCATTCATTTGTATGCTAGTGACCCGTCTCAACCTAGAATGTCTCTACTCTCTAGTATGAAATACTTTTTCAGGAGTAGATTATTTTTGGATGGTCTTATAACTTTTGACCGGCTTACAATACGTTACATTATAGTACTGTAGTACAAGTTAAAGTCACTCACTTCCACTCGCGCTCATGTTACCCCATCCAGAGATCAGGCATTCAGTACCAGCTCCAGCACAACTTGAAGGCAAAGCAACAGACTGAACATAACTGTTCAGAGTAGCAGCTGGACTCAGTTTGATCAGCATGATGTCATTGTCCAGAGTGTTACTGTTGTAACTAGGGTGCCTGATGACTTTGGCAGAGTCGATGAACTGCTCAGTGCCCTCGTTAACATCAATATTATGCTCACCAAGACGCACCTGGACACGGCTGAGTACAGATACAAAGGTGTATGATTTGCTACACAAAATATACATAAATTTGCACAGTGTGCAAATATTTACTTAACGTTTAGCACAGTATGAACAAGACTTTTATCGATAAATTACAAACAAAACAAAACCACACTGCGGCCTATGACGGTTAGATAGATTGACACCCTACAACCTTGTAGTTCATATATAAATTTGTAACAAGCGTTGGCAGTACCAATAACAAGTTTTTTTTTACTGTGCATTTAATTAAAAATCTTACTTACGACTTGTAACAGTGAGCGGCAGACACGACCCAGAGGTTGTTGATCAGAGAACCACCACAAAAGTGGTATCCGCTATTCAGAGAAACTTGGTATGGAACACCATTCTTATTACACTCAAATCCCCCTACAATTTTATCATCCTCATCAAGAGGAGCGGCATCTGAGAAACAAAAAGATAAAAACATGAAATGACAATATTCTGAAAGCATAGCTATGCCTAAACATAACTGTCAGTCAGCACTCCTACTGTATGTAAACATACTTTAAGTGAAGTTCATTTAAAATTGTTCAAATAGAAATCTAATTTCCCCAAACTACTAGTAACTACTATCATGTTACAAACTGTGTGCATTAACACGATAAAGATTATTTTTCAATGATTACAGGATTATTTAAATCACCTTAAACAGTATTAGTTCTGTACTAGTCCAGTATATATCTTATATAGTATCACTATACTTACATGCCACAGCAAACAGGCCTAAAAGAATGAACACCTTCATGGTTTTCCTGCCCTGGTTGATGCCTTGGATAGCCACAGACCCACTTTATATACCTAACCTACTCCAAAGTTTGAGATAAATCTCAAGAACATTAATCCACTTGTTGACATTAAAGCCGTAAATAGTAACTAGTGTGCGAATCTAACATGTTGTTTAACATTGACACAATATGATGCACAGTGCTTTCTCTCCCAAGGAATTCACTGGTTATTAGAAATACATTTCCATTAATTCTTTGCTACATAAAACAGAGTAAATAATCTGATTTTACTACAAAACTGTTAATGAATTTATAAAATGGCAGCAACAGCATTATGATTAAAGACACTAATATTCAATAAATTGATATCAATAAAGGGAAATGTATTATTATTGATAATTACTGGAAGAAACAATTCTTATGCCAAGTAGCATAGCTCATTATAATAATGGTATGCTGTCAAAGCAGCATCTAAAAGGTGTGTATTTTACAATGGCTCATCCAATCAGAATTCACAGAAGTAACCATTTTATCATCTAAAGTGTCTGGTACCTTAATGACTAGGTAAGTCTAAGATTTAGTTACAGAAATCTGTTCATTTACCTCTTTTTACTGTGCCCCAAAAAACATAGCTTTTTCTTGGGATCCTAATGAGGGGCTACAATAATGATAATGTTCTTTCCTTGTAATAATGGGCTTTGGAATAAATCTTTTACTCATAACTTGTTTGTCAGGAAATATGGGCTCAGTACATGTTTTGTTTAAATTATTTTGTACATTTGATAATGGTTGTTGTTGCCTAAATTAGCAAAAACACCAGTGTTCTTCACAGCATAGATCATCTCTATACACAGAAAAGGGTTACAGAGTTGCACTAAAATACACAGAGAAAGATTAAATAATGAGAGACTAGTGAAAGTTTAATAAAAAATTTAAATGAAAATAAATACATACATAAAAATACTCAGCTGAGGTCAAGTAACCTCTTCTAAGTTGCCTTTGGAAGTTGGTTCACCATTTGAACATTGGTAAGTAATTTGTACTTATCATTTTATGTTTATGTTTATTTACAAGACGATTTTGCTATTACCATTTTAATGAGAATATGTGCTTTTTTAAATTGAGATCATATGTGAACTCACAGATACCATTTTACTGTGACGTAGGCAGGCAGAGGTTGTGGATCTACATGCAGCTTTATTAACAAAACAGGGGAAAACTCAGGACAAAGGGGGAAAACAAGGAAACCTAGTACAGAGCATAACACATGCAAGAACTAACAAGGGAAACAAGGAAACTAAAGGGCTTAAATACACAAATGGAACAGACAAGGGAATAAGGAACACCTGGGGAAATAATCAGGGAAAGAGAACTAATCAGGGGAAAACCAATCATAAAATGAAACTACAAAGGACTACAAAAACCAAACAGGAAACAGGAACTAAACTAAACTTAAAAATAACAGCACAAAAACAAAAGACAACAGAGAACATGACATTTACAGAGGCCATCAAGTGAACTATGAACATTTTTCATAAAAAGGAGATGATAGAAACAACCACAACAACAACTAAAATTATTAATAAAATTGATAGTTCAGACTCTTTATTCTAACCGGATGAGCTGCAATTCATAAAGGTGGAAAAATTATATAAATGCACACCTGTGACCGCACATTCAAGCAGCATGCATTTAGGCCGCCAAAATACATTACTTACCAGAAAAATGATTCATTCTGATTATCATTAATACAAAATGTTACAGTTTAGTGAACATTGGTGCCTTTTATCATATTGCTACCACTTGTCCATGTTAAAATCTGTGTGATGCACAGCCTCTCGTGGCTTATAGTTTTAATGTGCTTGTTCTTTATGCTATGTGTAAGGTAAAATCTTGGTTTGACTTTTGACTCCACTGGCAATACCAGCACAACAGATTAATTATTAGCATCTGTGGGAGTATACAGATGGTAAGGAAGGCCATGCGAGGATAAAAAAAAAAAAAAACATTGCTATTCTTCTTTGATTACCTAACATGGACATTTTTATTGGATATAAATGCACATTTTATATTATTATTTGGAGTAAAAACACACACACACACACACACACACACACACACACACACACACACACACACACACACACACACACACATATATATATATACCAATATTCCACCAATATATATTTTTTTTAATATATATATATTTAAAAAACATTCTTGGTTGAATATTTAGCACATTTCTGTGAATTCTTTCCTCCAAACAATAATTACAAAATATTTTTCAAAATATTTTTTTTTTTACAATTGTATTGGATAAACAAGCAGACAACATAAAAATAAAAATACCATAGGGCATAACTTTTATTCAAAGTGACTTATAGTGCATTATTTGGTCATATGTGTTTCACTGTGAATCAAATTCATGACCTTGACATTGTAATGTGACATACTCTTATTGAGCAGGAACTAAATTACAATTATATCGGCCAAAACCAAAGTAGGTTTTTTTAGGTTCTAATTGCTGTAATTTTTAAGAGTGTGTCTAATGAATTGTATTTCATTCCTTGCCAATAACTGTTTAAATATTCAAGAACGTTTTGTTGTCACGACTTCTCTGTGTGTCTACATTGAAACTGGCTTTCAAAATTAATTGAAGCCTAACAATGGGACATACAAAAGTGCTTGGACCCCTAATAACGTAGATGTAAATGTGTAATTGTGCGTGTGGAAATTTATCTCTATAAGTCTTATGCAGTAACATTTAGCATTCAAGAGGATACATCTTAAAATACGAGGTTCAAATTGGATCATAGCGTTTTGATAGTCCAATTTCACATTAGATCTTCACTGACGCAGCTCAACTCTTTTTATTTGGGTTTAAAAACGTATTTTGCTATTTGGGAGAAAAGATGGTAAAAAAAAAAAAAAAACGTAGTGTTTAACTCCTTAGAAGGGAAGGTAAAATAATTTCAGTTATTTGCTGCGAATATTAGAAATAGCTACATTGCAAATATCTCTACATGACGTCATTTCCCTGCGACTCGCTGTCTGTGTACATTTAGGAATTTTAGAGGTTATCTTTGCATTTATTCTTGTAATTCGGTTTATTGTCGATTTTTAAATGTTTTGCCTGTTTATTACAATCTGGCGTGTTAGCACGGATTCTTATTTTTCAAAAACCATACTGTTTTCGTTTTACTGGTTCGTCGCATACATCGTTTACACGAACAGCAGTATTTGCCTGTGAAGAGCTAGTACAGGCTAACGTAATTTATGCGGAATGCGCAGGCATTGCGGATGTGGTGCAGAATATACGCGCATTGCTGCGACAAAGGTAATTTTGGTCTTTGCGTTCAAGATATGCCCTTATTATAAATAATGTTAATGATGTTAATATCTAAAAAAGGTTGAAACCAACTATATTGAACATGCTGACTTTAATGTTATTTAACACCATCTCTGTTGCCTCTTTTCCTTGTCATTTTCAGTTTCGTTTGCAATTAAGTGGTATCTCTGATGTCTCAGTAACGCCAGCGCAACCTTGCATGTATACGATACGTGTACATAATGTCAAACATAGCTGAAGAACATCTCCTAGTGTCGCTTTTGGACGGAAGCCACAGGTTTTTGTTTCCTTGCATCACAAATATACAGACAACAAAGACACCGAAATAACTGCACAGATTTAGTCTAAATGCATATAAAACGGTACTTTAGCCTATTGTATTTTCCAAGAAAACATCTGTCTTATGTGGGTTTTTAATTACTGGGCCTATTATTAAATCTATCCTTGGTAAACATCACAATGAAGCAATGAGTGTCTTGCCATGGAACAGCATGGTGGCTTCTCACCCTCCATGTGAATGGCATGCTGTCCAGCAGTCCAGTTGGTGTGTCTGTAAACCACAACTTATCCATGGCTGAATATTACGAAGAGGGAGGGTTGCTGTATGAGCATTCACCTCCTATGCACATCAAAGTGGAGTCTCCAGAAGGTCCCTTTGGAGGTGGGGTCTCAGAGGATGGTTTCACCAGGGAAGATGAAGACTCAGAGGCCAGTTGTGACCACCCGAATGGTGGGTTGCCTGCCAGCCTCCCTTTCAATGTTGTGGTTGTGCATCCCAACATAGTTGCACCTGGAATGTCTTCAGATGAACTGATCCCTTTTGACCCAAGTAAGCTTTACATTTTGAAAAGTGTTTGATTGTAAAAACTGTTAATAAGTGATTCTGTTTATGGAAACATTATTGCTAATATTACAGTACATTTAAAAAGGTTAATACACAACAATTTTTGTTGTTGTTTACATACCTTGTCTTTCCAAACCCATAAGACTTTTTACACTTCCATGTAACACAAAAGAAGATTATAGGCTGAATGTTAGTCTTAGGCCCCATTAAATAGCCTCAGGCTATGCCTTTAAATAAAAAATGTGCCTTTTAATGGAAGACAGGGGTGTTTCTTCAGCATTAGCCGCAGGAGGTGCAGGAAAAAGAAAAAGCCGCTTCAGTGGGGCAGAACTGGAGGTGTTGGTATCAGAGGTTACCCGGTGTGAGGGGGAGCTATTCGGTCCAGCTGGGAGGCTTCGGCGCCGAGAAAGAGAGCGCATTTGGGCTGGGATACTTGAGCGTGTAAATGCTGTGTCTAGAGTCCCACGAACTCTAAGAGAAGTGAAGAAACGCTGGGATGACCTGAAGAGACGTAATGGTGGTAGACTGGCTGATGCAAGGCATCGCACCTGCTACCTGCCATCTAGTCGAGGGGCTGCAATTATGGGAAGGTCAGCTCACGTTAGTCCCAGGCTTCAGCAATCTCGCCAAAAGCAGAGCACCAGGGGAAAAGGCACTTTTACTTGCCTGTCAGATACTGATCCAGGTAACGTTTTTGCTGACTGATCCCAAATTTTGTGGTGTCTTGAAGTATGTCAATCATGGGAATGTTGTAATCAATTTATGTAGAGGACAATGTACACATTAATGTAAAGTTCCTCTCTTTTTCAGTTGCAGTAGGAGATGGCTCTGAAAGAGATGGTTTTGAAAAGGAGGAAGAAGCTGGTGAGCAAGAGGGTGATGATGGAGATGAGGATTGTGAAGGTGTGGAGAACAGCATGGAAGATAAACTGGGTTTAGGCCTGGGCCTGGGAATAGTACCACCTCCAACATCAGAACGGTGGCTACCTCCTTCGCCCCTTTACAGTGCCCCCTTCCTCAATGGGACCCCTCAGCCAAGCCCAGAACCATCCTTAGGGACCCACCAGGGCCCACTGGAGCCCCCTCCTCAACGCAGTTCATGGCTTGAAGATGAACTTCGGGGTCTGGGGGAAGCAGCCATGCAGCTTGGGGATCGCATGGAACAGAACCTGCATGAGTTTGCAGATGGGTTTAGACGTGATATGCGGACACTCGTGGCATCGCAAGAGGCCCTTACAAATAGCTTACAGCAGAATAATGTACTTTTGCAACGTCTTTTGGGACTGCTTGAGATGCAGCATCAGCAACCTCAGTCTCAACAGCAACAAAGTCCACAACAACAACTTCAGCAACAACAACAAATTCCACAACAGCAACAGGAACTTCCACAACAACAGCCATATCAACAACAGTTATTACAGCAACAGCATCCATATCAGCATCCACAGCTAGAGCAGCAAATTCCAGCAACTGTCCCACCTATACCACCACCTCCAGATATTTTAGATGGTACTAGGCATACTGAACAACCAACTGACATAAATGGAACCCAACGGCAACGCCGCAGCAGGACTGTAGACCTTAGACGAAGACGCAGACGTTGATGTGAGATGTGGAAGAATAAACTGTACTCGGTTGCAGTTAAATTATTTATTTAAAGCAACGTTTTATAAAACTAGCTAGTTGCAGATTGTGCCATGTCATTGCTGCCACATTTTTGTTTTGCCTGTTGTAAATATATATATATATATATATTAAAGTGTATATATACATCAAAAAGCTGTAAACTATATTTAAATTGACCTCTGAACTCTTGTGTTGCTTATAGTAAATCATGGACAGATATTCTGGCTTAAACTTATACATAATAATTGCAAGTTTCAAAAGAAATTCTTAAGGGCTGGTTTAAACCCTTTTAGTATTCACGATGTAGTGAGAAAACACGTTATTCATATTTATACTTTGTTTGGGCACCAAAGATTGATACAAAATGACATTTTACTTTAGTTATTTTCACTGTGTAATAAAAAACATGTTGTTTGAAAGTATATTATATTGCTTAAAAGTTCTTCATGATGACATGAAATACATGTATTTTTCAGAATTTATGTAATATCTAGGGCTGCCCAATCACTTTGCATGCAATGTATGATAGCATCTGTAGATCAATAACATATTTTACAAACTTTTCATGTTAACAAAAATCACTTGTACTTGGAAAAAATGTCTGGCTATGATAACATTTGAATAAAAGCAATCTACACATATCATGTATTTTTTTAAAGCAGGAAATTATAGGACATACATGTGTATTACAATTTTATTGTATAATTATTACTCCTAATAATGTGTTCTAATTATAGTTATTATAATTCTTAATATAACAGTTATTCTATTCTTTTTTTTTTAATGAACTAAATATTACTAAATAAGCCTTGCTTTTTAGTATACATTGTCCTTCAGACCTGAGACCCATGCATGATTTTGCTAGATTGCAGATTTCCTTAAATTCTGACAATCTGTTCACGGTTAATGGAATTGTTAACACTACGAAGTGTGTAAATAAATCAGCTAAATCAATAACATAAACAAATTTACAATTTGAATGTAAATTTAAAATGCAAATCGGGAAAAAAATTTAATCCTGTGTCCCTTTAAGTGTAATCGCAGAGGGCGCATATGTAGTACACGCGCTCCCAATCAGTCGCTTGCTTCCATGTTTTTAGGGGTGGAGAAAAGAGAGAAAAAATGTGAAACATGGCTACTGTACAACCTGAATCCGAACAACAATTACATAATAAACTCACTAACGGTACACCCACGGGAGATAATCAAGAACTGCAGTCATCATCTGCTGCAATTATTACTTTTAACGCGGAGGTTTGTGCACGAGGCAGCGACGCGAAGAGAACGACTGACTACGATGTTCCGTCTTTACCAGCAAGTGAAAATTCATCTCCACATGGCCCTGCTCTTCCACCACGAAACAAAGATGCATCAGGAATGGAATGTTTTTCGACATCTGCAACGATGGGCGAGCCAAAAATGGACGTGTACGTTCAAAATAAAAGCAGTGAAAGCGTTTCTACCGAGTCTGGGGAGGATTTCGGAACGGCGTCGGAGAATTTGCACAATGAAAACAAAGGTATGTACAACTTTGCATAAAGGGCAGACAGTGTATGGCACGCTCCGTTGGATATCGCACACTCTGGTACAATTTTACACATTTATTCAGCCTTTGCAAGATCCCACAAAACCGCGAGCGTTTTTTCGGGTAGTAACAATTACTCTGTAATTGGCCTGTTCTAACCCAATCAGAAACACAACAGTTTGTTTAACCCTTTCATGCTTGAAGATTGGTTTAAGATGTTTCCATTTCTCAGAATTTAATTTAAAAAAAAAAAAAAAACATTATGCATATTTTCTTTTTTCTTTTTAAGTTTTATTCATAAAAGTTACTGGACCGTCAGTTTGCAACAAAAACAAACCTAAGTACGAAAATCCATGTTCACCAAATTCTGAAACATATTCTCTGTTTAGGCCTTTTAGGCAACTATCTTCAGAGATTCAACTTAAAGAGTTTGCATTAAAGCAACAATACAGGATCATGGTGTATGACACATTATAATAAGCATACACTGTCACATGACTTTGGTTGGTCTGAAGGTTATTTACATAGTGTGTGTGTGTGTGTGTGTGTGTGTGTGTGTGTGTGTGTGTGTGTGTGTACAGTTGTTCATAAAAATATGAATATATGTTCATATTTTTTAGAGGGCTAAGAAAAATTGCATTTTGTTTTTTATGTAGTAAAAAACGCAGTACTGCCCTGAGAAAGAGGTTTGACATTGATGTGTCAGTGAAGTGACGCTCACTTGTCTGCGCACCTATTAAATTAAATGCAATTCACACAAAACAATTACTTGAATACACTTCTGTGTTGAGCATGTTTTTAATTAGTGAGTCATTTGGATATTTCTGGGTCTTAATGTCTCATTAAAAGCTGAAATTATTGAAAAAAGGCATGAGTAGTGCAGAATAGTCTTTTATTATAATTTCTAAAAAATAAAATAAATAATTGAAACAATTCTATTTTAAAATAAGATTCATAGTTAAAACTATCATGTGATGTAACCAACATGTAGGTAGCCATTTTGTTGTCATGTGACCAAAAAAACAAAACAAAAACAACATAGACCCCTTTAGACAGTATTTTGACATTTTTGTGGTCATTTTGGGTGCTCCTCAATTGGAAAGCTGCAGCCTAGTTAGGGTGTGTCCTTCCTAGACCAAACCTTCTGAGGCTAGGCTCCTCCTCAGCATTCATTGCTAGATTGAGACGGCTTATTATATGCATATGGCTAAAAAAAAAAGATATCCAGCCTATAAGCAGTAGTGTTTTGATTGAGAAGCACAATTTGTGTTACCCTAAGAAAACCCTAAGAAAACATCTTGATATTATTTATTTATTTAAAATCTTTATTTTACTTTTCATAACAGGGAACAGCCATTGGTAGCACTGAACATTATGTTCTTGGACCTGTGTCCAAGAATAAGTCGCCAATCTGTATTCCTTAAAAAAAAATTAAGGTGCAATGATCATACATGCCTTACATAAGAGACAGATAAATTAAAACCTTTCTAATAATTATTACTACTAATAATGATGTAAATCAGACTGACATTGACTTATAGCAAAAAGGATAAAGAAATTTAAATGAAATTAAGGCTTATCCAGTTTATACTGTCTCTTGAACTAAAGTTATCTGTTCCCTTTATAAATTAAAACACAACAAAACCAAGAAAGTCAATAAACATTAGAGAAATTACCTTCGGATGTTGACAAAATAGTATACATATTTAACATAATTTAGTTAAATTAGGCATAGTCAAAGCACATGGAGTACACATACATCCCAGATATAAGTTTTAACACTATAAGCCAAGATTATTAATAAAGAATTGAATTGGGTCCCATACTTTCACAAATGTCCAAGGTTTGTTTGTTAAATGGTCTCAACTCCTCTAAGTGCTGCATGTTACTTGGGTCCCTGGGCCATATTTCAAAGGTGGGCATCTTCCATTTCTGTAGTAAAGCTTTTTGCTAATACTATACATAAAGAAATAGCTTGTGACTGATATTTATCTCCTATACTTTCAGTGTACCCCAAAATGCCCAGCTTTGGATCTGGTGCCTGGTTAATTGTATACGCTTCTAAAAGAAATTCAAAAATATGTCACCAGAATGGCAGAAGTTTTAGGCATGACCAAAAATAGTGGAAGAAAGTGCCTTCTGATATGTTACTTTTATTACAAGTAGAGGATACAACAGGGTAAATCTTGTGTAGTTTGGATCTTCAATGGTGTAGCCTATGAATAACTTTGAATTTAATCACTGTATGCCTAGCATTAATAGAACATTTTTGTATATTGTCAAGGCAATTTCCCCATGTTTTGTCTGTTAATTCCACAACAATTTCCTTTTCCCATTCTTGCTTGATATTATCTGTATTTGTGTTCACCCTTTCTAACATCTAAGCACAAAAAAGAGAAAGCACCATGCTCAAGTGGGTTGTATTGTCTTAGGGCTTTCAAATCCATCAAGGTGTTTTCTCATAAAGTCTCTGATTTGAAAGTATCGGAATAAATCAGAGGGTAATAGTTCATATCTTTGTTTAAGATGAGTAAATGATGCAAAATTATCGTCAATATACAAGTCCCTTATGGTAATTAATTCCTTTGTATCCATTGGGAGAAAACTTTGTCTTGTAAGCCAGGGAGAAAAGCACGATTATTACATATCTGTCCAGAAACATACGCAGGAGATTGAGATAGGACTTAACCTGTTTCCATATTTTTAAGAGAGTTATGGATTACTACGTTCCCATTATATAACCTTGAGTCCATTTTGATTTGGCTATTCAGCAGTGCTTCTAGGGATGACCTCTTACATGAAGCCCATTCTATCCAAACCTGTTCAGGTGTCTCCAACAAGCAAGGGTTTGTAGATTAGCTGCCCAATAGTATCATCTAAAGTTGTGAAGACTAAATCCTCCTTCTTCTTTTTATATATTCTGACTGCTTTATAATCCCATAGAAATGAGATGATTGTGGATTCTAATTCCGGAAATTGTTTTAGTGGTATGAAAACTGGAATAGTCTAAAATAAATATAGAAATCGAGGAAGAGTCACCATCTTGATCGCATTGATCTTCCCTACCATGGACATGGGCGAAGTCTTCCAAAATTCGAGATTATCTTTCAGTTGAACCATTTTCTTATGCCAATTTGTTTTTAGTAATGTGTCTGCCTGTCTTGTAATTACTAAGTGCTTAAATTACTTGTGGTCAATTTTAAATTGAATAGAATTTAAAAAGTCTATCAATATTAGCAGTAAGAGGCGTTTCTGTTTTTTCTACGTACAAAAGTAGGTCAAATGCATATAACGATCTATGTTGGGGTCTGCCGTTAATTATTATGGGGGCAATTTCAGCATTCTGCCTTATGCTTGTGGCCAATGGTTCCATAGCTAGTGCAAACAGATAAGGTGAGGGGGGCAGCCTTGTCGTGTCCCTCTGTATAATAGTAAAGGAGCAGACTATGTCTGATTTGTAAGGACCGAAGCCTCTGGTTTATGATATATAATACTGATCCATTGAATAAAGTTTAACCCAAATCCAAACTTTTTAAGAGTTGCAAATATATATGGCCATTTAATTTTATGAAATGCTTGTTGTGCATCTAATGAGATCAAACATTGGTACCTCACCAAGCTCCTCCAAGGTTATCTCAGAATCAAGAGAATGTATTTGCTCAGTGGTCAGTTTAGGGAGTTCTAATGGTTCCACAAAGTTTCTAATATCTTCATCAGTTGACGAAGACATGGAACTTTAGAGATCAAGATATCAATGGCCAAGGTAAATATTTAACCACCAGCATATTTCACTGAGGGAATGGTAGAAAAAGACTCTCTCTGATTTATATATCTAGCCAGTAGTTTCCCTGCCTTGTCCCCCAACATTAAAATATGACTATCTTGCCCTGAATAGCCAAAACTCCACCTTGTCCTACAAAATAGTATTATATCTGAATTTCAATCAGGTCAATTCCCTGAGGGCATTAGATGACATTTGGTGCTACAGCTCTGCCTCTGCACTTTTAATATTCCCTTTCAGTTCCACAAGTTCTTCTACTTTGGATTTTTTGGTGAATGAGATATACTGTATGATGCCTTAAATGCCTCCCAAGCCACGCCCACAGAGGATGCTGAGCACCAGTTGGTGTCCATTGATTTCAGCCTTTAACATTTGTTGGAAATCAAGATTTTGTGAAAGGGATACACTGAAGCAGCAACTATATGATTTATTTTTCTCTGTATGTGTCAACACCTCTAAACACAGCAGGGCGTGATCTGAGACTAAAATGTTTCCAGTTGAGCAATCAACAACAGATGAAATGAGGGATTTAGGTATATATAAAAAAAAATATATTCCAGAGTAAATATTATGGACTGAAATGTATAGTCCTGAATAGATGGGTTCAAAAGTCTCCCAATATCTTTAAGACCAAGATTTTTACACATCCTGTGAAGCATTAAAAAAAAAATTCCTTTAGAGAAAGGTGCATTTCTTGAAGAAACACTATATCACATTTCTTACCCTTAAGAAGATAAATAACCTTGCTTCTTTTTGTGGGTGCCCAAATCATTCACATTCCATGTGGAGAGAGACAATCCAGTCATATTAACATTTGACAATTTGACATATAAGAAAAAATAGATTGTTTGTCATAAACAAGATTATAAAAACAACATCAACAAAATCCAACATTAGTGCAACCGTCAAAACCCGAACATCCCCGAAGCAAAACAAACAGAAAAAAAAAACGTGTGCATTAACCCCGCACACAACATAACTGGCGTCCATCCCTCCAAACTCAAATAGTCCATGAATGCCTACGAGAACCCCCACGACAGCTTTGCCATCGGATTACTCATTACTGCTCATTACACATTTTCTATACAAATGTTGTGATACAGAATTACACAGCAAAAAATTATCTATAAAACAAACTCTAGCCAATAGGCAGAATAAACACAAAGAACATGTAGATTAATCCATTAAACTGTCCTTAAGGTGTGACACTGTACAAAATAAACTCCAGCCACTAGATGGAAACCAGCAAAAAAAAAAAAAAAAAAAAAAAAGTGTGTAGATTTCTCAAACAGTCAAGCAAATTTTCTGTGAGCCGATCCACTCGGCTGCAACATGAGTGGAAGCAAATCACTTACTCCAATGACTTTGCAAGAAATACTCCACAAAACAAACTCCAGCCAATAGGCGGAATAAGCACAAAGAGGTGTAGATTCATCCATAAAACTCTCATGTCCCTCTCATTCATGTCCTGAATGTGTTTTGCTCTACAAAATAAACTCCAACCAATATGCAGACTAAGCACAAAGAGCATGTAGACTCGTCCATAATACTGTCCTGAAGGTGTTTTACTCTACAAAAAACTCCAGCCGCTAGTCGGAACCAGCACAAAAAGATTCTTCAAACAGTCAAGTGAATATTCAGTGACCCAGTCCACTTGGCTGCAATGTGAGCACAACAAGATGACCCACTCACTCCATGAAGGCCATCGCTTGCTGTGGGCATGTAAATGTTTTACGGCCATCCTATTCTCAATTTGGCCAGGAATATCAGTGCAAAAGCAACCTCCCGTTGAAAAGTTTCTTGCATTCCTTGAATCAATGACATTTCTCTCTTGTCGAATTTGCAAAGTCTGGGAAAAAGAAAATGCTGTGGTTCTTCCAAGAAAGCCTTCCATTACTCCTTACGTGACACCAGATCTTTATCGGATGAAATCAGAAATTTGGCCAGAATTGATCAGTCTCCCTCTGCAGATCGCCGAGCAGGAACCCTGTGAGCTTGCTCGATTTCCAGCTTATGGCCTGCTATGTTGAGCAGATTTGGAAAGAGACCATCCAAGAATTTCACCATATCTTGTCCCTCTTCGCCCCACAGGAATTCCAATGATTCGGACGTTTTTCCACCAGCTGCGGTTGTCCATGTCCTCCAGCTTCTCCCAGACATGCTCCAAATCCACATTGGTCTCTTGCGGATTAGCAGATAATTCCCTCTCCGATGACTCCAGGTAATCGATCTATTTCTTAACATCCCCGACTCTTGTAACCACATCAGTGAACTTCACCTCCATGGCAGTGATCGATCAACGTATCACAGCAAGATCCTCCAAGTCAGCAAAAAACTTCGTCAGAATTGCCGACATGTTCAGCATCTCTTGCCACATTTCCCGGACCTCTCTGACTAAACTGACTCCCAGGCTCGCAGCCTGCTCAGGAGTGTCAACTTGAGCATGTTGTCTTATAATGTTTAATGTGATTTTGAATTCTTTGAACTAATTGTGCTCTTAGAACATTTATGGAACAGAGTGTGTCAGATCTCACCAGTTTATTTCATTAAAAGTGTTAAAACTTGCAGAGCTCGCCGTTCACACTTTCGATCCTCGTCGTCAGCCGGCACGTGACTCCCCAATTAAATGAATTCTGAAAGGGTTGTGTAAACAAAAGGGGAATGCAAACTTATGCATAGGTTATAAACTATAAAATGTTAAATAATTTGTGTGTGTGTGAGATTCTATATATATATATATATATATATATATATATATATATATATATATATATATATATATATATATATATATATATTTATTTATTTATTTATTTATTTATTTTTTTTTTTTTAAGGTAAGCTAAAAGCTGTACTTCAGAGAAAGTAGCAAGTTACATTAAAAGCTTCTACATTAAATCTTTTTTTTTTCAACCAAATGCACAGAGTATACTGTCATAGACAAAGCATATTCACATGATGTTTATCAAAGCCATAGCATAGTACAGTATAGTGCAATACAGTATACAAGTATACAGTCCAATATAAAATCTATGTGCATGTAGACAATATGTAAATTCATATTTATACATGTAACCCATACAAACCCATTTGCTCAATATGAAAAATCACTATTTTTACATTTTTATTTTTTATATTTATACTACTACCTCTACAGGCCCACACCTATTTGAACATAATTTCCTTTGCACATTCCTGTATAAAAACATACATATCCTGTTCATCTTATCCTTAAATTCGGTGTCTAGCTGTTGTATCTCTTAATGTACTGGAAGCTTTTGATCAGAGGCCACATTCTTTTCCTCTCTCTCTCTCTCTCTCTCTCTCTCTGTGTGTGTGTGTGTGTGTGTGTGTGTGTGTGTGTGTGTTGGTTTTTGGGTAGCACTAGGGGATATAAAATAGCATTAGCCAACTATAAAATCAATGGAAGTGTATGAGATGTCCTCACTTATATAGGGAAACAAACCTGTGTGTGAGAGAAAGAGAGAGAGAGAGAGAGAGAGAGAGAGAGAGTACATCTGGGCAATAACAATGCAGTGTTTGCCCTATATGCATTTTGCAGCACAAATACATGCACATACTCACAGTGACATCACCACATAACACACAGGTGTCAAACTCGCTTCAGTTCAATTCAGTTCAATCAGCCAGCACGCTCATTTCTGAAACATTGGATGGCAGGGTATCGCAACATTTCTCTGAACAATCAGTTAGTGCTTTCCTTGTGAATATTAATGACCCCTTCCCCTGACATCTGTAAATTTTGGAGTGCTTTTTGCTCGCATCAAAAGAGGAATGAAACAGCGCTACATGGATCAGTTATCAACAATGCTCAATCATGGATAAAGGAGCACGAGCGCAGAGCAGGTGAAGTAATTTGCGGACTGGTCTCAACTGAACAGACTGTTTTAAATGCACTTGTAAACCAATGAGATGTGCGGTGGGGATCGTAAAACTTATTTGAATGCAATACAGAATTGTATGTTACAAAACTCTTATGTCTCGGTGATGAATCTAGTTTAAAAAAAACATCCCCCACATTCTAAATGGCACTGAAAAAGAAAACAGGAAAAAACATAAATTAGAAGGCTTTTCATTTTGAAATCACAACACTTACAAAACATTTACCATGGATTTACTGTAGTGACAATAACTGTATTGTATTAACTGGTAATTGTGGCAAAAAAAAAAAATTCTAAATGTATTTAGACTGCTGTTTTTTCATTAGAAAAAATGCCATAGTTCTTTATATAGAAACCATAGTTACTAATCATGGTAGTGACGAGCCAAGCTTGGTTTTTACCTATGGTTACCATGGATTTATTACAAATATCATTATTAAAATATGGAAGGACTATGGTACATTTTCATAACTGTTATGGACCAAGCTATCAGTTTCCAACTGTAGAAAATGTTCTGTTGATATTCTCTCTGATTGTTTTGTTTGCTTTCAGAAATTACAAGAGATGACTATAGTTTTATCAGTAGCCTGATAAAAGGAATCTGTAAAGGAGACACAACTTAAAATTATAAAAACAACCATAAAAATTAGGTGTTTATTTATTCCAAAGATGTCACTGTTTTTGATATCATAATTTCATCTGCATCCCAACCTCAAAATCAATGCTGTACTGTCAAATGTGTATTTCAGTGCACATAATATGCAAAATTATTGTTAATTGCATGGGTGCTACCAAAACAAAGCATGTGCTGGTTCCACATTTTCAACGGGCCCTTTGAGGGCACAAATAAATCCTGATGTATCCCAGGCTGAAATTGAGTTTGACACCCCTGTTTTAAGCTATTCCTCGACCAATACACGTTAACACGGGTCCGGCTTTGTGGGCTTGAGGAAGCGTGCACAATAGCACTGCTGCTGAAAAAACTCCTAAGGGTATCAGATGGTATTACCATGGTACTTTGGGGTACAATATGCATATTTATATTCCATTTTGTATTTACATGGACTACCATGGTATTTCGTCATTTGATTACAGAATTCTTATACAATTGTATCAACAGTGTACTTCCAGGTAATAGTACATGTCCAAAAAACATGTGTTTTCATGTAGGCTACTGCGTGTTTTGATACTCAAGCTGCACACATTTTGAACTTCCTTCATCACTGGCAAACGATAGGAGGCATTTGTTTCCGTTGATTGTAGATCCACTTCATCCAGCGTTATCTTCATTTTCCGTATGGTAAAATATTCTTTGAGCATGTTGTCAAGTGAAAATGCACACCAAATGATTCAGCAGCTCATGTGTTAGCTCTCAGAGTCATTCTTATTGAATCGCAAACCAATTCAGACTCCTTTGAATTGTGATCGTGAAATTTTTCATGTGTGACCAATTAATTGTAAGTATCAACTCAAATTAACAAATCATTTGTGAATTGGGCATCTTTAGTTCTGATTCAAAATTGCTGATAGTAAACACTGGTGTAATGTATGATGAAGTGGTGTAGCTTTTGTCAGAGCTACCACTTTGTAAAAGCTACACTGCTACCTAATAAATCATATGGCTTCGCTACTAAAAAGCTACTAGATTTTAAAACTAGCAAAGCTACCACCTCGCTACTCAGAAATGTATTCAAGCTAATAGCTTCACTATTTGTAGCAAAGCTACTGCCCATAACTGTTGAGGTTTTATGTTGCTTTTAAAGTGTTTTGCTATCACTCCACAGGGCAAGAAACCGATAAAGAGGAAATAGTGGACAAAACTATAGAAAACCTCAGCTCAGATTCAAAGCTTGCCATAGAGGAAAAACTCTGGCTGAAAAAAGATGGAGAGCAGTTGACAAAAGAAGGTGAAGAAATTGAGTTTTCTGGCAAGGAAATGCAAGGTATCAAAACAGGAGATCCCAACTGCATGGAAAAGGCTAAGCACAACACAGAAGAGAGTAGAAAAGATGAAGACATTGAGTCTTCTGTCAAGGAAATACAAGCCACAGAAGGGGAGACAGAAGAAACAGAAGATCCCAATAGTCTGGAAAAGGTTAAGCAGAACACAGAAGAGAGGGGAAGAGCAGATGAAATGGAGACTTCTACAGAGGCAATGGAAGGAGAGATAGAGGAAAGAGGACATCCCAACAGCTTGGAAAAGGTTAAGCACAACACAGAGGAGAGGGGAGGGGCAGATGAAATGGAGCCTTCTACCAAGGCAATGCAAGGCATGGGAGGAAAGATAGAGGAAACAGGGGATCCCAACAGCATGGAAAAGGTTAAGCATAACACAGAAGACAGAGCAGCAGATAAAATGAAGACTTCTACCAAGGCAATGAAAGGGGAGACAGAGGAAACAGGAGATCCCAACAGCATGAAAAAGGTTGAGCCCAACACAGAAGAGAGGGGAGAAAAAGATGAATCTAAGAGTGGTGGTAAAAGATTATTTGTCAAGCAAAGGAGAAGCAGCCTGGAATGTAATGAATGTGGTAAAAAGTTCACTCGTCGGGAAACATTTAATCTGCATCGACACTTTCACATGCACCAGGATGAGCAGGCTTCCCTTACTTGTAAGGAATGTGGCATTACTTTTCATCATCGAAGTGACCTCATAAAACACCGCAGTACACATAAAGAAGAAAGCCAAACTAGATTTGTTTCAAAAGGTTCACATTCAAAATTACTTTCTAAGAGGTTGTCAAACTGCAAAATGTACAAAAAACAGAGGAAATTTCAGTGTGAGCACTGCGGTATGCGTTTCTGTACAATGGTTAGGTTAAGGCTTCATGCTTGTGAACAGTATGTGGAGAAGCCTTTTCGCTGCCCTCTGTGCCGCAAAGAATTCCAGTACAGAGTGTCCATAAATGCCCACATGCAAAGTCACTCTTTAGACAGTCCATATCGATGCCTAGAGTGCAACAAAGGTTTTCAGAGTGTGGCCACACTACATATCCACCAACGATCCCATGCTGTTCTGAAGCCTTTTGAGTGTCCAGATTGTAATATGGTCTTCAGGCATCGCTTCATCATGGAGGACCATCGACGCAGGCATGCAATAGAAAAGCCACACCAGTGCAAAGTCTGTGTGAAGAGCTTCAAGTTTAGTAGTGTTTTGCAACAGCACCAGTATCTTCACACTGGCCGAAAGCCTTACCACTGTTCATACTGTGGAAGAAAGTTTGCTTTTGCTCAAAACATGCGAGCACATTGTCGCCAACACAAAAAGATCTCTCACTCAGCTAGGTCTGAGGCATATGTTACAAAACATAATGGATCTCATGGCAGAGAGGTGGTAGGTCTGGGTAAAGAGAACACAAACCATAATGTTGAGCAGCAGCGCAACTGTCCTCTTTGCCCTCAAATATTTTGTAAAGCAGCTGAGCTAAGAGCACACATGTTAATCCATGAAGCAGAGTATGAAAGGATGAGCAATGGCCGAAGATTTGATAAGGTTTATTCATGCCGATATTGTCTTCTCAAATTCCCAACGGAATCCAGCCTGCAGTCACATTTACAAATACATGTGACAAACACATTGGGTGTAAACACATCACGTATCTCAAATCAGTTTAAAGCGGTCCCCGAAAAGAAGTATAGGGATGAGGCAGATATTGACAGTATGTCAAGAGTAGGGGGATTGGGAGAACAGACAGAAAAGAAACCTTACAGGTGTAGAGACTGCGGAAAATGCTTTCGTTACCGATCAGTGTTAGAGCTCCACATGCGCATACATAGCAAGGGTTACCAGTGTCACGTGTGTAAAAAGTCCTTCAGATTTAGTAGCTACTTGCAGCAGCACTCCATTATTCACACAGGGAAGAAGCCATACAAATGCCCAGACTGTGGTAAGGATTTTGCATTTCTTCATAACATGAAAACGCACCAGAGGCTGCATCAACAAAAACCATTCCGGTGCACGCAATGCCGTAAGGGCTACAGCGATGAGAGTCAGCTCCAGCGGCATATGCTTTCACATACAGGTGAAAAACCTTACAAATGCCATCTTTGTGACAAAAGCTTTTCCTTAGCCTACTTGCTCCGTGACCATCTTAATACTCATACAGGGGAGAGACCCCACCGTTGCCAGGAGTGCAATAAGTCATTCCCTTGGCTTAGCAGTCTGCTTGTACATCAAAAGATACATATGCGCAAGCATCAAGGACCGAGTCACAGTTATCCTATGTCCGTACATTCTCAAAGAGGTAGAGTAAATGCAAGTGGTGTGAGGAGGGGTAGGGGTAGGCCGAGGTTAGACAGAGACAATGGGAGGTCAGTGCCTCTACAACAAGACCCTCTACCCGGTCAGATGCCAAATTTGGTTCCTCAACAGTCACATAGCTTCAATGCAGGTAGCCATCAACGCATGCAGCTGAGATCACAGCACTTGCAGGCACAAAATCATTCCCAGCCAATTCAATTGCAGCAAGAATGGCAATTTGAAATTATGCCCCCATCAGAAGAACTGCTGCACTCTCAGAGTTTATTAGAAACCCAGCCAACTGATGTGCAGATGCAGTGGCCAGGTCTTCCAGACCTCAGGCACAAGCAGCAAACTTCTCGAGCAAACGTGCCAGTGTCAGCACAACCTAGCTTAGCTACTAATCATTATCCAGAGATCAAAATATCTGGCAATGATCAAGAGCAAAAAGGAAAGCATCCTTCTCTCTGGGTAAATACACCAAACTCTCCGGAATCACCACACCACACAGACAGGAGTTCATCTCTAGATGGGACAACTCAGTCGCCAAGATCCAGAAGTCAGAGCTCACCAAACCAGCTGCTTAATGTTCAAGACCAAAAGCAATCACAATGGTCAGTGATCTGTGATTCTGTACAAACTAGACCACAGGATGACCAAGTAACCATGGACATTGATGCACCAACCAGCATTGAATCTAATAAAGGTCCTCATGTTAGAAAGGACGATTTGCAAATCCAGAAGTCCCCTGGTCTGGGTAAAATGCCAATTTTGGGTCAGACTGATGGTATGGTGCTATCCACTGGTGTTTCCTCTTTACAGAACGCTAATCCATGGAGTCTGAAAACACATTTAGAAATGTCTACAACTGTGAGTTTTCAAGAAATACATGGAGATGCATTGGAGAAGCAGCAAAACAGAATAATCCACCATTTGCCACAGCAGATGCAGGTTCCCCATCAGCTATCACAGCCAATGCAGGTACCACAACAGCTATCACAGCAAATGCAGGTTCCACAACAGCTACCACAGCAAATGCAGGTTCCACAACAGCTACCACAGCAAATGCAGGTTCCACATCAACAAATGCAGCTACAACAGCAGATTCTACAACAACATCTTCATCAGCCACAGCTCCAGCAACAGACTCAAATGCCTCCTTCCTGGGTTAGTGCGACTCCATCAAATCAGATGGGACCACTTAACATGCCATATCCATCAGCTCGTTTTCCTCTTGGGGAAAGACCCCCTATTTGGGGGTTTCAAACTACTCCAGTTTTAAATGGACCAGTTCAACAAGGCCATATCCCAGCACAGCAGCATGTAGCCTTAATGTCTGGGCGGCAGATTTCTCTAAATCAGCCTACATCTTTTATCTCACCGGCTTTTCCTCCACCGTCCCTTAATTTACCTGCTCCTCATCCAATACATTCTGTTGGAAGGCAACTTCCAGGTCCATTACCACAAGGCATCTTCTTCAGCTCACAGAGCACCATAAATGAGATGCCACTCATGCCACAAGTGACAAACTTACCTCAGTTAGCCCAACAAACTGAGCCACACAAAATTGTCAATAAAATGCCTTTTTCCCCTGATCACCTATTCCATTGCATGATCTGTGGTTGTTCTTTACCTGGAGAGTTAGAATTACAGATGCATTATATGCAACATGCACAGCGAGATGTCTGAGTTTGATTTAAAAAAAAAGAAGAAAAAAAAAGATATACATACAATAGATAAGTTTAGACTGTATCTTTGCTGTTTTACTGTACATTGCTGTTAAACTGCTGGAGTGTCTGTTCAAGATTTTAAAACGTATTAATGTTTTTATTCAGTTATTAAATTTTCCAGCTGTAAATATATACTAGTTTCATGTGATTTGTTACCCTTGTGCAATAAACCACACAAATCAAATTAAACATAAATACATATTTGATAAAACCAAAAAGCGCAGTGTTATTGTAACATAAGCAAATATTTAAATACCTTAAGAAAATTATTGATATTTAAACTCAAGTCAACCACTTTAAGTAAGTTGCTAAACTCAAGAAATTATTCTTTCCATGTAATATGATTGTCTACTACAAATTTGTTCAATGATTCATAAAGAGCTAATGAGTTAAAAGGCATTGCTACTGAATTAAACGTGTTGACACTTGACACTTTATTAGTTTACTTGCAAATTAGGGAAGTAATACAATATAAAAAACTGCAAATTTATTTTTGGGTTTATACTACATTAATAAACATTTAAAATCATGCTGGTAACTTAGCATATCATGAAAGGGGAGACTGGCTAGTTTATATTTTCTTTCTTTTGTGAGTATTTGTCTCTTGAAAGTGAATTTATGCATAGGTACATATTTCTAAGTCTAAAAAATACCTGTTTACCTTATTTCCCTGGGGAAAAAAATGTAGTTTGTTGAACACGTTTGCCTTTTGTGGAAAACCAATACCAATAGCTTGGCAGTTTGTCTAGCCTCATGAGGTAAGTTGTCATAATGGAAGCTGTTATTCAACAGCAATGGTCTATAGACCTTTTTCACAGTAATGCCATATTATATTTTTAAGGGGAATGAAAACAAGGCTGAGGTACAGACTGCAGTCTCTTCAATGGTATGCATTTTGTCTGCAGAACAATTAAAAACACTTTTAAACAACAGTACAAACCATGGAAGAGACTTAATCTATCCATTGCAGCCTCGTTTTCATACGCCAAAAATCAAAAAGTGCACTACAGTGAATAAGGTCCATTATAGGCTTTTCATATAAATGTAAACAGTAAAACAATTGTTCATGGCAACATTTATATTTTTGTAAATATTGTAATTAAAAAATGTATAACATTTACAACTTTTCCCAACCTGACATTTAAGAAAAATACCCATGTACGGAGAACACAATTTGTTTAAGAACAACAACCATTCGTTTAAACTCTCACATTTATACTTCCACTGTAAAGTTGACCCTTGCCTAACTGTATGCTTATTATGTTCACTTTGTTATCCTACACCTGTAAGAAAAAAGTTATAATATTCAAATTTTAGAGGACAGAAATTACAAACAAATCCTGTCATTTAAGAGATTAAATTAGATGTTAACTAGACATTTGAAACAATACACAAAACCACTGCTAGAAAAAAAAACACATTTGGGTCACTTTTTACTCAAACCCTTAGCGTTTTTGAAATATGGTGATTTCCCTGTGTGACAACCCCTGGTCACCCCAAAACACAATATAAAACTGGGCTATGTTGCATCTTTGTCATCTAAAAAGCTGTCAATTTCCTATTTCTAATTTGTAAAAAAAAAAATTAAAAAATCTTTGTTTAATTTATTAATTTATTTTACATTATGTTGTTGAACACCTGCCATATGGGGTAAGTTTTCCTATAGGTAAGTGGTCAGTATATATATATATATATATATAATGTATTTTTGATTTGAAAAAAGATATTAGTAGATAATTAGTTTGTACTGTAAATAATATATGTCCTAATTTATTACAGAGTTAATAACAGGGGCCAAAAGTTTTAACATTTTGTATTAATAGGAGTTGAATGTCAACTATTTTATGGGAATATGGTTCTTTTTAACTATATTTATTTGTAGTGTCTTCCCAACTTGTGAAAACCCATGCACTGAGTCCTGATATATTTCACAAAGAACGTTAAACATCTATAACTTTCTTGTAAAGGGAATGAATACCCTACTTTGAAATTCACTATATTTTACAGGACAAAAATTTTAACATTTATCAAATAGTACATTTATTACAAAATAACCAGATCAAGCTTAACTGCCACATTTTCCCAATCCACCCTATTATAGACCCTCATATATATATATATATATATATATATATACACACAGTGGGGAGAACAAGTATTTGATACACTGCTGATTTTGCAGGTTTTCCTACTTACAAAGCATTGTATCATAGGTGCACTTCAACTGTGAGAGACGGAATCTAAAACAAAAATCCAGAAAATCACATTGTATGATTTTTAAATAATTAATTTGCATTTGATATATATTAGGGTGAAAAGCTATATGTATATACACAGTATATATTCACATATATACATGCTAGAATATTTATGTATATTTAATTTGTATATATTGTATGTTTACATATACATTGTCTTAATTCTGTTTTAGTGTACTAGTTGCAAATATTCATTTTAGATTTCAATATTCTCTTTGCACTTTATTAGGAACACCTGTACACCTACTTATTCAAGCGATTATCTATTAAGCCAATTGAGTGACAGCAGTGCAATGCATAAAATCATGCAGATATGTGTCAGGAGCTTCAGTTAATATTCAGATTAACCATCAGAAGGAAGAAAAATTTGATCTCATTGATTTGAAACATGGCATAATTGTTGCTGCCAGACGGGCTGGTTTGAGTATTTCTGTAAATGCTGATCTTCTGGGATTTTCATGCACTACAGTCTTGTAAATGCCTTGTTGAGTAAGGTCAGTGGAGAATGGCCAGACTGGTTCGAGCTGACAGAGGGGTTACGGTAACTCAAAGCAATTGAGACCGAAGCAATTGAGACAGCCTAAATACAATAAACTGTGACAAGTTCTCTAAGAATCTTGGAACATCCTATCTACCAAAAACCAAGAAAAACTGTGTCCAGGTGTACCTAAGAGAATTGGTGCTGTTTTGAAGGCAAGGGTTTTCACACCAAATATTAATTCAGTATTTATATGTTTACTGGACATTGTATGGTTAACTGATAAATGAAAACTATTTATGCCATTATTTTTTAAGACATCATAACTATGCAACATTTTTCACAGCTGCCTAAAATTTTGCACTGTATATGGGTAAAATGGGACTAAGGGTCAAGTGGGGCAGTTAAGCTTGATCCACATTATATTCTATGTATTTCCTGAAATGGTTAATATCACTACTAAACTAGTCTTTGGGAAGTAAACAGTTACCCTTTTGGGTTCCTAAATTGATGATGTCTCACTGGGTTTACAGCTAATTTCACAACCACCGGTGGTTGTATTTGTAAATCTTACATTAAATTATTTATTATGTGTATGTGTATCAGAAAATATAAAAATGTATTTCAAATAATTTGTAGATATTTTCTGTCCCACTTTACCAGAGTAATATTGGCAAAAGTGTGACAGCATTTCAAGTCATTTAAATAAGAGTGAGTTTATAATTAAATTATATAGCAATAAATAGTGATTAAATAGCAGTTTAGTACAATTTAGCATTATGGTGTGTATGCATATGCATGTATTGCAGTGCACAAAGCCTATTTACATGAAAAGAAAAATTAATTCTCTGCATTTTTTCTTTTGATTGTAGTGATCTTTATGTAGCATAAATGTGAATTGAGTGTAGTATATTGTCCATTTTTGATGATTTGTTTTAGATGTGTTGTGGATGTACATGCTTTCTGAGGATTTATATTTATCTTTTAGCCTATATTGCGTGCAAAAGTGTACAGTATTAAAATACTAAACAGAGATGGTCTTTTTCCCCGTGTTTACAAAATGTTTAACAGGAATATTTTTAAACATTACAAATGGTTAATCTTAATAGATATTTTAAGGACAATTTGTTATTTAAGTCAAAAGTATTTAACAAGTGGATATTTTAATCTCTATTTAAATTGCAAACTATATAAATTATTCAAATAAACTATATTCAAGTACAGGCCCATTTCTAGCATGTTAATGAGGGGAACAAAAATGTATTGTCCAACCTTGACAGTACAAGACTCACACTTTTACCAGTATTGGCCCTAAAGAATCTGGGATTTGGTCCAAAGAGGGCCTTCGGTGGTTCTTTACTGTATTTAGCATTTCTTCATTTATGCTTTTAACTAAGGTAGAAGACATACTAAACTGTTCTTATCTGTAACTGTTCTTATTTCTGTGATGTACAAATTCTCAACAACAACAAGATATAAACCCAGTCCACTGTGTAATCTTTATAATGTTTTGTACATTTATAATGTCCAACTGAAGGTTTCATTGTGAATAACCCTGGTATGAATTTAATACAATAAAAAGGCGGTCGTTCTAATGGCTATTGAGCCCTCCTGAAAGCCACGTCCTAATCTCAGGACGTTTTTTGTCTTAATGGAGACATTTGAATACTAAAAATCATAATCGTTTAAAAGTATTGATTCCAATGTCACATACAAATGAAAACCAACATCTGCAATCTCTTTAAAATTATTTTAAAACGTTTCATCCAGTGAATGAATGTGATTGGTTCATAATGGCCAGCGCTGAGAAGACAGAAAAAAACAGCTACCATGTAATAACGTCGTTTATGTGCTGCTTTGAAGGAGATCCTCCTCACACGTAGATTAATAACCATAGAAATAACATAATAAGGTGTGTAGTAAAACAGGAAAGTATTTTACACATGCCTGGGCTGCCAAACCAAGCCCAGCTAAGACTCGACTATTTTCATATCTCTATCATATTTTATTTATATACTACTAGTACTACGGTAAAGCTTAGTTTATGAATATTAATTACTTTAGGTAGACGTCGCGTGCAACCTTCCTGGAGCGTCAAAGAACGTAGCGTAATTAATATTCATGATGAAAGCAATCGCCTTTGTTGAACATTTTATTTCTTTAATTTAAATATGTCAAATGTACGTAATAGAAGGGAAAATATTTAATAAGTAAAAAAAATACATTTGTTTGTTTAATGTATTTGTTTGAAGAATCTCCTAAATCGAACCGACTCTACCCAACGTCTGGCGTAATTATTATTCATGAGCCAAACTTTCACCATAGTAGGATTCGTAAGTTCGGCTCCTCCCCACAAAAACACTGTCCTTTACCGCGAAAAGTGCAGCGCTGCTTTTCTATCGTGGAGAGCCCGACTGGCTAGGACTATAATGGCTGCTGATTATTCAGCAAACGAGGGAAGTTTGCAGTCGAATAATGAAAGTTTGTCCTCTGAATATAGGAAAGGTGCGGTCCAAGAGTTAAGCATAGGTCCAGTGTGCAACAGCAGAGCCTTAAATGCTGAAACCAGCGGTGGAGAACTGGAATTGAGTCCAAGTGGCCCTGTATTGAAAACCCTGGACCACGCCGAAGTTGTTGTAACCAATGATGCAGTTCCACGCGTAAACATTAAAGTTGAACAAGCGAAGAAAGACGAATATATAGATGTACATTTTGTCAAGATCGGGGAAGGAGATTTGGGTGACAAGACAACCAGTATAGGAGTCTCGTCTGAGAGAGATGAAAGTGCCAATGGTAAGCAACTTTTGGTTGTTGATAACACCATCCTATCAGTTAGCTTCCCTCGCTAGCTTATAGGTAGCGCTATCTAAAAGTCAGATCAGTGAGTTGAATTAAGTTTCTTAACATTCGGCTCTACACGTTTTAGAAGTCTGTGATCATACAGATAATCATTACAACATGTTGTTGCCATTTGATTGTGGATCATCAAGGTAGTAGTTATACTCCTTATTTCTTGTAGTTTGTTATTTTGGCCTAAAACAGCTGGAGTAACACGAACGTATCGTGGAGAATTACAAAACAACACCTACTTCATGGTCCATGTGGAATTTCTATTTTAAACACTGAGCTGCAGACAACCACACACACACACACACACACACCATGAAATAAGGTTTTGAGAGCCTTTCTACTTTGGCCCAAAAAATAAAAAGTATTTTTTTTTCTTTGTGCCTTTGAACCAGTGCTGCATTTATTTAAGCAGGCAATGCGGTGTTTTGTAGTCATTCGAATGATCCGTTCCTAAGGCTGGGAATCGATTCCTCGATTCTAAAGCGTTGGGAAAAGAGAATCGATTTGATACGTTGGAATTGACTCCAAAGCTGGAGTCGACGGAAACCGGTTGATATTTTCGGACTGTTTTTATTTCCTTGACGAGTGAACTACTACACATTTTAGAAATCTAACAGCACTAACACAATTTATAAAATGACTGCATCTTAACGTTCATCAATCTGACTCCGAGTCAAATCCGCTCCCTTTGTTCATCTGCATGATGTAATCCCACAAGCCCTTCAACACATCTGCTTTCTAGACCTGCATAATATGCGGGTATTTTTTTAAACTTTGGATTAAACTAATAATCAAGCAACCATACCAAATTTGTGACAGTAAATTGGCATACAGTAATAACTTCCCCGATGTTACAACACAAGTCTGCAATAATAAGATGGCGGGGTTGAGTTGGCTTCTCAGATCGGATCAATAAATCGGTATGATAAAGTTTAATAGTTCATTGTGCTGCACTTATAAAAACGAGAAACTAACGTTATAATATAATATGTGCATTATATTATAAACCTCTTTCTAAACAAGAACTCATGAGTGGTAACAGACCATTAAATGGTGCTTTTAAGATTATAGGTATTATAGATATTTTAGGTAGGCCTAGTTCTTGGAAATAAAGGCGCATCTACTCAAATGTATCTCATTTAAAGCATCGCTTAGTATTGAGCTGTTTATTGTGAGATTTAACTTTGCCTCCTGTTTTTCTTTTCTTTTTTCGGAATCGATTAAATGGGTCTGGAATCGACACTTGGAATCGATTCTAACGATTCCAAAACCAGGAATGGGAGTCGATTCCCATATTTCTGGAATCGAACAGCCCTATCCGTTCCACCTTAAATAATACTGCAATCCTGTGGATGGCAGGCTTTACTAAATTAAAATTCCACATTTGCGTAAAATAAATGTAAAAAAGGCTGATAAAATTATTTATAACTGTCTTGTGTGTATCTATTATTTTGAAACTGTTTTATGAATACAGTGTCAGCTTAAAATACGAAGAGTCAACTATAAGTAAACCATTCATAGATTGATTTCCTCAAAAATTTAAATACAATGTCTCTGTTGTGCTATAAAAAATACTTAATAGTTTGAGCTTGTGCATTCTTGAGTGGGGGCAATTTTTAAAGAGTTTTAAAGGAATAGTTCACCCAAAAATAAAAATTCTCATCATTGACCCCTCATGCCATCTCAAATCTGTATGACTTTCTTTCTTCTGCAGCACACAAATTAAGATTTTTAGAAGAATATTTCAGCTCTGCTGGTCCATGAAATGCAAGTGAATGGTGGCCAGATCAAAATCACATAAAGGCAGCATAAAAATAATGCACAAGACTCCAGTGGTTTAATCAATGTCCTCTGAAGTGATACAATCAGTTTTGGGTGAGAACAGACCAAAATATAATTCCATTTTTACTATAAATCTTGACAGCAGTGTCCTTGGCGATTGTGATTTCAAGCTTGATTACACTTCCCATTGATTATCAAGCACTAGGCAGTGTAAATCAGCTTAAAATCATGATTGTGCCTAGAGACTGCAGTGGCAAGATGTACAGTGAAAAGGAGTTATATTTTGGTCTGTTCTCACCCAAAACCGATTGGATCGTTTAAGATGACATTGATTAAACCACTGGAGTTGAATGGATTACTTTTATCATGTCGTTATGTGATATTTGGACCTTCAAATTTCAGGCAGCCATTCACTTGCATTGTGAGGATCTACAGAGCTGAGATATACTCCTAAAATCTTCATTTGTGTTCTGCTGAAGAAAGTCAAGCACATCTAGGATTACATGATGTTGGTAAATGATGAGAGATTTTACATTTTTGGGTGAACTATCCCTTTAAGGCAGAAATGTGAAGCTTATCATTTTATAAAAGCATTCATATTCATTCTTCTTTTGTAACCTGCGTATTATTTGACCTGTAAAGTGGTTCAAATCATCAGGGTTCAATGCACGCAGAACTGTTCTGTATTTTAGATCCAGTAATAATCAAAATGAGACTATTATTGCATTTAATCCCACCGAATATGTTTGAATTACATTTATTTTGACATTTAAAGGGTTTAAAAGTGTTGTCGATTTAACTCAGAGTTGTCAAAGATAAATAAACATGCAGACTGTCTTGATTGCATGTGATAATATTTACATGTGTGGGCAAATAATCACATGATCAGAGCCATTTTATTGTACGGTGCCACTCTGAAAGATGATGTATGTGTCAAATCTCCATAAAAGAAATCAACTGAAACCTTCCATAATACACACTACCATATTTGGTTGGGGAAGTGACCCAAATAAACCCACCCAAATTTGTTTTACATGTTTTCTTAAAGAAATGTTTGAAGCCTTCCAGTAAATTGATTATTAAATAAAAGATTAAACTCTCATATTATGTTTTGTCATAAATTGACTAAATTAAGTTAATTTATTTAATTGCAAATGTAAAAAGTCTGGAGTGGGCTTAAAAGGAACATATGCCATTTAAGCCCAGGTGTTCTTAATAAGCTTACTATGCATTTTAAAATGTGAATCCTTCACATATTACTAAATGAACACCTCAATTTTTATACATTTTTAGATTTAGACTTTAAACATCACAACCAGTGAGTGAAATATGTAATTTCTGAATCTCTATTTCTGTGCCTATTCATTGTCTCCCTGCAATAGATTCAGAATTCTAGAGTTTATAATGAATTCATATTTACCTAGTGGGCTTATTAGGAACAATTGGGTCAATGGAAAATAAACCAATTTTTTTTTTATAGTAGAATCCATGTGTAAACACTATTTATTACATGAATAATAAACACTATATTTTTCGATGTACAATGTAGTTAGTTACTTATCATTCCTCGCCCAGTTGTTCATCTTACTCTAAAAAAAACTTCGAAAGTCTTCGAAAACAGTGAATGTTTTGAGCAACTTCCAAAATGGCCTTAAAGAGTGGTCACAAATAACTCAAGAACGAAACATTTGATTGCCTCCGAATACATTTTTATAAAAATACCAACAAATGTGTGCATTTCTACTGCAACAACACAGTTTTCTTTTACTTTGTCTTTTTTATATTTCAAAATTTAACTGTTAGTGGGCTCATAGGCTTAATGGGCTTGCATCCTCTACATTTAATGTATAAAGGGTCTGTTATTATTTATTAATAAAATTGCTCTGGAACATAGAAATCATGCACACTGGACAAGTAAATATGCAAGCCGGCAGTGTTGTAGTACTCGAGACTCGACTCGGTCTCGAGACCATATTTTAATGGTCTTGGTCTTGTCATGGACTCGTGTGCATTTTGACTCGGTATTGACTCATACTCGAACATTTTAGGACTCGGACTTATTCCCGAGTCCACTCGAGTCCAATTCAAAATATTTTTCATGATTATTAATGTATGTATATAATATTTCTTTAAATTGATTGACACGCCCAGTGATTGGTGACTAGAAATGTTATGTGGACTTACAGTATAGAGTGGTACAGTAATGTTATGTGTACTAGAAATGTTATATGGATGTATATAGTGGTACAATGAAATGATGTTATGTGGACAAGAGCACTTAATACTGACAAATTGTAATAAAATTACTTTAACACCACCTACTATGTGGCCTTTTTACCCTAAACTGATAATATTTTTTTAAACCAATATCACTAAGTAAATAAAAGTAAATTAGGTAATCAACCCTCTCTCGACTCGGACTCGACCCTCTCTGGTCTCGACTCGGACTCGACTCTCTCTGGTCTCGGTCTCGACTCGGACTCGACTCTCTCTGGTCTCGGTCTCGACTCGGACTCGAGTGAGTTGGTCTCGACTACAACTCTGCAAGCCGGGTGCAAATTCTGACACTCGGGAGGTCGTGAGCCACTGCGACTGGTCACAATAAGACTCCAGTGGTTAAATCCACATATTCAAAAGTGATATGATTAGAATTGGTGAGAAACAGATCAATAAGTCCCTTTTGTATTATCACTTTCACGTTCATCTTCTTGTGTTTTTGGCGATTTATAAAATTATTGTACAAAAGTATTGTTACAATAAATTAAAGTAAATTTTAAAATAAATATGCACTTATTCTTGATTTAGTTTCCTTTTCCCCCACATTTGCCTGTTAGTAAAATAAATAGGCCTACAGTTGTTATTTTATTGTTTTGCAATTGTTTGTTTTATTAATTACTGAGCACTTTTTAACTGACACATTTTAAGTAGTTTCCCACGAGTTACAATTGTGACCAAGAATTAAGCACATACTCAAACCAATGCTTTAACATTTTGTTAGTAAAGACATGCAGTCTTCCAATGGGCTATCCAAGGATTACAGTACATGAGGCCATATATACACTGATCAGCCACAACATTAAAACCACCTGCCTAATATTGTGTAGGTTCCCCTCGTGGCGCCAAAACAGCGCCAACCTGCATCTCAGAATAGTATTTTGAGATTATATTCTTCTTACCACAATTGTTCAGAGCAGTTATCTGAGTTACTGAAGACTTTGTCAGCTCGAACCGGTCTGTCTATTCTCTGTTGACCTCTCTCATCAACAAGGCATTTCCATCCACAGCACTGCCACTCACTGGATGTTTTTTTTTTTATTATTTTTTTGGCTGGCACCATTCTGAGTAAATATTAGAGAGTGTTGTGTGTGAAAATCCCAGGAGATCAGCAGTTACAGAAATACACAAACTAGCCCATCTGGCACCAGCAATCATGCCACGGTCCGAATCAATGACACCAAAATTTGTTCCCCATGCTGATTGTTGATGTGAACATTAACTGAAGCTCCTGAGCTGTATCTGCATGATTTCATGCACTGCTGCCACACGATTCTGATTAGATAATTGCATGGATGTTTGTTGGTGCCAGATGTGCTGGTTTGACTATTTCTGTAACTGTTGATCTTCTGAGATTTTCACATACAACAGTCTCTAGAATTTACTCCTAATGGTGCCAAAAACATCCATTGAACAGCAGTTCTGTTGATTGAAATGCCTTGTTGATGAGAGAGGTTAACAGAGACTGACCAGACTGATTCAAGCTGACAAAGTCTACAGTAACTCAGATAACTGCTCTGTACAATTTTGGTGAGAAGAATATCATCTCAGAACGCTATTCTGAGATGGGGGTTGGTGCTGTTTTGGCAAGAGGGTGACCTACACAATATTAGGCAGGTAGTTTTTGTGTGTGTGTTTACACAAATACACAGTTGAAGTCAGAAGTTTACATACACCTTAGCCAAATACATTTTACATGAACTCACTAGTCCTGGCATTTAATCATAGAAAACATTGCCTGCCTTATGTCAGTTAGGATCACTATTTTAAGAATATGAAATTTCAGGATAATAGTAGAGAAAATTATTTCAGCTTTTATTTCTTTCATCACATTCCCAGTGGGTAAGAAGTTTACACACACTTTGTTAGTATTTGGTAGCATTGCCTTTAAATCGTTTAACTTGGGTCAAACTTTTTTGGGGTAGCTTCCCACAAGCTTCTCACAATAGGTTGCTGGAATTTTGGCCCATTCCTCCAGACAGAACTGGTGTAACTGAGTCAGGATGTAGGCCTCCTTGCTCACACGTTTGTTCAGTTCTGCCCACAAATGTTCGATCGGATTGAGGTCAGGTCTTTGTGATGGCCACTAGGGCTGAAACGTTTAGTTGATGTTATCAACAACGTCCCGATCTGAGGGGGAGAGACTGAAACCGCATACGGCTGATGCACACATTGATGCTTATCCCTCGAGCGCGCATGCTTGCTGCAGCTAGATTATAATGTGATGGCTCGTGACTTGTTGAATCATAATATATATGTCACTGTGCATTTCTTATCATGAAGAAAATTGGCAATATGCATCTTTATTAATATGTGAGAGTTTGTTTTTTGTGAGTTAAAGATGGATTGAAGTGAACAAAGTTCAGAGAGTAGTCTTCGCCCCCATTATAGTAGTCTTCACCCCATTATACACTGCAACAAAATGTGTTTTTGATTGGTTTATGTGTTGGTTTATTTTCCAATATAAATATGTAAAACTCTATTAAACTGCAGAATAAATAATTGTTATCTGAGAATGTTGAATATAATATTAAAAATACAAATATTTTAAAATATCTAAATCCTTTAAAAAAAGATGCATATACCTGAGAAGCAGCATATACGATTTTAAGACTTTTAGAGAATATATCTTAAATATAAGTATATTTTGTCTTTACTGCACTCATAGAATATAACCAAGTCAAAAATACACTTAAATACAAAATACACTTATTGTATAATTAAGATACATTCTCTTAAAGCAAGTCTAAATATCTTGTATGTTGCTTCTTAATTAAATGTGTGTTGTTAAGGATTTTTAGACAGTTTGCAGTGAATTTCTTTGCCGAATTAAACTTAATAAAAAGTATTTTTCCCCCTTTAATTCAGTGAATGTCATTTAGAGGTATTTTTTAAATATAATTTTTTCCTCTTTATTGTTAGTAAGCACATTTAATACAACCTTTTAAGTCGGGACACAAGCAGAATAATCGGTTAAGAGCTAATGATTAATCGTTGCAATTATCGCCTAATAGTCTAACAATCATTCTAATTATCATTAGATTAACAGATTATCAAAATAATCGTTAGTTGCAGCCCTAATGACCTTGACTTTGTTGTCCTTAAGCCATTTTGCCAAAACCTTGGAGGTATGCTTGGGGTCATTGTCCATTTGGAAGACCCCTTTGCTACCAAGCTTTAACTTCCTGGCTGATGTCTTGAGATGTTAATTCAGTACATCCACATAATTTTCCTTCGTCATGATGCCATTTATATTGTGAAGTTCACCAGTCCCTCCTGAAGTAATGCACCCCACAACATGATGTTGACACCACCTTGCTTCACGGTTGGGATGGTAATCTTTGGCTTGCAAGCCTCAACCTTTTTCCTCCAAACATACAATGGTCATTATGGCCAAACAGTTAAAAAATTTTTGAAATGAACTAGAGGACATTTCTCCAAAAAGTAAGATCTTTGTCCCTATGTGCACTTGCAAACTGTAGTCTGGCTTCTTCCTTTCTGAGCAGCCTTTCAGGTTATGTCGATATAGGACTCGTTTTACTGTAATATAGATACTTGTCAACCTGTTTCCTCCAGCATCTTCACAAGGTCCTTTGCTGTTGTTCTGGGATTGATTTGCACTTTTCACACCCAACTACGTTCATCTCTAGGAGACCGAATGCATCTCCTTCCTGAGCGGTATGATGGCTGCGCGGTCCCATGGTGTTTATACTTGCACACTGTTGTGTCTACAGATGAACGTGGTAATTTGGAAATTGCTCCCAAGGATGAACCAGACTTGTGGAGGTCCACAATTTTTTTTCTGAGGTCTTGGTTGATTTCTTTTGATTTTCCCATGATGTCAAGCAAAGAGGCACCGAGTTTGATGTAGGCCTTAAAATAAATCCATAGGTACACCTCCAAATCAGTGCACCTCCTACCAGAAGCTAATTGGATAATTGTCTTAAGGCTTGACATAATTTTCTGGAATTTTAAAGCTGCTTAAACTCAGTTAACTCAGATGTAAACTACTGACCCACTGGAATTGTGATATAGTCAATTAAAAGTAAAACAATCAGTCTGTAAAAAGTGTTGGAAAAATTACTTGTGTCATGCACAAAGTAGATGTCCTAAACAACATGCAAAAACTATAGTTTGCTTATATTAAATCTGTGGAGTGGTTAAATACTTTTCAATGACTTCAACCTAAGTGTATGTAAACTTCTGACATTGTGTGTGTGTGTGTGTGTGTATATATATATATATATATATATATATATATATATATATATATATATATATATATATATATATATATACACTCACCTAAAGGATTATTAGGAACACCATACTAATACTGTGTTTGACCCCTTTCAGCCTTCAGAACTGCCTTAATTCTACGTGGCATTGATTCAACAAGGTGCTGAAAGCATTCTTTAGAAATGTTGGCCCATATTGATAGGATAGCATCTTGCAGTTGATGGAGATTTGTGGGATGCACATCCAGGGCACGAAGCTCCTGTTCCACCACATCCCAAAGATGCTCTATTGGGTTGAGATCTGGTGACTGTGGGGGCCATTTTAGTACAGTGAACTCATTGTCATGTTCAAGAAACCAATTTGAAATGATTCGAGCTTTGTGACATGGTGCATTATCCTGCTGGAAGTAGCCATCAGAGGATGGGTACATGGTGGCCATAAAGGGATGGACATGGTCAGAAACAATGCTCAGGTAGGCCGTGGCATTTAAACGATGCCCAGTTGGCACTAAGGGGCCTAAAGTGTGCCAAGAAAACATCCCACACACCATTACACCACCACCACCAGCCTGCACAGTGGTAACAAGGCATGATGGATCCATGTTCTCATTCTGTTTACGCCAAATTCTGACTACCATCTGAATGTCTCAACAGAAATCGAGACTCATCAGACCAGGCAACATTTTTCCAGTCTTCAACTGTCCAATTTTGGTGAGCTCTTGCAAATTGTAGCCTCTTTTCCCTATTTGTAGTGGAGATGAGTGGTACCCGGTGGGGTCTTCTGCTGTTGTAGCCCATCCGCCTCAAGGTTGTGCGTGTTGTGGCTTCACAAATACTTTGCTGCATACCTCGGTTGTAACGAGTGGTTATTTCAGGCAAAGTTGCTCTTCTATCAGCTTGAATCAGTCGGCCCATTCTCCTCTGACCTCTAGCATCAACAAGGCATTTTCAGCCCACAGGACTGCCGCATACTGGATGTTTTTCCTTTTCACACCATTCTTTGTAAACCCTAGAAATGGTTGTGCGTGAAAATCCCAGTAACTGAGCAGATTGTGAAATACTCAGACCGCCCGTCTGGCACCAACAACCATGCCACGTTCAGAATTGCTTAAATCACCTTTCTTTCCCATTCTGACATTCAGTTTGGAGTTCAGGAGATTGTCTTGACCAGGACCACACCCCTAAATGCATTGAAGCAACTGCCATGTGATTGGTTGATTAGATAATTGCATTAATGAGAAATTGAACAGGTGTTCCTAATAATCCTTTAGGTGAGTGTATATATATATATATACATTATATATATATATATATACATACATACAATAATTACACGTGTGTGTGTGTATATGTATATGTAAATATACGTTTTATTTTGTTGGCTTTATGCATTTTTTATTTTCTCCTATCACACTGACTTCCCATTTTTCCCTTTCCTGTTTTTAGAGGATTTGCCATTTCACTGTGAGGATTGCAGTGACACCTTTGGAGACAAGGAGGTTTACCTAGAGCATTGTAGCAAGCATATCCATGATGGTCCCATAGTCTGCCTGGACACGGATTCACAGTGGGATGACCTGCTTGTGTCAACAGATAGAGGCCAAAAAACTTTATTCTGTGCTCTGTGCGGAGAAATGTTTTCAAGCTCAAAGGAGTTTTTTGCCCATCAACTTAAGCATCGTAATCAAGTAATTAAACATGGGACAAATGCTGGCTTTGAGCAGGGAGTGATAAGACAGAAGCTTTTTGAGTGCAAGGATTGTGGTAAAGCTTTTGCCTCTGTTGGTCGGTGTCTGAACCATCAGCGTTCTCATAAATTGGCCTCAAAGTCCGTTTTTCATCAGCTTGACCATCTACAGAAAAAATCATTTCAGTGCCCCATCTGTGGACGCAGTTACTCTCGGGCTTCAGCTCTTGACGCACACCGCCTTTGCCATGAGGTAAAGCTGGTAAAATCCAAAACCTGTGATACTAAGAAGCCTCCAGGTCCAACTGAAGACAATGGCTCAAGCTGTGAACAGATTGAGGATCATCAGCAAAAGTTTGTTCAGTGCTTTTGTGGAAAATCTTTTCGCAACATATCTGGCCTTTTGACACACAAGAGATTCTCAACCAGCTGTTCAGAAGGGAAGGTGAAGGAGGAAGTTAAACATCCATTTGAGTGCTCTGAATGTGGGAAGACCTTTGGTAGATCTATGGCTCTGTTGTGCCATCAGCGTTGGCATAAAAGACGAGAACAGGTCTCCAGTGGCCAGCCATATAAATGTAAAGAGTGCGGCAAGGGGTTCACCTTATTCGCATTCTACAATAAGCACCAGCGTCTAGCTCACAGCGAAGAGCTGCCAGCCAAATCATTCCTTAATGAAGTTTATCAGCTGAAGAAGAAGGCTTTTGAATGTCAGGATTGTGGTCGTCAGTTTTCACGAGCATCTGCTCTGCAATCACATCAGCTCAGTCATACGGATGTCTTCCTCGACATCATGGAGAAGGACTCTAAAACAAGTGCTGCAATGCAAACAGTAAAAAAATACGGGAATGCCAGAGACATGAAAGACGATGTTGCTTTTGTGACAACAATGTATTCGCAGAAGATCTCTCACACTCAAGTTCAAGAGAGAGATTTAATCTACAGTGACACACTCAACACAGCAAAAGAGCCAGAGGTAATAGATATAGATTATGAAGTTGTCCGCATCACAGGATCTGATGATTATGAGAAAAGTAGTGGTCTCCAAGATCAAAATCCTGATCTTGAGTTAGTGTGTGAATCAGACCAAGAGGATAAAGATGACTTTGACTACAGCTCGAGTCTGACAACCGAATCCACCTTCTCCCTGCAGGTGAATCCAGAGATTGATGTCAAACTTGTACAGACCGATTATGAGCATTTAAATGATGGATTAATAAATGACCAAAAAATTTGCAAAAGCCATCCTGAAGAGCCTGTTAAACTTAATTGTTCACATTGTGATCAAACGTTTGTCACTGCCTTATCCTTGCGTCAGCACATGCGTTGGCACAAAGAAGAATTGGAGACACCTACTAAAAATGCACTTATGGAATGTGAGGTTTCTGGCCATGAAAGTGCTTCCAAGAGTGCTCATTACTTTCATATGCAAAAACATGACGACAAAGTACCTTACAAGTCTATTTCATACCAGGTTGCAAATTTGCAGAAGAACAATATTAAATGCGAGGAGTGTGGAATGTGTTTTTCACGACTCTCTGCATTACATTCTCACCAACAGCATCACTCAAAAAAGCCATTCATGTGCTTACAGTGTGACAGGAGCTACACAAATGCAAGAAGTCTGTACTACCATTGGAAAGTTTGCAATGGCAGGAAACTCAGAAATAACAATGACAAAGATAAAAAGGAAAAGCATTTCAATCCAACCAAGTCACTTTTGGGCCCAAAGTTTCATCATTGTAAAAAATGTGGTAAAGGTTTTTGGTCTTTGGGTGCTTTCTATCATCACAAGCAAAACCACTCGCAGTGCGCAAATGTGGAAACTGCAAGGCCTGCTGATACATCAGACCCTGAGAATGGTCATGTGCGACGTAAGAAAAGGGGTCGTAGGGGTGGTCAGAAAAAAGAACATCCTATGTTCAGAACACCCTCGGATTCAAAAAAGAAACATAAATGTGAGGTATGTGGCAAATCGTACCACTTGCTAGCTTGTTTTCTTAAACACCAGCTTTCCCATGATCGCCAACCCCCTGTCAAATCTTTTGACTATCAAGTTGAACAGTTGAAAAAGAACTCTTACCAATGTCCATGCTGTGGAAAAGCTTTCTCACGTGCAATGGCCCTCCAGTTTCACATGAAAAGTCATGGCTTTGAGACTCGCCTCCCTGTGACTGAATCTTCTGATTTGCCACTAAGTTTTGAGGTGCCTCCATGCCCGACATGCCAAGTTGATTTCACATGTGAGTCAGAGCTACTAAATCATATGAAGCACTGTTCAAAACCAAGGGACGAAGTGGAATATCCACAAAAATGTAAGAAAATGGTTATAAAGGAGCAAGATGTGTCCTCTCATGACAATGAAGATGTACTGATATGTGAAACTTCTCATTCAATCGGGTCTACAAATAAACAGAAACCATGTTTAGCTTCTGATTTAAAATACAAATGTCAGGAATGTAGCAGAAGTTTCTCAGTAATTGGGGCTCTTAATTTTCATAAGAGAATTCATTGCATAGGTTATGTATCTAAAAGAAATTTGAGAGCTGAACAGGCAAAGCGGCCCAAGGTTGCCAAAATAAAGGTAGAGAAGCATTTGGCAAGAACTCCTTTCATGTGTACAGAATGCGGAAGATATTTTACCTCAAATTCAGGTCTTGGCACACATAGGCGATGGCACAGGGACAAAACATTTGCCAGATTTTTGTCAAAGAGCTATAAGAAATGCTCAAGAACTGTTAAAAGTGTGGATGGTGGACCTTATTTATGCAATTTATGCGGGAAAGGATTCTTCTACCTTTGTGTTCTTCGCCGGCATCAGAAACATCATCCCCTCATAAAGAATCAACCCCAAAAAGAGAAAGAAGCTGAAACTGCTGAATCAAATGGCAATTTTAGCTGTCCACAATGTCAAATGTCTTTCCCAACTGTGTCTCTTCTAACAATTCACTTTGAAAACCATCACATTAAGCCTGCAGAGACTGAGAAACCACAGTCAGATATCCTCCCTACTGAGGAGTCCAGTCCACCCATCACACAATCTTACACACCTACCAAACAAGAGAAGACCAATGTGCAATATCATCAGTGCTCTTACTGTGCTAAGAGATTCTTGAATGTACGTGGTCTTCGTGCACACAAATGGCAGAAACACCTCAATGTTGAAAGACAGCCCACTGCATCTCTTGAAGAGCACCCAAATGTCGTCAATTGCTCTGCATGTTATAAGCCCTTTGCTTCAGAATGGGCCGTTCAGAATCATAAAATGTTTTGCAGGGCCAGTAATGCAGACCTGAAGCAATTTATGGAAGAGGAACCTGCACAGAAAAGTCGAAATGTAGAACTCTCAACCAAATGTATTTTCAAATGTGATAAATGTGCTAAAGCTTTTTCCAGTGAGGAGAAGCTAAATGCACATAAAGAAGTGGTAAAGACCCGACCACACTGTTGTGCTCTTTGCTGCCGTGGATATTGGACTGAAAGCCAGCTACTGCAGCATCTTGCATGGCACAATGAAGTACATCACCAACTACCAGCTGAACTGCAATACAGACTCAATGCTTCTATGGCACCTGGGTCCTCAGACAAACTCCAGGCTTCTTTGCACATATCCACATACATGGTCAAGCAGCCTGTAGCCCTCTCAAATCTACAAACTAACAGTCATAAATGTCAGCCCTGTGATAAAACATTCTTGTCACAACAAGCGTTTCAGCAACACCAAGTTGTTCACCAAATTGAGGAATCGGACCATTGTGCTCTGTTTCCACAAATACAAAGTGATGTCAGAGATCTTAATGACCACCATCACGAGGGCTTAGGTGATAAAGTGGTAAAGGGCAGTACATTGGTTCCCCAGAGAAGCGGTTTTGTAAACCTGACTTGCATTGAGTGTGGAATTTCCTTTAAACAGGAAATGGAACTGCATCAACATTACATTAAACACGCACGTGGAGAGTTCTAAAACTTCTAAAAATCTATAAAAAAAGTGAATGATAACTGATATTTTTCTGGCTCATTGTCTTTATATGACACTGATTTATTTTAGCACTCTCTAAAAGAGTTTTGTTTACTGCTGTAAATGAGGAGAGTTGCAGTCCACACATGCCCTTTAAACAATGTGTTTTAACTACATAAATGCTGTAAATGAGTGTTATTACTTTAAAAGTTTCTGCAATGCAACTTCCACACTTATTATGCATTTGTTATATTTAGACACTTTTTTTTTATTATTATTATTATTTTCAGATTTATTTTCCCTCTTTGTTGGAGTCTTCAATTGAAAGTTTCTCTATTAAATTCTTGTCATTTTGTACTTTGAAAGAGGTAATTTAAGATTAAACTGCCATGGTGTTTAAATATTTGTTGTAAATGTAATAAAAATTGTTGGAGAGTACACTTTTTTTTTCCCCCACAAAGATTATAACCTAACCAAGTCTTCTGTTAGGTTATGCTAGAGATAGATATGTGATTGTACTGCTTGTCTTTTTAATTGGTAAGCCCTATACCAAAACAATTGGACAGTTTTTGACCTTTTTCCATGTTAACATTGCCATTGTTTAGCTTTGTACTGTACAACATATTAGTTACCATGATTCTCATCTTTCCAGATTTCAAAAGATATGTTTAATGTAATGTACATTTCTTTTGAAAATGTGACTGTAGAGATTTGTTTTTCCTTGGTAGATATAATGTCAATTTCCTGTATATAATTCTGATTCGACTCCTTCAAAGTCATACAATGTAATTTTTAGAACGAATGGGTAAACTTCAACTTGATCAGCAGTGATATTGAAAAGGTTTGTAGTTGGTTTGGTATTTAAAGACCACTTTAATTTCCTTAGAAATTTTATTTCGATTTCAAGATTAGTATTAAAGGGAGCCTGGGTAGTTCAGCGAGTATTGATGCTGACTACATCGCGAGTTCAAATCCAGGGCATACTGAGTGATGCCAGTCAGTTCTCCTAAGCAACCAAATTGGCCCAGTTGCTAGAGAGGGTAGAGTCACATAGGGTAACCACCTCATGGTCATGATTAAGTGGTTCTCGCTCTCAATGGGGCATGTGGTACGTTGTGCGTGGATAGCGGAGAGTAGCATGAGCCTCCGTGCTGTGAGTCTCCGCGGTGTTATGCACAGCAAGATGCGTGGATTGACGTCTCAGACTTGGAGGCAACTGAGATTCATCCTCCACCACCTGGATTGAGGTGAGTCACTATGCTACCACGAGGACTTGGAGTGCATTGGAAATTGGGGAGAAATGTGGAGAGGAAGAAAAAATAAAAAGATTAGTATTGAAGAGAATAAAGAATTAAGCTTGAATTTGTCCAGAGGGAAAGTCGCTTCTAAGACACAAAAAATACTGTAAGAATGTGGCTTAAGACAGAATGCTATTGTATTATAGAGGTTTTTTGCTAATCAAGTTGAGACAACAACAGATTTCCATCATCTCAAATAGAAATGTAAATCTGTGGATGTTCTTACCAATGATCAGATAAAACCTTATTCATGAAACATGAGTGGAACAAATTTGTGTGAAAACGCATTCCTAGGTAAATTTTCCCTTTGAATTGAATCAGACAGTATACATTAGAAGCGTTTTACTAACTTTACACAAAGTTCTGCTTGTTTTTCATGACTAAGGCCTAATGTGCAAATGTCTATAAAGATGTTACATTTTACTTGTTGACGGAAACCTGCATTGATGTATCATCAAACTTTGGAGCTGTTTTAAAAAAATATATATTTTTTTAACTTTTGATGTGATCTATTTTAAACCTGGACCTGAAACCTCTAAATCACACACAATATACTGTATATATTCACCTGTTGCCTGATAAATGCTATGTAGACTTACTGCCTTTAAGATTCCTCAATATCTAGGAAATGTTTTCTTTTGTTCTTCATAAGGTTGAATGTACTTTCTCAAATCTGTTTTTGTCTGCATTCTAATAAACTCTGTAAAAAAAGAAACCTCTCACTTTCAACTGCTTTTATTTTCTGCAAAATGAATGTGTAAATATTTGTATGAACATAATTCAACAACTAGGACATAAACTGAACAAGTTTCACAGACGTTTAATGTGTCCCTGAACAAAAGGGGGGCATTTCTGGGGGGAATGGCCCTAGCCCTCACCCTCCGATCCAACAAGTCTCTGACATGCTCCATGGGTTTGAGATCCGGCTCTTCGCTAGCCATGGCAGAACACTGACATTTGGATGTACCGATCCTGTGCAGGTGTTACACGTGGCCTGCCACTGCAGAGACGATCAGCTGTCCTTCCTGCACTGTCTTAAGTGTCTCACATTATGGACATTGCAATTTATTGCCCTGGCCACATCTGCAGTCCTCATGCCTCCATGCAGCATGCCTAAGGCATGTTAACGCAGATGAGCAGGGACCCTGGGCATCATTCTTTTGGTGTATTTCAGAGTCATTAGAAAGGTCTCTTTAGTGTCCTAAGTTTTTATAACTGTCACCTTAATTGCCTGCTGTCTGTAAGCAGTTTGTTTCTTAATGACCGTTTCATAGGTGCTTGTTCATTAATTGTTTATGGTTCATAGAACACTCACGGAAAACATTGTTTAAACCCTTTAAAATAAAGATCTGTAAAGTTATTTGGATTATTACAAAATTATCTTTAAAATACAGTGTCCTGAAAATAGGATGTTTCTTTTTTTACCGAGATATTTGCATGTTTCAAGTTTAACATGTAAATCCATTTTAAAAGCAGTGTATGTAGTTATTGAACTGAGAAATTGTCTCAAATAAATTGTTAAAATTTCAGTGAATTACTGTCTGTTCATTATATTTCCTTGTAGTTGGGAACTGCATGTAATGTTGATGTTGCCATAGCCTATTTAATCTCTCCCAAAAATACATAGGTTATATGATAGCATTTACGCCTATGTTATTCATGAGTGTTGTGAACTTTGTAAAAGGAGGTGGTACAGAAATCATGATTCTACATATGACTCACCCATGCATGCTTAATAAACAATTTGGCTTATTAATTTCGCTTTCAGCTACAAATATTCTACTTACTGAGTTACTGATTGTGCATATCAGTGTTTTTAAGTCAATCTTTATTTGATTAAGCTTTTCACTCAAAAATTTGCACTACCTTGAATTTATCATGTCCATGGAAAACTGTGTGACAAGAAAACTGTTTTCACAGGTGCAATGTTTCACATCCAAATATTTGCCATTACCTTATTGGTTGTTCTCTAGGTATCTGTGTTGAATTGATGACTTAACACATTTGCCATTCCTGCATTTTGCTAAACAGCTCTATTAAATTGTCTGGCTGTGAGCACTCCTGTTTTACGGTCCACCATTGAAATGAAGAGTATTGCGTTTGTTTTACTGGTTCTGGCTGTGGGTATGCAGATCTCTCTTTTTATGTATTATGTCAGTTGTTAGTTTCTACCAACACTGACCTGTAGCATTACTTAGCCATGGTCTTTCACTAATATGATACCTACCATCAATATCAGTCAAAAGAAATCAAAGTAAATTTGAAAAAAAAAAAAGACTGATGTGGTTTGATTTTTTTGGTTAATTAGTGTACCTTGAGAAGAATTCAATGTTTAATTCTTATTATTATTGTTATTATGAAGCTGGCAGCACAGCTGATGATAAAATCATTGGTGGTTATGAATGCACACCGAATTCCAAACCCTGGCAAGTTTACCTGACTTATGATGAAGGGGAACGCTGGTGTGGAGCATCTTTGATTAATGAAAGATGGGTTGTATCTGCTGCTCACTGCTACATCCCGTGAGTATATAACTCTATATTTCGTTTATCTTTTTTTTCTTCTTCTTTTTTTTTTTGACAGTATAAATCTAAATCACCATCAGACTTTAGTTTGTAGTTTAGACATGTTCCCTTTAGACAGCTTGTATAAGGACTAATATTAAGCAGTCATGCATTCATTAAAAGTAAGCTTTTTCTGATCCAAATGTATGTACTAAAATGTAATGGTGTAAAATGTAACAGCAGCAGAATCTTTTTAGAATAAAAGAAAACATTGATATAAGTATTGATTATCAAATAGGCCTCCTCGTCTGGCTGTCCACCTGGGAGAGCACAATGTGTATGTTGAAGAAGGTACAGAGCAGCGCATCTGGGCAGAGAAGGTAATACCTCACCCGGACTATAATGATATGACATATGACAACGATTTCATGCTCATCAAGCTGAGTGAACCTGCCATCTTCAACGATTATGTGCAACCTATTTCTCTGCCGACCAGCTGCTCTTTTGCAGGGGAGCAATGCTTGGTTTCTGGATGGGGCAATCAGATCAACACTGGAGGTGAAATGGCTGATTAATGACAATTCGATACTTTAGATATGTACAGTCAATATTAAATAGATATTTAAAAGTTGCAAAAGAAAATTTTAACATTGTTTATATATTCTTTTTCCAGTTGATTATGCTGCTGTGCTGCAGTGTTTGGATTTGCCTGTACTTTCAAGGTCACAGTGTGAGGGTGCATATGGATGGCAAATAACTGATAACATGTTCTGTGCTGGATTCTTAGAGGGAGGCAAAGACTCATGTCAGGTACAGTCACAGGAAACAGTGAAGGGCACAAAACGTTTCTCTTCCTTTTAATGTGTTTTCAAATGGATTCTAATGATAACCACTCTACACCCCTCCAATTTTGTCTCTCAGGGTGATTCTGGTGGCCCTGTGGTGTGCAATGGGGAACTGCGAGGAGTTGTTTCCTGGGGCTATGGCTGTGCTGATGCAGGCTTTCCTGGGGTTTATACTGAGGTTTGCCGCTACGGTGACTGGATCGTCGACATCATGGGCAACAACTAACTGTTTGTTTAACCTGTTTGGCCTGAAAATATTCCTGAAATATATGTAATTAAATTCAATTGCAAACAAATATGAATGTTTCTCTTTTATATTATATGGACTGTATGTTTTTAATGGTTTATCAATTACAGTTGCTCCCAACCCATCATGTAACACTGTGCTGACTTGCAAAGATTTTTACACAGCAACCTTAATTCATGTTTTGAATGGGACCATATAGAAACAAATGGTAACACTTTTCATTACAGTGCTAATGTTAAACATATAACATTTTATTATGATTAATTGTCATAGTAATAACTACTCAGTATAACAATTTTAAAACATATTATCCAGGGATGGGAACTTTCCAAACCAATAACAGTTCTAATGTCAGCTATAGGGATATTCTGCAAAAAGTATTATGATAAATTATTTTAAAAGTTTCATAATTTCAAGTGTTATGAAGGTTCCTTTTGAAAACAATTTCTGTTAAAAAAAGAGAACAAAGCATATTACAGTAGGACCACAAAAAGCACATACTAATTTATTTAAAACAATACTAAAAGGTATGAATTGCATGATTTTGTCCCCCATTATTTTTATTATTAGTGGGTGATAACAGCTAAAACAAACAAACAAACAAAAACTTTTTTCTCACCCATACCTATCACATTTCATATGTGATAGGTATGGGTGAGGTATATTTCAGAAGATATCGGTTTAACCACTGGAGTCTTATAGATAACTTTTATGCTAACTTCGTTTTAATTTTGTAGCTTCAAAATTTTGGCACAAATTTTGTATTTTATTGATTCTGAATGTGTTGGAAAAACCAGCAAGAGACGGTCTAAACATTGTGTTAATTTATAGAGAGAAATGCACATTCGGGTTGAGCAAACAGATGATGTTCTCTGGATCAATGATAGTCAGAGTGATTGCCATATAGCTGATGCCTTTGACCCTGTCATGATGATATTTGGCTCGTTTTCCCATTAATCTATTAAATTATTATTAGACTATTATTATTATCAAATTAATATAACAAATAATTTGCCCGTAGACACAAAGACACGCGTTTGAAGAAACACTCTTTATTATATTAAGTACAGATGGCAGAAAAGGTGTACATTGGCATATATGACGCACTGATACAGAGGCGTGCGGTCTCGTAGAACACGTGCATCTAAGGATCTCACACTTTGTTTCTGCCTTCCAATTTTTATTTTTTATGAGAGCTGCAAATGACCTCAGACATCTCAGCTCAGGAGGTGCTTTTGAGTTCAGTTCACCTTATTTCCACAGATCTTTTTTGTTTTTTAAATAAATTATTTAATATTCAATGCAAAATAACTAAAGCAAGAATATTCACTAGTCCGAGGTTTACGATGTAATTAGATATATATATCGTGAAGGAGGGAACAAAACGTATTTATTCACACACATTATATATTTTCCTAGATAATGAAATACCTGACGGGTAGAGAATGCACAGATGAAGCTTCTTTGCCAGAGAGGTGTTCACAAATGTTGTAAAACCATCTTTCAAAAAGTTGAACAACACATTTTAAATGCACTTATTTTTTTCCAGTTTCATTTGAACTTAGTTAAAATAAATAAAGAAAAACTAAAGTTAAAAGTTTGATATCAAGGTGTCTTGCTTTACTGTGTAAGCTTAACCCTAACCTAAAATTATCCCATAGGACCACCAAGCGTCCAACCAGCGGTAATAGGCTACCAGTGTTTGTCGTTTTCCTGCTGAGTTTTTTTTTTCTTTGGACCAGTCGAAGTCAAGTATCGAATTCAAGGTATCGATATCAGAATTTTTTTTTAAGGATACCCAGCCCTAATCTCAACACTCCACTCTCATATAGGTGACCAAGTGAAGTAACCCCCCTCACAGTCCACTCTGACCATCAGAAAGGGGACTATAAATACATAATTTTGGGTTCAGCCATGTGCTTGAGGCAACATTTAAATAAATGTCCAAATTAAACACTCTGAACACTTTTGTCCATACCGAATGCAAATGTGAGTACAGGGTGTAACTTAACTTCTCTGGTTAGTTTGATAGAAAGGCTTTGTCATGATGAAATAGGGGCAAGAACTTCCTGTTTAATAGAAAACCAGAGAGGGGCTCTCTCAGGTTGAAGCGACCAATGAGCCAAATGTCTGAGACCGAACGCATAATAATAAAACAAAATTTTAGATAGTCCTAGCCCACCTTTGTCAATCAGCCTATTGATGAGGGTTAGGGTTATCACTAGGTAACCATATTGATTGGGTTACCTATTGGTGGTGGCCATGGGGTTCGAACCAGCAACCTTCTGATTAACAGCCCTGTGCTTTAGCCACTATGCCACCACCACTCCATAGAATAGGGGTGAATAATTCTGTGGTGGTAAGGCATAGATCTAGTGGGGTCGGAGACGAATAATAAAATATAATCTGCATAAAGAAAAGGTTTATGTGCCACACCTCCCACCATCACCCCAAGAAAACTAATCCGCCTATCTTAGCATGGCAGCAGACAGAACAATAATGGGGAAATAGGACAACCCTGCCGGGTGCCCCATCCAGAGTAAAATAATCTGAAATTAATCAATTTGTCTGTACCGCCGCTACCAGGTGTCTATAAAGTAACTTAATCCATCCAATAAACGTATTCCCAAACCCGTACATTTCCAAAATCTTAAAATGATAATCCCATTCTACCATATCCAATGCCTTCCGGCTTCAAGTGAGTGAAGCTGACGGCAGTGACCAGAGTCTGATCATTCGCCACTGACCACATTATATTTATGAAACGCATAATGTTATCAGAAGCACTATGGCCCGAATAAACCCCACCTGATCTATATGCATAAGAGATGTCATAACTTAATTGGTTAGCCAAAATTTTTGACAATATGTCTTGCTTGATCAGGGAAATTGGACGGTAACTCTTACATTCCCTATATCTTTGTCCTTTTTAAGAATCGGACTAATCCGGGCTTGTGTCATGGTTGGAGGAAGCTTTCCATTCTTTAATGATTCCATATAAACTTCTAGTGAAAGTGGAGCCAATTCTGTAGCATAAGAGCTAAGCCATCTGGCCCCGGAGCCTTACCTGTAGGCAAGTCCTCAATTACCTCGCCAAGCTCCTCCAAGGTTATCTTAGAATCAAGAGAATTTTTTTTGCTCATTCGTCAGTTTAGGGAATTCCAATGGTTCTAAAGGAAAGTTTCTAATATTTTCATCAGTAGATGAAGGGACCACCCCGAACTATAGGGATCAAGATAGAATTCTTTAAAAGCATTATTAAGATCAATGGCTGAGGTAAATATTTCACCACCAGCAGATTTCACTGAGTTATAAATCTAGCCAGAAGTTTTCCTAATTTGTCCCCTGACTCAAAGTATGACTGTCTTGCCCTGAATAGCCAAAACCCCACCTTCCATTACAAAATATTATTATATCTGTATTTCAATCGGGTCAATTCTCTGAGGCCATCAGACAACATGTGGCACTTCAGCTCTGCCTCAGCACTTTTAATATTCCCTTCCAACTCCTTCGTGGTTCTCGTGGTTTGGATATTTTTGTGAATGAGGCATACTGTATGTCCAGGCCCCTAAGAACCGTTTTAAGTGCCTCCCAATTCAAGCCCACAGAGGACCCTGAGGACCCTTGGTCCCTTGGTCTCCATATAAACATTTATTTCAGCCTTTAACATTTGTTGGAATTCAGGATTTTGCAAAAGGGATACATTAAAGCAGCAACTATATGATTTCCTTCTCTCTATATGTGGCAACACCTCTAAACTCACCAGGGCGTGATCTGAGACTAAAATGTTTCCAATTGAGCAATCAACACCAGATGAAATAAAGGACTTCTCTAGAATAAATCTTGATGAAAAAAATTTATAGTCCCTACCAGATGGGTTCAAAAGTCTCCAAATATCTGTAAGACCATGATTTTACACATCCTGTGAAGCATCAATGTTGATCTAGGGGGCTTACACACTCTGCTTCACTATTATCAAGGACTGAGTCCATCAAAAGATTAAAGTCTCCTCCCAGTATTATATCATGAGGGGTGCCAGCTGCTTGCAACATCCCTTCAAGATCTATATAAGAGGGTAACAACAATAGGTGCGTAAATATTAGCCAAAATATGACTTTGACCCTGAATTTCTGTTAAAACAATAATGACTCTTTTTTGACCATGAACAATGGAACTGTCTCACCTCCTTTTTGGTCTTAGGTCTCAGGCAAGCTGCAATCACTGCGGTTTTATCAATTTGGGGCCGCACCTGCCAGTGAGCCAAGTGGAAGGCTAATACCGTTCTTTCACTTGCCCAATTGCACACTTCTTTGGGTTTGCCATGAGTCCCACTCATCTCAATGACCTCTGGACAGCACTCAGGTGCTTCAAGTTCTGCTGCCAATAATTGCTGTAAATAATTATATCATCCAGCAGTGTAAACAGTGTGTAGTCTGAGGATTTGGTACATGAGCCGCTGAAACGTAGCCAGGGCCCCAAACAAACCGAAAGGAAGCATCACAAATTGGTGTAATCCAAACGTTTATGGAAACTGCTGTCTTTTCATGGAACATGGGAGTTAAGGGTATCTGACAATATCCCTTTTTTAAATCCAGTGTCAAATAAAAGCGAGCCGCACCTAACCCATCGAGCAGTTCATCAATCTGAGGCATTGGGTGGGTACACAACAGATTTAGACACTACTTTGACTTTTCTATATTCCACACAGATCCTACTATTGACACACCCGTGGCAGCAGATTCACCAGCCTGTGGGGGAGAAAGGAGAGGGTTAGGGAAAACTGGAAGGTTGAACGGGAACAACAGGGAATTGGTTTTGGGGTAAGAATTCCCTATTTCTGAGGAATAGGAACAGGTTGAGGGGAAGGAGAGGGGTAGGAGGAGAGAGAGAGAGAGAGTGAGAGAGAAGAAGAGGTCTCCTCAGAACCCAAATACCCCACCATACGGTCCTCAGCCAGCTGGATCGCCTCATCCAGCAACATTAGGCGGTGGCACTGGACCCATTCCTTTGTTCCTTTCGGTAGCTGGGCGATGAACTGCTTCAGCACCACAAGATCGAGCACTCCCTCTGTGTCACATTCTTCAGCCAGCTGCCACCTTCGGCAGGTGTCATGGTAGACTGGCCATGGTATAATAATTTTCACACCAGTGTGGTGTTCAAGTTCAAACCGACTAACACTGGTATTACCACTGGTTGGACGCTAGGTGGTACTATGGGGTAATTTTCATTAATTTCAGAATTCAGCTTGATTTCAAAAGTGCCATTAAAATTGTGTTGTTCAACTGTTTGAAAGATGGCTCTTCAACAGTTGTGAAGGGCAACAAAAAACCTACTTCATCCATGTATTCTCTACCGGTCACAATATTTTTCACAATTTGTTCACGGTATTTTTATAAAAATATAAATAACTTATAGATAAACTCAGCAAAAAATAAATGTCCCTTTTTCAGGACACTGTAGTTTAAAGATAATTTTGTAAAAATCAAATTAAATGTACAGATCTTTATTGTAAAGGGTTTAAACAGTGTTTTCCGTGCTTGTTCAATTAACTTTTTTCAATTAATGAACATGCACCTGTGGAATGGTCATTAAGACACAAACAGCTTACAGATTGAAGGCAATTAAGGTGACAGTTATAAAAACTGATGACACTAAAGAGACCTTTCTACTGACTCTGAAAACACCAAAAGAAATATACTCAGGGTCCCTGTGCTTCTGCGTGAACATGTGCTGTGAGACACCTAAGACAGCACTACAGGGAGACTGGAAGGACAGCTGATCGTCCTTGCAGTGGCAGGCCACGTGTAACAACACCTGCACAGGATCGGTACATCCAAATATCACATCTGCGACAGGATGGCAACAACAAAAGTCCGAGTTACACCAGGTGCTCTCCATCAGTGCTCAGTCTGTCAGCAATAGGCTGAGAGGCTGGACTGAGGGCTTGTAGGCCTGTTGTAAGGCAGGTCCTTACTAAACATCACCGGCAACAACGTCACCTATGAGCACAAACCCACCTTCGCTGGACCAGACAGGACTGGCAAAAAGTGCTCTTCACTGACGAGTCACGGTTTTGTCTCCCCAGAGGTGATGGTCGGACTCGCTTTTACCATCGAAGTAATGAGCATTACACCGAGGCCTGTACTCTGTAGCGGGATCGATTTGGAGGTGGAGTGTCCGTCTTGGTCTGGGTGATGTGTCACAGCATCATCAGACTGAGCTTGTTGTCATTGCAGGCAATCTCAACGCTGTGCATTACAGGGAAAACATCATCCTCCCTCATGTGTTACCCTTCCTGCAGGCTCATCCTGACAGCATGACAATGCCACCAGCCATACTGCTCATTCTGTGCATGATTTCCTGCAAGCCAGGAATGTCAGTGTTCTGCCATGGCCAGCGAAGAGCCCGGATCACAGTCCCATTGAGCATGTCTGGGGTCCTGTTGGATCGGAGGGTGAGGGCTAGGGCCACTAATATATACTCAAGCATCTTTAGTGAGCCTCTTAGACAGCAAAGAGAGTGAGAGACTATTCAGTGCAGCATCTCATATTTTTGATGAGAAGAGGAACTGTCTCTCCTGCCAGAACTGAGCAACTTTTGATCTTGAAGAGAAACCTGCCACATTTACTTAAATAGAAAGCAGTCATTACCCCATAATGTTAACGAACATTACCCCATAGTATCACCTAGTGTCCAACCAGCGTTAATACCGGTGTTCTTCGTTTGACCAAGACTTTTCTCATCGACTAATGTTTGGTCGACTATCAGGGGGCAGCCCTACTTCTGACCCACTGGAATTGTGATATAGTCAATTGAAAGTGAAACAATCTGTCTGTAAACAATTGTTGGAAAAATTACACATGTCATGCACAATGTAGATTGTGCATGCTGGGGGCGGAGGGTCCACGTCCAGTGTGCCGGGACTGTTGAAGTGTGGCGGCAGAGTGCTGTGAGAACGGCATTTGCGGACCAGGTGACCCAGAGACAAAGGAAATTGAGAATGTGGGTACGGGGTGCGGCAAATGAAATAAATTCAACAAAGGATTCTCCTCCCGGCCCTCCACCGGGGATGGAGCAGTCTGCTTACCTGCTCCGGAGCTAACGTCTTGGTCCCTGGGTCGATCGCCTCAGGAGCGCCTGGGAGCCTTACGGGTCCTCGAGGGGGTCCGTGAGGCAGGGGGGCGTCGACTTTCTGCAGGGTGCTCGACGTGTGGGCTGAGAGCTGAGCCCGGGTTGAGGCGGACCAGCTTGGCATTTCTTCGCCGCAGGAGGACGCCCTCGGTGAGCAGACGGGGCATGGCCCACAGCGGCAGGCATGTGGTGGGGCAGAATATGTGAAATAGCCTCCATCTGTTTCCTCACCGCGGAGAAATGCTGGGTGAAGTCCTCGATGGTGTCGCCGAAGAGGCCAAACTGGGAGACAGGGGCGTTGAGGAAGCACACTTTGTCGGCCTCACGCATCTCGACCAAGTTCAGCCACAGATGACGTTCCTGGACTACGAGAGTGGCCATCGCTTGCCCGAGTGACTGCGCTGTGACCTTCGTGGCTCTAAGGGCGAGGTCGGTCGCTGAGCGCAGTTCCTGCAGATCTTTAAGTGCGTTGGCCTGGTGGACTTGCAGGAGGGCCATGGCATGCAGGGTGGAAGCGGTGTGTCTGGCGGCACTGTAGGCTTTGGCCATCAGTGACGATGTTGTCCTACTGGCCTTGGAGGGGAGTACAGGGCAACCCCGCCAGGTGGTAGGGTTTTCGGGGCATAGGTGAAGTGCAACAGCCCTATCCACCTGAGGAATCGCCATGTACCCGTGGGCCGCTCCGCCGTCGAGGGTAGCGAGAGGCTTTGCGAATGAGCGAATGGCTTTGTGACATGTGGAGAGCGGTGTCCTCCATGCAGACGTCAGCTCATCATGCACCTCTGGGAAAAATGGGTCCGGGGGGAGCGCGGCTGTGAGCGCCGCGGAGCCCCCGGGAACCAGTCATCCAACCGTGATGGCTGTGGGGAGGACGGAGGGTTCCAGTCCAGCCCCACGCTGGCGGCAACCCGGGCAAGCATAGCGGACATCTGCGCGTCGGCCTCAGCCTGGGCATGCAGGCCCGAAGGCGGCAGCCCAGGGGAGTCCGCAGCGTCAGACACCACGCTCTCCGATGCAGTGCGATCTCATCCACCTCAAGCTCTAGTGGATAGGCAGACTGGCCGTGAGGAGAGCCGCTGTTGCCTCGAGCACGGACGGGAGTCAACGAGCGTGCCGGGGAGGCGGGTGGTCCGAGGGGGCGTGCCCGGCGGAGCTGCACCCGCCTCCATCGCCAGCCGCACCGTCCTCAATCAAGTGGTAAGTAGCAATGCGGGGGGCGGCTGGAGTGGCATGCTTTCGGTTGAAAGCAAGCCGCGACCGCAACGTTGCCATGGTCATGTTCTCGCAGTGAGAACATGAACCATCCACAAATGCTGCCTCGGTGTGATCACAACCCAGACACACGAGACAATGCCTGTGGCCGTCTGAAGCGGAGAACACTCTACTGCATCCAGAAACTAAGCAGGGGCGGAAGGGCATCTTTATAAAGACGCGTCCTGAAAAGGATGTTCAACGCCAGCTGCGTATTTGCTCTTTTAGAGGAAATAACTGTTTTTATAACTCTTTTAAGTTTCTTGCGCTGTCGAAGCGCCCAGGGGCAAACTGCACTGCCGTGCAGAGAAGGAGAAAGCAGCTGTAATACGTGGTTGAATCCAACAGGCAAGCGTCAGAGGAAAACAGGAACAGGTGTGTAACTCGCAGCTGACTGCAACACGACCATCGGCTCAGAAGAAGATTTCTGAATGAACTCGACGTATTTGCCCGCTTTTATAACCGTATGTCCGGGGCGGGGTATGCAAATACTGTCTGCCTAATTCCCATTGGCCTTTTTTCAAAGATCAGAGGCATATTCGGCACTCAAGAGCACAATGTAATGATTAAGAAGGCAAACACTGTCCAGGAGGCAAGACAAGATAAAACATTGGTAACTTCGCAGAAGAAAAAGAAGCAAGGCAAAACAAAGTTAGAAAGGCACAAATTTATGATGATCAGAAAAATACACACAAAATACAAAGCACAAAGTAACTAAGAGTAAATGTATACCCGATTCTCCTGACCAGGCTCAAATAGAGCAACAAGTTTTGCTCTTATTAAAAGGCCACAAGCAACCTCAGCTGAAGGTACATAAATTGGATGCTGCTAAATTAGAGAAATCCCCCCAAAGCAAGTATAATGCTAAGTTAATCAAAATCAAGAGACTCTGCTTGTGCAGAAAGAAATAAAACAATTTATGCTTGAATGTAGCATACTGGAGAATCAAAGGAAAATAAAATGTTAGAGTCTCAGGGAGAGCCTTTATGTTTGGAAATGTCCTCTGTAGACAGCAGCTTTACTTCTGTGACTTATGTGACAAACCCCAATATTGTACGGAAATGCAAAGCTCCTACAAAGATAGACCAGGAATTTGCATTGAGACCACCATATTCCCAACTTACTCTTGGGTGCCAGGACTGTGGGAAGACATTCTCAGATGTGTCTGCTCTACAGCAACACATGGCATATTGGCACTCTGCTAAAAAGTTGGCCATCCAAGATGAGACGTGATGATGTGCCTAAAAAGCGAGTCAGAAGACCTAATGTCTTTGAAATTCAGGTAGCAACAGACTGGGATATGGAAACTGAGATGGGAGAGATTTTAGGAGACAAGAAAGAGCACAGACTCTCATTCCCAGCACTAAGTCCTTCTTCTCCTTTGACAGTTCCTTCTGGCTTTGTTTGAAGGAAAGGAACAAGGAGACAATGTTAAAGAAACTGTTCCTTGACTTGAGGAGCGTCCTGATAAAAATCCTTTAGATGTTTGCCAGACCCCTTCACATATGTCATCCCCAGCCTTAGTGGCCCCAAGACATCACAAAAGATTTTAATGCCGGTGAGAATGTGCTAGAGAAAGAACCCGTTACACAAATGTCTTGCTTTGAACTTAAAAATACAGTGGAGGAGGAAATTAAAGAAGAATTGCCTTTAGAGGTGAATTTTGTCACAGTTGGAGACAAAAATTAGGAGATTCATACTGCCCTGCAAAAGCAAAAGACCTTAACTCACTAGAGTGTGAAACTGAGAAAAATGACTTTAAAGTTTCTGTTTTGTCCAGACAAAAGTATTATAGGTAGGACTAGTTAGAAAATTTCACAACTAGTTGCTATACTGAAGAAATGTTTGTATGCAAAAAATCTTGAGCTCAAAATTGACCTTTGACCCTTGTTTGGCAGTTATTGTACTCTGCCTTTGTATCTTGTGCCAAAAATCAGGAGTCATGCAAAGGCAAAAGGCCGTAACTGACATATAATCAATATTTACTTGCTGTTCACCATACTTACATCCATTATAAGAACACCTAACCAAGGTCTAGTCATCATGGTATTTGTTTTAAATTATATAGAAGACCTTTGGTTGTTCCTATTTAGTGCTATAATGATCAGGATAGTGCGGCAACACTAACACAGTTAAACAGTATAACAGATAAGTTACTTTGCAGTACAGTATGTACAGTATGAATAATTACAATAAATATTTTCACAATAAAGATAATTTAATTATAATTGAATACAAAGGTATATGTATTTAAATGCAAGATATAGAGTAATAATTAATTAAACATTGGACCAATACATTAGAGATTAGAGACTGCTCATTCCAAGTTGTTTACTGCGCCCAAATATAATCTTACTGAAAGCTAATTTTTTGAGATATCAACCTAAAATTTGGAACACAACTTGTCCATAGGTATATATGACAAAGCATTCTTGAAATACAACCATTTAAGTCTGGATAGTGATTTTCATGTCTATGCGAATAAAGGGGGAGGGGTGGCAGTTAAAGGGTTAAGGGTTAAGGGCCACCAAACTGCTCAAGATGCTCAGTCAATGAACTCGACTTGGATTACTACTTTTTAATTCTGAGATAATATAGACAGAGTATACCGAAAAAAAGTTGGAATTACTTTTACTATTTAGGTTAGCCTACTTTGTACGGACGCTAGCTGTATAACTAGCTGTAAAATCTGACGTGAACACCTGTAAGAAGGAAATATGGCTCAAACACGTATGGATTGTTGTGGATACAGCAGATGACGTGCATTGCTATGGATTATATCTTCTATGGATTATATCGGATTGCATGGAAATGTAGGATGCCTCTGTATTTAATATTTGGTTTTCAGCATCTGATGTGAGGCGAGTGTCAGCGCCAACGCTACGCTTAATTTACGTGACACAGATTAAATTTAGCAAGCTCCGGCTGTCACTGACATTGACAGATCTGAACCATCGCCCTATCACATTGCTATCACAGAGTAATAATACAAACAAGCAGTCGGCAGTCTACACTTTATTTCAAAGATGTGTCGTGTGTATGTTACGCGGTTTGGTGACAATAAAAGAGCAGTAATCTTTGACAGTATGACAAAGCCAGAGTACAGTAACATCACAGCGGCACCGTAACATCTCTCTTGATGCCAGGCGAAACAAAGTCAGAACACCTTAACTCAACTTAAGCGTGCCGAACAAAGGCTAAGAGCCGTAACAACTGTTACGGCGCTCTGCTGTGGTTTCTCGTATGGTTTTGATGTTACGGTTGTCATAGCCCTTTAATTTCTCGTTAAAACAATCAAATTGACTCACAATATTTATTCACATGATAAAGGAGGTCTTGAATACCCCCAAAATGACATTAACTCATTTTTGACCAAACATGATGTTACGGCGTTTTGCCTTTGTAGGGCAGCATAGCACTCAAAAAAAATAATATTGCTAGTGTCTATCAAGAACATGAAAATGAAGTGAGCAATTGTCATCCATGCTTTCAGCCTCAACAGTCTGCAAACAATGCCGATGTAGTATTGACTCAAAATGTTGTCCACTGTATTGCTGAACAAGAGATAAAGCAAGAAGAAGGGGAGGTACTTGTACATAGAATTGGTGATCAAAAAAGGGCCATAGGAAGAAATTCTGCGATGAGGAGTATTAAAGGAGTTTGAAGGGGCAGAGGCAAAAGACCGGTTAGAAGAAGAACTAGCACAGAAAACAGAAGTAAAAACAATATTGAAACAAAAAGGGATTCAGAGGAATGCCAAGTTGTCTATCACCTCTGTGTACTCAATGATACTCCAGCGGGAAAGGACAAAGGCACTGACAAACATGGAGCGAATCCCTCTGAAACTGTACCATCATCTTCTGAGGAAACCCCAGAGGATCAGGTAGTTTTCGAATTCGATTGATGTTTCTGGGCACTGGCCAGAACAGCTGGATGAGAGTGAGGAGGGCCAGTGTAGATTTGGAGGCTGTGAGTGCACATCACGTGTGATGTCTCAAATGCTGCATGTTCCTTTGCGTTTCCCGTAACCACAACTGCTTCCTTCAGTTTCACAGTCAGGGTCCTTCATGAGGCGTACAGACTGTGGAAATGTGGTGAATTAAATCTTTTACTACTTTGCTTGTATAATTCTTGCATCAGTTTTCATTCTTAGACTCACCATGTAGCCTTCATTATCTGTTCTTGTCCAGAATCTGTAGTTGTGCAAAAAAAGCAACAATTAAACATTCTGTGTGCAATGAAGGTTATAATGTGATGAATTTTCCTTTCTTATTGACAATGAAAATGTTATGTATTTTATTGTTCTACAGTTTGTTTGGTGGAAAACACAAGATGTATTGTGCATTGCTTGCTTTTTTATTTTCTAAAAAGCAGAGCATATATTCAGAATGTGATGTTCCTTTGTTAATTTCCTTCAACTTACTGATGACTATATTCACTCCTGTTCATTGTGAATTGCAAAAGCACCTTCAGGTGATTTATTTGAAATAAAAGTCTTCTTTTCATGAACAAACATTTAACTTTTAGCATGTAGTCTCTACAACTATAATCTACACAGTTATTGTACATTAAATTGTTGTATATACAAGTATTTTATTTGCGGGCTACACATTTAACTCGATAGGGGATTGAAACATTTTATTTGTATGCTAAACAATGCATCTCAATACCTGTTCATAATGGTCAGAATAGAAAGTACAGTGGCACTTGATGCATGCTATCTCCAGCCCAGTTGCACTGTATTGGCTGAAAGGAAAGCGCAGTGTTGCCAGATTGGGTGGGGTTCCCGCCCAATTGGGCTACTTTAAGATTGGCGGGCCAAAATTTGGGCTGCATTGGAATGATTTTGGCGGGTTTTTAAAATGATTTAAAAAAAAAAAAAAAGAATTTCCATTGCCCATGCAATTAAAATAAAGTAAACGTCTCCACGCACATTCATTCAATTGAAATAGACAGAACACTGATTGACAGAAAATGTGTTTAATCTTGTTCAGAGGAGCTATGAGTTGCCACACCCACAAGTGAGTTTTGAATGTGAGCGAACTGCACGCGTTGCTCGTAAATATTTGTGATAGAAATGAGACAATGTTAACAATGACAAAGCGGTAAAAATGTAAGGGAACATATCGAAAATGGCGAAAGTACCCAGATATCAAGTGTTGGTTAATGCCAGGATTTATCTGAGGAGTTTTTCTTGGAGAAATTGCTCCTTTGTGTTTCTCCCATGATCAGGCCACTGATGCCTTTTGGCTCGAGGTTTAATGGTGTTGAGACCACAGCGGGATATATCCTGAAGTTGGCACTCATGGTGATCATAGACAGTAGTATCATAAAGTAACACGACTTAAAAGTGTAAAACATGCTATTTCTTGACTCATGGATGTGCGCACATGAACACGGAATGATTGAACACCAGCTGTGTTACGTCACGATGACAGCTGTCTAGAAACTTTCGAATTCACCTTACTTAAATTACTACAAAGATGTACAGTTTTCTTGAAATTTGGAATAAGCCATAACAGCGTACAAAGGTAGGACAGATTATATGTAAGCTTTATATGACATATTAGTAAAAAATTAAATACAAAAATGCCTATTGAATGGCAAACACATTAATTTAATCATATCACAATGGCATGTTTTCGTTATTTGGCTTCTTGAAATCTCAGGGCAGCATATTTGTTCCTTTTCTGTGCGTGGGTGTTTGTTTATAAGTGTGAATAAAGAAAAATGGGTAATGGAAAGGTTTTTGGAAACTTAATCTTTTCGTCGCCTAATTGTTTTGTCAATGTTGTAACGGCAATACTGTAGTATTATGGTTAATGTGACTTTCATTTTCATATACACTATTTGGTCGGTGTTTTTTTTATGCATTGGGGCGGGTTTTGAGCAATCATTGGGCTGGAAAATGCCGAACGAATCTGGCAACACTGAAAGCGGGTTACTGACTACACGTTTGCGCCCCCTTCATTTTTATGTGTATGTCTTCCTTCCAGAAAAGGATTATTCTCTCTCAGGTAAGAATTCTAAAGAGTGGAATTGTTTTTTTATGTTTGATTTGAGTGTCCGAAAAAAATAAACATTTGTCTTATCTTTTTTTGTCTTTGTTTGAAGATTTAGTCAGCGAACTTGGTTGCTAGTCTGCACCAAGTTTAACCTCGAACTCTCTCAAAGATAATAGCGGCTCAATGAAAAGAAAGAGCTAGATATTAATTTTGATGCTGGTATCAGTCTTGTTTTACAGCACTAAAGTTGTGTAACTAATGTTTGAATTTGCCTGTTATTTTTTTTTAGCATTGAATTGGTTTGTTGCAGCTTAAGGCCCCATCAGGCCTCGTTAGCCTGTAGCATGAAGCTTAGCTCAGTTAGTGCAAACAAACGGTAGGCGGCTCTACAACGCGATTTCTTTCCCTAACATACTTTCCTGATGCTAAACGCCTTTGTTTTATATTATGGACAAATATTTTGGGCTGTTGGGACGAAGTTCATTGCATTGTTAAAATGATAGCTTAATATAGCTTGTTTAAGGTGGTCAGCTATTGTGTTATAAAGACTCAAACTTGATTGGAAATTCAGATGTACGTTCTTGACTGCAGGAACAGTCCATCTATTTCGTCATTGTATTAATTTAGTTAAGTGACACTTTGTAAAGGTGTGACAGGACATTATGATGCTAATAGCTGTCTTTTATAATTTCTTTATTACAGTTGGCTATATAGTAAACCCATCTGGTTTATTCTGAATCCTTTAAAATGGACTCTGACATTCTGAAGATAGAGGAAATAGTAATGGGAGGTGGAGAGGATGCTGCCCCTGCTGAATTGGTCCCTGAGAAGACGGAGAATACCTACACCACCATCATTATTCAGAATCCCCCACCACCTCCTATCATTCAATCATGTGAGTTTGAAAGCAAAACATTTACTTTATACTGGATTCAGTTGTGGACATGCATCCAATTACAGGAACCTGTGCTAAAATGTACATTTACTTTATGTGCATACAAACTTTTTACTTTCTTAACAGGTAAAATTCAAAGTGGCATCAATAAGCTAATAATTTTGTAACATGTTACCTAGCATTTGTAATCAAAGTTGGGATAGAATTATAATGTCACATTACAAAGCTATTTTCCTGAAAAAGATGTGGAATCTGTAGTTACGGGTTACACATTTAAAGAGCCTACTTTGTTAGAATACAAACCTAATAAGTAGTTTGAGTTTTTTTTCCACCGTCTAAACACTGTCATTGAAAGCCTTTCTGATGTTTGTCTTCTGTTTTACATTTTGATTTTTCACACATGTCTGTTTATACTTCATAATTCATGTTTTAAAAGGGTTGTCTTCTATCTCTGTACTTAGACCAGCATGAAAGCCTGCAGTGTTTCCAATGTTTTATCACTTTCTGCAATTCAAAAGCCAAGGAAAGGCACATGAAGAAGAGTCATCGGGAAGAGTACAAACAGCAACTGCAGCAGGTTGGCATTCAGCTTGGGCACTGCACCCCTAAACAAACTTTTTGTGTTTGTGTGGATAAAACAGATTTGATCTGAATGCTGTTGATAGTAATGCAGCTTTTGCTTTTTATGCTTTTGCGTTATCAGTGTTTTTACCATTACTTTGATAATTATCATTTTGATGATAATATTCAGTAGTGTTTAAAGGATTAGTTCACTCAAACATTAAGAAAGTCTTACACATCTTAGATGGCTTGAGAGAATTTTCGTTTTTGGGGGAAATTAACTAATTATTCTAATTCCAAAAATTAAAACAGAAAATGCCTAGCAGGGGCTTTGAAGTGATGATAACAAACTAATCAGTGAATCAATTTTTTTTTTTTTTTTTACTAGTTGATTGAAGTGAGCTTCAGAATGAGCGACTTGTTAAATGAGTGAACAGAGTAATACAAACCATGAATTCTCTAATTGATAGCTGCCTGAAGTAATTTACAGTCTTGCTGATCTTCATATAGGAGGCAAATGTATATTCACATACCTGTTGCCCTTGCATTAACAGTGCGATACGCTGTTCACTTGCTATGTGTGTGACCGTGACTTCCCCTCCTCTGAGGAGCTGACACAGCATCAGTCTACCCACAACAAGGAGGACAAACCCTTCAAATGTGCACACTGTCAAGAATGCTTCCGCACATTTTCCGAGGTAAGAGAATTTTGACATGAAATGGAAGTTAAGATGTTAATTTTGTTTAATATTTGAATTATGAAAATTCCCGATTGCATGAGAGAGAGAAAAATACAGATTTAGTTTTTGATGACCATTTTATGTATAAAGTATCTTAAATGTCCCATAAAATATATTTTGTAATCATGTACAATTGTTTTTGCTTTATTACTAAATAATGGCAATAGACCGTTAAATAAAAATAAATTGGTAAATGTGTTCAGTGTTTGACAGCTTGGTAAAGAACAAAAAACAAATGAGTTGGTTCTATGACCTGTAACTTGGATTTTGCATTACTTGCGTAAATGTCTTAAATCTGTAGTAGTCTATTTCTAACATTTCAATGTTGGTCTCTCCACAAGTTGACAACACATCGACGGCAGGTATGTCCCGAACGTCAGTTTTTGTGCAAAGATTGCAATGAGACGTTTCGAAGTCCTGGACTTTTGCGTAACCATCGTATGACCCAGCACCCTGTCCGTCCGGATGGAGAGGGTGCAGATGATTCCACCAAGACCTACCGATGTGTTAAATGTGGTAAGGGTTTTGAAGAAGAGACGGAGCTCTTGCAGCACCAAGAGAACCATGCAGGGGACCAGCACTGCAACGGAAGCTCCACTGTAAAACGCAGAGGGAGAGCCCCGAGAGCTGAGAGTGCAGCTGCTGGTGAAAAGAAACTAAAGATAAAGGAGGAAGACGCAGAAAAAACAGGGGCAACCAACCATTCAGAAGGCGAAACAAAGGTGAAGACCGGAGGAAGACGAGGCCGGCAACCCAAATCTGCTCTGGAGTCCAAGGCAGAACATGATGGAAAGAAACCAAAGGCTGTTCCAGAGCCATCTCGGCAGATCCCTTGCACTGAATGTGACCTCACTTTCCACGCCCTGGCACAACTCCGGGCACATAAGAAAGAGAAGCATGTGCAGCGGAAGCCTCACCCTTGTGGAGAATGCGAGGAGAGTTTTAACCGTCCAGAGCAGCTGAAGGCCCACATGGCTAGGGCCCACAGTGCTGGTCGGTATATGTGCCCCACATGTGGAAAAAGCTTTGGTAGAGAGAGTAACCTAAAGGCTCATCAACAGACCCATGAAAAAGAAGAGAAGCCAGCTGGTCAGGGAAAGAGATAATTCAGTATGGGAGAATGATTTGTGAGGTGTATGTTAACTGAAGAAGGATTCAAGTTTTTAAAAAGTTGTGTATAGAAATGTAGGTGGGGTAAGGGTTTGCTTTAGATTTGAAGAATCTTGTGATGGGTTGTAATGTTACATGAAAACTGGAAACCCAAAGGGTTGTGAATTAATGATTCAGAAATGTTTTTGCTGCCTCATTTTATCATGACTTCTGTACATATTTCAGCATGGTGAGAAAAGGAAGTCACGCCACAACTGATCAAAATCAGTAGGATAATTATGTTGTAACTAATATGATCATAAGAAACCCAACAAAAAGTCTTTTTAGATCATTGAAGACTTTATATCTTTTTGTTTTCTTTTTTTTTTTGGGGGGTAAAGTCTTTTCTATGACTATAATGTGTGTTGTTTTTACATAATTTTTTAGATGTGTGGTAATTTTTCTATGAGTTCTGACTAAATTCGATTTAAAATGTTTGTAGAATAAGGGGTTACATGAAATTTTACTTGCATGTAACCCACAATTAAGACAATTCGTTAATTAAAATGATTTAAATGTATGAATAATTGATTGAAAATATTTGAAATGTCTTCTGATTATTTCTTTGATGATATTAATTATTGCAATTTATGGTGCAGCCATAAAGCATTTTCATTAAAACCAATGTTTAGAAAAACAACTTGCTCTTTAAAAAACTAACTTCTACCGAGATTCTTTCTTTTGCCAGTTCCAGATATTCTTTTGAAGCACTGATAAAATTCAACTTGGAAAATATTAAATGAACAATAATATGCATTGAGAAGGGTATTTATTTGACCATTTTGCACATTGCATTATTTGCCTTGAAATCATTAATGGAAAAAACTATATTATCCACACTTCAGTCCATACACGCAGACAAGATGGTATCCCTGCAGGACGAATTGGCACATCTTAGCTGGCCTGAAATCAATTTACTCTCGCGATTACCTCCTCAGATGAATTGCAGTTATGTTACTATATATGGCGAAAATGTCCTAGAATATGTCAACCCCATTTCAATTGGGTTGTGTAGATACACTAGGAGGTGCGCGTTTTCGTCCTCACACACCACACAGCTGGAAAGTTACTGATGATGGTCGCCCATCTGTTGGGAAAACAAATCCGTGTTACCATAGTTTGTACTTTACGTACCATTCAGATGACTTGGAAAAAGTGTACTGTTTAATAGCATTTTTAGAAAGATAAGATGCCTAAATGTGTGGATTTTTGCACAACCAACAAACCGAAAAATACAGAATTTATTTTTTTCTGTCTTCCAACTGAAAAGACTGAGCAATTAGGCGGCAAGACGATAAAGGACGCCTGTTGAATCCTACATCCATATACGTGTAGGTCTACAGCAGATGTTTTATTACAGGTAAAATAAAGGTGTAAGTAAATACCACATTTGATTAATATACTTTGGTATTAATTATGCTAGGTGTCCATTTGTGACCAACTCTGACCTCGCGAGGTGCGATTTCTTTAGCTACAAAGATTGCATTACGATTAATTGCGCCCGGGTGTTAGTTAAATCGGTAGATGCTTTTTTATCTTTCGTGACATTTCAAAAAAGGATGATGTCAACCATCCAGATTACGTCCCATCACTCTTCCCTCAAAGAGCCAGTAATGTGATCCTGCAATACCGGTGGCTGCATTTTCAGGACCGCATTTCTAGGACCCTAGATCTTTTGTGTCAGCGCCACCTACCGAATTAGAGGACCATTGACAGCATTTTTTTCTGGCAACATAGAAGATGGCCAACAAATTTAGTGTGAGTACCAAATGTGAATCAATTTTTATTTGTTTTGACAGCAAAGTTAACGTAACCGAAGTGACCGAATGTTGCTAATATGCACTATATAGAAACAATCATATATTAGAACAAATGCTGTAAAACGAACTGTTAGCATATTCGACCGGCAAGACCAAGGTTTGGACTAAATGACTATAATAATAAATTCTAGCCAGCACTTTAAACTTAATATGATAAAAGTATGTTGATATGATGTGTCTGTCTGCTACATTAAATGCTGCTATCTTCATTTTGAAAGCTTGTTTAATACTAATTGTTATACCATTTTAATTAAGTTAAAGTAATCTTAATATTTAAACTGTGATGACTGCCTGTTTACCTCACAATACATGTTATCAGCACGTTTCTTCATTTTGACTTTGTTTTTGTAATGTTGAATGAGACATTTGACATTTTTAATAGTTAGAAATAACAGAAAGGCCTGCATAATAATTTACTATTAAAATGCCACGTGTTAGATTCTGTCATATGTATAGCCTATATGAAGTGATTTCAAGGACACAGATTCAGCTCAATGTAGGCAATAGTATGACAGAGGATTAAAAAAAATGTGTTGGTCAAGTACTAGGCTTAGGCCTAATTTATATCTATATATGTTTATGAAATTAATTTAAAATGTTTAATTTGAACAATTGGGCTCTCTCTTTTTCAAGAAGCACATAACAATCCAAGAAGGGAGATCCTTGTCCGAACTGAAGAAATGCACCACATGCTGCAAGGACTTCCACTGCCCGTTCTGCAATTCAGCTTTTTTTCACCCAACAAAGTCGAGCAATGTCAAAACCCATTTAGAGAGCCATTTCCACTGCGCAGTTCACCATGAAGGTAAAGTTTGCAAACATTCTCTCGGGAAATGCAAATTGAGTAATAATATGTCTATGCATGAAAAGCAGCCAGAATGTTATGATCAATTCCATTTGAGCAATGAATCCAAACTAATGACTTTCTTCTTGATAACCAGATTCTTTATTCAGATTTTGGGTATTCATAATTTTCACTGATGATCATCATAATAATACTACAGTTCAATGTTCTTATTTTTTGGGTATACCATTCACAGATGTGGATTAGATTGCCGACCACAGTGGAATTACCACTGCATCCACTGTCAGTCAATGCTGCTACGTAAACCGGACTTCATGAATCATTTGTCTTTTTGCCCTGGAAATTGATTCTGGGAGCTGGACTATGAAGACAGGGAATGATATTATGGTGAATAATATATGCATAATTAGCTATTTCAAAGAAACCTAACTATTGCCCATAATCTGCATTTCATATAGAAGTCATCAGGTGACAGAGAAGACAGCAGCTTTGATCTATCAGACATGTTTCACGTATCACTAACCATACCTTCTTTATTGTTGATTTTAGGACTTGCCACGCTAGATCTGTGGAAATTACTGTGGGATTTTTATGCTTATGGTAACGTCTCAACATAGTTTTTTTTGGTAAGCATATGCAGGTTTCTGTCAACATTGTAAATAAAATGTTTTCCATCTCTGTTTCAGTATACACTTTCCTTTGTGACAAGCACAGGGTATGAATTCCAGGAGGTAAGTTGATTAAAAAATTTAAATAAAGAAGAAATTGCTTACTTTAAATGTTGCTGTACGTACTATTCATATAGAAGAAAAAGAATACATATAAAATTAAAGACTCACCTCATCATTGTCACATTTCGTTCAGATGGACATGCCTTTGATTCGGAAGTGGTGGTCTCTTCTTCTGATGGAGCATCTTAAAATTGATGGGTATGACAGCCCTAAACAATTAGCAATATGTGTATATTCACCTGTTGACTATATTAACTTAATGTTATCAGTAAACCATCAGAACAAAGAGATGTAACTTTGGATGGCGTTGTCTGTTTTGAGTATTTATTTATGGCAAATTTGCACCAATACTTTAGCTTTTTCCTATGCAACACTAGATTAATCTTGTTGTTAATGTTTGAAAAGCATGGCCAGAGGTTTTCCTTCTGGGCTGATGAGGCCAGAATTGTGCTACAGGGAACCCTTCAGCCAGTATTCAGAGTGTCAAGACAGAGGAAGTTCCAGTCCACATGCAAGCTGTCATTGACCGCACTGCAGAGGAAAAGAGAATGGTGGTCTTCATTGTAAAGTCACAGGGAGCTGATCAGCATTTAGTGGTACTTTGACAATATTCACATTTTTATCATTATAGATTAACAGTAAAGATGTCAGTTGTTTTTTGACTAACAGCTACCACACAATACACTTAAAAATCCTATTACAACAAAAGAATTGTGATAATTGTGGCATTATAATTTGGGAAGCCTTCAAAGTTGTGTCCTTTTCCCGGGTGCCTGTCTACCTCGACAGTGAAGAACAACAGGACACCCTTTTTGCTTCACTGAAGTCAGTACTGCATAGAACACCAAAGCAACTGAACTTCACGGATGAAGTGCAATTCATCTGTGGTGTTCTATTTCCAGAGGTATGCCTAACAATATAATGTATTTGTGCATGTTCCTGCTCCTGGAATTTCAAACCCTACTGTATATACTGTGTGCTGCTTGTGGACAGACCTGTGTATATTTAACCTGGCGGTGCTACAGAATTTGTCTTTGCTGGAGGCTGAGCAGACCCTCTTTGGTCCTGATTATCATCACAGGTAAGAGTAGAAAATAAAAATTTTATACGCAATGTCCAATGTATCCTTTTTAAAGCATTAACAGTATTTCTGTTAACCCAGCAGTGATTATGTTCTTCATCTACTACAGTTAAGTGGAGGAATTTAATAGAGAAATACACAATTGAGGATAGAAGGGAGAACCTTCATTTGGTAGGTAGTGCTGCTACATACTTTACAATCTGGGTTTTAATATTTAAGGGTCAGAAAAATTCATGACATTAACATGTTATTTCTATTCAGATATCATTATTAAAATATTTTCTCAATTCAGAGGGGCTTTATTGACATGAAGGTTTCAAGAAACAGTGTTCCCAAAGCATCAATACATTTTTTCCAAATATTTTAACAGTACACAACAGAAATATTAACATTAATTGGCATGAAGATTGATATATATTAATTATATATGTGTAGTAAAAGTGTGTGCTCTATGGTCACTAAGCTCTTTTAAATATGACATTTAAAATTACAATTACAAATGTTCAATTACGTGTTCCTTATTTTATTCACTTCTCTCCCTTACTCTGTCTTTCTCTCTTTCAGGAGTCTGTGAAGACAGAAGTTCTGTCCATGTGGCAGCTGATGAACAAATGGGTTTTTGTGTGTGTGTTTGTGTGTTCAATTGTTATGTATTATTTTATAAAATATACACAATCTTGAATCTGCCCCCAGAGTCATCCTTGTGTCTTGCCTCTGTACTTTAAAATATGTGGTTGAGATCTAGTGACCGAAAAGTCCATTGCATATGATTCCTTCTTTATTTTACTTGATGAGTAAATTATGCTAATTAGTCACACGAATTGCTCAACATTCAGCTCTTAGCAACCAAGTTGAATTGCAAGAAATAAAGTATTATTTGGGTGTAATAAACTTTGTAAACTATAAGTAGTTAGTATTTGTTGGAAATACTGCCTTGGTTGCACTTTTTTCGGTCCTCCAAAACTTGGGTCGTAAGATTGCGGTTCTCCAATTTGGTAGGTGGCGCTGTCACACAAAAAAGAGGGTCCTAGAAATGCAGTCCTGAAACTGCAGCTTCGGTATTGCAGGAACATACTTTTGCAAAGAGCAGACAAACGCACTGCAGTAGCGAAACTGAGAGGACTTGGTAAGTAACATTAACAACGTTTTGCCAGGTAATATATATTGTTCTCTGGTGTTCACGTGTGAACAGCTAATGCTATTTTGGCTCTTCCTGTTTTATGTAAGTATTATTTATTTATACCCTGATTTACCGACCCCTAGATGATAAAGTTAGCAAATTGTATCGAACCGTTTAATCTTGTAGAGAATTTCCATTGTTTTGTGCTCAACTGTACTACTGCTTCCGTCCCACAGATGGCAACATCTAAATTTTTAGTCAGAACTTTCAAACAGGAAGTATTCTATGGCCTGCGAGAGCGGCACCTTTCAGCTTATTGATATGATTTGAGCTTCAAATTAGCCCCTCGTTCAAAATCAGTTTTCACTTTTGAGGTAATTAAACCACGCTTCATTCTGGCTCATTATCAATACAGTTAGTTGAGCAGTTCGGAGAAAACGAGAAATGGTCACAGCTTCATTGTTGCATAATTAAACAGTAGACCCTGGCTGGAGCGAAGGTGTTTTGAAATGCTCGTCGAAGACTAATAGGTAAATAAACGGAATAAAGTAATCTTGTTATTAGCTTACTTTTAATCTTTAGATTGATAGTTCAAAATGAAGAAAAGGCTGTATGTTACTGTTGAGTTCAGTGAGTTGTATTGTCCTCGATCTAAGCTCACATGTGATATTGAAATCCAGAAGCATGGAAATACTTAGAATAATGCAATTTGTAAGATGTGATGGGCACAAATACCTAAAATTTTATTAAAAGTAAAAAAGGACCTCAGTTTAAATGTATCAAAATAAAATAACAAATACTGTGGGAAAATGTATCAAAATAAAATACAATATTTTGTGACTTGAAAATACACAAAATCCATGGAAAATTGGCCATTCAATGAAGTATCACTATTAGACTGAAATATATTTGGACCTATTCTAAATGCAAAGACGTTTTCATTTCACCTACATCTTCAGTCGAGACCATTATATATTAACCAGTACCTGATTACAAACTTGCGTAGTGCAAAATGCCAAATAGCAGCCATTTCTAAACGTATTTCTGTCAGGGTTGCACTGCAGTCTGTTGTGCAGTATTGCCTTGTGGAGGAATGGAAATTAAATAACAGTTGTCATCAATTATGTTTTTTTGCAACAAGTACAATCGACCATCACATCCTCACCTTATCTTATGCTGTGTGTTCCATTTAACTCTGAAAGTCAGACTTTCTATATTCCTACTAGGAAAAGTGCAATTGAATGCCACTTCAAGGAAGAATTCCAACTGGGAAAGTCGTGTAGAAAGTTTCAACACATGTGCCCTTCAAGTGGAGTAGTAAATATCGTAATTACGAGTTGTGAGCTCACGAATAACCCCGTTAAATCGTATTATCGAGTGGGGAAATGCAAAATTCTTGATGAGTTGGGATGTTGGAAGGGGCATGTTGACGTGACAGATGATGAAAAGCAACAATTTAGCAAAATTATTTCAACTTCTGTAATTTATTTAAATATGAAGTTGTTATACATGACAGTGAATTAATTACTCACCTTTCACGGTTTGTTTTAAGCAAATTAATATGTAAGATACCATGCATTATTAAATCAAAAATAAAATTTATAATGGATGCAGGTTTATTTAGAAGGAATATATTCCTCATCCAAGTTGAATGGAACTCAGCATGACAGGAATGCAGAAAATTCTCTCACCCAATGCAAGAAGAAGCCATTCTCTGACATCTGCAAGTTGCATGCGTGAAAGTTGGGGTTGGGGTGGCATGCCTGAACTAGTTGATTCAATCAGCATCCTAATAAAGAGATTGACTGGTACAAAATATTTAATGAATTTAAATAAACAAATGCCAAATTTAAATGTATTTAAATACAAATTACATTAGTTTTTTTTTCAAACACTTTTAAATACAAAATATTTCAAATACATGTATCTGAAATACTGCCCATCCCTGATTGTAAGTTACAACTAGAAATTAACTTGGACTCTGAGCAAAATGAATATGGATATTTATAATGTGTGGGGAAATAATGCCCTTGTAGCATTGTTTTTATTTATTAATTATTTAATCTCTTGTCTAATATTTGTGTGTGTGTGTGTGTATATATATATATATCATAAAATCCTATTCTAGGCCTAACTAGTGGGTTTAGACACTGTAGCGAACATTTGAATTACCTGTAATTTATTAATTTCAAAGTATCTGGCTGAACACATTTTGTGTTAGAAAGAAATGACATTTTAAAGGTAAAAAAATAAGGGGTACATTTCTTTCATTTGTGGCACTGGTTACAGTCAAGCATTGTTAGCCCATTACAAGCTGTTTGTCTCCATGTCGTTGCAACCAAATATTTTGACATTAACAGTATTTCTAATTTTTTTGTAAGATGCCATGTCTTCGGAGTTTACCCTCGATATCCAGCTGACAGAATTGGGTTTTCCAAGCTGGAATTTCCCACTCAGGGAGCCACAGAGTGTTGAGACATTTTTGCCAATGCATAACGGCATTGAAAAGTCAGTACCTGAGACTGAACCACTTGCAAACTGTCATGAGGATACCTGTGCTGTACCAAGTGCATCTCATGACGAACACTTTCTGCAGGACCATGAATATTCCTCTCCCATCAAACATAACTCTACAATTAACACACAAACAACTCAAAAGAATTCAACAATAATTACCGAAGACAACAGTGAGAAAAACATTAGTAATAATTGTAGAACCAACAACAAAAGTAGTAGGACAGAACTGAAAAACAATGACGAGGAGCATAGCAGAGATGAGGAAAAAAAACCCGAGAAGGAACAGAGAGATTCAGAGGAGAGTGAGGAAGCTGCCAGTCTTGTGATGGATATGTCTTGGAAAGAAATAACACAGGATGCAGAATTCGATTTGACTGATGAAGATGAGGAAGTTGTGGAAGATGGTTCCTGTTCAGGTATTTTATATTTTTAACGTTATATATTTAAAATTATTTACTTGTTCCTCGGTTTTCCCCTGGGGATAAATGAAATACTATCATATATGTTCTATATAATGGTTCTAATAAATACACTATTTTGTAAACTTTGAATAACTGTTTTTGTTTTCAAAGTTAACCTTTTAACATTTTTAGGCTTAAAGGAGTAGTTCCCCCAAATAATGAAAATTCTGTCATAATTTACTCATGTCTTTCCAAACCTGTCAGACTTTATTTCTTATGCGGAACACAACAGATATTTTAATGAGAGCACCCATCTTTTCAATAGAATTGCAGTGGATATTGCCAAGCCCCAAGATAATGTTGCTCATGAGTGCTAAAAGCTTGTTCAGGGTGACACGTCTTTACAAGTGTATTGCACTGTTTGGTGCTAGAAACAATGCAAGTTCTCCAGTAAACACACGGGCCACAGTGAACATGCTTCTCATTGTGCTCATGATTGCATATGATTTTAATGAAATTTCAAGCTGTTTCTCACAAAAAGAAACTGTCATTCAAAAGAACTGTAATTTGATGCAGGTGTCATATAGACTATGTTTATGATACTTTAGGTTTTATGTTTAGGATACTTTAAGCATCAAAGTAAGGCACTATCAGAGACCATTTATCAGAGATGGACCACTGGTATTAAAATGAATGGGAGAAATTGGAATGGCCAATGGATGTAGGTCTTGCATCGTGGGTAAAAGAGCCAATCGTCTGTCAGTCAACTCATGAATGCACATTAGTTCAACCAGCCTGTAAAAAAAACGTAATCTGAGCTAAGGAAGCTCAAATTTTTATATCATTGTTGTCAGAGCTTACTGCTGAAACTTGAACAACCATTTTGGAGATACTGATCTTTCCCCATTTAAGTAGATAGGATCTGTCATTTTATGCCACTTGCCGCTGCCCAGGAGCATACCAAAGATGGCCACCGAGTCGACTGATTTGACTTGAAAGGGATTTTGCACTATACACTGCCATTGTGTTGAAAAAACAATGTATTAAAAGAACATTTATTTTCTGTATAAAAAAGAAAATCATACAGCTTTGAAATGATATGAAGGTGAGTAAATGATGACAGAATTTAAATTATAGAGTGAAATATTCCTTTAACAAATGAGTAAAAGGGTGCTCACACAAGATGTTTTTGTGTTAAGCAGCTAAACGCAAACACAATGGGATGGAACTGGATGCAGTTACTTTTTTGTAAAAGTCAAAGTTCTTTTAACTTGACACTGCATCATAAAATATGGCGCTCATGCCATGACACTCTCAGAAAAGGCAAGATGCGTCACTATAGTACAAGACATCATTCTAGAATATTTTTACGTAGAAAGCGACGTGTGAATGGACCCCAAGTCTGTGTTTTCCTGTTTCAACATATAATGAATGTATCACCCTTCATTTTCAGAGGCGAATGGGTCTGGTGATAATGAAGAACATCACTGCCATGTGTGTGATCTTACCTTTACCTCTTTATTCTTACTTCGGGAACACATGAATATGCATACAGGTGCTCGTCCCTACCGTTGTGATGAATGTGGTAAGCAGTTTTGCCAATTAATCAACTACCGTGCACACCTTCGCTCCCACTCGCAAAAGGCTTCCATCCACTGTCATGTTTGCTCAACCATCTTTGAGACCATTGAACAATTCCAGAAGCACTTGGACACTAATCATTTTGAGAAGCAGTTCTATCAATGTGATTTCTGCAAGCAGATTTTCATTAACCTAGAGGTGTGCCAGGATCATGTCGAAACACACAGGCAACAGACAAAACAACATCAGCTTAGTCACCTGGAATTGCACAGCAAAAGGGGCTTATCCTGCTTAGAATGTGAACGGAAGTTCTTCAGCAAGGCTGCCTTGTTACGCCACAGTTTCACTCATGCAGGTGTCTTGCCATATACGTGTCTAAAGTGTAAACGTCATTTTCGCTTACCCTCTTTCTACCACAATCACAAATGTAAGCCAGAGCACATCCAGTGCATGGCTTGTTTGGTGTTCTTCCAGAGCCAAGAGGACTTCGAAAGGCATAAGAAGGAAACAGGATGCTGGGGCCATCAAGGGGCCTTGCTTACAAAGACTGATGAGATTCGTTGCATGGAGTGTGGTCAGATCTTTGCGAGCATCGAGGATTTAAAGAACCATGCAAGCACTCACCAGAGGGTTCTGAAATGTTCTGAATGTGGGATGGGTTTCCGCTCAGCACTCATGCTTATGTCACACATGGGAGGGCATGCAGGACAGCGGCCATGTCTCTGCAAAGACTGTGGCCATGGCTTCACACATCAACAGGGGTATGACAGCCACCTCAAAACATGTGGATTGGAGACCCCACCAGTGGTAAGTGCAGTTGAGCCACCTTTTTTTCAGCATTTAAAAAGTTAGTTATCTTGTTCCAAAGCCATATAACTTTCTCTCTTTCATGGAACACAAAAGTAGAAATTTTAAATAATGCACTGGCAATTTTTTTTTTCATTTAGTTAAAAAAAAAATGGAACCTGAAGCTTAACTGACTTGAAAGTAGCATAAAACTAGTCCAAAAAACTTGTGTGTCTGATGACTTTAAACGATAGCTTGGTGTGAGAAACAGACCGAAATTGAAGTCAATACAATGTTTCTCTTTTGTAACCTCACAATAATTCTATTTACAGGCCGCTGCAAAAAAACCTAGACTGAAAGAAGCCCCCTCTTCACAAAGAATTAAACCAATTGCTCCTAGCATATTCTTCAAAACGGTTGCTCAGGGTTCAAACCCAGCAACATTCTCACATAGCATGAAGGACCAAAATAAGCCTCCTGAGGGTGTTCGGAAGCTTGCCTTAAATAAAGAGCCCCCTCCAAATATACCTCTAGCCATGCTTTTGCCAGATCCCACTACCAGCTCACCCACCTCAAATCCTACAAAAAGCTCCCAAAACGTTCTACCTTCCTCTCTAGTCTTAAAAACACCTTCGTCTGCTCCAAGTGTCATTTCCATGCCAGTTGTCCCCCCCAGCCCTGTTGATAGTGCAGAGACCAGGAAAGACATTGTGGAGCAATCCAAAAACAACATTCCCTCAGATAAACTTATACCAATGGAAAGTGATAATAGTTCCTCGAAGAAGAGGAGGACCTTCTTTGAAGATAAGAGCTCAATTGTTTTTGGGATGGAAAATTTAACAAAGGTAGTTGAATCGGCTTCAGGTGAGGTGGAACCTAATTGGGGATTGAACGTTACTACGCATTTAGAAGTGGAAATGAATGACGAAATGGACTCGAGCAGCATTGAGGTGGAGATTGGTGATGAAGACAGTGGAGTGGATATGTTGGAAGGTGAGCTTCATGAGTGTGTGACTTGTGGAAACATCCTTCCTGAAAAGGATATGGTCCAGCATTACATGATGCATGCTGCAGACTTTGACAATCACAGGCGCTCTCCTATCAAATGTGGTTCAGACTCTGCAGACCAATGTCAGTCCACAACCCCTCCATGTAGCCTATCAAGGAAAAGACAAAAATCTGGCACAAAGTTGTGATGTTTAGTTCAAGGGTGATGCAAACCCAAATAATATTTGGTTGATTGCTAAAGGAAGTCCGACAGAATAGTAGGTAACAGGCTGACAGAATTTGTTTATGTTGCACCACTTTTAGCCTACATATTCCATTTACTTCGAAATGTGTTCTCCATTTGCTTGGTACATAGTTTACTATTTAAACCAAGTATAATTGTGTGATAAATTGTTGCATGCTAAATCCAAGTGTGTTTGCATTTGTTGTGCAGTTTCTTATTGCATTTTTTAATTGTCTGTTATGTCTGCAACAATAAATGTAAATTGGGACATTGGGAACAGCATTATTTTGTTATTCGTTTTAAAATATCACTCAAGCATTTTTCTCAACTAACTGCTGTGGCTACAAGATCAAACTGAAAGCAGCAGTGGTAGAGGATTAGAAATGTTTTTCCTAATTGCTTTTTTAACCCTATAAGCATATGATGGGTTAAAAGAAAGCAGGTGAAATGTAGATGTTTATTCTTTATAAAACTATTTACAAAATTGTATTTATGTTTTTGAGGCAAATTAACTGCAATGATAATTTTTTGTTAAAACTTGAAAAAAGACAACCATATGCAGTTATGTTAACTAGATTACTGTATGTAGCTATATTTGGTATTCGAAAGGGTGAGGCATACTGAAAAAAAAGTAAAATTGTGTCCTTGCCCTTTAACTGTGAAAGGGCAAGACTTCTGACGGAATGGACAAGGTAGCAGGCACTGGGTTACATTGCTCTCTTTCTTTCCTGAGTTTCTGCTGCTCAAATGTGGAAAAAGAAAAAAAAGGAATTAATAAGCTAACAGTATAGACCACATCAGTGACAACCACAAAGAAATGCACTGCAATATCAGTGAATTAAAGTATAGTATACTTGTGTTTTTCAGAGATATTTGGAATTATGAGGAACCGTGTGGTTTTACTTTATAATCATTTTCTCGTAGTTCTAGTGCATTCTAGAAAACTTTTCAAACTTTTCTGTTTTGTTATGCTTTTCTCACTGATTTCAACTGAAGTGTGTGTTTTTTTTATTATCAGGATCTGTCAACAGAAATCAACACTTTAAGTGAGGATGTGCTTCATAAAAATACATATACTTTGGTTTCAGGATTGTATGCCGAATCTGTGCTACCTTCTCAGCTACCAGCAATAAAAATAGTGATGAGTAGCACATGTCGGGAGGCAGGGGAGAACATGTTGATATGTGCTATGATAACAGCATGAAATGTGTTAAAAACCTTGGTTGCACATCTCCACTTGCTAGGTGGACTAAGCCCTATTTCTAAAACTATGCGAATACAGCTTTGGTAGCACATCCTGATAGGTAACATATATATTTTCAGAACACCGGGAACTGGTGACACTGGATATAGCCACATTAAGAGATACAAGTTGTCCATCGTCAAAAAAATATTTTTTTTAGGATTGTAGCAGGTTACTAAAACATTATCTCGAAACCACTGAGGTGAGCTCAGTGTGCAATATAGTTTTTATTATTATTATATAAATATAATATGGGGGTCACAGTTTCTCACTGAAACGGAGAGTAACGTCAGGGTGTTAGATAGCAATAAAAATTAAAGGATAAATATAAAACCGTTTTGGTTTGGACAAATTCAGCCTTTTAAGTTATCAAGAAATCAGGCCGAACCTCAAATTGGGGAGGTTGGTGACGCTGGTAAAAAAAAAAAAAAATGTGACTCATAAGGCAAAGCATGAAAAACAAGTGGGTAGAAGTGTGAGCAGATGAACAGAAGCAAAGTTGCAATGAAACGCTAACGCACTTCACTAAGGACTATTTATTCTCTTTGTTGTTTTAATCAGGAAATAAATAGCGTGACTGGATCTTTTGAAATTTGGTGTTTCAGGTGACAAAAAAGACTTAACATTTTTGTTTTCAGGGTTCTCCCGAGTTAATCATATTTAACTTTGCTACGAAATTAAGCATAAAACAGGTAAGAATTTGCTATTTAAGAGTCTGCATGGAAATTCTAGCTTGTGTTGTCCAAAAAATATTGTCATATACTAGTTGATAATCATCGAATAATCGATGCATCACTTCAGTTATGAATGAGGACATTTCGTCGTCTTACCAAATCATTTTCGATTCAGATCATGTGATTTTAAGTATAAAGGTGAACGGAATTATATAGTTGTTAATATGAATTTAGGAATATTTTATACTGTGTGTTCGATCTAACGTAATACATATAAGAAAGTTCATGTTTCAATCGAATGTTAGTTTGATTGTAAGGCCTGATATTATCAGCATACAACTTGGAGTTTTCACCTGTAATGTACCATTTTGACTAGTTTGTGCAAAAATAATTATTTTTACACAGATATGATGAAAAGACACAGCTGTAACTTCTGTTGTTTTGCTAGGTTAAAGAAGAGAAAGAGAACAACCGTATTAAACAGGAAATGGCAGATAAAGGTCCTTTTACTATTTGTTTCCTTTCACTGTTAGGTGAGACAATCGTTTTTTTTTCCACACCTCTTCCTTTCCTTACCACGCTCTGCTGTTTGAGACCACCTTGCATCTGCATTGTTTCCTGTTAAATGGTGTGCGTGCACTTGATGTGGGTGCAGATTAAACACAATGGTATTTAATAGAGTTGTTGTTTTACCCATCTCTCTGATTTAATTATGTCATTGTATACCAATCTCTATTTTGAAGCTTGTGCCATTTAGCAGGCTCTGTTATTTTTTTAGATTCATGCATAATAGTGATAAGTGTTGCCACTTATATTTATTGTGATGACAGCTGATTTCAAATGTCTTGCCCCATATTTTAATATTAATATTTCTAAACTTTTTTTACTTCTTTCCCTCCCTAATATTTTTCTTTTCATGTGTTGTAAGGTATGGTCAGCGCTACTGAAGGTAAGTATTTATATTGAGAATCTGGATTGACAAGATATATGATGGTGACTTATGGTTAAATTCATCATATTACATGTTAGTCCATTCAGTTCCCTATCTGTCACTCACTCGACTGGTGTTGATGAGTTGACCCTAGGGGTCACCCTTGGCAGCCCAGACATCTCTGAACTTTGAGAAAAGGCCAATGAGAATTGGCGTGTGGAATTTGCATGCCACTCCTCCGGACATACGGGTATAAAAGGAGTGCCACTTGCAAACACATTCAGATTTCTTTGCAGCCGAGCAGATACATTCACTGAGCTGAATCCTTCCTGCTGTTCCATTCATCTCTCCCTGTTGCTAAAGCTGCTGGATCTACGGCGCATTACAACGGGTCTCCCCCTTACACACTACGGTTGTGTCAAACAACACCCCTGGGTGCTTTGGCAGTACAGCAGAGCCTCTTATATATATATATATATATATATATATATATATATATATATATATATATATATATATATACAGTAACTCACAAAAGTGAGTAAACCCCTCAGATTTTTGTAAATATTTGATTATATCTTTTCATGTGACAACACTGAAAGACTTTCACCTACTGTTGCACTTGTGTACACAGTAGTGTGACAATAAAGTGATTTGATTTGATTGAAAAAATGACTCTTTGCTACAATATAATGTAGTGAGTGTACAGCTTATAACAGTGTACATTTGCTGTCCCCTTAAAGTAACTCAACACACAGCCATTAATGTCTAAACCACTGGCAACAAAAGTGAGTACACCCCTAAGTGAAAATGTCCAAATTGGGCACAAACTGTAAATATGTTTTGTGGCCACCATTATTTTCCAGCACTGCTTTAACCCTCTTGGGCATGGAGTTCACCAGAGCTTCACAGGTTGCCACTGGAGTCCTCTTCCACTCCTCCATGACTACATCACAGAGCTGGTGTATGTTAGAGACCTTGTGCTCATCCACCTACCGTTTGAGGATGCCCCGCAGATGCTCAATAGGGTTTAGGTCTGGAGACATGCTTGGCCAGTCCATCACCTTCACCCTCAGCTTCTTTAGCAAGGCAGTGGTCGTCTTGGAGGTGTGTTTGGGGTCGTTATCATGCTGGAATACTCCCCTGCTGCCCAGTCTCTGAAGGGAGGGGATCATGCTCTGTTTCAGTATGTCACAGTACATGTTGGCATTCATGGTTCCCTCAATGAACTGTAGCTCCCCAGTGCCGGCAGCTCTCATGCAGCCCCCATGCAGCCCCAGACCATGACACTTGCCCCACCATGCTTGACTGTAGGCAAGACACACTTGTCTTTGTACTCCTCACCTGGTTTCCGCCACACACGCTTGACATCATCTGAGCCAAATAAGTTTATCTTGTCTCATCAGACCACAGGACATGGATCCAGTAATCCATGTCCTTAGTCCGCTTGTCTTCAGCAAACTGTTTGCGGGCTTTCTTGAGCATCACCTTTAGAAGAGGCTTCCTTCTAGGATGACTGCCATGCAGACCAATTTGATTCAGTGTGCGGCGTATGGTCTGAGCACTGACAGGCTGACCCCCCACCCCTTCAACCTCTGCAGCACTCCTACATCTATTTCCCAAAGACAACCTCTGGATATGACGCTGAGCACGTGCACTCAAACTTCCACAGTTTGAGGGAGTGTGAGAGCGATGACACCAAATTTAACACACCTGCTCCCCATTCACATCTGAGACCTTGTAACAGGGAGGGAAAATGGTTAATTGGGCCCAATTTGGACATTTTCACTTAGGGGTGTACTCACTTTTGTGGCCAGCGGTTTAGACATTAATGGCTGTGTGTTGAGTTATTTTAAGGGGACAGCAAATGTAGTGTAATTTCTTCAGTGTTGTCACATGAAAAGATATAATCAAATATTTACAAAAATGTGAAGGGTGTACTCACTTTTGTGAGATACTAAAATATATATATATATATATATATATGTATGTATATGTATAAAAAAAAATCACAAAAGAGTATATATTTTCTCTAAAAGAGTGGCACAAACGAAAGCGTCTTTTTGAAGATGCCTTTTCATTTGTGTATAATTCCTGGTTGCGGTCTATCTCTCCGCTTCTGATGGCCACGATCACTGCCTTACATGCTTGGGTGCTACACACGTGGAGTCAGCGTTCGTGGATGGTTCATGCCCTCATTGCGAGGACATGACTACGGCTACTTTGCTGTCACGGCTCGCCTTCGTAAGAGGGCAAGCCACCCCAGCGGCTTCCCAACTCGGTCCTTCTACCTACGAGTATGAGTTAGCACTGGGGGCAATATGGGGACATCAATGGGAGCCTCTCTGCCAGGTATTCCCCCACGCACCTCCCATTCCCTGTCAAGCTAGTATGCTCAGACCTAGCTCTGGAGAGAGGTTGCCGGGCCAGCAATCTCGTTTGGAGCCGAAGATGAGTTGTTGATTGCAGCATCAGAGAGCGGGCTTGTCATGTTTGATGTCGAGGACTCGTCTGGACTTCCACCCTCGGGTGCGGCTGCTCAGTCGCAGGCCAACGCGGAGCTGCTGGCCATGCTTGCCCGGGCAGCCTTGGCGTTGCTGTGTCCGATGCGTGCTGTTCGCATCAACTTAGATCACACGCAGAGCTTTAGAAGCTCCTAGCAGCTCTTTATCTGTTTCGGTGGACAGCAGAAAAGAAGCGCTGTCTCCAAACAGAGGATCGCTCACTGGGTTATCGACACCATCACTATGGGATACCATGCCAAGCATGTGCTGCCCCCTGCTGGCCAGCTAGCCCACTCTACCAGGGGTGTTGCGGCTTCTTGGGTGTTGTCCCGTGGCGCCTCTCTATCAGACATCTGTAGAGCTGCGGGCTGGGCAACACCTAGCACCTTTGCGATGTTCTATAACCTCAGGGTTGAGCCAGTTTCGTCCCGTGTGTTATCAGGTGACACAAACAGGTAAGTTCGGGTCAGCTGGCCGGGTGTACCACTTGTGCATAGCGCCTTTCCCCTACCTTGAGGCGAAAACGTGCGCTCTTTCCAAGTTGCGTTCACAAAAGAGTGAACCCTGACCGTTCTTCCTCCTTAGCCCAGCTGCCGATGAGTCTTCGGAGAGGTGTGCCGCCGCCCCATTACATGCGTCACTTAGGCCCCCTTACTGAGGTAAGTGCTCCACATATGCTGGTTGCCTCCTTGGGTAACCCTGTGTGATGTATATTCCACAAAATGATTTCCCCGCTGGTAAACCGCATCTTCCTTGGTCACCTTGTTTGTAGTAACTCCTCCCCTCCTTGGGTTGGACCTACCTTGGTGCCGCTCCGCACGACGTGCTTCCGCTTCGACCCAGTAAGATCATGTGTTTTATTCCACTTAGAAGCCCCCCCCCCTCTCGGGGCCGGGTGTGGTCTCCGTGGTGTCCTCCTTTTTGGAGGGACACCTCCCAGCGTGGACCATATATGGCCCCCAGCTGAACGATTTAATTCCTTTTTTTTGGGGGGGGGGGGGCAATAGAGAGAAGGCTACGGCTGAGCCAGCCAGTCCTTAAACTTCTGAGCAGTTAGCCACCGCCAAAGGTGTAGGGGACCGCTTGATGCCTGCCAGTGTGTTGGGGTAGTTATGCGATGGCTTGCTGCACTGGCTATGAGGCACACAGATTTCTGCCCGTCTTGCACCGCCAGTCTGCGTAACTCGGTTCAGCTCTTGTGGTGTTTTCCATTGGGACCTCTAGTGTCAACTCATCGACACAATGACGAGTGGATGTAATGGTTACTGATGTAACCTCCATTCCCTGATGGAGGGAACGAGACGTTGGGTCCCTCTTGCCACAACACTGAACTAACCGCTGAAATGGCCAGGTCTTTGGCTCGGCTCCTCAGTGCGAAACCTGAGTGTGTGTTTGCAAGCGGTACTTCTTTTATATCCGTATGTCCGGGGGAGTGGCATGCAAATTCCACATGCCAATTCTCATTGGCCTTTTCTCAAAGATCAGAGATGTCTGGGCTCCCATGTGTGAACCCAAGTGTCAACTCATCGACGCAACGTCTCAGTAACCATGCCGTTTCATTCAGCTCATAAAATCAGTCACATTGAGCATTTAGTTATTTCGACAAACTACTGCACAAGGAAAATAACCATACACACATAGTTTGTGCATTTGTGTGTTACAAGTTACTTCATATAACACATGTTTATTATTTCCCACAGATAGAGGCTCATGCTATGGAATAAGCCCTGCCACCATAGCAGGTATTATATTTGCTGATGTTGCCCTGACGGTACTCATTGTTACTACAACATATTGGTATGCCAGCAAACGCAGACAAAAGAAAGAAAAGGGTAAGAAATGTTACATATACACAGTGAAATATCTCTAGCAGTTCTGAAATAGCCATATCAAAGCCCGTGCAGAAGACATTTAACTTGTGTTGTTTTGTTTCTTTAGCTGACGAAGTCTACATGAATGTCAGAGCAAACTGCAAATCATGAACATCTTTGGAAAATTGACATGAACGATGAAAAAGTCTTTTTTTATAATAGTAAATAACATGATAATAGAATAATATTTTAACTGTGTCCATTCCATAATTGCCATGTAAAATAACAAGCAACACCTTGTTTTGCCATGTTTGTGTAATTAAAAAAAACTTGATTAATGAATTGGTGTATGGATTTGCTTAAAGTATGAAAGACTGTGGAAATGGAACAAGCACAGCACCTCTCATAAGCAATGCTGGTGTCAACAGCAATAAATGCTGAAAAGGAAAAACACTGCCTTCTAGTGGATATTTTTTACAGGTTTTAATATAGGAAACAGGGCTGCATAATATAGGTGCATCTCAAAATAATTTGAATATCGTGGAAACGTTTTTCTTTTCGTAATTTAACTTAAAAAATTGGAACTTTAATATATTCTAGATTCATTACACGTAAAGCCATTTTTGTTTTAATCTTGATGATTAATCTTGATAAAGATGCCAGCCCCAACCACATAGACGAGCTGTAGGCCGCTATCAAAGCAACCTGGACTTCCATAATACCTCAGCAGTGCCACAGGCTGATTGCCTCCATGCCACGCCACATTGATGCAGTAATTCATCATAAGTTGCTTAGTAAAAGGTATAATATGGTGTCTCGTTCTTTTTGCACAAGCCATTATCATTATGCAAATCTTAATTTCTTCTGCACTGTTATTACGCAAAGTTTTGAGTTGCAATGTTTACCATTGAATAACATTTTTCAATTTTAAACAAAAGCAGATATGTGAATTTATGTCAACTACAACAAAATGTAAAGCAATGTGTAAAGATTTGCATTTGCTTTGTCTTCTCTGTAATCTAATGATCTTGACCTTTTCCAGTCATCTTCTCTAGGCTCAAAACTAAGCGCAAGAATTAGCCCATCATTTCACCTGATATGCCCTATCTCTTGTATGCACTCATTGTATTCAAGCCACAATATATCAGCAAAGACAAAAGACAAGCTAGACTGCATATGTGTGTTTGGACGTGTGTTTTATTTTTTTGTGTGTTGCTAAAAATGGAAAAGTATCCAATGAGTGTGCGCTGGAATCTCCTTTTTTCCAAAAACAAGACTGGGACTCTTTCCACTGAAAAAGGAAGTAGAAAAAAATTATTACAAGGGAATTTTCACCACTTCAGCTTATCTGCACTTTTCCCAAAAAAATAGTTTTGCAATAATTAAAGTAATAGTATACATTTAAAATTTAGTTAAAAATATTACATTTCGCTGCATCCTTTTGCTTACATAAATGTGGAGTAAATATCTGTATCCCCACTGTGTGTTGCTATGCATCATGTTGAAATACACAATGCATAAATACAAACATTAAAATTACATTCTTATTTGAATTTTATGGTAACACTTATATCCAGTATATACTGGGGACGAAAACCTTTGAAAAGCTAATGAGCCTTAAGCTGTAGCAAGACCTAAAGCTCATTTGTCTGCTGGACGGAGCTTCAAGTTACCTGAAAGTTGTATCTCATCAACTTCAGTGTTTTTGGAGAAGGAGTCTGTAGGCGAAAATGGACATTGTGTGTCAGTGAAAACACTGCATACAGAGCTAACAGGTCTGTAGACGATGCAGTCAACTTGGCCCTCCACTACATCTTCCAGCACCTGGACTCCGCAGGAACCTACGCCAGGATTCTGTTTGTTGATTTCAGCTCTGCCTTTAACACCATCATCCCGGCTCTGCTCCAGGAGAAGCTCTCCCAGCTAAGTGTGCCTGACTCCACCTGCAGGTGGATCACTGACTTCCTGTCTGACAGAAAGCAGCACGTGAGGCTGGGGAAACACGTCTCCGACTCACAGTCCATTAGCACTGGATCCCCCCAGGGCTGCGTTCTTTCTCCTCTGCTCTTCTCCCTGTACAACAGTTGCACCTCCAGTCACCAGTCTGTCAAGCTTCTGAAGTTTGCGGGCGACACCTCCCTCATCGGACTCATCTCTGATGGTGACGAGTCCGCTTACAGGTGGGAGGTCGACCACCTGGTGACCTGGTGCAACCAAAACAACCTAGAGCTCAACGCTCTAAAGACAGTGGAGATGGTTGTGGACTTCAGGAAGAACTGAGCCTCACCTGCACCTGCCCCCATCACCCTCTGCGACTCCACAATTGACACTGTGGAGTCTTTCCGCTTCCTGGGAACTATCATCTCCCAGGACCTCAAGTGGGAGCTGAACATCAGCGCCCTCATCAAAAAAGCACAACAGAGGATGTACTTCCTGCGGCAGCTGAAGAAATTCAAACTGTCAAAGTCAATGATGGTGCACTTCTACACAGCCATCATCGAGTCCATCCTCACTTCCTCCATCACTATCTGGTACGCTGCTACTACTGCCAAGAACAAGGGAAGACTGCAGCGTGTTATCTGGTCTGCAGAGAAGGTGATTGGCTGCAATCTGCCGCCGCTCCAGGACCTGTACGACTCCAGGACCCTGAAGCGTGCTGGAAAGATTGTGGCTGATCTCTCCCACCCTGGCCACAATCTCTTTGACTCTCTCCCCTCTGGCAGAAGGCTGAGGTCCATCAGGACAAAAACCTCACGCCACAAGAACAGTTTCTTCCCATCCGCCACTTGCCTTATCAACAATGCCTGGTACCCACCCTGACACTCTCCACACTCCACCTCTGGCTCTACATTTCACTGCACTACTCTGCTCTCTTTTATTTTATACTTACTTTTAATTGATACTGCGTGGACATATTTATATTTATATTTATATTGCTTTATTTTTATTCTTGTTCATATATTTAGAGACTGGGTGAACGCACCTACAACACCACAACAAATTCCTTGTATGCGTAAAAAAACGTACTTGGCAATAAAGCTTTTTCTGATTCTGATTCTGGTAATATAAAATATAATGTTCTCATCTGCATAAAATTCTTTGGAAAAGTGGGGCACTACAACATTTTAGTTTTCTCTCTTCTTGAGGTTATCATAAAATGGCTTTAGTAGTCACATCCTGTGCTCTGGGGCTTTTGACCACATTAACATGCAGGCACAAAGTCCTCTCACTAGTCTCTCAATCACAATTCTAATTTAGAGGAAAGTGAAACTACATTTAAAAATTCTTAAAACAAAATGACCTGTATACATAATTCAATTTCATATTGTTTGAATAAATGACTAAATCTTTTGTAATAACTTTTAAAAGGTGACATGTAAACAAATTTAAAACTGAAGCAATATCTGAGTGTATGTATGTGTGTGAGACTATTGTTACCTCAGATAGGTGTAGATAAGCACAAGTAGCTCCGCCCTTGACATCCTTTGGTTCTATTTATATGTATGGACAGTGATAAATCATCAGCATATACTCAGTGTGATTTTACTCACAGGCATTTAGCTCTGATATTCAAGTTGTTTTCATTATGAAAAGGATTCTATGTCTACTGGTCCCACTTAGTGGACTATTTTGTGAGTATTCTTTTTTTATTATTATTATTCACATATTCTAAATTAACTTAAATGGAACAGATGTTATTTTTCAGTTTGTTCCATGAAAGCTGAAATCATGAGCATTAAAATTGTCTATTTGGGTTACTTAGTGAATCTGTGAATATTTCCTGTATTTGAAGTGTTGATTAAATATATGTTAGTATCCTTTTTCTGCTTAAAGACAGGCTTTTGGCAGCATTTTCATTACAAAGGTCAAAAAGATTACAGATAATCCAATAGGTATGTAAAAAAAAAAAATAACATGCTGGCTCCAGAGGGTTGTAAAAAAAAATGTGTTCCAGAACTGTGTGTTGTTTATTTTTTTTATGGATTTAACTTTACTCCGTGATAAATGCACGTAATCGAGGAGAAATGTTTTTAATTCTGTATATGTTGATTGATTTGAGAACTTGCTCTTCTAATTAGTCTTTCTTTTCACTTTCATCAGCAAGCTTTGTTGAGGGGAACCAAGGTAATAATTCCTCTTTACAAATCAATGAAAATGAGTTTAATCTTCTTTTTGTGCATTATAGTGTGATTGTGTTTATTTCCTGATCTCAGACTGCAGTTCATGCCATCAGTTGGACAATAGGAGTGGCTATTGGGATCATCACTTGTAACATCGTCCTCACATTTGTCATTGCACTCTCAGTCTACTGTTTTGTGTCTCATCAGAAAAGGAGAAGCAGTTTACATGCACATGCCAGATGTTGTGGGTCAGGTAGGGTAATGTTCTATTGAGCATCAGAGAATAAGAGAATGAGAATGGATGAGCTCTAGTCAAACTTGCACACTTTTCTAATGTTTAAAATAAAGTAAAAACTCACCCGTCATCAATGTGGCCGAAGACGATTAAAGTGGAATCACCTTACCTAGATAACTGAGCAACACTATAATATAACTGTCAGCATTTTAACATTTGATTTAAATGGCCAGGTCTTTGGCTCCTTATTGTGAAACCTGAATTAGTTTTTTTTCCATAATGGTTTCTCTAAGTCACAAATATTTTATGTGTTTGTGCATATATGCTTATGTAAACCATGTTTATTTTTAAACAATATGTGACAGGAACTTTATGGAGTACAATCAGACATATACAGTGATCTTCAGAAGTATCGGAAATAAAATGTGACCGCCAGTGAACTAGTGAGGTGTCTCAAAGGGTCAGATCTTCTTTTTAAAACAATTTAATAATAATTTTAGAGAATTACGTACCACTGTAAAAGACCTGATATTTTGAAATGTAATATTATTAATGGTTTGTTTCCATACCAAAGAACACTTGTGTTGATATAGATAAGCTATAAAAATCTGATTTAAGAATTAATGTCCCAATTCCATTAAATGATTTGTACTGTATGAATGAGAGTATATTCATAATGGTTTTTGGAAAGTTGAAGAGTGGTCTTCACTAGTTTCACAACAATTTTTTTTTCTTCATCTGTCATGTCTTATTTATTCATATTATAAATTTATATCAGAGATTGATCTGCATATATTTGTTTTTGTTCTTCACATACAGTAGAAATAAAGACTTTTTAGTTTATGTTGTCTTCTTTATAAAGATATTTGTGATCTTTTGTTTTTGTCTGCTTGCAGAGAGATGGATGAAGCCACACCCACAATGTACTGTTTTTTTTCAAGTAGTTAAGGAAGAGGACACTCTGTTCAAATATCTCATGACTGTAGTGTATTAATCAGTGAAACAAAAGGACAGGACAAGGGCATTCAGTAGAGTCATGATTTTATGATTCATCTCTCATCAATTGATTTAAGTTTTCCAGACAATTTCCCAATTGTTGTTGACATTTTTGCTATTGTTGCTTTTTTTTTTATCTTAGTATGCAATTGTTTTGTTGATAAACAAATCTAGAACGAAAACCAATTTTTGTGCCTCTTCCTTATTAGACTCAAAATCATGCACTCAAAGTTTGGGCCATCAATCAATACAAATGAACACAAAGAGTCAAGTGTGATGATACAAAAAAAAGAGCAATTGAATTAGTCTCTTAGTTTAATTGTGACCACTTCTAATGTCCACAAGAGTGCACTCTTATCTAAGAGTGTGTGTGGTGCTTGTCACTTACCATGTCAATTCTATCTTTAGTATTATTCATATTATCTTATTTTGTTCTTGGTCTCAGTGCTTACAGGGATGTTGGTTAATCTACAACAAACCAGGGAAGTATTATGTAGATGGAAATGCATTAACATTGGATTTTTGAGAATATTCTGAGGAACTGTGGAGAATCAATAAGCTACTATTTATTTCTGCTATTGTTGTAAAGGACCATGTTGACTTAAGGCTGCTGAGACTGTTCCTGTCTGGTTGCTTCAAACATTCAAACCCCCCCATTTACTGCATTCCATTGACTGATTTATACATAAATATTGCATGAGACAGTACAGCCCTTACATCCATCTTAACGCAATACAAGTTCATAAAAGTAAATATAAACACAACAGCTATTTCTAAACTGCTTATGTATGTTAATTCTATCATTCAGCAAATGTTACCTTTCAAATGATATGCCCTGAATTATATCTGCAATTCTTATAGGTATAAAGGGAAAAGCCAAATTAAAACTAGACTTTGAATATGGGATTATATTCAATTGCAGTTTAAGGGCACATCACACTATGTCCACATACAGTATTTCCTGATTCTGTCCAAAGGCTGTTTGTTTGCAGGACACTGTGACATACAATGAGAGTGTTCAGATGAAACTAGGTTAAGCTAATCTTTTAATAATCTTACATCAGGTTTTTCTTTTAATAGGATTTCAAACACTTGCTTTCTTTTGAATTTACCCAAACCCTTGTATGCTTGAACTACTCAGAAAGAAACAGCAGGAACATGTAGTATGCTGAGGAGAGAAACCAGTTATTTTCTGAATTTGGACTGGTTTGTTTGCTGAAACTTTTCCTCTCAGAGCAAGAGGAAAACATGACTGTTTTCATTATTTGATTCACACTTGAGGATGCAGTGTTTGCTGGCATGTATAGAAACATGAGTATGTTTTTTTCACTTTCATTAATACAGGATTAACTGCATAGAGATCTATGCATCATACGTATCCTTAATCATAAGGAGACCATTGATGCAATCCTTAATCATAAGGGGACTATATCCCATCTGAGCCATCCCCTTCAATTGACTACCATTGCAAACCTTGTCAAATGCTTAGGTCCTATAGAAAGGCTAAGCACTTTGCTGTTCTTACACCACAAATGGTGGTATCAGTCCCTAAATGTGAGAATCCCTGCAAGTAGAGTTATCCAAATTAAATCAAGTAAATGCAAAACATTAACATGTCAGTTTATTTCAAATCAAACTCTTTCAGTGATATGCTAGCTAGGACAGGAGATGTTAACATCTTCACACAATGGTGAGGTGCACTACTGAGAGCAGCTTAATCACTATGCATTGGATAGTTCTGCAATTGCTCATTGGACAATGTACTTTTTGATTTTTTTTGTCAAAAGCTGGTCCTCAACGTAGGTTCAAGCCCTAAGCTTCACCATGATGGGAACCCTCAAATCTACAACATTAGAAATTCTTCTAAATTTCACAATAACAAAACATAAAAGAATAAAAGGATCTCCTTTATATTCACCTTGCACAAAGACACATAAAATAACACTTAATTTTTACTCTCCCTGCAGTGTCCCAAGCAAAGCATGATGGGAACTACAAATCCTCTGCCCGATTTTAGTTAACCAAACAAACAATACTCATGCTGTCCCAATGTACATGGATTAAGTAAAGCTGACAAGACACTTTTTTTAGTTGAATCAACTCAGATAATTGAAGTTCTCTATTTTGTAAAATTAACATGGAAGGATTGAGTAAAACTGACGATAGTGATTTTTTTGTTTGAGTGTGTTAACAATGACAGTCTTGCTATGCTTTAAAGGGGACCTATTATGCAAAATTAACTTTGTTTGTACATAAATGTGAGTTGGCAGTGTGTGTACACAACCACCCTACAATGTTAAAAGTCCACCCACTCTTTCTTATATTTCAATTAATCAAAAACAGTGTGTCAAAATGAACGGTTTTTGTTTCTGCGCTAATGTGACATCACCTTAGAGCAGGCCTCGCCCACGACTGGTGACTGACTCCACCTTATATCCTCCCCTGAGTGGTCTACACACAGTCTGCCATTTTTTTCCAAGCTGGAGCAGATACAGTGAGAAGAATAATGTCTCAGCTTTGTAAGTATCATAAGTGTTCTGTTGTTGGCTGTAAAAGTGAACATAAGAGGCTTCATGTACTCCCGGCATCAGAGCCACTGAAAAGTCAGAGTTTTGCTTTTGAAGGAAACGTGCCCCAAAACATACAACAGTTTTTGTATGTTTGGGCAAATAATTTTACACCCGAAAACGCTTACTGTCAGTTACCATTGTCTCTGATTGTATTCATGGAGACCAGATATACACACCCACATATACATATATATATATATATATATTCATACATATAAGGCTGAACTCTGGTATTTACGCTGTCAGTCATATTGGTTCTGATTTGTTGTAGCTGTAATATTGGAAGCAAGAGCTGTAAAGGCACAGCCCTCTTCCTGAAAGGGGGCGGGGAGCAGCAGCTCATTTGCATTTAAAGAGACACACACAAAATCAGCGTGTTTTTGATTCCACCCAAAAAGAGGCATTTATAACATGGCATAATACATGATCCATGGAGAATTTTGAGCTGAAACTTCACAGACACATTCTGGAGACACCTGAGACTTATATTACATCTTGTAAAAAGGGGCATAATAGGTCTAATTTAAAACATACAGTATAAACATAGTATAAGCATTAAACATATGTAACATACTGTATGCCTTAAACAGTCAATGTGTATGTAAGTCTTGTTTAATTGTAGTTCTACTTTGCATGCCCTCAGAATCCGCTTTAAGCAATAACAAACAAATTCCTGAAAGCTCGCATTGCAGTCATAATTCTATGATATTGCTACTGAAAGCATTTTCAATATATTTTCGAAAGCCAACGGTAGGTTTTTGTTTTTCAGCTCACGTAGAAATTAACTTCATAGTTCCTTCCTAACTGATATTTGGAATGACGAACAGTTTGTCTTCATCTATCCCTGTTACACCAGGTCATAATTAATTCTGTTGGTATGCAATGGGCAGGACAAATAGAGGAGGAACAGGAGGAGTGTGGCATCTCTCCTGACCTTGGCTGCCAGTTATCAGCTTTAAGCTTATGCAGTTTGATCAGACTATCAAAATACATTCCTTAAATGAACCCACAAGCACAAAAATAAAAGAATTCCCTCCAAACCTCCTTCTAAATATATCCCTTTAAACACAGTCCGGTTAACCTGGGATAGCTCACCCAAAATTCTCTCATGATTTTCTCACCCTATGACATCCCAGATGTGTATGACTTTCTTTCTTCTGCAGTACACAAATGAAGATTTTTAGAAGAATATTTCAGCTCTGTAGGTCCTCAAAATTCAATTGAATGGGTGCCAAAATTTAGAAGCTCCAAAATCCACATAAAGGGAGCATAAAAGTAATCCATACAACTCCAGTGGTTAAATCTGTGTTAAGCCACGATATGATAGGTGTGGGCGAGAAACAGATCAGTTATGTACTAGGACGTATTCAAGAGGGCATTTTATATAATTTTGCATTGACTGTGTATTCTGGGGTGGGAATGTATTTTGTGTGTGCATGTGTTTTCCCTGTCTTCTGTCTCCTCTCTCGCTCACTCACTCTATCACTCTAATGACTACCAGGTGCGACCACTAACAAAAGGTGCCTGGTGTCTGACTGTAAGCTGTGGGGATAAAAGCTGCTGGGAAATTCCATTCTCTGACTACTCTCTCCTGTCTCAGATGTGCTGAGCTACTTTGTGGTTTGTGACTTGTATAGCGATTAAGTGTTGTATAAAGGTGTTAATTGGTATTGTTGTATTGCTTAAAGTTGTTAGCTATTATTGGGAGCTATTGTAGGGAGGTGGGTGCCATTTCATTTTAAAATATTTTTCTCCTGTGTATGGTCAGTGAGGGAGGCAAGCCTTTGTTAATTAAATTTCTTTTTTAAACATCAGGGAAGACTTTTCCCTCTAGATGGTTCTGTTTTGTTTTTTGATTGGGCCATTCCCCCTCTTGAATTTTCTGCTGCTCCCCTTTCCTTTTGTTTTGTAAATAAATAATTATTTTGATATCTGTTTCAGTGTGTGTTTGAAGGCAAGAGAGACAGGACTCCAGGATTCCTTTATTCATAAAGGACTCATTTACCTTTGTTATGGTTACCCCAACCCAGACTAGGCATTTGATGAATCGCACTGAAAACACCGTAAATCGACAGCCCTAATTGCTTCATAAAACAATATAGAAACAAATCTGTGCATTTTGACTTGGGATTTGGGACATACTTCCTGAAATTGCTTGAAGCATACCATATAATAAACACAGCCACAGCCCCATCAGGAGGTTTAAAAAAACCATTATCGACACCAAGCCAGATTTGTTTTTTTAAACTCATATTATATTATTTAGCATTATCTTTAATATTATCGAAGACACATCTAAATAAAAAAAAACAAATTTTTCCAATCACATGAAAAATGGATAATGCGGGTGTTTAACAGACTCACCAAGCAGCACATAGTCTGCTTCATGTGTCATCCACACCACTTTATAAAACTTTCACACATTACACACATTATTATGATTTATCTCCTTAAAAAGCTAATTCCCGAGCTTTATCACAATTAATTGTTGTTTTGTAGGTTTACGTTTTAATCTATTAACAACCCTAATATTTTAAATTCATAATTACTTTTCATGTACACCATGGCTGGAACCCACTTAAGTGCCCCTGGTTGGGAATCACTGTTTAAAAAAATTATAAAGAGAAAACAGAAAATGAGGTAGAGTAATTGTTACAGCTCTGAATATGCCCCTTGGGCTCTGTCAGTTTGCAAAACTATAGTGTTCTGACAAGATAAGCGGGTGACCCTATTACTGACTTTATTCAGGCCAAGGATCATCAATGTGACACGCATTCGGCCTGCCACTCTTACTGGCACTTTAGTCACAGAACACTCCTTTACTCCCCACCAATGAATTATGTAGTGCTATGCACAAATACACACCCATACACACTAAGAGAGGGCAGACACCTACCAGGGACAGAACCAAATTATCCCATCTATTTCCCAGCACTGCTTCCATGAAATCATAAGTGGGTCAGAAACTTTGGGAGAGTGCACAGGGGCCTGGAACTATTTGACTTTATATTATTACATTTCACATTATTATCCCCATCATTACATTAGACACATCACATTAGTACATCTACACATGTCTCTGTAACAAAAAAGAAACAAGACTAAAACTAAGACAAATAAAATGTACTGCGAGAACTGTTTCTTTATTCCTAACCTTAAATAATGTTCAACATTTTTCCAGGTATAAATACATTGAAAATTTAATTTTAGGTTAGGGTTAGGAAATGGCAGGAAACCACGCTCAGTAAATCAGTTTAGACAAATGAATAAATTACTTTTGTGTTGGGACCTTCAAGTGAAACCCAGCCGTAACAAAATTGTTTGTATTCCACAAAAGTTAGCAAATATGTTCTTAAAATCAAACATTAAAATGTCCTAGAAGTAATAATATTAATATATTATTTAATGTAATTAATAATTAAATCATTCAAAAAATAGTAATCTTAGCAGCCATTTATTCACTGCACAAAAAACAATTATGGTTGGAGCAAATCATAGTTCAGCTGTTAAACCTGACCACAGTGGCATCCTAAATTGTGCTTCTTTAGCTCAATTCAAGCTAGAAATCACTATTTTTTTAGTCTGGTCCTGCTAATGTACATGCGTATATTGACTGACAGGTGATGTCTGTATCTAAAAGGTGATTGGATCTTTTAACTGTAAGGCAGGATATATATGCCATGGGTGTTCCAATTACTCCCATTTATTTTAATACAAGTGCTCCGTCTCAGGGTTAAATAGTCTCATATGTTACACAACCTACCTGTCCATAGGCATCTGCCCAATTTTTGCTTGCTTCTACCAAGTGACAGAACAATTTGAATCAAAATACCTGTTTGATTGAACGCATGGTTTTTGAGGTCAACAACAAAGATATGGGAAGAATTCTCCTCCCTTTTAAAAGTTGATAAGCCAATTTATATTCCTAAATAATATGCAAGATTATATAGTTAGATGCATTTTATTATTTGCATTTAGCATCGTTTTTCCCTGCAGTCCGTGACCTTATCAGAACAGATCAACAACCTGATTTTGGGTTGTAACCTACCAGTTTAGAACCACTGCTCCCTGATTCCCTGAGAATCATCTCCCATCAGCATGATGTAACTTTAAAACATTTTCTCTGTCTCTCTCTCTCTCTCTCTTTATCAACACCAGCCACCCGTGTGCTAACACAGAGTTGTTTGATTTGACAGGGTGCCCAATCTTCATGTGAGGATCAGCCCTCATGCTGTAGCGATGAGGACGACAGACAGATAACAAGGCAGAAGCTAATTACAGCACCCAAGCTTTTACAGCACCACATTCTCCTGGGCTGACATGATCAGATTTTTTAGAAGTATTTGGCATTTTATAAAACTGTTTTTCTGACAGTCACAAAAGAAGAGTTTCTTATGACTAACCTATGTGAGATTAGACTAGACAGGTCCCTTAAAGGCAAGTCAGGTCACTCTGTGGCCATATTCATAACCCTTGTTGTCAGATATTTTCAAATTATACAAATACAACTCCTTATACAAATATAACTACTTCAATAATGAAAGATCAAAATGACAAAAAACTGTTAACCAAGATGGTGTTTAATTAACATATTTAATATTAGCTGTAAAATCTGGCAATACTAAAATAATACACTTTGTTGCTTAAGCTAAAATAAAAAAAAAAGAAAGAATACAAGTGAGGTCTTAAACAAAAAGGTGATTGGCTCTTTTAATTGTAAGGCAGGACTTCTACTCCATATATAGTGTTATGATTTCTCCCATTAATAAGTACTGTCCATGAGAGACCTGCTTCATCATAATAATTTTTTCTAACATTGGTAAACCACATCAGTAATAACAGATGTCCACACCAATAATGTGGCTGAAGGGATTACATCATGTAATGTTACAGTTTTAGTAAATGTTAACATTATAGTTTTACTAAATTGGATTGAGCAAGGCAAATGTATTGTTATTCTACAGACATGGTTAAGGTAAAACCAAGACCAACATTTCTGATTGAATCTCCTCCTAGAGATTATAAACTACATTCACCAAACTCAATCACAGACCAGATATAACAAAGTCTTTTTAGCAAGTCGGTCAACTCGACATGGAACATTCTTGGGGAGGCTGGGCAGCTATTTGTCTATGTAAACAAGCGGTATACAAGTATAACTCCTGTGTACTTGAATGAGAAACACAGAAATCTCCAAAATGGTTAGTCAAGATTATGATCAAAGAACATATTACAACATTTGGATCATAAATTGTGCTGCTCTACCTCAGATAATGCTAAAAAACACAATTTTCCTGGCTTGTCTAGCTGATGCGCATGGCATTCTCGAGTTGATTGACAGGCGATGTCTGTATTTAAAAGGTGATTGGCTCATTTACTTGTTAGGCGGGACTTTTCTACATCTGTTAACTGTTGGATATTCCAATTTCTCACATTCTTTTATATAGAAGTGGCCTGTTTTTACTAAATAGTTTCTGGATATATCCATCCATAAATCCATCACACAGGGCTTTGTCAAGCCAACATCAAACCAATCAAGTTATATTTTTGAAATTCAACTAAATATTCATGTGTAGACATAATGTAGTGAGCACTGTCTGGCAGCTTCAACTAGATGAACACATTTGCGGAATAACAGCAGTTTAGTATCAGCCATATGCCTGTGCAGGGAGGGATTTTAGACAGGTTTCATTTTCTAATCTAAGTAGGGCTTGTGTGCTGAGTAAAAGGTCAGAGAATAATTCCAAGACTGTTTATGCTGCCAGTTTACAAGAATAAGAGAGAGAAGGGCCAGAAACAGAATGGTTTTGCAATATATTATGGTGGAGACTTTTAAGACTTTTATACCCATCTGGTAGGGACTATACATTTTTTTCTTTAGTCCATAAAATCCTGAATTCCAACAAATGTTAAAGGCTGAAATGAATGTCTATATGGAGACCAACTGGTCCTCACTATCCTCTGTGGGTATGGCTTGGGAGACATGTAAGGCGGTTCTTCAGGGTCGGATCATACAGTATGCCTCATCCAAATCCAAAGCACGATAACTCGTGGAGTTGGAAGGGAATATTAAAAGTGCTGAGGCAGAGCTGAAGCACCGAATGTCGTCTGATGGCCTCAGAGAATTGACCCAATTGAAATACAGATATAATACTATTTTGTCACAGAAGTTGGAGATTTGGCTATTCAGAGCAAGACAGTCATATTTTGAGTCAGGTGACAAAGCAGGGAAGCTTTTGGCTAGATATATAAAGCAGAAAGAGTCTTTTTCTACCATTCCCTACATTCTACCAATATTTACCCCAGCCATTGATATTAATAATGCTTTTAAAGAATTCTATCTTGAACTCTATAGTTCCATGTCTACTTCTACTGATGAAGACATTAGAAACTTTGTGGAACCATTAGAACTTCCTAAACTGATGATTGAGCAAACAAATTCTCTTGAATCTGAGATAAATTTGGAGGAGCTTGGTGAGGTAATCCAGGGCCAGATGGCTTTGCCGCTGATTTTTTTTTAGATCTTATGCTACAGAACTGGCTCCACTTTTATTAGAATTTTATATGGAATTATTAAAGAATGGAAAGCTTGCGCCAACCATGACACAAGCGTAATGTCAGTGTAAGAGTTACCATCCAATTTACCAATTTACTGATTAAGTAAAGTTATGACATCTCTTATGCACAAAAATTAGATCAGGTGGGGTTTATTTGGGGCCGCAGCTCTTCTGATAACATTAGGAATTTCATCAATATTATGTGGTCAGTGACAAATGATCAGACTCCGGAAGCGGCCATCTCAATTGATGCCGAAAAGGTGTTTGATATGGTAGAAAGGGATTATCTTTTTAAGATTTTGGAAATATACAGGTTCGGTAATACTTTTATTGGATGGATTAAGTTTCTTTATAGACACATGATAGCAGCGATACAAACAAATGGATTAATTTCAGATTATGTGACTCTTTCTCCATTATTGTCCTGGAACCATTAATAGGAGAGATAAGAAGCGAAGATGATTTTCCAGGGGTGGTGCATTGCCTCCATAGAACATCTAGGTTACTGTTGTAACTTCCGTTCCCTGATGGAGGGCACGAGACATTGTGTCAAATGAAGCGACACTAGGGGACTTCTTTGAAGGCCTTGTTTACCTCTGAACTTGAGAAAAGGCCAAAAAAATATAAAAGGGTATAAAAGGAGGGAATCACGCATCTGTCCATTCAAGTTTTGCACTGAGGAGACGAGAGTAAGGTCTGGCCATAGCAGTGGCTCGGTTCAGCGTTGTGTCCAGGGGGACACAACTTCTCGTTCCCTCCATCAGGGAATGGAGGTCACAACAGTAACCTAGACATTCCCTGTCTGTCACTCACTTCGACGTTGTGTAGAATGAAGCGACAGTAGGGGTCCCTATTCAATCATGCCATGCCTGATGCAGGTGCGGGCAGGCAGTTGCATGCCAAAGCGACAGGCTGTGTCAGACTGCACGTACCCTTCCCCAACACCCCATAAAATTGTCATAAACTTTTTAGGTTCCCGGCACCCCGAAGGGGGGGAACAAAGCAACGTGCCAAGCATGGGAACAGGCCGCGCCAGCCGCGCCTTTTCTCTCTCTTTGTTTCTCGCATAGAGTTAAAGCGGCTGGGGCCATCTTAACGCTATCACATGCATCGAGGAAGGTGTTCTTTTACAACTCCTATTATTTCAGGGAGAAAAGACCCCACAGAGACCACCACCTGCCCAGGCTGGGGTGAGGTAAAGAGTGGCGAAATACGTCACATGGGTTTTCAGGACACATGTGGGAATGGCGCGGTGGTAGATCCTACCTGCTGCAAGGGAGGAGTTGCTACAAACACGGCGACTGGGGGACAGCGGGAACTGCCCAAGGGAAATGTGGCTCCGCCCAAAGGGGGACCGTACCATAGAAAATACACACAGGGGGGTTAATCCACACAAGGGCCCATGCTGTGGAGCACCTATTCCAGTACAGAATAATTTTAGTACCCATAGTGGGTCTGGTCGCGGAATTCCTCCGCTGAATTCACGGACCAGAGGGCTAGGGTGGAAGAACATCCAGGGAGCGCAAACCTAGTGGACTCTCCTGGGGGAAAGAGCGCACATGATCGCCTCAGTGGAGGGGAAAGGCGCTATGTGCAAGCGGAACACCCGGTTAGACATTCTGCATTATCGAGTTCTACGGGCTCAGACCTGAGAGACATGGGACGAGATCGACTCAACCCTGAGATTGTAATATCTCGTAAAGGTATTGGGTGTTGCCCAGCCCGCTGATCTACATATGTCTGCTAGGGAGATGCCGTTGGCCACTGCCCACGAGGATGCCACACTTTTTGTCGAGTGTGCTCAAACCCGCTAGGGGGCAGGCACTGCCTGGGTGTGATAGGCCAATGCAATGGCATCAACGACCCAGTGGGAAAGCCTCTGATTGAACATCTAAAGCTTTGCGTGCGGTACACATAAGTATGCAAAGCACGTACTGGATACAGCAACAAAAAAGCTGGGTCTGCCTCCTCCTGGGCAACGCTTGCAGGTTCACTACTGGGTCCCTGAAGGGGGTCGAAGGAACCTTGGCACGTAGCCTGGTCGCGGTCTTAGAACGACATGGGTGTCTGCTGAACCGAAGTCCAGGCAGGTGTCGCTGACAGAGAACGCTTGCAGGTCCCCAACCCTCTTGATGGAAGTGAGAGTGATAAGGAGGGCCATCTACAAGGAGAGGGCTCTGAGATCGACTGATTCTAGCTGGTTCAAAGAGGGGTCTTTGAAGGCCTGAAAGGACCATGGAGAGATCCCATGAGGGGATCAGACATGGCCTTGGAGGTTTCAACCTCCGGGCACCTCTAAGGGACTTGATAATCAGATTGTGCTTCCCTAGGGACTTACCGTCCACTGCATTGTGGTGAGCCGATATGATCTCTGCCATGCAGAGAAGGAGAAAGCCACTGATATGCTCCGTAGATCCAACAGCATACAGAGGTGAGTGACTTCAGCTCGCTGATCACACAACCGCTCGTCTCCAAAGAAGAAATCTGAATGGACAGACGCATGATTTCCTCCTTTTATACCCGTATGTCTGGGGAAGGGACATGTAAATTCTGTCTACCAATTTCTCATTGGCCTTTTCTCAAGTTCAGAGGTAACCGAGGCCTTCAAAGAAGTCCCCTACTGTCGCTTCATTTGACACAACGTCAAAGTGAGCGACAGATGGGAATTATTAATTCCTTTTCTAAATTCTCAGGATACAGAGTCAATTTGTCTAAATCCAAAGCTTTGGCTCTGACAGCGTACTGCCCAGTAATGGCTTTCCAGCTGGGTGCCTTTCAGTGGCACAAAAAGGGCATTAAATATTTGGGCATTTTATTCTCAGCAAATTTGTCTGATTTAGTTTTCGAGCGATGTGGGCAGGTGGGCTTCATTACATTTATCTATGATTGGGAAGTGTGGGACGAGGAGCAGGGCAAGGCCGGGCGTGCCTAGTCATGTCCTGGCCCCGCCCTCCTCCTCGTCACACTTCCCACACTTCAATCAGGCTAATCAGCCGAGGAGAGGGATAAGGGCAGCTGCATGTGGCTCTCTCTCTCTTGAACTGCCGCATCCCGCTGCACTTATCCCTCTCCTCGGCTGATTATCCCGATTGGGGGCTGGGGATGCGTAGTTGAACCAAAATTTTATTCAACATTTTGGGATTCCCAAATCTCAGTTCTATAGGTATTTACAGCTCTGTATTGTTTTTTGGGAGTAGCGCAACCCCTTCCTAAAGTGGCAGATACTCTGGGAGAGGTGATTACTGCTTTTGGAAAAGGTCTTAAAGGAAAACGCATAAAGGAAAAATTTAGCACTTTAGGGAACTCTCAGGGATGTGATGTGGAGAGAGAAGTTTAGTTTAATTATGAATGTTTATTATATTTTCTTTTTTGTTGTTCAGGGTGGGGTTGGTGATTGGGGAGTGGTATTAGTGGGGGTTAAATGTTGGTTTGATGTATATGTGTTGTGTTTTTCTTTGTTGTGTATCCATGAATCACAAAAAAAAAAATTATTGGAAGAAAACAAAACTAGCCCATCTGTCACCAACAATCCTGTCACAGTCTCAGTGCGGACAATCACTGAGCACTTTTTCCCCCATTCTGATGGTTGATGTTAACATTAACTGAAGCTCCTGAACCATATCTATATTATTTTAGATATTACACTAATGCCACATGATTTGCTGATTAGATAATCGCATGAATACAGTAAGTAGATGTACAGGTAATAAAGTGGCCAGTGAGTGAACATACAATGTATTGTGATTACTTCAATTAATTATTTGGCATATTGCATAATTAATTATATAAAAATGTTTAAATGATTGACAGCCCAAGAACCAATTATATAGGGAACACATAAGTTCCCTCTGATCCTTCTTTATGCAGGGTTGCTGCAGTGTTTTTCAGTATACTGTTTAAATTCAACTGAATTCTTCTGCCCACTGGATGGATCTTGCACCCTTCAAGCTGGTATTAAAAACTAGTCATAATGAGCGTAATTCAGTGCCTCTTTTGCTCTGCATCATGGAGGCACATCAATGGCTCACCAGGGACTGATCACAAATTAGCCAGACATAAAGCACAGGGAGCTGAGTGGGTGCCTGTACTTCAGCAAAGAGGGGATTAGAGGAGATTCAGGATATGGCACAAAGAGGAAGGGGAAAAAAGAGCAATGGATGGATTTAAAACTCCACCTGATGCTTGTAGTAGGCTATAGATATCATATCATGAATGAATAGATAAGGGTTCATGATGATTCAGCATGGTGTAAACCCCAGAGAGATGTTGAATAGTGTACAGCACCCTGGCAAGGAGTTGAGTCTGGAGAAATCATTGATTGCCACTAAGTAGGAATGCACTTTTCAGAAATGTATCCATTCCAGCAGCCAAGGTCAATGTGACCCATTTATGAAAAATATAATAAAAAAAACAAAATAAAATAAAATATAAAACTGGCAGGAGTGTATCTGTACAGTGTGTAAACCAGTCAGATAAGCATGTGAAAATGTATTTCAGTTATTTACATGCATTTTCATGTTTTGTATCTGGGGTCTCCAAGACCCCAATCAGAACATGAGAGTTAAAAGTAATGATCATGATTAATTATCAACAGACTTTATTATGAAAGCAGATTTTAGTTGGTTTAACCAAAAAGAAGTTTAAGCAAAGGTATGACACAAGCTTAAAATATATTTACAGTGTTCTTGGTTCTGGCCTTGACTTTATGAAAACTCTAGAAACATTGTGGCAGAGTGCTCTCAAGAGAATGTTCTTGACTGGTGTGGAAAAAGCCAAAGGAAATCCTGGAACCTGTACAACCCCTCTGATAAGAATGTTTCCTGGAACAAAATGTTATGCTCATATCAGTAAAGGAGGCAGCTTGATTCTAGCTTGAAGAAAAGAACTAATGGATCCAATGTTTCAGGTATTTATTTTAGTTTTCTTTTTCTGTGACTTTTTTCTTAGGGACTTGCCTATTTTAACAATCTATTCTTCCTGTAGGCATATATGTACAATTAAATACTCACACATTTGCAGATTACACATAAAATATATGCACATAACAATATAAATCAATACAACGGCTCATTTAAATATGTATCAATCCCATTTCTTTAGATTCTTAGGTAAGGCCTCAGAGTTCCTGAGCTTCTCCAGTTATTCCCAACAAGTGTCTGAAGCATTCTCATGAGCACATGAGGAAGGGTGTGGGACTTCCTCTGGTTCCTCTTGTCGTCCCCAGCCAAGGCAGATAAAAGCCAAACTATTATATCTGCTTCATCAAAAGAGCATTTTGTTAACTATGGGGAGGTGGATCACAACTCACAAAGGAAAGAAAAGAAACAAAAAAAAAATAATCAAACACGCTTTAGAGATCACATTAAATGAATGTTTCTGTCCTGCATTTACATATATCCAATTGAAACAGAAGGGACAGTACCTATTAAGTTCCTTATAGCCACCTAGCCTTTATCTCACAGTCAAGCAAATTATTTTCTACTTGCTACCACTCATCAGATATGGCTGGCATTAGGGACATTATCAATCTAGAAAGCATTTCACTGGCCTAAATGAGTAAGTGCAAGAAAAGTCATCAATGTTTTTGTTGAATTTTCCCGAAGTCAAAGGCTGTACATTTTAAATGTGCATACTGTTTATCTACTAAAAGTCAATTTTCAGCTTTACACTAACATACAGTATAGAGTGCCTAAAAGCTAAAAGACATGGATTAAAACTCCAATATTGATTACTCTGTGATACACTTTATTCTATTAATTTCATCATACCATACCATCTCTTACAATTCCTTGCCATTGTCACATCAATTTAAGAAAGCTTACTGGCTAATTGTGAGTAACTATTTCCATTTCACTCTTTCTTTACCATGCTATTGAATAAATAAAGATTTTGATCTGCATTTTACTTGCAGGAGAGAGTTCGGATTGCTGTCGGGGGTGTAATGAGCCCATATAATTAGTCTCACAATACATTTTAATAACAGATGTTGCTGCACTGGAATAATCTCCTTCCCTGAATGCGACATACTTATTAGGCTAACTCTCATTGTTGGGGTTGGACTTCTGTTTAACATCTGTATTAACTACAGTATTTTAACAATGCCTGAAAAATATTACCATCATCTAAGTAGTAGACTTTAGCTGTAACTAAGTTACATCACACCACAACTATCAACATGTTACATCAAAATGATTCACATTCAAATGACATGCAAAGTGTAAATCAAACTAAACTTATAGAACTGATCATGCTGGCTATGATGGGTGGATGTAAACGCTTTTCTTTTTTGGACTCAAAAACCAAAGGTAAACAAAGTTTTTTATTTTCAAGTTGTTAATTTTCATTTGATAGTCAGCCTGTCAAATCTTTGTCATACTGTTGTGCACACCAGCTCATGTGATGGCTATTCAGAATGGATGATCAGATTTTTAGTTAAGCCAATTATGTTCTTCAATGTTTGTTCATTTATTTATTCAAGTGGGCCTTGTAGTCACATAACCCAGATGCAGATTTCTAATGCAGGTTGACAGCTTCTTTTTGACAATGAAATGCCTCTTTTTTTCCTCTGATTAGCAATGCAGTTGTTTTACTCTAAAAATGAAACACTTGATGGTAATGTTTGCCTCTTTCTACAGTAGGTGAACAGCAACAGGTTAGGTTAGTGAGCCGGTTGCTCTGTCTTTTATCCCCTGGAATTCAGACATGTTACAATCAGCAGTCTCCCTTTTCCATGGAAGTGAGGAGTACAAGCCACTACCCTAACTCAACAAGCCCTGGTAAAGAGTAAATATTAGGAACATAGTTGTAAGTGAAAAGTAAAAATTAGCTTGTTCTAGGCAATTAAAATGTCTCAATTTTCCATTAACATCCACATAACAATAACTACTTTATCTTTATGGGTAATATGCCTAATTTTTCAGTATTAAATAGAACTGAAAAATAAAATGTAAAAAATAATTAAGCATACTTTATATAGCTGCCAAATCTTATATCTAACATTTAGTATTAGCTCAGTCTGAAACAGTATCAATTTTACAAATATACTGTAATTTAATATCCTGAACAAGAAGGGCAGAGTTTGTTTACATGTTTTCGAAGGATTTTTGTGTTGGTTCATAAATTCTTCTAAATACCAGACAGTAAGATGGCTGAATATAGAGTCTGATATATTGCATGGTGTAACAAGTAAAAGGACAGGCAAGGAGGCGGGAACCAGCTGAACAGTCAATATAATTTTTAATGTAGAACTCAGCATAAAACAAACACACACACACACACACACACAACATGGCCACGTGCATCTCTCTCTCTCTAGAAATGGCGTCTCAGGCTCCCCTTTATCTTGCTCTCCTGCAGATCAGCTTATTCAGCATCGGCCGTGCCCCCTCATGGCCCAGCCATGCCTTCCTCCTCGTCACACTCCTCCCCCGCAGGATTCAGGCCAGGGTGCCACCGGACCCCCCCCACCCTGTCAGCTGGTGGGGAACATGGGGAAGAGGCGAGGGGAGGCGTGGGGAGAGAGAAACTTCGAGCGAGAGACACACAGAGAGAGAGCGAGAGAAAAACTGGGTGACACGCTGTCACCCAGTCCTCCGCCCTCTGTCGGATGACAGCTCGCTCCTCCCCCGGTGGACAGCAGAGATCCCTCCGACCCCTTGCGGACAGAACCTCTCCTCCCCCTGGTGGTTGGCAGTGGCGAGGACTCTACAACAGCACATCCCTCCTTCCTTCCAGGTTTTGGCACCACTGTAACAAGGTTCGTATTTTCAGGGCAAATGTAGTCAGGAGGCAGCGGAATAGTCAATGTGAGTATTTTTATTACTTCTTCAACGTTAAACAAAACATAAAAAAGGGCTCTTAGTGGCCAAATATGTACAGCTAACTCTCTCTGCTTACTGATGTGTCCGTCTGCCTTTTCAGGTCTCCCTCCACCATCATTATAACAAGATATAGGTGTTAGAGATATTGACAGCCCAGGTGACGAGCCTTACTACTCTCCCTCTCCCGCAGACAGATACACAACCACACCCTCATCCCCACACATGGCAAAGGAGAGGACAGTTTTATGTGGCTCTTCTCAATGGATTTGCAGATGAATGTCAATCACTGGGCAGCAAATACTCATTAAAAAAAGCTTTTATATAGTTGAGTTTCTTGTGAGTGACCAGCAGAGGATCTTGCATTTTCAGACATATACAGTATGTACAACTAAATTAAAATATAAAGTAATTCTCCAGACAAGATCCAAGCTTTTATATTTGTCTATCTCAAAATATATTTCTTTATTGTTTTAACATTAATTTAAAATACATGAGATTTCATGCTTGAGTGTGAGAGGGATCTCAGTCAGTATCTTAAAAAAAGAAATAGATGAGAAATTAACGTAGATTAAATAGAGACTTAAATCTAATTAAGTCTTACACTTTGAAATACTTCAGAAAGCAGTGGTTATCTTCTCTGAGCATCTGTACATCTTATCATGGGAACGCAGTCAACTTCTCCAGCAGATCTGCACAAATCCTCTCCTCTTTGGCACAAAGCCTTCCCTAGGCAACATTATCTCACAGCTACTACAAACAGGGGGAATCTCAAGTCTAGTATTGTGAAACAAAAAACACATCAGCAACTAAGAGATCACATTTCTCACTTGCTATGGTCTCTTTTCTCCTTATATTAAATCCCTATTGAAGCTGGACTCAAACACAACAAAAACAACACAAAAGGCAAATACTGGCTTGATGAACATAAAAGTCAGAGAAGAGAGTATAAGAATGATTATTCAACCAAACAAAAAGTAGATGTCAAACAGCAATGGTCACAAAGTTCAGCCCTCAATTTCTAAACAGCTGACTCATCATATAAAATCTGTCACAGTGCAACGCAGATAACGGCAGTCCGAGTAGAGAACAATATGACCTTGTACACTTAAGAATGTGTAAACATGTTTGTGGGAAACAAACGCCTGTCCTGTGTGTCCATCAACCCCCCCAAAGTCTTAAAAATCTAATGAAAATCCACAAAAATACATTGGAGAGATAAACTATGCCTTCAGATGGGCAAAGTAATACATTTGTGGAACAAATCTGTGATCTCCAAACATTTTAAACTCAGTTATAACTTGAGAAATTTTAATCATATTCATAACTGAATGTTTATTTTTCCTTTTGGGGTGTTTTTCATCATTAAATGCTTGGATGCAAGTAATGAAATAAAATATGCTGGAATCAGGAGTCAGCTCAGGCTAAAAAAAGTTCTGTCACAACTAAGAGGCTGTAAAACATAAAATAAATAAATATTCCATCAAACCAACCAAAGGAGTTAATCTGGACTGACAGCTAAAATACATTTAAAATGAAAATATCTTCTCTGCACAAGTCCTTCTTTGCAGCGTTGGCAAACAGAATAACACAGAGGCCTGAATACAGCACGGTCAGTAGAAAGTGTGTATGTGTTTATAAGACACATTTTTCTGAATTCAGAAATTCTGGATTCTTAATTGGACCTATTATATGACGAAACTGGTAACTTAAAGGGATAGTTTACCAAAAAAGGAAGGTTCTCTCATCATTTACTCACCCTCATACCATGTGGGTGAGAAACACGTTACATTTGTCTGTCTTTTTTACTACCAATCTCCACTTTCACATTCTTCGTCTTTTGTTTTTGGCGATTCACATCCTATGTGCATATCACCATCTACTGGGCAGGGAGGAGAATTTATAGTAAAAAAAAGTACTTAAAGATTCATCAGTTTCTCACACACACACACACACACACACACACACACACACACACACACAAATATCATATCACTTCAGAAGACATGGATTAAACCACTGGAGTCAGATTAGTAAGTATATATTATTTTTATGCTACCTTTATGTGCTTTTGGAGCTTCACAATTTGGGTAACCATTCACTTGCATTGTGAGGACCTACAGAGCTGAAATATTCTTCTAAAACTATTCATTTGTGTTCAGCAGAAGACGGAAAGTCGTACATATCTGGGATGACATGAGGGTCAGTAAATCATGAGAGAATTTTCATTTTTGGGTGAACTATCCCTTTAAGTTGAACAACACATTCATACTGATTATATAGTGATCTTGTAGCAGATGCTGAAGAACAAAACTATGCTTGTGTAAAAATGCACAGACTTTATTGACCCTTTGAAATAAGATACAGGAATACATACTCCACCACACAAATAAGGGTGATGTGAAAAATGTCTAGTAAACAAAATACTATAAATGAAATCACTAGAGGATGAACATGAAAGGCTCTTGCACGTGGATACAACGGAGAAAGGGGAGTATGTCTATATGATCACATCCTTATTATGATAAGAATTACCTTTGAAAACAAGTTTTAAAAAAAATCTAATTTATAAAAGTAGACCGAGGGAAACTCTCTTGAGAAACTCTGGGCATTACAACACTGCTACTGTGCTTGAGGTGATTACAAATACAGCTTATCCTCCATGACGAGGCTGTTTGTCCGCATGAGTTTGAACTTGCCCTCCTTCATTTGTTCCATCAGTTACGATTGTATTCATTCTCAGTGTCTTCTGTGCAATTTAGATGATTCTCCAGTTCCTGGGTTACAGCGTCCCTTCCGATTTTGTCATTTCTCCTTTTTTCCAAGATTAAATCCTCTAAACTCTGAAAGTCCAAAACGTGACTTTTCTTTTCTGACAGTTGTATTTTCATCTGATACGGCTGCTTGCCGATTCGTATTTCACCTCCAGTTTTGAATTCACGCTTGCCAAATCTGCACCAGGCAGCAAAGGATTCGGAGTTCTTCCAGCAAATGTCTCGGTCTTCCATCCCGACTTGCTCCATGGCATTCTGCACCACAACATCGGGGCTCAGCGACCGAAACTTATACAGGTCGTTCACAATTCTGCCTCTTTTACCTTGACTTGCGTCGTAAAGAAAGTCGCATTTAATCTCATTTCTAAACAAATGAACCACCTGTAAGTCCCCAACACACACTGCCCAGTGCGGGTACTGACCGGCAGCAACGAACTCAACCAAGTCGCCAGGTTTGCAATTATGTGGCAAGTTCTCGCACGACAGCGTTCCCATTTCGATGAGCCTGATACTCCTCTCGTAAACGCACTCGTCCCGATAGTATACCGCACATTCTAATTCGTTACGGCAGTCGTAATGGTTGTCATCTATGTTTGGGTCCTTTTCGGTCTCATCGATGTTCTCTTCTTGCTCGTCGTCATCGGTGGAGAAAATATAAGACACGCCGATCCGTGGAGCTTCGTCCTCTAGGTCGAATCCATTAGGGTCAGCCGTGGGTAATTCATTATAATTCAAATGAGTAAGTTTTTCCACTTGATTCCCCATAACAATGTCTGAAACTCGAGCGAAAATTTCACTTCCCACCTGTGTAGATCAGGGAAGGGAGATCTTACACGTTATCCGGATAGCCCTGTTCTGGTCTAAGTCCATGTCTTCTTTTTATCAACAATGTATAAAGTAATTATGCGATGTGTGTTTTGGCATATCATACAGGTATGGAAAAAGTTAGCCAGCACACTTTTCTTCAGTCAGATCTGATGTTGAGTTTCAGCGTGCGTTCTGAACAGGTGCGTCTCACCTGCCAACTTCCTGGTGTGAACTGCAGACACGTGAAGCCCGCCAGACACAATGGTGAAGTCACGGGGTAGACTGTGCTCCGCGGTTAACGTCCTCTCTGAGGAATTGTACTTTTGACGATTACTTTCCTCTCTTTTGACGTAATGGGCGGTGTCCACTGCTTTTTGAAGTCCTGACACAGGCAGTTGCTGCGTGAGTGAACAGAATTGCAGCGCTCACGGTATTTACTGAAGACACGGTCAGTTAAAGAGACAGTGCACATTTAGAGCGAAGCACACTGAGCAAGCAAGTCACTGAGATCTTGTACATTTTAAAAGGATAGTTCACCCAGAAATGAAAATTCTCTCATAATTTACTCACCCTTATGCCACCCCAGATGTACAATGTATGACCTCCTTTCTTCCATTGAACAAAAAATATTTTTGGGAGAATATTTCAGATCTGTTGGTCTATATAGCCTAATGCCAGTGAATAGTGGTCAACTTTGAGGGTCCAAAAAGGATATAATTAGCATCAGCATAAACTTAATCCAGTGGTTAAATCCATGTCTTCAGAAGAGTACATTTAAGACCATTTTCTTTATTCTTTATTTTATTTTATTTTTTTACTATAAATCTACTTTCACAAAGTGCAGGTTCAGGAGAGTTCTTTGTTTTATGCTGATTCACATACTTTGTGCATATCACCACCTACTGGGCTGTTTTGCAAAGATGATTTCTTTCTTTTTTCTTTTCCCTCCCTTTTTTCACCTCCCTGCCCAGTAGGTGGTGGTATGCACGAGAAAACAAGAACCGGTAAAAAATCAGAAGAAGAAGAAGAACTGTCCTCTTGTAGGAGTGCTGGTGAAAGTGAAGATTTGTAGTAAAAAAGGACTTGAATATTGGTCCTAAATAAGGCCTACAACTACCACAAGTATGTGAGTGTTTGTGCCTGACCAAATTGAAAACTGTTTTAGTCCTTATCTAGCAACTTTTATACATATTTTATTTTTTGGGGGAAAAAAAAATCCTGATGAATCCCCATGGCTGGAAAATGCTAATTATCGTCTAGGTTTTTGGACTACAGCCTGAACAGTTCTATTAAGATTTGATTTTTGATAGGAATGAAACAAGGCTACGAGTATAGACTTACATTCAATAGATTGTACTGATGAAACAGGGAAAAACATGTCATAAAAATTCAGTAGGAAAAAAAAACACAAAGAAAATGTTGGACTAATTTGATGTGATCTAGGATGTTATTCAGCTTTATACAGTGTTTCCCTCGCAGCCTCGTTTTCATTCTCATCAAAAATGTAATATGTCACGCAGGGGGTCAATTGCGTATGGCAGCTGCCATAGCTTGGCTGCCTGGTCAATGCAAAGGAATATATATATATATATATATTAATTACAGGAGTAACAGAGTTTAAAATTCTAATTTTTAATTCTAACTGATTCAATTCCGTTTTTGTTTGACTACAGCCGTGGTTAAGTCTGCACGTGCTCTATTGAATGCTCCTATCTCGTGGTGAGCTGCACGTGTGAATATTTAAATGCGCTTCAAAATGACTCTCTTGGCGCGAAATGAATGTGTGAGTGTGTAATCATACGGGACAAAAATCTAAATACAGCCGTTAATGTATAACGTGATGATGACAGGACACAAATCTTATTTCTCAAAATATCTGATCTGTGCAATGATATATGCAAAAAAAAAAAAAAAAAAAACAACACAGCTGCTGTTACTGGATAACTTAAAGCACTATTTACTCTGTTCTTTATTATATTACTCTGCTTTATTACTGGCTCTTGAATAATTACTTTAAAAACTTGAAGCAATGTTTAGAAGAAACACTTGAAAGCTACATTGTTAGTTCATATTTACATCAGTATTAAACTATTCTAAATAAAGAGCCAATAAATACATTTAAATAAATGTAAATGAATGGATTCATTGATAGCTTTTCAAATGAAAAGAAATTAAGATCATCATAAGGGAAGACTTGGCTTTATTGTTATTTATTTTTGTTTATTCTTATAACAGCAACATTCTAATTAGCCGGGTTATGAACAAAGCTATGTGATTTATCTTCAGACACGTGTGCATCATATTTTAAGGTTGTTGTTAATATTTTTGTTAATATTATCATTTTTACCTCTGCTTGCATTTCAGTTTGTCATATGGCTTCAGTACTATGTACAGTACAAGTAGCCTGTGCATTTGAATGAGTGATATGAAGCTGCTTTTCAATAGAGTAGTGTGTAAATAGGTGATTCAATGTGATATTTGAGGATGATATTGTCAGGAATTAATTAAAATATTTGGGACTTGATTTGATGCTGCCACGTGATGAAGTAAGATTGGGTGAACTTGCCATACCTTTGCTTTAGGTGAATTGATGCCACTGATGGCGCTGCTCTGAATAAGGTAGTTAGTGTGTCTGCTCTATATCTATACCATTGTACACAGTAGCAGCACTTCAAAGGTGTCTCCAAAGATATATTTCAGCTTCTGGTATCTAGTCTGGCAGGTGGGTCTAGAAACAACTGCAGTGTTCTGTCCAGTGTTGTGGCTTGCCAAACAGCTAGCCTCTGACTGGCAGTCCATCACCCCAGTGTTCGCGCTTCTCACCTCAGAAGCATGCCTCATCTCTTTATTACCTAACGTAACAGCTGGCCAGTGAGTCTACTGTGTATTTGTACACTACAGCACAGAGACGTGTGCAGGGATGTCTGGCTGTAGCCGCAAGGCATATCACCAATTGAATGTTATCAAGCCAAGCGTCCATCTCCCTGTGCCACATCAAAAAATCCTACACCTATACTACCCCAGCCTCCTGACTGTCTTTTCAGAGCAGACACACCTGCTCTCGTAATATCTAACCTGTGCCTTTTAGATTACTCACCTCTGTAGCATAGTGTGCTGATATCATTCATATTTTATCGATTGAAAATCCTGTTTATATCATGTACTTTTTTATGTGAATTACACATGAATAATAGTGCTTTATGGTTCAGTCGTTAGTCTTAAGCATGATAACATTTTCACTGTAGCCATTTGCCACATAGGTCCACACACCTTGCATCTCTGTCCTGTTGAGTAAACAGCAGAATTTCAACTATACTTGACAATTCAGTGTTGGCCCAAGGCAGTCAGTATGCCTGCGAAATTGTATGAAGCTGTCTGCCACTGCAGAGGATATAAAGATGAACAGTCCCTCTCTCTTGCCTTCACACTGACTCGCTCAGTGAAAGAACTCATTTAGTTTCTTCAACTGTTCAATAACAAATGGTTGCAACATAACACTACAAAGAGAAAACAAAATAGGGATAGAGAGCCACACTAGTGGGAACCTGGTTACATTTTGTTTCCAGTGGGTATGCACAGGTTGCATCAGAAGAATTATAAGCAGCTAATAGTAAGCCCCTTAAGATCCTCTTTCTCTCTTTAGGTTTCCAAAGGCAACTGCACTCCATCAAAGGTGTATGATTGCTGAAGGTGCATGGTTTGAGACTGTTGTGATGTGCCGATGAAGCGTACCAGACAACTGGAGTGGGAACACACAGAGTCACTGATAGACTGAGGTGAAAACAGCAAAGGAGTTTGAAATACGGTGTGTCAATATTTTTGAATGGAACCCTGTTATTTGCTTTCTTCTTAACTGCAATTCTGTTAATTACTGTGATTTTTTTTGTTTTAACTGAGAACATGAATAAATAGCTGTGTTGTCCGACAGTACACACTGCAGGTTACCAGGTTGAAAACAAATCACAAAACAATTTTTTGTTTAGTTTAGTAGGTAGTTTAGTGATCAGTATTCTTACTCTATAGTACTCTATAGTGCAATGAATTTAGTTCTTCTATTTATAAAATAGATAGATCGATAGATACATACATACATACATACATACATACATACATACATACTTTATTGTCATTGTCACCAGTACAACGAAATTTAAAGTGCTCACCAGTCAGTACATCATTCATAAATTCATAAAATAAATAATCCATCATATGTAACAGGTTCAAGACATAATCATTTTTGTCATTAAGTTTGTAAGTATCATTTGAGTTATACTCTACTGTCCTCTAGAGGAACATGACATAGAATTCCTAATTACCATTTAAAGGATAGTTCATTTTCTCTCATGCTATCCCAGGTGTGTATGACAGCAGAAAACGAATTACGATTTTTAGAAGAATATTTCAGCTCCGTAGGTCCATACAATGCAAGTGAATGGTGATCATTTTTGTGGATCCAAAAACACATAAAGAAAACATAGAAGTAATTAATAAGAGTCCAGTGGTTAAATCCAGATCTTCAGAAGTAATATAATAGGTGTTGGTGAGAAACAGATCAAAAAGTATGTCCTTTTGTTACTCAAAATCTCAACTTTCACATTTACATCTGAAAGTCACATGTGGTGCCTGTTTAGTTTTACTTTCACACTTGAAAGTGAATGTTAAAGTGGAGAATTAGAGTAAAAATGACTTAAATATTGTTCTGTTTTTCACCCACACCTATTATATCGCTCCTGAAGACAGAGATTTAACCACCGGATTTATGGGTTACTTTTACGTTTCCTTTATGTCAGTTTTAGAGCTACAAAGGTCTGTCACCATTAACTAGCATTGTATGGACCTAAAGAGCTGAAATATTATTAAAAAAATCTTTGTTTGTGTTCTGCTGAAGTAAGAAAGTCATACGCATCTGGGATGACATGAGGGTGAGTAAATGATGAGAGAATTTTCATTTTTGGGCAAACAATCCCTTTAACTAAAAACTAGGTCTCATCTCAGAAATATAATTGAGCATAAGATTGCTTTACCTTGAAGTAATGTTTTAATCTGTACAGATGTTTGATTATTTCATGGGGATTTTTGACAGGTTATACTCTTTCTTGCATTTGTAAAACACTGCAAAATCCCCAAACCAGACACCTAATACAGCAGCTGATTTGTCTGCTAAATTCTGAAGAAGAAACATTGGTATTTTCTGTGTGGTGATGCCGTCAAATTCAGAACTTTTTGCGACTACTTGAAAGTGGAACATCCTCTCCTGGCCAAATCAGAAAAAATAAAGCCGAAAAAAGCAGGTCATTCAGATCTGACACAACATGACCCAATTTGCTATCTCTCTAGTTATGTTCCCATTTCTGCATGCATGAGCAAAGCAAACTCTGTGACAAATCACTGTCATAGATACAGCAATGATATTTAAAGGTCAGTGACCATTTATCTTGCTGATTGCAGTTTGCATTGCAACTGTATTAGTGGCACCACCTGATATGATATCAAAAAGCAACTTACACAAGCACTTGTTGCATGAATCTTTTAACTAAATCAATGATCTGCTTGCCAGTTACACTAAAAATACCAATGTATTGTACAGTTTAATGAAATCCTTGTATATTATTTCCTTCTCTTGTACTGTGGAGAGACGCTCTTGCATTTTGGTCATCTCTTTAGAAATGACGCATTCGGTTATAGTATGCATTTGAGAGGCATCACAAAGGAGTCCATTATGGGAACCGAAAGATGAAAGTGCTGTGATCTCAGGCTTCAGTCCTAACGCTTCCCCCTCTGCAAAATGCATCAGACATTGTGCCTTAATATACCTAAAATCCAGGCTTCTTTGTATTACGACTACTTTTTTGCTCTTTGCATGATGCACGTCAAACAGAAAGTTCTAATCAATAGGCACTATTTTGGTAAGCGTCAATTATTTTAATGTAAAAAAAAAAACATGCAGATGAAAGAACACAATGCAGCCACATTTTGCAAGTAGATCTATTTTATTTAAAATAATGCAAAAATACAGGAGAAAAGCACAAGGTAACTAGACTATAAAGTACATTCTTAACATTGAAAACTTTGAGAATTTCAAAACATTAAAACACTGATTGTAATACTATTTATGGAAGGCAAGCAATAGAAAATTCACAACCCTCCACATCTTTGTGTGAAGGTTACTTATACTCTTCATTTAAATGTGCAATAATAAGCAGCGTTAATCATTGAAAATACTCTCCCTAAGGCACAGGTTATTTGGAAGCTTATCATGAGATAATTACCAAATGCACAATGCACTCACAGTAATACACATGGATGCTTTGGTACAGAGCTAATCCTAGTACTGCGGTGTGCCCCTCAACCACTTTGTTGCTACTCAATTGGCAACAAGGTGGTTCAAGAGCTCAATGAGTTTTCCTGACAGGTAAAATGCTACTGAAAAGCACTTATTTTTATAAGGGTAGTTCTAGAGAATGTAAAGTTCCAGTGTGGTATAACAGCACTTTCATCATTATGAAATGACTAAATTATTATTATTATTATTTTCATTTCTTCCATGGGAGGTGTAACTGTATCTAAATGTCAGTGTCTTTGCTGTAGATCATCGAGCTGATCTCATGATTATGTTGCTAATGTACAGCCTGTGCTCTGATTTCAAATGGTGTTGTGGTAGACGTTCCAGAGAGTTTACTCAAATCATGCTTTTGAGCCCTTTAATAGGTAGGGAGGAGCAAAAATGTGTTTGCCAATAACTTAACCTGACAATTCCAGTTTCCCCTCATTTTGTTTTAGGAATTGCAAGATTTTGTACCTAGATGGTGATGTTAAAACATTTGAAGCAAACAACAATAGTGAAAAAACATTAATGTTATTTAACATGTCTGCACCCACCTGAATACATAAGATTACACATAAGAAAATCTTCTTGAAGGTGCACTCAGTTTTGCTAATTAAAAAAGTTTTACACATGAAGAATGAATATCATTTTTTTTTAATATGTTGAAAATGATCATTAATTAATTATATAGACTCCAGTCATATCAGTATCCAAATAAAAGCATGGAGCGGGTTGCCCCATCATGGGCGCAGTCATGTTGACAGTACATGACACTATGTCATGCAATTGACAAAAAAACTCTAATAATGATAATAATAATAACAACATGTTTACATTATATAGCACTTACAGCCAATGCTCCAGCATAAAGGTAAACTAAACATGTAAATAAAACAAGACGATAAAACAACAAAAACAATATATTTACTACAAACAACAATGGAGCCGAAGTCAACAGCACAGCCCAATGTGATGGTATAATAGTGATAAACTGGAGTGTGATCTACCAGACAGTCCGAACAGAATGAGTGCAAGTAGAAAGGTAAAATGTCCAAACTAGAGGTGCCAGCTGGTGTCATGAAACAAACCGCTACTACCTACAGCTCTCACAGCATCAAACAAGTGTGAGCACAAGGTGGTGTTCAGCCAGCAGAGAGAGAAAATTCATTCAGATTAAATCCAAGAATGTCCATAATAGGGATGTGTAGTATGAGACAGAGGAAACACAGACTAAAAGTAACAAAACAGAAGATAAACAAACATATTCAATGTGAAGTGGCACTACTTAGTAAACAACTTCCAGTATTCAGGACAACAGGTGTCAGTATAGAGTCCAACACCACAAGTAGGCAGCAACTGTGACCAAATTTATGGCAATTACAGGTTACCTCTATTTACAGTGAAGTCATACCAACTGAATTATGCCATAAGATACTCTGCTGAGACATTGGTTAGATGGAGAGATGCCCAGAAATACAGGTGACATGCAGGTTGTCTTTTTTGTGGTTAATCAATAAATGAATCAATAAAGGAACTTTAAGTTACTCCTCTTTCTTTAGAACATCCTTTTCACTCAGACACAACAGCAAGAAATGTCCTTTTTCTAATGTCCATGTAAATTAAAAGGGATGCATAGGGCTTTGGAGCACCATGCTATGAAGATAATCACAGTATAGTTTATAAAAGTATTCATATACATTTTATTTTTATTATTATTAATTTTAAATTAATTATTGACCTGATTAAGGTAAAGCCTGTCATATGATGCTACATAAACAGTATATTGTGCAGGCAGTCACAGTTGGTGTTAACAACATGTTTTCTAGAGGCACATGAGAAGCAATATTTATTTGTAGTTGTGGAACATCGTAGCTTATGTGAAACAGATGGCAGCACAGGTGCAACTATTGCATTATGCTTCTTAGTGAACACATTTCTCCAGTACAAGGAAATAGCTCTAGATGGGGCTATTGCGTCTAATTCTACATTTCATTAAGGCCCTTAGTAATTCATGCTTAAAATCTTCAGTTATAATCAGTAGTATTTACAGATTCTGCAACAATTTTCAGAGAACCTGAGAGCATTAAGGCATTAAAAACTGTATTAATAATCTCTTTAGTTATTGATGTGATTGAATTGCTTTTTTTATTCGATTTTTTTCCCACATGACTGAACATTACAACAATTACTAAAAAGCATCTGCTCATTGTTAGGCTTGTATATGAAAGCACATGATACTAAATTAGCAAACCATGATGGAGCTGATCAAACACCTCCATCACTCAGAAAAACAGATACATCTAATTTATACTTCTGTATACTCAGCTTCAAAGCTTTCAGCTGTTATATCTCCTCACCCTGAGCCTTCACCAGCCCAGTGTTTAATGAGAACTGCTGTAGTAACACAATGCTGGCTTCTGGGGGGCTTAGATTAGGAATGGGAGCATCTTTCCAAGTACACAGCAAACACCTAGAATAGCTTTAGGGCACAAGCCATGTTTACAGCCTCAGTAAACATACACGCGTTGTAGAATATGTGGCAACTCATACACGCCTTGCAGACAGCGAAGAACCTTGTGTTATGGAAAAAAAGAGGGGGTGAGGGTGCACCACGAGGAGGTGTTAGTAGGAAAGCTCCAGTCCTGACAGAGAAGAGTTTTCTATTTTTAGGGAGACTGGAATGTGCAGAGAGGCCTCTCCAAGAATTTCAGAACAACAAAATAACATACCACGGTCGCACTAGTCGCTATAAACATCCACCTGCCAAACTCACTGAAGAACTTTCAGAAGTGAACTGTTTTAGAAAACAGGGACATCGTACTGTAGAGTTTAGGCTCTACTTTCGTCTTGATGATACAAAGCTAATTGCAGAACAATATAGAATGTGCTTCAAATCAGCTGAGATAAGGTAAGGCAAGATTTGTCTGACACAGGTCTCCAAGCAGATGGTTTGACTGTAGACACCTTCATAGATTGTGGATAACTGCATGGCATTTGGGAGTGTTTGTAATTATATGTCAGTCTGCAGGCATTCTGAACCACTCTCTCTTAAAAAGTATGACAGAGTGGTAAATCAATAAAATAGATTTTGCCTGACTGTAAAATATGCAAATGAGGTATTATTTAAAGGCTTCCTTTGCCTTCTAATATCTATAATTGTGCAATAGAACTTGCTTTTGATGCTCATGAGAATGTGCTGTGAATGTTACAAGTGCCACTTTGATGTCTTTTTGTGGTGCCACTTCACAATCTTGTTCAAACTTATCATTGTCAGTCAGAAATGTATGAAAACATGTACTGTTTTCAACATCATGACACCACATTAAGTATTAACTTAGTTAACACCTTAGTATGTGTGTCTTTGTTATTTGGATATGTTTGTCAGTGAACAGTATATAAGTGTATCGCTAAATAGAACCATGTAATGAATAATAAAGCCAAACATCCATTGCAGAATCTGCCAAGGACAAAATGCCAAAATAAAACTGACAGCTGACTGATGACAAAACCCTTTTGATAAAGTCAATCTCAGTCTAGAACACAGTGCAGCATCCATCCCAGAGGAATGTGATAGCTGTTCTTTGAACAGACATGACTGTGAACACATACACATATAATATCCCTTAAAGAGACAGTTCACCCAAAAATGAAAATGTAATCATCATTTACTCTCCAAACCTTTTCTAAGCACAAATGACTTAGAACATGTAGAGACATAGAATGTCTCAGCTGCTCTCTTTCATACAATGAAAGTGAATGGGGACAATGGGCTGTCAAGATACATAAAGAAAATAAAAGCATTATAAAATAAATCCAGACGACTATATTCCAGGTCTCCCGAGACCATACAAGCATTGTGTGATAAACAGACTGTCAAAAAGGTTTCGAAAGAGTAAATGAGTGAGGAACTGATGACAAAATTGGATTTCTTTGGTTAGATTACGTAAATTTTTAGGCCACGTCCACACTGATATGTTTTTCTTAAAACAAAATTAAAAAAACATAAACTTCACTACGTTAACGTCAAACTCCCATTAGAGGCAAGTCAGTCCTCTTGGCCGCCATCTTAGTAAAACACCTAGGAAGCTATTTTCTATCGATTCATGTGACATAAAAGTAGCAATGTGTAAAATGAACTTGAATGAGAAAAGACTTTTTACAATTTTGAACTTTTTTCAGATTTGAATCTTTCAAATGGTTGGTCAAGATTACGATCAAAGATCAGGCTAAAAAATATATTTTTCAGTTAATGTGCATGTGTGTTCTCGAGTTAAATGGCAATGTCTTTATCCAGAAGGTGAATTGCTGTTTTACCTGTCAGGCAGGACTTCCTATTCTACACCAGCTTTATTGGGTTTTCCAATTACTCCCATTCATTTTAATTAAAGTGGTCCATCTCAGGCTAAACAGTCTCTATTTATGCCTCTCATCCACACTAGAATGGCATTCTCCTCTACTGAAATGGACCGTTTCGAAAACACTATCCATTGATGCATATTTTGCAATACGATGACATTAGGAATCTGAAAACTGTGTTTTCAAACAAAAACAGATTAGTGTGGATGTCGCCTAAAATAATTTGTAATAAATCGTTCTAAACTGTAGCCCTAAAATGTTTTATGTCGGTCCAAGGAAAAATATCCCACGCCATTTTGGTGACCAGTATCATAAATGCATAAATGTTACCAACATTATCTTTTATCTGTTTATCACAGCATAGATGGTCTTATATCAGATGTACTGCACTATAAAGACAAAGAGTTGATCTCCACCCTCCCTCTGCAACTGAACAGCTTGAGGAAGGAGAAAATCCTCACTGATGTTGTCCTTTGCTCTGAGGGCAAGGAAATCCCATGTCACCGGAATGTTCTGGCATCCAGCAGCCCCTACTTCTATGCTATGTTTTGCAGCAGTTTTCTGGAGAGCCAGAAGACAAAGATAGACCTACAAGATGTTCCTTATGACACTCTCATGAGTATTGTGGAATATGTTTACACAGGGTCCATCAGCATCACCATGGAACTGGTGTTCCCTTTGATGCAAATTTCTTCCATGCTTCAGTATGGAAGGCTTTTTGAGACCTGCTCAAGCTTCCTTCAGTCCCAGCTCAGACCAGACAACTGCCTGAGCATGATACGTCTCTCCGAAATCCTGCACTGTAATAGCTTGCAGGAAAAAGCAAGAGAGGTGGCAGTGAAGAGCTTCTCAGATGTAGTGGTCTCTGAGGACTTCTGTGAACTCTCGCTACCTGAATTGTTGAGCTACTTGGAGGACGACAGGCTGTGTGTTGGGGAGGAGCAAATATTCGAGACTCTTCTAACTTGGATCCACCATGATCTGTTCTCTAGGCGTGGCACCATTCACGACTTGTTCCGTCGAGTGAGACTAAGACATATCCACCCTTCGTATCTTTTCCAGTTCATTGCCAATGACCCCCTTGTCCAGTCCTCATCTTTGTGCACAGAAATAATTGAATCTGTTCAGCGTCTTCTCTTTTCTGTCGGCACTCATTGTCCTGGTGACTTGGAACCTCTCTGGGCAGCACCTCGACGTCAGAACTGTAAGGAGGCACTTGTAGTTGTTGGAGGTCGTAAGAATGGTGAGCGGACGTCTCGTGATACACTGCTCTATGATGAGAAGACACAGTGTTGGCAGTGGCTGGCAAAGATTCCTTTGCGGCTCTACCGGCCATCTTATGTGTGTATGCACAGCATCCTTTATGTGCTGGGGGGCTTAACTATAAAAGCAGGAGGGGTGTGCACACCAAGCAACACTGTGTACACACTTTCTCTCAAAACAAACCAATGGAGAATGGGAGAACCAATGCTAATGCCTCGATATGCCCATCATAGTCCCTCTTACCTGCATTTCATTTTTGTACTGTGTGGATTGATGGCTGATGGACAGCTCTCCAGTGAAGTAGAGCGATATGACACCATGTTCAACCAATGGCAGGCTATGGCCCCAATGCCCACTGCAGTTTTGCACCCAGCTGTAGCAGCACATGACCAGAGAATATACGTGTTTGGAGGGGAAGACGCCATGCAGCAACCAGTTCGAATGATCCAGGTTTGATAATTCAGGGTTTCTAAGAATGTGTTATTCTATAAAGTACCAATTTAAATGATTTTGTATGAATTTGAAGTGGTGGTGTTAGATATGTGTGTGTTCTTGATAGGTCTACCACATAGGAAGGAATCTGTGGTGTAAAATGGAGAATAGGTCAGTGAAGAACATCTGTGCGCCAGCTGCAATGATTGACGGTAAAATCTACATTGTTGGTGGTAAGGAGGGTTTTTAAGGGTTTGTGAAACATTGAAATCTTAGTATTGTCAAAAGAATGTACCTTCATATTGGTCTTATTTTAAATTTTTATTTTTAACAGGCTATACAAGAAGAATGGTAGCCTATGATGTTAAAACCAACAGGTTAGAAAAATGTGCAAGTATGAAGGCAAGGAAGATGCATCATTCTGCTACTGCTGTAAATAACCAGATCTGTGTTACGGGGGGGCGTTTCTTTAATAGTAATGAGAGTGTGGAAGACTCAGACTGCTTTGACTGCTATGATCCAAAGACAGATTCATGGGTGTCAAAGGGAACTTTGCCATTCAAGTTATTTGACCATGGTGCCGTACCCCTGGTCTATCTCTCTGATAAGTCTCTGTCTACATGATTGTACATTATTTATTTGACTGTGCTACAATATAGCTTAGCAACTTAAAGGATTCAAATATAAATGACTGTTTGCAAACACTAAAATTCTTGATTTACAGTAGATGACAGATCATACTAAGACATTCAGAGGAAGATCTAAAGAAAAAAAAAATCAGCGCCTATTATGATAGAAAGGCAAAGAAAGCTTTCTTTAAGTGTCTCTATGTTTGTACATGTTGCATTTTGAATGTGTGTGAAGGGTAAATTTCCATTCGTTAATATTAGTTCATGAATTAGGCATCATATATTTTTTACAGCATTTATTAATCTTAGTTAATGTTAGTTGTTAGTTCATAGTGCATTAACTAATGTTAACAAATACAACATTTGATTTTAAAAATATATTAGTATACTTTGACATTAACATTAACCAAGATTAATTAATGCTGTAAAAGTATTGTTCATTGTTAGTTCATGCTAACTAATGTTGTTAACTAATGTAAACAAATGGAACCTTATTGTTAAGTGTTACCATGTGAAGTTATTTTTTAAGATATTTCAAATGAAGAGCACATAGACAACACAACAGATGCGTTTACAGATGTGATAACATTAAGCTCACCCTGTCTAACATATAATTAAATAGTATTAGTGTTTATTATATCATACACTTTACCTTTGAAACTATTCACAATTCTCTCCTGTACTTAGCACTTGATACTGAATAGTTTCAGACTTGCATTCTTTGTTTACATGGGTACTTTTATTTAAACACATTCCTCAATTTTGTAAATTGATTATTTATTCATGATTTTTCAAAGATGTAATGGTTATCTGTTGAAAAGTAATTTAGTTGAACAGTAATGCATTCAAAATGACAAAAAAAATTATATTAAATGCTTCCTTAATATTTATGCTTTTTTTGTTGTTGTTTCTTACCACAATGGTTATGCATCAACTTTGCATTGTTTTTTGGAACAATTTGTTTGTACTGTTAATTTGATCCTTTATATGTAATATTGCTTGAATTTTAAACAAATGTATTTTATAATCAAATAAACTGTGACATAACTCTATGATCTATGCGTATACATCCTACACAGACCATTATAGATGACACTCAATTAAAGTTTCATCATATGTCATGCCTCGGAACATGTGAGGACCTGAGGGACCAGATGTGTGAGAGAAATGTGTGTCAGAGTGTGTTATTGCCCTGTATGAGTCTCGCATATCTTTCTGTGACTTTGTTACTCTGTATGCGACAAGTGTCAGCTTGCCCAGACACGAAGCAATGATTCACAAAGGAGGCCTGAGGCCAAAAAGAGTCTTTGCTATCGTCTCTTCTAAATGTGTAAAATTCTGCAATAGAATGTATTCACAATACTGCTGCTGCGCAAAGGCAAAACACAGTAACAATACTTTTGTAGAAAACATGAACAAAATCAGATCTCTTTCCAGTGAGTTTCCAGTGAGAGATTGGTTTGGTCTGATTAAGAGAACATTGCAATAAAACCAAGTAACTTTGAACTTTTAAATTTCTGTTTCAGTTTTGCTATAGTTACTGTAATAGTTTTTTTGTTACACAGAAAACCTATTACAACACACCAGTGACGGTTCTGGCTTACTTGGTGCCCTAGGCGAGATTGGATTGGATGTTTTGTTTACAGAACAATGCTTTTAACAATTTTTTTTTTACAGAACTATGCTTTAGCACAAATTATATAATAGGGTTAGTTCATCTAAAAATGTAAATTCTATCATAATTTAATCATCCTCATGACATCCCAGATGTGTATGCAGGGTTGGGGAGTAACAGAATACAGCATGTTTTCTGTAAGTGGAATACATTTCAAAAGTAACCCTCCCAACCCTGAATATATGACATTCTTTCTTCTGCTGAACACAAATGAAAACATTTTTAGAAGAATATCTCAGCTTTGTAGGTCCATAAAATGTAAGTAAATGTTGGTTAGAACTTTGAAGCTACAAAAAGCACATAAAGGCAGCATAAACTTAGTCCATAAGACTCCAGTGGTTAAATCCATGTATTCAGATGCGACAGTGGGTGAGAAACAGATAAAAATTTAAGTAATTATTTTACTCTGTATCTCCATTTTTATCTTAAAATCACATGTGATGCCTGATAAGTTTCAATTTCAGATCTGATAGTGTAAGTGGATTTAGAGTAAAAAGGTATTATTGATCTATTTCTCACCCACACCTATCACTTCTAAAGTCATAGATTTAAACGTCTTATGGATTACTTTTATGATGCCTTTATGTGCTCTTTGGAGCTTCAAGGTTCTGGCCAATCTTCACTTGCATTGTATGGACCTACAGAGCTGAAATATTCTTCTAAAAATCTTAATTTGCATTCTGCAAAAGAAAGAAAGCAATGTTTCTGGAATGGCATAAGGGTGAGTAAATTATTAGAGAATTTTTATTTATGGGTATAACTAAACAATGAATATACAAATTAAATATATATAGTCAAATTATATTAACATGCACATTATATATACACAACTAAAATTGCACACATAATTCCTCATTTCAAATTTAAGCCTCCCCTCCTAGTAATCATCAATGACTTTGTCAAATCTGCTCAGCAATCCCATGGTTGATACTTATTTTCTCAAGACCATTGAGTCGATCCTGTGTCACGGTGTACCAATACTGTTGATTATGGTTATCTGATACTCTGTTCTGTGTACTGTAAATGTTAATTAAATGACATTAAACTTAAAGGCTGATAAAAAATATATATATATAATATCTGTATTACGAGTAGCCAATGTAAAGTGAGATCTATAGTACTACATGTGCTCTTTTGGGATTGCATTGATTACACTACTTCAAACCAGTTCATATTTCAAAATGTGAACTTTAAATCTGAACATTTTGTGATGTATGTTGTCCAATCTATCAGATGGGAGATGATGGGGTTCAGACCTTGAGGGTTATAGGTGATCAAGTTATTTTAGGAAACAAAACAAGGTAGAACATTATACCACCAGAATCATGTGGCTGGCCCAGGTTGAAGATGTGTTGGTCAAGCATGTAAATGGAAACATTTCACAGTGTGAATCTGAGGGAATGATGAAATTAGTGCAAGAGTAAAAGCAACAGGTGTGTTAGTGTGTCTGATGCGTGCGTGCCCACCGACATGAACACAAAACAAAAACAGTTCGAGAATGTTCCATCACCTTCATCTCATTTAGTTTTACATTCCATCTTCTTTAGTTTAGTCATTTTAAGTCATTTTTCAATTTATAAAAAGGAAGTATGATTAACCATCTTAATGTTCAGAAAATCCCCTCATAGGACATGTGAGGCAAACAGTGAACATGGCTTGGGAAAAGATATTTTAGGAGCGGGATAAATGTCACGTTGTTGAACATATGTGCCTTGCAATTGAGGCAAATATTTTCCTGATGTGACCAGCTAACCTTTTGAAATGAGAAGCTGATGACATGGATCCTAAGCCACAATATTACCAAAACATTTCAAACATCCATCTTTTTTACAAGTTTAGACTAGTTCTTAAGTAACATTATTTATACTGGATATCTGCCTAAATGTTCAGGTTGTTAATGTTCCTTAAATTCTAGTGTAGAAATACAGACCGGAGTCCACACTAAAAAGATCAGATCTGATTATGAAACGATTAATGAAAAATTCTCAACGAGAAGGAACAACATCAGCACTGAAACTTGAAACTGCTATTTCATGACTATTCATTCATTTATTTTGTGGAATAAAACAAACATTATATTGAAACAAAATATTTAACATATTTACTTATTTGAATAACAAAAGAAAAGTATTTTTAAAACAAAAAATATTTTTTTGACTTAATATATTGATTATGCCTTTCAATATGCCAGTTAGTGGAACACTAAATCCAAGGTGCAATCTCATCCTTAGAAGAAGATTCCTTCTTGGAAAGTATGAAGCATTGGGTTCTGTCAGTGTTATGAAGCAACATGGTTCTCTGTATGAATGTGAAAACAGTCACACTATGTACATGTGCTTGCTTATGTGTCTCGATATGTGGCCCTGCTGATGCATCTTGTTGAAGACTCTATGACCTTTTGCACTTTGTATAATCTACCAGACTGGTAAGGGGCAGTAGAGACACCTGTTCTCAAGTTTTGTCCTCTACTCTAAACACAGTAGTAGGCAGAATTGTTTACACTGAGGTAAGTCAGGTTTCATCAGCACTCTAATGACTGTAGAAGATGAGTGGACAAATTGTTGAATGAATGTTTCTTGTAACTTTAATCACACATCTGGCTAAGTTGTGAATGTCAGCTGACCTTTTAGCAATCGCATAAGATGAATTTTCTCTGTTTATGAGTGTATGAGACATTTTTTGGCTCTCACCCTCTGAAAATACTCTTTCCCTCAGTTCTCTCTAAATACTGTGTCTGGCAAAACATTCCAAAAATATTCTTTCCTATTCAAACCAAGTTATATTTGTGAATATTTACATTAACTGTGATTTGTTGTTACAAAAGAAGGCAAATACTGATGTCACATCAGATTGCACACATCTATTGTGTTGTTGACATTAATTTGGGTGTCTTTCGTGTCTAATGTCTCGGTGTTACATGAAACCATTGGTCCTCATGGTAATTACAATAAAGTGTGTGTTTTAACATCAAGCAAGTGTAAGACATCTTGAATATACATCTAATAAAAACATGCAGAAGCATTCCTAAGGAAGGTCTTCACACAACCATTTTCAGATGAAAAAAGATGTCTAAAAGGAAACAATCAAAATAGACAAACTCCTATTAAAGAGATTAACTTAAAGAAATTAAATGATAAAAGCTTAATTTGTAGTTCATCCTTTCTATCAGCTCTTATTACATCATAATGTGAGACATCCACTGTAGAATCACATTTATGTTTAACAGTGCAACTCATTAATAAAAGTGAATAGGTTTTGATGAAATCAACTTCAAAAGATTTCATTATCCCAGTGTGAAGTGCAGTTCTCTACAACAAATGTTATTTCAGGAAGTTGATTTTGTTGTCTTCATAAAAGGGCAGCTTGAATTTGATCATGTTTCTAACCGGTTCAGTGAATGGTAAAACACAGTAAAGCTTTTTTCCATAATGGCTAACTAGCCTATGTTTGGCCTATTTTCGTATAGTTTGTATAAATTCTTATTAGAAGGAATGTACAAAGTTAATTTATGCACATAAATCAATTCTTCAAACCTGTTGACCTAAATTCCCAAACCTATCCCACACCTCACTCATTACTATTTTAAGAAGTATGTACTCATGCATGGGTCCTACATACACAAATGTGGTTAATGTTGCCAACCTATCCATAAGGGAAAATCAAAAGAGGAGTCAGTTATTTTATTTTTAGCTCATGTCTGGGGATTTTTGTGGAGTCAGTTTCTTGTATGTTTTAAATTATTAAAGAGTCAAATTTAAACTCACTACCAAATATTAAATTACCTTTACAGCGTATGATGCTTTTCATAAGCGAGTGCAAGAGGACAGATGATCCAGCAGTTACTGAACCCTGAGCGTGTTTATGTTTCTAGAGAGGTTTTGCAATGTTAAGGAAGATGATAAACAAAGCCACGTGTTGAAGGAATCTGTCCAAAGGGGCGGAGCCAGAAAAACTTCCGGATTCTCCTCCTCACAATATAAATACAGCTGCGCACTTTTATCATCAGATACGTTTTCAAAACAGGATTTAAAATAGCAGTCACCACCCGAGAAAAACACTTCATTTCTTAAACACATTTTTATTTTCTTCTTTGTATTTCTGAGTTTTCTTACCTGCCGCCTCGTTTCTTGAAAATGCCATTTCTTGGACAGGACTGGCGGTCACCTGGTCAAAGCTGGGTAAAAACAGACGATGGCTGGAAAAAAACGATGACGGATGAAAACGAGACGAATAACAATGTTTCAGAACGAAAGAGGTCAGTGTTTAATATATCGACATTTCCGTTTGAAGTTTTTAAACTGCTGGTTCCCTCTGTCGTACGCTTGTGGCATCATCAATCATATGGCGTAGTTACAGCAGACGCGAAATATCTCCTTATACATCAATAAACTACACTAATGTCAGGCAATGCTGTCTATCAAACAACTCTTTGTAACTATCAAATAATAAAAATATGACCATAAAAGATAAAGAACTGATTGATTATAATGATAATTTAATATTCACATTATCACCTCAAATTAACCGTTAGCCTAGATAACGTAATTTAAAACTATTTGTTTTTTAAGATTAAGTGAGGTGTAACGTTCTGAGAAGGTCGCTTTATGGTTGAGAAAAAGTAATAGCCAAATAGGAACCTTGTACTAACGTTAGGAAAACGTTCTGTGGGGGTATATGCGCAATGATCTAAGAGGGATGACGACGACGCAGATCTCGTATTACAACACTGCAGTAAATAGCGGTCGTATGCTTTTGTTTACTTCTCATCTGTTAATCACCTTGCTATTAATACACCGATAGTAGGATAGGTCATATGCTCAACGTTTCCAGAAGAGTTGCGGTAGATCCAGTCCAGGAATGGCCCTGCTGAAAAGGCCAGCATTACCAGCTTATGTTGTGTTTTGGGTGCTGGTCTCCCAGCAAGGGATGATGGAGTGCTCAGTGCCATGCTTTTAAACTGCTTCATAAGAAAGCGTGAAAAGCATGGCTATGCTGTTTCACCAGCTGGATCTGCACTAACCTGTATAAACCAGCCTAGACTTTGTAGTCTTTGTAGCAGTGGGGTGAAAAATACTGCTTATTAGAATACTAAGCATGTATATTGTTTGAACTGTGCCTCTACTTTCACCATAAACACAATGATAAGATTGTGATAAACTAAAATTAAATGGCTTACCGCAATCACATATTTAATGAGATCAACTCTACTTTCAGCTACTGCAAAGAAGAACATGACAAGGAGAATCTGATCTTCAGCATTAATTACGATGTGGCTGCAAAGAAGCGAAAAAAGGACTTGCTGAACAACAACGCTAAGATTCCTTGTAAGCATTGTGGCTGTCTTTGCCAGATTGCTGTTGATACACTACAGTCTGTTGTAAAAAAAACACACACACACAAACACCTTTTGTTTAATCGTTGCAGATTTTCACAGAGATCAATGGATTTATGTCCACAAAGGGAGTACCAAAGAGGTAAGGCCAGTTAATGATCCAAATAGCCTTCAATGTGAATAAAACGTCAGGCAAATGGTCAACTAACTCCACTTTGATCACACAGCGTCATGGATATTGTACTTTGGGAGAAGCATTTAATCGTTTGGACTTCTGCAGTGCCATCAAGGACACCAGGCGTTTCAACTATGTTGTAAGGGTGAGTTTTCCCCCTGCCTACTAATAGCATGGAAGGCAGGGCAAAGAGTGACATAAGCCATGCTCTGTTTCATAAGAAGAAAGGGTTAAGTCTTTGACTTTGAGTGTGTGGTACTGTCTTCGTTCTTATCATCTCACACCAGACAAGAGGGCTTCTGGGGCACTTTTGTGGCAGATGCTCAGGCACCATACCTTTAGTCACCCTCATAATGTTCCAAGCCATTATGATCTTATTTCTTCTGTGGAACAAAAAAGGATGTTAGGCATAAGGTTTGCTTCAGTCACCATTCACTTTCACTGAATCTTTTTATACAGTAAAAATGGTAAAATTCTGCCTAACATCTTTTATATTCTGTAAAAAAAAAAAAAAAACTGATATGGAACAACATTTAAATGACAGAATTTGTATTCTTGGATTGCACTGTCCCTTCAACGTCTCGAATATACAAATCAAATGTACCATCTCCTAAAACAGAATAGGCTGTCACTTATCAGGTTTAGGATCATGAAACGAGCTGTGGTGCTTCTTGATTTTGTTGTTCTAGGGATGAAAGCAACAAGCATTGACTAAGAGTAGATAAACACAGTTTGGTGTGATGTTGAGTTCACTGTCACGCAGTGTCCTAAGAGACAGCTGAGCTGGGAAAGGAGGAATGCAGCTTATGAAAACAGAATGGAAAATTTAAATGACTTTGGTGCCATATTAACCCCCCTTCCCTCACGGGCCCTTCTGTTTGCATTGTGACCCTGAATTCTGATCTGATCACTTGATGCCACTGCGGTCTAGATTCAACTATGAAGAGCTTAAGGTGCTCAAGAATTGGGTCATTAATCCCTGCAATCACTTAGATGACAGGTAAACACAGAATCAAGGTCACGTGAACCATAGTTCTTTACTTGCACAATACAAAAATTTATTGATTTCTCTGCTTTGTATCTATATTCATTAATTTAATGCTTTTATTTTTCTAGAAATATCCAGTTTGAGCACAGACACTGTTGTGACACAGTAGTGTCAGGTTTATCTTCGAGTTTGTCTCGTGGTTGTCTGGCCTTGTGCTGGTGTTGCGTTAGAGCTCAATTACAGAGATCAGATTAAGCAGGGATGGAAAAACAGGCTCGTGAGACTACTTTAATTTCCGCTCAACAAAGACAGCTATAACCATATAATGCGTCATTATTATTGTTTGCTTCAATTTACTTTAGGTCATGATAACTGTGTAATACAATAAAAATGAGGGCTGTCAATCAATAATTTGATTAATATCGAACGAATTTCATTTTATTACGATTAATCAAATTCATTACGATTTAATCATATATATATATATATATATATATATATTTGCCAAGAAAACCCCCTAAATAACAATAATTGAATATAATTATACATTTATTATCATAGTTATCATTTCAATAATTATGAATGTAATATATATATATATATATATATATATATATATATATATATATATATATATTTAAATGCGTTACTGTGGCAGACAAGTAAAGCATTGATAAGACAATACATATTGTGGCTTTAGATGGCACTATGTTGTTTATTTCCATATTATTTAACATAAATGTAATTAGTCTATGATAGATATATTATATCAATGTACATATACGTATGACAGGCGCTTTTAGAGCATCTCACTTTGGTTGCGTCGCATCACAAACACCGCATTTTTTAAGTTGCTGTCAAGTTGAACGTAGCGGAAACTATTAAGCTGCTACAAAGACATAGAACGTAGTTTTAAACTTGTGAACAGAGAAAATTTGTGTAAGCTGCCTGGTTTAAGTAGGAGTGGGTAGAGACATCATATCTAATCATACTCCACATAAAGGTACTTGAAGTGACTGTTATGGGGGGTTCGATGTAGTAGAGCGGGCTGAACATTGATGCTCACACAGGTTTCTGGGTTGCTCCATGATGTGGATTGGGCTGCCCTTACATACCGGCCATGCCTCTTGACAGCCTTTGAGAACACAACTCTCCTCTCACTATCTGCTCTTGGCTATCCTTGCTTAATGAACTTGGTGTTGGCAATCTACTCTTACCAAATAAAATGCATGCATACAAAGTGCACGTTCGCTTCCATCAGAAACACTAATGCACAAACAACCTTTCATTGCTATCGCAAAAATGCATAGTTTAAGGGATTGTTTGCCCAAAAATGACAATTCTGTCATATACTCACCCTCATATCATTCTGAACCTGTATCACTTTCTTTCTTCTTTGGAACTCAAAAGGAGTTATTTAGCAGAATGTTGAAGCGTTTTTTTTTTTTTTTTCAAACAATGAAAGTGCATGGTGACCACAGCGGTCACAGTCACCTTCAGCTTGCTCGCAGGGGTTCTAAATACAATTATTATTTAATTTTATACACAATATGTGATCGTATTTAATCAATCTACACAATGATCACTCTTAAGCCCTTTATAGATATTATGGTTTCATTTTTTTTTATTTTTATGCATGATTTCCTGTAAAGCTGCTTTGAAACGATGTGTGTTGTGAAAAGCGCTATGCAAATAAAAATGACTTGACTTTACAGATGTAATCGAAAATGATGACAGAATATACATTTTTGGGTGATTTATCCATTTATGGTGTTGTTGATTAAAAGTAGTGCATTCTGCTCCAGTCTGTTTAGATATGAATGAATGGATACCTGATTATGTCTGTACTTTAGGAACAACAACACTGCTGAGACAGACAAAAGCCAGAGTGCATGTGTTAGGGGATAGAGCTCTTGAGAGTGGAATATAACCGTGGAATATAACTCAAATTTATGTCTAACATTTCAGCTGCTGGAGCTGATCGCCAAGTCCCAACTACCTTCTCTGAGCGGAGTGGCACAGAAAAACTACATGAACATTCTAGAAAGAGTAGTACAAAAAGGTAAGGTCTCACTTCTCCATCTCACACATGCACTTACACTCACTCGTTCCATAAATGTTCAAAATTATGGACCAATATAAAACATTGTTTTTATAAAACATGCACATTATAACTTGAATTGAAATTCTGTTTTGGTTTATAAGACAACAGGCAAATATCTGTTATAACATAATAAGTGTTTAGTCTTTTGTCTACATTCGATCACTACAAAATTAGTTTGGTGGCTTTAAACAGTAGCTGAATGGAAATTTCATAATTACTTGCAGTGGAAAAAGCGGCATGCCTCTGAGAGCAAACAGAATCCTCAGGCATATTGTAAACCAAATGTAAGCCAAAACTAAACAAAGATCCTGGCTGTTATGGGAAACTAAATAGCATGCTTGTACGTCATGACTTATTGGTATGATTGGGCTTCTAATAATCTCTAAACATTTCATACCACTTTTTTCCTTATTCCTCAGTACAATTAATGACACAACTTGATTTTTAATGTTATTGTCTGAAATCTTTATTAAAATAGAAAGGTATGCTGTTGATATGTGCATTATGAAAGCAATTGGCAAGAAATTAAAAGTATCCTGTGACAAACCAGATACCATCAACAGATGTTGTTGTGTGTCCTTGATTCCTTTTTATAAACTGTAAATACTCTGTCTCATTGCTTGCTCAGTACTAGAGGATCAGCAAAATGTCCGACCAATCAAAGAACTGCTGCAGACACTATATGCATCACTGTGCAGTCTCGTTCAGGACATGGGCAAGTCAGTCCTGGTAGGCAACATCAACATCTGGGTTCATCGCATGGAGAATATACTGCAATGGCAACAACAGCTTGACAACATTCAGATCAAACGGGTGCGTGTAACCACCCCAGATGTTGCAAAATGTCTGTGAATAACTCGATACACGTGCACACGAAAGGGATATTTCACCCCAAAATATAAATTGTCATTTACTCACCCTCATGTTGTTCCAAACCCATATGACTTCCTTTCTTCATTTGAACACAAAAGGAGAACATTTTGCAGAATATCATACAGGTCTGGAACATCATGATGGTGAGTAAATAATGACAATTTAATTATCGTTTTAAGGGAAAGTTCACCCAAAAATTTAAATGATCTCATCATTCACTCTCCCTCATGTCATCCCTGATGTGTGTGACTTTCTTCTTCAGATATGTTTGTAGGTTCATACAATGCAAGTGAATGGTGACCAGACCTTTTGTAGCTCCAAAACACACAAAGGAAACATAGAAAGGTAATCCATAAGACACCAGTGGTTAAATCCATGTCTTCAAAAGCTATATAATATGTGTGGGTGAGAAACATCCATCCATCCATCCATCCATCTTCAACCGCTTATCCGAAGTCGGGTCGCGGGGGCAGCTGCTCCAGCAGGGGGCCCCAAACTTCCCTATCCCGAGCCACATTAACCAGCTCTGACTGGGCGACCCCGAGGCGTTCCCAGGCCAGTGTGGAGATGTAATCTCTCCACCTAGTCCTGGGTCTTCCCCGAGGCCTCCTCCCAGCTGGACGTGCCTGAAACACCTCCCTAGGGAGGCGGCCAGGGGGCATCCTTACCAGATGCCCAAACCACCTCAACTGACTCCTTTCAACGCAAAGGAGCAGCGGCTCTACTCCGAGCTCCCCACGGATTACTGAGCTCCTCACCCTATCTCTAAGGGAGAAGCCCGCCACCCTTCTGAGGAAGCCCATTTCGGCCGCTTGTACTCGCGACCTAGTTCTTTCGGTCATGACCCAACCTTCATGACCATAGGTGAGGGTAGGAACAAAAATTGACCGGTAGATCGAGAGCTTTGCCTTTCGGCTCAGCTCTCTTTTCGTGACAACAGTGCGATAGAGCGAGTGCAATACCGCCCCTGCTGCCCCGATTCTCCGGCCAACCTCCCGCTCCATTGTCCCCTCACTCGTGAACAAGACCCCAAGGTACTTGAACTCCTTCACTTGGGACAAAACCTCATTCCCTACCTGGAGTACGCACTCCATCGGTTTCCTGCTGAGAACCATGGCCTCAGATTTAGAGGTGCTAATCCTCATCCCAGCTGCTTCACACTCGACTGCCAAGCGATCCAGTGAGAGCTGAAGGTCACGGACCGATGACATGAAGACAACATCATCTGCAAAAAGCAGCGATGAGATCCCAGCCCACCGAACCGCACACCTTCCCCACCCCGACTACACCTCGATATCCTGTCCATGAATATCACAAACAGGATTGGTGACAAAGCGCAGCCTTGGCGGAGACCAACCCCCACATGGAATGAACTCGACTTTGTGCCGAGGACCCGGACACAGCCCTTGCTTTGGATGTACAGGGATTGGATCGCCCTAAGAAGGGACCCCCCACCCCGTACTCCCGCAGCACCTCCCACAGTCTCTCCCGGGGGACCCGGTCATACGCCTTCTCCAGATCCACAAAACACATGTAGACCGGATGGGCATACTCCCAGGCCCCCTCCAGGATCCTTGCGAGAGTAAAGATCTGGTCCGTTGTTCCACGGCCAGGACGAAAACCGCATTGTTCCTCTTCAATCTGAGGTTCGACAATCGGCCGAACCCTCCTCTCCAGCACCTTGGAGTAAACTTTACCAGGGAGGCTGAGAAGTGTGATACCCCTGTAGTTGGCACACACTCTCTGATCCCCCTTTTGAAGAGGGGAACCACCACCCCGTTCTGCCACTCCTTAGGTACTGTCCCAGATTTCCACGCAATGTTGAAGAGGCGTGTCATCCATGACACCCCCTCCACATCCAGAGCTTTCAGCATTTCTGGTCGGATCTCATCAATCCCGGGGCTTTGCCACTGCGGAGTTGTTTGACTACCTCAGTGACCTCCCCAGGGAAATAGAATCTGATCCCCCATCATCCTCCGGCTCTGCCTCTACCATAGAGGGCGTGTTGGGATTTAGGAGTTCTTCAAAGTGTTCCTTCCACCGCCCAATAACCTCCTCGGTTGAGGTCAACAGCGTCCCATCTTTGCTGTATACAGCTTGAATGGTTCCCGTTTCCCCTCCTAAGGTGGCGGACGGTTTTCCAGAAGCACTTTGGTGCGGACCGAAAGTCCTTCTCCATGGCTTCTCCGAACTTTTCCCACACCCACTGCTTTGCCTCCCTCACGGCCGAGGCCGCAGCCCTTCGGGCCTGTCGGTACCTTGCAACTGCCTCCGGAGACCTCCGGGACAACAAATCCCGGAAGGCCTCTTTCTTCAGTCGGACGGCTTCCCTGACCACCAGTGTCCACCACGGTGTTCGAGGGTTACCACCCCTTGCGGCACCTAAAACCTTGAGGCCGCAGCTCTCCACCGCGGCTCGGCAATGGAAGCTTTGAACATTGCCCACTCGGTTCAATGTCCCCAACCTCCGCAGGGATGCCTGAAAAGCTCCGCCGGAGGTGTGAGTTGAAGATCTCACGGACAGGGACCTCCTCCAAACGTTCCCAGTTCACCCGCACTACTCGCTTGGGCTTCCCAGGTCTGTCCAGAGTCTTTCCCCACCCCTGACCCAACTCACCACCAGATGGTGATCGGTTGACAGCTCTGCCCCTCTCTTTACCCGAGTGTCCAAAACATATGGCCTCAGATCCGACGACACGATTACAAAATCGATCATCGACCTTCGGCCTAGGGTGCTCCGGTACCACGTACACTTATGAGCATCCTTATGTTCGAACATGGTGTTTGTTATAGATAATCCATGACTAGCACAGAAATCTAATAACAAACATCCACTTGAGTTCAGATCAGGGAGGCCGTTCCTCCCAATCACGCCTTTCCAGGTGTCCCTGTCATTTCCCACGTGTGCGTTGAAGTCACCCAGCATCACTATGGAGTCCCCTACTGGGGCCCTATTCAGGACTCCATTCAGGGTCTCCAAGAAGGCCGAATACTCTGAACTGCTGTTCGGTGCATATGCACAGACAACAGTCAGAGTTTCCCCCCCCACAACCCGTAGGCGTAGGGAGGCGACCCTCTCGTCCACCGGGGTAAACTCCAACGTAGTGGCGTCAGCCGGGGACTCGTGAGTATCCCCACACCCGCCCGTCGCCTCACACCCTGGGAAACTCCAGAGAAGAATAGAGTCCATCCCCTATCCAGGAGTACGGATCCAGAGCCAAAACTGTGCGTCGATGTAAGCCCCACCAGATCCAACTGGTAACGCTCCACCTCCCTCACTAGTTCCGGCTCCTTCCCCCCCAGTGAGGTGACATTCCACGTCCCCAGAGCAAGCCTTTGCTGCCCGGGTCTGGTCCGTCGAGGCCCACGGCCTTCACTGCCGCCCATATGGCAGCGCACCCGACTCCTGCGGTTCCTCCAATGGGTGGTGGGCCCAAGGGATGACAATAATTTTTTAATCCTTCTTTTACTCTAAATCTCCACTTTAACTTTCACATTCAGATGTGAAAGTAAAACTAAATAGGCACCAAATGTGACTTTTGAGAAGTTAAAGTGGAGAGTTAGAGTAAAAAAAGGATTTAAAAATTATTGTTTCTCACCCACACATATTATATCACTTCTGAATATATGGATTTAAAACATTGGAATCATATGGACTACTTCTATGTGATTTTTGGAGCTACAAATGTCTGATCACCATTCACTTGCATTTTATGGACCCACAAAGCTGAGATATTCTTCTAAAAGTCTTCATTTGTGTTCTCAAGAAGAAAGAAAGTCAAACACATCTGGAATGGCATGAGAGTGAATAAATGATCAGAGAATATTTCTTGTTTGATTGAACTATCTCTTAAAGCCTAGAGATGGAAAAACAAACAAACTCGTGTTTGTTGCTTAAAAAAGCAATCTGCTGCCTTGAGTTTATTCAGATCACAAATTTGTCTTCTTTGTCCACTTATCATCTTTTTTTTTTTTTTTTTCAGCCTGCACACATAGGTATGACATTTCTTGATCTGCCGGCTAGCTTGCATCTGAATATCATGCACCGCCTGTCTGATGGACGAGATCTGGTCAGCCTGGGCCAAGTATGCCCCGACCTGAGTGTTCTGACAGAAGATCGTCTGCTGTGGAAAAAACTCTGCCACTATCACTTCACAGACAGACAGGTACAAGTTTATGGTTCTTCATATGGAGTTTAAGGTTAAGTTTTTGATGGCAAACCAGACAAATTCAAGTGTTGCTAGAACTAGAACAATAATCTTTGGAATGTCACTGACAATGTAAATAGATCTGAAATATACTCATGAATGGCATTACTCCCCATCCTAACACTAAATTTCTTTCACAGATCCGCAAGCGTCTAATTATTACGGATAAAGGGCATTTGGAATGGAAAAAGATGTACTTTAAGCTTGGCCGGTGCTATCCTCACAAAGAGCAGTACAGTGACACACTACAGTTCTGCACACACTGCCACATCCTCTTCTGGAAGGTGAGACTAAATTAAAGCACAGAACATGTACTAAATTAGATTAAACAAAATTGTTGCTTGATTTATAAGATTAAAATCTAATAATAAGTCAAGCTTTCTATTTATATAACAATGTATTTTATGTATGTGCGTGTGTATGTATAATAATATATATATATACACACACACACTACCGGTCAAAAATACTCATTCTTTATTATATATATATATATATATATATATATATATATATATATATATATATATAATAAAGAATCAGTATTTTACTATTATTAAATAGTTACTATTATTCTAAAATGTGAAATATATATATATATATATATATTTCACATTTTAGAATAATAGTAACGTCATCAAAACTATAGAATAACGTAAATGGAACTATGGGAATTATGTTGTGACAACTAAATCCAAAATAAATCAAAACTGTTATATTTTTGCATCTTCAAAGTCACCCTTTGCCTTGAATTTAAAGACATGCACTCTTGATACTTTCTCAACCAACTTCTTGAGGTATCATCCTGGGATGCTTTAAACAGTATTGAAGGAGTTCCCATCTATATGCTGGGCACTTATTGTCTGCTTTTCTTTATTATTTAGTCCAAGTCATCAATTTCAAAAATGTTTTATTTATTACATTTTAGTTTGATAATGAATTAAATTAATATGGTGGCACAATAATATTTTTGTCTACAAAACTCATTTAAAAAATTTAAGCATGCGCCTTCAGATCAAAAGATTTTTAAGATCATGAGAAACATTTACGGTAAGTCAAGTGTTTCAAAACTTTTGACCGGTAGTGTGTGTGTGTGTGTGTGTGTGTGTGTGTGTGTGTGTGTGTGTGTGTATATAAAAATATAGATTATTACAATAATAACAGTTTTCCTTTATTTTGTTCACTTTAGGATACAGACCACCCTTGCACGGCTAATAACCCAGAGAGTTGCTGCAAGCCAGTGTCTCCACAGGGTTTCATCAACCTTTTCAAGTTCTAGGAGGCACTGCATTGCTGCCATGTATATAGTGTCAATAGTGCAAAAGATTCCTGGATGACTTGAGACAGGGAATAGATGGATTGGATTAAGCAGGTATCATATAATGTTAAAAAACTTTGGGGATATCCGAGAAAGAATTTATGGTAACTAAATGTTCAAAAGAAAGATACACAACAATCTAAACTAAAAAGCTATTGGAGGGAAATGTAAAAACAAAAAAACGGTCCGTTTATTTATAAGGGATCTCTTTATTTATTTTGCATGAATCTTGTTTACTCAAATAAAAAGTTTGAACGATGGCTAGAAAAGGAATGTTTGAAAAGCTCCTACTTGCATAAAAAGCCCTTATGCTGCCAGGATTCCCTGGTCTCTTCTGTGAATGTTATATAGGTTTGATTTACAGCAACAAAAACATCTGTTGGACTATTTTTTTTAAATTTAAGATGGCGTATTGGTGCTTGTGGCAAGTGAAGTGCATGAAGAAGGTACTGTATGTTTACCAAAAATGGCCTTAACACTTGTGTGCAATACTTTTCCAAATGCATTTTTGTTTTCCTTTTTCACTTTTATACATTTTATATTTTTAGTAGTTTGAGTTTAAACATGCGTCTAAATATAATAAATACATGAGTTAATACTAATGCATAGATCATTAAATGTACCATTTTGAGTGGTCAAAACCAAGGCTTCCATGTTTGTCATTCACTTGCAAATTGCTTTATCTGAATAAAACATGTATCATATTTTCATTCAGATATATGGTGGAATTGGTTAATTTATTTAGATTTTGTTGTGCAAATTCTCACAACTGAATGTTCAATAACTCTTGCATGCATTGAGGTTTTGATACCAAGAGGTTTCATTTTTGTAACGTCATTTCTCTGCATATGTTATTTTGGATAAGGAAGACAGGCTAATGGATGTTTAAAATATACAAGTCTAATGCTCATGAAGAGCCACATGTCACTGGTCCTGTTGATGATTAAACCAAAAAGACAACTATCCTTGTCTTGTGAGACCTTTACTGATGTCTTGTGACTTTCCAATGGTATATTCATAAATATATTTTATTCTATTTAAATTTGTTAGACATTTTAACAAGACCAAGACCGTTGAAGACTAGATTTAAAGATGTGGTTTGAAAATGGTTTAACAAAATGTTCTTGTTATTTTGTTGTTATCACAGAGTGTTCTCGAGTTGGGTTTCTGCACTAAACATTTGTTGTTATACATTAGTTCGAATATTTTGGCATATGTCATAACCCATCACAGAGCACAATATTTTTATTTAAATATCATTGACAACCATGTTAATACAGGGAAGTCATGTTCAGCATATTTTGCTGTTACAAGACATTCTCAGTCATAAAGAATGCAATTAACCAAAATGGGGGAGGTGGAGGAGATGCTGACGAGTTTTTTCCAGTGGAGGAGTGCAACAGTATTTCACAAGAAGGTCACAAGAAGGTCATTTCACTCATGGCCTATGACTAAAAATGTATTATTATTATTATTGTGCTTTTAACTGTAAAGTTATTGGATATAATTAAATTAAATGATATTGGATATAATTAAATTAAACTTAAATGAAATAAAACAATACGATTATAGTTCATAATGATGTAGTAAATGAGGTTCAAATTCAACCATCTGATAATTAACAGGTAAAAAATAAATAACAAAAAAATCAGCGTTTAACTCAAGTGAAAAATGGTTTGAACCGGCAATAGTTCATGTTAAAAAGATAATTTATGTTGAGACCGCATATCTTGTCCTTATAATTTGTTATTAAACGAAACATAAATCACTCAAGATGTTTCCAGTCTGCACAAGTGAGTTTTTATTTTTTCTCAAATGCATAATTTAAGTAACTAGTAAAGGTGCAATATGTAATATTTTTACTGTACTAAAGCATAAAATTATCATATGTTATCAGAGATTTAGGAAACATGCAAAGTTGAAATACTGGCTTCTCCGAAAACAATGCTACGGCCAGCATATTCTACTTTTTTAATGTCTGTTTGTGTTTTGGCCTGTGATCCCGTCCACTGCCCAATAGTAATTCGACACCCGGGTTGCCAGGTTTGAATCAAGTTAGCGGGCAAACACACCACGCTTCAACCATGAAAGCCAGCAATACATCCAGCGAACATTGAAAGAGTTTTAAATAAAATACATAAAGTGTAAGGCTCGTGGCTGGCCATTGTCAGTTTGCTCGTTCCTGTTGTGTGTCCTCCACCTGGCAACCCGCGTGAGCTTGGAGTCTGGGCACAACACAATTTGACATTCTGCAGTACCCATTTTAAACGCTTGATGTCAATGTTACACATTTCTCCTTTAAAATACTTTTTCATCATGTAAACTTTCTCACCAATAGAAGGCTCTAATATGCCTTAAATATATTTAACATATTTACATAAATTAATTTAATTTGTCCAAAACTTTAAAGTCCTTATACTGAATTTAATATAATGAGAACTTTCAAAGACAATAAACCATTCATTATTCATAATTTAACAAACATATTGTGTAATACTTTTCCACAAAAAATCAATAAACCATGCTTTGGATACTAAACCACAGCTGTATTATAAGAATAAAAGAATAAATACACTTTTGTTGTTTTTTTAAACATAAATGCTCATAAATGAACAAAAAGCCTCACAACTGTGTTGACAACTAAATAAATTATAAAGCAGCATAAACTTAGTTTAAGAAAGACTTTCTTAGTTAACACTACAAACAGACTTTTGATAAGTTATAGTACCTATCCTACATGTTTTAGCTAAACATTATAGGTAAATTACACTTTTAAAACTCATGCAAACCTTAACTTTCAGAAACAAAAATGTGGAGGAAAAAATGAGATAGAATCAAAGTCAAGATGTTTTTGACAAAACCACCTCCAAATCACACACACAAAAAAAGATTAAGAACACACCAAAAGTTCAACTATTATTCTGAACTTTAAGGTGCTCAGTTACAAATAAAGATCCAATTGATACTGGGACCCCTGTTGTCACATTAAAAGAACACTAAAATAAGAGGTAGTCAGTGCATTCGTAATTTAAAACGACATTCAAAACTCTAAACAGTTCCTTCTGTAATAGTGCAATATTATGAGGTTTTAAATCCTTTTCACATCAGTGCATAAATGAACACTTCTGACTACCCTGACACACTTCATACAAGCATCAACACAAAGAAAGCTGGGGTAAAGTCAGGCAGGCCCATTCCAGGTTCCAGATCTGGTGCTGCTTATGTCACTCCTGATCATGTGGTCTTCATTCATGGTCTCTAAAATCACAAGAGAAACAACCATTGAACCAGCTACACAAATATACGTGCTGTATATTACAAACATGTCTGCCTTATCTTCCTTAGACTTTCTCCAATTTAACCTATACATATGATGTGAAAGATAAAACAGAAGAATTAGACACTAATGAGGTAACATCTGGTTTATACCAACCAAAAACAGATGCTAGATGAAACGTTTCAACACAGGTCACATAGAGGGAGATTCTCCCTTTCAGAGTTTTGGATTATCCACTCAATGGCATCCCATCCCTATAACAAATACAGATAATGATAGATTAGTCACGTTACAAATCACATCTAATCAGGTTCAGCTTTAATGATCATCTTCAAAGCCTACAAAACTGTATGAAGAGTAATCCTACATAAAATGGTATTAAACAGATTCCATAACTGCTAAAAAGACATGAAACTACTTATTTATTTCCTTTTTTTAAAACATCCACAAAAATATTTGCTAGCTATGAAGTGACTTATTCATGGCACTTCTCTGATTATGTCTCTGATTATGTCACCAGAAAAATAGGAACTACTGCTGAAGTTCCCATTTATGCATGAAGTCCATCAAGAATTTTTAATCAACATGTGAAAACAGGATGATTTTGAAAGGGATATTCCAACAGCTTAATCCTGTATTTTGTCATTATTTTACAGAGTACGATGAAAGCAGTATGCGTCCACCTTTCTTGCATTGGCTGACATCGTTAGAGCCATCAGTCCCTCGAGATAGCTGCTAAGACTGACCCCCTTCACTGTGATAATCGCTTCTTGGGTTAATACAGTGCTGTAGGAGTGAAGCAGAAGTCATCGTCACCACTGGTCATAAAGTTTTACTTAAAAAAGGAAATCGGAGTTAGCTAAAATTATGAAAAGCACTGTTCAGTAGTATTGCTAGAAATGGGATTAGTAACAATGCTGAAAACAACAGACGATTACTGTAACTGACTTTGTCCAGCCAGATATATTTGCCTTCTTTCTAATGATGTAACCAATTTTAAATTTCCTTTTTGTATTACATATTGTTGTATTACTTACCATTTTTATTGTGTGTACATTTAGATTCAAGTATTTCCATTAGATGTCAAAAACAATAAAGTGAAATATGTTTATGAGCTGATTCACTTACACGTCTGGATTTTCTGGATGAGGCCTGTAGACAAGCCTTTCATCCACAGATATTAAATTTGTTAGGCTTATCTAAAAGGAAAAATGAATTTCTTTAGCACAAATTCATCTGAAAATAGATACACATTTAGTATTTTATATACAGTAATTTATTTAACTTTTTTTATTTTTAAATGTGCTCCTTTTCTCTACTGCAATTATATTTCTACTCTATACTTGTAAACAGTCGCTTGCGTAATCAGTTGCTTTGGATAAAAAGTCTGTTGAATAAATTCTAAATGAAAAAACGTAATGTTAATTAAAAAAATTATCATCACAATATTCAGAAGCTCCATTTAATAATCTAATAAGATTTGCTTCCTGTAACAAGTTGTTTAAATGTAAACAAACACTCACGTTTGTTGAGCAAAGCTCCATTTTCTTTTCTTCTGGGTCCACAATGGAATGCTCTTTTACATATGTGATGGTTCGGTTTGTCCCTAAAATCTTAAAAAAAAAAAAAAAAAAAGGTTAAAAATCCTTATCCCACGCTCTATCATCATGTTGCTATAATTTTGCAATAATGTTTAATTGTGCATTGAAAATTTGTAATGACCAACCAAACAATATTCTACTTTTCATGATTTTAGTTTTTTGGTTATTTTAAGTTAAATTCAAAAATAAGTCCAAAAATGCTATTAACTCATAATAAAGGGAGCTTCCAAAAGTTTCCTATATATTTCTCATGTTTAGCATCTTATCTCTGTGTGCCTGTCCCTAAAGACAAAATTTTGTGATATGGGGTCAAGTGTATGGGGGAAGCATAATGCCTAACCGCTTTGACAATCCCTGGAAGACCCCACTCCGTGCTCAGGAGCCGATGACTGTGAAGACGTCCACTTGAGTCCAAGTTCCTATCAAGAACATCCACTCCAACAACACTAGGGTTCATTGGATTGGGATACTTCCTCATAGCTGCTTTGATCACGGTCTCCCAAGGGTAGCTGTGTGAATACAATGACCACATAAACAAAACGTCATACCAATTGTTTGCAGTGGCTTATGAGGAAGTGTGAGGTCTAACAATGACCTCATCAGCCACACACAAATGAGAAATGTTGCATAAATAAAAGCAGCAGATGTTGTGCCATTGTAGTTAATGAGGACTATCACAACGCACGCACTGCTGCAGTCCATCCTATTATCTACAATGAGCATCACGTCCATAACAAGAGATTCTGGGACCTTAAAACAGAGGTTTGTTCAAGATCATTAATTGACTCATAAGACATTTTTTTGAGTGAAACTCATGACTGCATTAAAAAAAAAGAAAAGAGAAATTATTAATTATACTGCTTTTACACAATTCTGTTTCATGGGCCTGATGAAATACTGTACAGAGCCTACAATACATATTGTTAATTATTATTAGATCATATTGAATTAGTATTAAATAATATTCACTATATAATTTTCACTGATGATAAATTATATTGACTATATCATTTTCACTTCACTCAATACATGTACTTCTGCATTTCCGTGAAAACATAATTATTCGTCCTTTGTTATAATGTAATGCATTGTGAGTTACAACTCGTTGTAAGTCGTGCCGTATTGGGCATGCAATGAATAATTGTGACCATACAGGCTACTGGCTATCATAGGCCCAAATCAATGTTGGAATCTGTGCTCACGAGCACTACGTTGCTTCTCTACCTGAATATGTGCTCCGTGCTCCAGATCTTCATTTCTGCAACTGAAAGTGCCTCCAAACGAAGCCTACTGTTATCATAAAATCATAATTTCACTCTCTGCTCCCCTTATACCGGCCTGCATCACTGTCTTATGAGATGTTCATATAATCAAGAGCGACGGAACCTCCCTATTATAACGGCAACCACCAATAGACATCAAGCTTGGAGCGACTGACGCTTTTAGACGACTTGATGTGGATCAGCGTTGCGTTGCAAAGGTGCAAAGTAAACTTTGCGGCTGATGCAGTCCATTTAATTTGTATACAATGCATTTATTTTAAACGCTTTATTATATTAGGTGCAAAATAAACTAGATCAATCGTTTGACAATGATTTCCCCGTCATTTGAGAATAAAGGCATTTATGCATGGTAATGCATCGTATGTGTGAAACTGAATTGTATTTACTGAACACTAGGCATGACTAATTTGTTGTTTAGTTGACATTAAATACTGCGGTTAACCAAGATGACTGGACGAAGGGGAATTCGTCTCGGGGAAATATATTTGTAAGCGCATGCGCACTCGCAGCTACTCATATCAAGGGCAGTGTTGCTGTTTCGTTTTCAAATTGCTTCAGATTAGCACTTTACATTTGGGTATTTGATATTGTCTGCGACCACTGATAGATGGACGACACGGTTGTTATATCATCTAAGTAAGTGTTCTTACCAGTCTACATTTCCGTATGTCACTTTAATGTTTCCTGTTTTGGCAAAATTGGAAAGAATGTGAGAACAAGGAACTGCAACAAAGTTATAATCGCTTGTAATTTTATGCCGCATTCAGTAATAAAACTAATTTAATAATTACTAAATATAGGGTACAACTGGTCTTAAATCACACTTTAAAGGACATTTAGCTTTTTCCTTTCACAAAGTGTATCAAGAGTTAATAAATACATTTCTGTTATTGAATATTGATGGAGCAACATAATTTGTGTTAAGAAATAATAACGGACTTTGTATTTTCTGTTAATTTCAACCACATTTGGCATTTCATAACATCTGAAGTGTTCTATTAAATAAATTAAATAAGCCAGTGCTATTATATCAGTCAATGTGAGCCCACTTTGAACATTCTTCATCATAACAAATCTATTCCCCCCATTTTAGCCCCTGCAACTTTTATTTAAAAAAAAGCTTTTGACTGAAAATTGAAAATGACAAATGTGAGAATTTCCAGGATATTCGTTAGCTACATAAATTTGCAACATTTTAAAAATGATTAAAAATGAGATCAAATGACCTCAAAATCAAACTTTAGACAATACCCACAATGATCTCATGGATCAGGAAACTTTTGCAGTGCATAGTGACAAACAAGTCTTTAGGAATGTGCTTTGGTAGTTTATGTTGCTGTTTAGTGTGTTCAAATGTGCCTTTTACACCTTGGGTCCTTTAGCCCCATTGTACTCTGTATATAAAAACTCATATCCATTAGTGGACTTACTACATTATTTCTCTTTTGTTTTCTTTCCCAACAGAAAAGCGATTACAGCGATATTTATGTTCCCTCAGTAAGTCTGTGACAGAGATTTTAGTTCAGAGGATGTCCAACTGTTTGTGCAGGACATGCACAATCACAAAGTTTGAAGGTCAGGTTGTCACATCGCAGGCCACCGACATGCAGAAAGCCTCCAAGCTAATGATCGTCATCAAAAAAGGTCGCAATGCATGCAGCTTGATCTTCAGTTGCTTCGGAATTTGTGACCCGGCATTGTATGAGAGTGTTACAGGATCTCCAGGTTGAACTACTTGTCAAATATTTAGCACTCCTCTATCACAGACCTGTATCATTGTATGTAGTGTATACTCATTTCTGTTATTCCTTTCCATTTTCTTTCTTTCATGCGTTTGACATTCAGTACAAATTAGTCACGAGGACCATCACCATTTGGAGGACATCCCATTTTCAGGTAGACATTTTTGCTTGTATTCCTTCATTATTTGTGACTGATACCCAAAGACTTATTTGCTTCTGTTTTGCTTTTAGCAACATACAAGTTTTTCTTAAAGGGATAGTTCACCCAAAATATTTTATTCTCTCATTATTTACTCATTTATTTTTAGAAGAATATCTCAACTCTGTAGGTCAATGGTGACCAAAACTTTGAAGTTCTACAAAGCACTTAAAAGCATAATAAATGTAATCCATACAACTCCAGGGGTTAAATCTGTCTTCAGAAGGGACATGATAGGTGTGGGTGAGAAACAGATAAATATTTAAGCCTTTATTTACTATAAATCTCCACTTTCGCTTCCCCATTCTTCTTCTTTTAGTTTTTTTGACGATTTGCATTCTTCTTGCCATCTACTGGTTGGGGCTGGTCAAATGTGGAGATTTAAATAAAAATGGACATAAATATAAATGTTTTTCTTACCCACACCTACCATATTGCTTCTGAAGTCATGGATTTAATCACAGGAGTCATATGGATTACTTTTATGCTTCCTTAATGCTCTTTTTGGAGCTTCAAATTTCTGACAAACATTCACTTGCATTGAATGGACTTACAGATATTCTTACTAAAAAAAAACTTTGTGTTCAGGAGAAGACATAAAGTTGTACACATCTGTGATGGCATGAGGGTGAGTAAATGATGAGGGAATTTCCATTTTTAGGTGAACTATTACTTTAATATTTGCTTGAGCTGCATATGCCTATATTTAAGATTTAAGCATTTAAATTTCATAACAAAATTCCATCATATTGTTAAACAAAATTAAATTAATAAAGCTTCAAATTTGATTATTTTTTATTTAATTTAAGATCACTCGATTCAATTTGATGGAATTGTTTTATGAAATTAAGATGCGTACATTTTAACATTACTATTATTATTGTTATTAATATTAATAATATTTAGTGTAGTGTAGTGCTTGTTTTCTTTACTCTGTTAGTATAGTGGCACATTCAGTTTTTAGGAATTCTCAAGATAGTTGGCCTGATTAGGTAAAATCATTTCGCTGTTCCTATTCAATTGCTATTCGAACACCTTACTTCCTATTGTTGTTTTACGGTTGCTTCCATGATTACCTCACACATTTTTGGTATAAATGTTATTATAAAAGAAAACCACACACTATGTTACTTCCCTAAATTAGTACCGACTAATTGCTTTGTTTATCTGTTTCACATCATTTGATGTGTTTGCTGTTGCTCACGCCATTGTTCTATCTTTTTGTCTTCTTATTTTAAAGAAAAACAATTGCCACTTCCACCTTGTATCATAAATATTAAAAACTCTACCCTCACCAACTGCATTATTGGGAACAACAACAGCCAATGCATTACCTGTGACCAGCATTGTCAGCTCTCTCAGAATGATGCAATCAATGGTAAGAGGTTTTGAAATTAGGTCAAATTCACACTTAACAGTGAACTTATACTAATATACTAATGTATTTATAGATATTACTCAAATATGACACTTGTATATTATATTGTTTGTAAAAATTGTAGAAGTTATAAAACAGTAGCTATATATATATATATATATATATATATATATATATATATATAATTTGTTTTTATTATTGCATTATGACAATGATCATATATAATCACTACATAATAATGTATGTATTCATACATAACAATTTATTTGATAAACACATTTTTTTTTTTATTTAAACAGTCGATGAAATGGAAGAAAGTCAGAGCCATGACCCCATGATTCCAGTACAGGACACAATGGGAGGCAACAGCTTTAACGTGGAGAGCTCCCACATAGAGTATATCACCATAGGGGACCACAACAGCATGGTTGTCAGCGATAGCTCAGAAGTTGAGGAATATACAGAGATTGCACCAAATATGGATGGTTAAGTAGCAGATTCTACACTGAAGGTTTTATGTGAAGGGTCAATCATGTACCACCCCATGTTCAGGTGCTGCCAAACATGAATTGTTTACTCATTGAAACATAATCCTTCATGGATCATTCTAAACCTGTGTGCCTTGATATGGCCATGGCATTTAAAACGGCCCTGCTTGCTACAGAACATTACTGTTTCACAGTGCTTTCAGACTCATGTTTATAGGGTACATTAATATTTGTGTTCATCAGAAATGTCAGAAATGAAATCCCATTATACAAATAACAGTGCAATTATTTATACTGTGTTTTTGTAAGCTTTTCTTAACTTTTTATAGATGTTATTTCCAGTCTTGTTTTCAGTGATATTTGTGAACATGAAATCTATTGAGTTCTTACAGACCTTCCTGATGTTTCAGTAGATGTTCTGTATTTTTATAACTTTAAATTTAATATTTCTATAACTATCATTTTTCAGAGTATTCCCATAAGAATAGTTCTGTTGAAATTTGTCTTGTGGAAATTGCTAGTGTGTATTTGAATGTGGGTTTTACAGGAAAACTTTTCTTCTGTCCTGTGTTGGTTGGGCTTTTCAGCTGACCAATGTTGATCCTGTGGATTTTCTGTGCTTGTATATTATTTATTTGGAATGCACTTTGACACAGTGTTGACTGATGATGGCTGAGGCCTAAAGTGGATGATACCTGTTGATATAGCGTTTACACTTGAGGACTTAATTATTTCATAATGCCACTTATCATAATTATCTACTGATTAGTCCTTGTGACTAGCAAATGATAAAAACTTTTAAGGTACAAAGCCATTTACACACATTCTTTTGGAGTTATATTTTTAAGGAAATTAGATTGTATTTTGAAATTGTATTTGTATTTAGAAATGTACTCTATATTTTTCTATACTTTTATGTTGTTATGCTATGAAACTTAAATTGAATAATTTATGACAATACCACCATCATGTTTTAGATTATTAATTGTTTGTATAGGCCTCTAGAGTTTTAAAACTGTGACCTCTATGAAGTTTTGTAAAAAAAAATGTGTATGTTGACAAAATAAAAGTGACGTGTATTAATTTTTGCTTTACAGCTCAAATAGACAGAACCATGATGTACATTCAAAATAGATATCTTTTTGATCAAATTTATTTCAATTATGAATTTTTGTTTAAATTTTACTATTAAACCAGGCCATGTGACATTTCCTTCAACAACTCCAATACCCACAATGCCAAAAAGTGTTGTTTACGTGGGTCAGTTCCGCTAACTGAAGCTTGCGTCTTCCAGGAAAGGTTCTTTATTTCCATAATTTAACAAATACGACCATGATTTAGTTGCCATCAATGAATTGTTCTTGAAATTATAGTAAGATCCAATAACGGGTATGACGGACTATCATTGCTCAATAAATTGATTTTTTTTTAAGCTGTGATTGAATTTCCCGCTGCGATGCATGCATAAAGGCGGGAGGCTGTCTGCTTGTGAGTACGCAGTGTGTCCCTCTTAACATGCAAGTTACACATATTGGATCTAGAGAACATGGGAAAATATGGCACCGAAAATTAGTATCATCAAAATGTGGGTAAGTTTGGAATAACCATCTTGGAGCAAGATGTGGAACTACACTTTACAGTGAGAAGAGTTTCAATCAATCACATTTGGCAGCTAGCAACCCTAGTCAATTATTGTTAAGTTTCTATTGCTGTGACTGTTTTGACATATGGTCATGATATTTACTATTTCCCCCTGTGCTTTATATGCCCGTTCTGTATTTACAGCGCCTTAGTCACTCTTGATTCGAAGCGCGTCTGCTCGTCAAACCAAGACAGTTGGATTCCTGCAATTGGCATTTGACATAACAGGAGAGTCGTTTCTCGCTGGCTATCACCATGGCAATATCTATGTGTTTGACATAAGCAAAGACAGGTATAGATATCTATTTATTTTGAACTTTTCTTAAGTGTTCTGTTGTTGTTGTTGTTGTTGTTCCATAAGAAGTCAACTGAATTTTGTTAATTCCCCAGATTTAAGTTGGTCCAGAAAACAGGCCAAGCATGTACTGCCTTAGCTTTCAACTTGAGACGAACGAGTTCCTGGTTACTCTTGCTGATTACTCCATTAAATGCTTTGACAAAGGTAAGGGTGAGATTTAATTATGGTGTTCTCATAAAGAGAGAAAGCCCCATCTATTGTTCGCTCTTCTTATAACAGACACCAGGCAGTTGGTGAGCTGGATGCGTGGTCATGAGGGGGCTGTTTCTTCACTGTCCATCCACAGCTCTGGCTGCTATGCCATCAGCACTTCATTGGACACAACTCAGCTCTGGAATCTTGACACCTTCCAGAGAAAGAGGAAACTCAATATTCCTCGATCAGTTGGTATACAAAAGGTTAGATACACAACCTATCACAGGTAGCAAGTTGGTCCCTAAACAAATATCAGGGTTCCCATGGTCAAGTAAAGCCTAATCTTGTGCAGGCAAAAAGGTCCTTGCTGTACTGCCGCATAAAAATGACCAAGAACCACCCACTTAAACAGGAGCCATTTGTCATATATGTAAGGTGATCAGTCACAGTTATTTGTTATTGTGTGCTGTTTAGAGCGGAGATATTTGACATGTATTATACCATAGCAAGAGAATGGCATGAAGAAAATAAAAAAATATATATAATATAATATGTTTTTACACCCACAGAGTAACACCATTCTCAGCTGCTTTAGTGATTGACTCAAATTTTGCTTGGGAGAGCGACACTCTTTTTTGAAATTCAGCTGCCTTTTCCACAGGATGGGCCCAGAATACACTACAAAACATTTGCTGTTACTTAGCAAGACTTTTGCTACTGACTGTTGGTCTTATGCCCAAAACTATGGGTGAGGTATCCACTTGCATGCTGGATGTAATCAGTTGTTTCTTTGTAGGGCTGGGAAAACACTTGCTGCAGCTGGACACTCCAACTTAGTCCACTTGTGGTGCCTTGCATTTGTATTGCACAGGATGTTTATTTGGTGCTCTCTATTGCATCTGCCTGAGAACCACACAGCTTTCATCAGTTTGACTGACAAAATGAATAAACACTTATTGTACATTAACATCCCTAGTGTATATATATATATATATATATATATATATATATATATTAGTTCTGTTTTTAATTAAGCCTTGTTTATCCGTGTTCCCTGTCATAAGTGATTTCCAGGTCTGGAAAATAAATGAAAATGAGTGAAATGGGAAAAAATTATGGACCTTTCTATAGGGAGTCAAAAACAAACTCTAGTTTTGCTCTGCTCTAAAAAAAAATGTATCTGCTAGATATTGCTATGTTTGAGTGCTTGTTTGAAGTAAAACTTGCCTGCAAACCAGCATTGAAACATCAGTCTATTCATTGAGATTTATGCTGGAGACATTTATACATGTGTAAAGTCTGCCCCAGCAGTTTCTATAAAATGATTTTAAACATTTGCATCCAGTAATCATAAATCGACCAAAAAGATAATGGATAAGTTATGAAAATTAATTGGTCAAAAAGTGTGGGAACCTTTATTAGTACTATATATCAAATTTATTGAAATATCGCGGTATGCATATCGCAAGAGTTTCCGATAATCGAATGATTTTAGCATTGAAAATTTACTTTCATGGCGATACAGAGAATAAACTGAGTGTGCGATTGTCAGTTGTTGTGTGTGCATCCAGTGTTCACATGCACAGAGAGAAGACACATTTCAGTAAGTTGTAATGGATCTTTCAGCATTCCCTCTGATGCTCATTCATGTTTCTATTTCGTGCCGCACCGTTTTAATGGGCACCTATCGCAATCTGTCACACAGCATTAAAGAGCATCAAAACAACATTTGCTCAGATAATAATGATACAACCATGTTTGTGATCACTGGGATAGGCTGTCATTTTTTTTTTATTCCAATAAACTTCAGTTTATTTGAGCAGTGGGGGGTTCTGATGTTCTGTGCACTCCGATGACGTCTTCATAGGATTATCATATCACATATCGAATATCACATTATCTAACAACTTATTGCATATCATATTTTTCCTCCATATCGTGCACCCCTATTGTATATAACTATATAGTTTTCTAACCTATAGATTTGCCAGTATTAAGTCTGCCGAATCTTAATTGACATGGTATCTATGTATGTCTTTTATAATTTCAGAGGGCTGTCAGCCCTTGCTCACTGGGCAGCTGTTTTTGTTGAGACAGTTTATCTCCCCCTACTGGCATTTCCATTGGTTAAACTCTTCCAGAACAATCCACTGATCTGCTTTGAAGTGGTGTCTACATTCATTGGTAGGTAGGATAAACAATAGGTCAGAATTGGGTGACCCTTTAGCAGTAGCACAATGATTTGGGTCATAAGCGAGTGACTTAAAGATTTTTGGACTTTTCTTTTACAGTGAACTGGTCCAGCACTGGTTTGAATACTTTCTGAATCCTCCACATAATGTACTGAACCTGGCCTAAAATGTGCTGGCCCATCATGATAAAGAGCTGCTTCAGCATTTTATCAAGTGTTTACATTTAACATACAATGGCTGCCAAATTAATTTGGACACATTCTGACATTTACAATGCTGTGAAAAAGTATTTGCCTGATTTCTTCTGTCAAAAAGTTATCCAATACCAACTGAGCCTGTGTTTAAAATAATTTGTTCCCTTAGTTACTAAATCCCCAAATCTATGAAACTGCATTCATAATGGGGTTCAGCTGGTCTAGATATACCCAGGTCTGATTACTGCGAGCTCTGTTCAATCAAATCAACACCTAAATATAACTTTCAGGCGGTTGAAGTTTGCTTAAACGTCTCACCCAATAGCACACTATGCCAAGGTCAAAAGGTATTCCAGAAATGATGAGGAAAAAGGTGATTGAAATGAATAAATCTTGGAAGGGTTACAAAGCTACAATTGAAGTCAGAAATGTACGTACACTTAGGTTGAATTCTCTACAGATTTTATTTTATAATCCCCAATTTGGAATGCCCAATTCCCACTACTTAGTAGGTAGTAGGCTACTAAATATCTGGAAGTCTCAGTTGCCTCTGCTTCTGAGACAGTCAGTCCGCACATCTTATCACTTGGCTTGTTGTGCACGACACCGGAGACTCCGCATGTTGAGGCTCTTTCTACTCTACGCGATCCATGCACAACTTACCACATGCCCCATGGAGAGCGAGAACCGCTTATCGCAACCACGAGGAGGTTACCCCATGTGACTCTACCCTCCCTAGCAACCAGGCCAATTTGGTTGCTTAGGAGACCTGGCTGGAGTCACTCAGCACAACCTGGATTCACTCGTGACTTCAGGGGTGGTAGTCAGCGTCAGTATTCGCTGAGCTACCCAGGTCTTCACTCCACAGATTTAATATTAGCAAACTAGTTTTGGCAAGTCATTTTGGACATCTACTTTGTGCTTGACAAGTCATTTTTCCAACAATTGTTTAGACCGATTGTTTCACTTTTAGTTGACTATATCACAATTCCAGTGGGTCTGAAGTTTACAAGTTAACTGTGCCTATAAGCACCATGTAAAATTCCAGAAAATGATGTCAAGCCTTTAGACAATTAGCTTCTGATAGGAGGTGTACCTGTGGATGTATTTTAAGGCCTTCAAACTCTGTGCCTCTTTGCTTGACATCATGGGAAAAATCAAAAGGAATCAGCCAAAATTGTGGACCTCCACAAGTCTTGTTCATCCTTGGGGAAAAAGGGTAAGGCTTGCAAGCCGAAGAACACCATCCCAACCACGAAGGATGAGGGTGGCAGAATCATTTTGTGGGGGTGCTTTGCTGCAGGATGGACACTTCACAAAATAGATGGCATCATGAGGAAGGAAATTTATATGGATGTAAAGTTTGATGAAGCAACATCTCAAGACATCAGCCAGGAAGTTAAAGCCCAGTCGTAAATGGGTCTTCCAAATGGATGGGTCTTCCAATGACCTGTAGCATACCTACAAAAATTCCATTGATGGAAGAGTGGCGAGGCAAAAACTACTGCTAACCCAGAAGAACATTAAGGCTCGTCTGAATTTTTCTTTTTCCCCAAAGTTTTTGGGAGAATGTTCTGTGGACTGATGAGTTGAAAGTGGAACTGTTTGGAAGACAGGGGTCCCGTTACATCTGATGTAAATCACAGAATTCCACAAAAAGATTATCATGCATGGTGGTGGTAGTGTGATGGTGTGGAGATACTTTGCTGCTTCAGGGCCAGTGCGACTTGCAACAATTGAGGGAAACCTGAATTCTGCTCTCTATCACAAAATCCTACTGGAGAACGTCCAGTCATCAGTCTGTGAGTTGAAGCTCAAGTGCAACTGGATTATACAGCAAGACAATGATCCAAAGCTTAGGAGTAAATCTACCTCTGCATTGCTCAAAAGAAGCAAAATTCAAGTTTTGGATTGGCCTAGTCAAAGTCCTGACTTGAACCCGATTGAGATGCTGTGGCAGGACCTTAAACTGGTAGTTCATGCTCTAATCTCTCCAATGTGGCTGAACTAAAGCAGTTCTGCTAAGAAGAGTGGGACAAAATTCCACCACAGCATTGTGAAAGTGAAACCGAAACCAGCTATTAAGTTTAAGGGACATTTAGTTTTTCACATGGATGATAAAGATGTTTGATAACTTTTTTGCTTCAATAAAAAAAAAAAAATAAATAAAATTTTATATATATGTATATGAAAACTGTATTTTGTGTTTACTCAGGTTGCCTTCGTTTTATGTTATCTCGTTTGAAGATCTAAACCTATTTAGTTTGAAAAATACACAAAAATAAAAGAAATCGGGAAGGGACAAATACTTTTTACATCACTGTAAGTCAATGTTAAAAATATCTTAATTTCATCTGCAAACAAATTATGCTAGAACTTTTCTCTGAACTAACTTCTCTTTTCTGAGCCATTTTTGGATTTTTTTCTGTTGGCATTTTGTTCCACAAAATTTGACAACCAGAAAGTTTCCAAATACTTTTGTATTGTGCAGTAAGCATTTTTTAAATATAGAATGGCGTGTTGAAAATGTTCCTAATCCCTGAAAGAAATCACTGAAATAAGTATCCGGAGATAATTCATTGGTCTCTGTGACCGCACTAGACTGTGTAAACAGAAAACAAAATTGTGACCGTGGGCCACTGTTAATTTCTTTGAAAGCCAATCTGAAGACTTGTGCTTTTTGCCTGGCAGTTGTTGTGCACATTTTCATAGCAGGAAGGTGAGAGTGTAGTAGTTAAAGCCGTATTGAGATTCCTAACTGTTATCAGTTGATGGCTCTGTTTTGCTACTGATGTTTTTGACAACCCTGAGAAGACGCACCACTGCTCTTCTGCTTGGTGATGGTCTCAATGGTATCTTTGGATGGTGTGGTTTGATAAATCTGATGAAAGTTCTAGAATGGCTAATATCGATTACAGCTAGTGGTCGACCGATACATTTTTTTAAAAATGCCAGATGCCGATAACAGTATCTAGAGAGAAGGATGGCCGATGACCAATATAAATGAGATATACATAATATAATTTTATTGTCAGATGCACACAACATTTCTAAAAATTAAACCCTTATTTTACATAATATTTACTCCTATTTGCATCATCAAATATATTGGCCTCCGTGTAGACTAGATGCTCAATTTAAATGTCATTAGGAAACTGAGATCCACCTGTTTGGAATGATGCTGTATAACATTTTATCATCAACAGTCGATAATATGATTTTTTTTTTAGCATGCTTTTTCTGCTGGGTGGCATAATTTGTTCTGGACATCTAAGATATAACATTGGATTATTCAGCCAAGCAAGCTTACAGACAAATTTGTTTTAGTTTTTTAGAAAACTGCCTAAGGTAAGAGCAGATATAAAGTTTTTGGCTACTTTGGGCTTACAGCAGCAGTGATCGGCACATAAGAGTTTGTATTTGATGTCTTTCAGAAATCATTATTCACTTAGTGATTCTTTTGAGCTGTGGTATTAGGGCAACAAAACTCTATAGACACATTCTTGAGAATGAGAGCTTTCTTTTGATATGTGAAAGACTTTTATGTTCATATACATTTTTCTGCCCCATTACCTCTATTGGGTGTTAATTTTAGATTTCTTTTTATTTTATGTAACATAAACAAAACTGATGGGATTCTATGAAAAGTTCAGATTCTAAGCTTTCAAGTGATGCATCATATGCCGGACTTGAATATGAGAGGAATATTTTAGGCATAAACCTTTTCCACGATATTGCACCCACTAGTTTAATTGGTTAAAAAAATCTGTTGTTCGATTTTGGAACTGACACAAGGAGTCTGTAACACCTGTTAATTGGCCAAGAGTACATGGTAATCATCCTGGCCTGAAATATCGGTCCATCATAACGTGCAGCACCTTTGATTTTTTAACAATCTATCTTTTTTCTCTCTCCAGCTGTATTAACACCCTTACTGACATCCACCCCAGCTCCACGCTGAGTGACTTTGAGCCTCTGACACAGGAGCAGTATCCCGTCTTTAACAAATACCCCACTTTCATAGTGGAGTACCAGTCACAAGAACGTGATAGGATCCGTCAGCAGGAAGTGGAATATCTAAGAGAGAGGTGCAAACTTTCATTCAGCTGTAACACTCATACCTGCATAATACTAGTTTAAACATTTTTGTCTTATGAATACAAAAGTGCTATTCAAAATCTGTGTTTGTTTGTTAGTCCATACAGACAGGAAATTCAGGAGCTGCATGCTGAAGCAGTCAGACACCAGGCTGAGTTTGAGGCCTGGTACAAACAGCAGGAACTGCTACTGCAAGGAGAGGAGCAACGTAGTAGGATCCTACAGGAAGAAGAAAATAAACTTGCACAGCAGAGATCTAGGTCGGTGTCTTTCTCGCTGTTTCTGAACACACAAAATTTTACACACTTGCAATTCACCTCACTTAATGTTCTGTGCTTAGATTGGCAGCTATGAATCGTGAGTTAAAGGTGAAGGAACTCCATTTGATTGCCAGAACACGTTTTCTAAAGCACCAACAGGATCAGCACAGTAACCAGCTGAAGAGACTTGATGATGAAATTCAGAGAAAGGTTTTGTACTCTTGCGTTGCCATGTAGCATGAAACAGACACAATGGCCGTGGTGTCAGGCCTCGGAGAAGCTTTCTTTTAAATAATAAACAATATAAATGTTCAGAAGTGGAATGAAGTGTCTTCAGGAGAAAGTGTCCAAAAGAAATGGGGAATCTGGCATTCTCGCTGTGAGAAGGGAGCTTTGTGTAGGTCAGGGAGTGCTCATGGGATGATCCAGGATATGGGCGGGTTCCAGTGGTTGCACGTGCTCCCCTCTTAGGTTCCTTTGCGCAAGGGGCGGCGGCTTCTGTGGCATCATGTCTTTACAGGGACCGCGGCATGGTAGTCGGACGTGCTTTCAAGGAGGCTAGAACAGCCATGGCTTTAACCTTGGTCACTAGTGCATCTCTTAAGGCCAGAAGAGTGAGGTTTACACACTGCACAGCAATCACATACCAGCTGTGTACCATTACACTGTCATCCACGGCGACATATTTAACTCATCCTGGGGTTCCGGGGGAGCAGGTCTGGTAGCATGTCTAATTTGGCAGGTACCCTAACTGCTCTAATCCATGAGAGGACGCCAGTGTGTGCACACAAGGAGACAGAAGCTGGCTTCCTGAGGAGAGGCGCACTCTGCATTTTTAAGGCACCGGTGATGAGGCTCTATTCACATCATGTGTGCCTCATGTTTCGCTGCCAAATTGGTCTTATTAAATTGCATGTCTTCTCTCTCCTGCCCACTCCTATTGTGAACCTGTTTGAAGGGCGTCCTTTAGAAGAGGTTTGATGATGATGATGACATGAGGGAGGTGGTCGATCCGTCATAGTATACAAATTATCGATACAGTAAAGCAATATCACACCAGCAGGGGTGCTGTTTTACTTGTGGCTGTGATTTGGCTGCAGGCCGAGTAGTGCTGGTAAATCACAAGCTTGATAATATTTAGTGCAACAGCGGGATTAGCGAATGTGATGTTGCTTTTATTCAAAAGTTACATAAACAAGTCAAGTCTTTTTTCAAAGCAGCTTTACAGAAAATCATCCATTAGCAGAAAATAAAACCATAATATCTATAAAGTCATCAATGTTTTGGCTCACATTGTCACATTTTGTCTGACTCAGAGTTGAGAATATCAATAAATACTAATCCCAATGTGTCATTTTCATTATCTATGTATTATCTATATTAGTTCAAAAGACTTAAACATTTATCCTGTCCTCTTGAGCAACACCAAAAACGTCACTGTAAATTGTAGCAACACCTCCTTCTCAACCCTTCAGACGAGGCTAATGTTTAAAACAATAACCTGGGGGAGTAGATTAAATTAAACTAATATATTCATCCGGTTTAAGCCAGGTTTCAGTTAAGCAGAGCACATCCAAACTATGATCTGTAATAATTTCATTTACAATTAGTGCTTCTGTTGAACGAGATCTAATGTTTAGTAGCCCTATCTTTATATGATATTTATCTTAATTTTAAATTTTTTCCATGTTTGACCTTAAGTGATTTAGTGAGGTAGTTGTTTGGTAGTTCAGGGAACAGAATATCTCTAAATGATATCTAGGTGATACAGTCCCTATGTGCTGTAGTTTATGTGACCTGTGTGATGTCTCAAGACAGCTAGCAGATGTTTGGTTCAGCCAGTTTGTTTGTTTCCTTACCTGGGCCCCAGTTTCGTCAAATACTATCACTATTAAGACTATGAGCCAAATTACTAGAGAGGAGAGGGGCACCTTCCCTGGAGAGATGAAGTCCGTCTCTCTTTAGTAGGTCAGGTCCACCCCCAAAAACTCTTCCAAATGTCTATAAATCCTATGCTATTCTCCAGACACCACTCAGACATCCAGCCGGACATCATTAGTGCCAACATGAATAACAATTTTAGAAAATCCATGTTTAGCATTAGCCAGCAAGTGTAAATTTGATCTGATGTCATACGCTCTGGTACCCAAAATGTATTTAACGATGGTGGCTGGAGTCTCTATTTCCATGTTTCTTACAATAGAATCACCTATGACCAAGGATCTTTCAACATTATTCTCAGTGGGTGCATGCCACCGAGACGTCACCCAAACACCATGCTGCGGGGGCTCTAGAGCCAGAACCATAGTTTGTGTGTTGCTCGCTTTACTACCCGCATCCAAAACAGTATCTACCGGCTTCTCTTTCTCACTGACCTCCACTAGCGTTCGGATGCGGGTCTCTAACAAATTGACCTTCTCCATCAGCCTGACTAATTCCTTATATTTATCACATGTAAATCCCTCATTGCTGATGGAAGAAGCTATAGTAAACATGTGGCATGTAATGAAGGAACCAATTATATGAGCGGATGCCATGACTTACCGCAATTGTTTGTTGTTGTTGTTTGTTGTTCCTGAGTGGCGAGGGTTTGAGATCAATGTGAATCCCTCACGCAATTGTTTGTTGTTATGGATGTTCTTGATAAGCGGCCAAACTCTGGAGGGGAGATGCTGCTCTGCCATTCAGCCACTTGGTGGTCATCCCCGCCTCCCGAGAATCTGAGAAAAATGAGGGGAGGTAGGGGGAGAGAGAGGAGAAAGAGAGAAAATAAACGCTCTTCTTCGGCTCCCGCGGGCATGCTGCCTACCCGGTCTTCAGCCGCTCCTCCGCCCTCTGGTGGACGACAGCTTCTCCTTCATCCCCTGGCATAGGGCAGCGAGTCCTCCGTTTCCTGGTGGATGACAACGGCTTCTCTGTTTCCTCCTGGACAGAGTGTCCTTCCTCCTTTTCTGGGTTTCAGCACCAGTGTAACACTTCAGGAAAGGAGGATGAGAAAACTGGAGTGACAAACACCAAAACTTTAATCAAACAAAACTTCGAACTGAAAACACAGCCACGTAATCTAACACAAACAAAATTGGTTGGAAAAAAAAAAAGAGATCAATTTTTGTGTATCCACAAACACAGATAAGTGGAGTGATACATACAGTGAAGCATCCCAGTGCTGTAATACAAAATATCATCACTCTTGAATTGCTGCTTGTCCAATCAATTTAGGACTGGAACTAACTGTTAAATAACATGTTTTGTTTCACATGTCCTTTGTTTTCAATTGTACTTAGATGGTGTTGAGAGATCAGGAGACAGCCGTTCATGTTATAGAAGACAGATGGAGCTGGATGCACAGCGACACATTTTTTAACAGGTTGGCCCCTACAGAAACTTTCTCCGCTACTATGTTTTTCTTGACAAATTTCTGCTAAGCCAAGATGCATCCATCCATCTGACTATTACATGTTTGTTCTTCTAGCAACTGGCCAAAGAGCAGGAGCGGGTGAGTCAGGAGATGAGAGAGGAGGTGGTAAAATGGAGTCGTAAGGCAGAGATAGAAGATTATACCCTTCACAAACTTATTGAGACAGATGCTGATCTCAGCCAGAAACACAAGGTATGTCCTACTTATTACTAGAGAGAGAGATTTTTTTTTTAACCAGTATTTACACTTAATTCACTTAATCGCTTATCGTTTCATTGAAATTGGGTTTACCGATAAAGTTAAACATATCCCAAAACAAAGATGATCTCATATAATGGAAGACAAATTGTGCAAGTCTTACTGTGGAAAGTTCTATTCTGGCAAAGGAGTCAGGAGACAACGAAGCAGTGCAGGCAAGTCTTTTATTTTCTGCCTATAGTGTATATAACGTCACTCAATTCATGTAGATTATTCTCAACACTCAATAAGATAACAAACTTTTAATGCACTCAGTACATACCAACACCATGCTCTTGGGTCGCTCCTCCCCAAATGAATGGGTTGGTGTGGCTTTTCACGTCTCCCTCTGCCATCACTATAACAAGAGACAGGTGTTAGAAATAATTACAACCTAGATGACAAGCTTTACCACTCTCCCGCAGACAGACACATGACCACGCCCCCATCCCCACACTCACTTACATTGCCAATTAAGCAGGTTCAATTAATTTATTTTTGTTGGCTAACCACAGTATTAAAGGCATAGTTCACCCAAAAATAATAATTCTCTCAACATTTAGTCACCCCCATGCCATACCAGTTGTGTATGACTTTCTTTGATCTGCTAAACTCAAATGAAGATTTTTAGAAGAATATTTCACTCTCCACTCAGGTGGTTAAATGTATATCTTCAGAAGTGATTTGATGGTTGTGGTTGAGAAACTGTAAATCTACACTTTCACTTCCACATTCTGGTGTGGAAGTGACTTTCAAGTTCACATACATTCACATACTGGTTGGGGCTGGTCAAAGATTAGAGATGCACCGATTGCAATTTTCTGCAAGTGTGACCTGCCGATAGCGATTTTTTCTGATTTTCTTTATAAGAACTATTATTGACCACATATACAAACAAAATCTACCTTTCTTCAATGCTACATTTTATTTTCATATTAAAATAAATTATTAAACATTACAATTTCCCCCAAAATGCACTAAGTTACAGGATCTTCTCTCACTTAAACAACTCTCAAAATAAAGTGCTCTGTGACTGGAAAGAGGTAGAAATAACAATTACCTGCAAATGAGTTGCTTTATATAACAGATGTCATTTTCCACAATTTTTGTAAATGGACCTTTTTCTCTTTATTACTCGTCTAACAAAACAAATCCTAAGATCTGAAAAACTTAAGAGTCCAATATGCTCAACTTACGTTAGATGTCCAAATATCAGTTGTAAAACTGAGCACTGCTTCGGGAACGGCTTGTAACCATATCTGTCAACACTCCCGTTTTTCCCGGGAGACTCCTGTAATTTGTATTGCCCAAACCACGTTATATGAATAATCAAATCAATATTTTATTCCAAGGTGGTCCAGTTGCCAGATCTTGAATGAAACGCATCCTACTCACACAGTCGACACATCATACACATCACAAATCAATTATGACCACAATCTGGCAACCAAAACCCATTTGCGCTGTTGATATCTTCGCAGGCAGTAGACGCGGGATGTTAAATCAAGCATCACTGGTAGAGGGGAGAGGAAGACTCAGCTGGTGCTCCGGTGAAAAAAACAAAATATACATGTAAATTTAACAACAGCTGGATGGAAGAATTTAATTTCATATCCCGAAGCCATATCGACAATGCCCACGCCTTTTGCAATGTGTGTCGCACCGATTTTAATATCGGACACGGTGGGAAAAAGTACGTTAAATCACAACGGCACAATTTGTATGTATTTAGCCTGCCTCTGCCATCCAGCACCCCCCTTCCCCTCTCCCGGATTTGTGTACCCAAATGTTGACAGATAACAGGCTGCGTGTGTTACATGACACGAGATTAAACAACTCGGGCAACGCGACGTCAGAAAGTACCTCCTACTCTGTATCGAGGAAATGTATCAGATTTCTGATCCCTCTGTCCTCAACTATGGAGAACAGCTGGTCATCCAGGGCCATAAATTCCATAAGTTTCCTCATAATTGCTTTTTTTATTTTCGCTGCTCATACCAAGGAATGATAGTAGAGGCTGCTGACTTGTGGCTGGCTCTGAGCTCTGGCTAGCTTTAGCCGCTTTCACTTTTTAGCTTCTTTTTTAAAATGGGCATTTTCAGCTGGGTGATGGTGTTTTAAATGTCTAATTAGGTTTGTTGATCCGAAAGTTATTGTGGTGGTTCCCCCACGGTTTACTTTGGCCTTACAATTATTACACATTTCAAACTTTATGTATTCTTCACAGTGATGATCTTCCACGCCAATGACATGTTTACATGTGGCTGTGACGTTATTGCCTGCGCTGCTGGCAACAAAACGGACCAGCTTGGAATCGGTAAGACGTGAGGCTGACCGGCCGGTTACCGGTCCGGGCCGAGCATGCGGAAAATCAGCTAATTCCGGTCCCTGGCCGGTCGATCGGTGCATCTCTATCAAAGATGAAGGTTTATAGTAAAAAAGGACTTAAATATTGATCTGTTTCTCACCCACACCTATCATATGGCTTCTGAAGACATTGATTTAACCACTGGAGTCATATATCATGTCCTTTTTGGACCTTCTGTGTTCTGGTCACCATTCACTTGCATTATAAGGACCTACCAAGCTGTGATATTCTTCTATAGTCTCACAGGGAGAACATATCCATTTTTGGGTGAACTGCCCTGGTGACTGTATTCTGTGAGCTCTACTTGACCTGATCTCAGAAGGGCAATGGGTTGATTATTATGAAAACAAAGACATTTTGTCACTGCAACTTTGCAGTTAAGACTTCAACATCTTCTAATCAAGACCACAAAGTCCATCCTTTGTTTGTTATGAATGATTTGGATATTATTGTGTCTTAAAGCAGAAATAAAGTTATAATCAATTTGGTTACGTGCATCGGTTACTGGTTACTTACATGTAAAAATTGTAAATTCAAAGATTAAACCGTTTTCATGAAGTGCCTTTTTTAATTATCTTTTTGGACAATTCACTCCACCCAATTCCCTTTTCCTTTTTACACTTCCTTTCTTTCTAATTAAAAACAGACTTGCGTGTTGCATTTGATCGCTGAAACATGTTTTGATGCGACCATTTACAAGATTGCAACCTCTTTCAGATACTCTGGTCTCTGGCAGAGTCGGGCAGATGGAAGTGGATGCCGATTGGCAGGCTGAGGTAAACAAGCGATTGGTGAAAGCAGAGGAGAGGCAGAAAAAGCGAAGAGAACAACTGGCAAACCTCAGCAAACAAACACTTGCTAAGGAAGAAGAAATAGTTAAGCTAATGCTGGAAGTGGAGGGAAAGCAGGTGAGAAGCCTTAACCTGCATACGCGTTAGTGCCCTTTGAGGTAAGCAGACACGTTTAATAAAGTGTAATTCATTTGGAATAAAATATTTGAAAGAAAACAATGACATTACTTCGGTATGGTCCCGGTGGTATGATGTGGTAGCTAAACAAGCTGGACTGGAGGAGGACAGACAGGCTGCCGTAAACACCCAGTGGAGGTAATTTATCTCTCCGGAAACAGAAGCGACTAAGCAACATCACGGCAAACTGCAAAAGAGTCTGGAGGATTCACTAAGTGAGTTAAGCAAATCAGTTCACAAAGAAATATTTTATCCATCCATCCATCCATCTTCAACCGCTTATCCGAAGGTGGGTCGCGGGGGCAGCTGCTCCAGCAGGGGGCCCCAAACTTCCCTATCCCGAGCCACATTAACCAACTCTGACTGGGGGACCCCGAGGCGTTCCCAGGCCAGTGTGGAGATGTAATCTCTCCACCTAGTCCTGGGTCTTCCCCGAGGCCTCCTCCCAGCTGGACGTGCCTGAAACACCTCCCTAGGGAGGCGGCCAGGGGCATCCTTACCAGATGCCCAAACCACCTCAACTGACTCCTTTCAACGCCAAAGGAGCAGCGGCTCTACTCCGAGCTCCTCACGGATGACTGAGCTCCTCACACTATCTCTAAGGGAGAAGCCCGCCACCCTTCTGAGGAAGCCCATTTCGGCCGCTTGTACTCGCGACCTAGTTCTTTCGGTCGTGACCCAACCTTCATGACCATAGGTGAGGGTAGGAACAAAAATTGACCGGTAGATCGAGAGCTTTGCCTTCGGCTCAGCTCTCTTTTACGTGACTAACGGTGCGATAGAGCGAGTGCAATACCGCCCCCGCTGCCCCGATTCTCCGGCCAACCTCCCGCTCCATTGTCCCCTCACTCGAGAACAAGACCCCGAGGTACTTGAACTGCTTCACTTGGGGCAAAACTTCATTCCCTACCAGGAGTACGTACTCCATCGGTTTCCTGCTGAGAAATATTTTATGTAAAAAATTATTTATTATGGTTACAGATTAAAAGTGCCATAGCAGTACAGAAGTACTTTGAAATGATTCTTTGTCTGGAAGGAATCATTTTAAACATGTCTGATCAACTTTACATGTTAACAACCATTGGTAATCAAGATGTATTTTTAGTGGTTTCCAGCCCTCCATGAGTACTGTGTTGTTATTTTTTTTATTGTGTTTGTAGATCATCAGAAGGAAAAAAGGCCAATGTTCCTGCTCTTCCAGAGGGCTGCTGCGCAAGACCCAGAGTGAGACCACCAACATTTCCTTGAACAATCAGTCCCGCTCAAATGATTCTTCTTACTGTGAGTATTATTTTTAAGACTCCATGGGACCCCAAAATGTGAGTTTTTGTTTTGGCTTTTAGTCCATGTCTATTAGCTATTGTACTCCTAAAGGATGACGAAACGATTTTTTAGCAGGCACGCTCTTTTAAAATGCACTAATTGTCTTTCTCTAAGGATAAACCAACCAAAAATATGAATGACTCACAAATTAAACTCACTGATGTGTCTAAGTCTAATCAAATGCAATCTAGGGGTGCTTTCACACTTGGTTTGATTGCATGGACCAAACCTGAGTTCCTTTCCTACCCCCTCTCCCTGTCCCCGCTTGTCTCTGTTCACAACATATTATTTAGGTCCGAACTCTGGATGAGTCATCAACTTGAGTACAAGCATCAGCTGTTACAGCTGTAACTAGGTACAAACTAAAGAAGTGAGCTTAAAGGGATCGTTCACCCAAAAATGAAAATGTTCTTGTCATTTACTACCCTCATGCCATCCCAGAAGTGTATGATGTTCTTTCTTGAGCAGAACACAAACAGATTTTTTGAGGAATATCTCCGCTATGTTGGTCCAAACAATGCAAGTGAGTGGTGATCAGACCTTTTTGTAGCTCCAAAAATCACATGAAGTAAACAGAATGAATCCATATGACTCCAATGGATGAATCCATATCTTTAGAAGTGATGTGGTGGGTGAGAAACATATCAAAATTTAAGTCCTTTTTACTCTAAATTTGTACTTTTACCTCTGAAAGTCCCATGTGTTGCCTATTTAGTTTCACTTACATATCTGAAATTTAAAGTGGATATTTAGAGTAAAAAAGGACTTAAATATTGATCTGTTTCCTCACCCACACCTATTATATTGCTTCTGAAGATATGGATTTAACCACTGGAGTCAAATGGTTTACGGCTATGATGTGAAGAATGTTAGCATTAGTCTGCCATAATCCTGTGGATGCATTGCAAGAAATGTGAAAAATGTGATCTGCTTTCTGAAGCTGAATCATTTGGAGACAAGCAGGTATGATAAATGCTTTATACCTTAATAATTGAGATCGGGAGCTTGCAAAGACACAAACTACATGCCATTATTAGCAGTTCACTTCTGTGATTTGGTTAAATTGTGTTCAAATCAGCAGTGATCTTTACCCCAGACTACCTTTTCAAGCAGTGTTCACATCATCCAAACTTTGTCAAACGAACCCGAGTGTGCACCAAAAGTGCTGTTGTGAAAGCACCCTAGAATAAAAAAAGGTGTGTTTGACTTCATGCAGTGCTGCGAAGACTGGCCGTTGCCAGACTTGAAGCAGTGCATGTAATTTAGAAAATGTATCCGACTTGAAACGGCGCCACCACGTGAGTAATTTGAGAGCAGCTCCAAAGCAGCTGCACAAGCTTTTGAATGACAACAGCTTATTCACGATTGGCCGGTAACATGTTTTCATGGGCTGCGTTCGCAAAGGCATACTTCTGATACTACTCTTACTACTTCTGCAATGTCAGTCTATGGCAGAAATAAGAGTAATATGGTACAACCCCTGGCAAACATTATGGAATCACCACACTTGGACAATTTTCTCCCACCTTTTTTACTTGGTAGCAAATAAACAAATCGCAGATATGACACAAAATTAAATTACATTATTTAAATTAATCGCATATTTTAGTAGTGAAAAAATAAAATACAAATAAATCACAATTAGTACTTTGTTGCTCCTCCTCTGGCTTTTATGATGGCCTGATTTCTTTGAGGCATGGACTTCACTAATGAAAAACAATATTCTCCATCAAGCTGGTTCCAACATTCTCGAATAGCGGTTGACAGATCAGCTTTGCAGGATGGAGCCTTGTCATGCACCAATGTTTTTAATCTGATTGAGATCTGGACTGTTTGCTGGCCATGTCATAGAGTTGATATGCATTTCAAGAAGAAAAACTCTTTGCTCTGTGTCAAGATGCATTATCATCCTGAAAAATTACCATCACCAATCCTATTTTCTATCGATGGAATGAGAGATGTGTCCAAAATTTCAATGTACACCTTTACATTTACGGTTGAGGTATGATTGCCATCTTCCCTGGTCCTTTAGCTGACGTGCAACCCCATATCATTAATAATTGGAGAAATTTGATTGTTTTATTCAGGTAGTCATCTTTATATCTTTTATTAGAAAGGAATCTGACAAATGTTCCAGCATCATCGCCTTGGCCCGTGCAGATTCGTGATTCATCACTGAATATCACTATCATCCACAATCCATGATTGCTTTTCTTTAGCCCACTGTAGCCTTGTTTTCTTCTGTTTAGGTGTTGCTGGTTTTCATTTGGCTTTTCTATATGTTAATCCCATTTCATTCAGCTGATTTCTTACAGTTCTGTCACAAACATCGACTCCTGTTTCCACACATTTGTTTTTCATTTGTTTTGTTGTGCATTTTCTATTTTCAAGGCATATTGCTTTGAGTATTCTATCCTGACGCTGTGACGTCTTCCTTGGTGTACTCGTAAGTTTTCCTTTTATAACCTTGCCATTTTTTTTATACTTTATACCAAAGTTTAAACAGCTGACTGGGAACAACCAACTTCTTTTGCCACACTCCGTGTTGGATTTCCTTTGAATTTAGTTTTTTTAATGCTTTCCATTGTTTCAATTGACAACTCTCTTGTTTGGGCCATGTTTCCTTTCAATTAGCCAAGACCAACAGCTCGTTAAGGACTGTAAGCACTCTCTTTTAACTGCAGACTAATTAGCATTTTTAGACTTGTGCTGGTATTTGTTTTAGAAATGCAAATTACAAGGTGATTCCATAATTTTTTTCCTCTACTTGGTCTGGAAAAAATAAGCCATTTACTTAAAATAAAGTAATTTGTTTGAGGGATGTTTCACGAAGCCATAATGTTCAGCTATTAAGCAAAAATAGTTTTGTAATTTTTTAAAATTATTATTATTATTTGCTGTGAAGTAGAAAATCTGTGTTAACATCCTCAAAGTGTGATGATTCCATAACTTTCTCAGGGGTTGTAGTATGCCATTACCAAGGTGTTTATTCTGACTGATTGTTCAAAATGTAAGTCCTTTTTTGTTTGAAATTCTTCTCCATGCCCAGTAGGGGGTGATATGCATGAAGAATATGAATTTACAAATACATAAGAAGAATGTGAGTGATCTGTTTCTCACCCACACCTATTATTGTTTCTGAAGATATTGATTTAACCACTGAAGTTGTATGGATTACGTTAGTGCTGACTTGTGTAATTTTTGGAGCTTCAGAATTTTGGAACTCATTCACTTTATTATATGGACCTACAGAGCAGAAATATTCTTCTAAATATTTTCATTTGAGTTCAGCAGATGAAAGAAAGTATTGCACATCTTGGATGGCATAAGGGTGAATGAATGATGAAAGAGTTTTTATTTTTGGGTGAACTATTCCTTTAAGTAACAGGTAACACTTTAAATTGAATAATGTTTCTGGTTATTTTATTTAAAATGTATGCATCTGTCTATCTGAATTCCACTTCGTGATCTTCCGTGTCTGACTTGGTTGATCACATGGCAGGGAACACATAAGTGTCTGGCCTGATGCCTATTTTCAGCTCCTCCCCTGACTGCAACTGGCAAATCTTGCGATCGGTTAAAGCAAGATGTAGTTCAAGCCAAACACACCTAAGATGACTCACCACCTAATACCACAGTTCAGACTAGCCATAGCAAATGACAAATCATGGTTCACGGCTGTGGTGTCAACTTAAGCCTATTGGCTATTTAAAAGAAAAAAGGTGATGATAACCAATCAACATGTTCCACCCCAGCTTGCTTTTTTCAATTGGAAATGCATCAACATGCATCATCAACTGAGCTCATCAAGTGATTTCATGAGATTGATCATTACTTTCTGGAATTGGAAAAATATGCTTTCATGCACTTGCTTTTTTAATGTGTGGAACAAGTTTCCTTATTGGCTGTGTGTCATGTCCTCTTGTCTTTGTAGTTTCTTTAGATCGTGGCCGAGGGGAGCTTGACTGTAAGGAAAGGGAGTTGATGCAGGAAATCAGAGAATTAAGGACAAAACTAGCTTCCAGGGTCAGAGTGACTGACCTCGCCTTCAGCCAGCTCTATACTCTCACTGACCAGGGTCAATGTGGCGGAACCAGGCATTTTTTGACTTGCATTGACATTAATTCTTACTGGACATAGAATCCCCTTATACTTTTTAGTGTAGAATTGCTGTTTTTATATATTTTTTTAACCTGCTTTTTAAATTATATTTTATGTAATTCTGTATGTGAAATAACATTTGTATAATTCCTTTGTCTTAATGGATTTCATGATTGTTTAAAAAGCAAATTAAAATAGTCATTTATTTTTTTTCATGTTTTGTATTTTAAAGTGAGAAAAATGTGCCAAGTAAAATTTGTATTAATTGTCTTTTGACTTCAAATGGTGTGTGTGCGTGCGTGCGTGCGTGCGTGCGTGCGCGCGCATAAGCAAGACGGAACAATAGCATGATTTCCGATGTAATATTGCTTTCATACAACAGTTATATGCAACAATTCAACAAACAATTAAATCAATAAAAATAATAGTTCCAAAAGAAGCCAAAGCATCAAGCACAGCATGCTCTGGTTTTGAACTAGTGGTGTTTCGTTCATAAATGAATCTATGTTCTTGAACAACCCTTTTAAGGGAATACGTTGTTCTCGATCACTACCCTTGTTTCAGTGGTGTTTTAAAGGAATCTGGAATCAGATTGAATGTCTTACAATGTAAAAGGGGAATCTAAATGAATCATTACTTATAATCCCCACCATTATTTCGAAAACCGCAACCATGGAGAAGTAGAGTGACACAAATAGTGAAGTGTCCTTGTGCTGTTGGACAGTATTTTAGCACTTTTGGAATGTTGCTTGTCCAATCAGATTCGAGTACCACAGCGAACTGTTGTATAAATTAATTCCTATCCATCAGCAAAGGTACAGGATGAATGAACCTATAACATTCATATTTATAATGTTTCAGTGTTTTGTTGGTCGTTGAATAATAGGGCTACGAAGTAAAACAACATGACAAGCTGCTCCGCTTCTATATATTGCATGCGCTCCTAAAAGGCTTTGGTCTCTACACTTGGAGAGCTGACTACCTAGACAGCCTTTTTAGTAGGCAGTAGGCGAATTTCACGTTCGAAAGCTGTTTAGGTAGGCAGCACAATTGGGTTTGCGACACAGTCATCATCATGTTTAAGACGCGCGCTGTTGCTGGGAGGCGATGATGACGTATCGGAAATGGACACTTCCGGCTTCGGGTGCTGATGAGATTGGGAAAATGAATTGAGGATGTCTTGTGTTTTCATTTAGATTTTGGTTCTGATGTGTAGATTTATAGACTCTTGTTTCTGCGTTTACGCCAGAGAATACAGCAGACACAGTCCCAGTTGGGTCGAGGTATTCAAAGAAAAACGGTAGAGTAAAATCGTTGCATTATATCACACAACCGGCTTTGTTGCGGACTGCATTGATACATTCATCAACGACCATTTTTTTTTTTTAAATAATATTTGTAATTAATTTGGCTCTTAAGTGACCTCTATTAGCCTATTGCTTGTCAGTTTACAAGAGATCCGAATAAGCATTTACGAATAAATAAAACGCCATCAGAACAGAGTTCAAGTGCCAGAGAAATGTCATGTCATTCATCCATTTCTCTCTATGTGCAGGGGTTTTGGAATTCTACACTGGTTGATCTTCTCTGTGCGCATCCAAATGAAACACATCCAAAAGAAGCTAGATGTTTCATTTAATTCATTGAAATAAGGCCAAATGCTCAATGTAGACCTGCAATTACCACCCATAGGCTATTATATATACTTTTGTGCCGCCGTGTCTTATTCAGGTTCTTCACTATTTATATACTAAACAGATTGTGTAGGGTATAACATTTCAACTGTTATTGAATGAAAAACGTAAATTTAACTGTAAAACACACAAGACAGATGCATAATACTAAAACCAGACTACAGATTGTTGGGGTGGCCCTGTACATGGAAGGCTGAGTTGTGTGACAGTAAATGTATGTTTAAGCATGACAACATTCATGCACAAGTAATAAAATGAAACCAAACTACAACTGTTCACACTATACCTAGATTAAACGGCATAGAAGATGACAGATAGAAGTGACCTAAAAGCTGAGCTTGAGCGCAAAAAACAGCGTTTAGCCCAGATTCGAGAGGAAAAGAGAAGAAAGGAGGAAGAGAGGAAAAAGAAAGAGGTAAGTGCTGTTTTTGTTGAATATCATTGCCATTTTATCTTCTGCAAATATTTATTTCTCAATGTTTGACCTGTGATGCAGTCCGATATCCTGCAGAGAGCCGAGAATGTGTCGGAAGTCTCAGACCTAGACAGAAAGAGAAGAGAGACAGAGGCCCTCTTGCAGAGCATGGGAATTTCACCAGAACCACCTTTAGGTATATGATACAAAACACATCCCAGTGTGTGTGCATGAACATATTTAAATGTTATCTATGTTGTGAATGTGCTTGTCATCTGCTTGAATGATCAAAAGCATCATCAGAAGTCTTTATAAGGCAAAAGAGACCTTTTAATACATCTCACTCCGCAGCATTTAGAGCTAAATGCTATATTTTGCATGTTAATTAAGAAGGGGTTTGATTTAATAAGGCTTGATTTCATTATGCTCTGCTTTTCATTATGGATGATTTGGAGCTCAAATAGGATATTTCTGTGTACTATACATAAAAGGTACATATCAGTCCGAGCATATCAGTTTTGACCTGTATTTGAGTCCTACATTTTTATAGGTCCTCTGTGCAGAAATGACTTGAGTCCACTCTCAAGGATTTGTTAGATCTAAATGTGGTCAGATTGTGTGTTTTATTTACAGTATTGCAGAGTTAGGTCATCAATTAGTAGGATTCATATTTTCATTGCATTGTTTCATCCTCGAAACCATTATTAAAATCTTTGTTGTATTTATGTAAAGAAGTTAGATCAGTGTACCACAGGATGATGTTGAACTCCTTTCATTTAAACTATGACTGTGCTTGAACTATGCTTAACTGTGGCTAACCCAAATAGATTTAAAAGGTGATATTCAATGTTGACAGCTAATATGAGACATTTTAATAATCACAAATATACAAATGATTAAGATTATATATGAACTCATTATGACCATATACAAATTCTGAAGTTTCTTAGATAAGTAATTCTGAAGTTTCTTAGTGGTGGTGGTGGTGTAGTGGTCTAAGCACATGACTGGTAATCAGATAATCAGAAGGTCGCTGGTTCAAGCCCCACAGTCACCACCATTGCGTCCTTGAGCAAGGCACTTAACTCCAGGTTGCTCCGGGGGGATTGTCCCTGTAATAAGTGCACTGTAAGTCGCTTTGGATAAAAGCGTCTGCCAAATGCATAAATGTAAATGTAAATGTAAGTAAAATTCCCTTGACAATGTCTCCTGTTGTTTTTCCTTTTGGATTTTTTCTCTTTGATTTGACCATTTCAATCCATTCTGTTCTTTTTATTTGCCTGTGTCTGCCACTGCTGGCCATCAGTGCAGCCACTGCAGCCTTTAACATGGGATACCTGTTATTTTCATTATTTAGTCCCAACCCCTATGTCTCCCTCTTCGCAATCAGTAAGTCCAATCAGTGAAACCGGAAGTCAGGAGTCCATAGATGGAGGGACAGTGGGAAGGTATGACATCTGAATGTGTAAATGTTCATAAACCAAACCACATCTCAATCTTTAAGCCATATGAAACATAACTATTTAATCAATGAATTGCTATAATATTATTTTTATAGATATTTTTTGACAAACGGATGTGTATGGGAGTAAAACTGTGGTTGTTTTAACGGATGAAAGGTTGGATCACTTACATTTATATATAATTTATAAATAATTTCCATATAGACATCTCATTCTTCTGATGAAGATCAAATAAACTACATTATGGTTGATTTAGGAGAATAAAATATATTTGGGGAAAATAATTTGAATGTGAATTTGGAAGAATTTGATGAACATACAATATTTTTTATTAATATTCTGCTATTGACATATTATTTGTTGTTTTGTTTTTCATTTTCCCTACATCTTATGATGGGGACATCAGATATCGGTAAGGAGAAATTTCTATGTTTTTATTACTATTAGGACTTGGCATTTGTTGATGTTTCACCCACCAGTGAATGTAATTATGTTTAACCTAGTTGGTGCCACAGTCTAAATGTAAAAGCTTATTATGTCATGAAACCATGCATGAAAGAGTGTTATGCACTTCTGGGCCTAATCATACATGATCTTATCTCTCATAATCATTATATGATTTTTTCTTGTGACATCTCTAGGACGCTGCAGTGGGACACTGACCCCACTGCTCTTCAGCTTCTTGCAGATTCTGTTCATGGGTGAGACTGCCACCTTTTCTTCAAAAAAGTCTTCCTCAAATTTCCAAATGACACTGTAAACAAGTCTCTAAACAGAGAAACAGAATAAAGTCATAAGACTGTAGTAGGATACAATAACTGAGGGTTTGATGAAGTCTATTTTTGATCTAAGCAAATAAAAACTATACACTTGCTCGCTTGCTTTCTTAGATGTAGGGTGCAAAGACTTGGAGCATCAAAAATTGTTCAGATTGACTTCATGCCAAAGGAACTGGTGACATACTCTAAAGAGACACAGACTCCTGTTGCAACAGATCAACCTGAAGGTAAAGTGCTATAGAACAAATATAAAAAATATTTGAAATTACATTTAATAATCTGAAAACTTAGCTTTGAGTTATTCTGTTTTGTAATGAAGATGGATTTCTAATGCATTTTAAATGTACCCATATATATGACATTTAATATGATGAACTTGCCTACAATACACACAATTCACATAAGGGTCTGCATGTCACTAATAACACTAAATATTATCTGAACAAATAGCCTGAACCCTAAGCAGTTGGGCATGGAGCAATGCTATTATGTGCACCACTCACCAAAGTGTTCCTAAAATTAACTACTGTATATTTTCCACAGAGGAGGATGAAGAGCTATCTGTGATCAAATCTGAGCCTGTGCCACAGCAATTGGAGGAGGAAAGCTCTCAGGAGGCCAAAGAAGGCAAAGACAATCATATAAAAAAATATATAAATACACTTTACAAGAAGTTTTACAGTGTAACAGCATACATCATTTTATGAATATGTGTATCTTAGTTCACCCTAGAGAACTGACCATCGAGGAGAAAGAGCAGATAATTCACTCTGAGGATTTCCTGTTTTTCTTCGATCAAAGTATCCGTGTAGTGGAGCGTGTGCTGGCCGAGGACACAGACGTTTTCTTTGACTACAGTGGCCGTGATATGGAGGATAAAGAAGGGTCAGAACAGAGTCTTCTTACACTGCTTTATGCAACAGTCTAACATGCACAGATTTAAAATGACACGCATGTTCCCACAGGATTACAGAACAGTAAAAATCATGTTGTTATTAATCAGATGAGATTGTACTAGAATACAATGGTTTGTCTTTTATCAGGGACATGCAAGCTGGATCAAACTTGTCTTTTAATCGACATTTCTTCAATGAGCATTGGTCCAAACATCGAGTCGTCACTTCCTTGGATTGGTCACCACAGGTACATGATTAATAACAACATTAATAATGTAAACTGATATTCTAATGTAAGCATGCCTTGACCAGACAGTGTGGTTAAAAGTGTCCACACTGAAAATCTGGGATTTCAGATCTAACTGAAACCTGGAAATTGTGGATTTTGACACATTTTAAAGATATGTTATGACAAAATGAATATATTTCATAAATATTTAAGTTTATAGATCACTAACTCAAAAAAGCACATTTGTGACACTGCCCATGTTAACTCTCATTGTATAAAACTTTCCGATTTCATTCTTGTCATGCTGGAATAACATAGATCGTTATGAAGTCCATGCCAGCTTGAGTCCATGCTGTCATTAAAGCAAAATTGGGATTTACCAAATACTAAGAAATTCTGAAATGCATGTTGATTTTACAATGAAACAATTCACTTAAATTGTTATGCTCATCATATCATTTGTATTTGTATATCATTAGAAAAATGCAAAAAAGAAGCATTTTCAGTCTCCGACTCAGACTTTTAACCCCACTCTGTGAATTAGCAAAGTCCCTTTCAAGGCAAGTCAGTCCACTTGGCAGCCATCTTTGTATTGCTCTCAGGCAGGCTGGGTGGCTATTTTTCTATGTAAACAAGCGGCATACAAGTACAGCTCCTATCGACTGGAGTAGAGAAAGACCAAAATCTCCAAAAACAGATAGTCAAGATTACAATCAAAGAACATATTTCAAATCATCAGTAAAATCTGACAACATTGGTATCATATATTGTGCTTCTTTACCTCAGATTATGCTAAAAAACAAGATTTTCTCTGCACATATAGATAATGCTCATATGTATTCTTGAATTGATTGACAAGCTATGTCTGAATCCAAAAGGTGATTGGCTCATTTACCTGTAAGGCAGGACTTCTTTTGAACTTCCGTTGGCTGTTAGACATTCCAATTTCTCCCATTCATTTTAATAGAAGTGGCCCATCTCTGGTATGTCACAGCCATAGTAAACACAGACCAGAATATTAAATTGCTTTGGTGCGTAGGTTTACATCCATACATGAAGTCACTCTATTAATAGGGAAAGAATATGCATACTGATGTCAACATGCATTGCATGAAATCAGTAAGACTGTTTCAGTTCTTTTTAGAATTGTCCTTGTCACATTCATTTTGCAGTGTCCTGAACTGTTAGTGGCCTCTTACAACACTAATGAGGATGCACCTCATGAGCCAGACGGAGTTGTGCTGGTCTGGAATATGAAGTTTAAGAAGACAACCCCAGAGTACATATTCCACTGTCAGGTTTGTATTCCCATTGCTCCCAATTAAAATAGCTTAAATGTTTGAAAACTTTTCCTTTCAGCTGCATTAAAAATACTTCAATAACATGTTTCATTGTTTAATGTGTGTGTGTGTGTGTGTGTGTGTGTGTGTGTGTGTGTGTGTGTGTGTGTGTGTGTGTGTGTATGTGAGCATGTATTTATCACTTTGTGGGGACCAAATGTCCCCATAAGGATAGTAAAACCCGAAATGTTTGACCTTGTGGGGACATTTTGTCGGTCCCCATGAGGAAAACAGCTTATAAATCATACTAAATTATGTTTTGTGAAAATGTAAAAATGCAGAAAGTTTTCTGTGAGGGTTAGGTTTAGGGGTTGTGTTAGGTTTAGGGGATAGAATATAAAGTTTGTACAGTATAAAAACCATTATGTCTATGGAAAGTCCCCATAAAACATGGAAACACAACATGTGTGTGTGTGTGTGTGTGTGTGTGTGTGTGTGTGTGTGTGTGTGTGTGTGTGTGTGTGTGTGTGTGTGTGTGTGTGTGTGTGTGTGTGTGTGTGTGTGCATGTGTGAGTAATCAACTTTTAATTGAAAAACCTGAATCAAAATTTAGTTTTTGTAAATTAAAATGCATAAACTATAGAGCACAACTTTGGATGTTGTCTATGTCACTAATAGAATATAATTTGTGTTTGCACTTTGAGTAAACATCGCCAGTAAATTCACTCTCATTGTCCAGCTTATTGTCTGCATTTTCCCGTTGTGCAAGTTGACCTTGATGTCCCTGATAAAGTGTGAACTGATGTCATCTATGTTAAAACATTAACCATAGCAAAAGAAAACAGAATTATAAAAAACAGCACTGGTAAACTATTTTTTAGTTTTTGGCTTTCCCATATAGTCATCTGTGATGTCAGTGGGCTTCGCTCAGTTTCATCCTAACCTGGTGATTGGTGGCACCTACTCTGGACAGATAGCACTGTGGGACAATCGAAGTCACAGGAGAACACCAGTGCAAAGAACACCTCTGTCTGCTACTGCACACACTGTAAGAACACAAATGATAATCTTGTGCCTTCTGAAATATGTTTTGTGTAACAATGTAGGATGATGGTGGTTGATCGGTAAGAAATCTGAGCTGAAGGGGCCTGGGTAGCTCAGCAAGTAAAGACGCTGACTACCACACCTGGAGTCGCAAGTTCGAATCCAGGGCGTGCTGAGTGACTCCAGTTAGGCTTCCTAAGCAACCAATTGGCCTGGTTGCTAGGGTGGGTAGAGTCACATGGGGTAACCTCCTCGTGGTTGCTATAATGTGGTTCTCTCGCTCGGTGGGGCACATGTTGAGTTGTGCGTGGATGTTGCAGGGAATAGCGTGAGCCTCCACACATGCTACGTCTCCGTGATAACGTGCTCAACAAGTGATAAGTGATACGTCCTTCAAATTGATTTTGTTGTAGTAACTGAATTTATTCAGTTTGATTCAGTGATATTAAAGGGATAATTCACACAAAAATGAAAATTCTCTCATAATTTACTCTTCCTCATGCTATCCCAGATGTGTATGACTTTCTCTCTTCTGCAGAACACAAATTATTATATTTAGAAGAATTTTTCAGCTCTGTTGGTCCATACAATGCAAGTGAATGGGTGCCAAAATTTTGACACTCCAAAAAGCACATGAAGGCAGCATAAAAGTAATCCATATGAAGTGATATGATAGGTGTGGGTGAGAAACAGATAAAAATGTAAGTCATTTTTTTGCTTGATATTCTTCTCCCTGCCAAGTAGAGGGCAGTATGCATAAAGAATGTGAATCACCAAAAACACAAGAAGAAGAATGTAAAAGTGATCTGTTTCTCACCCACATTTATCACACTGCTTCTGAAAATATTGATTTAACCACTGTTTAAGTGGTTTTATAAAGTACTTTTATGATGACTTATGTGATTTTTGGAGCTTAAAAATTTTGCCACCCATTCACTTACATTGTATGGACCCACAGAGCTGAGATATTTTTCTAAAAATCTTAATTTGTGTTCAGCAGATGAAAGAAAGTCATACACACCTGCGGTGGCCTGAGGGTGAGTAAATGATGAGAGAATTAAAATTTTTGGGTGAAATCTTTTGGGAAAGAGCCTTTATATATTATTGTTGACTTGAATAAAAACTGTTAATTTAAATGTTACCATATGAAGTACATTGTTTGGGCTAAAAAAATTTCAATGTATCATTACCTCTCCTTTTAAAATACAATATATGACAAAAATGTCTCACACTCCTTTCAGTTTCAGTTATTTAGTGTTACCTTATGCATTTCTGCAGCATCCGGTGTACTGTGTGAATGTGGTGGGAACACAAAATGCCAACAACCTGATAACAATATCCACAGATGGCAAGATGTGCTCCTGGAGTTTGGACATGCTCACACAACCTCAGGTGCACAGATTTAGAGATATTCCTTATCATCATTTAAGATTTGACTTAAAGCAATATTCCGGGTTCAATACAAGTTGAGCTCAATCCACAGCATTTGTGGCATAATGTTGATTTCCCAAAAAAAGCAAAAATCAACATTGCAGTGAGACACATACAATGGAAGTGAATGTGGCCCATTTTTGGAGGGTTTAAAGGCAGAAATGCGAAGCTTATAATTTTATAAAAGCAATTGCATTAATTCTTCTGTTAAAACTTGTGTATTATTTGAGCTGTAAAGTTGTTTACATCCGCATATTTACATCAGGGTTTTAGGGTTTGTTGACATTACATTGTCATGGCAATGAAGTTGTAAAATTGGCTACAACTTTAAACAAAAAAGGTTAGTAAGTGATTTTATCACACTAAAGCCATGTTTACGCATACATTTTTTGTCTAGTGGCTATACTTTTGAAAAAAGTATTTTCAAAAATTGGCCCCCATTTAATTCCATAGTAAGTGCCTCACTGGAACCCAGATATTTGCTTCTTTTAAAGAAAAGGAGGGGCAAGTCTGTATAAATTTTTGTGGTAATCAATATTATGCCACAAATACTGTCAATTGAGCTCAACTTGTATTGAACCCGGAATTTTCTTTTATCTGATATCGAACAATTATTTGTTATTAATCACAGGAGAGTATGGAGCTAATCTACAACAAGTCAAAACCTGTGGCAGTCACTTGTATGGCCTTCCCTGATGGTGACGTCAATAACTTTGTGGTAGGAAGTGAGGATGGCACCGTTCACACTGCATCCCGCCATGGAAGGTCAGTGGTTCCAGCAACAGAACATTTTTTTGCTCCCAAAGAGCTCATTATTATTGAAAACAATTAAAAGAGAAGAATGTTCTTAGTATTGTTCCACCTTGCCTTCTTTTCTCAAACTTTAATCTCTTAATAACTTTGGGTGGCACCCCTAATTGATTCCTCCCTAAAACATTTATTCCTCACTGAAACAATTTTAAGCTAAAAATGTGCTTCATGTGGTAACATCTGTATATTTACTGGTTTTATTCAAGTCAAAATTACTATTTAACATCATTGAATAAACACAATACATCCAGTTACACCAACAAAACTCATTTTAAGGGTTAGGACAAGTAGAAATTGTTGCAGGTGACCACTTTTTCTACAGAGTAATGCTCCATCTAGTGCTAGCATGTAGGATAAAAAAAATAAACTGGACTCCTTCTGTTCCGAACCTACCAGTAACAAAACCATTTTTTTAATTATACACAAAGTCTTCAGGGGTGAAGGCTTACTGAAATATCAAACAAAACATCCAGAACCTTTACAACAGGTGATTAAAGTGCACTTGAAGCTGCAGCAATGCAACTAATATAATTTCCCGTGATATCCACCCTTTTGCCACACCACTCACAGGGAGAAACGATTACTGTACATGTGTCACCCAGCCTAGGAGTGTTGTGAAACAGAATATTCAGAATAGAAGGCAGGGCAGGATATTAGTGAAAAACAATATAATGAAACTTAATTAACAATGTCTGTGCATGTAACAACACTTCAATAAGCCACTTTACTAATTCCACAACCTTGCTTAACTTGTTCCATACAGTAAGGCTGGTATTGGTGAAATGTTTGATGGGCATCAGGGTCCTGTGACTGGAATCAGTTGCCATAATGCTGTGGGACCACTTGACTTCTCCCATCTCTTTACCACTTCCTCATTTGACTGGACAGTCAAGCTGTGGTCAACCAAAGTAAGGGTTGCTTTGAATCTCTGTGTTGCTGTGGCATGTGAATGGATGCTGCAGGCACACAAAGATAGTACATTTTTTCAATGAATCAGACCAAATGAATCTCACTTAGTATTTCAGACCACATTTTATAATTACTTTTGTATAATCAACGATACATGTGGTACACCTACATTAATCTATACAGCACTTCTATCTTGATATGTATTCCGATCGATAGCATTAAATCAATATAACTATGCCATTTTTGTTCTTTCTCTTGACTTCCACAGCATAACAAGCCCCTCTGTTCCTTTGAAGACAATGCAGACTATATATACGATGTCATGTGGTCTCCAGTGCATCCAGCCGTCTTTGCCACAGTGGATGGCGTGGGTCGCATTGACCTGTGGAACCTCAACAACTACACAGAGGTCAGAAGGAACAGTGATCACAATTCATTGCATTCTTTAGTCATATTATATATTTCATTCTATCCTCAGCTATCCAATTCTTTCAAAAGTGAAAATTCTGTTTTTGTTTACTCAACCTAATGTTGTTACAAATACTCTCAATACACTCCACAATACTTTCTTATTTTTCATGGAATACAAAAATAAACTGTTAGGCAGTATATTAAGTCTATTCACTTTCATTGCATCTTTTATGTGAAAGAATTTTACATTTTGGGTATCTATAACTATACCTTTAAATCCTATTTTTTTAATGCACACCAATGTATTACATATATGTTTTGGATTCACAACCAAACCAGCTTAAGTTTTCTGTGTGCACCAGGTGCCTTCTGCAAGTGTAACGGTGGATGGGGGGTGTGCACTGAATCGGGTCAGATGGGCATCGGGGGGCAAAGAGATAGCAGTGGGTGATTCAGAGGGCCGTGTTTGGATCTATGATGTTGGAGAGGTAAAACTTCCTCCATTACTAAGTGGATGAATAAGTAATTCTGTAGTGTTTAGATACATTTAGAAATAGCTGGGTTTCCATCCAAAATGTTTAGCATTTTTTATGCGCATTTCTGAATATTCGACTAAAGAAAATGCGAATCATATTGCATTTCCATCCACTACATTATGCACATTATCTTGAGTGAGCTCGTCTTGTCATGATGGAGCCTGTTGCTTCGAAAAGAGTTATTTGTGGTGTTGAACATTGTTTTAATAAGTGTTGCCAGAAGACATTGAAGAATGAGTGTAATATCTCATATAATGAGGGTTGAAATGGCCGTATATACTTACAAGGGCCCGCGCTCAAAATGACTAGATGTGAGTTTACATTTTTGAATGTCAAGGGCTATGTAGGAAGAATTGTGTGCCATGGTCGGACCTTTTGTTGGGCAAGTCACATCAAGCTATCGCACACCCATACCAACCGACGAGCATTATGCCATTGCGCTTTACATGCAGAAATTATCAAAACGTCATCAATATGCGAATAAACTGTTTCCATCACCTTAATGCACATTTTAACTAATGCAAAACTCTAGTAAATCCACCTCCTCCTAGCGCATTACATTTCTATGTGAATTATGAGAGTTTATTCGCATATCAAGCGTTTCCATTCAGGATCTCTTCCGCGCATTTTCAAAATGCTCATCAATAATAGTTGGATGGAAACCCAGCTAGTATTGCACTCTTGGGCAAATACAGACAGATCAAACAATGCCAGCCAAGTATAATGCACTAAAATAAATTGTACTATACTGGCAGCCAAAAGTTCTGAATAATGTACAGATTTTGCTCTTATGGAAAGAAATTTGTACTTTTATTCACCAAAGTGGCATTCAACTGATCACAATGTATAGTCTGGAAATTAATAACTTGAAACATTTCTATTACAATTTGAAAATGTGCAGCAATGACAGCTTTGCAGATCCTTGACATTCTAGCTGTCAGTTTGTCCAGATACTCAGGTGAACTTTCACCCCACGCTTCTTGTAGCACTTGTCATAGTTGTGTCTGTCTTGTCGGGCACTTCTCACACACCTTACAGTCTAGCTGATCCCACAAAAGCTCAATGGGGTTAAGATCCATAACACTCTTTTCCAATTATCTGTTGTCCAATATCTGTGTTTCTTTGCCCACTCTAAATTTTTATTTTAGTTTTGCTGTATCAAAAGTGGCTTTTTCTTTGCAATTCTTCCCATAAGGCCCACACCCCTGACTCTTATCTTTACTGTTGTACATGAAACTGGTATTTAGCAGGTAAAATTCAATGAAGCTCTCAGCTGAAGACATGTGAGGCATCTATTTCTCAAACTAGAGGCTCTGATCTACTTATATCCTTGTTTAGTTGTACATCTGACCTCCACATCTCTTTCTGTCCTTGTTAGAGCCAATTGTCCTTTGAAGACAGTAGTGTACACCTTTGTATGAAATCTTCAGTTTTTTTGGCAATTTCAAGCAATATATAGCCTTTATTCCTCAAAACAAAGATTGATTGACAAGTTTTTAGAGAAAGCTATTTCTTTTTTGCCATTTTTTACCCAATATTGACCTTAAGACATGCCAGTCTATTGCATACTGTGGCAACTCAAAACAAACACATAGACAACGTTAAGCTTCATTTAATGAACCAAATAGCTTTCAACTGTGTTTGATAAAATGGCAAATGATGTTCTAGTACCAAATTAGCAATTTAGCATGATTACTCAAGGATAAGGTGTAAGGTGGCTGCTGGTAATGGGGCCTGTCTAGATTTGATCAAAAATGACTTTTTTTCAAATAGTGATGGTGCTATTTTTTACATCAGTAATGTCCTGACTATACTTTGTGATCAGTTGAATTAAAGTACCAATTTCCTTCTGAAACTTTTGGCTGCCAGTGTATATATTTTATTTTTAATTTTGTATAACATAACACGGTTTAACTTGATGAAATTTTATGAATTTTACATTTGTAAATCTTAAAAAATAGGCTAAAATATTTTATGTGTGTAAATGCCAACAGTCAATAATACTAATTATCTGTTCTACATGTAACACTTAAGTTAGTTGTGTGAAATTCCTATTTTAGCAGTTGGCCGTGCCCCATACAGAAGACTGGAGCAAATTTGCTTGCACTCTCATGGAGATTCGGGCCAACAGAGGAGATGGACAAGAAGAAGGTGCAGTGGAACTGCCTGCCTGAGAGCTACACACACAACAAATACATTAGCATTTAGTGAAAAACAAGTAAAGCTTGATATGCTAAAACACATGCTTCTCTAGGTACAGACTGAGTGAATCACACATCCATGCTACTGTGATCGCAGATCTTTTTTTATGCCTATAGAAGCTTATTTATAGCATGGGTGTTTGCAAAAACTCCTCTTTCCAGTGCTTATACTGTAGTTAAAGGAAGAGTTCACCCCAAAATGTAAATTCATCAGTTATTCACCTTCATGCCATCCCAGATGTGTATGACTTTCTTCTGCAGATCACCAAATTTTGGCCATGATTCCTTTGCATTGAATGGACCTACAGAGCTGAAATATTCTTCTAAAAATCTTTGTTTGTTTTCAGCAAAAGAAAGAAAGTCATACACATCTGGGATGGGCTGAGGGTGAGTAAATTGAGAGATTATTTTTTTGTTGTTGTTGTGAACTATCCCTTTTATTCCAGAAAAAAAATACAATTTAAATTTACTTCAAATCAGTTAAACTACATAGTGTATTTGTTAGTGTGTGTGTGTGTGTGTGTGTGTGTGTGTGTGTGTGTGTGTGTGTGTGTGTGTGTGTGTGTGTGTTTTAATGCCAACTCTGAATTAACAGCTGCATAAAAGCTACTGTAAAGGCGTAAACTTATAATAAAGGTATTTGTGTCTCACATTTTGTGTTTTAATTCTTAATTTGAGGAGACATGTGTCCGAATTGTTTGATTATTTATTATGTATAGTTTAAATATCATTCCACGATGTTTCATTGCGTTAAGCCTTTTTATCTTTTATTCGCAATGAGAAGAGATTCTGGTTATCCAGGGTTTTTTACTCCATCATCAGCAACATTCATGGACGCACACGGCCGCACGTAGAAGGCGGGATTCTGTAACCATGACAATTACGTCAATATTAGTGTCGGGTAACTAAAGGTCAAACTAAAGACAAGCCAGAGACGGAAGGATTCAGGCTCGGAATGGCGGAGACTAAATTGTTTTGTTTTTTGTTTTGTTTGCAGCAAAAGCCTGAGGAAATCACAGTAATAATCTGTGGCTTAATCGCGTTATCGCATGAACGCTGACATTGAACAGGATACTCATGCTACAAGGTACTGGTGTGGCGGAAAGGACAGACCATGCTAGTTTAGTCTGTAAACTGGAGCAAAGCTGTAAGCGCATATAGCTACCGTTAGTTAGCCGTGCTGTTATTCCGTTAAAAAGCACAGTGACTTTAGCTTAATATCAGTGATGTGTTAGACACAAACAAAACGACTCGATTGCTTTTATAGCTTTAGTGAGGGTTAAATGCAGTACAGCTATGGTTTGACTGCTTGCTTCTTCTCCCAACTTGGTAGCTGGTTGTAGCTTAAGCTTTCTTGGTTCAAGTTGTTCTCATCATTGCAACTATTTTAATGTAGCGTTTTATGACCGAGTCTGTCTCAAAATTGACAGATTTTCCTCATCCAGAAGTATCGACACATGGATGAGCCAATGTCAGTCCAGACAAGCTAGTATTTTTGTTTCGTTTGGCTGAAACTCGGGTCGCATCTGGCTGTGTTTTTTTTATGGTGATGCTCATATGAAAACACTGCAGATCCAGTATTTTTTTTTATTGAAGTCCACCCCAATGTAGATGTAAAGATGTATATATTTGTTTGTATTATATGTATGTGATAATACCATGGCACTCTAAAATCTGCAAGGTCTTCATCCTCATCGCGGTCTCTTTGTCATTGACGTGAAGGAGAGGACCTTTAACTTTCAACTCCGCTTTTGCTGTTTTTTTTTTTTTTTTTTTTTTTCATTTCTCATATGGACTGTAGGGGGCAGTAACTCAACATTTCCCCCAGTTTCGTAGATGCAATTTTATTACATTTGTTATATTCTATTAATCAAATTATATATGATATATACAATATATGTGTGATTTTAACTGGTTGTTCATGACTGTAAACATCCCCGACTGGAAGCTGTGTTACAAGTGGGAAAAAAAGCTTTCAGTTGGATGTTTGCTGCCATCGTCCAGTTCTTTCCTCATTGATGTAGGATCAATATGCATCACTGTCATTACTGCGTCCTAAATGTATCATAAAAATGTATTACAGCATACCTTGATAGATTGACTGCATGAAATGCTCATGCTAGTGTTCATCATATGTATATCATCTCTAACATTTATTCCATTGTAGTCTTTGTAAACATCCTACACTCAGCTGTAATTTGTATACTAGGCTGGGAGGAGGGTGTTTGCTGTGACTGACTGGAGAACCTATGTGATGTTGGACGAAATGAATGCTTAAAGAGGAAAAAAGTTGAGGATCACCCGGAGACTATTGTACTGTGCATTTGTTTTGGCATTCTCAATATACAAGTTATTGGGGAAATGCCTTTCCCACTTCATACATGAGAACATTGTAATGGATTTTTGCTTATTCGCGAAAATGTATTGTTTACTTTTTCTTTTTCTCCTGTTACATAGAAGGGGGAGAAATGTATCTTTTCATTTTGTTTACAAAATTGTATGTATTTTCTGACCATAAACCCATTAAATATGTTCTGCTTGCTGAACTACAACAGTACATACAATTTTTTTTTAGATCACATAAGGTATCAAAACCATTAATATTTGTAAGTATTTTTACCTATTTTACTTTGATTTCTTTTTGAATATTTTGCAAAACCCCCTTATTCTTTTCATTTCATTCCTCTGTGTTTTATTGTAATTGATATTTACTCTGTTTATATGATGTCCATTCTATAATAATAAAAAAAGAAGGCTGAGGATGATGTGAAAACATTTGTGAATCTGTTATATCTCTGCTTTAATATTAATTATATAGTTTCTATACTGATGCACAATGGCAGAGTGTTGCCATGTTTACAATCTTTGCTTATTAGTTTCATTTGGGCTTAACAGTCATGTCGCTCTGCGGGAAAATGCCTGAATGTCATATTTGTGTTTTCAAGAACACAAGCTGACTTTACGCGATTCTTTAAAAAATGAACTCCAACCAGCAGATGGCGCACGTTTGTACACAGGCGTGTTTGTAGGAGATCAATCGCCACATTTGTTATCGCCGATTCGACAGAAACCTCTGCAGAAGTAATTTAAGCATAATAAATGCATTTAAATTGAGTGTTGTACCCGGTGTTAATTTATAAAGAATGGATCCAGTGGATGCAGGTAAACAAGAAGTGGACCGTTAGGTTTACAGCGCTCCGAGGAAACGGCTAGGCTACCGATGATTCGACAAGGATAAGTTGGGTAAAAGTTACTTTTGTTCTAAGGCTGTTTTATTTGTAAATTCACAGTTATGTCCGTTCTTGATAACCGTTGTTACACACGCCTTTCCCAGTGTTGCCAACGTAGCGACTTTTCAGTCCCCTTTAGCGGACAACGCCCCCCGGTCGAAGAAATTCGCCAGTACTGTCCCGCGAGCGCAAGGTCTTCACGCCGCAGACACACCTATCGCAGCGTGCACTCTATTCAGTGAGTGGCAAGAGAGGAGCGGCACGTTCAGTTGACCGCACAGCAGCTGACATAGACGTGAATGAGCTGCGCATGTGCAAACAGTAAGACCAATCACTAATCTGTATTGTTTGCTCCTCTGTTACATTTTAATTTGACTTCTAATTATATCACGGGGGTTTAGTTCATTCCCGTTTCTGAACTCTCTGAATTCAGATCATTTAATTAGTATCATTTCATTAGCAAGTCATTACTGTATTCAAACATTATAATATACTTTATTAAACTTATATACACATAATAAAATACATACAGCCTTGGAAATTACACACACACATTCAAAAAAAATAGCCAACAGGAGGCTGCGCTGTGAGAGAAAAAATAAGTAAGACATTCTGTTGCTTCTAACTTTCTCTCTGAGTGATCAATTTACATGTAAATATAGCTGCAGTTTCAGTCACTATTTCATACTCGATCCGTTTTCTGACAACAGAAACAGAAAATATGTAAATGAGAACAGCTTTTTTGGGAATTATTAAAATGATAGTTGTACAGAATGTGAGCGCAGAGAGTAGGAGAGAACAGATTTAAAGGGTTGACGCCTCCTGACACAAGGCAGAATACAATTTCGCAGCAATGACGTCACGCATATGGTAATTAGCACATGACGTCATTTAGCGCCTTCCAATGAAAGTAGTTTCAAGCATTGTATAGCCTTCATTCCTCAAAACAAATATTGAATGATGAGTTTATAGAGAAAGCTATTTCTTTTTTGCCACTTTTGACCTAATATTGGCAATAAGACATGCCAGTCTATTGCATATGGACAACTCAAAAACAAAATCAAAGACAATGTTAAGCTTCATTTAATGAACCAAATAGCTTTCAACTATGTTTGATAGTGATTTTCTTGTACAAAATTAGCAATTTAGCATGACTACTCAAGGATAAGGTGTTGCAGTGATGGCTGATGGAAATGGGCCTGTCTAGATTTGATCAAAAATGACGTTTTTCAAATAGTGATGGCACAATTTTTTTACATCAGTAATGTCCCGACTATGCTTTGTGATCAGTTGAATGCCACTTTGATGAATTAAAGTACCAATTTCCTTCTGAAACAAATATATATATGTATATATATATATATATACAGTGAGGAAAATAAGTATTTGAACACCCTGCTATTTTGCAAGTTCTCCCACTTGGAAATCATGGAGGGGTATGAAATTGTCATCGTAGGTGCATGTCCACTGTGAGAGACATAATCTAAAAAAAAAAAATCCAGAAATCACAATGTATGATTTTTTAACTATTTATTTGTATGATACAGCTGCAAATAAGTATTTGAACACCTGAGAAAATCAATGTTAATATTTGGTACAGTAGCCTTTGTTTGCAATTACAGAGGTCAAACGTTTCCTGTAGTTTTTCACCAGGTTTGCACACACTGCAGGAGGGATTTTGGCCCACTCCTCCACACAGATCTTCTCTAGATCAGTCAGGTTTCTGGGCTGTCGCTGAGAAACACGGAGTTTGAGCTCCCTCCAAAGATTCTCTATTGGGTATAGGTCTGGAGACTGGCTAGGCCACGCCAGAACCTTGATATGCTTCTTACAGAGCCACTCCTTGGTTATCCTGGCTGTGTGCTTCGGGTCATTGTCATGTTGGAGGACCCAGCCTCGACCCATCTTCAATGCTCTAATTGAGGGAAGGAGGTTGTTCCCCAAAATCTCACAATACATGGCCCCGGTCATCCTCTCCTTAATACAGTGCAGTCGCCCTGTCCCATGTGCAGAAAAACACCCCCAAAGCATGATGCTACCACCCCCATGCTTCACAGTAGGGATGGTGTTCTTGGGATGGTACTCATCATTCTTCTTCCTCCAAACACGGTTAGTGGAATTATGACCAAAAAGTTCTATTTTGGTCTCATCTGACCACATGACTTTCTCCCATGACTCCTCTGGATCATCCAAATGGTCATTGGCAAACTTAAGACGGGCCTTGACATGTGCTGGTTTAAGCAGGGGAACCTTCCGTGCCATGCATGATTTCAAACCATGACGTCTTAGTGTATTACCAACAGTAACCTTGGAAACGGTGGTCCCAGCTCTTTTCAGGTCATTGACCAGCTCCTCCCGTGTAGTTCTGGGCTGATTTCTCACCTTTCTTAGGATCATTTGAGACCCCACGAGGTGAGATCTTGCATGGAGCCCCAGTCCGAGGGAGATTGACAGTCATGTTTAGCTTCTTCCATTTTCTAATGATTGCTCCAACAGTGGACCTTTTTTCACCAAGCTGCTTGGCAATTTCCCGTAGCCCTTTCCAGCCTTGTGGAGGTGTACAATTTTGTCTCTAGTGTCTTTGGACAGCTCTTTGGTCTTGGTCATGTTAGTAGTTGGATTCTTACTGATTGTATGGGGTGGACAGGTGTCTTTATGCACCTAATGACCTCAAACAGGTGCATCTAATTTAGGATAATAAATGGAGTGGAGGTGGACATTTTAAAGGCAGACTAACAGGTCTTTGAGGGTCAGAATTCTAGCTGATAGACAGGTGTTCAAATACTTATTTGCAGCTGTATCATACAAATAAATAGTTAAAAAATCATACATTGTGATTTCTGGATTTTTTTTTTTAGATTATGTCTCTCACAGTGGACATGCACCTACGATGACAATTTTAGACCCCTCCATGTTTTCTAAGTGGGAGAACTTGCAAAATAGCAGGGTGATCAAATACTTATTTTCCTCACTGTATATATATATATATATATATATTTATACATACATAGTATTGCTGCAATGCAGAGCATTGTAATTATGCACCAAATCTTAATTTGTTTTTCTGGTGAATTATATGTATATATACTGTGCTTTGAAAAAGTATTTGCCCTTCCTGTTTTAGTTCTTAAAACGAGATATAACATAAAACAAAGGCAACCTGTGTAAACACAAAATACAGTTTTTGAATATATTTATATATTTTTATTGAAGCAGAAAACAGAAGAAATACTTTTTCACAGAACATATTAATAAATATATATATTACCAGATGAGCTTTATTTTTATTATCCTCAAGATATGAAGTTGGAGGCACGATGTATGTGCTCACTTGACACGTTTCTAAATAGTTGTAATTTTCTTTGCATGCCCTCTCTTCAATTTAGATCACTTTATTTATCTAATCAAAATAACAAAATATGCATTGAAGTGAGGATAAAAATATGGATGAAGATTGTCAATGATGAAAGATTTAAATGCAGCAAATCCACTACAAGGTGTCAGTGATTGCTTTTATTTCACTTCTAGAGGTCGCTGTACACTGCAGAATCAATCCGTTCTAACTATAGAATCCTCCTGCACTGGCCACAGAGGAACATGGAGGAATAATAATAACGAAAAACAATCATAGCTAGGGGCATACATTTTTTTCTCATTACCAACTGTTCCAAAAAGCAACTTTCAGCACAGATTAATCAGTTAAACCAATATAATGGTCTACCTCTACTATAAACACAACAAAAGCAGTTGGTTGTAAAAACAAATTCCTTCTTGTTTCATTTTTATTGATCTTATGGTATTTTTGGTATATTGATGATCACATATGATGTTCCTCGATACAGGTTAGTATAAACGCAGCTGAAAATCTTCACCTGTGAATATTGCAATAGTCTTCAAATTCAAGCATTCACTGCTGGTCCACTTACGAATCTGCACCAATGAGAAACCATTCAAGTGTATCCAGTGTGACTATGCCAGTGCTATAAAGGCTAATCTCAGTGTTCATATGCGCAAGCACACAAGCGAAAAATTCAGCTGTGAGCTGTGCTCATTTATCTGCCGCAGAAAAGGACACCTCAAAGTGCACGTGGAGCGAGTGCACAAGAAGATTAAGCAGCACTGCCGTTTCTGCAAAAAGAAGTACTCTGATGTGAAGAACCTTCTTAAACACATCCGTGAGAGCCACGACATCAAAGATAAGAAAGTAAAAGAGTCCTACGATAAATACAGCCTCCAAGCCAGGAAGGGCAAAAGACCTTCTGTCCAACTGTCAAATATGCAACCGCAAGTTCAAGAATGAACTTGAGCGTGTTCGTCATGGAACCAAGCGACCCTTTGGCTGTGAGTTATGTGATCACGGCTTAACTAAATTTCAAGCCTTGCAAACCCATATCCGAAAGCACACCTTCAACTATGTGTGTGCCATTTGCCAGCAGAAATTTGTTAGTTCAGTGTGACTGAGGTCCCATCTCCGAGAGCTCCAATCAGAAATGGACAAGTCCTACTCTTTTGCAGACTCCATCAATCCAGCTTTTGCCTGCTTAAACCAGGTGATGACATTCAGAAGGACATGTTGAATCAGGATGAGCTTGAGATCACCAAGGAGCTGTTTCAGCTAAAACAAAAAATGTGTTGCATGAAACAAAAGGAACTCAGACTCAAAGCACTGGTAGTTTAGTTGTGGAATCTGACCTGCTCGTTCAGAACTCACAAGAGGGAATTCTTCATACAGATAGTCCAGCCAATAAGACAGACCCATCTGCAATAGCTCAAACACAAGAAATGGCCTGTGAGGATGTAATAAATAAGCAGAGACTCCAAGATGAGGGTCTTCAAATAGAGTGCATTATGACTGAAGAACAGAATCCTACTCAAGAATCTGCACCCTTGATTTCAGAAATTATATCTATTGAGCATCTGATATTAAGGATACTGTACCTTTGCACCTCCTTAGACTAAAACAGAGGCAGTTGTTCCACAGACTACCACTACCCTCAGTGGCGATGATGACTTCTGGGTTCAGGGCAGAAGGAAAAGTCTGCTTTCAAGCAGATTATAGAGCAGATGCAAAAGCGACAACTTAACATGGACGTTTTTGAAAGCATTCGGAAATGTTACGGAGACCTTGACTGTGAATATTGTGGTATGAACCTCTATCTCCTAATGCAATTTTTTTTTAAATAAAGATTTCTCTCCCCTCTAGCATGCCTGGCTTTTTATTCTATCAATTTTTTTTATCTCCTTTTCTCCCAATTTGGAATGACCAATTCTCACTACTTACTAGGTCCTCATGGTGGCGCGGTTACTCACCTCAATCCAGGTGGCGGAGGACAAGTTTCAGTTGCCTCCACTTCTGAGATGTGAATCCACGCATCTTATTACGTGGCTCACTGTGCATGACACAGCAGAGACTCACAGCACGTGGAGGCTCATGCTACTCTCTGCACAACTTACCACATGCCCCATTGAGAACAAGAACCCTTAATCCTGACCACGAGGAGGTTACCTCATGTGACTCTACCCTCCCTAGCAACTGGGCAATTTTTTTTGTTTAGGAGACCTGGCTGGAATCACTCAACACTGGATTCAAACTCACGACTCCAGGGGTGGTAGTCAGCGTCAATACTCACTGAGCTACCCAGGCCCCCAAGCCTTTCTTTTTTAACAGTCTTTCTACTCTCTCTTTTAACTCTCTTTCACAGGTAATCTGTTCTGGTATCAGGTGCACTACAATATACATGTGTGAACACACATGAGAGAACACCTTCATTACTGTTCTCATGCAGTTACTCTTCATCACTAAAAATTGCCTGAAGCAGCACATCATACAGAGACATTCTGACATTTTACTCAAGTGTCCCTCTTAAGGATGCCAGTACTGCACACCGGACAAATACAAGCTTCAGTCGCATCTTAAAACTCATTGGACATAGTGATTGCTAGCAGTCTGTATATACAGTCAAAAGATAGAACTCATATCAAAAGTAACCATCCAGTTAAATTAATGAAACACTCTCTAATGTCCCAGATGAGCCCTGGATGGAAGTAATGAATGTACACTTGCTGTACAGATGTGTCATTGAACTACATCTCAGAGACACTGGAAATACGTGTACATGTGAAGGGGGTGATTGGATAATGTACTTCCAAATACCCATACTTTGACTGCTTCTTCACAAGGAATGGGGCAGATATGCAGCAGCACATATGGGGTCATGAAGGTTTACTCTGCATTCTAGAACTTATCCACATCAAAAATTTAGTGTATTTGTGGTGCTTTGTTCATATAGTGAAACCATACAAATGCTCATTGTGTGATTACGGCACAAGAAGTAAGAGCAACCTTAAGGCTCACATGAACAGACACAGTACTGAGAAAACACATCTTTGTGACCTATGTGGGAAAAAGTTCAAGTCTAAATTCACTCTGAAGAGCCATAAACTTATGCACACAGCTGATGGTGAGTCTTTTACTCTGGACACAGTGTTTTTGGATTCATGTACCTACTTAAAATCAGTATGAAATGGCATTTACAACCTAGTTCTCTGAGTGAAACAGGATATTCAACAAGAATAAAATGTAGGCAGTGTCTTAATTTTATTGATTGGATCATAAAAAATGGGCATTACATACCAGAATAGATCCAGACTGTTGGAGGGGTGGGGTTGAAAGTAATTAAATTTTGTTGAAAGATGTGAAGTATATTTGTATATACAGGGTTGGGAGGGTTCATTTTGAAATGTATTCCACTACAGATTATAGAATACATGCTGTAAAATGTAATATGTAACATATTCCATTAGATTACTCAAGATCAGTAATATACTCTAAATACTTTGGATTACTTCTTCAGCACTGGTAGATTTTTTTCACTTGTTTTGACTATAAAAACTCATATGTATAACTCAAACCTAAATATCTTATGCAGTGTTGTTTCCAAACCAAGAAAAATTGAATTGATTGATTGATTGATTATTAGAACAAAATAAAAAATTATTATCAAGAATAAGATTTTTGCCCCAATATCAAAGGTCTTACTAGAAAAAAAGAAATTACGATCCAACGTGAATTTTCTTGATAAAAAAATATGATCATGTCTGGTAACGTGCATGTACACTCACCTAAAGGATTATTAGGAACACCATACTAATACTGTGTTTGACCCACTTTCACCTTCAGAACAGCCTTAATTCTACGTGGCATTGATTCAACAAGGTGCTGAAAGCATTCTTTAGAAATGTTGGTCCATATTGATAGGATAGCATCTTGCAGTTGATGGAGATTTGTGGGATGCACATCCAGGGCACGAAGCTCCCGTTCCACCACATCCCAAAGATGCTCTATTGGGTTGAGATCTGGTGACTGTGGTGGCCATTTTAGTACAGTGAACTCACTGTCATGTTCAAGAAACCAATTTGAAATGATTCGAGCTTTGTGACATGGTGCATTATCCTGCTGGAAGTAGCCATAAGAGAATGGGTACATGGTGGCCATAAAGGGATGGACATGGTCAGAAACAATGCTCAGGTAGGCCGTGGCATTTAAACGATGCCCAATTGGCACTAAGGGGCCTAAAGTGTGCCAAGAAAACATCCCCCACACCATTAAACCACCACCACCAGCCTGCACAGTGGTAACAAGGCATGATGGATCCATGTTCTCATTCTGTTTACGCCAAATTCTGACTCTACCATCTGAATGTCTCAACAGAAATCGAGACTCATCAGACCAGGCAACATTTTTCCAGTCTTCAACTGTCCAATTTTGGTGAGCTCTTGCAAATTGTAGCCTCTTTTTCCTATTTTTAGTGGAGATGAGTGGTACCCGGTGGGGTCTTCTGCTGTTGTAGCCCATCCGCCTCAAGGTTGTGCGTGTTGTGGCTTCACAAATGCTTTGCTGCATACCTCGGTTGTAACGAGTGGTTATTTCAGGCTAAGTTGCTCTTCTATCAGCTTGAATCAGTCGGCCCATTCTCCTCTGACCTCTAGCATCAACAAGGCATTTTCAGCCCACAGGACTGCCGCATACTGGATGTTTTTCCTTTTCACACCATTCTTTGTAAACCCTAGAAATGGTTGTGCTTGAAAATCCCAGTAACTGAGCAGATTGTGAAATACTCAGACCGGCCCGTCTGGCACCAACAACCATGCCACGCTCAAAATTGCTTAAATCACCTTTCTTTCCCATTCTGACATTCAGTTTGGAGTTCAGGAGATTGTCTTGACCAGGACCACACCCCTAAATGCATTTAAGCAACTGCCATGTGATTGGTTGATTAGATAATTGCATTAATGAGAAATTGAACAGGTGTTCCTAATAATCCTTTAGGTGAGTGTATAATGTCTAGAAATAGCATTTTAGCTTAGTGAAATGCTGACAATTTACACAAGGTCTTCTGCTTCAAACTTACTTCAAACGTACTTCTCTGTCTGCTCGTATAAATGTAACACATCATAAGAAAGTGTTTCACTGCTGTTCAAATGCACTTTGGATCACATCATTTATATGTATAAATATTTTCCAAATGAAAGGACTAAATATTAAATTAAATACATAACAATAAAATAACAATAAAATGCAAAGTAATCTCTTCAGTAATCAAAATGCATTTTGATTGTGATTGTATTCTAATTACCAATGATTTAAATTGTAACTGTAGTGGAATACAGTTACTTTTATTTTGTATTTTAAATACATAATCCTGTTACATGTAATCCATTACTCCCCAACCCTGTGTATGTGTATATGTATATATATATATATTAATTATTTGAAATAATGTGCACAGATGACATGTGCTCAGTAAGACCAAGAGTATGTAAGAAGACAGTAAAAACGGTCCATATTGATTTCAGGTTTATTTTAAAGTGATAGTTCACCCAAATATAAAAATTCTCTCATCATTTACTCTCTCTCATGCCATTTCAGATGTGTATGACTTTCTTTCTTCTGCTGAACACGAACAAAATATTTTTAGAAGAATATCTCAGCTCTGCAGGTTCATACAATGCAAATTAATGGTGACCAAATATTTGAAGCCCGAAAAGCACATAAAGGCAGCATAAAAGTAATCCATATGACAAATTTTCACTGTACACCTTGCCATTGCAGTCTCTAGGCATGATCATGATTTCAAGCTCAATTTCACTTCCTAGTGCTCGACGCACACACAGAGCGCTAGATGGCGCTACAGGAAGTGTAATCTAAAAACATTTGACATTAAATATAATATTCCTTTTTATTATTTCTATGGTAGGTATCATAAACAATAAAGAAGTCCCTAATGGAAAAATTGTTTATTCATTTTTATGTTATAGAATAATAGTTCAAATGCGCCGAATGTGACTTCACTGATGCACAAAGACCACATCTCCTTCGTCACATGGAGCAGCATGCTCTTTCAATGTATTTTTTTTTTCTTGAATACATCTTTCTAGTCACATTTAGCAAAAACCTATTTTGTTTTACTTAATTTAAATACGCTAACTTACAACGATGTGAAATGTTTTCCTTTTTACAGCCTTGTGCACACTGCCACCACTCATGCAACATTTCAGGCTCTCTGAAAAGACATTATAACAAGAAGCTTCCCAAAGCAAAGTACAGTAATGATGGAACATGGCCAGCCACTTCAGAAACTGTGATAGATCAAGATAAGTCCTGCCAACAGAATTAAACCAGCATTAATTGTCTGACCAGAAGAGGTTTGGTAAATATAATGCCAGATATATATTGTTGCCTCAAACTTCAACTCAACTTCGGTAATTAAAAAGTGTGTGTGTGCTTATTAGGTGGAGTGAAATGTCCTGTGTGCAATTATGTTCATGGCATTAAATGGGAAATGAACAGACACCTGAAAAGCAAACATTGCCTAAAAGTGGTGGAGAACAACAGTCTTGTTGATTCAGCTGATGATTCAGGATGCACTACAGGCTACTATGGGCCTTGGAGAAGAGCATCATTTTGTTGTGGCTTCAGATGACATGGAGGGCATCAAAACTGTCACAGTGTGCACACTGGTTGCAGATACCTCCCAATTCATTGTCTATGTTCAGGAAGCAGTTCAGGAGGCTGTGCAAACTGAGGAGACCACCACAGTATAGCATCTATAAAGGGTATGCTGGCAAAATGCATGGGGATATCTGCTATCTAGCCCAAATGTTCTGAATTAGTCTGTGATCTTTTTAGTTATAGTTACCCCAGTCAAGAATTTAGCATCCATCTATTATTTATAGTGACCCAAGCAGCACAATTGTAAATGTTATATCAGTAACTAGTCATAGCTCTGTTAACTGCAAAAAAAAAAAAAAAAAAGTTTATAGTGGCTTTATGTAACATTCTGTAACTCCAAGGCAATTCTTTGAAAAAAGCAACTAGATCCAGTTCAGTCTGACTGGAGGAACTCACAGGAGCAATAGTTTTAAAGGGATAGTTCACCCAAAAATGTAAATTTTCTCATAATTTACTTACCCTCATGCCATCCCAGATGTGCATGACTTTCTTTCTTTTGCTGAAGTAAGTGAATAGGTACCAACATTTTGAAACTCCAAAATACACAAAAGGGCAGCATAACAGTAATCCATACGGCTCCAAAGGTTAAATCCATGTCATCAGACGTGATATGATAGGTGTGGGAGAGAAACTGATCAATACTTAAGTCCTGTTTTACTATAAATTCTCCTCCTTGCTCAGTAGGTGGTGATATGCACAAAGAATGTGAATCACCAAAAACAAAAGAAGAATTTGAAAGTGGAAAATGTATAGTAAAAAAGGACTTACATATTGATGTCTCTCATCCACACCTATTATATAATTTCAGACGATATGGATTTAACCACTGGAGTCTTGAGTTACTCTTATGCTGCGTTAATGTGCATGTTGGGGCTTCATAATTTTGGTACCCATTCACTTGCAATGGGAGGACCTACAGAGCAGAGACATTCTTAAAAATATCTTTGTGTTCTGCAGAACAAAAATGCCATATGCATCTGGGATGGCATGAGGGTGAGTAAATAATGAGAGAATTTTCACTTTTTTTGTGAACGATCCCTTCAATCCTTCAAAATTCATGAAACCTGTCCACAGTAGGTGTAACCTGTTGCACAAGAAGCAAAAGCTCAGGCTGGTGTGTTAAATGATTTTTTGCTACCTAAATTATCATTGCCTGCAACCATTATCATGCATGCTTGCAAAAGCGTTACTGTGTGACACTGACTATTCCAGGTCTCAATTTTAGAGTAGATTGTTTAATGGCCTGATAAGGACCATGCAGATAACAGGGCCTACCCTTCCTTCCTTCTGCGCTACTTAAAAACACCCCTGAAAACTCTTTTCCAAGATGTTTATTATATAGAAAACTTTAAACAGTATCATTTCAAGTCACCAAAACAATGCTAATTTCAGTGTCTCCTGTTGTCCTTTCCCATCAGTTGTGAGACCTGGCTATCCACCAGGTTGTTCTCACTGCTGTCCTGCTCCTCTTTTTCCTCTTTCTGTAGGCTCCTGGCCAGCAGGTATTCTTTGAAGTGATATCATCATCCTTGACCCATTTGGATTTGAGTTACTTTTTCTCTATGAGTTTCTGCCTGCTGATATCTGCTAGTGTGTCCAGCTGCTCTTGAGTTAGTTCTCCTGCAGGACTTTGTGTGAGCGAGTCTCTGGAGGCCTTTTGTTGTTTATAAGCTTCAGTTTGTTTGTGCAGTGCATCATGATCAACACTAGATTCTCCAGATTACATTGGTTGCAGTCTGACCCAAACAAATTACAATATCATTAAAAAAAGAACTGAATTCCATTTTCTTAAAACAAAATTCTTCCATCTTCATCTGAACCATAATCTGGAATCTTGAGAACGTTTTCAACCTGATGCATAATAACATGACATTAAATTAAAAAATTAAATAAGCTATTCAATCACCAAAATTCATGAACCACTTATACAACTGCCAAAGACTGAAGGAAAAGAGTAAATATGCGGTCTGTTACCTCCATGACAGCAGCATATCGTTAATCTCTGATGAAAACTACAGGCGGAACTCTGCCGAGGAGTTGGTGTGAAAAGGTAGCTGAAAAAAAAAAAAGATTTAATTCCCTTCAACTTGTAAAACCAAAGGTAGAAGAGACAATGAAAAATATTATATATAAGGAGCACATTTGTCTAAAGCCTGCTGAATGTGACTGTCTTGCTCAGGTGACAAACTTCCAGTATATTCGAGAAATCTGGTTGTAGTAAAACCTTTAATCAGGGCACAAGAGTAAGGATTTGTTTTTCTACTGGCCCAGTTGTTTAAATATTTACCAGCCCTACTACAAAAAAAAATAAAAAAAATTATACATTTATTTAGCTATTTAGTTGTCTCATCAGAAAAAAAAAATATTTACAAAATGTTTACCATATAAAGATTTTTAATTTGCAATAAAAGCTGGAAATTATACAGCTATATCTTCATGACAGCTATACAATAAACACACTTTTAATGGAAAACGTATGCTACAATAAATTAGGGTGAAAAGGCATACCTTAAGGAAAATGTATGTTTGTTTTGTTATCCAGTCACTTAGTGTATCAATAATTAAGAGTATTTATTTTTATTTAATATTGATGGAGCAACATAACTTATGTGAAAATAAATAATAACAGAAGGTTGTTTTGAGTAATCATTTTTTATGTGGTGATTTGGAGAAAAAGGTCCCATGGGGTGGGGGGAGTTAGTGAAATATGGGGACAACAGTCATAAGGTAATGGTTCCTAAACTTGTGCAAATACTTTTGAGACAGCAAAATTCTTGTTTAAAATAACCACTTTAGAAAAAGGCTAACCAATTTCTTTTCATCTTTAATCACATTTGGCATTTCATAACATCTAAAGTATTCTATAAGTAAATTAATCTCCATTGCTATTGTATCAGTCATTGAGCCCACTTTCAACATTCTTCATAACAAATCTAATCCCCCCACTAATGAAAAACAGTTAGTTTAATGGAGGCCTTTAGAATCAGAATCAGCTTTATTGCCAAGTATGCTTACACATGCTTCCAGTGTACAACAATACAAACAATACCAAAAACAGCAGCAAGACTTAGGTAATTAAAACAAAAAAGAATAAAAAATAAATAATTATACATATACGTACATATACTCACCTTCATACATACCCACATACACACGTAGTGCAAATCTATTACAAATCTGTTATATAAAGAACAAAAATACAGTATATTATGTACAGTGCAATGAATGTAATGGCAGAAGTGGATATGTGAGGAAAAAAACTGTTGCTGTGCCTGACGGTTCTGGTGCTCAGAGCTCTGAAGTGCCTGCCAGAAGGCAACAGTTCAAAAAGGTAGTGGGCAGGGTGAGTGAGGTCCAGAGTGATTTTACCTGCCTTTTTCCTCACTCTGGAAGTGTATAGTTCTTGAAGGGGGGGCAGGGGGCAACCAATAATCCTCTCAGCAGACCGAACTGTCCTTTGTAGTCTTCTGATTTCTGATTTCGTAGCTGCACCAAACCAGACAGTTATAGAAGTGCAGAGGACAGACTCAATGACTGCTGAGTAGAACTGTATCAGCAGCGCCTGTGGCAGGTTGAACTTCCTCAGCTGGCGAAGGAAGTACAACCTCTGGTGGGTCTTTTTGACAATGGAGTCAATGTGTGTCTCTCACTTCAGGTCCTGTGAGATGGTAGTGCCCAGGAACCTGAATGACTCCACTGCTGCCACAGTGCTGTTTAGAATGAAGAGGGGGGACAATGTTGGGGTGTTCCTCCTAAAGTCCACAATCATCTCCACCGTTTTGAGCGTGTTCAGCTCCAGGTTGTTTTGACTGCACCAGACAGCCAGCCGTTCATCCTCCTTTCTATATGCAGACTCATCATCATCTCGGATGAGGCCGATGACAGTGGTGTCGTCTGAAAACTTCAGGAGCTTGACAGAGGGGTCCTTGGTGGTGCAGTCATTTGTGTAGAGCGAGAAGAGTAATGGGGAGAGCACATATCCCTGGGGGGCACCAGTGCTGATGGTACAGGTGGTGGAAGTGAATTTTCCCTGCCTCACAAGCTGCTGCCTGTCCGTCAGAAAGCTGGTAATCCACTGACAGGTAGAGGTGGGAACAGGGAGTTGATTTAACTTAGTCTGGAGAATAGCTGGGATGATTGTGTTGAAAGCCGAGCTGAAGTCCACAAAAAGAATCCTTGCGTATGCCCCTGGTCTGTCCAGATGTTGCAGGACGTGATGCAATCCCATGTTGACTGCATCATCCACAGACCTGTTTGCTCGATAAGCAAATTGAAGGGGATCCAGAAAGGGTCCAGTGATGTCCTTCAGGTGGGCTAACACCAGTCTCTCAAATGACTTCATGACCACAGGTCTGTAGTCATTAAGTCCTGTGATTTTAGGTTTCTTAGGGACAGGGATAATAACTGAGCATTTGAAGCAGCATGGGACTTCACACTGCTCCAGTGATCTATTGAAGATCTGTGTGAAGATGGGGGACCAGTTGGTTAGCACAGGAACGAAGGCACGCTGGTGAGATGCCATCTGGGCCTGGAGCCTTCCTTGACCTTTGCTTCCGAAAGATACGGCACACATCGTCTTCACAGATCTTGAGTGCAGATTGTGTAGCAGGAGGGGGGAGGAGGGGGTTGCAGGAGGTGTTAATGTTTGTGTGAAATGAAGGTCAGAGTGCGTGTGGGGTGTGAAATTGGGCCTTTCGAATCTGCAATAGAACACATTCAGGTCCTCAGCCAGTCGTTGGTCCACCACAGGGTTGGGGGTAGGAGTCCTGTAATTAGTAAGTTGTTTCAAGCCACTCCACACTGATGCAGTTGTTAGCTGAAAACTTGTTTTTCAGCTTCTCAGAGTAGCTTCTTTTAGCCACTCTGATTTCCTTATTCAGTGTGTTCCTGGCCTGATTATACAAGACTCTATCCCCACCCCTGTAAGCCTCCTCTTTGGCATGATGAAGCTGTCTGAGTTAGCTACAGCAACAGGGGTGGGGGCCTTTTACAACAAACACTATACTTTCACTTATTGGCCAGTTATTGAAAAACTTTTGATTGACCTTTAATTGTTTTTTTTTTTTTTTGTTTTAAATTACATGTATTTTGTCTCAAAACGAATGTGATAATTTCTGGGATTTTCATTAGCTACATAAATTTGCAACATTTAAAAATATTACATATTAGATCAAATTACCTCAAAAAGTTTGGTTGCTAGCCCCATTGTACCTTATTGTTTCTTAATGATGACAAGTCATTCTTGCAATTTCAATAAAAAGTGTCTTTTTTTGTCATGGTGACATTTTTTAAATCAACAGAATTCGTACCAACAGTGGTACTGTACATCACAGAAAACCAAATGTGTAAGTTTGTGTGTCCTGGGTAGCTCAGCGAGTATTGACGCTGACTACCACACCTGGTCACAAGTTTGAATAAAGGGCGTGCTGAGAAATTCCAACCAAGTCTCCTAAGCAACCAAATTGGCCCGGTTGCTAGGGAGGATAGTCACAGATTGAGGCACTACGCCACCACGAGCACATTGGGAATTGGGCATTACAAACTAGGGAGAATGTGGAAAAATGTGTACGTTTGTATATCTATGTGCAAATCTATGAATAGCCAGTTTAGGAAAGTGAAAGTTTTGTAAACTGGCCCGAAACTCTCTCATACTGACCCCAGCCCAGCAGGCCATCATTATTTTTGAGCCCCGTTGTTGTTAATGATGCCAAAAGGGCACATTTTACTTTAGAAATCTGTACATTGTAGGCAGGGATCTCAGAGTTGACCTCATAGGTGCTCAGAAAGTATGTCACTGCTTTGTAGATGATGTTGTTCAGGATTCTCACACAAACACTGTCCTCTTGATTTCTATTCGCTGATGGTTTCAAAAAGCCAGTCTGACCTAAAGATGTGGACTGAAAGGGGAAAATGGCTTAAAAATTCAAACTAGCATAATTTACTCACCCTCATGCCATACCAGATTTGTATGACTTTCTTCAGCAGAACTGATCTTAGTTCTCTTGGTCCATACAATACAAGTGAATGGGTACAAAAAATTTGAAATGCCAAAAATCTAATTGGCATAAAATAATCTAAATTATTTCAGTGGTTAAATCAAAGTCTCCAGAAGCAATATGATAGATGTGGGTGAGAAACAGATCAATATCAATATTTAAGTTCTGTTTTACTATATATTTTCCTCCCTGCTTAGTCAGTTTCCACTTTTTTGTTTTTGGTAGTTCACATTGTTCATGCATACACGCCCTACTCGGCAGGGAAAATAATTTTGAGCAAATATTAAATATTGATCTGTTTCTCACAAACCGACACAAATCATATCCCCTCAAAAGATCTGGATTAAGACACTGGTGTACTATAGATTACTTTTATGCTGTCTTTATGTGATTTTTGGAGCTTCAAATATTTGCCGCCCATTCACTTGCATTGAAAGGACCTACAGAACTGAGATATCCTTAAATTGTATTCTGCAGAACAAAGTCATACACATCTGGGATGGCGTGAGGGTGAGTCATTTTTGGGTGAACTATTCCTTTAATTTTTGTACCAACATGGTGCAATAGCACTGATGGTAAACAGCTTACCTGTTGAGGAGCTTCATACCAGGGTCATTTTTTTTTATAGAGTGCCATTTGGACTTCATAACTTGGGATAAATAAATTGTTGATTTACCTATATTTTAATGTTCTATTATATAAAGGACATATCTAACTTGCTGAAAAACATATTGGTCGAGCTCAGGCACCTATAAACATTTACAACATGACACGCAGGACATGTCCACCCTGTTAAGGACTTAGACATTACTGTTTTAATGTGTTTTCAGTACATGATTGCTAATAAAATGACATTTTTATAGGTATCATATGTCCTTCACTCTAATCAGATATTTGTTTTACGATGAAATTATTTTTAAACAGCATATATTGAGAAAAACAAGCACACATTATGACAACGGGACATATGCTTCCAGTTTTTTCTTAAGAAAAGCTAATTATGATAAGAATTACTCAAATTTTCTAGCATGTATAGTCAAACTCTTCCATACTTTTATGTAACTACAAATATACACTTGATGTTTGGTAATGTCATTAAACTATGTTAGAAAAATGCCAACATGAAAGGGTGGACAGTTACATAACAGGGTGGACAAAACACCAACAAATTATAAAACATTAATGTGATTTAATAAATTTGATTACAAATAACACAAAAAGGGAAATCATTTTAAATTTTAAGTTTACTTAAAGGAAGTCTTCTAGATAGTTCAATGTGGATTTATCCAGGTGGAAAGAGCGCTTGTTAAGTGCCTGTGGCTCTGGTATAAGACACAGAAGTTGCTCATCTGCATACCAGCTGACATCTTCGCTTTGTGTTGGCCAGAATTATTTTTTACCCCATTACGATGCATGCACTTAACCTGAATGCTATGCTCCTCGTTCATGATGATGCCAGGGGTGCACGTCAGCGTCATACTTGACAATACACCACTCTCCAATGTACTTCCTGTCAAATGACTCTGGTTGCCAGGGGGTCTCTCTGTTCGGTGTTGGGGTTGTCACTGGAACTCCACCCAGAGTAGCTACTTTTAGCTCAAAGCAAGCACAATCGATCCTCTTGCCTCTGACAGAAACAACTGATGTCCCTGTACTTGATTTGCCCAGGTAAGAGGCTGATCACCTGGTGCATCCTCATTGTGCCTTTAACAGGAATCAGAGCAGGGACCTGAGGCGAGAAGAGATGATATACAGTAGTATGAGTTAATATTCAAAATATTCTACCAATCTCAACAACAATCAATGTATAGAGCCACAAAATGCTGAGAATTGACAACAAAGCAGGCTGTGTGATTGTGTGCGTAATAGAGCGAGAGACAGACAGACAGACAGATTGATACATAAAATGAGAGGTAGAAAAATGACACAGCTTACCACAGTTGAATTTCCCACCACTGATGTGATGTCACCTCATGAGAGTGATATCATTGAGAAAAACGCTTTTTTTTCCTTAAAGGGACAGAAATGCATCTTAACAGGGTGGACAGTGACCACCAGGGACGAACATAAAACCTTAAGTTTTTTGCACAAAAGTTAATAATTTTTATAAAAACAACATTTGATTAAATAGATTTTTACCAGGAAAATTAAATAATAATGAAATGTTTGGAAACATAGGTTTTTATCAGTTATTTTTTAGATCGAAGTTGAATGAACAACACTGGGGACATGGCAAAATTCCATAGGTACCTCTTTAAACAAAGCTTTTAAAATAATAATAAAAAAGCCCATATAATTGTATTCATAATAAATAACAATTCACCTTACATGACAAACCAAATGGAACTCGTATTTGTCCAAATTTAGACAAAATACAACATAATTTGTACTGGGGACACAAAAGGCACCACATAAAAAAATTGACCCACCACTGTTACAGAAACAGAATATTGACTCGTGATTAGAATGAGCGATTCTGTTTATATATTGATAGAACGTTGAGTGAATTAAACATGATGGCGACTTACTTCTTGGACTGCATATTCATCAGTTTATTACTACCAGCTGTGAATAATCCTTTCTTTCAACTTCACAGACCAGGACAAGCGCTGGTCAAGCAGTAACTTGGGTTGTGATATAATTTTACAGAATATTCTAATTACTGCAGTTGCATGCAGACTTAATGTTCAGTCTTTATAGAAAATTACTCTCATCACAGCCAACATGATAGTCACCTTGCATTCACGTTCTATTCTGAAGGTGATCCATGTGTTCAACATCGACTACATTGGTCTGCAAGCGAAGAAGGGGGCACTAAATTAATCCAAATCAACTGACAGATATTTGAAACGCACATTATGAGAAACGTCTTTACCAATAAATTAATACAAATGGGAAATCACATTTGGTAAATCGCAATCAAATCTTTACTGACTGAAACACACACTTGTAATACAACTGCAAACATTAAAGAGGACACAGAGGCACTTATTTTTTTTCACATTTATGAAATAAAAGTGTACTATGTGAAAGAATGAACATACAAACACTATAAAGTGTCCTCCACAGTGATGCAGCTGATAAAATGCTAACTGGTTTGTCAGTTAGTAGTAGTAGTTTACCATGCCTTCACTTTATTTACAGTCCTAGTATAAATGTTAGATGCAGAACTATTTCAATACAGCCTTCCTCAAATTTATATTAAGTGTTCCAAACATATATGACTTCAATATAAAATACAAAACTGAGCGTTTTTTCTTACAGAAAATATGTGTACAAAAACGTTTGAACATCGTCATATGAACTATATACAACAAAAATACAAAAATGTAGAGTGTAGAGTTCAAGGTTGGTGATCGAATTACTTTTCAGCATTGCTGTAATTTCCCCTTTTCAGAACTGACAAAAGCCAAGAGGAAACAATCTCATAAACGTGGAAATCAAGTCATTTTAAATAAACATCTTACAGTGGTTGACATCCTAGTCTGAACATGCTGGATACAAACATATTTCATCTATTAAACACCTTTATACAATTTTTTTAACAGGCTGCACCTCTGGAAAAAAGAGATTATGTTTCAACTTGTTAACATCATTCATTCTGAACCCAAGACGCACACGAACCTTCTTCTTCTGAATTGCTTTCAAGCACTTGGTGAGCTTGGAATTAAAGTGAGTCTTTACATCAGCTTTGTTTATATACAAACGGGAAGCAAGCATTTCGGTTTCAGCCGTTGTCAAATATGGCTTGATGTGGAAGTACCTTGAAAGGAATTCTTTTCTGTCTTCAAAAGATGCAAACGCCATCCCTGCTGGGTCCAAGACAAGCTGGACTGGAGTTTGAGGGACTTCTGCCTTTGAAACTCTCTGATTCCTTTTTCTGCTCTTCTGCACATTTACCTCTTTCTTTGCCTTGACAAAATCCTTCCCACCCTGATTGGCAATTTCTGAAGAATCTCCCACCTTAGCAGAATTGTTAAATTCACCATCAGTGTGTCCAACTGGATCTGGATTCAGTTGCCTCTCTGCATCCTTGATTGCTTGGGGAGCACAGCGACACCGTTGCACATGGATGGAGATTGTTTTTGGTGTTGATTTTTCAGAATACACCCCAAAACAATATATGCATTTGAAGGCAGGAGTTTTTAATATTGCATGAATGGTGGGAACGGTGTGGTGTTTTGCTTGAAGATGCTGCTCGTAATCTTCAGAGATCTCGAACTTGACTGGACAAAATGGACAAATGGTAGATGTTGCCTTCAATGTGGTTGGGTATTCTGCCTTATCTGGATACATTTTTATGTAAATTTTATCTTGAGAGCTGGTGATCAGTGCAAGGTTGAGTTCTCTGTTTTCAAGGAGATCCTTGGGCACATCTGTGTTTAAATTAAAGGTAGTAAACATCAGGTTGCCCTCACTGTCACTTTCAAGATTAAACTTTTCTTTTATGAAATTACGGTTTTCCTTGATTCTGAGACTGTGCTCTTTATTTGTGTGCTCCATGACTTGCTTGAAGGAGTAGAACATCAGAGGGCAGAACAGACACTTCAAGCCATGCAACAAATGCTGAAAAATTCCCTGCTCTCTCAGGAAAATCTTGCACTTCAGACACCTGACGGTGCGATCATCATGTTTTTTCAAAAATGGAGCAAGCACAGCCAACTTGTTTGGTACACTATTTTTGTTTATTGCTCTCTGAACTGTAGGCATAAGACCAACAGGCACTACTGCCGTATTTGTAGGCTGGCTGACCTGAGGAGTGTTTTGTGTCAAAACCATTTGAGCAGGACTGCCCTGGACAGGCATTGTGACATGAACAGGTGCTAGAGTGTAGGTCGGAACACCGTTTACTTTGTTGCCTGTTGGAATGAGACGCACAGACTGTGAGGCTAAGAGAGGAGCTCTGGGAACTGACTGATTCAGCTGAAGACCTTGGGTAACAAGGAAGGGTGGACGCACACCCACTTCGCCTGGGAGGTTGACCTGAACAGTGGGTGGAAAAAGAACCTGACGTGGTTGCTGACCTTGTGGTCGCCTGGGAACGGTCATAGTAATGGGCATTGATTTGGGTGCATTTTGTGGCATGTTTGGCACCACCATATTAATAGATTTCACCACTGGTGAGGTAGGCATGACTTGTGAGATCCCAGAGGGGGTCTGCTGATGTGTAGTCACAGCTGTGCCTGAGAGTAAAGCTTGTGTTTGTGGGGACAGAAACATCTGCCCTGAGCCAGGAGAGCAAAACAAAGCAGTGTTGCTTGGCCCAGCCAGAAATACTGCACCGTTAGGCTTTTTGACACCATTTCCATTTGTTTGCTGCTGCATATAGTTCGGTCTTGCAAGCAACGTGACCTGTTGCATTGCTTTTGGTGCAAGGTTTAGCAGATTATGTTGTCCAACAATTTGGTTTGTGCAGTCTTTTTCAATGATGGACGGCATTATCTGCCAGTGAAGGTCCTTGTGCATCTCTGAACTCAAAATATGATAGAGCAGATGCTCAATAGTCTCTGCTGGCAGTTTGCACACTTTGCAGTAATATTTTGCAGTGGTGCCATCACGTTTTTGCTCACCATCACCCTTCTGTGTATTATCTGAGCCAAGCCCAAAGTAACGATCCAACAATGCAGCATAGTGATTTACCAAGACATGCTTTTTCATTACATATATTAAAGAGTCATGATACCCACAGGTTGCACATATATATCTGTCATCGGCAGCATCGGCAGAGACTGTAACTGACACGGTTTTTGGTGCATGGGCCAAAGTGTGGCTAGTGTAGTTTTGAACAAACGTGGGCTTGGCTTTTGAAGACAGGATGTGGAAAAACCTAATGTGTTGCTCTGTGACTTTTGGAGCGCTAACAAATGGGCAGTAAGGACACATTAACAGACTGGCTAGGTCCAACTCCTCCTCGTGGTAGCGATGAATATGACTTCTAAATGTGGTTACTGACCGGCTGGAGTACCCACATAGATTGCAACACAGTGTCTGGCTTCGGTATGGATACTGCATGACGAAAGAAATATGATCAATACAACTTATTGAGATGATGTTGACTAATACTGTGTTACATAATGTATTACAGAAAACACATGTGCAGGGCTTAACAATAAGGATAGCAGGAGAAGATTGATTAATATTCATGAGGAAAACAATACCTGATTGGACGGTGTAACATTCTGTCTTTGACATTTGCCGTGACTGTACTGTAATACAACCTCTGAGGTATTACCATTGGAGAGAGCATAACGGTCAACGAAGTCACCATTTGCAAGTACCTTACAAATGAAAGGGGGGACCCATAATCTGACCCCTACCTGCCACAAAATTGTCTGTGTCTTTGCTTATAAAACAGCAATTTTATAACAGTAAACTTTAAATATAGTTAATTCCAAAAGCACTGTTTAGTCGAAAACCTGTTGATAATTAGCAGACAGGCAATCATTCAATTAAAGTGTTCAGCTGTTTCCTCACAAAAGCAATTTATTCAGCACACTGAAGCATCTCCTTCATAAACATCTATAAAAAAAAATTGCTCTGGTCTCCTTGCCAGTGTGGTCTCCACCGCCCTTAGAAAGTCTATTGGACTTCCGTATTATATACATTTTGTTGCTCACCTTATAGCCTCCCCTTGTTAGAAGGGCTCTGTCTGTACAAATTTTTTAGTAAATCCGAGCAAATAGGTCCGCGAGTGTGTGTTGCATTGTAACATAACCTTACATGCACATTTATTTGATGCATTGAATATTGTTGTCGCCAGTGTTGAATATTGTTGATTGCATTACAAGCATATGTGGGTGTTGGTTGAAAATTATAAACAAAACTAAAAATAATGTTTAGCACTATTTGCCATAATTTTCCAACAAATATTTATAAATGTATAGCTTTTGTGGAGCTACGCTATAGCTCGACTCTGGCAAACAAAATAAAAAATTTTTTTTTAAAGAAAGCTTAACATTTAATAAAATATAAAAACCGGCACATGGCATGTAAAAAAATACATCACTACAAATAAAATTCATTGGGGAAAAAAAAAAGAATTCTGGTGGGACCAGCAAAAATTTTGGCAGGCAAGAAAAAAAAACCTTACTGATGAGCCTTGCATGAATGTTTGAAATACTAGTATTAAAAAGTACATAGTTTGAGTGAGTTTTGAAATAAAGACCTTTCTTTTCCATTTGCCAACATGACCATCACTGAGATCATCCCAGTCTGTGTTGTTGAAACTTGCATCACCAGCATCAAAGCATTTGTATGTCTGTTGTAAATGAAGTGAAACATTTGTTAGCAGACGTTATGATATTCAAGATATTTGACAGACAGAATTATAATGATTTATAATCTACCTCTATTAGGTCTTGACATTGCTGCATTCCAACTTCACACAAAATACTTTTGACGCGTTTCCTTGGTCGTCTGAGTTTTGTCAGGTTCTTTACTGGAATCTGATACATTTTGCTGATCCTGTAAATGAAAACGCAATACATCGCTGTCGGCACCCTGTCACACACCAAAACATTTTCTGTTAATTTTCCGATAATAATCGTGGTCATATCAAAGCAAGCGAAGCGCCTCCTCCAGATTAGCCAAAAATTCTTAATTCTTAACATAGTTATAACATACAGCTCGTTGTAACCATGTACCTACCGCCTGTTTTAAACCTGCATGTTAGATGCTTTTGGTAAAGTATAATTATTTGAAACCAAGCGTGTCTTAGTATTTATTGTAGAATTATACTTTAGTCCACCTTAACTCATAGTATTACTTGAATTATTATAAGTTTTATCATAAACCTGTTCTGGCTCAGAACTTCCGATTGAGTGGATGATGTCTGCGTGCGTGCGTACGTGCGTGCGTCCGTTTTCTTCCGGCGTCACTGGAAGGCGCGCAGTATGGAATCAGCCAATTCAGAGTGTGAGGCATCCGAGTTGCACTCAATCCATGTTCCTTATCGCATTGGTGATCGGCTGTTGAATCTGAACCGAGCACAAGATTTGCCCACTTTTGACTGTCCCTCAGTAAAACATCATCCCACTCCAGCTGAAAAACATGGCGCACAGGAAGACAGGAAGTTACGTTTTCTAATTTGCATACTGCACAGTTCAGCTCCACCAATGGGAGCTAGGTGGGCCGATCTTGCAAAGTTAATCACTGTAATAGTCATTGGTTTATGGTATAATCAAATTATCACAAGACCTTGCTGTTGTCCTTACCTGTGTATGATGTAGCGACACACCTGTGGCCGGCCAGTGGCAAGGTGGATTGACATGCTGATAAACTGGCTGATAAATTGACAGGCTGTGCTGCTTGTCTACTACTTTATTATACTATGCAATGGCTTCTTGTTTCTTGTTTCAGTGAGCTCTTGCATCAGTAAAGATATCATCACAGCATCTTCACTTTCAGAGCAATTCAAAATAATCTAAACCAATAACATCCTGAAAAGGCTCCAAAACTTTAATAGCAGTTTAAGAACATAGGCCTACTGTCTAAGTAAAGCACATATCTGCACCCTTAAAGGGAACTTGACATAATTTTTTTTACAGCAAATTATCTCCTTAATAATGGTATTTTTTGAACAGAGCATGGACCTTATTCATAGCAGTGCCATTTTCAATTTGTGACAGGAATGAAAACAAGGCTATGAGGAATACACTTACAGTTATACTGCTGTACTGTAAAATGGTGTTGATGGTTCATTTAATTTTACATTTACATTTATTCATTTGGAAGACACTTTTATCCAAAGCGACTTACAAAAGAGGAGTTGTTCAGTTGGCAAAAAAATAAAAATAAAAATAATGATAAAAAATATCTTTCCAAAAATATTTCAGTAGACAAAAACCTTCAGATGAGATGTGTCTGGATATTTATACAGCTTTGTACACTGTATACCATTAAATAGAAGTCTATCTTCCACAGACTTGTTTTAATTCCTGTCAAAAATCAAATATGGCATTACTCTGAATAAGGTCTATTTAAAAACAGTCAGAAGGGAAGCATTAACAGTAGTTGATAAATCAGTGCAACATATAGTACATTTAGAAACTCAGACACAACAACAACACACTTGTGTATTAACAAGACTTTATTTTGGGAATTACATTCATTCCACGGTGTATTACAGTAAATGTAGATTATAAATATTTCTGTTTATTCTCTCTGCTATACTATTTAGGTAACTGATAAGAAAAATTGTTTTACACATGGTTTCATATATACAGGGTTGGGAGGGTTCATTTTTACATGCATTCCACTACAGATTACAGAATACATGCTGTAAAATGTCATTTGTAACATATTCCATTAGATTACTCAAGATCAGTAATATACTCTAAATACTTTGGATTACTTCTTCAGCACTGGTAGATTTTTTCACTTAATTTGACTATAAAAACTCTGCTAGTACAGTAAGACAAAATACACATGTTAAAAATACATTCTCTGAAAAACCTAAATATCTTATGCAGTGTTGTTTCTAAAACAAGAGAAATCAAATTGATCTTGTTTTAAGGATTTTTAGATATTTTTTCAGGAAAACAATAAAAAAATTATTATCAAGATTGTGTTTTTCTTAACCTAATATCGAAGGTCTTACTAGAAAAAAATGTATTATGATCCAACGTGAATTTTCTTGCAAAAAATATATGATCGTGTCTGGGAACACGTGCATGAAAAATGAAGAAATAGCATTTTAGCTTAGCGTAAAGCCGACAATTTACACAAGGTTTATTTCTATTTCTTCTGCTCCAAACTTACTTCAAACGTACTTCTGTGTCTGCTCATATGAATGTAACACATCATAAGAAAGTGGTTCACCACTGTTCAAGTGCACTTTATATGTATAAATGTTTTCCATCTGAAAGGACTAAATATTAAATGAAACAAATGACTATAAAATGCATTAAAAAGTCAGTAAATGTAACTGTATTCTTATTACCAATTATATAAATTGTAACTGTAGTGGAATACAGTTACTTATATTTTGTATTTTAAATATGTAATCCTGTTACATGTAATCCATTACTCCCCAACCCTGTGTATATATATATATATATATAAATATAAACAAATTATACCAAAATTATAACAACAAAGTGCATTTCAACTAACCTATATTAAAATGATTGCCAATTTTACAACTTCATTACATGACAATGTATTGTCCATAAACCCAAAAACAACTGCCAAAATGACTAAATAAATTTACAGCTCAAATAATACACGTTTTAACAGAATAGTTAATGCTTTTATAAAATTATAAGCTTTACATTTCTGTGTTTAAACCCTCCAAAAATTGGCCCCATTCACTTCCTTTGTAAGTGCCTCAATTTAAGCTTGATTTAGGCTGTTTGTTTTTTTTTAAAGAAAAGGAGTACATTTTTGTGGTAATAAACATTATGCCACATATGCTGTCGATTGATCTTAAATTGTACTGAACCCGGAACATTCCTTTAAAACATATTATTGAAGGACATCTAAGTAGTGTATACACAGTGCTGGGTAGATTACTTCTGAATTGTAATCTGGTACTGATTACAATTTACATGACTAAAATTGTAGTCAGTAACCTAATCTCATGGATTACATTTTTAAATAAATCTAATCTGATCAATTATAGATAATTTTTTTAATGCTTCTGACCCAATTCTTTTTACTTTAATGTCACTTGAGTAAGATAATATGGTACCATATTGACAAAGTTCTTTTTAAATGCATTAAAGAAAATTTAATTAATTTGTATGATTTTGAATGTGTGTTTTACTTGCTATTTGCCTGTTTCTGAGTGAAATAAAAATGGTAAAGTGCGGTAACTGATCAGACCACATGTACATTTTGAAGCCAAGTACAAAAGTAATTTGCGCAACTAAAACTTATTTAACTGAAATCGGTTCGAAATGTATGTGTGGTTACTGCTCCATCTTCAGTGTAATTATAGCTGATGGCTCATATTAGGTCTGTGTATGCAATTCCATAACCCCCCTCCACCATATGAAAACATTCAAAGATGTACCAAATGTTTATCAGCTGTAGCCTGATTTAGGATGAAAAACGTAAAATATTTAAAAAGAATAAGAGAGATCAATAATAATGAACAACTGATGGCAGTTGCCTTATTAATATGCAATAATGTTATCCATAAAAAAGTAACTGTAATCTGATTAATTTTAAAAGAGTTACAAATACTAGAGTTTTCTAATCTGATTATGTAATCCAGATTACATGTAATTCATTACCACTCAGTACTGTATATACAAATAATTTTTAAGCAAAATCCAAGATGCACAAGAAATCTTGCCAACAGCAAGAATTCAGATTCAAAAAGTGAAGTGCAGGGAAGATTTATAATCCTTTATAATATCACAACAATTCCATCTTCTTCATTGCCCCCTGGGACAACAGTAAATTATGTCTCAGATCTATGTGCCATATACTTAGAATGCCATGAGTACTGCAGCTTGCTTGTCTGATGAATGGATAACAGCCATAAGGCTGCTGGGAGGTCAGATTCAGAATCAGCTTTATTGCTAAGTATGCTTACACATACAAGGAATTTGTATTGGTGACAGGAGCTTCCATTGCACAAACAATACAGCAACAAGACAGAGGCAATAATAAAGATAAAAATAAAAAGTGAATAGAAAATAAAATATATATAGGAATACACAATAGGACAATATATATATATATATATATATATATATATATATATATATATATATATATATATATATATATAGATCACTCAGGGAGGAGGGTGGAGTCCTTCACCAGTCGTGGGCAAGGCCTGTTTAAGGTGATGTCACTTTAGAGCAGAAACGAAAACCGTTCATTTTGACACACTGTTTTTGATTAATAGAAATATAGAAGAGGAGTGGATGGACTTTTAACATTGTAGGGTGGTGACTCACATTTATGTACAAACACCATGTACAAGTGAATTTTGCATAACAGGTGCCCTTTATCCCTCTGGGGTTGACGGACACACCGGCGCGTCCTGCTGGAATTTTTTCATCATTACAGCAGAAACAACATAAAATTCTCCGTCATATTTGGGCATACAGATAAGTGTAAGACATCATTAGAGACTATGAAGGGTCTACTTTTATTTGTGTAAACTCACAATAACAACAAAACCTTGTGCTTTTGTAATACAAAGAAAATAAAAAGGGTGAGCTGAAACACGTAAAAAAAAATGAAACTCCGCGAATACTTATCACACAAACATGAAACATATGTCTAAAGAGAGCTTAAAATGTCTACTTTTAAATAAAACAATTAAAATTTAAAATAAATATTCTCCTGCAATGTAATCTGTATGAAACAAAGCGATTTTTCCTGGCTCAGCTATTTTATCTCTAATTGTGATCACACCCACGGGCAGAGGGCACAATTCATACGCTAATGTGCTGAGACGATCAATGCAAATGGTAAACGCCCCCGACTTTGTCTTAAAAACAACAAGTTCGTTACATTTTCTGCGCATTTGAAAGATCGCACAATACACAAGTGAGAAAACTCCTGGATAGTAAGGAAGAGTTAACATTTTCCTCAGAAGAAGAGCAGGACTCTGATGAACGTTTGTATTTTGAAGAGCGACTTGATCCAGCAGAGGATATAATTTCGGAGGAGTAAGTCATTTAGTTTTCATTAGTTGACATGCTATTTTATATAAACATGTGGACAAACATTTACTAGTGGGACTGCTTCCAGACTTGCCAGCCAGGATTCAGAGTACTGACATTTTAAATATGTCCTAATAAGCAAGTTTTAGTTACATTTAAATGCTGTTTCGGCTAAAGTAGCTATTTCAATTGTATGCTGTATGATATAAATATGATATGTAATATGATATAAAAATAATACGAATGTTTAGATTATATTTAATCTAGATTAGATTTTGATTATTAAATCTCCTCATATTCATTCTCTTTCTGTCACATTCCTCATTGATAGGCCCAGGGGAGGGGTCTTTTGTCTCCTCAGGTGTGAATTACAATCCATATTCATGATAGTTCACACCTCCTCACATATGACCTTTCTAACACTAAAAGTGTCTTACAAAAGTTCAATTACTATATTGTTTTGTATGAATGATTGATCAGGATGGTTTTCACATCATTTTGTAGCAAAAACTCTAGGCTACAAGATCCAGTTCCCAAGAGGCTTGTGGACAAATGTTTAGTATGTGTTATATGGCCTTATTTCAATTACTTCAAAAACCATGCTTAAACGTCTTTTCTCCTGTAGCCCACCACAAGCTCCTTGGTCTTACTGATGTTGAGGGAGAGGTTGTGCTCCTGACACCAGTGTGTCAGAGTGTGCACCTCCTCTCTGTAGGCTGTTTCATCATTGTCAGTGATCAGACCTACCACCGTCGTATCATCAGCAAACTTAATGATGGCATTGGAGCTATGTGTTGCCACACAGTCATGTGTGTTCAGGGAATACAGGAGTGGGCTGAGAACACAGCCCTGCCGGGATCCAGGGTTGAGGATCAGTGATGAGGAGATGTTGCTTTCCATTCTAACCACCTGACGTCTGCCTGACAGGAAGTCCAGGATCCAGCTGCACAGTGAGCTGTTTAAACCCAGAGTTCAGAGTTTCACATCAAGCTTGGAGGACACAATGGTGTTGAATGCTGAGGTGTAGTCTATAAATAGCATTCTCACATATGTGTTCCTTTTTTCCAGAGAGGCAGAGGGTGGGAGAGAGGTTTGTAGCCGTCTCAGAAGGGAGAGTAGCAATGGTCCAAAACCTAGTCCCCACCAGTGGCGATTTTAGGGGGTGGCCTGTGGTGGCCTGGGTCACCCCTGAAATCTCATTGGCCACCCTGTGGCCATCCCAGAACTGATTGGTAGTTCAACATGTTCATCAACACAAGAACGAAGAACCAAGAGAAACGCCTGTCAATCAAAGATGACATCAGCCACACTGACCCAGGGTCAGTTTTATATTTCTGACCATTATAGTGGTGGGACTGAAGCTGTGTGAGCTGATCTCTGATCAGTGGGGAGGGGCAGGCCACGGGCAGCCAGGCAGGTGCCGCAGGTCACATGCAGCGGGCGTCAGGTCTGGAGTATAACGGTCGGTCAGAAGCATGAAGCTGACACAAGCTAGTGTCTACCTCCAACTTCCAAGGAGTTGATGACGTCGATTTGTGGTCAAAAAGAAAGCTGTGAACTGAGAGGTACGTTCATCTAATCTAACGTTTAATTCATCCCGAATTTCCATCTGAAAGTGAAAACATTCATATAGCATGTTAACAGTAGCTAGGTTAAAGAGTAAGCTAGACCCTACACCACATTCAGCATGTTATCTTGATAGTGTCATGAAATATGAAATGTCATGTTTTCTGTTTTAATGACGGAGGCGTGTAAAGCGTTTTACAGATATATATGTTCAATAGCTAAAGTCATATATATGGCTAACCTGTGTGTGAAATGGAGGGGAGTGTGCTGTGACTATGCTTTAAGTCTTTACATGAGTTATTTATTTATGAGCTCATTATTTGTATTATTGGTCAATCGGACCAATAAAATCTTCAAAGTTTTATACCTTATTTTACATTTTAAATATGCAGAGGCAGGGCAAATTGCACTTAAATGCCATAAATGATTTGACTAACAATTTTATTTGGTAATATTCAAAGTACTTGAAGCTATCAGAACATGTGGAAAATAAACCTTAAAATAGTTATAATATAAATCATCACACACACTCACACACACACACACACACACACACACACACACACACACACACACACGTTGTGTTTCCATGTTTTATGGGGACTTTCCATAGACATAATGGTTTTTATACTGTACAAACTTTATATTCTATCCCCTACACCTAACCCTACCCCTAAACCTAACCCTCACAGAAAACTTTCTGCATTTTTACATTTTCAAAAAACATAATTTAGTATGATTTATAAGCTGTTTTCCTCATGGGGACTGACAAAATGTCCCCACAAGTTCAAAAATGTTGGGTTTTACTATCCTTATGGGGACATTTGGTCCCCACAAAGTGATAAATACATGCTCACACACACACACACACACACACACACACACACACACACACACACACACACACACACACACACACACACACATGATGTGTTTCCATGTTTTATGGGGACTTTCCATAGACATAATGGTTTTTATACTGTACAAACTTTATATTCTATCCCCTAAACCTAACCCTACCCCTAAACCTAACCCTCACAGAAAACTTTCTGCATTTTTACATTTTCAAAAAACATAATTTAGTATGATTTATAAGCTGTTTTCCTCATGGGGACCGACAAAATGTCCCCACAAGGTCAAAAATTTCGGGTTTTACTATCCTTATGGGGACATTTGGTCCCCACAAAGTGATAAATACACGCTCACACACACACACACACACATATCATCCTAGCTCCACCGGCAATGCAGAGAGAGAGAGAGAGAGAGAGAGTGTACAAAGCAAAAGACATAGAGAAAAGCTTCCAACCTCATGTCTCTTTGTATTCAGTCACTGCCGCTTCAACTTCCGTTGACTGGCCACATTCACAACAGAAAGTTGTGGTAGATGAGTGTGATCCAGGAGAGTCTGGAGCAGCACCTGCCTCACCTCACAATAGTATGTCAAATTCTGTTGATTCTTTTTCTGAGTTCCATGAATATTTACTTGTTTTTGTGCTCATATTTCATTTCATTTAAAAAGGGTGATGCACTTTTGCTCAGTGTATGATATTAATTTGCTAATACAGAGCAAACCCACACTTTAGCATACACAATATTAATATCTCAATGCAGAACATAAAAAGATACAGGAAGAAAAGTCACATCAATGTGTCCATGAGCAAACTATGAATGTGATGATTATTTTTATCACTTCAGGTTCTTCATCTAGTGGGGAAAGTGATTCTAAAGATATTACAAGAGGTGATGTTGACACCATTGACGAAGAGGTTCTTCAGGCTATAAAAGCACATGCTTCCTCACCCAGACCTCATGGTATGTTTTGACATTTAATCTTTCAGTCTAAACAACATTATTATTATTATTAGCATTGAGACTAGAAGAGCTTAGTCACTTGACATGGACATGTTTATCCAACTTTTTGCTAGCCATCACCAAAACAGTAGACTTAATCTGATTTAAAAATTGATTTATACAATGGATTATGGTTCTTGTAAAAACATTTAGGAAGGAAAATTAAGCAAGAGCTTATTATAAACATATTGTTCTTGAGAGTTTGAAAGTTTACAGAACATTGTTTTATTGTACATACTGTTTTATCCTCTTATTGTTCTTGAGATTAAAATTTGCAGAACATGACTTGAAAGTCCATTCTTTATAAGATTTCCTCACAAGGTTATCTGGTATGAATTATTAGATTAAGATATAAGATTAATATAAGATGAATTAACTATAAGGCAATTTGGTGAAAATTATACTGTAATTTTGTTCTTTTGACTAGATTGATTTGTTTTAATTTAACCACAAGAAGGCACCTTAATCAGTTATCACCTGTACTTTAGACATGTATCTTTTTATGATTATACAGAATACCTAATGTTATATGCAGATTAATTCTCTACAATGAGAATAGCTCTTAAAAATGTGTAACTGACTTTTCCTAAACAATTACTGATTTAAAAATGAATATTATGTTAAAATAACCAGAGGTTCCCAGAAACTGTAATAGATTGAAATAGAACAGGAATCTAAAACTGACAAATTTCAAAACAACAGTCTGATATTGAATACAAACAATTCAGTGAATGCTAACATGAGTTTTATAATTAATTTATTATACACGTGTAGATGTTGAAGCAAAGCAATGCGATATTTACACATTTTGATCATGACCCATTCATAAAGTTTCTCCCAGTCTCGCCACTCCACACTAGGTCTGTGCCCCCTCTTGGCCACCCCAGTAAAAATGTCCTGGATACGCCACTGGTCCCCACGTGTGTTGAAACTGATGTGTTGGTAGTATTTCGGTGCTATTGACTTGAAGTTGGCTTTGTTAAAGTCCCCGGTCACAATGAATGTGGCCTCAGGGTGCGTGGTTTCCTGCTTGCTTATACTCTCATACAGTTCCTTGAGTGCCTGGTCTGTGTCGGCTTGTGAAGGGTTGTAAACAGCTGTGATAATGACCGCTGTGAATTCCCTCAGTAGCCAGAATGGTCGACACAGAAGCATGAGAAGTTCCAGATCAGGAGAGCAGAAAGACTTGATAGAATGTACATTCCTCTGACCACACCAGGATTTGTTGATCATAAAACATACCCCACCACCACTGCTTTTACATGAGAGGTCTTTCACTCCCCCATGGGTTAGATGGCTGAGTCTGGAATCTTCCGCGCGACAATCACGTGATACGCAGTGTGAGATAAGAAGCATAATCAGAACCCAAAAAGAATAAATTTCTTGTCAACGAAGATGACATACATTTTAGCCAAATACATTTAAACTCAGTTTTTCACAATTCCTGACATTTTAATCATAGAATATATTCCCTGTCTTAGGTCAGTTAGGATCACTACTTTATTTTAAGAATGTGGAATGTCAGAATAATAGTAGAGAAGGATTTATTTCAGGTTTTATTTCTTTCATCACATACCCAGTGGGCCAGAAGTTTACACACACTTTGTTAGTATTTTGTAGCATTGCCTTTTAATTGTTTAACTTGGGTCAAACATTTTGGGTAGCCTTTCACAAGCTTCTCACAATAATTTGCTGGAATATTGGCCCATTCCTCTAGACAGAACTAGTGTAACTAAGTCAGGTTTGTACGCCTCCTTGATCACAAATGCTTTTTCAGTTCTGCCCACAAATTGCCTATTGGATTGAGGTCAGGGATTTGTGATGGCCACTCCATTACCTTGACTTTGTTGTCCTTAAGCCATTTAGCCACAACATTGGAGGTATGCTTGGGATCATTGTCCATTTGGAAGACCCATTTACGACCAATCTTTAACTTCCTGGGTGATGTCTTGAGATGTTGCTTCAATATATCCACATATTTTTCCTTCCTCATGAAGCCATCTATTTTATGAAGTGCACCAGTCCCTCCTGGAGCAAATCACCCCCACATGATGCTGCCACCCCCATGCTTCGAGGTTGGGATGGTGTTCTTTGGCTTGCAAACCTCACCCTTTTTCCTCCAAATATAACGATGGTCAGTATGGCCAAAAAGTTCAAATTTTGTTTCATCAGACCAGAAGAAATTTCTCCAAAAAGTAAGATCTTTGTCCCCATGTGCACTTGCAAACTGTAGTCTGTCTGTTTTATGGCAGTTTTGGAGCATTGTCATTGGCTGAGCAGCCTTTCAGGTTATGTCGACATAGGACTCGTTTTACTGTGGCTATAGATACTTGTCTACCTGTTTCCTCCAGCATCTTCACAATTGTAACGAACTCTGATTCTCAAGTTCACCCCGCCCCCTCTAGCTCTCACGCTCGCTCCCGATCACCAGAGTATTAGTTTCACCCGCACTCGTTCCAATCACTGGATTATTAGTTTCACCTGCACTGCTCGTTTTTTCCCCTATATATCCGCTGCCCGTTCTCTTCACGCTTGTTGGTTATTGTTTAGTTTACCCCTTCACTTTGCCAGCTCTAGTGTTCCCCTAGCTTGCCCTGTCTTTTCAACTCGCTTGTTTCATCTGTATATATATTCTGATTCCCCGGCTTCGACCTTACGCTCCCCTTGACTACTCTTCTGTGGATTTGCACCTTTGTCATACTCTGATTCCCCGGCTTCGATCTTTCGCTCCCCTTGACTACTCTTCTCTGGATTTGCCCTTTTGTACTTTTGCCTTGCCTGCAAATAAAGCAGTTTTACTTTACATTGTGACTGTCTCTTCTTGTGCGGGTTACATAATAACCAACCACACTGAAGACAGTCACAATGGATCCCACGGAGGATTTCTGCAGCTCTCTAGAGCGGATTTGTATGGCCCTTTCTGCCCAAGGATCTACGGTTGGGAAACACGACCAAGCGCTCACGGCCCAGGGACAGCAGATACAGGAGATACTACACACGGTACGTACTATTTCCGATAAATTTCACCCTGTTCCACCTGTGTCTGTCCCTGTACCCCGTTGATGCTCCCACCGCATTTCCCAGCGCCGCAAGCTTTCAACCCCCCGAGAGGTTTGACGGTTCGTCGGAAGCTTGTCAGGGGTTTTTGATGCAATGTAGCGTATACATGACGTATCACCCCCTTTTACACACTGACAGCGAGAGAGTACATTTTTTAATCTCACTGCTCACTGGTAAAGCACGGCAGTGGGCCACCGCATTATGGACTGCCGATAGACCCCTTCTGACTTCATATGATCAGTTTTGCCACCAGATTGCCGTGGTTTTTAATCACCCGGCAGCTGGAAGGGATGTGGGCAGTCGCCTCGTGTTTTTGAAACAGGCGTCACGCACAGCCGCAGCCTACGCACTTGATTTCCGCACCCTTGCTGCGGGTAGCAGGTGGAGCGACCCCGTTTTGTTGACTGTCTACCGCCTGGGTTTGAACAACCAGCTACAGATGGAATTAGCATGTCGAGGAGAGTCACTGTCGCTGGAGAATTATATTCAGCTCTCCATCACGGTAGATAATCTGCTTCGTGACCGTGCTTTTCGCAGCCCCTCTGTCATCCAAGAGCTTTCAACGGGTCCCAACTCGTCTAAACCCCTTACTCCTGAAGGCTCTTCCAAGTCCGAACCCATGCAACTTGGTCGCGCCCCACTATCTCCGGCCGAACGCACTAGACGTTTGATGCAGGGCCTCTGTCTGTACTGTGGCACACCGGGCCACCGTATTGCCTCATGCCCGGCCTGTCCCCAGCCTTCCCTCTCCAAAAGCCAGGTGAGAACGTCCGTCATTCTCAACATTACCCAGAAACAAGTCTGCCTCCCTCTGGTTTTGAGTTTTGATAATGTCTCCTTTTCTACCCCAGCCCTAGTAGATTCCGGGGCAGCGGGGAACTTTTTAGACGATGGCTTGGCCCAAAAACTGTCAATCCCACTCAGCCCGGTCGTGCCACCTCTCAGGGTTAATTCTCTGGATGGGGCACCCCTCGGATCGGGTTTTATTTCCTTTTGGACCATGCCATTGTCCCTCCGGGTGGGCTTGTTCCACACGGAACTCATCCAGTTTTTTATTGTTCAGTCACCCAGAGACCCAGTGGTTTTGGGTCACCCCTGGTTAGCGCTTCACAACCCCCACATTTCCTGGTGCACAGGGGAGCTGTTGCGCTGGACCGACCACTGTTTGTCTCACTGTATTTCCCTTCCGGTGTTCTCCACCTCCGTAGAGAGCCCCGAAGGGAGCTCTCCGGTCTCCATCCCTCCTGAGTACTCTTCCTACGCTGATGTGTTCGAGAAAACCCAGGTTAGTCTCCCTCCACATCGTAGTGTGGACTGCGCCATCGATCTCCTTCTGGGGTCCCCACTCCCTAAGAGCAGAGTGTACCCCTTAACGCTACCCGAAACTAAAGCCATGGAGGACTATATCGATGAGGCGCTCAGTCTGGGCATTATTCGGCCATCCACCTCCCCTGTAGCATCCGGCTTCTTTTTCGTGGGCAAGAAGGACGGCGGGCTTTGCCCCTGCATTGATTACCGTGCCTTAAATAAGGCAACGGTAAAGTTCGCCTATCCTCTGCCTCTCATCCAGCCGTCCCTCGGGCAGGTCAGTAAGGCCCAGATCTTCACGAAGCTTGACCTCAGGAGCGCGTACAACCTCGTACGCATTCGCAAGGGAGACGAGTGGAAGACTGCGTTCATCACCACCAGGGGGCACTACGAGTACTTGGTGATGCCGTACGGCCTCGCCAACTCCCCCTCAGTGTTCCAGTCGTTTATGAACGACATCTTCCGGGACATGCTAGACCTCTTCCTCGTCATCTACATAGACGACCTTTTAATTTACTCCCCCACGCTCTCTGAACACACCGTTCACGTCTCGAGAGTGTTACAGAGACTGAGAGAACACGTCCTGTTCGTCAAGGCAGAGAAGTGTGCCTTTCACCGTCCCTCCGTCTCCTTTCTGGGCTATGTCCTGTCTGCTGGAACTATGGAGATGGAGACTGACAAGGTCGCCGCAGTCCTGTCCTGGCCAGAACCTAGGATGCTCAAGGAGCTCCAACGGTTGCTGGGTTTCGCCAACTATTACAGGCGCATTATCAGAGACTTTGGAAAAATCGCCGCACCTCTCACGTCCCTGACACGAGGCAACCCGAAGTTTCTCACTTGGAACGCACCCACCCAGCAGGCCTTCCAGGCCCTAAAGGAAGCCTTTACGACCTCCCCAGTTCTCCAACAACCCGATCCCACTCTCCCGTTCCCACAACGTCGGGAATAGAGAGCTGCTGGCCATTAAGCTAGCCCTGGAGGAATGGAGCCATTGGTTGGAGGGCTCTAGGTTCCCTTTCGTCATTTTCACCGACCATAAGAACCTGGAGTACCTTCGCTCAGCCAAGTGGTTGAACCCCCGACAAGCCAGGTGGGCGACCACATGATTAACCACATCTTTAGAAACTTCGGCATTCCCGAGGAGATTACTTGAGATCGGGGTACCCAATTCACGTCTCGCTTCTGGCGGGCCTTCAGTGACAGACTGGGTATCCAACTCAACTTCTCCTCGGGATACCACCCACAGACCAATGGCCAGACCGAGCACCTCAACCAAGAAATTGGCAAGTACCTGAGAGCCTACTGCGCCCAGAACCAAGGCAGCTGGCACACCTACCTCCCCTGGGCCGAATACGCCCAGAACAGCCTGGTCAGCTCTTCGACTCGTCTTACCCCTTTCCAATGCGTCCTAGGCTACCAGCCACCCCTTTTTCCATGGGAGGCTGATCCCGGCGACGTTCCGGCGGTGGATGCCTGGGCCCGGAGGTGTGCCCAGGTCTGGAGAGCCACCCGTGACCAGATACAACGCTCTACCCAGACCCAGAAGTCCAAGGCAGACCGCCGACGCCGACCTGCCCCCATATTCCATCCGGGCCAAAGGGTATGGCTCTCGACCTGAGACATCCGTCTCCGTCTCCCGTCCAAGAAGCTCAGCCCTAAGTATGTTGGCCCTTTTAAAATTGTTAAAAGAGTTAACCCAGTCACCTATAAATTGCTTTTGCCACCCCGCTACAACATTTGTCCTGTGTTTCATGTCTTCCTTCTGAAGCCAGTGTTTTATAGCCCCATGTTCCCGCCCACGGCAGCCCAAACACCCCCTCCACCACTCGATGTCGGAGGTCAACCCGCCTATACGGTCCGGGCCTTGCTAGACTCCCGATGTCGGGGTGGCGAGTTGCAGTATCTGGTAGACTGGGAGGGCTACGGACCTGAGGAACAGTCGTGGGTACGGTCGAGGGATGTCTTGGACCAAGCCCTCAAGCTGGATTACCATTGCCAGCACCCCGATCGTCCCACACCACTTCCCAGAGGTCGCGCTCCTCGCAACCGAGCGCGCCGTCCGGAGCCGTCCGTAGCAGAGGGGGGAGTACTGTAACGAACTCTGATTCTCAAGTTCACCCCGCCCCCTCTAGCTCTCACGCTTGCTCCCGATCACCAGAGTATTAGTTTCACCCGCACTCGTTCCAATCACTGGATTATTAGTTTCACCTGCACTGCTCGTTTTTTCCCCTATATATCCGTTGCCCGTTCTCTTCACGCTTGTTGGTTATTGTTTAGTTTACCCCTTCGCTTTGCCAGCTCTAGTGTTCCTCTAGCTTCCCCTGTCTTTTCAACTCGCTTGTTTCGTCTGTATATATATTCTGATTCCCCGGCTTCGACCTTACGCTCCCCTTGACTACTCTTCTGTGGATTTGCCCCTTTGTCATACTCTGATTCCCCGGCTTCGACCTTTCGCTCCCCTTGACTACTCTTCTCTGGATTTGCCCTTTTGTACTTTTGCCTTGCCTGCAAATAAAGCAGTTTTACTTTACATTGTGACTGTCTCTTCTTGTGCGGGTTACAACAATGTCCTTTGCTGTTTTTCTGGAATTGATTTGCACTTTTCGCACCAAACAACATTGTTCTTTAGGATACAGAATGCGTCTCCTTCCTGAGCAGTATGATGGCTGTGTGGTCCCATGGTGTTTATACCTGCATTTCCTGGAATTTTCCAAGCTGCTTTATAATGTCACAGTTAACTTCGTGTATGTACATTTCTGACCCATTGGAATTGTGATAGTCAATTAAAAGTGAAACAATCTGTCTGTAAACAATTGTTGGAAAAATTACTTGTGTCATGCACAAAGTAGATGTCCAAAACGACTTGCCAAAACTATAGTTTGCTAATATTAAATCGGTTGAGTGGTTAAAAAATTTGTTGAATGACTTCAACCTAAGCGTTGTAAACTTTTGACTTCAACTGTATTCTATCTGCCAGAATCAAAAACTTCAGGATCAAATGTTCCTTTGATTGTATGCAATCGTGTGGGTGCAGTGCATACAATCACACAGATATGGGTTAGGAGCATCAGTTAATGTTCACATCAACCATCAGAATGGGGAAAAAATGTGATCCCAGTGATTTTGACCGTAGCATTATAGTTGGTGCCAGATGGGCTGGTTTGAGTGTTTCTGTAACTGCTGATCTCCAGTCTCTAGTATTTACTCCGAATGGTGCCAAAAAGAAAAAAAATCCAGTGAGCGGCAGTTCTGTGGATGGAAATGCCTTGTTGATGAGAGAGTTCAACAGAGAATGGACAGACTGGTTGGAACTGACAAAGTCTATATTAACTCAGATAACTGCTCTGTACAATTGTATTGAGATGCACAGCATCTCAAAATGCTATTCTGAGATTCGGGTTGGTGCTGATTTGGCAGCACGAGGGGGACCTACACAATATTAGGCAGGTGGTTTTAATGCTGCGGCTGATCGGTTTGTGTAATATACATCATTAATATATATATATATATATATATATATATATATATATATATTATGACTGCAACACTCACCCTCAACAATCTTCCTTAGCAGCTGCCAACATAAAGACCATCCCGATATCCGCTGTGGCATTATCCACCACATGAGGAGTGGTGGAAACTTTGACTCCAAAGCTATTAATCAGAGTAATATCAAGATGGTCTACCCCTACCCCACTACTGCCAACATCTTTGAGGTTAGGCAAGGACTGTAACAGATTTTGGTCAACTTCACACAAATAGTGTCTGGATTTTGTCTGCGAAGTCTTCTTTCTTTACAAATCTTTCATATGGGATTACAGTGAAGTGTTTCTCGATACAAGGTGCAAAACACTGATGATGCCTCCTTTTCCTCCAAGTGCGGTTGCCAAAATGCATGGTTTCTCCATAACCAATGAGAAATGTAAGTTAGAATAGGTAAAAAAAACAAAAAAAAAAAACAATATCGCATTTGTCTATGGGTGCAAAGATGCCTGTATGACTGTAGACTGTAATGTGGATTGACACCTGTGGGAAATAATTATGATTTCCCACACCTGTTCTTCTCTCGATCTCTCTCCCCACCAGAACATATGAGTGGAGTGGAGCGGCAACAATTTCCCCTCCACATTCTTTTATCTCTCTGCTCCAGCTCAACTCAACTCCGGGTTGTCAAGCCAAGTCAAGTTTATTTATAAAGCACACTTAAAAACAACAAATGTTGTAACCAAAGTTCTGTACAATTTTTTACGAACATTAATAACAGAATTTAATAGAACTTATAAAATGTTAAAAAGAACAAATTAATAAAACATTATAAAACCTACACAGAAAACTATTAAAATTCTCAACCAACATTATAGGCTAAAGAGTACAAATGTGTCTTCAATTTAGATTTAAATATCGGCAGTGAGGAGGAAGACCTAACAGTAAATGGGAGTGCATTCCACAACCTGGGGGCCGCAACTACAAACGCCCGATCACCTTTAGTTTTCAACCGGGAACGAGGAACAGAGAGGAGTAACTGATTTGATGATCTAAGAGACATTGGTGCAGAATGTAGATGGAGTAAATCAGCAATGTACTAGGGAAGCGAGAACTGGGGAAATATGCTCTATTGTCCATTTCCCGCTCCTCGCTCACTCCACGCTCCTGGATTAGAGAAACCCCGCTACATGTTCGCTCCATGGCAAAATTAGCACCTAACTGCCTCTCCACTGTAAAGTTATTTCAGTATGCTTTTTTAATATCACAACCTTCCATGCAGAAGGTGCATTAAATGAAAAAAATCCTAAGAAAAGCAACAATGTACTTTATTAGAACACTAACATTAGCCCAAGACTAAATTAAATAAATTGTATAGGTTACTCTGAAACATATCGGCAGCATAATTAATCGGGGTTTGATTAATTAAATAAATTGCTATGCAAATTTACAAAAAAATGTAAAATATAAATTACCAAACGAAACATTAAATTAAATCAAATTAATAAGTGACCAAAAAAAAAAAATTAATAAACATTATTAGGCCTATGTATTATTGCCTAATTATTGAATATTATATTCTATTATTGCACTTCTTCCTTGCCCTATAATTCTGTAAACGAATAATAATAAAAACTATATGTCAAATGCAGAGTTCATTTTTAGAAATACTAGCGTTTTAATGTTGTAAGATTTTAAATCTTCCTCTATTCGCATTTGCTGAGCTTCTTCATCTGCAAATGTATAACACATAAATTAGCCTATACAACACTAAAATAAATGAAGATGGTAATCGATTAAAGTCAAACTACGCAATATAACATGTTGATTAGTTCAGTTCGTGATTTATGTCATTAAAAGTTAATTTTTAATGCAGAACATAATAGCCTACAGTTAAGATTGAGATGCATTAGATTATAATGTTGATGTGATTATTCAAAATATTTAATAGGGGATATTATATATATATAAACCTTTAGATTTTCTCTCCACATGTGAACGGATTATCATCATGTTTTTTGGACAGGTCTTTTATGATTTCACCACAAACCTTTCATCGTGGCAATCACCTCCCCACTCATGTTCTACTTCGCCATCCCGTCATTAATTTTCACTTTATGCGAGTTGATGTAAAGAGACCAGACACAAGTATGTAGTTAAGTCAAGGAGCGTGAAAATAGAAAGCGAAAGTAACCTTCGCGCTTGGAGGTCGAACATTACCAAGTGCTGCTAGATTTTAAATGAGTCTTTTTTTATTATCTAATTATTTCTGGTTATATCAGAAAATTCATCTTTCATCCATGCCAATTGTGTTTAACACTGCTTAACACGTGGTGAATTATTGCATTAAGGTCCGTTAACAGGTTTTTTTTTATCCGTGATGGAGCATTAGTGGAGCGCTCTGGAGCGAGAGAAAACAATGACGCTCCGATTAAAAAAAAAAACGCTCCTCGCTCCAGGCAAAATCATGCTGCTCCACTCCTTGCTCTGCTCCCCACAGACGTCGCTCGGCCACGCACACACAATATGGCACGCGTAGCCTTTCAGTAAAAATAATCTTGTCATGTGCAGAATTGTATTTTAGACTCGTTTGAGATGAGCAAGTTCTGTGCAGAACCAATCACCAGTAATCACCAGGAGGGAGGTGCATGCCGGTTAGAAATCTGTCAGACTTGTTGCGAAGTCATGACGACTTATGTCTAAAATAGGCTTGTTGGAGATGACAAAATCTCCTCAGCACCGATCAATGGTGATCACCGCGAGGTGCATTATGGTTAGAAATGTGTCGGAGCGTGGTCCGACTTGCTCTGATGTCATGCTGACATATGCCAATATATATATATATATATATATATATATATATCTGTGTCAGGTTGTGCAGTCGAGCGCAGTTACGCTTCCCCAACTGCGCTGAGTCAAGGCACGATGTGAAACGACTTGCTGACGACACCGCACAATGCTGATTGGCTTAAACAACCTTGATGCTTTGTTCTTTTTCTCTATATAAATGTTTGATCTTTTTAACTCTCATGTCATGTTTTATGTGTATACATTATTTGCGAATATTCCATCATCGACAGTGCGATCTGTGAATGGGATAGCCTATATGCCTATGTTATCATATTTCTGAAATAGCCTAAAACACATGTCTTTATTCATTAGAAAATAGATGAAAATACACGTAGGCCTATATAGTAGAAAAACAACATTTACATTGAGTGTCTTTTGCATCATATTTATTTTAATTTTAAAGAAACAGAATTTAAATCATAGCCTATTCACTTTATCAACAACAGCGCACAACAGCAGGTGGCGGTAATGCACTAAATTGCGATCCGCCAATAAAACATAAGAAAAATCAACAGCGTAAGAACGTGAATCCCGCGACATATGTCTTTGATCTCGAAGGTGTCTGATCCATTACGAGAAGTGAGAACTGTCCGACTTGACAGCGTTTATTTCAGCCCTCCACTAACTGCAGTCGAAGGCGAGGCGTTTGTGTGCTGTACAGCGCGAGCACAGGCACTGGAGTGACCGCTCTAGGAATCTGCGTCTCACAGGTGCAGCGCGTTTTTTGATGGACTAGGCCTACAGAGAACAGCGTCTGATTTACAAAACGCCCCCGAACACAAAGATAAGGTGCAGTTTACCCTGGTTGTGAACAAAGCTGATGGTTTAAATTCATTAGCGACAGAATTCGTGCAACAGAGGGCTTTAAATTGGTTATGTCATGCATGCATTTAATGATAAAGCCAAAGTGCTTTAAAATCCTACATATGTGCACGGTAAACCTTTTGTAATATTTGGTTAACCGTGAGTGTTCACGAACAGTTATTCTGTTATTTGTCGGGAGTCGAGAATGTTTATTGCCATGGATAGCCTACGCCAAACACAATCTCAGATTAGCAGGGAATAAAGTGCACAGTGGGCTATGAGCCTTGAATAGCACAATACATATATCTTCAAATGATAAAATCACAAATCTGAATGAAAAGAATCTCTGTCACTGCCTGCAACACAACAGGACTATTCTTAATAAAAGGAGAATGCGCAATTCTGCCCGGGCTTCACTTTCCATGAGGCCGCGAACGCTACGGTTTATAGGACTTTTTCAGAATGCTTTTAAATGAAGCATTGAACTCGTGTGATTATTGTTTACACACCAGAGTAAAAGGGAGAAAAATGGGCTCACATATTATTAAGCACTGAAACTTTGAAATGGTGAAAACCAATCTGGATATATCACGTGTAATCAAATTAACTCCTCTTTGCAACCTGAACTTCAACATAATGTCGATTTGTGACACCAGCACTGAAAAAGCTTTATGCAGCGCAACAAATGGTGAAACAGCAAACACTCATAACCGACCCTTTAATCCTGCTTTACCCAGTGTGATGTCTGAATCTAGCGCTTGATGTTTTAAAGCTTCATTCTCTTCTATCTCTACACGAGCAGGTACCCATAATAAGTATGTGACCGTGCATAGTCTGTACATTTCTTGATATGCTTTGTAGAATTTCACAGACTATATCATGATGGCTGCCCAATTGCCAGACTTACCAATGCTGAATATGAAAATGTGGGATGGATATTGCTGATGCTGTATGATCAGAAATAGGGTCCTTTGAACCATCAGTATATTTCTGTAATACTAACAAATATTTCTGGTTTATAAATTGTCTAACCACAACCTCATTTTAAATCTCACATGGTATTTTATTGATTATTTCCTGTAGCTGCAGATATACATTTGGCATTGTAAACAACAATGGGTGTATTGCAGACCAAACAATAGTGGGGCTAATCTCCATACTTGTCAGACCCATTTCCTGAGCCTTTCTACCTGCAGTCCAACCAACACTTGTGACTTTGTTGTTTCCATGTTCCCAGCAATCCTCTAATATATTTTTTTTCACAGTATGATTATCTGTACAACCTCTAATTGAAACCCAATAGGCCATAGTCAATTTATGTCTTCAGAAGTCCAGCGACATTTCTCCCATCTCCACTTGAATTGGCGGGACTGGAGATGTTCTAAAACCACCACAACATATTCTCATTGCCTGTGCTTGTATTATTTATACTCCCATAATCTGAGGATGGCCTTATCACTGGTCTTGCTCCTCAATCCAAACCTGCCAGACATCTTAATATATTTATACCTTTTTTTTTTTTTTACATTTGGTTGTTAACTTTTGAATATGTACTACAAATGACAACCCTGTATCCAACCACACCCCATATTATTACCTGGACTTGTTCCAGTGTTTGACTATACATCATTATTCTCACTGATGGCACTTTGGGCCTTTTTGTAAAGCATATGTTTTTTGTACTAATAGACAATTTTATGAAATGCCTCTTGCATTATTCTGATGATGTGTTTGATGTTATGACCATGTTTCCATATAGCTCCGTCATCTGCATACAGTGATTTGCCAATTTCTGTGTTTACTTGTCCAAAAATATAATTATCATTGTTTAAAAAAATATAGGACAGCAGAAACTACCCTGCAGAGTACCGTTATTTATTATATGTTTTGGAGTATGAGGATCCCACTCTTTCTATTATAAAAGAAGTCCATGATCCAGTTATACATACCCTTTATGTCCATAGAACAGTTTAATTAGGAGTGCCTCTTTCCACAACATATCATACTCCATTTCTATATCAAAAATCACTCCAGTCACTAACCTCTTTATATACTTGTGCTTTTCTAATAGCTGACTCCAATCCAGACACAAAATAACATCCATTGTGTTTCGACCTCATTTAAATCCACTTTGATATGGAGAGATTTTTTACTTTCCAAAACATAATTTAGCCTATACGTTACCATCCATTCCATCAGCTTCCTTATATTAGATGTCAGTACAATTGTCCTATGGCTACTGGGATTTGATTGATCCTTTCCTGGCTTTTCAAGCGGTATTATTACTCCATGCTTCCACGATGCAGGAATTTTCCCTGCTTCCCATACTTTATTAAAAGGTTTTAACACTATGCTGAGTGAAAGGTCTGACAGATGCTTAATCATTACATAACACATCATCCAATTCTGGGGATGATTGCTTTATGGCCCCAAGGGTTCGCTTCATTTCAGACATTGTGAATATCACATCTGTTGTATCTCCAGAGGGATTTCGCTTTTCCAGAATGTCTGGATTGTCTTTAATATCCTGTCCTCTACTTGCCTTACTTTCCTCTGAAATATTATTATTATTACAATGAATGTTGGTATTTTGTCTCCCAGACAAATCTAGTATCATTTCATCTATTAAGATCAAAGGTGGCATTCTGAAAATCACTGACGTGGAAGTAAAGATTATCCAAAAACTCAGGCACTGTCTGTCGGTAACGTGCAACTTTAAACTGTTTCCAAATCAACGGTTAGTTGTTGTTTTCTCATGTCTACTACTACTACATCCGAGGCCATAAGAGTTGATAGTCTTTCAAATAACCAGAAGGGGGTGTTAAAAGCCCACGATTGACAAATCATAACTTGTCACATTTTTCACAAGAATAAGTACATATATCGGTTGAATTGACATCTGCTTCGTGTTTGTATTTCTACACTATGGTAAACTTTTCAAATTTGTTTTAAATAAATTGTATAAGGTACTTAAATCACGAATGTTTTCCAAATGATGGCCAAGGTCTATCATGTGCTTTCCTTTGAGAATATCATACCAGCATCTTTTGGTTAATAGTTCATGATTGTATATCTACTTAAAGGTTTATAGGCTACTATTTAGCTACTAAAATCTTGGTCTCAATGACAGCTGTGACTTGTATCTTTTCTATCACCATATTAACAATGTTACAGGGCATCTAAAGGAATATTAGGGGTTCAATAAAATTTTCAAATTTAAACATTTCTCAGCATTTATTTACCCTCACTCTCAAGAGAATGTCTCAGCTCTATGGATTTAATCACTGGAGTCGTATGATTTACTTCTATGCTGCCTTTATGTGCTTTTTGGACCTTCTGAGTTCTGGCCACCATTCTCTTGCATTGAATGGACCTACAGATTTGAAATATTCTTCTAAAAATCTTAATTTGTTTTTCAGCAGATGAAAGAAAGTCACATCTGGGATGGCATGAGGATGAGTAAATTATGAGATAATTAAACATTTTGGGTGAACTATTTCTTTAAGCTCAATCAACAGCATTTATGGGATGAGGTTGATTACCACAAAAAATAATTTAGACTTTAAAAAAAAGCAAAAATCTGGGTTACATTGAGGCCCTTTCAAGTGTGTGTGGCCAATCTGAAAATTTAAAAATACTCACCGTTTCAAAAGTATAGCCACAATCTTGGCGGCTGGATCAGTGAGTATTGATGCTGGCTTTTACCCCTGGAGTCGGGAGTTCGAGTCCAGGGTGTGCTGAATGACTCCAGCCAGGTCTTCTAAGCAACCAAATTGGCCCAGTTGCTTGGGAGGGTAGATTCACATGGGGTAACCTCCTCGTGGTCGCTATAATATGGTTCTCGCTTTCGGTTGGGCATGTGGTGAGTTGTGTGTGGATGCCGCGGAGAATAGCCTGAAGCATCCACATGCACTACGTCTCCTTTGTAAAGTTCTCAACAAGGCACGTGATAAGATGCGTGGATTGACGGTCTCAGATGAGGAGGCAACTGAGAGTCGTCCTATGCCACCCAGATTGAGGACGACTTGGACCTAGAGTGCATTGGGAATTCCAATCTGGGGAGAAAAAAAAGAGGGATGAGTAATTACTTTTTGTGGAAATCATCACAAATGCCACTAATGCTATAGATTGAGTTTTACTTATATTAAACCTGCAATTTTATTATTACACATTACTTAAAATGTTTATTAACAAACCTTGAATATATTTAGTCAAAAACAGCCTCATTCACAAAGTCTCAGTAGATTCACAATGCTATGATACTATAATACTATCGCAAGCAATGATTTTGTTCTTAAGAACCAAGCATATAAAGGGTTATTTTGTTAAAATATGACAATTAAATACAAATTATTAAGAAAAATTGCATTTAATGAAAGAAACTGTGTGTTGTAGGCTTTGTAAGGGCCATAGCATTAATTCCAGCACAGTATTTATTAGCAATAGTAGTGCTCCAGCTTTCCTGCAGACTCCATCTGTTTTACAGACCATGTGTAGAGGTTTAGAAATCAACAACCAAATAATTTAATATGTTATGCATTTTCCAAATTCCTGACAAGCAAGCATATTATATTATTATCAAATGTAATTTAACTTAACATTTGACAGGACACTAGAGGAATTTCTTATCTATCCTGTATAGGCAATTGTGGCATAATTTTGTTCACTGGGTGTCCTGGATTGGCTGATCCAAGCTGAATACACCAAATCCATCTGCTACAGTTGACAATGTGCAAGAATAAAGGTCCATAATGCATAATATGCTGTGTGGAGTGGATGCAGTAAAAGTATGGTGTCTAAAGCAGATCCATCTCTACCAACTTAAATCGTGTCCTATATTTGTATAAAACTACTTTCTTGAGGGTTTGATTTGGTTGGCAAGACACTAAAATCTTTGGTTCTGCTAAGCACTTCCCTTCAATGTTTTAGTCTTCACAACTGACTTTGGCCCCAGGGACAATCATGTTTTAAAGTGATAAATTGATTCCCCTCCAGCAGTGTGCCCCATTATTAGTGAATTACAGCATTCATAGTCTACTTAAAACCCTATTTTTCTAAACTAACCAGAAGAAAATACAGGACAAGCTCTTGCAGACTTTACACGTTCATGTGATTTAACAAAACAAAGGGTGCAACAACCGACTCGGTCCTCCTTTACAAACTCAAATAAACAAAAGGTCATAAATAGAAAACACACAGCCATCTATGTTCATTAATGTACATTTTGTCTCATTATTTATGACTAATGTATCAACACTATCAACAGTAATTGGTAGTGAATTGTAGTATAATACTGTGAAATCTTAAAATGCATATCTTATCTGAAAAAAGGAAGTTTGATTTTCATGACTTGTTTGTACTTTAAGGGCATTGTGAATTAATATTTTAGATCCCAAAAGTTTTTTCAGTTTAGTTTTTCTGTCCTTGGCATTTGCATCTCTGACCAAAAGTCTCTGCTATAATGAAATGGGTACTTGTGCTGTGATATACATCTAGAGATATTTTTAACCCTGTTCCAATTAAAGAGACCTATCTGCCTTCAGGCTCTGACTGAATGATAGAATTTCTCATGCACTTTCCTGGTAGAAGACAAAGAACAGACTACCAGTTCTTCGGCAGGACAATCGTAGAAATATACCATCTGTATTACCTTTTCAGAGCTCTCCTGCCAAAAAAAAAATAAAGAGGATAAATCTATAACTAAAGAAACATGGTTTTGCGCATAGATGCTTTGAAAGCTCAATTTTCACCCTTATGTATCAAGAACAGTTTATACAGTATCCCCAGTGTTGTGGAGAAGTACATTGTGAGACACATCTAACAGAATTGCAAAGTAGTAGCGACACAAATCTTTACTTTTTTTTAGTTTTTTTTTTTTTTTTTTACAAAAGTTTTCCCTGTTGTCTTATTCAAATTAAATACACACACATATTTCACAAATTAATAGAGAAAGTACCCCATCAGTCTCAACACTCATTGCTAATCAGGGGTTTTATTTTTAGAAATCCTTGGATTATCCCAGAGAGGGGTTGCTATAATCCTTATGGACTCCTTGAATTCACCATCATTGGCAGAGTATATGCATTCTGTGGTGTGCGTTTCCAAAATTGTTGATTGTATTTTTGAAGATGTTTATTCAATTCGAAAGTGCGACTGTCATAAAGTGGGAGTTGCATGTCAATTATAAGGGATTTATGTTGTTTATATGTTCATTTATGAATAATTTTTTAATTTAAGCTATTGGCATTGCATTTTGACCAGATGCAGGTCATTTAAACACATTAATATATTTGGTTCCTTTTTAAAAAACATTTTTTAATATAATTAACTGTTCATAAACATGACTACAATCCCATTGACATTTAATGGTAAAAACAAAAACTTGTCATTTATATATACCTACATGGTAGAAATATTTTAATGCAGACATTCAACTTTTGGATCTTCTTACAGTGAGTACAATAATCTGTTGACAGTAGATACGCATTGTATTTCGTCACAGGTTTAATTCAGTGGACAAAAAACAAAACTGGTAAAGTTTTATATATTAGCCTATTTGCACCAGCCTTTTCAAATGTGCCGCTAAACGTGCCCGGTGAGTGATAGGACGGAGCCTCAAGAAAGACGACACAAGGTCTCATTAACATCGGTGCCATTGAGTTCACACAATATGAGGGAGCACAGCGGCAGCCAAAACGCAACTCCAGATTTTTCAGTTTGGCGTGTTTGCCTCTTGTGCTCTAGCATAAATGTAACATTTAACGAAACAGTATATCCTACGAGAGTAGAAGCTCAAATGTGGCTTTTATTTTGACTGCAAGAATGTGGTGCGGAGAGCCGAGATAGCGTTCAAATGGAAGACTGGCTACACCAGCTCTTTCAGTGGATATGTTGCCGTGGTGGTTTTTTTGCATCGATCCTTTTTTAATCGTCACGGATGTTTAGATTTGGATCCTTTATACCTCGTTCGTGTCCTGAGCTGTGAAAGAAGAGAGGCAGCACCAACCGAGATAAAACATTCCCTGCCTACTTCGACATATTCCTTCCAGGGATTTAAATAATCACATGCTACAACAACAACAACGGAAATATTTTTTTAATCAGACTTGATGTGGCCGTCTGACCTTTAATGAATTCTTGAGAGCAAAATGAGTAGGGAAAGGCCGAAGAGAAATATCATACAAAAGAAATTTGTAAGTGGAGATTTGGCATTTAATCATCTTGATTACTCGTCGCGTGACCATGAGATTCAGCGCAAGCTGCATCAATAGAACACTTTTATTTACACTAACCACATATTTATTGCCCCCGTGTTAGGCTGTCATCTGTTATGGTGACGGAATTGGGTCAAATGTTTATAAACGACCAGCTAGGAAACTAGCTAACGACTTTGAATTTGGGTTTAAGGACAGACTGGACGGTGGGAATCTTGCTGTTGACCCACATATTGCATTCGGCTTTCGAAGTGTTCCTTGTTACATTTCGTATTTCCGTTGTCTGTGACATGTTGCTATGTTGATTTCGACTGTCAGTGTTGTTATATAGTTACAGTAGTCGATGTGCCGTGAGACGACGGGAAACACCGTGTTGAAGGGGTCGGTTACAGCGTGGTCAGTTTGTGGACGTGTGTTTTTGCGGTCAAGAAATTCTCTCTGTGCGTCGGCTTTTCAGTGTCACACAAATTTAGCTATTCAAATCGTGTTGATGTTTGTACTGCAGTAGGGGCAGCATATCTCTGGCCTCTGGTTAAATGGTGCTGGCAATATTGACATCTTTATTGCAAACAGAATATGCTAATTATTAGTACCCTACTGACCCTCTATTCGGGTCTCTTCTTATCAGGTGCTTCTATTTTAGTTCAAACACTCCAACCCGGCCGTCATCAAATCCAATAATCAAAATACAATTGATAACTCTTTGCTGAGCTCTTTATTTACTGAATTAGGTGAAGCAGCATCCAGTTTTTAATATAACATTGTAATAGTGTGAGATTTGTTTGTTTTGTTGATTACTTTTGGTTGACCCATATTTGATGTCAGATTCATTCCATCCTGATCAGTGACATTCAAACCTCTAAAATGTAAAGATTATTTTAAATTTTGTTATTTAAAAAAGTTATTTAAACTTCTTGCAACCTATTTATTTGTTTAATTTTTACTTTACTTTTTAAGAATAGATGAGAAATATCTGAACCTGTTAAGGCATGCTACTGCTGCTTATATTTATTCAACATAATTTTGACTGGGTAAGATTATGATAATCTTGGGCATATTAGAATATGCCAACAGTGGCTGTGTGCTTTGAAAAATTTAGATCAGGGTCAGAAATTAATTGGGGGGGTGTTATAGTGACAAAAATGCCCCCATAATTTACATTTTGTCGCAAAAACACCCTCAGAATGAAAAAAGTGTGTGCAGCTAGAGGTACAAGGTCAGGTTTTCAGATAAATGTGGCTGGGAATGGAGCGTTTGACTATAAAGATTAATTTATAAAGCTCTCTACTCTAGCTTTAGATGGAAGTCACTGTAATTCATTGCAGCATGGATCAAATACAGCTGCTGTTGCTAATATTTTGAACTTGTGAAGGAGCCTGTCACTGTCTGTTGCAGGAGCCTGAAGCACACTCAAGCAAGCCTAGTTCCTAAAGGGACAGTTCACCCATAAATGAAAACCATGTCATTATTTACTCGCCCTCATGTTGCTCCAAACCCATATTACTTTTTTCTTCTACGTAGCACAAAGGATGTCAGGTAGTCTGTCACTTTGATTGCATCTTTTTCTCATGTGATGAAAGTGAATGGTGACTTAGACTAAACATTCTGCCAAACATCTCATTTTGTGTTTCACGGAAGAAAGCCTACAGGATTGGAACAACATGAGGGCGAGTAAAGAATGACATGGTTTTCTTTAATGGGTGAACTGTCCCTTTAAGCAGTCGATATCATTTACAAGCACAAAAACTTTTAGTTTTTTATACTTTATAGTTCAAGAAATCAAACATGGTGCATTATAAATGCAATTTTATGTCTAAGCTAAAAAATCTCTAGTGTTTTTGAAAAGCAATCCCATGAATATAAATAGCACATTTTGACGAACTGCATATTGAGACTCAGAATGTTTTATGTTATTTCTTCTCACTTGCCAAACAGGATGTGGTTGGTTATTAAATCAACACAGGAATCAAGAGACTTGAGATTAGGACTGTATTAATCAGCCGCAGAGTTGATATACCATGGATTGAAAACTGGCCTGTATTTACACAGTAGTTGCTTTGTTACAGTTCCCACAAAGCAATCTAAACTGATCTCATTCTTTCTTTTTTAAAGTATTATGTAATGTTATTCTGGATTAGGTGAGGTCACAGCATACATCTGTGGATTATTGTAATTTCTTGAACATGAATTGCAAATTGATAAATAGATCACATAACTATTAAATGCTCTCGTTGTCTCTATGGTGCTATATGAAAACAAATCTATTTAATGTGACAACAGAGCAAACATTTTCCTATATTGCTCTATATTTACAGTGAACACAGATCTCACATGCCAGAGATGGCCATCTAAACTGTAAGCTCTTATGTCTCACACATTTTCTTTGGCCTCAGTAGTCAAAGATATTTGATATATGTTTAGCTCTCTCAGACTCATCCTTGCCATCAATTTGCTTCGCACAGTAATGGAGAGCTAAAGCCTATGCTACACTGACCCACTTTTGGTTAGTGCTACATTTACAAACACTGGCAAGTCAAAATAATGTAAGCATAGACTTTATATAATTTTTAGTTCAATCTAGAAAAACGGTGTGTTATAGCACATCTTGAATAACTGGTTTAGTGGGGTAGCCTCACAGTTCAAAAGTTTGGCTGTTAACTAAAAAGCTGCACCACCAGAGTGGTGGTGGCGTAGTGTCTAAAGCACAGGGCTGTTAATCAGAAGGTCACAGGTTCTAACCCCACGGCCACCACCATTGTGTCCTTGAGCAAGGCACTTAACTCCAGGTTGCTCCTGGGGGATTGTCCCTGTAATAAGTGCACTGTAAGTCGCTTTGGATAAAAGCGTCTGCCAAAAAAATGCATAAAAATGTATTTTCTAATCTATTTATATTACATATATTTTCATTACTCTTTTGAGCAAAGCCCTTTGATCCACTCCATAAGACTGCAAGAGAAGTGTCCCAGCAATTCTTGTGACACTTGTCACAATAACTAATAAATTATAGTCTGTTTTGTAGAGCAATTTAGGGCATACGTGAAAAGTTTTTAGACAGAGTGGCTGTTCAATCCATCACAGTCTGTTTTCACTTCTTTCATTGGCTTTATACTCTATATCTCAGATCAGATCCAGAGATTTGATCTACTTTCATATGATGTATGCAGTGTTAGGTAAGTTACTTTATTGAAAGTTATTGATTTCTAACTACTAATTACATTTTCTACAGTGTAATTAGATTACTGTACTATTTATTCTTCTGAAAAGTAATTGCATTACTTATTACTAATTACCCTTATCAACCTCGACCAGATGAAAAATACAAGGATAGACATGAAGCTGTTCTTTTAATTCTTTCAAATAAATCATATAAAATCAAATAAATTATTTAACAAACTGGCCAAATAGTTGAATGGGGTAGCGTTAAATTAGGAGTAATCCCTTATTTTTTCAATGAAAATGTCATTTAATTACTTAGTAATGCATTACACTCAACACTGTATGTATGATGACTAATTTGGTTTGAAATTATAGGGCCTAGGGGAAACTAGGTCACACTTTATACTCCAGTGTTCATGTTACATGTGAATTTACACATCGCAAGTAATGAGTTACCCTAATGAACTACATGTGTCTGCTATGTAATTAATTTGTAGAGCTGAGTGCTATTACTATATATTAATTAATTAGTAACATGCATCATGTGAAACAATGACACTAAAATAAAGTGCCACCAAATACTCATAATGGTAATTTAACATGGTAACAGCAGACTTTCGCAAATGGTGTCATGTGCTATTGATTCACAGTCTAATTTCTTTCATATATACAGGTGATTTTTTCCTGAACTTTATCTCATGACACTTTGAAAATTATATATATATATATATATATATTATACTGTATACTTATAGCCTATATTTGTACTCTAATTATGATAATACATGACCACGATAGTTTTCTACAACATATAAATAAGTCATTTTCAGCTGTGATAAATTGATAAATTAGTCAGGAACTGATCAATAAAATTTCTGTACAACCTCACTTTTATTGCACTTTATCTATGTCATGAAATTTTGTGGCTGTGTTATAGCTCCCCAATAAAACAAAGGATGACATAAAAACTGCAGGAAACTTGTAATAGCTGCTTTATGCCTCCATTTTTGACATGTCCAGCTGTGCTGTAATTGATGCAGTGATCCCAAACTCCACAGAGACATACGGTCTTAGAAACGGCTTGCTGAACTGGGTGCAGTTTTTACTGCATTGTTATTATCAGGAGGTCGTTATTATCAGGAGATATCTATGGGATGGGTTCAAGTGATTTAAAGGCTCTTTAATTTGTTTTCTAAACAGATCATTCTGTTAATTGTCCCATATGAAGTATTTAAAGAATGCAGCACAATTCAAATAATTTTTTGGTTGCAGTATTGGGTTCAAATGGGTTTCTGTTTGTTTACTGCTGCCAGCCTTTCTTACAGAATGTTAATACACTGCTGTACAGCATTCTTAACATATAAGCGATATATTTACTCTTCATTTCATATCCCCAAATGAATGAAAAATTAGTGCAACGTGACTCCATTTGCAGCTGTTGTCTCTCATGCTTGTAGCAATTTTTTTTTATACCACTCTCAACCATTGCATTGGATCACCATGTCTGCTTTGAAGTATCACCAGTGCTGAGTTTGTTTGAAAAGTACCCAGTACAAGGCATGCTGTTTAAGCCTGCTGATATGTATGGAGAGAGAAGGAGGTGCATATGATCAAGCGGCCAGGTTTGCTCTGGCATTCTACTGTTGTCATGACGAGAGAGGGGATTTTCATAGGGTGGGTCTGTGCTTTCTTGGCTCTGTCTGCAGCAATCTGTCTTCACAGCAAGGTGAACGTGTAGAGGGTGCTGTCACTGGAAACAAAGTGTCCTTGATAAGCAAACCTATAGGATATAGTGTTGCAAACTTGATTGTGGGGACTCCCTTGAGTGCAGTCAGAGATAATGAAGAACAGAGCCCGAAGATTGCATTGCACAGAGCTGAACACTAGATTTAGACATTTATAAACCAAAAACGACTAAACATTTTTTATGCAGTGCAAGTGTGAAAGATCAGCAAGTAGAAGAGGATTCTGTGGCTCTGCAGTTTTGCGTACAGCTCAGGAAAATTAATCCCCAGTGTTTTTCAGAATTTATCTTAGGGATTGTGCATGCTGTAACAAAGAGATGAGAGATTGTCAGAGAGAACAAAACATTTTTCTGTTGGTTCTCATCTGAATACAGCATACACAATTCTGCTAAAATGCTAATTTTTGCAATAAGTAATTCAATGGTAAAATCAAGGTTAAATATCTCAAAGGTTCCTGATCAATTCTAATTTGTTGAGTTGAGTTACAGGCAGTTAATGATAAACTTACCTGAGATGGCACATTCTGTATTAAAGCTGAAGTGTGTAATGGCTGTGCTTCTAGAACCACCAAATGGAATTGAAATAAACAAAAATAAACATTGTCGAATATGCCCCCCATCTGCTGTTGGTCAAACAACCAGATAGTTCGGCCCCAAACTCACACTACAGGTTGAGTTAATGTTGTCTTGTTGAACTGGATGGGTCACTCAAAATAAACAGAGGAATTTTATAGCGCAACAGTGACAAGAGAGAAAATTACCCCATGAATGGCATACTTACAGTTGTCTCTGCAGAAAACACTGGGATAGGAGAAGAAAAAGTTACACACTTTAGCTTTAATGTGTAAAGTTGGTACATTTCTCACAAACAGTCTACAGTTAGGCTAATGTACTATATGACTAGGTGTAAGAATTGTTTATTCTGATAATTATAATATATTGTACACTTTTTTGAGCAGTGCTGTATTTTATTAGTGTTTGTGTTTTACAGTGATTTTACCACAGGTAAGGGGTGTTCTTAGGGAATACACAAAGCATAATGTAAAATCAAGACTGATCCCACTGTGAATTCAATGAGAGTATGTAAAAAATGTAATCAGTTGAAATCAGTCCATGCATACCAAAATTGGAACCAATGCCCCCAGTGGCCAAAACTGGAAGTGTTGTTGAATGAATGGGCACGTCTTAGCTCCAGTTTCCAGGTGAAATTAGGGTTGGAAGATATGGCAAAAACATTTAATCGATTATTATTCGATATATATATTTTTTTTCGACTTGTAAGTGTACTCCAACATGTTTCAAATTGTATGTTGCAACCTGTTTAGAGAAATCCAAGTTCTTGTCATTATAGGAAACATAGTTGTGCAGGAAAAATTTACAAATGCACCACAGGGGGAAGTTGTCAACAGAGTGTAAATGTAAAATAAATTAAAATATTTCAGTCTCCATGTTGTTAATCTGTCACATTCATTTGGAGTGCAACACACGTGCAGATGATCAAATCAGGAGAGGAATGAAGACAAGTGCTGTAAATTATTTTTCTCTTTCTCTTTCAGCCTTTGGTGGATTTACAATGTATCCAACTATAGCATTTGCAATATTTTGCAGTATAATATCTCGATTTATCGATTAAAATGCAAATTCTAATTAATCAGAAATAACTCCCAGCCCTAGGTCCACAGAGTGGCGCCAAAAGCGAGTTGTAATGTGAGAATGTTCTCAATCTCGTGCTATATATTTGTAATAAAAAAAGAAAAATGGATGGTGCTAAAAGCTATAGTTTGTTGTAAATTATGTAATATAGTCAACAGGAATGCATATTTTATTAACCATACGCGCTAACCCCAACCCTAAACCTAAGCGGCAGTGGAGTAAAAATGTTATCTTACAGGGAAATCACCACCTCTGAATCAGTTGTGCTCACCATTGATTATATGAACGTGATTGCTTCCACGGGACCAGAACCTCTGTCTCTAATGTTGCTGCGCATCAGCAGTGCCACAGGAAAAGGTAAACACATTTGAATTGATGTAAAAATGTTTGATGTGGGGTGGCGCATGTCAGGAACTTGGCAGAATGGGGTCGATGTCAGGGTTCTTGAACATTCGGTAGCAACATGTTGATTATGTTGTCAAGCCATTGTACAAATGACTCTGACAGTTGTTCTAACACCAGATTCACTAATCTGTGAGGAGGGCTGATTTTGCCCTTGTAAATTCATCATCAGTACGTATGTCTTTTCAGACCTGGAGAGATTTCAGGTTGTCACTGGAGCTAGTGATTTTTCCCCTTTGTGGATGCATTGGATGTGTGACATTGAGGCATGTGGAATGGCTTATTTGAGAAGCTTATGTGAGTTACATTTCCACAGCCTGTCACATCATTTACAATCATCTGCCAGTGTGTACTGTGCTGATAGGCCAGCCGATGTAGGCTTTATGTCACACTGTTGGGCCTTTGTAAATAATAGATCTATTTTTCCTTTCATGCCAGCTTGCTTCTGTTAACATTAGTAGTAATGATCTCTGTTTTGTGTTGTGTGTGTGTGAGTCGCCAGTGACTGGTTTGAGACAGATGGGTAGCAAGGTCAGATTTGATGTGTTGGCAGGCTGGCCAACAGCCCTGCTGCTCTTGCTGCCCTGTTTAAATTTGATCTGTGTGGACCAGGGCTCATAGACCCAACTAATGCTGGCAAGCTCTGTCTAAATCACTGACTTTGCAAAAGTTGTGTTTGTGATTAAAGCTTTTAATTGAAACATTTCTGTAAAGGATTCACTGACTGCAGTCTGCTTTTGGATTCAAGCTTTTGCGGTTCATGCAGGACCAATTTGCTCATTAAAGCCATCATGTTTGATAAAGGCTATTTGACAAGATATCTGTATGCAAATCAAACCCACAGACAATAATTACATCTGTGCAACAGGCCTCAGCCTACAGTTTATTATTCTGCCATTATGCCTTTGACTTTGTCCTCAGTTGTATGGTTGCTTTTTTTGTTATTTTGATGCCTTTCTTGATCTTTGATTATAGAATCCAAATGTGATGTCATAGTGAACGTGGTTGTGGCAGAATTTTCATTTTTGGGCGAAATATCCCATGTAATGCTGAGCCAAAGTCCTCTAATTCTATGGTTATATGTTTGTGGAGCGGAGGGGGGCGGGGCCAGGCTAGAATGTCGCACGCCCGGTCCCCAATATGCCTGATGGGGCGCACGAGTGATAAAGGCGGCCGGTGACGTTTTGAGTTTAATTAAATATTATTTATATTGACAAGCCGGTTCTCGCCTCCTCCTTGCCCATCTTAACCGTGTTACATTGGGGACATTCTAGCCCGGCCCCGCCCCCCTCCGCTCCACAATGTTGTTGATCTTGAAAGAGTTGCTTTGTGCTTACTGTGACAGATTTGTCCTCATGACTTCAGACACAATAAGAGCTACTGAGCCTGAAGCTAGATGACCTGACACAAACAGCAAAATTATGTGGTTCTAAGAGGATACAAAAGTGGTAGTTATTACAAAGGAATTGATTTAGGCAGTTAAATGAGCAACATGAATCATGTGGTTAATTGATTATGGAGATTTGGTGTTCATGTGCTATCTGTGATTAATGCATTGTTCTGGTTGCATCAGATTCACTGTAAGCTTCTTTCACAGCACTCATAAACACTTAATGGATGTCAAGATTTTCATTGAGAAACTACTTACATTTCAGGTTGTTTCACCCAATCCTAATGTATAGCTTCTGAAGACTTGAAATATGATGCAAAACTAAGCCACATGGGCTACTTTTATTAAACTTTTATGATACTTTTCAATGCAATTGCTTTTTAAGCAATTGCATTGAAAACACAGGCTGGATATTAATAAAAACATTTATTTTTGTGTTCTGCGTGTGTGGAATCAAGCAAGCAAATTTCGTTTTACAGTTGGCAAATGAATTATGCTAGCATAAAAACAGCGAATTTGGCATCTATCCTCCATCCACCAATTTTTCCACCAGTTGCCTAAATTACTTTTTAGATATTTTTGTCTCTTATGATGCTGAGTGGCATCTTACTTGTGCACAGGTTTATACCTCAATATGAAATTGAAGACAATTACTTCAAAACAAAGAGATTATTTTGTGCTTCTAAATCTGTTATTAGAGAAGGGTGTCCTTTTCTGTCTGGCAATGTATTGATAGCGTCTTCTGCTTTTTGGTGTCTCTTTTTGGCACCCCACTTTCATAATCTCATAAATAATACAGCTTGCCCCTTGTTTGTGAAATGTCAGAGTGTTTTGAGTTTACCCTGATGGGGACTTTAACATAACCGCTTTAATAGACCTGTGGAAGACTGTCTCCATGGCGACAAGAAGTTCCCTAGAGAGTGGCACTTTCTTCGTGTGCCATGAGGAGTCCCTAAACCGGGGTCAAGCACTTCACATCGTCCTAATCATCTCAAGAATTTCACATTGTTCTCACTGGGGGAGGGGAGCATTCGAGCTTATAACGACTCTTGCTCTCAGGATCCAAAGATAAACTTGTATGTGAAGATAGATTTGTAGTGACAGTCTGTATGTGGGAAACGTTCTCAAAATATATCAAATGTGTAATATATTTAAACTGTCTGAAGGTGTTTTCCTCACTACTCAGCATTCCTCTGTGTTTTGGCCCCTGGCCAGTCATGCTATGGAGCTGCTTTCAGAGGGCTTAACCCACTGTTTTACTTGTTATACTTAAGCCAAAATGTTGGAAACTGGGTAAATAGGTGAATGCTATTTGTTCATGGTGTTAAAACACAAGTTCATGTATATTTCTCCATGTTTACGGCCGACATGTTAATGAGATCTAAAAGGATAGTTAAAAAAAAAATCGAATTCTGTTATTTTTTAATGGCCCACATGAATGTCAAACTCACATGACTTTCTTTTATCTGTGGACCACAAAAGGAGATTGTCAGGTAGAATGTTAAGGAGTGACAGCCTCAGTCACCATTCACTTTCATTGTTTGGTAAAAATTAGCTTTAGTATTATTGAAATTTCACTTTTATTTATTTAATAATTTTTTTGGGTGTTCCATGGAAGAAAATACTGTAAGTAATGTAGGTTTGGAATGAACTTTTTTAGTTGAACTAACCCTATAATAGATGCCTGTATAAGAGATTGGATGAAAGACTTGTTTTGACATTTTGACAGAAATGTGTGATAAAGTGAGATCTCGCATTCAGCTACAGTTTGGAAGATGTGTTATTACAGCGCATTAGGTAATCTGTGGGGAACAAATGTTATGCTAACAATGAGAGTGTGTGTTGTGATTGCTTTTGGAGAATTCAGTAATAAAAGGCTTCTGACACGTGCTGGCTGATTGTTCAGGGATTGAGAAGCCGCAGCCAACTCTACTATTTATAGCCTATTACTCTGTCTGTAGAGCTTTTCTTTGGTTTCACAATACAAGAGGGTTTTTTCCTCACTTGTTCGCATTCAGTGTTTGTCATTCAATATATTTTACAGTAATTTATTAATTCTCTTTTTTCATTGTTGTTTGAACTTTTAACCCTGAACAGTTTATTTAGAGAGCACATTCTTACTGAAAAGACCAGATTAAAGCAGCCTAAGTTGGTTTGATGGTCTTCACTGGTTTAGCTGGTTATCCATCCTGGACCAGCTGGTTTTCACAAGCCTGACCAATGAAAATCAGCTTGGTGGTTTGCCAAGACCAGTAAACCACCTTAGGCTGGTTTTTAGCTATTTTTTGTTTTTCAGCTGGAAATCTTGTAATGTGGTTTTGGGTCATCTGTTTCATTTTTAGAACTCTGATGTTAACAATAATTTTCTTTCTGCAGGATGATAACGATGGGATCCCATGGTCGGAAGAGAGAGTGGTCCGCAGGGTGCTGTACCTCTCTCTTAAAGAGTTTAAGAGAGCTCAGAAAAGCAAAGTGGAGAATGGCACTGGACTAGTTAATGGTGAGTGTCTTTTCTGGTCAGTATTGGAACGTTGAAGGATATTCATAATGATAATTATTTCTTGTTGTTATCAACTGTGAATGTAATAATGGCACAAATGCATATTCTAAGTAAAGATTACGCTTAATTAGATGTAATTTGTCATATACTTAAACTGTTTAAATGCTTGCTGAAAGATGGTTAATTAATCTGACAACCATTGTCCATATGTAACAAATTGTTATCAACTTGGTTGATAACATGAGGTATGACTGTCCCTGCGTTAAAAACTGTGTACTGTCACAGTATGTACTGTATTTCATAAAGAATGCAACTTTTCTTGGTATATATCACTTAATGTTGAAAAGAGCCACCTGACTCGCAGTTCACCGCTGTTCTTTTAAATCCAGTGTTTTGAATGTGACATAATCCCTAGGGATTATTGGATAGTAAAGTGTCCAGTTGATCTGCACTTCTGAATCTCGCCAGAAATTGTAGGTCATCTGGGTATTTCGCTTACTGCTTCATAAATACTGAGGATGCAGACATAATACTCCATTGGCGTACTGTTTTTGGCATACTATATAGTAGGGAAAGTGTGTGCAATTTATGATCTAGAACAAAACATAAAAGTCTCTAAGTAAGGGTAACCCCAGGTCTTATTTTACTCGTAAATCTAAAAACGCTATTTTAAAACCCATTAGAATTTCCTGAGGGAAACCGTGGCTTGAAATTGCTAATTGTATTCTGGGCTTTATGATGGCAAACTGAACAGCTCTATACCTTTAGCATCCACAGATTTGAGCTTTAGAGTACTGCAGTAGGTTGTAGTTGAATGAGCTAGATGTTTTCATGGTGCCAGTGGAATTCCCCTGTGGATCTCTAGGGCAGTGACTTCAGTGCCCTAGACCAGGTTTTTTCAAACCTTTTTAATTTGAAGGATACCCAAATATGATAAAAGCTTTGCAAGGGACCCCCTAATTGGATAATATATTGTTATTGTATAACAATAAATAAAATATCTTAAATATTAAGTTCAAATATTAACTTTTTATTAAGATGACCACATATCTTCACCCATTTTAAGAGCGCTAAGATCAGCACTATGCTTTAAGTTGGGATGTTCGATTCCATTTTTTTGAGAACGAGTACGAGTACAATACTTCATTTTTGGTACTCGCCGTTACAGAGTCCGATACCTGTTTTTTTGTTTGCTTGTTTTTTACTCCATATCAACTGTTTATTTGCATTTTATCATTGAAATGGTGTTAAAGGGTAACTAAACCCCTGCTCAGAGTCTGATTCCACCCACTAGCAATATTTGAAAAATGCTGGAAAAGTGGGCAGACCCCAGCGGGGATAGAGGGGACGAACCGCGGGGGGGGGGGGCGTGCACCTGAGACCCGTAGTGACGGATTAATTGACAGCTGCTGTCAGACTCGAAAATGGAGAGTGACTGGAGTGACGCAAGTAGCTTTGCCACGAGCGGCCTTTTGAAGTCGAGGACTTTTCTCCCCCACCTTCACCTGAAGTGGAGGAGGGTGAATTGTCTGTGGACACAGGGCCGGAGCCATATCAATTCGAGCCGCTGGCTCAAACTCCCGCATCGCGATCGGCATCCGACGATGCTAGCGAAGCAGCCGCGCAAGGGAGAATGGGGCCAGTGTCTAGCTCGTACCAAGGGCGTGGTGAGCTGGAACCTGCTTACCTCAGCTCTCACCGCTTACGTCACGAACTACCGCAAACAGCCAATAGGAAAATTCAACTGCAGTAGCCACCGTTCAACCTGAAGAGGGCAGCACTCAGACGTTTTTACACCATATATTGTAGAATTAAAACACTTTATACACAAATGTCAAAAAAATTACTTGAATCAATGACCAGTACTAATAAAGCCCCATTCTTACAGATCATTAACTAAAAAAAGTTGGTTTAGGGTTTAGTTACCCTTTAAAATAAATGAATTCATTAAAAATTGTATCAATGAAAATATAACAGTACATTTTCAACATAATGTTGTATTTTTTTGTTTTTATCAAAAGAAGTGCTTATATACAGAACCTCACAGCACAATCCAAAATACAACATTGGCGTTTGTCAAATAAAGTGCTGTATAACAGAGCATCACAAATGTTAGATGCTTAAGTATAATACATTTACTACTGATTTATTATTATTATTAGTAGTAATAGTATTACAGTGAATATTGCATAACTTTACAGTAGTGTATTTGACTAAATATAACGCCAATGTTGTATTTTGGATTGTGCTGTGAGGTTTGTATATAAGTACTTAATTTGCTAAAAAATAATACAATATCATGTTGAAAATTAATTGTTATATTTTCTTTTTTTTTTTTTAAAGCTGGAGTATGTAATTTCTGCAAAACTAGTGCCACCGAATGGAATTGCAAAAATGAACATAGTTTTAAAACAGCTTTCTGAATACCCCCTTTGCCTGCAGTTGTTCAAAAGTCAGATTGTCCCGCCCCATCTCAAGCCATTGAGTGCAAGGGCAGTTAGACAAGCAGGTTGGCCATCCAATCATTGCATTCAGGCCGAATGCAATGATTAGAAGGGCCTTTCACAGGCCTGTGACTGCCACAAATAGTGGATTTTTAAATTATCAGATTTTTTTGTATCAGAGCACTCGATTTATTGATTGCTGTCAGGATGCAAAGATACTTTCAACCTGTATAACAAAAAAATACTTCTGGTATAAATTGCATACTCTAGCTTTAATTAATTCATTTATTTAAACATAATTTTGATTATAAAATTAGAAGAAAGTTGATATGGAGTTTGTTGAAACAGGTACAGTGCAAAATGGAACGTGACACCCCTTTTTGTCGGCATAACGAACGCTTCCAGTGTAGAGAGCATCAATGATTATTATGAGGTTCTATTACTTTACAGGGTGTAAGGCATATTTCTATGACAGTGACACATTCCTTTTAGACATGTAAAATGTGGTTCAGGATTTGGATGTAGAGGCTCCATTAAAATGATAGCGAATGTAAGTACCATTAATCATTTCGATCAAGTGACTCACAATCATGGCTGGTATTAAAAGTAATTGTATCAGCCTTCTAGGTTAGGCTGTAGATTGAGGGATCATTTTTTATTCTTCTTGCACTTCATATCTACCAGTTGATTTTGCTTTAAAAATGTTATTTGTTTTTTGAAACACGGAAACCGAAAATATTTCTAAATTCAAATTAAACTTAAAAATCAAAGTAACAGTGGTAAAAAAAACATAAAATGACATCTAGCAGAAAATGTCTAGGACATGAAGAGGACACCTCTGTAGATGCATTCAGCAACTAACACTTGAGGATTGGTTTGGATTTGGTATATAAGGTAAAGCAACACTTTTCTGAATACTTCATTACAGAATCTTGTGCATTCTCTGTAATTAAGACACCAGTCAGAATAACATAATTTTTGTCTGCCACTGATGACACATTAACCTATGCAGTTATTGACTGTAGTGTTTACAGACTTAATTTGGTAATGTTTCTTATGGAGTCGCGTTGATAGATTTGCTGTTTTTATTCGCAATTTTATAGGACAGGGAAGAGGAAATAACATAAGCATGCTTTGTAATTTTAGTTATTAGACTCATCTTTGGCTGTTTGACATGAATGAAACCTTAGATAAATATAGCTGGAGACTGTCAAGGCAAAAAGGCTTGTGGCATTTACTTAAAAAAATTTTTTTTATCAAAATTGGATTTTTGTGGATTTTAGTCTGTGTCTGTTAGCTTTGAAGTCATCTTAATGCTAGTGTACTCTTAAAAGTTGACAAACAACTTTATTTCATACTGTCAGGGTTTAACAGGGGCTCAGGACCCAAACACAGAGTTTAAAAAACAAAGGATTTATTAATATAGGGCAAAACACACCAAAACAACCCCGTAGGGGACTAATATAATCCAGGCTGGAGTAGACAAGACACAGGACCAACCAGACCGAGCAGGGATGGGGGAATGAACCATGAACCGAATAACAGGACTGACCAACACATAAGACCGACTGGAACAAACGAGTCCGACTGAAAACACAAGATGATCTGGCACTGGACAGCACACATGAGGAGACTAAAATAGGGAGAGAAATCAATAGGTTAACAAGACAGGGCAGGTGTGACTAATAAACTAATAATGAGCAAACAAAGAGGCAGGGTATGACTCAAGTCAGAGAGACACATGTCGATTCGGAAACAAAACAAAGCCACGTGCTCTCACAAGACAACAAATCACCCGAATAGTATGAGCGCACATCGCCAAGACAATAAGGAATATACGCTCATGCCAACTGACAAACAAGACGAGAGAATGCGCAGCAACTTCAAACAAGGTGATGCCATGCATTCTAACATCCATACAAAGCCTGAGCATACATCGCAAGGCAAATGCCACGCGAAGCACACAGCGGGCGACAAAAACAAGACAGGACACCTGTGTGAGAGTTCGGCCACACACAAAACCTTAGACCGAAGTGACCGAACCTCAGCACAACATGAAGACAGCTTGTGACCCAGGCACGCAGCGCGAAGTGAGAGCAACAGATTATTGAGGCAAGTGCTTTCCGCCTAAGTGCAATGCACTCACGCCAATACAAGACAAGACATGGAACTTGAGTGTCCAGATTCTGATACCAAAACCGAACCAGACAGAAGTGTCAGGATCCAGACACCATGCTCCGGACATGAGACACGACTGACAAAGAGCGCACGGTGGGAAATCACAACTGGACCTGTGCACTCACACAAGACAGAGATGGGACGATGATGCCTGTGACATTACCCCCCCTCTCCCCCCAAAAGAAAATTACAGGAACATCAAACCATAGACAAGACAAACAAAACGAGCACTAATATAAAACAGAAAACACAACAGAAAGGGAGGGAAACCAGGGAGGGAGTTTAAGGAAAGAGGCGACGTCCGGCGGTCTGTGAGCCGGCCTCCAGGCAGAGGCGGGGTATGGTGGCCGGGGAGGTGGCCTCAGGGCAGAGTTGGGATACGGCGACCTGGGAGGTGGCCTTAGGGCAGAGTTGGGATACGGCGACCTGGGAGGTGGCCTCAGGGCAGACATGACACAGTACTGGGGGGCGGCTGCTGGACAGGGGGTACCGGACTAGGCAGCAGCCGTTGGACAGGGTTCAGGAGGGAGCTCAGGGGTGGAGCCGTGGAAGGCTAGGAGGGCGTAGCTGTGGAAGGCTCGGAAGGTGGAGCCATGGCAGGCGTATGACCTCTGTGGCCGTGGGCACCAGCAGTGACAGGGGAATGGCCTCCATGGCCGTGACACATACATGATATTGGATACTTATATTGGGATTTTTAGTAATAATAGGGATGGGGATTTTCTTTCTTCTGTACATATGTTTGCCTATTGCTTAAATTTAACCACATGTCCTTTCACAGGCTCCTTTGCAAATGGTCATTTGAATGGTTCTGGAGCTAAAGCTGGGCTGTTTGCTGGGAGCTGTAAGTCAGACAGGATGCATCATGCAGCTCAGAACAAAGACTGCAGCCATGAGTACTCAATAGAGGGGCCTGTCAGGAAGAGGTGAGTTTACTATCTTTTCCTGTTAGATGTTTGAGATTTTCAGCTCAGTATTTGGTGTTGTTGTGTCATCCTGAATGAGTGCAAAAATATGTGTGGTTGGATGGTTGAATATTACATTGGGGGGACTTTTCAGATGACCCTTTACTTACCGTATGGAAAATTTCCAACTATAATATATCAATGTTACATTAACGATCTGGAATGACTTTGCCGTGATGCCATCTGACGAGCTTACTGGACAAATCTCGTCTTGTAGGCTATTGTTTAGATTTGGGACGCATCATTTCATATTTAAAAATGGGACGATCGCGTAAAATAGTAGTAAGAATAATTTTTTAACCATGTTTCGTGAATTCACCCCCTTGTGCACGTTGTGTCAGTCATCAGTCAAGATTTATTTTCATTTATAAATAGTACAATGTACTTCATGAAATAAAGTTTCCTGTTCACAGCATTTTAAACAGTATTAAGAGGATGCAATTTGTTCACTTTTGTTAACTTCCCTCGTCTCACACTGTTTCTCTCACCAGACCAAGATTGCAGGTTCAGAGGAAGTTTGCTCAGTCTCATCCCTGTTCTCCCAGTGCCACCCCGCTAAAAGTGCTAGCGACTGTGCCCCTGAGCCCCGCCGCCCTGCTCAACCATCTCACTAAACGCAAACCCAAATCTGAAGACTTCCTCACCTTCCTCTGTCTAAGAGGTGGGTCCACTCAATCTCTCTCTCTCTCTCTCTCTCTCCATCTTCTTAATGTTCTTAATCTTTTTCACTCTCTCGACTTTTAAAATGTATATATACTGACTCCATAATTCACCTCTGTGCTGCACACATTCAACTCTTATATGGGAGTCTCAGTTATTACTGGCAAACATTTCTGTGACTCTCGTGTATGCTGCTGTTATTTAGAGTGTTTGTTTTTTGGCTGATTTCCCAATGTGCATCAGAGTTAGAGCCTGTCCCACAGCACTCTGCCTAAACCTCAGTCTTACATAAGACACCAAACCTGTGCTTATTCTAAACCCCAATCATTCGATCTCTTTCTTTCAATCTATTGTTCTCTGCCTCTTTCATACACACAAATGTATATTTGCCTTTACAAACACAAGGCCTTCACTGTCCACTGTCTTGTTTTTGTGTCTTTTCTGATTACACTGGTGTTGAAGATAAGACTTACCTCTAAAGATCATGTGTCGGTCAATACATTTTCAACTTAATGCCAATTTTTAACCCTTACTATTGTTAATGCATTAGCAATGGAGGTAATATATAAAGTGTAGTGGAGAGTCAGCTAGTAAGGATTGTAAAATAAACTCTGACAGGAGGATCAGGACTTGATGGTTATTGTACAGCTACTTAACAAATAAAGAAATAAATGAACATGAGATATTGATTTGTGCTAAAATTGTTTTAGGAATGGAGGGGCCTACAGTATGCAGGAAAATTGGATGCCTATGACAATGCTTAATTATACAAACATATTGACCATTCAGAATGAAGTATTCCAGAGAGATACAGAGCGTTTTTTGTTGGCCAACCAGGAAGGCTAATTCATCATGTGTTCCCTCTCTCAAGACTTTCTTTGAATAGTAGTTTCGATGTATGAGTAAAATAAGATTTGTGTTTGACTTTACTTGAAGAGACTTTCATTAAATTACATATACTCTAAAACTCATTGAAAATGTGGACAAACCAGTGGGTTGAAAATGATAATTCTTATCTGGGGTTTTAAGACTACAAGCTAAAAAGCTCTAAAATCCCATATTCAAATGGGAGTCTGCCATATGGATTCAGATTAACTTGTTTTCTCCTGAAAGATCCACAAATCTGAACAATTCTAGGGACCGCAGAGCACCCAGGTGTGTTTTTCTGAACATCTGATGAGCTTGTAAATTTCAAGTCAGTTTAGTGTTCATTGGGTTGCATGTGCATGTGCAGTATATGTTGAAAGAGAGAGATATATCAGCATCACTGATAATATAACCACTATCTGGATGAGTGACAGCTATAAGTGATGTGCTATCCTTCTGCTTCAGTCCCTCATCATATTTTACTTCTCATCTTTCACTGGCAGTCTGAAGCTGAACACACTTAGAGGAACACAATTTGAGCTAACTTTATACTCTCTTTTATTCCTTCTCGCTCATATCCTTGCACTTTACGTGTGCCTTTGCAAATGGTTACAGGAACAGTTCACCCAAAAATGCTAAATTCTGTTGTAATTTATTCATGCCGTTCCAAACCTGTGCAACTTTCTTTCTTCCATGGAACACAAAGGGAGATTTTAAGATGCAATGAAATTGAATGGTGACTGAGGTTGTTAGGCCCTAACATTTTGCCCAGCATCTCCTTTTTCATTCCATTAAAGAAAGTCATATGGGACCGCATTGGAATTATTTTTCTTTGGGTGGCTATCCCTTTAACTTTCATTTATTCTCTCTCTCTTCTTTCTTGCACACACATGGCCGTGTAAAGACAGGAAACAGACTGATTAGATTTGCCATGGACTCTTAGCTGTGGGCAAAGTGGGTTAATTGATTTTCAGATATAAAGGATGTAAATGAGAACATATTTCCCCAGTCTCAATCTCTTTTTATTACTGGATTAGTACTGAGAGCTGCTTTGTAGATCAGTTGATGGATTCTAAAATATCACCAGAGCTCGTAGTGTCACGGAAGTCATGACTGATTTAATGTATGACATCAGCAATAACCTAGATGGCTATGTCAGCTTCTCAATCCTGTTTTATAGTGCACATAAATCTGTTGATAATATCAATACTGCTTAAAGAGGCGCTATTATGCTTTTGGGGATTTTACCTTTCCTTTAGTGTGTAATATAGCTGTTTGTGCATGTAAAAGGTATGGTACAAAGCACAAAGTCCACACTAAAGGGAGTTATTCTCTCCCACAGATAACACTACTCAAGAACTACATGAAACAGCTGGATTGTAGACCAGCCATTTTTTTTTGTAAAGTATCTATAACTATTTAGCATATTTGCATAGCAAGGGCTACTTTGTCTCACCCTCAAACAAACATAGTTATAGCTGAGGCCAGGATCAGTTGGGATAGTGTTGTCGCAATGTCGAGAAGATGCTGTTTTCTTCACTGTGAAAGCAAAAACTCATTGTTTGGACTTCCAAAGGCAGACAAATTGAAGAATCAGTGGTTAAAATGTATTTTTACCACTATTCCTCAGCAGTACAACCACAACTAATGCCGGATTTTCAAGACGGTTACTCCTGAAAGACGGTGCAGTTCCCACATTGTTGGGACAATCTGGTGCTTCAGAATCACAACCTGTGAGTATATTTGATTATTTGTGGATTTATCTGCTACTGAGAGTTCAAAAGCAGAGTTTTGTGTTGTATCTACTGTGTACACGCAGTGCACAGCTGTAGGCCTCTGCTAACCTGATAGCTAATGTTATACTGTGAAATAGTGTGTGAGAAAATGTTCAATCTCATGAGTCTTATATAATTACGAGCTGTAATGTTATGGCCACTTTCCACTGTAGTACATGGCTAACTTGCTCACTAACTGGGAGTAAGCCTCTGTTCTCCGTTCATAGTTCTGGTGAAAAAAGTTTAGCTACACCCATTCCAGCAAAAGATGACTAACTTAGATGCACCATGTGTCTTTTACTTGAAGTTTTGTTAGTTTCACAATAATCAACAGTGTACTTCTAAGAAAGCAACAAATGTAAAACTTACCACTGTGAAACGCCCTACTCAAGTCGTGCTTGCTAAGGTGGTTCGGGTCGATAAGCTTGTTCTTACAAACTTTCATTATCTGACTCAAACTAGTACCACAAAAAACAATGCCACTGTTACCATAGTTACAGTAGTGTTTACAGCTGTTAAGGAAGCCTGAAACTCAGTTATGGTGAGGGGTGTTTCATTTCCAACACACACTCTACGCGGTTGACCAGTCACAACAGACTGGGCCTGTTGACCAATCAGAGCAGACTGGGGTTTTTGGAAAGCGGGGCTTTAAAGAGACATGACCTAAATCAAGAGGATGAAAATAGGTTTAGCAAAAATGTACAGTATGAGAAAAATAATGTGTTTTTTGAACATTAAAGCATGTAATTAAACATGGAGCATGTAGTGTTAAAACTGGATGATATCAACATTGAACATGATTTTATTTTTTTAAATTCATTTGAAGATGAATTCCATGTAGGGATACATACGCAGTAGTCCCAACAAGCATTTTTTATTTTTTTGTAAATGAATGATGTTTTTTTGTTAGTAGATCTTATTGAGTTGGTCATTTAAAGTAGATCATCACGCAAAAAAGTGTGGGCACCCCTGGGAGGGGGCTCTGTGATCTTGGGGTGGGGGAGAAGGCAACACTGGTTGTTTCACTGTCGGTCTCTCTCTCTCTCTCTCTCTCTCTCTCTCTCTCTCTCTCTCTCTCTCTCTCTCTCTCTCTCTCTCTCTCTCTCTCTCTCAATTTTCAATTTCAATTTCAAATTTGCTTTATTAGCATGACTGTGTAACACAATGTTGCCAAAGCATCAACATATTATATATAACTAATAAAACAAACAAACAAACAAAACATATATGTATAAATCATGTCACATGTAGCATTGTAAATAGATGGATAAATAAATATACACACACTGCATAAATAAATACATTGGGTCACTCTAGAGAATTAGCTGTCTCTGGCGTTGTGAATAGCTAGCACATATTTAGCCGCTAGTGCAGCTGTATTATCATCTTCTCCGAGTAAGAAGGACATTTTTTCAGTGTCACTCAGTTCATAGAATGATGGGATCAAGGCTTCAAATTTGGGCAGAAACATTTCTCTTATATTGTTATATTTAGAGCAAAAGAACAGAAAGTGTTCCTCATCCTCTATGTGCTGTAGATCACAGTGTCTACAGATCCTCTGCTCTCTCTCTGTCCATGTTTGTCTATGTCTTCCTCTCTCTATCTCTAGGTCATGGTCACTTAATCTGTATTTGGAGAGGATTTGTCTTTCTTTAATGTTCAATAAATAGATAACTGGCCAATTTAGTGGTTCTATTGAGGGTCGAGTAACATTGGAGTTTATTCTGGAGGTCAAAATGTGCTTTTAATGATTTATCATGAGTGTCTTTTAGATTTGTGTGGATTTCTTTAATAATAATTTTGGGGCTGTAGCTGTGGTCAATAGGGAGTATAGTCTGATGGACGAGTTGAAGAGCAAGTGTGTTCAGAGGATGAGGTTCTGCTGAGGATTCATTGGCGAGGAGGGCTTTATATTGCACTGACTCTGGATCAGACTGATGGAGGTGATGCCAGAACTGAACACATCTCTTCTGGATCTCGATGTTCAGCGGGTACAGGCCTAGCTCAGCCCTGCAGGCGGCAGTGGACGTGTTTCTGTGGACCCCTAAAATATTTTTGCCAATTTCCAATTGTAATTTTTCTACTGGTGTTTTATCCCAATTTTTAAAATTTAGTACTGGTCCCCAAATTTCACATCCATATAAAATAATTGGTTTTATTATTGAATTATATAATTTGATCCAGGTTTTAATGGGTAATTTTAAGTGTCCGCATCGTAACTTTATAGCATAGAAAGCCCTCCGTGCCTTTTCACTCAGAGTTTTGACAGCCAGACCGAAGCGTCCCGAGGCACTGATGTCGATACCCAGATAGCTATAGCTCGTGCTGTGCTGAAGGACCTGGCCTTTATTCAGGAACTGGTGTTTGTGTGCCTGAGATCGGACCTTCTTCTGGAACACCATGACTCTGGTTTTGTCCAGGTTGACTGTCAGGGCAGGGACAGGCTCTGCTGAAGGCCCTCAGGTGTGCGGAACAGCAGGACCAGATCGTCCGCGTACAGCAGACATCTGACCTCTGACCCCTGACCCCTGGCCTGTGTGTGGTGTAGAGTGAGACCGGGTACAGTCGAGATCTCCAGCGCTGATGCCAGATCATTGATGTAGATGTTGAATAGAGTCGGGCTCAGACTGCAGCCCTGACTCACTCCACGGCCCTGCTGGAAGAATGCGCTTCTGTGGTTACTGATTTTCACAGCACTTTTGCTGTACAGAGATTTTATAATATCAAATGTTTTTCCGCCAATGCCAATTTGTAGGATTTTGTATAGTAGACCATCATGCCAAATTGAGTCGAATGCTTTTTTAAAGTCTACAAAACATGCAAATATTTTTCTTTGTTTGTCCTTGATGTTTTTGTTGATGAGAGTGTGAAGGGAATAGATGTGGTTGGATGTGCGGTGTTTTGGTAAAAAGCCAATTTGTGCTTTATTTAAAATGTTGTGTGATGAAATGTGTGAAACGATGCGTCTGTTTATGATGCTGCAGAACAGTTTTCCTAAAGCACTGCCCACACTGATGCCGCGATAACTATTGGGGTCGAATCGATCACCTTTCTTGAATATGGGTGTGATGAGTCCCTCAGACCAGCTCTCAGGGACGCTTCCGGACCACAACACCAAATTAAATAATTTGGCTAAAGTTTGAATCATGCTGGGACTGCTGAGTTTAAGCATTTCGTTACTAATGTGATCTTTTCTACATGCTTTCTTTAATTTAAGATTTTTTATATGTTCTAATATTTCAGATATTGTTATATATTTATCTAATGGATTTTGATAATTTTTAATTGTTTTCTCCAAACAATTGTTTTAATTGCCACTCTCACTCACTCACTCACACACTCACTCACACACTCACTCTCACACACACACACACACACATGTTGTGTTTCCATGTTTTATGGGGACTTTCCATAGACATAATGGTTTTTATACTGTACAAACTTTATATTCTATCCCCTAAACCTAACCCTACCCCTAAACCTAACCCTCACAGAAAACTTTCTGCATTTTTACACACACACACACACACACACACACACACACACACTCTCCATCAGCCCATGAGGGACAGACATTAAAAAGATTTGGCTTCAAACTCATAGACCCTCAAGCAAAGTCACACTTTGCTTTGAGAAAGAATTCAAATAAGAGGATGTCATTTGCCATATATCGCTACTCTTTCAAAACATATTAAGATAATTTATTCAGAGCTTCTAAACACAGAAGCCTTTCCTCTAGATACATTGTGCTATAATAAATGTTAACTGATGAAAATTAGAGTTAAAGTATGGTTGCTTGTAACATTAGTTATAGCATTGGGCATAATGAACAATTTTTTTTTATTAATCTTGGTTAATGTTAATTTCTAAATATACTGTTGTTCATGATTTGTTCGTGTTGGTTCATAATGCATTTAAAAATGTTAATGTATACAACATTCAATATTAAAAATATATTAGTAATTGTACAGATTAAAATGAAATAAGAATAATAAATGCTGTACAATTATTGTTCATTTTATTTCATCTTAACTTATGCAGTTAAATAATGTTAACAAATAACATTAGCTGTTAACAAATACAACCTTATTGTAAAGTATAACCAATGTATTTGTAGAATAAAATGAAGAATCTTAATAACATATTAATAAAAGCTGGGTGGCATTTGTTCATTATTACTTAATTAGAATACATGTGTTAATTTGTACAACCTTATTATAAAGTGTTACCATTTTATCATATCAGATCATCATCAGTATTGCTGTAGCGTAATATTGTGACATGAAACTCGCAGAACATTCATTAATATTCGTATCTGAATTGGCTCTTCTAAACCCCCATAAGACCTTGGCATTATCAGAGAGCATCGAAGAATCATTCATTTTACCTCTTGAGCTGTGGACAATAGGCAGTAGCTCAAAGCCCCCAGGAGCGCATATTAAAGCCCTTGATGATAGAGGACTGGCTTAAAGTGCGGTTCCCAGTAATCTGGAGGCCTAGAGATCCTTTCTTTCACCATTCAGCCCAGCTCTTCTTTCACCTGGAAATTATAACTCTCCATCCATAATCTGCCACATAAATAATTTAAATATATTCCAAATGATTATGACCAGATAGCAGTATGAATTCAACACTCTATTGGTTATTGTGGTCTCTTCAGATTTACAAAATAGTTTTATGTAAACAGATTGGTTGAAAAGCAGCTGAACCACCTCCCCTCTCCACTCTCCTCTCTCTAGGTGGCCCTGTTTTCCATCCCCCTTCCCATGTGCTCCATCCTACACACTCAGTCTCTCTTGCACTTGCACACAATCCAATGCTACTGCACATGTGAGCACCATAGACCCAGTGACTCTGGTGCAGATAAATGGCTATTGAGGGACTGTGGAATAAAGCTTGTGAACAGGCACTCCTTTGTGAGCACTGGACGCTACAGTGAGGATCAGTAGCAGGCTAGATGAGTGCTGGACTCGGCCACTCTTCCATATCAACAATTAACTGCTCTCTCTCTCTCTCTCTCTCTCTCTCTCTCTCTCTCTCTCTCTCTCTACACAGACACACACACACAGTGCTGCCTTGGACAGTGTTGGTAAACATGATACGGAGCTTTGCGCAGAAATACAAATGCACATTTACACCATTTTGAGCATTAGCATCTTGATGCATTGGATACTTGCTGTAGAATTTTATGAAAGTTATTATAAGTGAGTAGTTATTGGGATCTCATGCCCCTGGGAATGGCTGTGAGAAACATAGAGCACCGAAACTTCTTACATCTGACAGATTAAGAGCAATCATATTTCTTTCAAAGAGAGATATGTGGAGACTTGAGCATGTAGAGGTCTGTTTCTATCTCAGATGCTAGCCATTACCACTGTCTCAACAGGGCTTGACAATAAATATGTGCCAGTGTTAGAGAGTTGGGCCAGTTGATGAGACTACCACTTGTCTTATTGGGCCAGTGCTGTGTTGCCACTGTATTTTACATTCGCTGATCATGGGAATGAGTTTTTATTAGAGATGCACTGATATAATTAAGAATATTTGCCAAAAAACTATTTGGTGGTTGTGCTTTTTTATGCAACATTGTTTGAAATCACTGATAATTATTTGCACAACTTTGAAAGAAATTAATATTACTTTATTACAGGACTGAGTAATATTCACAAAAAAAGCTTATTTTATATATATATATATATATATATATATATATATATATATATATATATATATATATATATACTGGCGACCAAAACCTATGGAAAGAAATGAGTACTTTGATTCACCAAATATGCATTCAACTGATAGTCAGGGCATTAATAATGAGAAAAATTATTATTACAATAAAACATTTTTTTTCTGAACTTCTTAAACTACTTAAAAGAGTTATCATCAAAATATCCTCCATGTGCAGCAATGACAGATTTGCAGATCCTTGACATTCTATATGTCAGTTTGTCCAGATATTCAGGTGACATTTCACACACCTTACAGTCTAACTGATCCCACAAAAGCTCAATGGTGTTAAGATCCATAACACTCTTTTCCAATTATCTGTTGTCCAATATCTGAGTTTCTTTACCCACTCTAACCTTTTCTTTTTGTTTTTGTTTCAAAAGTGGCTTTTTCTGTGCAATTCTTCCCATAAGGCCTGCAGCCCTGAGTCTCCTCTTTACTGTTGTACATGAAACTGGTATTTAGCAGGTAGAATTCAATGAAGCTGTCAGCTGAGGACATGTGAGGCATCTATTTCTCAAACTAGAGACTCTGATATACATATCTTCTAGTTTAGTTGTACATCTGACCTTCCACAACTCTTTCTGTCCTTGTTAGAGTCAATTTTCCTTTGTCTTTGAAGACTGTAGTGTACACCTTTGTATGAAATCTTGTTTAATTTTTTTGGCAATTTCAAGCATTCCTCAAAACAATGATTGACTGATGAGTTTCTAGAGAAAGCTGTTACTTTTTTTTGCCATTTTTGACCTAATTTTGACCTTAAGACATGCCAGTCAATTTAGCATGATTACTCTTTGATTACTTTAAAATTTCTTTTTTCAAATAGTTATGGTGCGGTTTTTTACATCAGTAATGTCCTGATTATACTTTGTGATCAGTTGAATGCCACTTTGGTGAATTAAAGTACCAATTACCTTCTGAAACAGCAACATCTGTTTATTATTCCAAACTTTTGGCTGCCAGTGTATATAGATAGATTGTGGTTGCGATTTGGGGAAATGTTTTTCCTTATTCACATAATTTACATTAAAAAAAAATAAGTTTTTCTTTATTCGTATTCATCTTCCATATTTGTGTTCTGTTCACTCACTGGTATCTTTTATGCACTGTATTTAGCCTTAAAAATACTAGGGGTGAAACAATCAATCCATCAATCTGGATCAATGCATCGATCATTTAACCAATGGTGCGATGTCATCGCTAGAATTTGTAAAGATCAATGTTTATTTTTTTTTTTTAAAGATGCACCTTTGTTTTAACGCTCTAATGCCAGCCATTTTTGTTCAAATTTTCATCATGCGATGCAGTAACCTTATGATGTTCATCTCGCTTTATAAGCACTAAATATGCTTCTCGTGATGTGGGAAATGGATGTGCGTGGAGTGATGCTCTGAGCAGAGTGCGGAGAGGCACACATGCGCAATTAAATAGGGCTTTGTGGCAGCGGGGGCGTGGTCAAGCCCCGTCCGGGAGAGGAAAGCGGTAAGGGCGCTTACACCTGAGCTAAATTATGCCTAACACCTGTCTCTAATTCCAGTGAGCACGAGGAGAGCAGCATAAAAGCAGACACAGAGCCTCCAGTCAGGGAGGCCCGACAAGCGAATCCAGTGTGCTTGTACTGTACCATGTTATTCTGTGTGAGATCATTGTAGCTACATTATTGTGAGAAAGACGGCAATTAAAGCCTTACCTTTTAGTTGGAGCCTCGTTTCCTGTCATCCTTCCCGTGAGGGATTTACAGGCTTACTTCAATATGGTGGCTCATGCTGCACTTTTGAATTCTGCATGAGATTTTTCGCTTTTAATGAATGTTGGAGCAATTCAATCATGACAAATGGCTAAAGAGCCCCGATATGGTGAACAGCGCTGACAAGAGATAGAAAAAAATGCTTGTTCTGCTGCACCAACATCAATTACAACACTTTTCACATTTTTACATCAGCACTATTACTAAATTTATCACTGTAAATTGTAACAGATTATTTTCAATACAACTGTGGAAGATTTAGCCAAGAAAAAACAATTATAGCACATACTCTCCTGTCATGTGTATGTAAGTATTTTGGATTGAAAGTCTTGCTTGACTGTTTTAGAGATGACAAATTGTCACTGTATGTTTACCTCATTCCACAAAGCAATGAGCTGTCATCAAACGATTGATGATCACTTGTATGTGATTACATGACTGTATTTTTGTATATTATTATTATTTTCTGTAGTAACTGAAGTAGCCCATCTTATTTTCTTGTGGATGTCCCAATGTGGATACTGAACTATTTTGGTTGCATTTTTGACATAATAAACGTAACTGTGTAAAACAGGCACATAATATCGTAATATCGATCGCAGGCCCCTGAATCGCAAATCAAAATGGTATCGCGGCAGACTTTGAGGTATTTGCAAACATCGGATCGCTGGCTAAGAGAATCAATACATGATTGTATCGTGATGAAACTGGCGATATACACACTTATAAAATACATATTAGCCTTTCATCAAATAATGTTGAAGCTCAAATTAAGCTTTTAGAGTCAATGTTGCACCTCCTTCTTTTTAAAGTATTGCATTAAGATTTTTGGTGGCACCTCCTCTTTAGTTGGTTGAGCACCTTTTTCTAACTTTTTGTGAAAATTAATATAGATTGTTTTTTATTGTTTTTGCTATAGTGACCATAAACGTCTACTTAATTGAGTAGCCTATTATATATATTAGCCTAGGCCTAAGATATTAGAAAGAAATATGTTCTTTCTGGAAGTTAGAAAATTATGTCTCTAAAAATGAAGTTTATAATTTGTTTGTGGTGAGGCCAGTAAAAATGTTGGCAGAGCATGTAAAAATCTTAATATCCACATAGTTGCGTACTGCTTTATTCTGTCTTCTGCTCTCTACTGTATTTTTCTCTCTCTCTCTCTCTCTGCGCATTTTACTCCCTCATTTTGGCTTTCTTCTCTTTTCTTATTGGCTCAGGCTCTCCTGCGTTGCCCAGCAACATGACACACTTTGGTAGTGCTAATGATGATGAAGATGTAGATGAGGAAGAGGAAGAGGAGGAAGACACTGCTTGCAATGCCCCTTCTTCCTGCCAGTCTACTCCACGCAAGAGCAAAACACCCAGCAAATGCATTGCCAACGGTCATGGTACCTACACCCCTGAAACTGTCACACACACAATTTCAATACAAAAACACAATACAATTTTATTTCTATAGCACATTTAAAAACCACTTCAGTTTACCAAAGTGCTTTCCAGAATAATAAAATTAGGACATATAAGATGAAATCAAAAACATTTCAAAGAGCTAGTTTACCCAAAAATGTTGTCATCATTTAACCAGAATGTTCCCAGAATGTTCACTTTTGGGAGAACTATCACTTTAACATCCACTTAGTGACATCATCCATTTAACAGTTAAAGTCTACATGTAACCACATACACACTCTCATAAACTTTATTTTACCTTGTCTTTTATAATACTTTTTACTCAAAATAGCGATTTACAATCCATTTTATTGTGTAGTCTGTGTAGAGTTCAGTGTATTTTTGCCCTGCCAGTAGCAGACAGGGTGGACATTTGGTTCCCATTTAAGGACCCCAGCGAAGTGAGTTATGGTCCTGCCTCTCTACACACCATACAGTTAATGAGCCGTGTCTATACACAGCACCCTGTCAGATTGCCTACATTTGCTGTATGCCATCCATATAACATGAGGTATGCACATCTGCAGTGTTGTATGAAGTATCCATTTGTCATACTTGAGTAAAAGTAAAGACACCTTCATGGAAATGGAATCAAGTCGTTAAATTAGCTCATGAGAAAACAACTTAAGTAAAAGTATTGAAGTAACTGATTTTAAATTTACTTATGTATCAAAAGTACAAGTAAATTGTATAAATTACAGAACAGTTTATTAAACCCATGGCGACTTATTTGATTGGTGGTGCTCATCATTTACTCACCCCTCATATTTATGGGATGATTGTAAATAAACAGTCCATAAAAATTGGAACACTGAAGGAGAGAGTTGAGTCATATTAGTGACCAGAACAGATACTTGTGGGGATGGGCTCTTTTCATTTGGGCCAATAAGCAACCACCCAGAACACCCTGGCAACTGTGTAGTAATATGCTAAAAACAGGGTTAACAGCATAGCAACAACCTGACAACCACCTAGAACACCCTGGCAACTGCAGGTCAATGTGCTAAAAACATAAAACAACTTAGCAACAGCACAGTAACAACCTGGCAACCACATAGGGTAGCAATGCGCTAAAACACACAGCAGATCACCTTGACAACTGCATATCATGCCCTGGCAACCATCCAGAAAACCCTAGTAAGCACATGCTGTTGCATAAATGTGCTCCAAAGCAAATATAACACTTTAGCAACCACAAGAAAACTAGTTTTGCTTAGAAACTCATAAACTCCTAAAATATAAAAATAAATATTGTTGGATATTTTCATGTGCGCTGGTACAGTAATTGATGGATATTTTAACGAGCGCGGTAAACAGTTAAATGTAAAATGTGAATGCATGATTGACTTTTATATAAACAGGTCTCCTGGAATGGTGGGAGACTGATCACACATAACTTCATTATTTCACAGCTTTCATAATGTTTAAGCCTAAACTTATCAAATTAATTAGTGAAAAACTAATTTAAACTTACATGAGCAGTTTCTTGTCTTCCACAGAGGAGACAGATGATGGAACACGTAATCTGGTGCGTTTTGCTTGTGATTTTGATTCAGATACATGATTCGCAAAACAAATTATTCAGACTGCTTTTTGAATATTTTTGTTCAGTTCAAAAGCATAACATTTTAAAGATTAGACTCAAATGATTATTTCAACGAATCACACATCACTATCGCCAATCTGCACGCATTTTTGCACGTACAGCTGTTATTTATTTGTGGTGTTATGTAAAAGTAATGAAAGGGTCTGGAGAAATGTATAATTGAATTAAGTAAAATAAATATTTATACTCATGTAATGTACAAATATGAAAAAACTGTCCTTAAGTACAGTAACAAAGTATTTGTACTTCGTTACTATACACTTCTAGACATCTGCCTACACACGTGTGCATTCCTGAAAGCAATAACACAATATATAGCAAAAGACCTGCAGTACACACATAATAATTTATAGTATCACAATAAGCAATATACAGTGTAATTCTTATAAATGTTATCTGTTCATTAAAGAAACATCTAATGAGCGTATCATTAAAGATCGCATACTAGTCAGGACGCTATTAAAGAAAGAGTTCACCCAAAAATACAAATTCTGTCATCATTTACGTAACCCATGTCTTTCACAACCTGTATGAATTTTGTGTCTTTATGTTTTACAGCTGAATAGCTGCTCTTTAATATACAATGAAAGTGAGTGGTGACCATAGCTGTGAAACAAGAATTTCAAACTTAAATTTCAGTTTGTTCTTCACACAAAGCTATGAGATGTCTTCAGAACACTTTGAATATACAGTAACACAATTCAGGTTGACTAATTGTATTACACTTTTATGGTGCTGTGTTTGTCCTTTCTGGAGCTTGACAACTCTGGGTCCCCATCCACTGAAGAAAACAGCTCAGACAATATGCTAAACTTCTTTTGTGTTCCATAGGAACAACATGAGAGTGAGTAATTGATGACAAATTTGTATTTTTATGGTGAACTAGCCATTTGAGGTTTGCTTTATTAAAGTGTTTAAATGTAGTTTGTCTGTATATTAGTGATGACTCATCACTGTGCTCATTTTCCTTTTTTTCCCCTGAGATTTCAATCCTAATTATAGCTAACAGATAAAAACAGGACACTCAGAATTAAGCACAGATTTGATTTGATACTGAGGTAAACGTCACTCCATTCTCTGTCTTCTGAGGTCTATTTCTTTCTGGGTCTCTGGGTTTGAAAACGGACCCTTTTGCCCACTCAGCAAGATCTTTAGCTTAATCTGACACCACAGTCACCTAATACTGCTCCACATCCTCCATGCATGTCTGAGGGTCTCTGGACATACTACCACCATACACACTACAGACCTCTACAATAAACAGAGCATGCAGTGTCTGAAACTGGGCATGCTGAAGAAAATAACTTTTCCATCTCAAATGCTTAAAGGTGTACTCTGTAATTTTGCCCCCATTAAAAAGGTTTTACACCTAAAGAAATGTATTTTAATTTTGAAACCTATTCTAAAATCATTGCCACTCACATAAGAGGAGGACTCATCTAGTCATATCAGTAACCGTATAAAAGCTCTTTTATTCTACATTGGGTAGGGGCATCCTCATGGAAGCTGCCATTTTAGAATCACATGACCAGCTGAATTCTACTCGCTTAATTTCAGTAACTATCTTGTTATTAGACATTTTCACTTTTAATGTCATCTGTAACTGAAAACTATTGATTTTGAATGATGCTGCATCCACACCACTAGGTGTCACTATAAGTCCAAGATGACATGAGCAAAAAGGTACTGAGTGCACATTTAAAGGAAGGTTTTATGAGCCATTTTTATGCTCTTTATGTGTTTTTTTTTTTGTCATTTTGGAGCTTGACAGCTCCAGTCTTCATTCACTTTCTTTATTCTTGAAGAAAACATTCTTGAAACAGTTTTTGACCAACAGTTGAAGTGACCCCTCAAGTTGTTCTGCTGTTTTGAATCAGGTCTCTGCAGAGAACCCTGCGTGGCCAGATGGTCTGGCGTGTATGGACGTCGGATTGCATGCTGAAAGAAAACTCTGTGTGAAGCCTAATGAAATTGGGATTCATGCTGAGCATCCATAGTTTGTAACAAAACCAGAACCACTTCTCCCTATATATTGTACGAGCCCACAAGCTAAATATGACACTTTTATGTGCGTTGTTGGACGAGATCCAAACAGTTTGAATGATAAGTTGGTCCCTTTAGAAGCAACATGGTGTAGCTTTCATTTAGAAGAGTGATCCAAAGAGCACTTGTTTAGTATTTTTACTGCTAACACTGGATTCTCTGTTGAATGCACCATCTGTTTAATTCATGGAGAATTAAAACTTCGCAAACTTTGTAGCTCCTTTTTCCGGCTGCAATGTGGTGGGCTCAGTAAATATTCATGCAATATTATATTGATTGTACAGTCAAAGCAAGAGATTAAACTTTTAGATATAGGCCTTTTTAAGTGTTTTTTATTTTTTATTTTTAGCATTCAGCAATTTGTGTTACAGGGTTTCATGTTTTAAGTATGATTTATTGATGCTGGTTTGAGAGCTATAAGCAGCTTTGCTGTTACCATATTTGAGCTTTAAAAGCCCATAAACTATAGTGTGTCAGACAAGGCATCTATGCAGACTCTGTTTGCTCTTTGGCAGTCTTCGTTTACTGGAGCAATTTACAAGTCAAGTGTATAGAAAGTGGAAAGTAGAGCAGTCAGGTACAGCAGGACCATTCAGCAGCAAACCTCAAGGCCCAGGGTGTTTTTTTTCCCCCCATTATGGCATTAAATCACCTGGTTTAACTCACCTAGGAGGGGAAACCATCTGGTTAATTCAGTCACTTCAGTGAATAGTATTTTGATGCAATGTGCACCTTAACTAAACATACTTTATCACAGACTTTAAACACGTAATTCAGTGAATCAATAAATAAATGTGTTAATTTCAGAGATTTATCTGATGCAAATATTAGTTAAGGGACTTATACTTAATTCACTTAATTCAGTAAAACCCTCACGTCTTTCTACACCTATATTACTTTTTTCTTCTTTTTTTCGTGGAACACTTCAGATGAAAAAGATAGAATCAATGTGCTCTACCAGTTTAGGGTGCAAAGATCAATGAGCCTTTATAATCTCAAGAGAAAAATTATCCGCAATACTTTTCTATTTCTCGCAAGTCAGGGGTTGCAATAGCCTTCTTCAGTTTTTTCGTGGAACACAAAATTAATTATTTACAGTATAGCAGAATGTCCAAGCTACACTTTTCTAAACAATCGAAGTAAATGGTGACCACTGCTGTCAAGCAAGATTTTCGGTGAATAATGACTTAAATTTCAGCCTGTTCCTCACATGAAGCTAACATATGAATTCAGAAGATTTGGAATATAACACACAAGTCATATGGACTACTTAAACAATGATTTTATGGTGCTTTTTGTCCTTTTTGGAGCCTCGCAGTCTTTATGTACTTTCATTATATGAAATAGAATGGCCAGGGCATTTGGGTTTGAAACAACATGAGGTTGAGTAAATCTCAGAATTTTTATTTTTGGGTGTACTATCCCTTAATGTATGCATACATACTCAAAAAAGGAGTACTTACCATTAGTTCTGTGCTATGTGCTCTCTTCTTCAAGTATTCAATGGGCAAGTACGAGCTGCTGAGGAACCGGAGAGCAGTTTGAGGGCCAGAGGTAAAGAGGGAGTCCAGGGGAAGGAGAAAAACTCTGTAGCATCAGCTAGAACATCCAGTACACACAATTTACGACCCAGCAGATCTGTACAGGAACAAAAACAACAGGTATGGCTGGCTTTATATTGCATTGGTTTATTTATTTGTTAACTTTTTATTTAATATTATAAACTTGGATATGGCTTTGGTAATGTATGGAAGATGCCCACATATTTTATTTGCTATTCTTTTAAATGTAAGACATAAAAATTAGCTAACACACAGATTATGTTTGTAAAATGGTTTTCTAATGATTTATTCTATTTATTTTAAGAGCTACATAGCCATTTAACAATAACATGTTTAATAGCATACAATCTCTTAAGATTGTGCTAACATTAAGCATTTGTTATCGCTTTACTAATTTTCTAGTTTCTTTTCTTACACATCAGAAAAGATGTTCTGATACTCCCCAGATGACCAAAATAAATGTTCTGCCTTCAAGAACTACATTGTGCCATACATTAGACAAACCATTACTGTATATTACCTAGTTCAACATTACATATGTGTTCTCTGCTACTTGTGAACTGATGAACAGTCCAAAACCTCTCCTTAGCTGATCCAAAAAATAAACATTTAGTAATTTCCTTATTCACCATTCACTTTCATTGTATGGAAAGAAAAATGCGATGACTGCTGCCTGACATTTCCCGAAAGTCATACATATTTGGAACTGCGGAGGATTGTGCGGCAGAGAGAGATCGTATACGGACATGTCCATCATGTGTGTGTTGTTGTCTTTTGTTTAAGTTTATAATTAAAATATAATTTTTATTGACAAGCCAGTTCTCGCCTCCTCCTTTCCATTGAACTACGTTACACTGGTGCCGAAATCCGGGAAGGAGGAGGGATACGCCGTAGTAGAGTTCTCACAACGGAGCAGCCGCGGCCATCTGCTGGGGGACGAGGAGCCCGGCCGCCTGGAAGCAGATGACGTCCGCCAAACGCGAGGGGAGAAGGGGCTCCTAACCGACCACCTGGAGCGGTCAGGGCCGCTGCCAGGGGCGGAGGAGTCCCCTACCAGCCGCTGAAACGCAGCGGGGTCTGGGGCTCGCTGTCGACCACCTGGAGCGGGAGAACCGCTGCCAGGGGCGGGGGAGACTTTTCTGCCCCCCAAGAACCCCCCCATTTTTATTATTTTTGTTTCCCTCCCCTTGTCCCCTCCCTCATCCAGGTGGATGGGGATGACCTGCCGGCAGACGGGGCTTCGGGCACGCCCTCCCCCAGGGAATGGGGGGGGGGTGGTGTACGTCATGCTGGGAGCTCCCCTGCCTGAGAGAGGAATGTTACAGGGCGGAGGACGGGTCGGGTCGTGATTCTACACACCGGTCCCTTATTAGGCTAATCAAGCCTCTGAGAGGGATAAAGGCAGACTGCAGAGGATTGTGTGGGAGAGAGAGATCGTTTCCGGACATGTCCTCCTCCTTTCCACTGAACTATGTTACAGTCTTACAGATTTGTGAGAGCACAGAGACAATTATATTGTGCTCACCAAAATATCCTCTCCTCCAGCCAAAGCTTCCTATTTCAGAGCAGCATAGAGTTTGGTTTACCCTTCCCTACCATCCTGCAGCAGGCCTATAGCAACACATGATGTCATATCTCCAACCCCCCCCCTGTCCACACACAGTCAAAACCAGTAGAGTGTGGGAGTACAACATATTTGGGATTCTGTTCATTTTATGTTAACATGAACTGAGTTTCTATGTGGTGGACCATTTGTATATCTGTGGTGGTTGCTGTTTGAACTTTGGCTTTGGGCAAATTAATTGACTCCCATCCCCCACCTTGCAGATGGAACAATCATAGGACATGGCCCAAGTCACGTGCATTCACTCCCAAAAGAATGAAAGAATGGCTCCACTGAGCCCCCTAGTGGAGAGTATTCTTTTTTTTAGAGTGAATTAGTTGAGGTCATTGTTAAGGCTTATGGTTTTAGATTAAAATCGAGGAAATTATGGAGGCAGTTTTGTGTATTTTTTGTAACTGTAAATTATATTAAACTGGGTTGTCAGATGGAAGCATTTTTTTCTTTGCTAAAGGAAATTAAAGCAGTAAAAAAATATATTTCTGTGCCACTAGCAGGGTGAAATGCTGAAAAGCAAAAATAATTAATGTTTTTGAATGAACTATTACACAATTCATCTTAAAAATTACAAAACAAACTCATTCTGTTCTTTTCCTCATCCCTCAGCCCTCCAAAATGAACAGAACTTTGGGAGCCTCTACTGTCAATTCCAGGAAGATGAGAGATCTCCGCACTCCTCCGACCAAAGCTGTGAAATACCCCAAGGGCCACGTGACTTACACCAAAGCCAGACTGCTGAAAGAGGCCAAGCTCAGCCTGAGCACACAAACACGCCAACTCAGTTCGCACCACACCCACACACACCCTCAACACTCCAACTCAGGTAAAGCCCAAAACAGCCACGCCAAGATGCAAAAACATGTGCTATCACCAGCAACTGCTGGGCGGCTGTGTAGGAAAAACACTTTCCCACCCAGACGAAATGGACTGAGAAAGTCGAAAAGACAGTTGGAGATGGCTGGCATTAGAGCAGAGGTTGAGGTAAAAAGGGTCAAAGTTCAGGTTGTTCCCTTGGAGACCCGCAGTAGGAAAGCAGCTCAGGGGACAGCAGCGCCCGGTAGCCATGGTAAAAAGGTGAAACCGCAAATGACTGGAAGACCCAAACGGGCTTCTGCGGGGAAGCTCATGTACACCAAACAGATGCACTGTAAAGCCACCGTTCAGGCTAATAACAGGCACGCTACCTCAACACAAGACATTTTGAAACCAGCCAAGTCCCCCAAATTATCTTTATTCACCAAAATAAATAATGCTCGAAAACAAGTCGATCCTTCTGATGTGACCGAGACCCTCAAACCAGTTGAGCCTAAAGGTGCTAAAGACAAAGAGCGAGGCAGGCGAGGCACGGTTGCTCAGGTAACGGAGATAACAGAGGTTCCGGTTTTCTATCCAAGCACACGAGAGTTCCATGACCCTCTGGCTTACATGGAGTTTGTGCGGGGGCACGCAGAACTGTGTGGGTTGTACCGTGTTGTTCCGCCAGTGGGCTGGCGTCCAGAGTGTAAGCTTAAAGAGGAGATGCGCTTTGTCTCTTACGTGCAGCACGTGCACAAGCTGGGCAGACGCTGGGGCCCGAATGTGCAGCAACTGGCCTGTATCAGAAAACACTTACGGACACAAGGCATTAATATGGAGGAGCCTCCACTCATAGGTATGGACAAGTATGAATTAGTATGAAAAGTATTGCATGAGATTCAAACATTTTTAGTGGGCATACAAAAAGTATTTGGACACCCACACTGAAAAATTTATGAACTTCATTGTAATATTCTAACCAAGTGGCATCTGCCAGCACTTCACTTTTCTGAGCACTTTTTGCAATGACTTTTACCAAGTTGGTTTTAAGGTGATATTTAGTTGACGCATGAAGTCAGTTCCTCTCAAGTTCACATACAGAAATTTAGTTGGCCTGAGGCCAAAACTGCCATCAAAAATGACCCTGAAATGAAAAATGTGGGAGCAAAAATGCTCTCGTAATAAATTCTAAAAAGAAATTTGTAACATCTGATATAGTTCTTAATATTCTATTGTAGATCTCTTAATTATTCAATCTTGAAGATTTGTATAAATTTATCAATTAAATATTACAGATAATTTGTTTAAAAAGGTTTGAAAAAATGCTCTCAAAGGTAAAAAATAAAATAAAATAAAAAAGCCCCTGAAAATCGTATGTTCTCCCATAATGTAAAAAGTTCATTTTTGACACTGGTGCAGAGCATCCACAAGTGTAGTTCATCACATTAATTATGGACATGTTCCACTATTATTATTCCATGTTTGATAACCAGAAATTGTCCAAATACCTTGTATCTTCATTTTAAACATTGTAAGCATCATTTATAGTTTAAAACTCAACAAACTTCTTTTTTCAAAATGTGTTGGTATCTTCTGCCGTTCCTAATGCAATTTATAGATGATTAAAGGTGTAATTACTTCGTGGGAACAATAGATTTGAAAATTAGTTACATGCACAGCATTTTTAGTGGCATGCACATTAAAGAGGGTCTGCTATTTTCATTTACAATTATATTGACCCATATCACATTTAAATTGTCTGTCAAATTCATGCTAATATGTCCTCATTTGAAGTATATCAGATTAGTCTGTTAGAAAATTTCTGTCATTTATTTACCGTTTCAAACCTGAATTGTTTTATTTTTCTTTAGAACATAAAAGTAGATTTTAAGAATATTTACTGCTCTTGCTATACAACAACAGTTAATAGTGACCACACCTGTTAAGCTCCAAAAAGGACAACAACAACAAAAAAAACTTTGGGGCATTATTCCAAGTCTTCTGTAGCAATACGATAGCTTTTTGTGAAAAACAGACCAAAATTTAAGTCATTATTCACTGATAATCTTCGTCTCTGCTACAGATTGAGACTAGTCAACGTCCAGATAAAAAAATGGCATGTCGTACATCACTGACACCAAACTACATTGGTTTTTACATGTGTAGCAACTGAATGTGACACACCATTCTTTAATTCTGGATGAGATCTTAGGCTAGACTTGAGCTTCAGTGGAGATTTAGATTATTAATGAATAATGAGTTGGATGATTTTTGGGTGAACTATTCTATTTAAGTGCACACACCTGTCCGATTTGGATTGATTACCCAGCTCGTGCCAGGGTGGACAGTGCATCTGAACTGTCACAGAGCCAAGAGCTCAGTATTGTATTTTGGTGACTGGGAAAATCATCTTGCCAATGCCAGACAGCACTGCTTTCTTCTTGCCAACATTAAATCCTTCTCTAGTTTCTAAGTGTCACTCACATGTTGTACCCTGCAAAGACCAGGCTGGCACTAAATGAGCCATTAGAATGCTTGTGACTAATGGGGTATTTGCACACACATTTAGAGACAAAAGTGAAGCAAAATGAAAGAAACAGCATATATAATATCTTGTGGATGAAGTAAAAAGATAATTGGATACATGCTTGAATTTAATTTGTTTTAAAATTGTCCATGAAGGGAAAGTTACTTTGGACTGCTTTTCACATTCACAAAACATTGTTGGTCTCATTCAAATCATTATATAAACAAGAATAGTAAATAATAATCCTGTTACATTTCATAATACAAATAATAAGTTAATAAACTCAATAAAAAATGTGTTAAACATATTTAAGCACAAAAATATTACACAGACACAAAGGGTCATTTCTGAGCATATGGGGCCCCTAAGCGAAATCCTACTTGGAGGCCACTGTAATGATACCATATAACTTGGCTATTGACAAGGACTTTGTGTTCTTAAATTCCCAGCTGCCTTTGCTGCAGCTAAATATTTCAACATGGCACCTGAAAATAATGCAGACAAGACAAATTTGGTTGATTGAATACTCTAATGTCTACTGTAATTACCATCAGCTAGCTAGTTAGCTAACTAACTGAAATGAAGATAGCATATAGTCTATGAGCTAATCTTGGCTAGCTACGCTATGTCTAATATCTACACCTATAGCTAGCAAAAATGTCTGAAAACATGTTCTTTTGAAAAATAGGACACAACTGCAAAACTTTAGATACCAAATTGTTGCAATTTAATGCATGACTATGAACAAACACCATCTATACAGGTAGCTGGCTGACATTCATTTCTTACCAGTGGTCTGTGGCTGTGTCTCTTATCCTCTTTTTCGTTTTTTCTGCTCCCAACTTGTAGGTGCACTTTATGAAGACAAAAAAAACCCTTTGAGCATGCGTGTTCGTCACATCTAACTTCAACTCTCTCGTTGCAGTTACTTTCCCTCTCGGGGCTCAAGGAGGCCCCCTATAAGTTATTGTGGCAGGGGCGGAGGGCGGGGACGGGTGTGTATGATCACGAACCGGCCACGCCCTCCGCCCTGCCACAGTTATTTAACCTTGACAGGTGCCTTAGTCTTACTCGCAGCTTTTGGGATATTTAAAAAATCTAAATCAAAAATCAAATCAAAAAACTTTCAAAAATGACCTTGCTTTGCGGGCCCCATTGTGGCTCAGGGGTCCTAAGCGGCCACTTATACCACTTATAGCTAGAAACCAGACCCATCAAATAACAAAAATAAAAACCTTTCAGCAAATGGACATGTATCCACTTTGTTATTTAGTATATATGTTATTTCACATAATCTCTACTATTTTCCATGTTTTAGGCATTTTTGCCATGTTTCTCCCTTCACATTGTCTTTTTGCCTCCTGTTAGGCGGGTGTGAGTTGGACCTTGCCCGATTCTTTCAGCTTCTAAATGAAATGGGGGGCATGCAGCAGGTGACAGACCTGAAAACATGGGGCCGGCTTGCGGATCTGCTGGGCATCCCACGGTCTGCTCAAGATCGGCTGCCCAAGCTCCAGGAGGCGTACTGCCAGTACTTGCTTTCCTATGACTCCCTATCACCAGCCCAGAGGGCTCAGTTGGAGAAAGAAGTGCTGACAGAAAAGGAGACCCTGGAGAGAAAAAGTGGGCCCCTAGAGGGCCAGGGAGACATATCCCAGCATGCCGCTCTGCTGCTTCCACGCTGTGAACCCAAAAATGGGTTGGTGAATGGAGCGTTGCACAGAAGCGGAGCACGTGAGCACCTGCGAGAGCTGGACCCCACAGCGAAGAGCAGCCGGAAGAGACGACTAGAGAAGAGAGGAATGGAAGAGGGGGTGCTAAGTGAACAACACAAGTGCATATACAGGGTACAATTTTCAATTATTTGGTACATAAATACCAAATTTTGACTTGGCCAACAAGGCTTACAACAAGTAGTCTTAATTCATATTTAATACATAGAGGAGTCATTGATAAATAAGATTATCTGAGATGATAAAAAAAAAAAAAAAAAGGATTTTATGACTTAAAAATGTTTAGTGTAGCCATCAAGTAGAAGATATTACAATTCCTTGCACTTTGAATACATGTGTGTACACACCTTAATCATTAATTTCAAAAAACGTTTTCAAACATATTTTTAAGGTATTTTTTTTTTTATATATTCATAAATATCAAGATGTTTTCTAAGTTTACTCCATTTAACCTGAACAAAAGGCCTTTTCATAAAAATATCTACACTTTAGTAACATGACAATAGAATGGCTACCTGGTTGGGTAAAATAAAAGATTATTCCATTTTATTTTTTTTACTTCAGCTTTAATAAGCTTTATAATGTGTGTGTGTGTTTTTTTCTTTTTCTTTGGACATTAGATTTTTTTTTAATTTAAGGCCCAGAAAAAAATATCAATATAATTTTCAATGCAAAATAATGAAAGCATGTCCATAGAGGTGTATTCCACTAATTGTTTTGTGTGACTTGCATCATTCATGTATTTTTTTAATAGCTTTCAGATCCATAAAAAAAGCACCATGTTATTGACCCATAGTCATAAATAAATTAAATATACATATACATACATACAAATTCTAACGTCACACAATTATAGAAAAATAGACAAGTGGTCAGTTATTTAAACTATAAAGAGTTGCTCAATGTCTGCCTATGTACCACATCAATATTGAAGACCATCATTCTCAATTCATTTGTTTTTGTTTTTTTGTTTTGTTTTTTTCCTTGGCATCATTACTAATACACATAAAAAATAACATAATAACATAAAATCAAAACTAAACAAACAAACAATCATAAAAGATACAAATTTAACAAACTACACTAAACATCATCCTTTGGTGTTGTCTTTGTGTAGACATTCAGTGTTTGCTGACAGTCTGTGGAAGAGATACATTTACATCTAACTGCTTGTTCTCTACATCTTTCTCAGGGGAAATCTTTCTCTCTAACTACGTTCTACAGGGCATCCAGGAATACCATGAACATGTGTTTCAGCAAAGAGCCAGACACCTCTGAAATTGAGGTACATCTACCATAACACTCTTATCTTCATAAAGCTTTCTTTGATGAGTTTACATGTCTACATTTGAACTATCTTTCCTGTTCCTGTTGAAATGTTACTACAGAAAGAGTACTGGAGATTGGTCGAGGAAAAGGAATGCCATGTTGCTGTGCATTGTGGTAGGGTTGACACAAAGACACATGGAAGTGGATTTCCTGTGGGCAAGTCTGAGCCATTTTCAAAGTAAGATATAAAGAAAAAGACACACAGAGCATCTCTATTCTGTGGTTTTTATTTAACTTTTATTGTTTTTATGCATACAAAATATTGTTTATGTTCCTCTAATTTGTTTGGTCTTGTTCTCAAGGCATGGATGGAACCTAACTGTCCTTTCCAATAACTCAGGATTCATCTTACGTCATCTTGGTGCTGTGCCAGGTGATATTTCTCTTTTTCTGAAATGCTGAAAAATCTAAATCTCGTGGATACAATAAAACCTTATAGCCAAGGCTTAACTCATATTACCATACTTCTAAGTCTTTCAAAACTGTGTGTATATTTGTATCTGCTTACGAAGCTGTTGAATCTGTGCTGTAGTAGGTGTTCGCTACTGACCACCTGTTTGTGTTTGTTTAAAGGAGTGACCATCCCCTGGCTGAATATAGGCATGGTCTTTTCTACCTCATGCTGGTGTCGGGACCAGAACAGCCTTCCGTACATAGATTACCTACACACTGGTGCTGATTGCATTTGGTAAGAGTTCAAAGTGCTTCATATTTATTGAAGAAATTCGCTGTTGTTTCTTATCTGGTATAAATTCATCAAACTGAGCAAAGTGTTATTGCATCTCATATTTCTGCAAATATGTCCTTTCCTTAAGGTACTGTATTCCAGCTGAAGAGAAATCCAAACTTGATAAAATAGTACACACAATGCTGCAGGCTAATGGAACTCCAGGGCTGGAAGTGCTTGAGAAGAACATTATGGTAAGAGAAGACCACTGGCTCTGTTATACTTCTGCACTGTTTAGGTATAAGGTTTTGGATTATTTCACTGAATATAAGGAATAGTTCACTCATGTCATTCCAAACCTGTATGACTTTCTTGCATGGAACGCATATTGATATGTTTTGTATAAGTGACCTTCTCCATCAGTTTGAGTCGCATTGACCCAAAATTACATTTTGGGTTTTATGCACTACAGTAAAAAGTTAGGTCGCAGCTTTCTTATGATATAGTTTTTTTTGTTTTAGTTTTTTTGTTTTACATAAAACCTTGTTTTAGAGAAAACAGGCTCTAATATTCCATTCGCACATCATCAGGCCAGGCATAGTTCCAGATCAAAATCGCTGAGGATGCTTCTGAAAATAATGGGGTGCTCCGCATAAAGTGGTGACATTATGTAATAAAGATTTTTTGATGAAATCATGAAAACAACCTAATATTTAATCCACAAATTACACTGCCTCTGTTTAAGTTTTTATTTATATATTTTTTACAATAATTATAGCTATGTTATTTCTGCAAGTGAATTCAGCAAGCGATGTTGGAAGATGTTGTCCGCAACCACTGATCTAGAGTCTAATAGATCATAATAATATATGTTTGTTAGTTTTGATACAGGGTTTTCTGTGTGTTTGCCAGGATTCAAGGAAATCTTCTTTATAATAATATAAATTATTATTAGGTTTTCATATTTAATTGAGGGTGCTCTAATGTTCATGTAAGGGTTCTTAGCAGGGTGCTTAAGCCAGTGTTATTATCGTTAACGAAAACAAAAACTAAATAAAAACATTTTCATTAACTGAAACTATTAAATACTTTTTCATAACTCTCAATGAAATAAAATAAGATAAAACTGATCTTGAATTAATTTTAGTGGTATTTTATGAGGCACAGTAGGGTGCCTATGGGCAAAGTGGGGAACTTTTAGATATGGTGCTTTTCTTGCCACTTTTAATTATGACATTATACCTTTAAAGTTCTTGATACCTTCTTAGTCGAAAGCAAAATTAAGAAATAGAAGAAATCAAGACTGGGAAGAACCTTTAAAGACTCTCTTTTGACCAAATCACAGATTTTTTTCAGGCAGATTTATTAAAGTGGGCCAGAGGAAAATTTTATTGCATTGATAAAATCTAATTTGCTATACATTTTTACTATTTCTCATACTCTCTCACATTCTAAGTCATTATACTGTATGTATCATTTTAGTTTATTATAGTATATAGTATATAACTTTTAGTATATTATAATCTTTTAATTTGATTTACCTCAAATTTCTTTACCACTGCTTTCCTCACCGGTGGTCATGAGATGAGCTCTGCCAAACATTCTGATGTAAAATCATTCATTTAAAACTTCTGTAAGTTAATTGTTTACTTTGCAAAGATTAGTTTAGTAATGATTTTAACAATTATTGCAATTCATATACCTATCTTTACCCTATATTCTAAAATTTGAAACATTTACTGTACCATCCACCTTAATTAAACAAGAAAATGTCACTAGATAGAGGTAACACAAGACTGCCCTGAGAAATGTAATGATGTTAGACATTTTAAATGATACCAGTAAACATTTTAGCTTTGGCAGCCATAAAATACTAAAACAACCTAATTACCTGACTAAACTTAAACTAGAAAACACTGTGAAAACAAAATCTAAGATAAAACTAACATATAAAATGTGAAAAGTAACGGAAACTAAATTGTAATGACAAATTGAATATTAGATAAAAACTAACACCTCTGTAGAATCGGGCCTGTGTCTGGCACCGAAGCAGTTCAATTATCTGAAATTAGTTGTTTTCACTCTGTCTCTTGTTACATCTAGGACTATAATAGGATTTAACTCATCTCTGCAGTTCATTTGATCAAACTAATAAACTTTGACATCGGATGACGTCTTCCAGCAGTTGAAACACTGATTCATAGATTATACGAGAGATGATAATTTCAGCCAATGGCATTTGATGTTTACTCATGTGCTTTTGGTGCTGACATTTTGTATTAAAGAGAAGGCTGATCGGAGGAGAGATGCTATATACAGTGCGATTTGACACACCGCATTAACGAGCAAAACAACATTTATAGTTTGAATTTCATGATAAAATTGGCATTATTTGAAAGCGGAGACTTTTTCAAATATAACATAAAACTGAAAAAAGTCAAGAATAAATTTTTTGATCAAAATACCTGTTTTTTTCCGAAACGGACCATTGCAACTCATATATACTTCTATAAAATAATGTTTATGGTATTTTTGCACAAGTCAGTATTCATTGTAACTGCATGAAAAAGAACAGTCAGCACAGTCTATAGAAGATTTTCTTTTGTGTTTCACTGAAGACAAACAGTGACGGTTTGGCATGACATGAGGGTGAGTAAGTGATGACAGAATTTTCATTTCTCGTCTTATGTAAATGTGGTTTGAGTTGATCTTACTCAGCATTTTATATAGTCTCTCTTTCATGACACAGATTTCTCCAGAGGTGCTCCGTCAAAAGGGAGTGAAAGTGTACCGGACAGTGCAACAGAGTGGTCAGTTTATGGTATGTTTCCCAGGCACCTTTGTGTCGAAGGTGTGTTGCGGCTACAGTGTCTCAGAGACAGTGCACTTTGCCAACACCCAGTGGATGAAACTGGGCTACGAGGCAGCTAAGGTAAGAGACTTGATGCACGAACGGACATAGTCAGCAGGTATTTGCCTCTATTAACTCAAATAGAGCCGTATGTTTGTTAGTGAGGTTTTTCTTATTTCCAGAGGGAGTATGGATTTTTGCTCTGACATATGAACTTGTGTATCGTATTTGCTTTGCAGGACCTTAAACGTCGTCGCATAGAGGAGCCCTTCTCCACAGAGAAACTGATCTACCAGATTGCCACATCTGAGCGGAATAACAAACAGCTCCTGAAAGCGGTCTCCACTCTCATCAAGGATCTCAGGTAGGTTTCACTGCCTGAGCTTCACTGGCCAGAAACCTCACAAAAATCTGTTTCCTTGCATTGATTACTTGCTTTTTTTGCAGCTTATTCTGGCTAAGAATCGCCCACTTAGAAAGGAAGAGACCGTCTGATTGACATTTGTGTTTTGTTTTTAAGTGTGGTAGTGTTATCTGATATAGATGACAACACAATAATACAAATGTATTCTATTAAATTAATTCTGCTTTTGGATATCTAGTAAACTTCCTATGAAGTGTTTTAAACAAACACCTTAAAGGGATAGTTCATCCAAAAATGAAAATTCTCTCATCATTTACTCACCCTCATGCCATCCCAGATGTGTATGACTTTATTTCTTTAAAAGAACACAAACGAAGATTTTTAGAAGAATGTCTCAGCTCTGTAGGTCCATACAATGCAGGTGAATGGTAACCAGAATTTTGAAGCTCCAAATAGCACATAATGGCAACATAAATGTAATCCATATGACTCCAGTGGTTAAATCCATATCTTCAGAAGATATAGGATAGGTGTGGGTGAGAAACAGATATACTGTTTACGTTCACATTCTTTTTTGTTTTTGGCGATTCAAATTCTTCCTGCATATCGCCACCTACTGGGCAGGGAGGAGAATTTATAGTTAAAAAGGACTTAAATATTGAACTGTTTCTCACCCACACCTATCATATTGCTTCTGAAAACATGGATGTTAAATCCACTGGAGTCATATGGACTATTTTATGCTACCTTCATGTGCTTTTTGGAGCTTCTACATTCTGGTCACCATTCACATGCATTGAATGGAACAACAGAGCCAAAATATTTTTATAGAAATCTTCATTTGTGTTCAGCAGAAGAAAGTAAGTCATTCACATCAAAAGTGGAAAGAAACTCATACACATCTGGGATGGAATGAAGATGAGTAAATGATGAGAGGATTTACATGTTTGGGTGACCCATCCCTTTAATCTGTTTGTTTAAAACATTTAATAGCAAGTTAACTCTACGTTTTATTTAGAAGTGCTCATTAGGTGTTTTTCCACTGCAGAAACATTTCCTAGTTCGATCAGCCATGACATTAAATGAGTAGTTCACCCTAAAATGAAAATTTGCTGACCCTCAGGTCATCCAAGATGTATCGGAGTTAGTTTCTTCATCAAAACAGAATTTAAGATTTTTAGGATTTCATTTCAGGTCTCCTCCTTTAAACAATGTAAGTGAATATGCTCCATTTTTTGATGGTCCAAAATGCATATTTGGGTGCATCAAAATAATCCACACGACTCCAGTTCTTCTGAGTTCTTCTGAACCCAAACGATTTATTATTTTTAGAAAAAAAACAATACTTATATATTTCTATCTACAAATGTTCACTTAAGTACATCTCTGTGATTCGCACTCATGAGAGGGATGATGGAAGATCGTTGGTAAGGTCACTCGTCACGTGGAGTAGGAGGCAGGAAGTCATTGTTTACAAGAAAAACTTGCACAGACTACAGACCAAGCACCGTTCACACCAAAACAGTCCAAAACTATTTAAAAACAATATAAAATAATTAAACAAGACAACAAGAGAACATAGGATCAAAACATAATTTATGTTTCATGATTATGGTGTGTATGGTTATACATTGTGTTTATTATGTAAATAGTTAGCTTGTTCCACTGTTCAGTACTTTAAATATTTTTGCACAGCCTCGTTTGTACAATTGTTTGCTCCTTTGAAATCTTCACTGTTTGCATTATGCACAAATAAAGATGTTTTTAATTTACCTCAAGACTATAAGTGATCCATCCATCCTTTCACACTGTGGAAATCAGTGTTAGAAAACTTAATACACAATAGTTCACATTGTCTAAGTGAAGATTTGTACAACAAAACAGGACAACAAAAACAACACAAAATCTTTCACAGAGCCATACAATGTTTGTTTTGAAGTGAGCCAAGCTGTTATCGCATTAATTTCAAGTGTCGCTCTTATAACAGCATCACATACTTACACCGATCAGCCACAACGCTACCTGCCTAATATTGTGTAGGTCCCCCTCGTGCCTCCAAAACAAGACCTCTGAGGGTGTCCTGTGGTATCTGGCACCAAGGCGTTAGCAGTAGATCCTTTCTGTGTCCCTGGTGGAAAACAATGTTATAACATGTTATTGGAGCGAGTATAGTTCCACCACAAACTGATTTTAGTTCAGGTACTAGTTCCACAATGGCTATTATATCAACCTGGTACATCCTAAACATGACTTTGTTTCCAGGTGAACAGATTTAAAAAACCTGTCCTTACTCCCAAAATTTGTGTAAAGCCAGCCAATAAGATTGGAACTGGCAATGTCAGCCAGCACTTGACAATTTTGTGAGCAAAGTTCTGCATCAGATGGTCAGTGAATAAGCTATGGGTGTACAGTTTGAGGATAAAACTGTCCTAAATTTAAGGGAATTGCATGTTGGTTGAGGCAAAAAGAGAGAAACAGTCCATAAATCTTGGGTAAAATTCCTGTTACAACCTTACAGGGATGCAGAGATTAGCCAGCGCAGGGGTCTTTTCGAGGCTGGGCTACATCTGTCTGCACGCTATGGCACGAACTGCGAATCTCTCGCAGACAGGAAGAAGCAGCAACGTTTAAGATTTACAGAAGACACAGCCGACAGGCGCTGCCAAGTGTGTCAGCATCTGTGTTACCTCTCCATGGTAAATCTGTGATAATACTCATGACCTTTTAGTGTTGGTGTATACGTTTTCAATGCAGAATGGTTTGTATTGAAGTTTGGAACTAAATAGTACAATTTGCCCAGTCTATTATATAAACCACCAATTCAGAAAAAGTTGGGACATTATGAAAAATGCTATTAAAAAACAAAAAAGGAGTGATTTAAATTGTATTCACTACTTTACCTTGTGAATTTAATTGTTTTCTTTGAAAATATACATTTATTTCTAATCAGATGATTTGACTCCAAAAAAGGGTTTACTACATTTCTGGCATGAAGACACAAGTTTGTAAAGTTTAGCCAGCAGAATGTTCCCCCATTTCATCTATTATGCTGTTCTTCATCTGTGTAATTCTACATGGCATTTATTGCCATATGGTGTGCTTCATAATGTGCCACACATTCTCAATTGGAGACTGGTCAAGACTGCAGACCAATTCAGCACCCGCACTGGTTTGTTGTTGTCCTGCTTTGAAATGAGTGTATATTTTCAAAAAACAATTAAATTCACAAGGTCAAACATTAAATAATGTATTGCTGTAGTGCTTTTAATATAGCACTGGGTGCTGATCTGACAAATCACCCCTTTTTTGTTTTTATTTGCATTTTCTATACTGTCCCAACTTTTTTGGAATTGGGGTTGTATAACATGCCATATTAGAACACATCAATGCAAAACTATTTGTCTCTGTCTTTTTCAACAGGTTGTTCACGAGAATGATAATGTGGTTTTCTGCCTGGAATGTGCTCTTCGATACATCCAGAAGCGCAGGTCCCCACGTGGCCTCAAGATGATGTTTCGTTACACTGAGGTAGTTCAGTGTTTACACAGCACACGTAGTTTGTCATAGAATACTAGTCTACAGTTTTTTTTTAGTAGTGTGTCAAACAGTATCTAATACTATGCAACTATAAATGAATCAAACTGTAGAATGCTACATTGTTATCACATGACCTAATTAAGCTATATGTTAAATTCAGCAAGTGCTGTCCAGTGGAATACTTGCACAACTGTTTCCATGTTCTATTTAGTGCTGTTCAGGCATTTTCTATCAATTCAGTTCACGAGACATTACTGAACATTTTGGGGAATTCCTTTTCCACTGCCTAGTTGAATCCTTTGTGGCGTAATCCCAATCTTATGATTGGCAAAGGTGTTTTAGCCCTGCCGTTTTAGGCACGCATTTGCCCTATATAAGTGTGTGCTCACACCCTATTTCTTCAGAATTGAATTCCAAGACCGACATCATCTCGTCTTGACAACGCACCTGGATCAGCCCTCTCTTCGCAATCGACGAAAACCCATCAGCAGATGGGATTTCCTGCAGACGCATTAGGACGTTCTTCGCTGACTCTCTGCAGAGTGGTGAAACCCTTGCATCGCGCACTGGCAAAACACCCATTTAAGCTGTTAACTGAGAAAAATATGTTATTGCACATCCTCCCATGGGACTGGTTTGCACCAATAGATCTAAAGGACCCGTACTTTCAAATCCAAATTGTACCACGCCACAGGCTGTTTTTGAGATTTGCGTTCGAAAGGAAGACATATAAATTCAAAGTCCTTTGCTTCGGATTGTCTCTGACACCGCACACGTTCACGAAATGTGTCGATGCGGTACTCGCCCCTTTGAAGATGAAAAGCATGCGCATTCTAAATTTCCTCGATGATTGGCTATTACTGGCCTGCTATGTCAGCACAGGGACATTATACTTCACTTCATTTGAACAGCCTGGATATCAGTATCCACTGGGCGAAAAGCACACTTTCCCACAGCCAACAAATCTCATTTTTGGGAGTTCGGCTCGACTCCATGAGAATGTGTGCACACCTCAAGTGCAATAACCAGTGTCTTTCACAGTTCAAACTGGGAAAAACATTTCCACTGAAGTTTTTTTTTTAGATTAAGCTGGGTTTTTTTCTTCATGCCTGGCATCAGAGGCGCATGTGCATCACCATGACTCGCCGCTGCCTGGCTGCTCTAGCACCATGGACTGCTCCAAACTTTTATCAGCAGGGTGTGATGCTGGGTCAAAAAGTGGTAACCACTGATACGTCCAACACGGGTTGGGTGCACTGTGCGATGGACACCTTGCTTTCGGCACTTGGATAGGTGCGAAATGAGCATGGCACATCGCTTGGAAATGATAGCTACTGTATCTTCTTCCATTCCGACATAGTGAATCATCATGTTCTGATATGTCAGTGGTAATGTACAGAAATCGCCACGGAGACACTCAATGGTTCAATCTGTAATAAACACCATTTTGCAAGCTAAAGCAAAATCTACTAGATGCCTCTATGCAATAAAATGGCGTGTGTGTGTGGATTGGTGCTCTTTACACAGCAAAGACCCAGTAAATTGCTCCAAAACTGAGATCTTTACATTCCATCAAGAGCAGTTGGATGTAGGTCTTACTCTGTCAACGCTTAAGGTTTATGTAGCGACCATCTCGGAATTTCACGCCCCAGAGGCTGGCTCCTCTATAGGTAGACACAATCTAATCATAAAGTTCCTTAGGGGAGTGTGGCACTTGAACCCCTCTCGCCCTGCTACAGTTCCAGCATTGGATTTGAATCTAGTGCTGAGGACGCTCACAATCTCCTGTTCAATCCTTTGGAATCTGTTGAGTTAAATGTGCTCTCTTTAAAGACGGCACTGTTGTTGGCTCTGGCCTCTGTCAAACAGGTTGGCGATATACATGCGCTGTTGGTTGGCAGTTCAAGTCTGGAATTCGGTCCCAGCTTTCAAAAGCCACCATCTAACATAAAAAATGCTATGTTCTTGGTGCTTTCCACACCCTTAGGGCTAAGCTAGTGCACCTACAAGCTTTCTCTTCTCCACCATCTAATTTGAATGAGGAACAGTTAGCGTACTTATTATGCCCCGTGCGGGCATTTCACCCGCATGTGGAGCGCACTTCCCAGTTTAGACTGTCAGGTCAGCTCTATGTTTGTTATGGAGGATGCACAAAAGGCATGTTTGTCACCAAACAAAGGCTATCTCACTGGATCATTGATGCTATTGCCCTAGCTTATCAATCACAGTGCGTGAGATGCCCTATTGACTTGAAAGTGCATTCAACTAGAGGCATGGCCTCTTCGTGGGCATGGACAAATGGTATATCCCAACACACGTTCACAAGGTTTTATAGCCTAGACATGGTGTCCATCACTTCACGAGTCCTCTGTCTAGAGAACTTCCTATTCCAACACCCGGTTCCTAACCCTAGCCCCTTATGACGGGTGGACTTTGTCTACATGCAGAGATTTATTCAGAATATGAAGGCTGAATATTTCTTTTTAGTGCTGTCAGTTGAAATTCACTGAAATTTGCCTCTAAATACAATATAAACAGAAACTAGTGAGCTGCATTATTTTAAAGGGGAAGTATATCATGAAGCTCAGTGATTGTAGTCTGTTATAGTATCAAAAATAAAAATGCCATTGTTTTGCATTTTGTATCTTTGATAGAAATGTTTGTAAATATGTCTAAAAATGTGCTGCACATCTAAAATGCATATGCACTGTATACATACTGCTGAAATGAGTAACATGGTAGTGTAATATTTTTATGATAGTTTACTATTCCAAACATCCCTTCAACTTTTTAAAAGTTAAAAGGTATAGTTCACCCAAAAATGAAAATTCTCTCTTGACTTACTTACTCTCCTGGCATCCCATATCTGTATGACTTTCTTTCTATTTCTATCTATATTTCAGCTCTGTAGGTCCATTCAATGCAAGTGAATGGGTGTCAAAATTATGAGCTCCAACATCCACATAAAGGGAGCATAAAAGTAGTCCATATGACTTGAGTTGCTAAATCCATGTGTTCAGACATGATATGAAAGGTGTGGGTGAGAAACAGGTCAACATTTAAGCAATTTTAGTTAATAAATCCTTCACCCTGCCCAGTAGCGTGATATGCATGAAAAATGTGAATCACCAAAAACAGGAGGAGAAAATAAAAGTGAAGGAATAAGGACTTAAATATTGATCTTATTTCTTCAGAAGATATGGATTTAACAACCAGAGTTGTCTGGAGTACTTTTATGTTGCCCTTATGTGCCTTCAAAATTTTGGCACCCATTCACTTGCATGGTGTGGACCTACAGAGCGGAGATATTCTTAAAAAAATATTCTGTTTCAGCAAATGAAAGAAAGTCATACACATCTGCGATAACATGAGAGTGAGTAAATGGTGAGAGAATGCTCATTTTTGGGTTAACTAACCCTCTAAGTGTTAAGACCTTGAATGCGTAATTACAAGTTATTCAACCATATTTTGCACAGGAGCAAATCAACAGTCTGGTAAATCAAGTTTTTGGCAAAGCATTGGAGAAGGGTGGAGAGAAGAAGAAAGCCGCTGGCCCCATCAAGACCCCACCAGCAAAACGAAGTCCCAGAAACAAGAGCCCCGCCCTGGTCACTCTCTCCTGCTCCACCTCAAAGAGCAGCAGCCGCTCCTAACCAGACATTCCTCCTCACCCAACATCACATACCGTATAAGGCCATAGTGTCTCATTTTATATCAGGTGTTCCTAACACTTGTGTACAAACACTCATTAATAATCTTTGTACCTTGTGTATAGTATCAATACAACAAGCTGTTACATTGCACTTTTGCATTACAGATACGTGTAGTTACTGGCTGGTTAGTATAATATATTGAATGTATGGAGGTTTAATGGTACATTGCGTTTCACAAAAATACAAAGGGGCAAATGCACAACTGTTTAGACACCTGAAATAAGTAAGACTGTTGGGCCTCATCCGGCAAGCACAGAATCTTTTGCACTAGTATTGAGATTGGTTTTAGATGAGTATTTTCTGGTTGTTTTAACATTAAATTGAGTATAGATATGCATATACATAGATATAAATATATCCTATACAATTCCTATCATTTGTGTTTAACTGGTGCTGTAATGACACTTTTCTCCATTACCCCTTCAGCCTGTTTGTCTATTGGGCTCACCTTTATTAAGTCTTAAAGGTATACTTCACCCAAAAATGAAAATGTTGTCATTATTTACTCACCCCATGTTGTTCCAAATTCATAAGACTTCATTTTCCCTGTGGAACACAAAATAGGTTAGGCAGAATTTTAGACTCTCTATTCACTTTCGTTGTATGCAAAAAGTTGCATGAAAGCGAAAGATGACTGAGACTAACATTCTGCCTAACATCGCCTTTTGTGTATAAGGGTTTTTGGAACAACATGAGGGCGAGTAAATGATGACAACCTTTTAGTGAATTGTCCATTTAATATGATGTCAGGAAGAAGGCAGTAGCCCTCCCATGTTGAACTATCTGTATTATACATGCTGTAACTGGCACGTCAGATCAGTTTTAACTGACTTATGAAGATCCTTTAGTAGTCACAGATTTCTAAAGGCCTCGTATGATAACACTTGGAACTCCCCATTTTGTAAAAGCACATTTTGATGCCTCTTACCACAATCTTTGAAATACAAAATTTTATAGCAAGTTTGATGCTGAGGGCAATTTTTAAAGTTTTTATTTTAATTTTAAAGATGCACTTTCCCTTTTATCCCAATGTTATCTAAATGTTTGCCCCGCTGGTTTTACATTTGTAATTGGTTACCAATGTGTTCTAAAATTGCTCCCACTTTTTTGCCATTAAGAATCAAATCTTGAAATATACTTATGTTTACATAGAATATTATAGCAAAATACTATGTTAGTTAGCCCCAGATATGTTTATATGCCAGTAAATCTGAAAACATAAATACAAAATTATCCTTTGAGTTCGGGTCTATAGGGGTTTGTGACGAGAAAGCCAAGATGAAGAAAAAGCCTTACGTCTATATTGGTTTCTTCATCAATATAAATTAGATGTGAACAGGGTTGCTACAAAAACATACAAAAAATAAGTGCTGCTTAAAATCACTGAAGTATGTCATAGTGGTGATCCCTAGTTTTTTAGCTTTACTTTTTTATTCAAAAGTCTTTTACCCAAAAGTAAACTATTGTAGTAGGCCTAGCTACCCATTGCACTGACTGTATCAAAGTCCTGTGATCAAACACAGTAGTTGCCCCTTTCCAAATGACTGACATGTATTTAAGGTTTAAAAAACTAACAGTGTGTCTCCAAAAATGTGGTTCTATACTTTTTATGGCCTTAAATGTTTTTTTAATATCCCTTTCGCTCTATTTTATACAGTAATCCTGCAGCTCCTTGTACGGTTTATTTATATGCACTGTTACTCAATCCTTCAAATTCATTTGAGATCTTTTTTGTTACTTGTATTTTCTTTTCCTTTTTTTTCAGTTTTGTATATTTTTGGTTTTAATAAATAAAATCACTTGTCAATCCTTCCAAAAGTGTACTAGCCTCATGCTTTTAGAGACTTCCTATTGAGTGCATTTTCATGCATGATCTTGCAATGATTATGTCTAATAAGATGACAATGTGAGTGGTCATGTAGCTAAACAACTTACAGCAGCTTTTCTTCATCGGGTATTCTCTGGCGCACACATGCACATGCAACAGCACATTTGAATTTTAGTGAGAACTTTTCTTGTTTAAATAGGTAGATTTTTGTCCATTACTGCAATTTTGCATTTCATGTACTTTAAATAACCTTTACAGGTGTTGTGTCGAATTCTGTTTCCCTGTTGGTTCCACCAGCAGATATGTATGGGGGAACAGTTTCGGATGGTAACATTCTCCGCTGTCATAATGCGTTCCCCCATGTACAAACCTAAGCCAAACCCTTCTCTACCCTACCCTACTTACCCTACCCCTAAACATAACCCCATAACCTATCTGGGTTAAGGGGGAACAGATTCCGATGGGGATCACAATTCGATACAACACCATCATTCTTATTGGCCAATGTGCACAAATGTTGTGCGCATGCCTGTTTATGTTTTGCGGTATAAAAAAAAAGAATAATCCCAAAAATGTAAATCAGGTAAACCTGATTGTTTAAACATGCTGATTTTTGGTAGATCAGCGTATTAGTGTGCATGTAAACGCACTAACCATCATCAAAAATCATGCAGTCAGACATTAGAAGAAACTTTCTATTTCATGATACTAACTGGGTATTGTTTCCCCTAAGGTAACAGAGCATCAGAGCAAAAGCTTGCTGTAAATTCTGTAATCACAGATGGTCCAAATGTCTACAGCTAATTATATACCAGAGATGAAGTCTCTGGAGTACGAAATGCTTTCTAGATCACTACAATATGATGTTAACTATTAGTCCTACACTGATATGGTCCATGAGGCTTATATTATTTCATGGTAGAATTTATTTCAGTGTATTATTTCAATAGGATCAATTATCTCCTATACAAAAATGAGATTTGCATCACAAATTCATGCAACATACATCAGTGATATTAGCAGGAACACTGTAAAATGTTTATTATTTTCTATATATTTCTGATGCAGCAGGTTTTCCTTTATAATACGAAGAACTGTATTATCATACGTTGTATTGATTTTAAGTGAAAAAAAAAAAAAAAAATCACAGTGCTATTAGTCTGAAAGAGTGTTCTAACAAGGCTCCAAAATCCTCATCTCAAAGTGCCACACTAAGCCGTGAATAAATGTTCAGTTTCTCCTATCCAGGCCTTGATGTAAAACAGGGTTTCATCACAAGAAACCAGCTTGATCCGAGCATGCTTCCCCTCCATGGCCACTAGGGGGCCTGTGCGTCACTGTCATCTGAGCTCTTGAGTGGCTCCTCTGTTTCTGCCAGACCCATGATGGCAGTGTCAGCTTGTACCTCCTCCTCATCTGACTGGACTAGCGGGAATTCTCCACAGCAGCTTTCCTCACTGGTTTCCTCTTCATCATCCGGACCCTCGGTCACACCACTGATAGTGTCAGTGAAGGAGGAGGAGATGGTGGAGTCAGTCTGCCATTGCTCTGTCTGAGATGGCACCTTCAGGCTGATCTCTGATGGGGATGTGCCAGTTTCCAGAGCTGGGCCACCAGCTGAAAAGACAGAACAAGGTTAAAATGGGTCACACTATCTTTTTCAGAATATTTATTAGCCCTGCGAGCAGGCCCGCCATCAGGGGGGGGTCAAAGGGTACAGATGACCCCGGGCCCAAGCAAAGGTCTATAGTTGAACCTTAATGGGATCAAGTACAACAATTCACTGACTTATATCACCAAAAATAGAATGCATATGTATTTACGTGATAAATACATACATTTTTATCATTAAAACACACTTCAACTTGTCATCGGATTCTGATGCCCATCCTCCCGCTGTTATTGTGAAAAAGGTTCAGTCGAAACACCTGGCCAATCACATGTGCGGAACATACACGATGTGCATTGTGCAAAGCGGGAACTGACTAGAGAGAGAGTCAAAATTCCTCACCAAAGTCTAAAATCAGGGACACAAAAAAGAAATGCGAGCAAACAGAGCAAATGTGAACGAAAGAAGCAGAGAGGGGAGGGCCAAATTTCTTGCCAAGCATGAAGCACTAGGTATGACAGGCGAAGCTTAACGTGGCAAAAGCGAGGAGCTAGTGTAGACTAGCAAATAAAACTGCAGTTAGCTAGCTTAACCTTTAAATAACGTTAGAATGCTAACATAACTAGATAAGATTTCAATATAATAGATGGTATTAAGGGATGGGTACAAAAACCCGGTATTAGACAGACCCCAGTGCTGAATTATTAACGACTGTAGTATTGATAAGCTCCGACATTGCGGTTCTTTTCAACATTTTAGTTTAATTTATAATCACGCTGCTGCAGCCTCTAATCTGATTCAGAGCTGCGCTCAACAAACCATGCATACACGCACGCACTATGTAGGCAGCAAAGAAGGTGACAGGTCCACCTGCACTTGACCCACATGTGTGCAGTTTGATTGACATCAAACACAAACCCTTGCTGACAGCCTTTCCTGCGTTCTTCACAGCCATTGGATACAATTATTTTATTGACATTTAGATGTCAGATATCAGTTAGATATTGAGTTTATACAGTGATTCTGCTGTTGTAAACATTACTGTTGCTACTCTAGAAACAACATTCTTTAAAAAATGATATGTTTTTATCAATTATTGAATAATTGATAAAAACAAACCGATAAGGAGTATTGATCATAGTAAAAGTATTGATAAAATCCTAACGATACCATCCCAACTTATATGGCAATTATATTGCAACCTGCTGGAATTACTAAAGCTTGTAATTAGCACATTTTTAGGCCTGAAGTCAGCAAGAAAATAATCAGACTCTTCCTATGATATCACCCTCTATCAGAAGGAGAGACGAGCATCCCCACCATGCAGAGCAGGTCCAATGAGGGAGAGACATCCCTAAACAGTGAGTGAGTGAGTGAGTGAGTGAGTGAGTGAGTGAGTGAGTGAGTAACACAAGGATGGGTGGGTGGTGCTGGAGTGGGTGTGGATGAGGGCAGTGCCACAGTAAGTAGGGGTTGCTGTTTTTTTTTTTTTTACATTTAAGTAAATAAATTAAACAAAAATCTTTAAGAGTAAGAAAACGCTCTTTATTTGAATATTAGTTTTTCATATTCAGGTTGGCAGGTTGGCAATGAACATGTACAACAGTGTACAAGCACTCCGCACAGTCACAGTCAAAGTCATTGAAATATGTTTTGACTGAATACAACAGCAGCATTGACCTACAGCCAATGAGAGAGCAAGAAACGAGGCACGGGAAGTTTCAGTGGGTGGAGTCCTGATGTACCTGCAACAGAACATCAACTAGCATGGCTGCGGTATCAAAAAAAGTCTCATTGGACCGAAGAAATGGAGGAAAAATTAGTGGAACATTGGCAGGCGCACCAGTGCCTATTTGATGTTTCATCTGAACTGTAGCACAACCGCATGGAGAAAGAAAAGGGTTAGAGAGAAATTGTCAATTCTCTTGGACAGTCAGGTAAGCAAATAGGTAGATTTTTCAGTAGGAGGTACTTTTTTATATTGTAACCAATAAAATATGTGATAAAAAAAATACACATCATATTCTGAAATGCACAGCATATGATCATGCATTTGTTTTCGTATCTCGTATCACTTCTCGCATGTACTCTGTTGTGAAACGTAATTTGGAGTCCAGGCAGAGTCATCGGGGATTCGTCAATGGTGAAATGTTTTGTAATGAGTTCACCCCTGTTGCCGATTCGTCATGTAATTTGAAAACGTCATGACTTCCATGACAAGACAGACAGTTGTGTAATATGAACGGTACCACAATCCGACATCTTTGAAATTCGTGTAGTGTGTAGGAGGCTTAAGAGACAGTATTGTGTTCAGCTTCTGCACATTTCAGTACTCAGTTATAGGTCTAGCAAAATCTGTGGATGTTTTATGTTACAATACATATATTGTTAGCTAAAAAACTAAATATTTAGGATTTGTAGGATTATTTTATTTTATGAATAACGATCATTCCAATTCTGCAGAAATCTGTGGAGATTCATTAGATAATGTTTAGGCCTGCTCATGGTCTTTTTTCTGATTTGTTTGTAAAACTCAGTAAATTTCCATGCACAGTTATATTTAGGATACAGTGGGTTTTTGCATAGTCAAGCTAAAGTATACATTTTTCTGTACGAGTATACATGACACAATACGTAATCTATTATTTCAAGGAAGGATGTTAACTGAAACAGAAAAACATATTTCCAAAAAAATTCTGAAAACAAAAACACTCCATGGCAATGAGATGTGATCTAGGAGCTTTACGCAGCAGCTTTTTAAAGTGCATGCCATTGAAGAGACTGTAAGTCCACCCATTTTTTAATTCCTGTGAAAAATCAAATATGGTGCTACTTTAAATAAGGTCTGTTGTGGTTAGATAAACATGTATATGTGTCAGATGAAACCAAGCTAATATCGCAGTATCTGCTAGGTCTGTTTGGTGTGACTTTCCAAAAATCTTACTGGTACGATTTTAATCCAACAAAAGCATTTGCAAAACACATTAAAAAGTCAAATTATTGGTTTAGTCCAACTGAAAGTGAACTTTTAAAGTGTGTGTAAACGTACTGTGTTTTTCTGCAAGAGGACATATAAAATTGGTTAGTTTGATCAGTGGTGTCAATTTCAAGTACATCTACTGTACACTGGTTGCTATAGCAATGATGTAGGTGTCACTATGATTCAACAAGATTTTCTTTATGGAAAACTGAAAATTTGTTCTTATATCCATCATCACATTTTGAACTCAGAGTGGGAGGATGCATTATTGTATTTTTCAAATATATACCCAGACACTCCTGGTAATTTTGCATGACTTGTCTAGGTGACATCCCGAATGAGGAAAAATAATCTAATTCCAATCTTGGACAGAAATGGTTCTCTAAAAATCCAGTTATAATCGAATTTGCAAATGTGGTTTGAGTCAGATATGTCTAAAAAACTGATTTGGGCTACCAGAGTGAACAAAGCCATATACATCAATACAGAGTTAGAAAACAGGTTTTAACATAACATGTCTGGAAATACCCAACCTGTGTCAGGAGCTGAAGCACCATTCTCTTCCCCAACAGAGCTGAGGAAGACATCGAGAGCCTCGTGGTCAGACACATCTGTAAGATCCATTTGTTCCAGCAGATCAATATTCACCTCCATTGAGGACATACTACCTGTTGGATCTGCCACACAGAAAAACATTAAATCACAATGACTCCTTTCACACAGTTTTCTAATTTCTCATTTCTAATGGTCAAAACCAAAAGTTATACTACATCTTGATTCACTTTTAAAACCAACAGAACAGTAGGTCTAGTGCAGAAATATGGAGTATTCTACATATAAATTAAGACAGAGTGCAAGCCCCAAAGGATGGGCAAAGCATACCTCACAAATAGTGCAGCATTAAGGAATGAGGGAAAAGGAGAAGAGCATCAGTTTACCATCAACATCCCTGCATTAGCTCTTTAACATCCCTATTAACACAGCATTAACACTTTTAAATATTAATGAAGGAAAGGGCACAGCCTTTATCAGCAGTTTAGGGTGTGTTCACACTTGGCAGGTTTCGTTCGATTAAAACTAACTCTGGTGCGATTGCTCTGTTAGTGCGGTTTATTGAACAAGTGCGAACGCTGTCACCCGAACCTTTGTACGCACCAAACAAGCGGGCTGAGACGCCTGAATAGTGGGTCTCGGTCCACTTCCAAACGAACTCTGGTGCGGTCCAATTGATATATGAACGCAACATGGACCAAAGACGTAAGTAATTTGCCTAATACTGACCTCAAGCATACCTGTTTTTTCTCATCATAGGAGCTATGATGCCCATTACAGTTTGGTACAGGTGTCGGAAACGCCGTCTGCTGCCCTTGCAGCATATCTTCATTTGTGTGTGCAACGGAGGAATTCCTGGTGCTGTTTTGTATCGTTAGGTTCGGTGTTAAAAATGCCAGTGTGAACGCCAAGCGAACCAGGACAAAATGTATAATTTTCTTTTTTGGTCTGGATCAAGAGGACCAAACTACAAGTGTGAGTCTTTAGACTCCATACAGACTATGATTTAAACTATTTATTTTTTATTTTCAGAACGTCACAACAAGGTTACTTACGCAAAAGTTAACAGCACATTTTAACTCCTAAATCTGTTTTATGACTATAAACGATAAATATATTTAACACAAATGGCAGGATTTTTTTTTTTAAATATAACAAGAAAAAGTCAAATTCAGGCATTAAAGGTATGTGAAATAGGGGTATGTGTAAAATAAGTAACTGACCTCTCCTATCAGTGATCTGGAGGTATCCTGTAGAGAGGTACTGTTCCATCTCTTGCTGAAATGCTTCCTCAAAGAATTTCTGTCGCTCCTTTAGCGTGACCTGCTGTGTATGTTCAATCAACAAAACTTTCTGGGCATGTTCTACATCAAGCTCTGCTACAGAAAGACATAAAACACCAAGTACATTATAAAATGAAATATGAGCTTGGGTGGGGGGGAGAGAGAGAGAGAGAGAGAGAGAGTATGAGGACAAATGATGACATGATGCCGATTAACAAAAATGTCAAGGTAAAATACAAAATCACACAACACACTCTCTCCATAACCCCAAACAAAGCTTCTTAACAAATGAAGACCAATTAGTGGTATTGCTTTGGCAATGTGCAAAATAATGCAACTATGTCTGACAAAACTATTCCCACAATCATTGGCAAGTCTCTTTTTAACCAGTGGTGGATTTAGGCATGGGCGACATGGGCAGCTGCCCCGGTCAACAAGTTTGGGGGCGTGCTGAAGTAGCTTTCGCACAAGGTGCCATACAATCTAGAACCACTACTGCTTTTAACACAAAAGAGGCAGAATATAACCCTAATATCTGCTTGATCAAACATGTGCATCTGCATACCATATATTTAACACAAACCAATCATAATAAATGTACCCCTATATAATTATGAACCTAAAAAAAAATACAGGAACTTTGGAAATACTGGAAGATTGGAAAAGATTTTAAACTGCTTCAGTTTTCAAATGTTGTTACTAAAGCCCGACAAACATCAAGATCCAACAAAAACGTCTTTTCTTACCACAGAATGTGATGTACAGTGGCTTGTACTTCTAGTAGATCAGACAGAACATGCACTGCTTCTTTTGTCTAAGCTGCACAAGAGTGTGTGCATATACATGTGAGTGCTTATTCTGATTGGTATAAGCTGTGCAATGAAATTCTTTATCTCTCACAGGAAGTGCACAATCTTCTCTTGAACAGCAGGAAGTCTGCCTGTGCTATTAGAATGTCAGTGTATTTGTGTGTGAGATGTATGCTTAAACAGTCGTGCACAAACATCCTGTCAAAGATTATCTTGTTTGACATTCTACTGTAAAAAACAAAACCTGCAGTTTATTTCTGCAAAACACTTCCTTCCAGCACGTTTCACGAAATGGGCCTATTTTAAGACATGGTCAAACAAACAAATGACTTTAATTATTATATTCACGTATTTATGTCTCAAAACTTCCTCTTTGCAATATACAGCAGACTCTTGTTGTCTTCCTGTGTATAGTGTGTGAATAAAAGGAGCCCATTGAAAAAGCTGAGCGAGCAGTGAGCGTCATACTTTGTTATTAGGCAGCGCTTTTAATCACAGTGCTGTCACATACTCTTGTTAAACAGACATGTTAAATGCTGGACCGAATACAAGCATACACACTGCAAACCTGCTTAGAAGCCATTGTAGCCCATTTCAGCACAATTTCAGCCTGGGACATGTAAAGAAGCTGATGCAAACTCACTAAATATACTGTATACGCATGTATTTTCATGACATCAGTTTAGTCTAGTTGACAAACTCTTTTTGATGTTGCCTGCCTTAAGGTGCAATATGTAAAAAAAATTTTTTGCCAATGTGTGAACGGCTTGTAACGCAACTTGAAACCTTCCCGAACTTCCTAGGTTGCCTATTAAAGTCTGTAAACATATTTTCATGCGAAGGGAGTGGGTTGGTTTTGCCGGAAAATCCAAATGATGTGATGTTTATGCGCAATCCCGAGAGCCTTGCCTCAGACAAAAAAAAATCCCATCTGAATCCCATCTGGCTAAGTGGTAACGTGATCGTGGTCGAGCGAAAACTAGAGTGAACATCAGCAGGGCATTTGATTCCTGGAGGGACCTCCGTTCGGTTTTGGGGATCAAAACCGACACCGAATTGGCATTCTTCTTATTGGACAGGTGAGCTTACATAACTGCTAAGCATGTGAAATATAGTGCCATAAATATTGATCTATTGATTAGCTAAACTTCAATAACAGATGAAATGAATGCTAGCCAATGTTCAAGATAATGCAAAAAGACCCATTAATTTGTTTAACGTAACTTGGTTACACAGAAAATATATACATTCTCTTATTATAAAACAACAGCGCATCAATATATAAAAATGACAGTTGTAATGGAATCACAACAATACTGAATTGTGTCAACATATTTATAAAGTACAGTCTATTTTATAAACAGCTACCATCATCATCCACCAAATTTAGCTAACAGCTATTGATAAAGCTGGCTAGCGGCAACATAGGCTATTGTATAAATGCAGTCAATGTGTCACACAAAGAAAAGTGATTACTTCAAACTACAGTTTCGCATAGCCAGACATATCCACACTTTGTTCCAGCACTGGAGAGTAAAATATAATATACAGTCTCAAAGTTTGTAGAAAAACAATCATAACTGTGTAATATTAATTATGCTACCTCATCGGTCAGCATGATGTCGATGGATCACATTCAGTCACTTTGTACATTACATCACTGTTTTGGTCGATGCTCGCTCACGTCCCTAAGGAGTACATGATCCGGGAACAATTTTCCCCCATATTTGGTCAAATGATTGCCAGTTTGTTTATCAATCCATTCCATTTTGTATCTCTACACTCAAGTCCAATTTTGGTTCGTTAAAATGGGTCATTCTATAATTGTGGGTACATTTTATGTCTCTGCGATATATTTAATGAATGTAATCAATATATAGTACCAATGCTTTTGTTCTTAGTACATAACTATGATTTTCCAAATCACATCATTATTTGTTGGTTAAACCATCTCTTTTGTTTTAAAGCAAGGTGTATATGAAATAAAACTTCATACATAAATTATT